>NW_027507790.1:71166766-73566766 GCF_037356315.1 Lithobates pipiens
CTTGCAGTTCCCTATTAGAGCTCTTTCATAGTTGCGATGCCCTCTGAAGAGTGGTTTGCTTTTCAGAGAGCATTTGACAGGCAGGGAGGAGGCTTATATCACACCTGTAATTGCCACACTATTGAACAATAGTTGCAACCCCATTGAACTAAATGAGTGAGTTTGACAGGTGGTGGTGCCTATCAAACGTTACACCCAGAGTTAAAAATTTAGAATAAAACGGGATTTCTCTATCTAGTAATGGTTTTTGTCTTGCTTTACTATCAGAGACTGGTTTTCCATATTTTGTTATTCTACAGTTATATATATTTTCTTTACTTGTCTGTCATATTATACAATTATCTTATGCCCTTTTTTTGTTCTATAATTGTTGTGTGTTTATACACTCACTGGAGCTTATTTACTAAAGGAAGATCCACTTTGCACTGCAAGTGCACTTGGAAGTAAAGTCGCTGCAGATCCGAGGTGGACATGCAAGGAAAATAAAAAACAGCATTTTAGCTTGCGCAATTTTGGATGATAAAATCAGCAGAGCTTCCCCTTATTTCAGATCTACCCCTTAGATTTAGAGCGACTGCACTTCCAAGTGCACTTTCAGTGCAAAGTGGATTTGCCTTAATAAATAATAAATATAAATAATAAATAACCCCTGGATGTATCTTATTTTTGACAGTAAATGTCATCGTTCTTCATTTTGGTGGCTTGCAGATTCAATGCACTTTAGAGTAAACCTATCATAAAAGAAATGTAAAATAACTTTCATTGCAGCTTTGGAAAATGCTGCTTATCTGGCTGTCCTTGCCATCCTGTTTTAGTACTCTGAGCATTGATTTGGAGCAATACTGCTTATCTGGCTGCCCTCCCTATCCTCTTGCTTCAGCTCTTTGAGTATTGAGTTAGTATAAGAAGGTAAAAAAAAATTCTTAAAATAAACATGTTATACTCTCCTGCTCTGCAGGACTTTTATGGTGTTATAGGTTTGACTATTATCTCCCCGAATAAGTGTAATGTGCTTACTTTGATCCTATGCTTGGTGCAGGTATTCTGGAAAGTAAAAGACTGGAGATTGTAAAACAAGATGGTACACAGACCCAGAAGATTGGACGTGTCACATATTATGCTGCTAAACTTGCCATATGGTGGCAGCTACCTCAATACCTTCTTATTGGAGTCAGCGAAATATTTGCAAGTATAGCAGGTAAGTAATTGGGTGTGTGTTTTCTTTCAATGTGAACTGAAACATGAAAAACTGGATGTGGCCTGGTCATGGGTGTGGAAGGGGAAACCCTTTTCCACTGGTAACTAGTATCTGTGCTTTTAGCTTAATGTTTTAGCAAGCCATGGGTTTTCTTTTTTCCCCCCTTCACTCTGCTTGTGTTAAAGCGTGCATGAAATGGTTAAACGGCAGGTGGAGAGTTTGTGCTTTGCTTACTTGCTCTATAATTTCACATTTTGCATTGAAACCTCACTGCACTGAGGTCTTTGCTTGCAGACTGCTTTTGTGCTGTATTGTATTGCTGTCTGCAGGCTATGACTGGTACTGCAGGAGGGTTTAGTATTAAAACAGCGCTGAATCATTGTGCAAGGCATTGTTGCCAGGATTCAAAATTGCCGCAAACTTAAGTTTATTAGTAAATGACAGCATTGGTAATGACAAAATATCAAACGCTGTTTTTTTTTAGAAAATTCCCCAGTGTAATAGGAATTGGAAAGCTAGTTCACATCTACAGTTGACAATGGCATATTACATAAACTCGAAAAAAAACACATTTCAGAAATGGGTTAATATTAGGGCTTTGTAGATTTTATTTTTGTTTTATACTGTTCCCCCCCCCCCCCCCCCCCTTGTATGGAAAAAAAAAAAAGTTTTCTATTTGGGTGTAATATATATATATATATATATATATATATATATATATATATATATATATATATATATATATATATATATATATATATATATATATATATATATATATATATATATATATATATATATATATATTATAGTGTGTGTATTTTAACTCCCTCATGCCACACGTGCATCACTGGGCAGCCAATGTTTCTGTGCTGAGAGAGTGAACACTGAGCGCTGCCAGCACACAGACTGAGCTGGTAAAAGACTGCTCTTGGTCCCCGTTAAAGATCGTTAGCCAGTAGGACTGGCTCCCAGTCATGTGACAGCCAATCGCGGTGGTCACGTGCTCAGCGGTTATTTGTAGATACAATTCACAACTTAGTACCTTGTTGCTTGTATCTGGAAAAAGTTTGGATTTTTGCTTCCTATAGACTTTTTTTTTTTTTTTTTTTTTTTTTCTTTTCCTTAATTTCGTCAGAAAAGGGGAAGTCGCCGTAACAAAACACGGGTTGGTTTTGTAAGTAGCTGATGCCAATATAGTATATTACAGCACACAGCAGATTGACCTAAACAAACTATTTAAAGTTAATCAAAACCTGAAGTTCCACTAACCTGTGTCAGTGCATTTGACCTTGGCGCTACAGTTTGCTGCAGCATAAGCCCCTCTATAGCGTTACCTGCTGACCTGAAGTGGCTATGCAGTTAGAGACTTCAATTTCCTGTTTGTATAATCTTAAAAACATCCTCCTGCCTGTAACATGACCGTGTCAGGACACAATGATGGACTTCACAGGCCCTGCACATTATTCTCAAGTAGCTGTCGGCTAACATATGCAGCTCTCAGCTTCTATCCGTGACCTACCCACAAGCTTCTTGTGCCACCCCCACCAGTTGCATCCCTATAATGCACATACAGAACAGGATGGACTTTTTCAATTGGTTAATAAAAACAAAAGTGACCAAATGGACTGATTATTCAAATTCATAAATCTAATTCTTAATGCAGTTATATAATCATTGGGACCCTATACAGAAAATATAATATTATTATTATTCATTTTTTCCCTTCAAGAATAGCATTGTTGTGCAGTCATTATGTGGTTAGCAGTGTTCTTTCAAAATCTTTAAACTAGTAATAAATCCAAAAGCAAGCCTTAATTACATTGCAGCTTACCAAGTCTTTGATGCGGTGGCTATGTTTTTCTTTTGTAGGCTTTCTTTCCTTCATTTTCACCTGGGGATCTGGTCAGTAAGGGCACTTTCACACAGGCGCTGGGGCGTTGGCGGTAAAGCACCACTACTTTTAGTGGCACTTTACCATCGTCTTAGCGGTGCTGTCCATTGATTTCAATGGGCTGGGGCCCTTTAGGAGCGGTGTATACGCCACTCTTAAAGTGCCTCAAAGATGCTGCTTGCAGGACTTTTTATTTTATTTTTATTTTTTTGCGTCCTGCCAGCACAACACTCTAGTGTGAAAGCCCTCTGGCTCTCACACTTGAGTGACAGGAGAGGCGCTTTTCAGGCACTATTTTTAGTGCTATAGTGCCTGTAAAGCATCTCTGTGTTAAAGTAGCCGAAGTCTGTCTTTCAATAGAACAAGCAGTCCTACAAATGTATTATTGAAGAGTGTTGCAACAAACCATTTACTACTGACAGGGGTGCTAACAATGATCAAGTTTTATTTATTCATGTAAAACCTTTATCCCCCCTCCCCCATATCAACAATTCTGCTGTGCCCAATGGGGCTATCTCATATTTGAGAGTGGGGATACGGAAATATAGAGGATGTGTTAGTAGCCAGATGTGTGTGTGTGTGTGTGTGTGTGTGTGTGTGTGTGTGTGTGTGTATATGTATTATAAAATATCTAAATACATTGCTTTCTTGAAAAAAAAAAAAAACACAAGTTCATATAGAAAAATTAAGCATCGCGTGACTGCTAAGACGTCTTTAGTGACGTATTCTTGCCCTTGCTCAGGATCACATGCTAACAAATGGAGAAAGTCTAAATTCAATTTGTTCATAATTGTGGCCAAATGTACTGAGAGCATGATATGACTGAGGAAGTGAAACTTGCTGTATGTACATAGTGGTTCTGCATATTTTATCATGTTCACTTTGTAATGTTTTCATTCTTTTTGAAACCTGGTGGGTTTTTGCACAAAGACCGCTTACCGTATATACTCGAGTATAGGCCGACCCGAATATAAGCCGAGGCCCCCAATTTACCCCCAAAAAAACTGGCAAACTTATTGACTCGTGTATAAGCCGAGGGTGAGACATGCCTGTCCATCCCTGTGTGTGTGTCCGTCCATCCCTGTGTGTCCGTCCATCCCTGTGTGTCCGTCCATCCCTGTGTGTCCGTCCATCCCTGTGTGTCCGTCCATCCATCCCTGTGTGTGTGTGTGTGTGTCCATCCATCCATCCATCCCTGTGTGTGTGTGTCTCCATCCATCCATCCCTGTGTGTGTGTGTCTCCATCCATCCATCCATCCATCCCTGTGTGTGTGTGTCTCCATCCATCAGTGTGTGTGTGTGTGTGTGTGTGTGTGTGTGTGTGTGTCCAGCCTACCTTTGTCCCGAGCCTCCGTCCCGTGCCTTGCCTCCTTGCCTCCGTCCCGTGCCGTGCCTTGCATCCGTCCCGTGTCGTGCCTTGCCTTGCCCCCGTCCCGTCCCGTCCCGTGCCGTGCCGTGCCTTGCCTTGCCTCCGTCCCGTGCCCTCTTCGTCGGCGGCCATTGTAAAATTCAAAAGCTGCGCCGCCGCCTTCGCCTGTGATAGGCGGAACACTGAATTTCCCAGCAGCCTGTGTTCCGCCTATCACAGACGTCGTATCATCCTCGTCCGTAGTACGAGGATGATACGATGTCCGTGATAGGCGGAACACAGGCTGCTGGGAAATTCAGTGTTCCGCCTATCACAGGCGAAGGCGGAGCCGGAGGCGCGGCTTTTGAATAGAATGGCCGCTGTCTGTCTGCTCGACACGCTGATCGAGCGGGCAGACAGCGATGACTCGAGTATAAGCCGAGGGGGGCACTTTCAGCCTCAAAAAAGAGGCTGAAAATCTCGGCTTATACTCGAGTATATACGGTAGTAATAGCTATCACTTTTGCCCTGGCTCACACCAGTGTGGCTTTGAAATCATATTACTTTAGCAGGATTTCAAAGCTGCAGATCAGTGCAATTTGGACCCTGGATTTCATTGCATAAAGAGTGCAGGAACCTTTTTTTCTAAGTCTGTGGCAATGATTTGAATGGTGCCATTGTTGGCTATAAGGTGCAACTTGTCGTCCCATTTGGAATGATCAAATTGCATGTCAGATCTGGTGTGAACGGGGACTTAAACTAGAAGCACTGAAACATCTCACATTTGCAGCTGGTGAATTAACATTCGCCTAAAAAGTATACAGTGTATAAGTGGCTCTTGTTTGAATTATGAAGGGAGCCTAAAATGTTCAGGTAAGAGTGCTAAAGGACAGGCAATTTGTGGTCCCTTCAAGTACCTGTGAATGTCTTCAAAATGTTCCCTGCACAGTCTACATTGATCCTAGACCCAGGAAAGCAGAGGCCTGAATCTCAACTTGAGCAGAAGTCAAATCGTCATGTAGAATTTGAGCCTAGGATCCAGTGACGCACCACGGGGATGGATTAGGCACTAGCAGGCAATTCAATGAGGGTATTGGTGGCCTCAAACAGTTGTTCCAGATTATGCATACTTCAGTTTTATCAAATCCCACCCCCTACCCCAGTTGTGTAATATGCCAAAGACATCCTATCGAAAGCCAGTTGTCTGTCTGGGCATCTCCAGGCTTGCTAGAAACACAGAATTCTTGGACAGGGGTCTTAAAATCTTAAGCTGAACTGAAGATTCCAGGAACATGTGTCACCAACGCCCTTCAAAGGCACACCAAACTGCTTACCAGAGCTCTCTTGCCAAGGAGGTCCAAGGTCCCATTCACATTTAGTCTAGTGGAAATCTGCCTTCCCACATGCATTTGTGTGCATAGGGGAGAGCCCTATGCAAGATAAACATGCCACAGATGCTCCAGAATCCATTTGGGTGTAGAGCGCCACACGGTTTTTCAACATGTGTTTTTAGTACGACACCTGCTAACCACATGTGTCATGTATGATTAATGGTACTGCAAGTGCGACATGTTTTGTAGCGCAGTTCACTCTGTAAAAATTGAAAAGTCCAGCAGCTACAAATCCGGAAGCTGCTGACTTTTAATAAAAGTACACTTGCCTGTCCAGTGATCCAGCGCCATCCTCATTCAGGCGAATTCCTTATTAGCCTTTGGCTTCCCGGCACCAGCATCATAACTGTAAAATGTGCAGGCCGCACTACGCTTTGTGAATGGTCCTGCAGTCTTCTGGGACCTGTGACATGTCCTAGAAGACTGTGGGAGAGGACTTAGTGATTGTAAAGGCTAGTTTTTTTTTATCATTTATGAATTGCCAAACATATCATACTAACTTACATTGTGCAGCTTGTTTTGCACAGTGGCCCCAATTGTCCATTTCTGGGGTCCCCCAAGCAGCTCTCTCTGCTTCTCCCTGCATCAGTGCACTCTCCCGAGGGGGTTACCTTGTGATCAGGCTCCCGAGTCCAGCATTTACATCCATAGACGCAAATGGCGGTCTCGGCCTCGGCACCCGTGTCATTGAATTTGACAGCAGGGGTAGCCAATGGCTGCACTGCTATCAATCTATCCAATCAAGAGCTGGGACCATATGCAGAGAGGGACAGCGCGTCCTTGCCAAGGGACATACAGGGCTAAAGGTAAGTGAAACCGGGGGGGGGGGGGGGGGGGTGCGCTGGGCTCTAGGGGGTTGGGCTGGGTGTTGTGTGTTTTTGTTTTTTTGTTTTGTTTTTTTTGTTTTTTTCCTTAATGCATAGGATGCATTAACAGCTTGCTGACCAGCCACCGACATCCTGCGGCAGGTCAGCGTGTTCCCGCAAGCTGTCGTAGCTATAGTCTCCTTTTTAAGCGTGATAGCAGGCGTGTGCATGCACCCGCAGCACCGCGGGCCTGCCAATGGTCGCGATGACAGCCAGCCACGAGCGATTGCGGGCACAAGAGGCAGAACAGGGTTGTGTGTGTGTGTGTGTGTGTGTGTGTGTGTGTGTGTGTGTGTGTTAACATACAAATTTCTGTTCTGTGAGGAGAGACAGATTGTGAGTTCCTAATGGCTAGGCACCACGATCTGTCATCCCCTCTAGTCAGTCCCCTCCACCTACAGTTGGAACACACAGTCAGGTAACACAGTTAAAGATTAAGTAAACCCTGATGGGTGTTACCCCTGCAAAGGTAAAGCATAATGGGCTACTATGCATCGCATAGTGGCCCATTATGTGACATTTACCTGCAGGAGAAGCCCGCGATGTCCCCGTCTTCCTAGCTAGTAGCGAGCGTCCATTCTTCACCCCTCTTCCTTCCGGGACTGCAAACTCCTTCCGTGCATGCATGCGGGAGCCGCCTTTAATTGCATGACCCGTGTGCCCTTTCTAACTCCGGTGCATGCACAGAAGAAATCACCGTATGGCGATTTGCAAATCTCTCCTAGACCGTGCAGGTCTGGGAGATATTTCAAGCACCTACAGGTAAGCCTTAATCTAGGCTTACCTGTAGGTTAAAGTGGTTGTAAAGAGTTTACAACCACTTTAACCCCTTGATTGCCCCCTAGTGTTAACCCCTTCCCTGCCAGTGAAATTTTAGACAGTAATCTGTATTTTTCTAGCACTGATCACTGTATAATTGTCAATCGTCCCACAAAAATGTCTGCCATAATGTCGCAGTCACGATAAAGCAGCCATTACTAGTAAAAATTATCTATCTATATATATATATATATATATATATATATATATAGCCATAAATCTATCCCCTAGTTTGTAGACGCTATTACTTTTGCGCAAACCAATCAATATACACTTATTGCGCTTTTTCATTACTAAAAATATGTAGAAGAATACATATCGGTCTAAGCTGAGGAAAAAAATAAGCCTTTTAAAAAAAAAAAAAAAAAAAAAAGTACAAAATATTGTGTGTGTTTGTTTTATTTTTTATTTGTTATAGCGTGTAAAATAAACCGCAGAGATGAACGAATACCACCAAAAAGCTTTTGTGGGGGGGGTGGGGAGGGAGGCATGTCAATTTTGTTTTGGGTACAGCGTTGTACAACCGCGCGATTGTGCAAATTCAGGGGGAGGCATGTCAATTTTGTTTGGGTACAGCGTTGTACAACCGCGCGATTGTGCGTTAAAGCGACACATTGCTATGGTTATTGAGCAGCCTGAAGTGGTTAAGGTGAAAAAACATGAGTTTACAACCCCTTTTAAAGCTCGACTTCCCTTCCACTTTTTTAACTTTTATTTAAAAAATAAAAAGGAGAACCGTGAATTGAATTCCATATGCTGCCCTATTTTGATCCAGACTCTTTGCTACTGTAATAGTTGGAAACTTGAAGGCATGTGGGTGCTGAGAAATGTTTACCCCCCTTCTTTTTTTTTGTGTGTGTGTGTGTGTGTGTTTTTTTTTCCCTCCTTTCTCTTTACTTTTGACCCTGTTCACGCATACTGCAGTGCCCTGCATTTTGCTACACTGGGAAAATGCAGGTTACCACAAGGACACATGGAAAACAATTGTTTTTGTGTGTCCTGTTCACGCGACGATGCTGGTGTCATGTGCGGTGTGGTGCCTTTAAAATGCCACACGTTTGTGTGTTTTGTCCAACTTAATTTTGTAAATTTAATAAAAATAAAAGATGACAAGATTAGCCCATATATAGCCTCTCTATAGGCCTTGAATTCTCATTTAAAGGGGGAGGTGTATGTGGGAGGGAGAACTGATTGCAAATTTGTAGATTGAGAATACCTATGCTTTACACTGGTGTGTGGAGTAAGGACCGATAATTATTAACCTTTTCTATAGTATGTAGCTGTTCATTTGGATAACATGTGTTTTTTTATGAATATTTCTACCAGTGCATGTGTATTTTTCTCATCTGTGAATTTTATTGCTTGTTTGTGTAATTTTGTGTTTCTTATTTTTTATTTTATTTTTTCTCTCTGAGAAGAGGTTTATCCAATCTCTCTATATAGAAAAGACATACATGTGACATGTTTCTGCACGTTTTTAAGCAGAAAATGTAATGCTGTGAAGGTACTTGCAATTAATGTCAAAATGTCCATTAATTCTTGTGCAGTGTATATGCATGCAGCTCTTATAATTAGTATTTCGTTGATACACTTCCTATAAACATGCCATTAGGGTGTTTCGGACACAAACAGCAGTTAATGGTGTGAAAACACTTAACGGAGTGACATTTTAGTGACAAATGGTAGCTGATTATCCTTCTCTTTTTTTTTTTTCTTTTTCTTTATCCTGTTGCAGTAGCTTTATGCTTTGCAGTAATTTATGAACTATATTTGTTGCCAAGAACTGCGCTTCTCTTACGTTACTTGTATGAGTATAGCTTACTTTTAGTTTTTCTGATAACGTGTCTTGTTGAATAAACAGAAACTAGAAACAAATGCAATGCCTATAACAAGCCAACAGATGGGTCATGTGCTAGTCCACCTTCGATAAAAGGAATTTTTGTTGGTTGTTGCATGTTAATGTACTTTATAACGTTGCATAACCAAGCCAATAGAACATAAAAGTAATGATGTGATCTAGAAAAGATTAATGTGTGTCTTTCTTTTTCTACAGGGCTGGAATTTGCCTACTCTGCAGCACCTAAATCTATGCAGAGTGCCATTATGGGCCTTTTCTTTTTCTTTTCTGGAATTGGATCATTTGTGGGCTCTGGCCTGCTAGCCTTAGTGTCGATACCCTCTATTGGATGGATGAGCAGTCATGTAGATCAAGGTAAGCCTTTAAAGGTAACCATAGAACAATACTAGTATATTTTTGGTAAACCAGAAGTTATATGATTGTAATAAAATCAAGAGAGTGGTGTGTACAGGTTGAAGGGTTCATGAGGTCTCTGGTATAAAAGTTAATGGGGGCAAAAAATAAAACTTTTAAGGTATACAATACAGTCATTAAAATTGAAAAAAATTACAATAAAGTAGCTAGATAGAGGCTGGCCATACACTGAGTGAATTTCTTAATAAATAATTAATAATTTAGTATCTCACAAGTGAGTACACCCCTCACATTTTTCTAAATATTTTATTATATCTTTTCATGTGACAACACTGAAGAAATGACACTTTGCTACAATGTAAAGTAGTGAGTGTACAGCTTGTAGAACAGTGTAAATTTGCTGTCCCCTCAAAATAACTCAACACACAGCCATTAATGATTAAACCGCTGGCAACAAAAGTGAGTACACCCCTAAGTGAAATTGGGCCCAAAGTGTCAATATTATGTGTGATCAACATTTTCCAGCACTGCTCTTTGGCATGGAGTTCACCAGAGCTTCAAAGGTTGCCACTGGAGTCCTTTTCCACTCCTCCATGACAACATCACAAAGCTGGTGGATTATAGAGACCTTGCGCTCCTCCACCTTCCATTTGAGGATGCCCCACAGATGCTCAATAGGGTTTAGGTCTGGAGACATGCTTGGCCAGTCCATCACCTTTATCCTCAGCTTCTTTA
Source organism: Lithobates pipiens (assembly GCF_037356315.1). NCBI lineage: Eukaryota > Metazoa > Chordata > Amphibia > Anura > Ranidae > Lithobates > Lithobates pipiens. The sequence goes on from NW_027507790.1 coordinate 71,177,230, forward strand.
GCAAGGCAGGGATCGTCTTGGGGTTGTGTTTGGGGTCGTTATGTTGGAATATTGCCCTGTGGCCAAATCTCCGAGGGGAGGGATATCATGCTCTGCTTCAGTATGTCACAGTACATGTTGGCCTTCTTGGTTCCCTCCATGAACTGTAGCTCCCCAGTTCCGGCAGCACTCATGCAACCCCAGACCATGACATTCTCACCACAGGGTAAAGGACCACGCAAAGCCGCAGATGGACTCTGGTGGCAAGAAAGCGCCCTGAGGCGATTCAGTTCGCATAGGTAGCACTATACAAGTCACTCACTCACCATGCTTGACACACTTGCCTTTGTGCCCCTCACCTGGTTGCCACCACACACGCTTGACACCATCTGAACCAAAGTTTATTTTGGTCTAATCAGACCACCGGAGATGGTTCCAGTAATCCATGTCCTTAGTCTGCTTGTCTTCAGCACACTGTTTGCGGGCTTTGTGCAAACTGTTGGCTTTCTTCTGCATCATCTTTAGAAGAAGCTACCTTCAACAGCTACCTACAACAGCCATGAAGACCAATTTGATGCAGTGTGTAGCATATGGTCAGAGCACTGACAGGCTGATCCCCCCCCCCCCATTCAACCTCTGCAGCATGTATACGCTAGTATAGATCTGATCAGATCAGATATTGATCTGTTCAGATTCTATACCACTATGGGAGGTTTATGCTTTGCGTGTGGGTGTTAGCGGTACTGGCACTAACCTAGCGCTGCCTGGGGCGACGCAGACCCTGACCCTAAAACCTAATTGATATTACCCGCCGGGTGATCAGGGGGTTAAACCTTTATTGGGTAATAAATGGTGGGTGCCCTGATGTTATAAAAAGCAAACTAACTAACCAGAGTCACCCGTAACACTTATACGGTGATCACTGGTGAAAGGGTTAACTAGGGGCAATCAGGGGGTTAAAATCTTTATTAGGAAGTATATGGGGGTCCCTGCCGCTATATAAAAACCTGGCGGGGAACTTAAATAACTAACTGGCTAACCAGCGTCACCAGTGGCACTTATACGGTGATCGCTGGTGAAAGGGTTAACTAGGGGCAATCAGGGGGTTAAAACCATTATTGGGTAGTTTATGGGGGTACCTAGCGCTTAGTGACACTGGCAAAAGGGGGTGAAAGGGTTAACTCTAGGTACAATCAGGGGGTTAAACCTTTATTGGGGGGGGGGGGGGTAGGGTGCTACCCTGGACCTAACACTAACTGCCCTGACAGTTTTTACTGTCACAACTGACACTAAATGCATTGATCAGTAAATAATGATCACTGCAGTCAGTGACACTGTGACTGGGAGGGGGGGGGGGGATTTGTGTGCCTATGTGTACCTACATGTCAGTGTAGTGTTGGTGCACACTTACTTTCTCTGTTCTCCTCGCAATCCGGTCAAAAAGACCGCCCGAGGAAAATGACATCACTTCCTCCCTGCCTGTGTTTACAATACACAGCGGGGGAAGCTTCTCATTCGCCAGGAGCGATCGAGAGGGGATGGCCAGTGACCAACGGCCATCCCCTCATCCCGGCTCGCTCCTGAAGCAAAACGGACCCCCCACCCACTGGAAGGCGAGCACGTACATGTACGTGCTTGTGCCTGTCGGTGCCATTGCGCCGATGTACATTGCCATGCGGCGGTCCTTAAGTAGTTAAGCATACATTTGAATTCTTATTTACTGCCAGCATTCACATAAAATAACCAATTAAATCGTTTTAAATGTTTCATATGAATAAACACCACTTGCAGCGAAGGGAGAAAAGTATTTGATCCCCTGCTGATTTTGTATGTTTGCCCACTAACACAGAAATGATCATTCTAGAATTTTTTTGGTAGGTTTATTTTAACAATGAGACACAGAATAACACAAATATCCAGAAAAGCGCATTTCAAAAAAGTTATAAATTGATTTGCATTTTAATAAGTGAAATAAGTATTCGACCCTTTCGCAAAACATGACTTGGTACTTGGTGGCAAAACCCTTGCTGGCAATCACAGAGGTCATATGTTTCTTGTAGTTGGCCACCAAGTTTGCACACATCTCGGGAGGGATTTTGTCCCACTCCTCCAAGTAATTTTTCCATTCAAAACTGAACACGACAGGGATGCCCACTTTCACCTCTGATTGTCATCTCGACAATGGAACCTTTTTCTTTAAAAAATAAATAAATACGGGCGAATTTGAATATTAAGGGGATAAAAACAAAGTGAGAAGAACAGAAACTTGCGGCATATGCTGACAATTTAATTTTCTTTATAACCGCCCCAATTATATTCCTTCCGTTCCTACTGTCTGAGTTGCATGAATATGGGGAAATATCAAATTTTAAAGTAAACTATGGGAAATCTAAAGCTATGGGGATAGAAATAAATATGCCCCTTCTACACGTGATAACTACACAGTTTAATTTTAGATTGACTGACTGGTTCTCATATAAGCTATTTAGGGACTAAAATATTAAAATATCGAAAAATTTAAATAAGCTTAGTTCTGTACCAATGGCAAGACAGATCAAACTTGATTTCTTGAGATGGGATAAAGAAACTTTTCCATGGTTCGGGAGAACAAATATCAAGATGAATGTGATGCCAAGACTTTTGTATTTAATACAGACTCTGCCAATTAAGATTCCCCCAAGCTTTCTAAGATCTCAGATCAAGATTTTTGAGGTTTATTTGTGCTGGGAAGCCAGCAAGAGTACGCAGAACTATATTATCACTTCCTAAAGTAAAAGAAAGGATAGGGTTTCTGGACCCAATAAGATATCGGGAAGCTTCACTTTTAGCCAGAGTGATGGAGTGGTGAAGGGCTTAAAAGTAAGAAACCCTGGATACAAATGGAACAGGCGATGGTAGATATTCCATTGGAAGGTCTGGTATGGATGCCAGAAGCTGAGGTGCCATTGGAAGTTAGGAAACACCCAACAATAGGCGCCACTTTGCGACCAAAAAGGTATTTTTTAAAAACGCTTATCCCGATGCATCCTAGACCGATGATTCCGATCCTAGGTATGCCAGTGTTCCAGCCGGGACTGACGGACCCTAGGTTTGGAATATGACGTAGAGGTATCGGCGAACCGCAGATAACACCTGAATTCGATTTTTCTAGGATGATGCAGCTAAATGCCTTTTATACGGTCCAAGTCAAACACACATGCAGAAGTGAGGGTACTGACTGGGTTTGAGGAGACCTGCTTGAAGGGGGAGTCAATGAGACACCCACTGTCCTATTTCTATACCATACTAACTGGATTAGAAGCACCACAAGAACTTTCCTCCAGGCATGGGAGAGAAATTTAGATGTCACTTTCCCAAGAGCATAGGGACAGGATTTTGTTATTTAATCAAAAGGCATCGGTAGCAAGCAGATATCCGGAGGGGAGATATAAAATTCTCACTAAGTGGTATAGAACACCGACTGTATTACATCGGATATACCCCCAAACGTCCGATGTCTGCTGGAGATTTCATGAAGCAGAGGGTACAATATTGCACATTTTTGGGGAATGTGCAAAAATCAAGGAGTTCTGGGAAATGGTTGCTGAAACCATTAAAACAATAACAGGAATTTCCCTAGGGGATAGACCGGCAGCCTTTTTATTACTAGATATTCCTATATCAGTGGAAAGATATAAAAACTCTTTGCTGAGACCTCTTATGGCAGCTAGGGCGTGTATTCCTGTCCTGTGGAAAAGGGACATCCGTCCAACTAGAGCACAGTGGTTTGCTAGAATTGCAGAAATCCAACAAATGGAAAATCTTTAAATTGATAATACACAAACGCTTTCCCTCACAACCGTGTATCACCACTGTGCTAAATATTGTGAAAAAAAATCCCTTAACCTCAGCCGCTACTATAAACGAAATAAATAGTGTAAAAAAAAAAATTCCTTCCTCAATTGTAGCAAAAAAGCAGCGCTTAAAAGTGTAACTTGGCAAATACCACGCAATGTTATATGCAAAACTCTAAATAACCAATGCCCATTAACTAGTGCACTGTGGAAAAAACAATGATTAAATTGTAGCAAAGTGCGTTATTAGACATTTAATATAGTGAATTGTGAAAACTCACATACAAAGTAGCAACACTATATAAATAATAACCAAAGAACTAAATAAATAATCCAAATAAATAGTGTAGTGTCCATCCCCCATCAACCGAAGTCCAAAAAAGAGATTACCTCCAATAGCGTAGCGGGGTGTGGCTACTTGGCGAACGTTTGAAGCAGGCACAGGACACTGAACACTCTCTGTATTGATCGGTGGATAGTGGGAGCGGAGATGAGGAGGAATACAGGACGGTGAACACTCGATATAGCTTTTGGGACAGTGAGAGTGGAGATAAGGATTTAAGGAGGCTACAATTTAATCATTGTTTTTTTCACAGTGCACTAGTTAATGGGCATTGGTTATTTAGAGTTTTGCATATAATATTGTGTGGTATTTGGAAAGTGACACTTTTGAGTGCTGCTTTTTTCCTACAATTGAGGAAGGAAAACCTTTTTTTTTTTTTTTTTTTTTTTTTTTTTTTTTTTTTTTTACAAAATGGAAAATCTTACTTTAGCCATGAAAGATCAAGATGAGAGCTATAGAGAGGGATCAGGGTGACATGTAAAATTTGCTAAATGGTCCATGTCTGAGAAGAGTAGAGTATTCGGCGGAGAGGAAGAGGGAGCTGTAGGGAAGAGGAGTTATAAGTCTTTTACTTTTGCCTGTTTTTTCTTTTCCCTTTTGGTTGTGTTTGGGGGGGGGGGGGGGGGGGGGTGGATAATAATTACACAAAGGGTGGGGGTAAAGGGAGAAAGATAATTCACAAGGAGTTAAAAAACTAATTAATGGTAACACAAGATACACAGTTGGATGGAAGCATTTAGGATGTTCTAAAAAGACACTGTAAGACTGTGATTAATTGTAATGTGAAATCTATTATTCATTTTCAATGCCGTGGCTGAGGGAAGGAGGTTCTCGCCCAGGATTTGATGGCACATGGCCTTGTCCAGTTGCCTTAGCAGAAAAACACCCCCAACGTATGATCTTTCCACCTCCAGATTTGACGGTGGGGATGGTGTTCTTGGGGTCCTAGGCAGCATTCCTCCTCCAAACATGGCGAATAGAGTTTATGCTTGAGAGCTCGGTTTTTGGTCTCATCTAACCACAACACATTCACTCAGTTCTCCTCTGAATCATTCAGATGTTCATTAGCAAACTTCCGACGTGCCTTTTACATGGGCTTTCTTGAGCAGGGGGACTTTGCGACACTGCAGGATCTCTGTCCTTTACTTGTATTGTGTTACCAATTTGTTTTCTTGTTGACTATGGTCCCAGCTGCCTTGAGATCATTGACAAGATTCTCCTGTGTAGTTCTGGGCAGATTCCTCCATGTTCTCATGAGCATTGAAACGCCATGAGGCGAAATCATGCATGGTGCCCCCCAGATTGAGGGAGATTGACAGTTATTTTGTATTTCTTTCATTTGCAAATAATCACACCAAGCTACTTGGCGATGGCATGGTAGCACTGTGCTGTGGCTATGACTCCCGTGTGTGTGCATGGGTTTTAAGTCATTGCGACTCGGCCATTCAAATGTCCGGAGCCTGCCAACCTAGAATAAAGACCGGGTGAAGATGGAGGCCCTGTCAGCGGTGACAGCGCCCCAGGGGATGGCTTTGTTTTAAGGGAAGTCTTTCATGAAGTGCTAGAAGGTGATGCATACTAGCACATTATGACGTTAACTTACAGGGAGAATTATTATTTATTATTAATAATAGATTTTTTTTTTAAATGTAACAGTATACCAATTTAAGTTTAGTTATACTCTGACCTTAAAACATACCATTGGCCAGAAGAAATGAGGAAGAGTAAATTTATACCTGCTTTCATGTTAAAGAATAGGTTAATTGATTTAAGTTTGTATAAGTGTTGCTAAATGTGTTCCTCTTTAATTCCAGGTAACATCAATGACTGTCATCTGAACTATTATTTCTTCCTGCTGGCTGCTGTGCAGGCAGTGACACTCCTAATCTTTCTCATCATTTCTGTGAAATATGAGCGTCAACAGAGCAAAGCAAATGGAAAGCTGTGAGCTTGTTGGTGAAAAGCTAAACCATATGGAGCACGTGTTAGTGGGCAGCTTGACTTTAGAAAGTGCCGGAAATTTTCTTCCTAGTATGGATGATGTCCATGTTTAGTGTACACAGTTCCAAGTGCCCTTTTTGAAAGTGGAGACTTTTTCAAGGTCACTTACTTTGCACTACTTGGATACTGCAGGTCTGTTCCAAGCCTCTAGAAAGCACTGAACATTTTTGCAGACCTGCAGGTATCTACAAAGCTGTCTTTTGGAATGATCTGTGTTGACATTAACATATCTTGTGTGTTTATTGTATCGTATTCTACTACTGGGCTGTTAGATTACTGCATAATAATTGGTGACGTCTGAGATGAGTTCACTGCATAACAGGTGGTCTGGGATAATGCAATGATTGCGAATCTGCACAGTTGGTTTGTGGCCATGTTCACTTTTTTTTTTTTTTTACACTTTTTTGCTAATAATAAAATCCTTGTAATTTTTATATATATATAATATATATATATATATATATATATATATATATATATATATATATATATATATATATAAAAAAAATATTATCTCTCTCCTTTTGACCTAATCCAAACCCTTGGATGTAGGATCTCTACTCTACACCATCCTGACTCCGCTACCACTGACCCAAGATGTAGTGATATGTTAATTTTTCGAAGTGCTCGTATTCTTCATCTATAGCAATATCACACTCACATAATAATTATGTTGGAAAGCACAGCTTTGTATCTGCTAGAAAGCATAGCTTTCAGTGGGGGACAGGGGTCTTGAATTTGCTTGCCAAGGCAGCAGATTAAATTACACAATGGAATCATAATTAAGGTTTTTTGATATAGACTAGGAAAAGTTAGTGTTTTCACTGGGTTGTGAGATGGAGCAGAATTAAACTATACTATTAATCTAAAATCTAAACCACAGACCATTTCACTTCGCCTTGTGAATAGAAGTATTCTCAGCAAGACCCCTTTCACACTGGGGCTTGCGGCTGCATTAGCGCTAAAGCGCCACTCGTTTTAGTGGCACTTTAGCACTGTTTTAAGCAGCATTTTTCAGCCACTAGTAGGGCACATTTAATCCCAAAAAATCCGGTTCAAAAGCTTTGGAAGCGCTGCCCATTCATTTTAATGGGCAGGGCATTTTCTGAGTGCTAAATATACCGCTCCAAAGATGCTGCTTGCAGGACTTTTCCAAATGCCTCGTAAGTGCACTGCCCCAGTGTGAAAAGTCACACTGAACTGAAAGGGGTCTTTATTATAAATTACCATCTACTTCTTGCAGCTGTCTAATAACATTAGTTTCGTCTGTCCTCTATATAGTGGCACTGAGAGTGCCAATATATCTTATATTGTTGCTGGCAGAGTGGAGTGCCACTGTGCTATTTTGGAAAACGTATACTTTTTAAAGGTTTGTTTTTATCCTGTTAAATGTATGCAGCAGTTAATCTGTAAATTAAATGTTGGAAAAAAAAAATGTCCCATATGGCATGTTGTTCCGTTTACATAGTATGCAACACACCCGTGTAAATATCAGTTCAAAGTGTTGGGCTCAATTCACACCTGAGCGATCCGAATCGTGGGCCGAAGCAATACTATTTTGAAATTGCGGTGGTGTGATGCCAGTATCTAATGGCATCCCAACCGCAGACAGATTTTTGCTATGATTGTCGTGCAATAAACCACAACACAAGAGAGCTGTAAGTGCTGCACATTGTGTTTTTCCACAATTGTAACGTGATTTATTGCAGCAAAAGCATGCCGCAATTTTTGAATCGTTGGCAGAATTGGATCACTCAGGTGTGAACAGAGGCTTAGGGAAAACTGTTCTCTGTTAAAACCTTATATTCAGCATAGGGAGATGATCTTTTAATTTGATTAATCATTCTTCCCCTTAGGCTAAGTTCACAAGGCTCTGACTTTGCCAGGCAACTAGAGTACTAATTTGATGTAGCACAGGAACCTTTTCTAAAGTCAGAACTACTTCAGTAGTGCTAATTTAAGACAACTGTTGTTGACTAACATGGGATTTCACATGTCATGCAACTTGGGGTTTTACAAGTCGAATCTCAAGTTGCAGCAGTATGAACTGAGCCTTAATCCTCTAGATTTTTTTTTCATGTAGCTTTTTTTTAAACTGCATAAGCATTGCAAAATGAATGTATTTTTGGTGTTTTAGGGGTACCTGAACGCTTGTATGTCAGCATTCGTTACATGTGCTGTATGATTTGTATTCTTACAACGGCTGTACTCTGTAATGTGGTCTATATACTGACTTGAAGCAGTTATCTTCATGTTTATTTAGCAGACTTTTTTTTTTGTGGTTAAATGCTGGTCTGATCTCAATTGTGTATTATTTTGATCATCCTGTAAATATGTGTAGTGTTGCTCGGGCATACTTGGTTATTCAAAAAGGCAAAGAATGATGTACAAAGTACAAATTTCAGATTTCCATTGATCCATTTTAGTGATCTGCGATCAAACTGGATGTCATCAATTTGATATGTTTCGAATATTCTCCTTGTGCTTGCATTGAATTTGCGATTAACCTGTTGCTGTGAACAGATGCTGTGATGGCACTTGAGCTGTTGGGTTTCATAGAACTTTGCAGAAATATTGCCATGCAACTCACATAGCATCCAAAGTGAGAACTGAATGGTACTGTGCACCCCAAATAATGCAACATATCTGCACCACCAAAGCTCCCCTAAAATACACTCCTGGTTTTATCAACCTGTTACTTCATGGAGTTGGTGTCTGGTTCAACACCACTCTACTCCTCAGGAGCGAGTCCTCGGACTAAGCATGAACAGCAATTACTATTTTGTCATATTATTTATTCTTTGGTTGTGGTTCATTTCTTTATTACAGATGAGATGTTCCTCCGTACTGCAAGTAGTGTAGTAATGTAAAAATGAAGAATTCTCGCAGTGTTTCTAATTCTTTGTAGCAATCATGATCTGTTACCAAAAATTGCATTTTTTTATTGTATTTTAACATTAGCCATACCCAGAAAATTAAATGCGACACATACCAGACAAATTTTATAAGTAGGCACATATGTTTTTTAAAGGGCTTTTCTTGGCTTTTAACAAGGCTAGCCAGAAATGACATACCGTTCCTCCCCAAACTGCCACCTTGTAATTTTTGGTTTTCTTGGTGCTTTTTCACTAAACGTGTGCCAGGAAGAAGCTGGTGATTCTTCAAAAAAAAAACTATGACTAAATGTCTGGTGTCTTTTCACCTAATTAATTAAAAGTCAATGGTACATGAGGCAAATTGGGTAAAAGCTGAGATCAGGAGCCAGTGCAGCTGATGTTTTGGTGATCACAAGGGGGGGGGGGGGGTACATTGGGCACACAGAAGGCAGCTCTGGAGATATGACAATCTCTGTACAGTAGTAACACAAACACAAGGGCTTGAAAGGATCGCACCCCAAAGAGGAGATCTTTTGATTCAATGGCACCCACTCAGATGGAGAGGTTGGCTGGATGGTGCCACGGGAGACTTGAGCCTCCCACAACAATGTGCACCATTCAGCTAAACCTCTCCATCTGAGTGGGTGCCTTTGAATCACAAGACCCTCCCCTGTGGGCTGTGATCCTTTCTATCCCTGGTGGATCTGAAGAGCGCTCTATTTATTTCTTCTTAAATGCAAGTTGCCAATTGTCTCAATCTTGTTTGGTTTTGTTAATGCTTCAGACTTCAGGGGTATTGTCTGAGTTATGGTCTGAGAACAGTACACTTCTGCTACACACTGATGGTAGAAATGCCTAAAAGGCAAACTATCACGGAAAAACGAAAATCCTATATCATGGCCCTCAACCTATTTGTGCATCTCTTTATATTGCTACAATTGGCACAGGAAAAGAGTCGGAACCAGGGCTAAGAAGATATTTTTGTTGTATTCTTTCAAAACTAATCTGTAATGATGATTTTTTTTTTTTAATGCATATTAAAATGTTGCTGGCTCCATGTGATCTTTTTGCAGTTATGAGTATTCACTTGTTGAACACTTATTAAAAAATAAACGGTAATCGTTTGTAAGTTTGATTTGATTAATACTGAATGTCAGGGTTTTAAAGTAATAGAGTTGCTTAAGTCTCTTTTGCACAAAATAATATAAACTGAGAAATTGTTTTTTTATTGCTTGGATATTTATATAGAAATATACCTGTATTTTGTTTTACATTGTTTCTTGACTTTTTTGAGTAGTGACCTTTTTTTAATGTATTGTCAAAAAATACAATAAAATGTATTGTCAAAAAATAAAATTATTTTCATTTGTAAGCATTTTGTCTTCTTACACATTTTTTTTAAATAACATGTAAAGGCACAAGATTTGAAGTCCAGTGTATGTGTATTGTGTGTTTGTTTTTTTTTTTGTTTTTTTTGGCACCAGGGATGGTACTTACAATGACTGCTTGTGGCTGCTCGTTTCCTTCAAATCTTCAGTCTACTTCATTGAAACCTTTCATTTATCTGCCCTCTAATCACTGGGTGCTTTTCATTACAGGAAGCAATAGTGTACAGCTTTATGAATGGAGAAGTTGGGCAGAAAGGGCGGACATAGGTGCCTGTGACAGGTCCAACAGCTCATAATAACCTTGCAACACCACAATATCTTGGGTGCGGGGGGGGGGGGGGATTGGGCAAAGGAATGAAGATTTCAATGAACATAGCAAGCAGCAAGCACCAGCACCTTCTCACTCACTGAAAGTACCTGGTGATAAAAAAAAAAAAAAAAACATGAACTTGAGCTTTTATTAAAATAAGTTTACTAATTATTTGTTAATTCTTTCCCCCTTTAACTGAATTATTTAGACTTTATGTATGAACTTTTAAGGAAACTGAATTTTTAAGGACGTTGGAAGTAGAAAGCTTACTCATAATATGTCAATAACAATTGTTAAGCATTTTGACACAATGATCACCCAGGTTTCACACATTTTCCAGTTGAATCCAAACCGAGAAAAAAAAAAGTATGAATCCTTGGCAAAAGTTGTGTAAAAACATATAAAACTGACTTATTGGTGCTCTTGACATGCAGAAGCTGAGAACTTTAGGACTATCACAACAAGAACAGCTTAAGACTCCATGTACTGTACACTAGCAGCTTTTAAGCTCAACGCCACAAAGGCCTATGAGGTTGATTTACTAAAGGCAAATCCATTCTGCACGGCAAGTGGGGAAGATCTGAAATGAGGGGAATCTCTGCTGATTTTATCATCCAATCATGTGCAAGCAAAAATGCTGTTTTTTTTATTTTCCTTGCATGAACTTCCAAGTGCACTTGCAGTAGGTTTTTAGGATCGTTTAGGAGCTGTTGTAGTTAAGGGAGGTCTAACCTCCCTCTCCTGAATGTTCACGTGCTGTCACAAGAAGCAGTGACATCACCATGAGACTCCACCCCTTGTGATGTCCCATGCCATCACAAGGGGCAGGGGTCTCATGGTGATGTCGCAGGATGACCACGCCCTATGTCTATATAAGAACTAGCAGACATCGCAGATGACAACTGCAGGAGCTAGCGTCGGAGGAGGACTGGAGCAGCAGTGGAGGGAGAAGACTAGTAAGAACACATTACTGACGGGAGAAGACCAGAGCAAGAAGATGCATTGGAGCTACGACTGGGGACATTCTTTACTTTCAATAAAGGACATGTCAAAAACAATCTCTTGTTTTTATATGTGAAGAATGTCCCCTGTCGTAGCTCCACCGTATCTTCTTCCTCCAGTCTTCTTTTTTTCGCAGCTGCTTGCAGCTCTTAAATGATCCTAAAAGCCTATGTGTACATGGGCGCAGGTTTTTATGGAGTGCGTTTAGGAGCTTTGACAAAAAACACCAAAAGCTCTTAAATGTCAAGACCTGGCAGACATCACAGAGGACACAACAATGGGAGCCAGTGTCTGAGGAGGACTGGGTCAGCGGCGGAGAAGAAAGCAGCAGGAGGGAGAAGAGCAACAAGACATGGAGCTAGGACGGGCGACATTGTTCACTTTCAGTAAAGGAATTTGCACCCCATATTCATTCAGGATCTGGGGGCCCTCTTGTTAAATGGGGGCTTCAAGAGTCTGATAAGCCCCCCCCCCCCCCGCAACCACTGTCCATGGCGGTTGTCCCTTTGGGATGGGGGTGCTTGCTTGCCTGTCCTCTTCCTGGGCTGCATGCTCAGATGAGGGTTAAGTATGGATTTGGGGGGGCCCACTGCATTTCTACCCCCCCCCCCCCGGCAAGAACCTCCAGACTACAAGTTATATGCCAGAAGTTGTATCAGTTAAGATGATGATCCTGACTTCCATTCAAATCAATGGGCTGAACTTGTGCCCAAGTCGGACCAAAGTAGTGCAGGAAAGCATTGACACAAGTCTGACCAGTTAAGATGGCTCATAGGGAACCATTCATTTTGACATGTCATGCGACTTGTGCTCTGAATGTCGGAGCACATGTCTCACCAGCCCACAATGCTTCTCCTGTCAGGTGAAATGGCATTTATAATAAACCACTTTGCATGAAGCCTTATGTCTTCTGCAGAACATCTTGGTTTTATTGTGATCATCCCAATTATTATTATTTTTTTTTTATTAAAAAAAAAAAAGAAAAGTGCTGACTGGTTGAGGTTTGTTTTCAAAATGTTTAAAAGAGTCTGATATTTATAGAGACAGGAATTCGCTTACCAGTTCAAGATGTTGCTTCTCTGTTCTGCTAGCTACAGAAAATAAAACTTTGAGGCCTCATGCCAACAGGATGTTTTTACAGCAGCTGTTTTTGGCTTCAGACATTTTTTTCATACAGTCAAACTCCCTATCATGTTATCCTATGTGTCCATGCACACATAGGCTGTTATCGGCAGTTTTTCGCTTTAAAAAAAAAAAAAAAATCCAAAACTATTGGGTGCTGAGAGGAATTTTTCAGCTGTAAAAACCCTCTTAACGTCAAAAATTGCTGATAAACGCTCAAAAACGCAGCTAACCAATGTTTTTTGATGGTTTTTAAACTTTTTTATTTTTTTTTTTATTTATTTTTTTTTATTTAGTATTTTTATGTAATACTTACTGGTAAAATCCTTTTCTTTGAGTACACAATGGAACACAGAGTCAGGCTAATATTCATTACCTGCTGGTTTATACTTCATCATCAGGTGAATGGACACTGGTAGACCAAAGGTCTTCAGACAGGAAGTGATTCCCTATATAACCTCTCGCATACAGGAAGTACCTTAGTTTTGTAGCAAGCACTAAATCCTCAAAAAAAAGGGGGAGGGATCTCTGTGTCCCATGATGTACTCAAAGAAAAGGATTTTACAGGTGAGTATGACATTTAAATCATATTTTCCTTTTAATATATCATGGGACACGGAGTCAGGCTAATATTCATTACGTGCTGGGACGTTCCAGAGCAATAGTCTTGAGGGGACGGAGACACCCTGCCAAACAATAGCCATCAGAACTTATACAGCATCCACTTGATAACATTTTGTGAACGTATGCACTGAAGACCAGGTGGCAGCCTTAAAAATCTGAACCACAGATACCTGATGGCGAAAAGCTCAGGAGGTTCCTACACCCCTGGTAAAATGAGCTTTATGTTTCAGACCGTAGGCCTGAATGACCAATTGGCAATGGAAGCTTTGGAAGCCTGCTATCTCTTCTTGGTTCCTTTTGGTAAAACAAGAGTCTGATCCTCAGATCTCCGCAGATCTAGACAAACCGCGACTGCCCGAACAACGTCCAAAGAATGCAGTCGTCTCTCTTCCACCAAACGAGGCTGAGAGAAAAAAGAAGGCAAAATAATGTCCTGATTTAAATGAAAGGCCGACACCACTTTTGGCAAAAGGGATGTTACAGGTTGTAAAATGACTCTGTCATGGTGAAGGATCAAGTACATATCAAATACAGATCAAGTTCCCTGCATAAAAGGGCCGCCGACTCTGACACCCTTCTAGCCGAGGTGATAGCCATCAGGAAGGCTAGCTTCCAAGCCAAATGGAATTTCCTTAATAGGTTCAAATGGTTGTTTCTGTAACACAGACAGCACCAAGTTCAAGTCCCAAGGACAAAGGTGACCTAATGGGGGGGGGGAAGTAAGTGAGTTGCCCCTTGCATAAAGGTTTGGATTAGACATGTGCATTCGTTTTCGTCCGAATTTCAGCTATTTTCGTTTTCGTTTGAAAGCACAGAATCCGAAAAACGAAAGATCCGACATAAATAAATGCTTTATTTTCGTTTTCATTGTTACAACAGTTCGATAGAATAGGAGATTCGACGTGACTCTGACAATAATCTGTGTCTATAGAACCTGTGGTCGAATGTGCCTAACCTTACCTCCTATTAGTCCAAGATTATATAGAGAAAATATTCGACAGAGAAAAAAGATTTGACAGAGAGAAAATATTCTGCAAGTTACTGTCCTAAAAAGTGTTTGGGGACCCGGGTCCTGCCCCAGGGGACATGTATCAATGCAAAAAAAAGTTTTAAAAGCGGTTGTTTTTTCGGGAGCAGTGATTATAATAATGATTAAAGTGAAACAATAAAAGTGTAATATTCCTTTAAATTTCGTAGGGGGGGGGGGGTGTCTATAGTATGCCTGTGAAGGGGCACATGTTTCTGGTGCTAAAGCCGCGTACACACGGGCGGACTGTATGGCCTACTTAGTCCGTCGAAACACATTTCAGCGGACAGTCCGCTCGTGTGTGGGCTTCAGCAGACTTTTTCAGTGTGCAGTCTGGCGTACTAAGTATTTCGGAATTTTCGAAATTCTGTCCGTCATACTTTGGTTTCAGCGGACAATCCGCTCGTCAGTAGGCTAGTTCGACGGACTAAGAATTGCGCATGCTCAGAAAGGATTTACACGGCGAAGGGTTGCATTGCTGTGTATTGGACTTCCTATTTCTAGTCCCGTCGTACGTGCTGTACACGTCATCGCGCAAGCTTTCGACGGACTGTTTGTGCATCCGTGTGTGGTCAAGTCCGTTCATTCGAAAGTAGGACGGACTGTCCGTCGGATTGTATGACGGACTAAGTAGGCCATACAGTCCGCCCGTGTGTACGCGGCTTTAGAACTGTCCCTGCACAAAGTGTCATTTATGCAGGAAAAAAAGTCCTTTAAAATCACTCGCAGCTATTATGAATTGTCGGCTCTGTAATACAGAGAACACTCATTGAAAGTCATTGATAAAAAAATAAAAAAAAATAAAAAAGCGTGGGGGGTCCCCCAAATTCAATTACCAGGCCCTTCAGGTCTGGTATGGATATTAAGGGGAACCCTGCGTCAAATTAAAAAAAAAATTGACGTGGGGTTCCCCCTAAATATCCATACCAGACCCTTCAGGTCTGGTATGGATATTAAGGGGAACCCCGCGTCAAATGGAAAAAAAAATTGACGTGGGGGTCCCCCTAAAAATTCCTTTGACGTATGGGTGACCCCGCACCCCTCTGATGTAACACAGGCAGGTTTCCGTTACATCAGAGGGGTGCGGGGTCACCCATACGTCACGGGGAAGCCCAGGTTTCCCCTTGCGTCAGAGGGGGGCGGGGGCAGGTGACGGGTGGCCCCTCCCTCCGCATTTAACAAACGTCAGGCCGCCGAAATCCCTGCAGTGTCTCCTCAGTGGGGACAGAAGGTGGATGGATTTGCTGCACTGGATGAGATCAGCGTCGCTGGACCCCGGAGAGATGATCGTCCGTCGCTGGATAGCAAGAGTGGATTACCACCGCTGGAATCTTTTTTTTAAATTTATTTTTACTTTTAATAAAGGAATTTTTCAAAAGTGTGTTTGTCTTATTTAACTATTTTTTACACTTTCTTTGTGAAATGGTAGGGGTACTTTTGTACCCCCTTACCATTTCAAACAGGGGGGGCGGGATCTGGGGGTCCCCTTGTTAAAGGGGGCTTCCAGATTCTGATAAGCCCCCCGCCCGCAGACCCTCACAACCACCGGCCAGGGTTGTGAGGATAAGGCCCTTGTCCTCATCAACATGGGGACAAGGTGCTTTGAGGGGTCACAGACCCCCAAAGCATCCTCCCAATGTTGAGGGCATGTGGCCTGATACGGTTCAGGAGGGAGGGGGGGCGCTCTCTCGTCCCCCCCTCTTTTCCTGCGGCCTGCCAGGTTGCGTGCTCGGATAAAGGGTCTGGTATGGATTTTTAGGGGGGACCCCACGTCAATTTTTTTTAAATTTGACGCGGGGTTCCCCTTAATATCCATACCAGACCTGAAGGGTCTGGTATGGATATTTAGGGGGAACCCCACGCCAAATTTTTTTTTTCAATTTGACGCAGGGTTTCCCTTAATATCCATACCAGACCTGAAGGGCCTGGTAATTGAATTTGGGGGACCCCCACGCTTTATTTATTTATTTATTTTTATCAATGACTTTCAATGAATGTTCTCTGTATTACGGAGCCGACAATTCATAATAGCTGCGAGTGATTTTAAAGGACTTTTTTTCCTGCATAAATGACACTTTGTGCAGGGACAGTTCTAAGCACCAGAAACATGCGCCCCTTCACAGGCATACTATAGACACCCCCCCCCCCCCCCCCCTATCAAATTTAAAGGAATATTACACTTTTATTGTTTCACTTTATTCATTATTAAAATTACTGCTCCCGAAAAAACGGCAGTTTTTAAAACTTTTTTTTGCATTGATACATGTCCCCTGGGGCAGGACCCGGGTCCCCAAACACTTTTTAGGACAGTAACATGCAAATTAGCCTTTAAAATTAGCACTTTAGATTGTGAACATTGGAGTCCCATAGACTTTAATAGGTTTCTAAAGTTCACACGAAGTATGCTATATACTAGCTCTGTCGAATCTTCTTTATACATTCGACAGACACCATAAGCCTTCAAAGACAGATTCGACCGTAATTCATGTGGATTTTCGGATGAATGCAATTTTTGAACGAAAAACGAAATAAATAAAAACAAATTTCGGGAGTAACTAAATAAATTAATTTTTCGGACAAAAACGAATTTCCGAAACGAAATATTTTACTCTGCACATGTCTAGTTTGGATCAGTGAATGGGAGGCTTAAGGCCTTTGGAATAATACTGATAGGGCTGAAACTTGACCTCTGACTGTACTGAATCCCAATTTGATTTCCACAGCTGACTGTAGAAAAGAGAATTCTCCCAGTCACATATTTCCAAGGATGCCATTTTCTGGCTTCATACCAAGCACTATAAGTCTTCCAGACCTTATGATAAATCTTCCTAGTGATAGCTTTTCTAGCATTCACTAGAGTAGACACCACTGGTCCAGAGATGCTACTGTCCTTTTAACACCCTGACTTTAATAGCCATGCCGTCAATTGTGGTGGAATCGTCCATGGCCCGTCTATTGTCAGTCTCACAATCTCTGGGAACCAGGGCCTTCTGGGCCAGGCTGGTGCCACCAGAATAACTAGAATCCCCTCTCTCTGAATCCCGAGCAACAAATGTGGAAGGAGAGGGATCAGAAGGAAAACATAAACCAGGGAGTACTGGCATCTGCTCCAATTGTCAGAGAATCTCTTGTACGAGACACAAACTGCTGTAGCTTGTTTTTGAACCTGGATGCCAGTAGGTTGACCTCTGGCCATCACCAACATTGGCAAATTTCCTGGAACACCTTTGGGTGTAGGGACCATTCCCCCAGGCAGATCTGCTGGCGGCTAAGATAATCTGCCTTCCAGTTCTCTACTCCCGGGATATGGACTGACGACATTGGCACATATCCCTCTACCCAGGCTAGTATGTAGTTCTCCTTCAGAGCTGAACGACTCCTGGTACAACCTTGGTGGTTTATATAGGCCACTGCCGTGGCATTGTCGAACTGAACCCTGATGGGGCAGTCCTGAAGCTCCACCGTCCAGGATCGTAGGGCCAGATGTACTGCCAGTAATTCTAGGACAGTGATGGCGAACCTTGGCACCCCAGATGTTTTGGAACTACATTTCCCATGATGCTCGTGCACTCTGCAGTGAAGTTGAGCATCATGGGAAATGTAGTTCCAAAACATCTGGGGTGCCAAGGTTCGCCATCACTGTTCTAGGACATTGATGGGCAGGGTCTGCTCTGTCCCTGACCATTCCCCTAGGCTGTGAGCCCGTCTAGGGTCGCTCCCCAGCCTGAGAGACTGGTATCTGTAGTCGGTACTCTCGAAGTTACCGGGAGAAAGGATTTTCCCAGGTTCTGATCCTGCAACCACCAGTTTAGGCTTAAGCATGCCTGAGAAGATGAGCACATTGGATAATCCAGGGCTTTTCTTCTTCTTCTGTTCCAAGCCAACAAGATGTCCTGTTGTAAAGGCCTGGAATGGAACTGGGCATAGGGCACTGCCTCGAAGGATACCATCTTCCCTAGAAGACTCATACAGAACCGAATGGAGAGTTGTCTGGTGCCCCTTATCCTACGCACCTGATCCTTCAGGGCACAGATCCTCACGGGTGGCAAGAATACTCTTGCTTGGACCGTGTTTAGAATCAGGCCTAAATATTATAGGGAAAATCAGAACTGCTGCCTCTACTAATTACCGCCACTTAAGTGGGGTAAATAAGTTGAAAAAAGTGAAGAACTACGTGTAAGAATCCGAGAACATATAACTAACATTAAAAATGGGTTTAAATGGGTTTCAGCCCCGGAAGGATTTTCCCCCTTCCTGACCAGATCACTTTTTACAATTTAGCTCTGCGTCGCTTTAACTGCTAATTGCGCACTCATGCAATGCTGTAGCCAAACGAAATTTGCTTCCTTTTTTTCCATAAATACACCTTTCTTTTGATGGTATTTAATCACCTCTGCAGTTTTAATTTTTTGCGCTATAAACGGAAAAAGTATATAAAAAGAATTCAATAATCTCAATTTTATTCATACATTTATGCCAAAATGTATTCGGCCACTTTTTTTTTCTGGTAAAAAAAATGTCAATAAGCATATATTTATTGGTTTATTGGAATTTACACAGCTTCTAGTTTATGACTGCCTATCTAATTTCTTGGGGTCATTTGGGGGGGGGGGGGGTTGTACTGCCCTGCCATTTTAGCACCTAATTTTAGAAAGTAGACACCCCAAGGAAATTGCTGAGAGGCTTGTTGAGCCCATTGAATATTACATTTTTTTGTCCCAAGTGGAAAAAAAAACATTTTTTACAAAAAGTTGTCACTAAATGATAAAACATGCCATGGGCATATGGGCAGTTACACTTCTCATACCTATCACAGTTTTGAAGGCCATAAATGCTAAGATGGCCCATCCCCCCAATGAACCAATTTTGGAAAGTAGACACCCCAAGCTATTTGCTGAGAGGCATGTTGAGTCCATGGAATATTTTATATTTTGCCACAAGTTGTGGGAAAATTACAAACTTTTTTTTTCTATTGCACAAAGTTGTCACTAAATGCTCAATCATGCCATGGGCATATGTGGAATTACACCCCAAAATACATTCTGCTGCTTCTCCTGAGTACGCAGATACCACATGTGTGGGACTTTTTGGGAGCCTAGCTGCGTACGGGGCCCCGAAATCCAAGCACTGCCTTCAGGATTTCTAAGGACGTACATTTTTGATAACAATGGCCCATACATCCACCACTTATATATGCCGAAGCATGGGGGCATCCGCCCCATGAGGTAGGAGCAAATCGCTCCTCCACCCCTACTGCCCCCATGCTTCAGCATATATGCTCTTTTTTTTTAACTGTGGTGGTGAAATCACCTCCTACAGCGCTGGAGTTACAGCTTTATGTATCGTGGGAGCAAACGCTGTTGCTGCCAAGATAAATAAATCCACACTGAAACTGAATGACGTACGTGCTAAGCAAATGATGGTTAACAATAAAACAAAGTAACATTACAGTATAACAGTAAGATTTACCATACCTGCAAAGCAAATACAAAAAAAATAGTAAAAAAAGAACACATTTTTAACACAATCTGTGGCTAAAATATATATATGCCGAAGCATGGGGACATCCTCCCGTGCAAGGTAGGGGCAAATCGCTCCTCCACCCCTGCTGCCCTCACCTCCGACAGCGCTAGAGTCACGGCTTTATGTATCGTGGGAGAAAACGATGTTGCTGTCAAGATAAATAAATCCGCTCTGCAGCTGAATGGCGTACCTGAAAACAAAAAAATGGTTAATAAAACACAGTAAACAGTAAAATATAAAAACAATTGCATATCTGAAAAGCAAACACAATAAAACATAATAACAATTGCAGAAAAGAATACAGTAAAAAAGAGCAGAACAATAGAGAGACAATAGAGAGAGAGAACAATAAAACGACAACTATTTTTGTTTATTTTATTTTATATATTTTTTGTTTTTTACACTTTTTTTTTTAACCGTAGTGGTTCTAACGGTTGTAACTGTTGTAATGGTTCCAACAGTTTGGGTCTCTCAAAATGCGATGGCATTTTGGGAGACCCTGTGAAAGTGTGCCTAGTCTGTGCAATGCTGTACCCTATGCTCTAATACTCAACTAGTGTATGATAGCATTCAAAACATTCCCCAATGCAAAGACCAGGATTGTGAGCACAGCAAAGACCAGGATTGTTAGCACAGGAGGGACAAAAATAGCAAGTGTCACATCTATATCCGTGCTTGATGCAGACACAACATCTTCATTGAGGGGCTCGTTGGGTAGGGGTACTCGGGAGGACGTAAGGAAAATGCATCTCATGCAGTCGGTTTTCTGCATTTGGTTGGGGAAGGTGAGGTGGAGCACCGTCTGGAAACTGAAGGGCTTTGACGATCTCTTCCTGGAATTTAAGGAAGGATCCAGACCGTCCTGAAGCTCTGTATAGCACATGAGCGTTCAGCAAAGCCAATTGAAATAAATAAACAGACACTTTCTTGTACCAGCATCTGGCCTTACGGGCAACTAGGTATGGCGCCAACAATGGGTCGTTGAGGTCCACCCCTCCCATGTTAAGGTTATATTTTTGGACACAGGGGTTTCTCTCGCTGTAGTAATTTGTACCGTCGTGTCTGCATGAAGAGAGGTAAGAACGAAAACATTCTTATTATCCCTCTACTTCATAGTGAGCAAGTTATTACACTGCAAGCAGGCTCTTTCCCCCAGCCTAAGATGGGAATCTACAAGCCCCGGCGATTAGGTCGCATGGTGCCACATGCTTCAATCTGCTGATCAAACAAGTGACTAAACAGTGGCTTGCTCGTGTAACAATTGTCCACGTAAAAGTTTTACCCCTTTCCGAATAAGGGTGACACCAAGTCCCACACAATATTGCCAGCGCTTCCTATGTAGTCAGAGCAGTTTGTCGGCTCTACGTGACTATCTTTGCCCTTGTAAACCATAAAACTACATTTATAGCCTGTGGCTCTATCACAGAGCTTATACATCTTGACCCCGTATCTGGCACGCTTGCTGAGAAGGTACTGTTTGAATGACAAGCGGCCAAAAAACGTAATCAGGGACTCATCAACGCAGACAATTTGATGGGGAATAAACAAGTCTGCTAAACATTGAAGCGGTTTACGAGGGGCCAAATTTTGTAGAGCCGATCGTATCCAGCGTCTCCACGAGAACGACAGAGTTCATTGTCATTGAAATGCATGAACCGCAATATATCTGCTCGTATCGTGCCCTGGTCATGGAGGCAGAGAACAAGGGCATATGGGGATTTGGGTCAGTGGACCAATATGACCGCAACTCACTGTTTTTGGTTAGGCCCATGTTGAGGGAACGGCCCAGAAAGAGCTTAAATTCAGAAACCGTAATTGGTTTCCAATCTCTGGCAAGGGAGGACTGGGGAATAGTGGCAATGTGTTGACCAGCGTACAAATTGCTTTGGTCCACAACATAAAATAAACATAGAAATAAATAGACATAAAATCAACTGTTTCCACCTGAATGCCGGGTTGGCCAGTGAATGGGGGAAGTACGGGTGCTGCAGAAGTGGTGGGTTCCCAATTAGGATTGGCTAATGCAGCAGGAAGGGCACGACGGGCCTGTGTTCGTCTTCTTGGTGGCAGCGGGACTTATACTTATGCTTGCCACCTCACCAGCTTGAACTGCACTTATGGGACTCGCCACGTCACCAAGTGTTACTGCAGTGCTGGATGTACGACCAGGGTGTACTAGGCCGCTAGTGCTTGCCAGTTCACCAGAAGGAATAGCGGCGATAGTACTGCTCTGCTCCATACGAGGGACCTGCAGATCTTGCACCTCAACAATAGAAGAAGAAGATTGGGGTCTGGTACGCCTGACCTTGGCAGAGACCATAACTCTGTCGTCAGAGCTATCTGTCATGGAGCTGCTGTCCTCTACAGGATCGTATTCTGAGCCTGAATCTGACTGATGAGTGACTTCCTCTTCACTATTTGTCATGCTTAGAAACGTTTAGGCTTCATTTCCTTCGATTTGCCATTTTGGGTTCTAAATTTAGTGGTACACTAGTGACTCACAGGTAAAAAAGCTCCTAGGCTGTCAGTGACTGTATCAAAACGCTACCAAAAAAACTGTTAGCGATCGCAGGGATCAAGCCTGACCCTGCGAACGCTGCAGTTATGAGTTCTAGTGTTTTGCCAACCCAAGTGCAGATCGATACTGCACTTGGGTGGGCTGGGCTGGGCGGAGGGGCTAAACGCAGGGGCTAGAAGGTATCTGGGCTGATCCCGCTAACACTGCGTTTTTGTGAACCCTAAACTGCTGGGGACGCTAGTATAGATCTGATCAAATCAGATATCGATCTGTTCAGATACTATACCACTAAAGGAGGTGTATGCTGCGTGCATGGGTGTTAGCGGTACTGGCACTAGCCTGATGCTGCCTGGGGCGACGCAGACCCTAAATCCTAACTTATATCACCTGCTGGGTGATCAGGGGGTTAAACCTTTATTAGGTAATAAACGGCGGGTGCCCTGATACTATAAAAAAATAACTAACTAACCAGCAAGCCTAAATACCTCCCTAACTAGCGGCACCTGTGACACTAATACAGCGATCAGAAAAACGATTGCTTAGTGACACTGGTGACGGGGGGGGGGGGTGATCACAGGGTTAAACCTTTATTAGGGGGTACCCTAGACCTAAAGGGGCTAACCCTAACTGCCCTAACAGTTATTGCAGTCACAGTGCACCAATGCAGTAATCAGTAAAAAAAAAAAAAAAAAACTGCTATTGGTATCACTGTGACAGGGGGTCGATTGGGGGGTGAAATGTGTGCCTGCATGTTCTACTGTTAGTGTTGTGTTGGTGCAACTCACTTTGGATGTCTTCTCTCCACGGGAGCCAGAACGAAAAGGCTCCATGAGGAGAGATGACATCACTTCCTCTGCCGCTGTTTAGCAGCAGAGGAAGGTTTTCATTCGCTGCGAGCGATCACGACGGGGTGACCATGAATCAGTGGCCTCCCCCTCAGAACGGATCGCAGTCGCTATAAATCTAAGGTCTGAAATGAATGGAAGCTCTGCTGATTTTATCATCCAATCATGTGCAAGCTAAAATGCTGTTTTTTATTTTGCTTGCATGTCCCCCTCAGATCTACAGTGACTGCACTTCCAAGTGCACTTTCAAGTGCACTTGCAGTGCAAAGTGGATTTACCTTTAGTAAATAACCCCCATAGTGTTTCAAGACATTTCAGGGACTATCACAACAGAGATCCTACATGTATGACTTTTTATGGCATAGATAAGATCGAAGGACATTGGAGAGGGGAAAATAAGAAAATTAAAATCTTCCAGAATGAAACCAAATGGATTTTCCAATTAGATACTCCCCAACCTACAGGATTGAACATTGATGTAGATTTAAATAGTTTTTTAACAAATTTTTAAAATTTAAAAATAATTTTAAAATTTAATAATAATTAATTTTTAATAATCATTTTTAATTATTATTTACGTATTTTCTGAGTTATTCATTTTCTATATTCACTTCCATTGAGCTACATTATCAATTTTCAATTTCCTAGAAAGAATGCATTTTGTATTCAAATTATTTAATCATTCCACCAAAAGAAGATAATTACCCCCGTCTCTTTATATCTTCTTACATTTTATTTTAACGTTCTGTTTTAATATTTTTATATGCGTATAATTTTATATATGAATTTTTTTTAAGACATATTATTCTATTAACATCTGCCTGATTCAATCCTGTAATATAAATCTGGGCTTTATGACCACTGGGGGTGGATCTAGTCTAGTTTATTGATATAAATTATTAATAATTAAGTTATTAGATTCTTAGTATTTCTCCTGGGTCTGATAGAGTCTAAATTTGGATAAGGGCTGTGGGAATGTAAATGTTATAATGTGGCATTTTAAAATGTTGTATTATATATATATATATATATATATATATATATATATATATATATATATATATATATTTTTTTGTAGTACCTTTAATAAGTATGTAGTGCAGCGCGACCATCACACATCAAAAATATATAATGAATGATATGGCTAGGAATGATGGATTGGCTGTCTTCTGCATAACTCAATTAGATCATGTTCCAAGTGGGATCATATTCATTTTATTTATATTTTTTTCCCCAATTTTATGGCAATTACATACATTTAGGTAATACCTTGTGGTCTATTATTAGATTAGATTAGATTATAATGGACTTCAGTCTGAATAATCTCATGGAAAATGGCCGCCGTAGTTGTACATAGGAAAGCCATTTTGGACTTCGGTCTGAATAATCTCACCAAAAATGGCAGCCGTAGTTGTACATAGGGAAGCCATTTTGGACTTCGGTCTGCAATATCTCACCAAAAATGGTCTGGGTAATTAAACAGGTCACAGTGCACTATAAATAGGAGGTGAAGCAAGCACAGATGTACGCTCCAGATGATGGCAGCGTGATGAAACTATTGGGCGGAGTCAACACACGTTCTTGCATCACTTCCGGTTGTGGGCGATAGTGTCAGCATTATATGCCTTATTGTTTTATGCTAAATGTGAGTACATTTCCACACATATTTTAATCAATAAAGAAGTTTTAATAGTATTACACTATTGAGATCCTTCTCTCCTTTATATGGTATATGAGTGGAGGAATACCAAAACATCTTGGACCGGCCCGCCTTTAGAGTGCTACACAGTGGCATATACTGTGAATGCCTCATACCCCAGGAGGGAAAGAAACTCTGGTGAGTGCAGCCATAATAGGAGCATGGATAAGTCACGCATGCTGTGATCACCTTCTGAAGAGGGAATTAGATCAGCGTATTTTTTCACCAGCACCAAGCAATTTATTGAACACTAATTATTTAATTAATGGGACTATAGTTTTTTTATTGGATTTTTTTATTTCATTTATCTATTCATTTCTATTCATATTTATCTATTGGGATCTATGTTCACAATTTATACTTTGTGTTTATTTGCATATAATTATTTAACAAGCTGTTTGGATTAATGTTTATCTTATGATGATAACCACAATAGTTGTTTATATTTCACATTTAAAACAAGTGTACACTCAACTGAGTCAGAATTAAGTAAGTAATTTTACAACACGCTAGGGATATTTATTTTAGATTGAATCTAATGAACAGCGCCACACCTGCTTCACTTTTTTCACCTAAATATTCCAGACTTTGAGCTAGTCTCAAGGCTGACTTTCTATTATTTATGATCCAGCCTAAGCTTTTCAAATACCTCACTGTGTATATTATGCTCTGTTCTAGAACCTGTACTGAGTGATCTCTGAGCAGGAGATTGTCCCGATACCCACATCTGGGGAGCTGTAGCAAGCCCGTAGGGTAGAGCCACAAACTGAAAATTACGTTCAATGACGGGCACTGATGAGGCTGCACTGATATGTGGCACTGATGGCCACTCATACGCAGCACTGATTGGTACTTATGGGTGGCACTGATAGGTGGGCATGTATGGGCACTGATAGATGGCACCGATGGACACTGATGCAGGGACGTACCAAGGGGTTGGCAAGACTGGCGCAGGCCGAGTGGGGGCGCAAATTGGCAGTGTTCTACACCCTCCGTTGCCCTTTCACCCACTTCCAGCCCCACACAGATCTGCACCGCAGCAAGTGTACTCCTTCCTCCTCTCAGTTGCCGCTTTAAGGTGGGCGTGTCTTGTGGTTTGGCAGCGCTGGCTGGGCGGGGCCTCCTCTCGCGCTGCAACCCGATTGGCTCCGGCTCTTCTCTTTCTCCCAGGCAAGGGCCAGCTCTGCCCCTGGCCCTTGAACTGTGCAGCGCTCCCGGATCTGGGGATAGAAGAAGAAGAGCCGGATGGAGATGGCGGAGCGGAGGGTGTCTCGTTGGTATTAGTACTTTGGGGGCCTGGCCTCCTGTGGGGCAGCCTGCTGCACACACACACTGGACCTGCTGATGGTGAGAAGGAGAGCCGGGCTGTGTGTGCGGTATGGAGGGAGGAGATGGCCTACAACACGTGTGTGTCTGTGTGTGACTGCAGAGACATGACGTAATACAGGTGGTCATTGTACACACTGACCACTACACTGCACACTGATCACTACACTACACACTGGTCACTACACTATACACTACCCACTACACTATACACTGCCCACTACACTGCACACTGACCACCACACTGCACACTGACCACTACACTGGAGTGTAGTGGTCAGTGTAGTGGTCAGTGTAGTGGCCAATGTAGGAATCAGGTAGGGTAGTTTAGGAATTGGGTAGGTCAGTACTATTGTAGGAAGGGAAGGGACCACTACACTATACCCTGACCACTACACTATACACTGCCATGAAGTTAAGTAGGTAGGTCACAACTGAACTGACAATTGTATTTGAATTTACAACTTTGTGACAGTGAGACTCTAGTAGAAACATCAAATGTAAAAAAAAAAAAAAAAAACATGTAATGATGCATGAACTAATGTACATTTAGGGCTGGTTCACATATATGCTATGTCCGAAATCGCATGTGATTTGCACCACACTGCAGTGCAAATCATATGCGATGTCTGTGCGATGCTAATCCAGCCATACAGATCGTATGGCTGAATTTGCATCGCATTGGGACCAAAGTCGGGAGGGGGGCGCCAATACAGATTCTAGCCAAGGGCGCTGGAGACCCTAGGTATGCCTCTGTGATTACAATGATGGGTGGCATTGCTGGGCATCACTGATTTTTATTTTGCTATAGAGGTGCCAGTCAGTGCCCATTTGTGGGCACTGATTGGCTTATGTTGGGCATTCATTTTCACATGTGGATGGCCATGGGGGATGTACCTGACCATCCACATGTTAGGTGCTTCCCTGGTGGACTTGGCAGCTTCCCTGGTGGTCCAGTGTGGGCATCCGAGGGGGGGCTGCGCTGATCCCCTCTGTCAGGAGTGCCGCCGATCGGCTCTCCTCTACTCGCGCCTGTCAGACGCGAGTGATGAAAAGCAGATCAACGGCTCTTCCTGTTTACATTGTGATCAGTCGTGATTGGACATGGCTGATCACATGGTAAAGAGCCACAGGCACACGGCGGCTGTTATCCTGCAGGACGTCATATGACACCCAGTCAGGATAACTGAACCACTGCCCGGCCGTCATTCTGCTATAGGACGGGAAGTGGTTAAATAAGCTGGGTGTGCACCCCTTGATTCATTTTTGGAACCATTTATGGGACAAAAGACCTGGAACTCAGAGAGTAAAAAAAAACGTGCCACCCACCTTTCAGACATTGGTAAAAAACGAAAGTACTTCCTGTATGGGATCACTTCCTGTCTGAAGACTTTTGGTCTGCCAGTGTCCATTCACCTAATGATGAAGTATAACCCAGCATGAATATTAGCCTGACTCTGTGTCCCATGATGTATAATAAAAAAAATGCTGCAAAAAAACGCTATTGCTATTTTGTGCTTGTTGAGGGTATTGGTGATTGTGGGCGGTATAATGTTCAAATTGCTGATACCAAAGTCTAAAATGGGCGATAGTGGCTTAGAGTGGGGATTTTTAACTATTTTATCATTGTTCTGATTGTTGTGGGTAGATGCTCCTGGGGTAGAAATGTTTACATGGTGTTTCTTTTTGTTGTGCTTTTTCTTTTCCAGAGTTCCTGGGTGTGGCGGTGGTGTGACTGCTCTCAGAAGGTTGGAGGTGTCTCTTGGCCTTAAAGGAAGATGGTGGGCCTGATGGATGATGTTTGGCCCAAGAAGATCTTAAATTAGGAAGGAGTGGCTGAGGAGGAAAGGGTGGGAGGTCAGAGTAAACTGGAGGGGTAATGGTAGGCCTGGGTGCAGAATCCATCAAGGGAATGGGATTGTAGGTCTTGTGATTAGATGGAATGTGTTGATGAAGGTCTCCAGCGGAGTCGTCATATGGTCCCGGTAATGGTTTGTTATGTTTAGGTTTCTTCCAGCAATAAATCTTATTGGAATTATAATCATCAAAGTCTCTGCAAATTTTATGCAGCTTATTTTTAATTAGAGAATCTTCTTGGTACTTAGTGTTTAGTTTTATTTTTTTTGTACCATGAGGTGGGTAATAATGAAATGTGTGATCGATAAGTTTTGACCCTAGGGTATGAAATTGTACCTCTCTTTGATAATTATTTCCATCCATTTTTGAGTGCAGAATTCAGAGATGGCAGACCACTCTGACACTAATTCTGCACCCAAAAAGGAGCAAGTCTTTTGGTTTCTCAGACCTCTGGGGGAGATCTTGTAATTAAGGTATAGGTCAAGAAAAAACTTGTCCCACCACTGTTGATTTATATTGTTAATGTTGTCCTCAATTTTGCGGAACTTCGCACATATTTGTCTATAAATCGGATGGGGGACTGTAGTGGATGGGCGAAAGAAGTTTTTGGGAAAGTAAGCGTATAAGTCGTCCAACACAGTATATTTCACAGATTCAATTCTCTGTATAAACTCCATGGCTAATCGTACAGGCAATGAATATGAATAAATAAAATCAAATAAAATTAAAAATAAAAAATAAGAATAAATAATGATAATATAGTTCACAGTAGATGATAAATCCAGAGATATTGAATAATAAAATAATAACAATATCAAAGTAGACGGGCAGTGGTCTACTAATTTAGTAGTTACTTCAAAACAACTGACGGCATAAATCCATTTTTATTTTTATTCTTATTTTTTTTTTCATTTTTATGTTTATTATTTATTTATTGTTCTTGCATCTTTCCCATCAGTCCTTTCTTCCTGACTAATAGAACTCTTCTTTCTACATAAATATATTTTGTCACTTATATGTCTTTTGTTTTTGGTTTCATTATTCCCCCCCCCCCTTTAAATGTATTCCCCCTTTCTTGTTCCTTCCACCTATCAGAATAGTAGTCACTATCCCCTGTAAATACCAGTTGCTTTCCCCCATATTCAATATCCCCTCTTTGGCACACACTCTCCCATATATATTAGTATAACCTCCCTTCCTGTGTGTGTGACGCTTCTATTCACACACAGACACGCTCCTCCGACACAGTCCTATACCATTCTATTGCGCACGTCTGGTCCCCATGGCTACCGTTACATACCTAGCCCAACCTCCATACATAGCCCCCCATCTACCACAAGCAATATGGCCACCTGTAGAGCTTGAGGAAGGATCACGCATGCTCCGAATCGCCGCTCACTCAAGCCCGTTCCCGGAAGCCACACTATCACACTATCAACACACAGGAGTAATATATTAATTGGCTGCGCTACGACCATCCGGAAGTGCCATGGAATACACCACACCGCCGGCTACTGGCTAGAGGTTGGATGCCGACACCTTTGTACAGCAGCTCCTATGGTCTGTGCTTCACAGGGATATATGGATGAACCTTCTAATATTGATGTCACAAGTGAGTGTTTTTAATCCACATAATAAATTCCTTTTAATCCAATTGCTGCACTTAGAGGGCGCCGTCTCTCTTTCTTTATCTTGTTATTTTAGAGCCTCTTCTTGCTTTAAAGACTGGCAGCCCACTAGTGTACAGCTCTAGAAAGACTATCCTATGGATTAAAATGTATCCATACAGTTGTATTTGTTTAATACTGATATTTATTATCTAGTCCATTCGTTTTGTTTTTTTTTTATATATATTTGGCTAAACTCCAGAGTGCGCCATATTATCCCCCTATCTGTGTTGCTGTTCCCCCCATAGCAAGCTGCTTGCTGTAGGTGGAGGAGGGAGAGGCCAGGAGCGCCAAAGAGGGACCCAAGAAGAGGAGGATCTGGGCTGCTCTGTGCAATTTTTTATACAAAATAAAAAACAAGACTTTAGTATCACCTTAAACATTACTGTAAACATACAGATTGAATCGGCATCTTTGTGCTGAACTACATATTCCATACCTGTAGCACTGCTATAGAAGTTGATATTCACTATAGTAATTGCTGCTACTACAAGGATTGCCATGGCTTCCTTGATTCTGTGTCTGAGACTGTGACATTACCACCCCACCTGATACATTTTTCTGCATGAAAACAGACTCCTAAAAAACAGTGTGAAAACACAATTAATACCCATCTAATAAACCTAAAAAAAAATCTGCCTGCATTGAAAGGGTTAACTGCTTGTTTGGTCTAGGAGTCCAGAAAAAGTACGGTAACTGTACTTACCCAAACCTGTTCTTTGACAGTGGACTGTCCCTCAAAATCCTCACATCCAAGGCATGGTTATCAACCCTGCATAGGTCTTGTTTAGAGATGGTCTCGGGAGTGTTCAGGATCCTAGTCCCAACCAAGAAGCTGACCCTGCACACCACTAATCATAGGCAATGCATCCTCCTATCAGAACACAACAGCTTAGCGGGGGAGATAGCTAAACTAACCTCACATGGTTAGTACAGCGGCTCTGACCTGAGCTGACAGGTTTTGTTTTTTTCGTTCAACCCAAGGGGTTGCCTAGAGGCTATTCATACTGGTATCTGAATAATACTGGTAAGACATTAATTTACTTCTCCCTTGCTAGGTCGGCCTCCTTTTCATGGCTTATGATCCCTTTCCCATTGGCTTCCAGACCCATTTTACTGGTCAAGTGATAAGGAATAAAGCCTATCTCCAGCGAAAGCAAAAGGTTGTTTTGGATGGGATATGAAAGAGTTGGGAGTTCTCCAAGTATTTATTGTACACGCACACACACCCCACTCTGGCAAGGTTGTCGACATATGTTTGGACAATTTTGAGGGTCAAATGGGGATATCCTATTTTTGGTAGCTATCCATACATCATCCCTCCGCATGTATGTAATGTTTGTGGTTAAAGAATATTTTTTCTGACCTTTTCCTCAGAGCAAATACTCAATTTGTGATTTATCATGATTCATTTCCTATGTCTTGGCCTGATTCCATGTACAAGCCTATATGAAAGTTTTATGAAGATTAATTCTGCACTTCAATTTCAAGCAAAAAGACACATTTTGTTGTGCTAAGCTTTTGCTTAATCTCTTTCCAGTTCCTAAACTGCACACCAGTGATTCAAGAAAATTGGGAACAATCAAATACCTTCCTGTGTAAGCAGTTGAAGTAATTGCTAGAGCACCTGAACTTAGTGCTCTAGAAGACAACATATGCTTCTTCATTACTGTAGATTGAACTCTTAACTTTTTTAATAGTTAAATCAACTCACTGAGCAAAAAAATGGAGAAAGTAATGGAGGAACTATGCCAAAAATTACTACATAAAAGAAAACCTATAAAAGTGACAGCAGTTCATCGAGTCTGCCTGTTATTTTTTATTATTTTTTTGTTAACTTTGAGTATAGATCTATGTTTGTCCTCAGCATGTTTGAAGCCATTTACTGTTGACTGGCTCACTACTTCTGCTGGAAGTTTATTCCAAGCATCAACTACCTTGTCAGTAAAATAAAACTTTCTAAGATTAGTTTTAAACTTTCCTCCAGTTATTTAGGTCATGTCCCTGTGTTCTAGATTTTGTTTTCATATTGAAAATATTGCCCTCTGGAACCTTATATTGTATTTAAAGGTTTATGTCATGTCTCTCCTTTTGCCGTCTTTCCTCCAGACTGTACATATTAAGTTGCTGAAGTCTCTTTCGATGTTTTTTTCCCTTAGACCCTTCACCATTTTTGTCACCTCACTTGTTCAATATCTTTTTGTAAATGAGGTCTACAGAACTGGACACAGTATTGTAAATGATGTCTCACCAAAGATCTATAGGGGACTTTGGACCTTTTATATCTGGCTTCCAGGCTTCCAGTCTCAGGAAACCCCTGCTAAAAATGACTATATCTACAATTCATGATACATTAGTGTGATGGACAGTGGGAAGAATATTCCCCTTACAGATAGCTAAAAAGATCAATGGTGTCAGTGGAATCTTATTTAGGGATGAGCTGAACACCCCTCGGTTCAGTTCGCACCAGAAAGACAAAAAATTTGTGCGAACATGCGAACACTGTTAAAGTCTATGGGACATGAGGGTGAAAAATCAAAAGTGCTTATTTTGAAGGCTCATATGCAAGTTATTGCCATAACAAGTGTTTGGGGACCTGGGTCCTGCCCCAGGGGACATGTATCAATGCAGAAAAAAGTTTTTAAAACTGCAGTTTTTTCAGGAGCAGTGATTTTAAGAATGCTTAAAGTGAAACAATAAAAATGAAATATCCCTTTAACCACTTCTGCCCCGGAAGGATTTACCCCCTTCCTTACCAGTGCATTTTTTTGCGATACTGCACTGCGTCGCTTTAATTGACAATTGTGCTGTCGTGCGATGTTGCACCCAAACAAAATTGACGTCCTTTTTTTCCCCATGAATAGAGCTTTCTTTTGATGTATTTGATCAACTCTGCGGTTTTTATTTTTTGCGCTATACACAAAAAAAAGAGTGACAATTTTGAAAATTAATAA
This sequence comes from Lithobates pipiens, assembly GCF_037356315.1. Lineage (NCBI taxonomy): Eukaryota > Metazoa > Chordata > Amphibia > Anura > Ranidae > Lithobates > Lithobates pipiens. The sequence continues at coordinate 71,210,124 of NW_027507790.1, forward strand.
ATATCCCAAAGCCTGTTGTCAGCCCACAGGACAAATTATAAACAATATATTAAGGTCAGCAATATGGTGTGATGGAATTACCATTAAATTGCATTAAAAAAGCATAAAAATTAAGTGTAAAAATAGTCCATAATGTCCATACATAAATAAACCTTAGAAGGCAGTTCAGCAAAAAGCAAGAAGCAGCTCTGAAACAACTGAGGAGGAAGCACATCACGTCCCGGAAGTGACGTCATCATCGGCTCCCTGTGCGTTCCAGAACTCCAGGAAGCATCAAAACCCACTGCCGTGGTCCTCCCGAGTGCCTTACCGCAGAAGCCATTCTGATGTCCAGCTTTGCAGACACTCTTGCACTATAGTACTCATTGCCTTTTGATCTTTTATCCTTATGAGCACGTCTATTTGAGTGTGTCTATGGCAATGTTTCACCATTCTTCCAGAAGCGCATTTGTGAGGTCAGGCACTGATGTGGACGAAAAGGTGTGGCTCACAGCCTCTGTTATAATTTATCCCAAAGGTGTTTTATCGGGTTGAGGTCAGGACTCTATGCAGGCCAGTCAGGTTCCTTCACCCCAAACTCACTAATCCATGTCTATATGGACCTTATTTTGTTCACTGGTTCAAATTATTTGGTAGAGGGGGGGATTATGGTGTGGGCTTGTCTTTCAGGGGTTGTGTTTGGCCTCTTAGTTTCAGTGAAGGGAACGCTTAAGGTATCAGCATACCAAGACATTTTGGACAATTTCATGCTTCCAACTTTGTGGGAACAGTTTGGGGATAACCCCTTATTGTTCCAACTTGACTGCACAACAGTGCACAAGCAAGCTCCATAATGCATGGATGAGCGAGTTTGGGGTGGAGGAACTTGAAAAACAAAGACAGAACATACCATAGCTCAACTTACCAACCAGTCTGCTAACTGACCAAATTAGGGGTTTAGTTAGCACACATTTGCAAACGCATGCATAAGCTGCAAGGCCTCTTCACAGCACCCTGTGTATGCTTGCAGTCCTAACGCTAATGAATTTATGTGGATGAACTTGACTGGCCTGCACAAAGTCCCGGCTTCAACCCAATAGAACACCTTTGGGATGAATTAGAGTGGAGACTGCGAGCAGGCCTTCATGTCCACATCAGTGCCAGACCTCACAAATGCACTTCTGGAAGAATGGTCAAATATTCCCATAGACACACTCCTAAACCTTCTGGACAGCCTTCCCAGAAAAGTTGAAGCTGTTATAGCTGCAAAGGGTGGGCTGACTCGGTATTGAACCCTACAGACTAAAACTGGGATGCCGTTAAAGTTCACGTGTGTGTAAAGGCAGATCGTCCCAATACTTTTGGTAATATAGTGTGTATATATACACTGTATATCTCATGTAAGCATCCTATACAATTGGTTCCTAATGGGTCCTGAGCTGCAATATATTGCATCTATAGCATTAAAGAAATTAGTTTTCAAAAAAGTTTTAATTTTACAGCAAGTGGCTAATTATCCAAATCACATTAGTCTAACTTTTATAACTGCTCAGAATACGGAGTTTCTTTCTTGTAATTTTTGACAACATTATTTGCAATAATCTGCTGCTGATATTAGGCATTAAAATATAGTTCTTAATACTTTAAGCATTGAGGACTACAACCCTTTGCGGATTGCATTTTTTTTGTGGAGATTTATCTTCTCTTCCTGTGCGGATGACGGGTTTCACAGATATACAAATAGTGAGGGAAAAGTCTGGAAACAAAATTGCAATACAAAACTGAAAGAGGTTCTAACCCTTCTGTTCTCTACCCAAAACTAATCAGAATGTTTTAGCTGGAGTTTAAATTTGAACTGGAGCTGCTAGAAAGCCCTTTTCAGCTGTCCATTCTCCGATACGATAGAGGTATGAATTCTCTGGTGCTTTAGATAGTACATTGTACCATTTCCATCATACAAAGGATTTGTAATGGAAGACACAGTCTAAAAGACCAACATCTATTTCTTACAGATTCACCTGTGATTCAGTAGGCAGAATGGTATACCTAAGGACAGCTATGCAATCCAATGGCTTAGTAGAGCAAATATTTCATGTTAAGAGCTCCATTTCCTTGGCTTGTACTAAGAAACTTAGCTAGTACGTTTTTCTTGCCATGTTTTAAATGACAAAAAAGGTCAAACATTAATGGCACAAATCAAAAGAGCCTGTATTTTTTTTCAATAATATTGCTTTATATCTCCATCATTAGGGACTAGCTGTTATACTATTTGCAGTTTTGCCAAGGAAAAGACCATGAATCTTAAACAGACATATGTTTTATTGGGGAATATAACTTTAGCCATTATCTTTTGGAAACTATAGCAGGAGTAAATCCTTGTATTTAGTTTATAGCCCGCAGTCATTACTTCCCTCATTGACCAAATATTTAAAGTGTCTGAAATATTTAAACCCAGTTTAATCATTTTAAAATTGCGGTGTATATCACCAAGAAACTTCACGTTTAAAATAAAGAAGCAATAAAAGTTTGATGTGAAGCATATTAAATTTCTCCAGTCGTATTAGGCTCTCCGCATCTTGTTCTCAGGGATTTAGGCAAAATATGTAAGGGATGCTCATGTAATAGACCTTGTGCTCTTATTAAATATATTTGCAGGGCATCAGGAAGCAACATTATTTTCAAATTCACAGAGAATTTGTTAACTTAGCCGCTGTAGATCTGAGGGGGACATGATGGCTGCGGGCCTCCTGATTGTGACTATAGTGGACCATGCCTGCATAATGTGTGTTGAAACTGCCTCTTATAGTCTGTATTGGAGGTCCACGTGATAGGGTAACAATGCCGGAGAACATATGAGAGACACCAATTACAGGAAGTAATTGAATAATGACCCACTTGGATGGATCACTAGGTAAATTAAACTAAAAAATAAACTAGATTTAAAAATATTGAACATGACAGTTAAAATTGCATTAACTACTTGACTAGTGGGAGCAAGGTCTTGACTTTAATTAGGCCATGGGTACAGAAAATGTATCATGCCTCTTACTCCTCCCATGCCAGAGGGGTGACTATTTTTCTTAGCAAGAGTGTCCCTTGCACGGTCCAAAGGGTGATCTCTGACCCAGGAGGGTGATACATTATCTTAATGCTAGAAAGTTTCCGGCATAAGAATGGTATTAGCCTGTGTGTATGTTTCTCCACATTTTCATGCTCAATTATTGTGTGACATGTTGGTTGTGTTGGCTCCACTTATCAACTTCCCTCTACTCCTAGCTAGCGATTTTAATGCCATTCTAGATAGTGGACTAGACGCTACTAATCCTTTAAGGATTCCACCCACAGCCTGGGTATCTACTGCCCAACTTACTGAGTTGTGCTGGTAGAAAAATCCAGGGGTTAGAGGCTACTTCTTTCTATTTAGCACACACAAAACATCATCATGAATCGATCTTGCTTTCGCTAATCCCCAATGCTTAAATCTGGTACATGCTGTCACTTATTTGGCAGGGGGGTTATCGGATCATGATCCTTTATTAGTCACCCTCTCACTGGGGGAGGTGCATGGAGGTTATCACCTGGTTGGCTACAGGGGGAGCAGGTGGCACAAGTACAAATACCTATATCTGAGATCTGAGAAAATAATGTTTCCTCTGCTGTGAATACGATGGTCTGTAACACATTCAAGGTGGTAATGAGGGGATCCCATATTTCTACCATTAAGGCAGACACTGCAGAGATGGAGAGGTTGCAGTCAGAGGAGCGGAGGTTGGAGATGGAATATGTGGCTGCTCCTGGGGATGCCACTTTTGCATCCTTGGAGACAGCTAAGCGTCAGTTTGCCTTGTTGGACACAAACCTCCCGCACACTGCTTTGCTACATAGGGCTGAAACACTCTTTGAAAAGGGGGACAAACATGTTAAGTTATTGGCCATGCTGGTGGCAGATCAGATGGCTCCTGTTAGTGTAACCTGTATTTGTCCTCAGATGGGGGATATGCTTATTAACCCTGAGGCTATCGCTTTGTTGAGTACTATTCGGATCTATATTCACCTATACCGTCTTATGATAGAGGAGAATTAATAGATCTTTTGTCCAGCCTTCCTCTCCCAAGTTTGGAGGACAATGATAGAGCATGGTTGGACCAGGGTATTACTCTAAAATAAATAGAAAAGGCCATTCTCTCATTTCCTTCAAACAAATCTCCAGGCCCGGATGGTTTTCCGGTGGAGTGGTACAGGCAATAGTCAGACACACTGGGTGCACAATTGAGAACTTTGTACTTATCCTGCTTTGAAAATGGGGCTCTGCCTTCCTCTATGCTTGATGCTTATGTGGTGCTCATACCTAAGCCGGGTAAGGATCTAAGATGTTGTTCCTCATATAGACCAATAGCACGCCTTAATGCTGATCTTAAAGTTCTTGCGAAGCTTTGGCCACTGGATTATCTATAGTGCTTCCATCCCTGGTTGATGTGGATCAAACTGGCTTTATGCCAGGGAAGTCCATAGACACCAATTTACGTCGCCTTTTTAACCATTTACAGATCTCTCACAATACCACTGGGACTAGGGCTGTGGTTTCATTGGATATGACCAAGGCCATTGACTCCGTTAATTGTGGTTATATGGCCATGGTGTTGGAGCGTATGGGATTTGGGACTAAGTATTCTAAATAGGTATCCTTGTTATGCAGTAAACCTAGAATGGCGTTAAAGATTGGATCTTCCATCTCTCCCTTCTTTGACGTGGGTAGGGGAACCAGGCAGGGTTGCCCTCTATCCCCCTTCCTGTTCTCCCTAATGATTGAACGATAGGCAGTGGTGCTGCATTCCTCTCCTGCGGTCGGGGCATTAGAAATTGGGAACCTTAAAGAATGTCTGGCGCTGTAAGCAGAAGACATGCTGCTGTTCTTAAAAGATCCGGGTATGTCTCTTTGTGCGGTCCTTGGCATTTTGGATCATTTTGGAATTTTTTCCGGTCTCAAAGTTAATTGGGACAAATCCAATATTCTTCCATTAGATTCTGATACAAGGGCTGCAGCGGATCCTGGGTTGCCATTAAAGTGGATTAATAAGTTTACATATCTGGGGGTTCGCATATCCGCTACAGTTGCAGATTATTTTAGTCTGAACCTGCAGCCCTTGTTAGATCTTTTGAAGAGGAAGCATGAGATGTGGAAGAATCTTCCCTTTTCTGTTATTGGACGAATAAACCGTCCTAAAAATGAAGATACTTCCGGTTTTCCTCTATTTTTTACGTAACTTGCCTGTTTGGATACCATGCTAATTTTTTCTTTGAGTCCATGGCATCTTTGGTTCTTTCATATTGGGGAACTTCCCTTCCAGAATAGGCCTTGTGGCATTACAGGAGCTCTGGGGACAGGGAGGCCTGGCCCTTACTGATCTCTTTACATACTTTTTGGCTGGCCAGGGAGTTTTTGCCTGGAGATGGCTTCTTGGGGATGATGGGGATTCTGCCACAATCTTAGAGGCAGCAGTGCTGGGCTTGTATGAGAGCCTGCATCTCCTTGTTTTTAGGGGGCCTGGGGCGCCGTTTCCTCAGACTGGCACAATGTGAGCCACTGTTAAGGCTTTGGATTGTGTTCAGAGGTTGCTGACTTCTACTTCTACTTCCATATCACCAGCCTTGCCTTTGTGGGGGAACCCAAATTTTGACCACGTGCTCACTATACCGAATCCAATAATATCGGTGTCCTGAGGGATTAAAACTTTGGGTGACATCACATCAAGCTCTTACAGTTCTCAGATCTCACACAGAAGTTTGAGCTCCCAAATCCTTATTTCTTGCTATCTCCAGCTACATCACACTTTTGTGTCCCAGTTTGACTCCGCTAAGCTAGATATTAGACCTTTAATTTTGGAGAATGTTCTCTTGGATGACGCCATGAAAAAAACATTAGCTGAATTATAATAAGGAGCTGTTTTCTGTCTCACCTCCTTTGGTGATTAAATGTAGGGAGCAGTAGGTGGCAGAGGTCCCGAATTTGGGTGGAGGGACGATATGTGGAGCATTCCCTTCACTCACTTAGTGTCCACTAGAGATCAATTAATTCAATTTAAATTCCTACATAGGATATATTACACCCCAGCAAAGTTATCTAAAATTTACCCATGTACATCGGCTGAATGTTGGTGATGGTCACTGTCCCCGGCCAATTTTAGTCACATCTTTTGGCATTGCCAGGTGGTCAAGGAGTTTTGGTCTGATGTTGAGCACTGTATATCAGAGATTACATCTATACCTGTGCCCTTGACGGAGGCAACATGCTTACTTGGCTTGGTGGAGGGCTTGGCACCTTCTAGGGCCCAAAGTAACTGTTATGCTGTGTACACATGATCGGACTATCCGGTCGACTTGGTCCAGCGGACCAGAGTCCGCTGGACAATCCGCCCGTGTGTGGGCTCCGGCTGACTTTTTTTCCCCAAAAGTCCGGCGGACTTAGAAAGAAGTTTTGACTCAAAATTGTCCGGCGGACAATCCGCCCGTCTGTGTGCTAGTCCGCAGACTTTTAAAATGAACGGACTTGCCCATGGACATGGAGAAATGTCCGAACATGACTCCAGGTAGCCGGGACTAGCGAAGGAATTCAATGTCGCCGCCTTCATAGGCGAGATTGACACCTCGCTGGCCCTGTCACCTGGTATGGACTTAAAGGGGAAGCCCTATGCCGAAAAAACGGCATTGGGTCCCCCCCAAGTCCATATCAGACTCTTATCCGAGCACACAGCCCGGCCGGTCAGAAAAGGGGGTGGGGACGAGTGAGCGCCCCCCCCTCCTTAGCCATACCAGGATGCGTGCCCTCAACATGGGGGGTCCTTTGGGGCACCTTGTTGATGAGGACAAGGGCCTCTTCCCGACAACCCTGGACATTGGTTGTCGGGGTCTGCGTGCAGGGGGCTTATCGGAATCCGGGAGCCCCTTTAATAAGGGGGCCCCAGATACCGGCCCCCCACCCTATGTGACTGAATATTGGGGTACCATGTACCCCTACCCATTCACCTGGTGAAAAAAAAGTGTAAATAAAAAAACACAACACGGTCAAAAAACATGAATCAGACCAAGACAGAAGTACAATTAAATCACACTTGTTTATTAAATAAAAATAAAAAGGTAAATAGAAAAAGAGTAGTCAAAGCATAGCCAGAGTCCAGTAACCGGGTAGAGCAGTCAGCCAGGCCAGAGTTCAATAACCAGATCGGGTAATCAGCCAGGCCAGAAGTCAGGGATCCAAGTAGAGCAACAGCAAGCAGGATAAGGGGCCAGAAAGGATGTCAGCAAGCCAGTCTTTAAACAGAAGTGCAGGAGATGGTTTCTTGTGGTGTGACCAGGGCGAAGGCAGAGGTGAAGTGAGCTGGACAGCTTTAAGTAGGCAGGTCAGACAAGCATGAGCAGGAACAGCTGGTAACTGTGGAGAGAGATGAGAGCTGGCAATTAGCCGACAGCTGAGCAGCCAACCCAGAGAAGGAAGGGCTAAGCCAGCCCTGACAAACACATGTTTTAAAAATAATTTATTGGACAGCTCTGGCGGTCTTCCATCTTGGGGGGTCTTCTCGCTGGACTCCGGCTTTCTTCTTCGTCGTCACCGCCGTCCGGGGGTCTTCTTCTGACTTCGGGGGTCTTGTCCCCCTCTTCAGGGGTCTTGTCCCCCTCTTCGGGTTCTTCTTGCCGGGCCTCTGCTATGTTATCATAGCTCTTTTACTAGCGGTGGCCCGGTCTTCTGACGCCGCCTTCTCTTCTTCTCTTCTTCTGACTTCGGGGGTCTTGTCCCCCTCTTCGGTTCTTCTTGCCGGGCCTCCACTTTCTTCTTACAGCTCTTTTACTAGCGTTGGCCCGGTCTTCTGTCGCTGCCACCTTCTCTTCTTCCTGGAGATGTTGACTCGATGGTCTCTCTGGCCGCAATGACAGGGACGCGTTGTGCGGCAACTTATATAGAAACAAGGGGCGGGGTCACCATGTGATGTCACATGGTGACCCCGCCTCCATATGATGTCACAGTCCCAGCATCCTCCGGGACTGTTACATCATAAGGGGACGGGGTCACCATGTGACATCACCCGGTGACCCCGCCCCTTGTCCCTATATAAGTCGCCGCACAACGCGTCCCTGTCATTGCAACCAGAGAGAGCATTGAGTCAACATCTCAAGGAAGAAGAAGAGAAGGCGACAGAAGACCAGGCCAACGCTAGTAAAAGAGCTGGAAGAAGAAAGTGGAGGCCCAGCAAGAAGAACCGAAGAGGGGGACAAGACCCCAGAAGAGTGGGACAAGACCCCTGAAGTCGGAAAAGAAGAGAAGGCGGCGACAGAAGACCGGTACATCCCAGTTTAGCACACACAGTTTAAGCCCCTTATGGGATAATTATAATTATTCTATACATACATGCATATGAGTACTCTATAGGAATATGTGTGTGCTAGAGACTGTATGTGCGTGGTGTACATGCTTATGTACCTATATTTTTGTTGGGATGTACATTAATGTACATAAGCCTACATACTCTCTCTCTCTCTTTTTATTTAGTATCCAACCCGTTTTTTTATTGTACTTTTAATTATCTTTTTAATAGTCTATTTATTATTATTTTTTTATTATTATTTTTCATTTCCTTTGCCATTTGTATTTGAGATTGCCTTCTTTGGCCATAGTGTTTTTATGCGGATTGGCTATCACTATTTGTTGCGTTTTTGCCATTTTTGTCCTATTATATAATTACATGTTTTCTTGTGGATAGGGATATGCACTTTTTATTTTCATTTTTATTTCTATTATTATATATTTTTTTCAGAGAACACTTCTTATTATTACTACTATTTATTACTTCCCATTCCCTTTGTTTTTGTCCGTTCATGTCCCCGCCCATGTTTCCCCCCATCAAAATTGCTCCATCAAAACTGCTGCCCCTTCAAAATCGCCCCATCCAATTGCCCCATCAAAATTTCTCCATCAAAATTGCCCAATCAAAACCATCCCATCCTATTGCCCCCATAAAAATTGCTCCATTATACTGCCACCATCAAAATTGCCTCATCAAAACTGCCCCGTCAAATTGCCCCATCCAAATCGCCCAAACATATTGCTCCCATCAAAATTGCCCCATCCTATTGCCCCCATTAAAAAATTGCCCCATCAAAACTCCCCTATCATACTGTCACCATCAAAATTTGCCCATCAAAACTGCCCCATCATACTGCCACCATCAAAATTTCTCCTCCAAAATTGCCCCATCATACTGCCTCCATCAAATTTGCCCCATCAAACCTGCCCCCATCAAACCTGCCCCCATCAAAATTGCCCCATTATACTGCCACCATAAAAATTGCCCCATCAAAACTGCCCATCCTGTTGCCCCATCAAATTGCCCTCATCAAAATTGCCCCCACTAAAAATGCCCCCACTAAAATTGCCCCATCATATTGCCCCCATCAAAATTGCCAAATCATACTGCCACAATCAAAATTGCCCCATCAAAACTGCCTCATCCTATTTCCCCATCAAAAGTGCACCCATCAAAACTGCCCATCCTCTTGCCCCATCACACCGGGGCACAGCAAGTTCCCTATGGGAGTGCCGGGGTGTGGGGACGTCGCCTTCCCAGCACAGGCGCTATAGCCGTAATGATAGTAGGATATGTGTTATGGGTGTATACGATAAGCTGCGTGTTGGCTTACATGTATTATTATGCTTTGTAATGATTCTCTGGTACCTATCATACAAATGTTATGCAATTTACTGTTCATGTTTGAAACTTCAATAAGAACCAATTGAAAAAAAATTGCCCCATCATACTGCCACCATCAAAATTGCCCCATCCTGTTGCCCCATCAAATTTGCCCAATCATTTTGCCCCATCAAAATTTCCCCATCATACTGCCACAATAAAAATTGCCCCATCCTATTGCCCCCATCAACATTGCCCCATCATATTGCTCCATTAAAATTGCTCCATCAAAACTGCCCCATCATACTGCCACCATCAAAATTGCCCCATCATACTGCCACCATCAAAATTGCCCCATCATACTGCCACCATCAAAATTGCCCCATCAAAACTGCCCCATCCTATTGCCCCATGTGTGTTTACTTGCAGTCATTAGGTTGATAAAGGAACTTACTATATGTTCCGAAACATGTCCCTTACTGATGACTACATCCGGTTTGCTGGCTCCCATCTCTGACCGCTGACATCACTCCCGGGATCTCTGTCCATCATAAACTCGGTCTGTGTGTCTATTCATCGGCTCATTGGTAGTCCCATGCTTTTGGAGCAGCATATGTTAAAATCGTGAGAACCTTCACTTGCCAGGGACCCCTCTGCCTGCCAGACCACCTGTACTATTAATAATTACACGCTTTTTAATTCGCTAGATTTTGTAAGTGTTTTTAATCTTCTTGGGGGTAATAAATAGCTATCAATTCTGCACTTAGAGGCACCTCTCATTTCTGTTTTATTTCCTTTTAGTGATTTCTTCTCATTGTGAGTGCAGCACTCAGTGTTGGAAATACACCATCGGACCCCTGCTTTTTATAGATAATGTCTGCTTGGCCTTTACGCTCAGAGCACCCTTATTTATTGTGCCTGGAAGATTTGTTTGGACAGTGATCTTTTGGTAGCCTAATGACTATATATAGACTTCACTAAGCTGGAAGGGGAGGTTTGCCTGGGCCTGGATATTGGAGTATAAGGCTCTATTGTTGCTGTATTCCCACTGGGATTATTCAGGGACTGGCTGCTGTTACAATGGCTGTATGTATAGATGATTGCTGGACTCATTACTGTGAGCACTGTACAATTGCTATATTAATGTCTTTAATATGATGTTGCTATGTGTACCCCTATTGTTCTGGGGACCTTGAATCTGGAAGGGTGGATTTGCCCAGGGTGGTGAACCTGTGTGGTCATGCAATACTGTACCCATATGAAATTTTTATCATATTTTTGAGACAGATAGAGCTTTCTTTTGGTCATATTTAATCACCACTGTTTTTTTATTTTTTGCCAAAGACCGAAAATGTTGAAAAAAAAAGGTTTTCCTTAGTTTCTGTTATAAAATGTTGTAAATAAGTAATTTTTCTCCTTCAATGCTGGGCACTGATGAGGCGGCATTGTATGGGCACTGGTGAGGTGGCACTGATCAGCAGGCAATGATGGGCACTGAAAGCATACCTCCCAACTTTTTGAGATGGGAATGAGGGACATCTATTAGCAAAAGTATGTAGGCATAGGACACACCCCCTACCCTAACCCCTAAAGGAAAATTTGTTAAACCCACAAGTCCTTTTTTTACCACGATTACTGCTTTATAGTGACTTTTTAAATTTACAAATGCAGCAATTTAGACATTGGATGAAAGCTTTAGCACTACAAAACACTTTTAGAATGACAAATAGTGCATTTTATATACAACTCTATTGATCAGACCAAAATGAGGGAAAAAAGAGGAGGAAAAAAAGGACAGAGGGACATTGTACCTAATCAGGGACAGTCCCTCTAAATCAGGGAATTTTGGAAAAAAAATATATTTTCTACTTTTTGTTATAAAAATTTACTGTAAAATTCTATATGACTTTTCTATGACAATAAATGTTTCAAGTTTTTTATACATCATATTTTAGCTGTCTGCCTCATTCAAAGTCCCAACATTCTCCTTTCCTTTTACCTAATTTAACCACTTAAGGACCAGTCCTCTTTTTCAGACTCTGTGTTTACATGTTTAAAACTGTTTTTTTGCTTGAAAATGACTTAGAACCCCCAAACATTATATATTGTTTTTTTCAAATACACTAGAGAATAAAATGGCGGTCATTGCAATACTTTTTTTCACACCATATTTGCGCAGCGGTCTTCCAATTCACTTTTTTAAATAAAAAAAATAAGACATATTTATATTGTGAAAGATAATGTTACGCAGAGTAAATTGATACCCAACATGTCATGTTTCAAAATTGAGCCCGCTCGTGGAATGGCGTCAAACATTTACCCTCAAAAATCTCCATAAGCGACATTTAAAAAATTATACAGGTTGCACGTTTTGTGTTACAGAGGAGGTCTAGGGCTAGAATTATTATTCTCGCTCTACTGATCACGGCGATACCTCACATGTGTGGTTTGACTACTGTTTTCATATGCGGGCACTACTCACGTATAGGTTCGCTTCTGCGAGCGAGCCCGTTGGGACGGGGAGTTTAAAAAATAATTTTTTTTTCTTATTTATTTTACTTGACTTTATTTATTTTTACACTGTTCAAAAAAAAAATGGATCACTTTTATTCCTATTACAAGGAATGTAAACATCCCTTGTAATAGAAAAAACATGACAGGTCCTCTTTAATATGAGATCTGGGGTCAAAAAGTTCTCAGATCTCTTATTTGGACTTAAATGCAATAATAACAAAAAAATAAAAATGTCATTTGAAAAAATGACATTGAGAAAATGTTCCTTTAAGAGGTATGGGCAGAAGTGACGTTTTGACGTTGATTCTGCCTTCCTATGGTATAGAGTCGAGTGGGGGCCATCTTAGCCTCAATTGTCTCCATATCCAGCAGTGTGCAGGACCTGATCGCCTCCGCCGCTACCGACGGCTGCAGTAAGCAGCAGAGGACGCGGGAGAGCGGCAGGGGGGGTGACTCCTCTCCCACCGCCGATAACGGTGATCTCGCGGCAAACCCACCACGGAGACCACCATTATCGTAAACAGGACTGCCTCCTGTAAAGATGGATACCTCGGTTGTGGCAGCAGCTGCTGCCGTTAACGAGATATCCCTCTTCAAAGTATCGACGTATATGTACAGGAGGCAGTCCTTAAGTAGTTAAGGATGGAGGCACATGAGATGTACCTCATTTAAAGTCCCACTAAACCTTTTCCCTTTACATAACCAAAATCAAGCTCTTTGACGTTAACTCGACTTGCTGTGTACTAAGTCATGTTTTGCTTGGGAATCAAATACTTATTTTACTCACCGAACTGCAACTCAATTTATAACATTTGTTTTTTATGTTTTTTTGGGGGATTTTTGGTTGATAGTCTGTCTCTATCAGTTAAAATACACCTATTATAAAAATGATAGATCCTTCATTTCTTTGTAAGTGGACAAACTTACAAAATCTGCAGGGGATCAAATAGTTATTTTACCCACAGTATACCATAGTTTGTGGACTCAATAACTTTCCTATAGACTAAAGAACAATTATTTCAAAACTTTCAGTCTTTTTTCTTTAGCAAAAAATGAAAAAACCCAGTCGTAATTGAATACCACCAAAAGAAAGCTCTAGTTGTGTGAACAAAATGATAAAAATTAAATTTGGGTAAAGTGTTGCATGACTGCGCAACTGTCATTCAAAGTGCGACAGCGCTAAAAGATGAAAATTGACCTGGACAGGAAGGGGGTAAAAGTGCCCGTATTGAAGTGGTTAAAAAAACATTAATTAATGATAAGACATATCAGTAAAAATTTGAAATCCTAAATGTAATTCCTTTATAATTGTAATCGCAATGTGGGTCCTGGTGGATGGATATATTAAAGATGGTGCTCGGTGTGTGTGCCAAGTTTGCTGCACTGAAGGTGGTGGATCATTTATATGATTATGGATGATGTGTTTACTGTTTTAGGTAGATGGAGTCTCTCTCTCTAGTGTGCTGTCCTGTAAGATGAAGTGGGAAAATTTTTTAAGAGGTGTTGAATAATCCTTGTGGGCAAGGGACATCCAAAAATTATTTAGTATAGATTAGCATAAAATTACTGTATATGTAGACATGAGAAAATATATTGAATATATTGAAGCTTACCAGTTACCAGTCCTTAGATGTGGTGGCTTTTTTCCTTAATTTTCACTTGATGATTCTGGTACATTTAGCAAAACATGTAAAAGAAGGTTTTTGTCTATTTTACATACACATTTATTAACTCTTTAGACCTCTCTAGAATCCCATATTTCGTATACTTTATAGTCTGGAGTGGTTCTTATCCTAGGGTCCATGCGTTCCAGGGTGTCCATGAGGGTCAGATTAAGCCCCCCCACACCGCCCATAGCGTGGGCGGTAAAACGCCAATATTTTTAACGGAGTTTTACAGCCGGATTTGCAGTGCATTTCGGCCGCTAGCGGGGCGCTTTTACCCCCCATGGCCGAGAAAGGGTTAAAACCGTATTACAGCGCTGCCCCATTGATTTCAATGGGGAGCAGCGGTGGAGGAGCAGTAAACACACCGCTCCTTCACCGCTCCAAAGAAGCTGCTGGCAGGACTTTTCCCTGACGTCCTGCCAGCGCACCGCTGTAGGGCTTTCACACTACAGACAATGGTGCAGCTTTTTTTGGGTGGATTGCAGGCGCTATTTCTAATGCTATAGCACCTGCAAAACGCCCTGGTGTGAAAGGGGGTCTAAAAGACAAAAACAAAAAACAAAAACCTGCATTCACTCTACAGCCCTCTCCCTTATCTCAGTCAATAGTTTCCCATTGAAAGGAATGCACCCTGTCACTGCTTATAGTGCTAACTCCTCAGCGTCTCTTGATTTGTTGTTGGCCCATGTTTATCACTTACATTTTTAGCTTCATTCTTTGCACAACTGCCATCTTGTGGCACTTCATTATAGCAAGCATTTGTTCTAATTTCCAAGTAGTAGTAAAAGTAGTAGATTTGAGCAGAATTAAAATGGTTTTGTTTCATTTTCACAGGATGAATGTATCTCATTCTTGTAATGAGCGGCCATTAATTTTTGCATGAAAATTTGTAAGTTATTTATTTTATTTATTTAAACTGTTTACTTTATACTTTATTCAAACTTTGTGTATGTCTTATATGTATGAGGCATTCAAATGTCAGTAGAATAAAGTACAAACATTCCCAATACTGCCCCTTTTAGAGAATACAGAACCAAGTAACATTTGTGGTGCTAAGTAATTTGTTAATGATAACAAGCAAAGCAGTAAAATAGATCTCCTGCAGCCAGTAACAATAGGACTCCCCCCCCCCAGCAATAATGGACCACCCGCAACAAAGTTTCTCCTCCCCCAGCAACAAAAGATCCCCAGCAGCAATAACACATCTCCCTACAGCCAGCATCAATAGATTTTTCAGCACTTAGCAACAATAGACCCCCCCAGTAACAATAAATCATCCACAATAACAAATCCCCCCTCCCTCAGTAGACTCCCAGCAGCAACCACAGATTTTCCTGCAGTCAGCATCACTAGATCCCTTCCAGAAACAACTGACCCCAGCAACAATAGACCCCATTTTGCAAAAATAGTTCCCCTCCAGCAAAAATAGATCCCCCAGCAGCCAGCATCAATAGACCGTGAACTTCATTCCATTACATACATACATTCAATGCTGTAAGAACCGGAACTGCATTCCACCAACTGCGCTCCTGATGAAAAAAAGCCCTGCATATATTCATTGCATGCAAAGTTGTGTTTATAGTATGTGAATATTTCTGGGGAGGGGGTCCATAGCTTTCTTCAGATTCTTAAGTGGGCTATCACTCAAAAAAGGTTAAGAACCACTGGTCTAGAGAGATTATTCCCAAAATACCATAAACAGGCTTTAGGGCCGGTTCACACTGGTGCAATACAGGAAACCCTGTGAATCCAGTGCGGGTTCCAACATCGCACAGGACTTGCAGGCCGTTTACACTGCCCTATGTGAACCATTGGGAGTGTCAATACAAAGTTATGACACCCCCAGATCGGTTCACATATCATAGTGCGAACTGTCTATTCGGACAGAAATTTAATCGCATGGGTGTGAACATCAACCCACGACCCAATTCTGGTGCAGACAAAAAAAAGAATCCTGCACGAGTTTGGTCCTATCTTTTGGATGAATTTGCATCGCACAGGCATTGAATGTGATCTGCATCTGGCCCTTAACGTGATACTAAACACTGTTTAATTTATATTGTCCCTTCTATTTCTGTATATCGATGATGGCATTTTAATTATTTTAATTAAAAAAAAACATCTTATTTTCCTTTCTTACCTTCTTTCCTAATCGATATACAGCTGTCACATGACCCAGCTCTTTCCCAGCCTGTCTGCAGGGAAACATAACTAGATTTAGCTTCTAGTCCTCTGCTGCTAGTCATTTGTTCAAAAAAATTGCGTTTAGCTGGTTAGTGGGCATAAAGGAGGAGGGAGGGGGCTGTCATTTACCATTGTGTCTATGCCCACATCTGTGACTCTATAGCCGCGTACACACGTAGCGGTATGTCCGACGTACTTAGTCTAGCGGACTTCCCGCCAGACTGTCCGTCGGACTTTCCGAACGGGCTACTTGCCCACATACGGCACTTTTTGAGCGGACTAATACGGCGTACTAAGTCCGCCGTACTATCCGCCCTACTTTTGAAATGAACGGACTCGCCCACACACGCGGAGGAAAATCCGCTCATTTCGAGCACATCTCCAGGTAGGCGGGGCCCGCGAAGGAGACGTCGCTGGCCCCGCCGCCTGGTATGGACTTAAAGGGGAAACCCAACGCCGAAAAAAATCGGTGTGGGGGTCCCCCCCAAGTCCACATCAGACCCTTGTCCGAGCACGCTACCCGGCCGGCCAGGAAAGGGGGGTGAGCGAGCGCCCCCCCTCCTGAGCCGTACCAGGCCGCGTGCCCTCAACATGGGGGGTGCCTTGGGGAAGGGGGGGGCCACGCGGCCCCCCCACCCCAAAGCACATTGTCCCCATGTTGATGAGGACAAGGGCCTCTTCCCGACAACCCTGGCCGTTGGTTGTCGGGGTCTGCGGGCGGGGGGCTTATCTGAATCCGGGAGCCGCCTTTAATAAGGGGGCCCCCGGATACCGGCCCCCCACCCTATGTGAATGAGTATGGGGTACAATGTACCCCTACCCATTCACCTGTAAAATAAAAGTACAAAAAAAAACACAACACACCAGATAAAATACTTTATTGCACAGCTCCGGGGGTCTTCCGTCTTCGGGGGTCTTCTCGCCGGACTCCTCCACTATCTTCTTGTAGCTCTTTTGCTAGCGGAGGAGTCCGGCTTTCTTCCTCGCTGCCGGCCTCTTCTTCCGACTTCGGGAGTCTTGTCCCCCTCTTCGGTTCTTCTGCTGGGCCACCGCGCCTTCTTCTAGCTCTTTTACAGGCGGTGGCCCAGTCTTCTGTCGCCGCCGCCGCCGCCGCCGCCGCCGCCTTCCGTTCTTCTTCTTCTTCTTCTTCTTCTCCAGGAGATGTTGACTCGACGATCTCTCCGGCCACAATGCCAGGGACGCGCTGCGCTGCCACTTATATAGGGACAAGGGGCGGTGTCACATGGCTTTATGTCACATGGGTTGGTGTCACATGGTGACCCCGCCCCCTTACGATGTCACAGTCCCGGAGGATGCTGGGACTGTTGCCATGTGACATCAACCCATGTGACCAACGCTCATTTCAAAAATACGGCGGACTGGCATACACACGGCCGGATTGTTCACCGAAATGCGAGAGTGCAACACGTCCGCCGTACTTTCGGGTCAAAAAAGTATGCCGGAGGCTACACACGGGGGGATTGTTTGGCGGACTTGAGTTTGCCGGACTTTTTCACCGGATTGTTTGATCGTGTGTACGCGGCATATAGGTCACATGGGCTGCTCTGATTTAATAGAGAGGAAATGCTCAGCATTAAAACACTCTGAAAACTGAGCATGTGTAGAGCTGCCACCACTTCTCTGCAAAATCCCCAATTGCCTTGGGGACATGAACAGAAAGCAGAGATGGAGAGCAGCAGGACCAACCAGTTTTTTTGGCAGAATATAGAAAACAAATCTCATAGTGACTGAGTGAGTATGAACAGCAAACAGCTTTTATTGATAGTTTATTATGATGTTGATTTAGTGACACTTTAAAGCCATGGCTTAACATAAATAGTTGTAATACTGACAGAAGGTATAAATGTTTTTTTTTCTTTTTTTATGTTATGTAAATTAGTACCGTATTTGCCGGCGTATAAGGCGGCTGGGCATATAAGACGACCCCCTACTTTTCAATTTAAAAAGTTGGTATTGTGCTGTACTCACTGTATAAGACGACCCCCTTGTGCAGGAATTCCGTATGTTCAGAAACTAAGTTGGCGCCGGGTAACATGCTGTCTCACAGTATACATATAGTATACCGCCCTGAGCCAATCAAGGAAAGCTATGCATTCTATTATTGCATACAGTGCCTGCTCGGATTGGCAGAGGCTGTTACATCATCAGCCCGCGCCTCTGACTCTCACAGCCAATTCGAGCAGGCTGCAGAGGTTGTTACTTCAATCCGAGCAGGCGCTGTATTCATTAATAGAATACATCGCTCGCCGGGATTGGCTCAACGGTGTATATTGTATGTATACAGTATTACCACACACTCGGCGAGTATTCGGCTTTATATCCGGCGTATAAGACGACCCCAGCTTTTTGCTAATTTTTTTTTACTGTAAAAGGTCGTCTTATACGCCAGCAAATACGGTATTTACAATAACCAATATTAAGCAGATATTTTTTTCTGATCAGTTTTCTTTTCTGATTTTATTTCTCCGTTTGCTGTTATAAGTAACAATAAAAGAAAAGATCTTCTTGTTCTGCCTTAGGTAAATGTTGCTCTCTTCTTTTTACCATCTATTTCTAGTTTTTCATGCTGATTGCAAAGATTGGCAAACTTGTCCAAAACACTTGATTGATGTACTCTATTTAAGACGTATGCAGGCTGCCACATCATTGGCCTCCCTGCAGGGAACCTACTTTTAGCCTGGAGAATAATTTGTGCACATGTAACTCACTTCAGAGTACTGTGTATGAAAACTGATGGGTAATCCTGTTACAGCCTATGAAGAAGATTTGTTAGTTTGATGCCGCAGAGTACTGAAGCTGGCAATTCTGTGCAGTTCTTCATTTTGATAATAGCTCACTTTAACTAAGCAAGGTCTCTGAAGAGGGAACCATTGTACAAAGAAAATGGATAACCATCTAACTGGCGGGTGTTGGGAATAAGAACAGAAAATAGTCTGCTGTTTGTTTTCAACTGTCCAAATATTGACAATATTTATTAGGGAAAGAGCTGTGGTAATAGCATTGGGGACCTGGCGAACACTTTGGACCAGGGATGAGTGCTGTGTGGCATAATAAATAATGCACATTTTTACGATGCGCCTTATTAAAGAACAAGTAAGATGGATACAGCTTTATGAATGAAAGACTTCTAATTCGATTGTGGATCAGTGCCCCTGTGTCCGGGACAAAATTTGCTTTATATTGTCATGGTATTTATATTAGTTAAAATTCAAATTACAATGTTGTACAGTGTATAGTTCTAAATTATTAACCATGTAAGGCTAGATTAAGATTAATAGAAGTTGCCTAAATTTCCTTTAAATGGTTACAGAAAAGCAGGAACAAAAACAGTAAACCAAAAAAAAGCCTGTAAAGATTGACTGAACAAAAACATATGCAATAAAATATGTGCTCTTTTAGGCCTCGTTTACACCATGCTGCAGAGATGTCAGTTTTTCTGCACGTGTTCTGCAAGGGCACAACAAAATCAAGGATTTTCTAGGTGATTTTTTTCTGCACAGGAATCTGCAATGTGTATGCAATTTTCTAAATGGGGAAAAAACTGACATGACATTAACATTGATGTGAATAGGGCACATAACCGACGTGTATGAAAACTGATGTCAGTTTTCCTTTCTTGATCATGTCCCATCAGTTTTCATGCATGTATGGTGTGAACCGACCCTTAAAGCGGACCTTCAGTCTCTCGAGGACAATCCCACCACTCCCCCCCTCCTCCCTTCCTCTACAAGAATAGAGCATTGTTTTGTTTTTTTCCCCTTTGTTATCTGGCACGCCTCCCCATGCACGTCCCTCATCTTAGGCAAATGACATACAACACTGTGTTCTTAGCCTTCCAGGATATGTATGTCGCATATGCCAGGAGGCATAGCCTTTCATTGAAGGAAAGGAGGAGGGGGAAGGACTATAGGCGTGTCATCAAGAGGCCTACCTGCTGAACCTGGAAGAGGCAGTGGGCCTCTCGACGTCGGGGAGAACATATCGGATGAAGCTGTCACTGGGCTTGAGAGGATCTCAGCAGGACAATGCTGGATACACTGGATGGGTGAATATAAGAAATGTGCAGATACGACCTTCAGGTAAGTGAGGCCAAAAATAAAATAAAATGGGGAGGTCGGCCTTTTTAAGCCTCATTCATATTACTGTGTACTTACAGTAGGCGTACATTTGTACAGAAGACCAGGTTTACCTGCACAGGTTGCAAGGTGTTCTGTGCATCCACATGTAGGTAGTCTCATTCATATCTACTGGGATGCAATGGCTTCATAGACAAGACTGCTGCTCCCAATTTGATGTCCATCTGGGTGTGGGTCCTTAAAACTCACACTGTCTGTTCAGGGACATTCATCTGCACGAATGTCAAATTGGGAACAGTGGCTGTGACCCAAAAAACATGAATGTGGCCACACAGAAGACTTTTGCATCCATGTGCAGGCTAACATAGCCCTTCACATGGATGTACGTTTAAGTACCCCCATATAAGAAGCCCCAGAAGAAGGATTCAGTGATGTTATGTTTCTGGATTTCGAGTGGTTATATGGGGATAATGATGGCAACTGCAGGCATCATCCCAGTACTGTTTTTTAGAGCACATGGTCAGCTTTCTTGTAAAAGCAATCCTAGTGGCTATCCTTACTGTCACCTTCTGTGGCTTTCTCTGGTTCTCCTGTCCCACCGAGTGCTTCTGATGGCTAATTGGGGAGCCAAACAAAGTCCACATTGGCTTTGATTGGATCTCGGCTATGGTTACCCAGAGGCGATGATCTGGCATCACTTCCAGTTTACCCGCATGTCAATGTCGCTATATTCAAAAATTAAAAGCATTTGAAAACACAGATCTTGGTGTAATCAAATGCTTTGAAGGGCAGAGGAGGGATTTGGGATCTTATAAACCTCAGATCTCTCCATAAATACCTTGTCACATGCCTGTTTACGTTCCTTGTGACAGCAATAAAAGTGGTAGAAAATAAATTTAAGAAACAGTGTAAAAATAAAATAAATGAATATTTAAAAGAAAATGTGCTCCCATCCCCCTGTGCTTGAGCCGTTCCCATGCGCACACAAACAGCGATCGTCCCACACATGTGAGGTATCACCCTGAACATCAGATCATGGGCAGTAATTAGCACCATACCTCCTCTATAAATCTAAAGTGGTAACCTGTAAAGGCTTTTGCCTATGGATAGTATAAATAGTATGGATAGTAAAATTTACGTAGTTTGTCACCATTGGCATTGCATGGGCATGCACAATTTTAATGGTGTAACACCGTCTTTTATATTTTACAAAAAAATGGGCTATGTATTATGTTTTTTGCAATGAATTCCAAAAAGTGTATTTTTTTCCCCCTCTAAATATATTTGTTTGAATAACCGCTGTGCAAACACTGTGTAATATAAAAATTGCAAAACCCACCAATTTATTCTGTAGGGCCTCTGCTTTTAAAATATATAATTTTTCGGGGTTTTAAGTAATTTTATAGCAAAAAATACAGGTTGTTACATGTAAGCAAAAAGTGTCAGAAAAGGCTTGGTCTGAAAGTGGTTATAAAGTGATCAGGTTGCTGTAAATAATATAATCAACATATGTTAGGAAGTGAAAGAATTTGCCCACTTACAAAGAAATGAAGGGTCTATATTTTTTTTTATCATACAGTAGATGTATTTTGAATTATAGAGGCAGAATATCAACCAAAAATCCAGACAAAAAACAAATGCTATAAATTGAGTTGCAGTTCAGTGAGTGAAATAAGTATTTGATCCCCAAGTAAAACATGACTTAGTACTTGGTATCCTTGTTGACAAGCACAGAGGTAAGATGTTTCTTGTAATTGGTGACCAGGTTTGCATACATCTCATGTGGGGATTGGCTAGGTATGGTATATACTTACTTACATTGGCCCAAGCAGGACCAAGACAACTATGTAAAAAATCCATACCAGGATTTCAGCTGTAACCACTGATTATAAACAAATATGCCACCAGTGAAGCCAGAGCGAAGTCAGAACTCATCTTCAGTAGAGAAGAAAGTCCACAAGTCTTAAAATGAAACCAGAAGTTGACAGATGTGGCACACACAGATTTGGCTTCATATCCACATGTGTTTTCTGGATCTCCTAGTGGGCAGTAGTAGTGGTTGAATAATAGCCGCATACACTGTGAAATGTGATCACATGACTATACCTACCATCCTGACTATATTTTTATTTATTTATTACAGGTACTTGTATAGCACTGCCAATTCACACAGCCCTTTATATATATATTGTACAATCACATCAGTCCCTGTCCACTAGGACCTCACAATCTAAGGTTCCTAACTCACATTCATACATGATTTATCAGCAGTTTTTAATTGCCCTTAACCACTTGCCACCTGCCCTATAGCAGATACACGGCGGCAAAGTGGTTTCAGAATCCTGACCGGATGTCATATGATGTGATCAGTATTCTGAGCCGCTGCGCGCCCCCAGGGGCGCGTATCGCGGCGATCGTTGTTACGGGGTGTCAGTCTGACCACGTGATCAGCCGTGTCCAATCACGGCTGATCACAGTGTAAATAGGAAGAGCCGGTGATCGGCTTTTCCTCACTCGCATCTGTCAGACGCGAGTAGAGGAGAGCCGATCGGCTGCTCCTCTGATGGGGGGGTCTGTGCTGATCGACTATCAGTGTAGCCCCCCCGAGGATGCCCACACTGGATCACCAGGGATGCCACCAGACCACCAGGGATGCCCAGGACAAGGTATGCCACCCTAGACCACCAGGAATTCCAGTCAGTGCCAAAATGGATGCCAATCAGTACCCATAATGAATGCCAATCAGTGCCCACAATGGGCATCACTGATTGGCATGCATTATTGTTTGGCACTGATTGGCATACATTAGTACAGTATATTATAATACAATGCCGCCTATCAGTTCCCATCTGTGCCACCTATCAGTGCCCATCCGTCCCACCTATCAGTGCCCATCCATGCCCATCTGTGCCGCCTATCCATGCCCATCTGTGCCGCCTATCCATGCCCATCTGTGCCACCTACCCATGCCCACCTGTACCGCCTATCCATACCCATCCATGGTGCCCATCCATGCCAATCCGTGCCAGCTATCAGTGCCAATTTGTGTCGCCCATCAGTGCCACCTATCAGTGCCGCCTATCAGTGCCACATATCAGTGTCCATCAATGCCATCTCATCATTGCCACTTCATTGGTGCCACCTCATCGGCGCCGCCTTATCATTGCCCATCAGTGTAACCCCATCAGTGCCCATCAGTGAAGGAGTAAATGTACTTATTTACAAAGTTTTGAAACTGAAACAAAAAAAAATTTTTTTTCAAAATTTTCGGTATTTTTTTTATTTGTTTAGCAAAAAATAAAAACCGCAGAGGTCATCAAATACCACCAAAAGAAAGCTCTATTTGTGGGGAAAAAATGATAAAAATTGTATTTGGGTACAGCGTAGCATGACCCCGCAATTGTCATTCAAAGTGCGACAGCGCTGAAAGCTCAAAATTGGTCTGGGCAGGAAGGTGTTTAAGTGCCCTGTATTGAAGTGGTTAATTATCTTCTGTTACCCATACACATTACACTTACCAGTCCACCTCTTCAACTTCGCATGGGAACCATTTTAAACATATCTGTAAGGCCGCGTACACACGCGGGGACTGTTCGCCCAACTTTGTCCGCTGAACAGTGTTTCGGCGAACAGTCCGCTCGTGTGTGGGCTTTCAGTGGACAGTTTCAGCGAACAGTCCGCTGAACAAGGTTTTTTGGAAATTCCGAAAAACTGTCCGCTGAAACTTTGTTTCAGCGAACAGTCCCCTCGTGTGTAGGCTTGTTCGGCAAACTAAGTTCCGCGCATGCTCAGAAAGGATTTACACGCCGAAAGTTATAATGCAGTGTATAGGACGTCGTATTTTTCGTCCCGTCGTACGTGCCGTTCACGTCATCGCGCACGGTTTCAGCAAACTGTTCGTCCGTCGTGTGTGGCCATGTCCGTCCATGCTAATTTTGAGCGGACTGTTTGCCGAAACTGTTTGACGGACAAAGTTGGGCGAACAGTCCCCGCGTGTGTACGCGGCCTTAGTTATTGTTTTTTTTTTTTGATCTGTTGCCTTTTTAACTATATTGGATGTGCTAATTTCAAGTAGCAGCAGAAAAATCTTCAGCAGAGTATACAGCCACAGAAAGGTATATAATTATTAACCACTGGGTTAAATTGACATTGATTAGCATATTAGCTACACGTGATGAATACTATATTGCAGCTGCAGGGAAAGACTTCAACTGCAGATATTAAGTGAGACAGAACAAGGCCACCATTGCCCACCAAAGTTCTCTTACTTATTAGCATGATGCTGGAAAAGAGCCCTGGAGTGACAAATTGCTGTACAGACAGCGAGCGTGGAGTGGCCTTGACAGAAAATTATGCAGTGTTGTATGTTTTGGATTCATGTGTTTTATTCTTTTGTCTCTGGCACATTTTTCTATTCTCAACAAGGTTAATATAAATGAGGAGGGATACAATATGCAGGGCTAGCAAATGTGTACATGTCATACTATATTTTCTTTGCAAAATAGCTTATTTTTACTTTAACTCAATCAAGACATTAAAAAACAAATGGCATCTGTATCTGGTGGTATCGGAAGAACAATTTTTCTATTGTCCCCCAAATACAACAGTAATCCTAAGTGTATAATTTTCCTGGTTACTCTATAATCTTATGTGTCTTGTGATAGTTATATCTACTGAATAATTGAACTGTTTGAACTGAGAGACACAAGAGAAGCAACAGACACCATTATTGCCTTGGACACTATCTTATTATAAGAGCCTTTTGTCAATGGGCGTTTGTGTCAGAACTACAGGTGCAACTCATAAAATTAGACTGTCATCAAAAAGTTAGTTTATTTCAGTAATTCAATCCAAAAAGTGAAACTCATATTTTATATAGATGCATTATACAGATGCGATTTGGGGAGCCATGCCATCGGCTGGTGTTGGTCCACTGTGTTTTATCAAGTCCAAAGTCAGTGCAGCCCTCTAGCAGGAAATTGTAGAGCACTTCATACTTACCTCTGCTGACCAGCTTTATGGAGATGCCGATTAAATTTTGCAGCAGAATTTGGCACTTGCCCACCCTGCCAAAAAAACAAAACAATACCTGGTTTAATGATCATGGTATCACTGTGCTTGATTGGCCAGCAAACTTGCCTGACCTAAACTCCATAGAGAATCTGTGGGGTATTGTCAAGAGGAAGATGAGAGACAATTGGTCCAACAATGCAAACAAGCTTAAAGCTACTATCAAAGAAAACTGGGCTACCAGAACACCTCAGCAGTGCCACAGGCGGATTGCCTCCATGCCACCCCAAACACATGGGGTTATCGAGAAGAAAAAAGGGACAACTTAAGGACTGCACACAGTCCACTGATAGAAGCTAAACAGAGGCTATGATGCTAACCATTAAAGTGGTCTATAATATAAACCATTAAAAGTGTTATGACAGTTTGATAAGCGCCATCACCCTATGTTACAGTGAAGAAAGATAGGTGTTCTGCAGTCTTAACATACTTTATGTCCAAGGGTGATACTGTTGCTCCTCCATAGATATTGTACAGGTAGTGAAAATTGTCACCCTAGGACAGAAAGCATGTTACTGGCTCAGCAGTTTAAAATAATCAAAAAAACAAACAAAACAAATGCAATTACCACATCTAAGGGTGGTAAAATATATATGATTTTTGCTGTTGGATTTAGATGCACATTAAGTCATCATGCTGTATAATTACGTACAATTTTTTTTTTTTTTTGCTAAGCCTACCTTAACAATGGGTCATCTCTAGAAATTATGAGCAAATATCTGCCTTGGTCACCAAAAACATATACTGTATTTATTGGCGTATAGAACACACTTTTTCACCATGAAAATTGGGTGCAAATATCATGTGCGTGTTATATTCCAATACTTCAATTTTAGAGGCCTCGGAGGAGACAGGGAGGGGGCCGGGATGAGCGCCATCAGATTACATACAGTTATAATCTCCTGTTTACTTGGCAGCCTATGTAATAGGAAGTCTTGTCTCCTGGGTCGCCATTGGACCACTGTTCTGTCTATTATAGGTGATTCTCACTGTATGTAATCTGTCAGCACGCGTCCCAACCCCCCCGTCCCCGTCCCTTCTAGGCTGCAGATGGGCATCGATCAGGCTGCACTGATGGCAATGGTGAGGCTGCTGCATTGAAGGCAGTGGTGAGGCTGCTGCATTGAAGGCAATGGTGAGGCTGCTGCATTGATGGCAATGGTGAGGCTGCTGCATTAATGGCAATGGTGAGGCTGCTGCATTGATGGCAATGGCGAGGCTGCTGCATTAATGGCAATGGCGAAGCTGCTTCATTGATGGCAATGGCGAGGCTGGTGCATTGATGGCAATGGCGAGGCTGCTGCATTGATGGCAATGGCAAGGCTGCTGCATTGATGGCAATGGTGAGGCTGCAAATGGGCAGTGATCAGGCTGCATTGATGGCAATGGTGAGGCTGCAGATGGGCACTGACCCTTATTTTGCTTCAAAGTTCCTTATTAAAAATGTTTTATTTTTTTTCCTGAAACTTCCCTCTTAAAATGAATGTGCGTGTTATACGCCAATAAATATGGTATTTGTTGCATATATTATGGGGAAAAACATATTTCAGAGAATTGGGTATTCCAGGTTCTTGTCTCTTGTCTTTTTGTTGACAATGGAGTTATCAACAGCCTTTCTTGTAAAAGTTAACCAAACAGGATAGGTACTGGTTATTTATTTGTTTGGGTTGTCATGCTTGAGCATGTATGAGCTTTGGACATAAAGTTATAGTGAAACCTTCAAGCTGAATTTATTTATGGCTTTGTTTAATGATAAAAAAGTTGCTGGTTAGCTGGGTGTATATATTATCATGGGATGCATCATCTTTTGTATAAATTGGATAATACAACTATAAATTGCTGTTGCAATATTCATGACCACTGTCCTCTAGCAAAGTCCACATTTCCAATGACAGTAAACTGTCACATATTATTTGCTAGGGTGGCAGAGTTCAAAACTGTATTTCCCATATAAAAAAGAACTGCAAATTTCTACTGTATTAATATATGTCTTTTTGTCAAAGTGGCAAGAATAAAACTAACAAATGCAGACGTGCAGAAATTTAAGATTGGGGTGAGCCAGGCAGGCAGATGTAGAAGTCAGGGGTTAAGGAGAATCAGGCTTGTTCTGATCTGCCCATCATTTCTGGAGAGAATATTTATCTAAAGGATGATCTGATTGCATAGAAATAAATATTAATGATTTACTTGTGACATGTTACTATAACCTTAGCAGACTCCCTATTTAAACTAAGGCTGTCAGTTGCATTGCTTTATAATTCACTTCCACCTTCAAAAAGAATTACTGAAGAAGAAGAGCACATTATTCTAAGAAATGTGTTCCATAGTTGTAACAAATATTTTAACATTGTAATAGAGATATGCTAGAAATTGCACATTGCTTCAGTTAGTAGCACTCATTTTGGTTCATTAAACAAAGGTAGGTCCCTGTGGTAATCAAATGGTTTTACCATTTCTAAAGTCTCCTTAGTGAAAGATAAATTCGTTTTTTTTTTTTTTTGGTTATCACACTTTGCTTTTTCAAATATAACTAATTACATAGTTACAAGCTGAAAAAAAACATTAATTTAGTTGTGTTCACCTCCTTCCCCCACAACATTTCATTTTCAGAATGCTAAACCTAGAGCCAAGGTGAGAAAAAATTTAAAATTTCGAGAAATATGCTCTGATGGAAAATGCTATTTCCTGATCCTCAAAGTCAATCTGATATTCCCCTAAATCAACATTATAAAATTGTATCTCTTATAAAGATAAGCAGCCATTTATATTTTGTGCTTTTAGAAACACACCCAGAAATATTTCATACAATCTACTAAAATTACTAGAACCAATTCCTGCGGAAAACTAGCTAACATATTCACAGCTTCTACAATAAAAAATCATCTTTTACAAGGGTAAAACTCTTCTTGTCCAGTTGCATATAAATCCTTTGTAGTAACCCTAAAGTTCTCGACTTTCCATTGAGTTTTACTCTGTGCCTAAATATGTTTTATATAAATAAAAATGAGTATTAGTGTTATTAAGAAATATAAGGCTGATGTTAGTTTTAGATGCACTTGATGGGGCTGTGGTCACCTCGTCCCAATAACTGAGTTTGAAGTCTTTGGTCAACTGAAGTCGGAGAACATTCTACTACAGTGTGCAAGGCAGAGGGTTGAAGAGGAACCACCACAAGCCATAAGAATTACAAATTGTAGTATTTTTTGTTCCCTATCTCTTTGGAAATTCCACAAAATAATATAGCAGCTAAGAAAAAGTGCAAGTCTTAGGTCATAGGAAAGTGTGTGGGCAGCATATGGCTGACTGATTAGCACTCTTGCCTTCTAGTTCTGGGATTCTGGTTTTGGTTCCCCCTACTGGAAAGTATTTGCCTAAATGTTACATATTTGTCTGTGTTTTGTAGGGTTTTATTTCACAAACCCCAAAAATATACAATATATTGGTAGATTAGGTACAGTATAAACAAGGCCAACGTGACTCACCTTTCGAAAACACTAGAACATGTGTGCAGAAAAATGCAGTAGGTGCTCTGGACTTATGAGACAAAATTTGCAATATGTGGCTGTTACAGAGGCCTTTATTCCTCAAATGCCTGGAGAGTGTTACAACTTTTGAACAGTACATTCTTTGTTTAAAAAATAAACATTTCATTAAGGGCAAATGATTCCTAGAGCACTATGAGTTAGATAAAAAGCAAAAGTATCTCCCTTTCTGACTGGTCAAGCCTGTTTGAGGCATTGGACTGAACTGTTCAATAAGGAAAGGGTCACTCCTATGTCTCTTTTAGTTCAGTGTATACATTTTAGCTTTATCTAGTGATCTCTATAAAATGCTATTTACAATGCCAAGGTAATGCATATGAACCTAAATCAATGATGGCTGAATTAAAGACTACACAATGTTCATATACAATATTTATTAAACAGATTGTTGGAAAACCATTGTACTTTCCTCTTAAGTGAATTATAAGAGATAGAGGACTCCATAATAACCCACCTGGTTCCTAGGCTTTTAACCCCATACTTCTCATGCTATAGAGTAAACCTGCCGCTGTTTTTTTGTTATTCCTCTAAAAGCCCATTCCCAGTCTACTGCCTCAACCCTACGTTATTTTTAATTTTTTTTAATTCTGCAAATACGTACTTTAATTCCATATCTTCCCATTTGTATGGTGAGTACACGTTTCCTTCATCTTTTGCAGTGGTGGCAGTGCATTTACCAACTTTCACTCGTGTAATAACAGCACTGTTAGCCCAGGCCAGTATGATGAATGACCACAATATACAGGGATATACAATGTAATACTGACATATAATGACACACATAGATTGGATTTGATGGACTTGTGTCTTTTTTCAACCTCAACTATGTACAGTATCTCACAAAAGTGAGTACACCCCTCACATTTTTGTAAATATTTTATTATATCTTTTTATGAGACAACACTGAAGAAATGACACTTTGCTACAATGTGAAGTAGTTATTGTACGGCTTGTATAACATATATATGTATATATATATATATATATATATATATATATATATAAATAAATATATATATATATATATATATATATATATATATATATATATATATATAGGTAAATTTGCTGTCCCCTCAAAATAACTCAACGCACAGCCATTAATGTATAAACCGCTGGCAATAAAAGGGAGTACACTCCTAAGTAAAAATGTCCAAATTGGGTCCAAGTAGCCATTTTCCCTCCCGGTGTCATGTGACTTGTTAGTGTTACAAGGTCTCAGGTGTGAAAGGGAAGCAGGTGTGTTAAATTTGGTGTTATCACTCTCACTCTCTCATACTAGCCACTGGAAGTTCAATATGGCACCTCATGGCAAAAAACTCTCTGAGGATCTGAAAAAAAGAATTGTTGTTCTATATAAAGATGGCCTAGGCTATAAGAAGGTGCCAAGACCCTGAAACTGAGTTGTAGCATGGTGGCCAATACCATACAGCGGTTTAACAGGAGAGGTTCCACTCAGAACAAGCCTCGCCATGGTTGACCAAAGAAGTTGAGTGCACATGCTCAACATCATATCCAGAGGTTGTCTTTGGGAAATAGACGTATGAGTGCTGCCAGCATTGCTGCAGAGGTTGAAGGGGTGGGGAATCAGCCTGTAAGTGCTCAGACCATACACCGCACACTACATCAAATTGGTCTGCATGGCTGTCATCCCAGAAAGAAGCCTCTTCTAAAGGTGATGCGCAAGAAAGTCTACAAACTGTTTGCTGAAGACAAGCAGACTGAGGACATGGATTACTGGAACCATGTCCTGTGGGCTGATGAGACCAAGATAAATTTATTTGGTTCAGATGTCCAGCGTGTGTGGCGGTAACCAGGTGAGGAGTACAAAGACAAGTGTGTCTTGCCTACAGTCAAGCATGGTGGTGGGAGTGCCAGGATCTGGGGCTGCTTGAGTGCTGCCGGCACTGGGGAGCTAGAGTTCATTGAGGGAACCATGAATGCCAACATGTACTGTGACATACTGAAGCTGAGCATGATCCCCTCCCTTCAAGACTGGGTCGCAGGGCAGTATTCCAACTTGATA
The DNA here is from genome assembly GCF_037356315.1 of Lithobates pipiens. Classification (NCBI taxonomy): domain Eukaryota; kingdom Metazoa; phylum Chordata; class Amphibia; order Anura; family Ranidae; genus Lithobates; species Lithobates pipiens. The sequence continues at coordinate 71,240,883 of NW_027507790.1, forward strand.
ACACCTCCAAACACACCTCAAAGATGACCACTGCCTTGCTACAAAAACTCAGGGTAAAGGTGATGAACAGGCCAAGCATGTCTCCAGACCTAAACCATATTGAACATCTGTGGGGCATCCTCAAATGGAAAGTGGAGGAGCGCAAGATCTCCAACATCCACCAGCTCTGTGATGTTGTCATGGAGTAGTGGAAGAGGACTCCAGTGGCAACCTGTGAAGCTCTGGTGAACTCCATGCCCAAGAGGGTTAAGGCAGTGCTGGAAAATAATGGTGGCCACACAAAATATTGACACTTTGGGCCCAATTTGGACATTTTCACTTAGGGGTGTACTCACTTTTGTTGCCAGTGGTTTAGATATTAATGGCTGTGTGAGTTATTTTGAGGGGACAGCAAATGTGCACTGTTATACAAGCTGTACACTCACTACTTTACTTTGTAGCAAAGTGTAACTTCTTCAGTGTTGTCACATGAAAAGATCTTATAAAATATTTACAAAAATGTGAGCGTGTACTAACTTTTGTGAGATACTGTATGTAACTATGACAGCATTGATTCACAGGAAGTGGGCTTGATGACCCTGGATGAGTGGCATCCACTAGAAGACATTACTTTTTGCAGGGCACAGTGCCAGATTAAAGAATTTTTTTTTTATTACCAGGAATTCTGCTTTATTATAAACGTTTAAAATAATAAATACATGTCAAATATTTTTTTTAAACAAATCAATAGAGTTTAAAACACAGAAATAGAGAAGTGAATTGCTTTAGCATTTCTATTCTGGAAAGAGTTAAAAGCTCAGCGTCAAGAGTATTTTATTCCACCAATGACTTCCAGATTATATATTTCCCACTATAAAGCATACTACTGCGTCTGTGGCGTCAGAACAATGTCTTTAGAAGCACATAATAAACTTCCAAATAAAAATCATGGATTTTAATCAATTGCCTACAATATAAACAACCACAAGCACCTTTTCTAATAAAAGTAGTAAACAAACTTTAAGTTCTCGATGGAAGCTGAACTCTGCTCCTTCTAGCGTGAAGTGTTCATTACCAGAAAATAAACACTGAGCTCTCGCTAGTAAGAAATGATGATGATAATTTCAAAATCACATTTGCAGCAGTAAACAGTTCCTAGCTGCATAACTGTAGCTTAAAATGTGATCTTCCGACTCCACTAAGCTTTCTAGTGCCAAGAATTTCTAAACACTTTAACTGTGCACACATTTTAAGAGAATGGAGGCCACTGCTGTTGTCCAAATTATTTGACAATTTGTCACAAGCTAGTGTGTGACAAAGCCAGCACTACATTCACAGGCCATTAAATTTAACGCAGGAACAAGATAGCAGGCCATATATTGGCACACATTCCTTTGCTGCCTGATGACATCAAATATATATATATATATATATATATATATATATATATATATATATATATGTATTGATCAAGTCCTTAAGACCAGTCCACCCAAAAAATATTTTAGTTATAGGTGGAAGTCAGTGGGCTGGAACGACCTTGGTTTCCCTTATAGCTTGAATAGTACAACAATGAGTGCTCCCTAATTTACATCTCTGTTCATATCCACCTGGGAGCTGATAGACAGAGCCCACAGAATCGCAAAACCAAACTCTCTGCCAGATTCAGTCTCATGAGATGTTTTGGCAAGAATCGTTTCTTTTACATCAAAGAAAGAGCTGTGACGGGCGCTCGCAATGCAGGAAAATTACCCGACCGCTTCTCTCATATCTCAATCTACGCTGATCTCTCAGCTGCAATGCTGGCGTGGTGGAAACAATTTTCCTCTATCATGGAAGCAATAAGAACAAAAAATTATCTACAAATGGCTCTTCCCAGCCACCCTTCAGATTACTCACCAGGGCCACAAATATGTCCTTCAATTACCGGCAGATTACATTATCCTGCCACAACAATGGGGTATTCCATCACTCCCCACCCAAGATCCACATCATTCAAATCCCAAAACACCGCCTTTTCAGTCTGGAAAAAGTACCCAGCCCAGGATAACAAATTGAGCAACTAAAGGGTTTGCATGTTCTCTACAACTTTTCCCTATTGCTGGGCTTCTGATTTCCCATACCCTCACACAAAAAGTAGTTCCCCAAACAGCTGTTAAGTAGAAGACCTCCCAATGTACATAGATCACCCAGGGGGGAATGTTTTCCTCAACATAAGTGGATTTTTGCTTTAAACACTCAAAATGCACCCCTCATTGGAAGCCCAATTGAAACTTGTACACTGTTGGTACTACACCCTGACATGTTTATCCAAATGTTTCCCTCTCATTACCTATTATGTTGAAGAAACTGTGGCAAAAAGGGATCCCTTCTGCATATTTGGTCACAGTGTTAAAAAAATCTACCTGTTCTGGGCTAGTGTTTTCCAATTCATCTCCTCTGTAATCTGTATGAATCTCAACCCCGATCCAGCAATGGCACTCGTCTTAATCATGAGTGTTGGCTAAACATCATCTCCTCTTCCTCATTCATTGCATGGTCGCAGCCAGGAAATTTATATCAGAAAATTGGAAACAGGTAGAGCCTCCTCCACTCACATCTTGTACAACCAACCTCAACACCCAGACTCAATTCAAACGTATGTTTTCCATAAAAAATGGCAACAGCCAAACCTTCTGAATTCAAAGGCCAACTTGGTTACAACATCCGTCCTGCACAGCGTATCCATAACAATGGCACAATAACACCCACTGTCTTCCTCTGGGCAGCCATCCTTTATGTATCACAGATCTTTATTTCCCTTATGCATCAAGAGTACCCAGCTAGGTTTCTTTTCTTTGGGTTGTTTACCTCAGTTAGTTGCACTGTTTATATTTCAGTTATTTGCATGTCCCTTGCAAGACATGTCACCCATTGCTCCGGAACAGCCTTTATTGAGAGCACTATGGACCCTCCCACTGATGCGGCCTGGGCCCAATTGCAGTACACTTATAAACATGATTCTGTTGGCTTGTAATTTTAACATAAACATTTTATCATTTTCAACAAATAAATAAATGTTAATTCATTTACTTAGATTTTTTAAGTACTTTACTTCATTTTCATTAGTTCTTAAAACACACCTTTTACATTTACAAAAATAATGTATAATATTGAGTAATTGAGACAAAACTTTTAAGGTATTTTCATTTCCATTTTCTAATTGAGTTACATTTACTTAAAAAAAATATCTTTTCATTTCACTGAAATTGTGGAAATCAGTTGTTTTCCAAACGTGCAACTGCACGAGTTTTGAGGCTGTAATTTTAAAGAGTTTGATGTCTTTTGAAACTTTGAAAACCCGCACAAGGCAGTTCCTATACGTTTGAGGCCCATCAGGACAAAAGAGCACCACCAGTAACAAGTATGCTATGGCATTGAAAGGTAAGAATGAACATTGAACAAATTATCATTCACATGCTTTAAATGTTGCTTAACATACCAACCAAAACGTTTTTTATTTGCCAATTAATATATCTATAATAAATGGACATACGTCCATTGTATACACCCATTGAGACAACTCACTTGCAAAGTTTGCGCTTACAAAGATGCAGGTGCGGGACCGCCGGCTGTCAAACTTAAAAACAGTGCCACAAAAATGAATGTTTCTGCCATTCGGTTTTGTAGTTAAAATAAATTTTAGATTGTGACCTCAAGCCCCACCCACTTTGTTATTATATTTTAAAAACAAATATAAAATAAGTTTGTGCTGCATTTGTGCAGCAAAAACAAGCATATTGGTATAGTGTATTTTTTTCACATGGCACTCTCATTTTGTATCAGAAAGAATGATTATGGGACTCATTTATGCTTTTAACCTGAGCTACCCCAAAAACCTAAAATATACTTTTGAAGTTTTTTTAGGAGATCATTTTAGAGCTAGATGTGGGAAATCTATCTTCAAAAGTTCACACATTAACCGCTTACCGACCAGCCAACATCATTATACGGCAGATTGGCACGGCTGCACCATAGGTGTGCGACACCGGAGGCACGCATGCACCCACAGCAGGATGCCAGGGCCAAAGCACATGGGCAGCATCCACATTGTCTGCCAGCCACCCGCGATCGCTCCACAGAGAGCCAGAACGGGAATCTGCGTATGTAAACAAACAGATCTCCGTTCTGACAGGGGAGTAAAGAGAGATCTTCTGTTCCTAGTGATTAGGAACAGCAATCTCTCTCCTCTTCCAGTCAGTACACTCCCCCCCCACAGTTAGAAACACCTCCCTAGGGAACACTTAACCCCTTGATCACACCTAGTGTTAACCCCTTCCCTGCCAGTGACATTTATACAGTAATCAGTGGCTATTTTTAGCTCTGATCACTGTATAAATGTCAATGCCAAAAAAGTGTCAAAAGTGTCCGATCTATTTGCTGTAATGTCGCAGTCCCACTAAAAAATTGTGGATCACCGCCAATACTAGTAAAAAATAAATAAATAATAAAAATGCTATAAATCTATCCCCTATTTTGTAGATGCTATAACTTTTGTGCAAACCAATCATATACACTTATTGTGTTTTTTTTTTTACCAAAAATATGTAGAACGATACATAGTGGCCTAAACTGATTCAGAAATTTTTTTTTTTTACATATTTTGGGGGGATATTTATTATGGCAAAAAGTAAAAAATAAAAACCAGAGGTGAAAAAATACCACCAAAAGAAAGCTCTATTTGTGGGAAAAAAAAGGATATCAATTTTGTTTGGGTACAACGTCGCATCACCACGCAATTGTCAGTTAAAGTGACGCAGTGCCGTATCACAAAAATATGGCCTGGTCATTAAGGGGGCAAATCCTTCTGGTCCTTAGGTGTTTAAAGTGGAAATTTCTTTCCTAAAAGGCTTAAAAAAAAAGTTAATACATTTTCTGTTCTATGTTCTTTACAGATATACTGTATGTTACATTTGCGTGTTTCAGTTTTATTTGTTAGCCGAGAGAGGCATTTTTTTTATTTTTAAGATGTTTACAATTACATTTAATGCTGCTTTAATAATATTACATTTGTAACACTTTATAAAAAAAATATATTCATTTGTTTTGAAAGCCTGTTTCATGAGACTATTCCTTTTTAAACAAAACATATTATTGTATTATTATTTTTATTATATAAAAAACTTCAAACATATATCAAATACATTTAAAAAGTACGTTTTACCAACTTAAAAATATTGAGTAAGTTAAAGAGGGATTCAACTGGAAAAAAATATTAAAAGCCATCAGCTATAAATACTGCAGCTACTGACTTTTAATAAATGGACACTCACCTGTCCCAGGGTCCAGCGATGTCGGCAGCCGAGACCGATCGATCGCTCGGCTCTCGGCTGCTGCCACCGCCATTCTCGGTGAGGAAATCAGGAAGTGAAGCGTTGCGGCTTCACTTCCCGGTTCCCTACTGCGCATGCGCGAGTTGCGCAGTGCAATGGGAATGGTCCGCGCTGTCTCTGGGACCCGTGTGTGTCCCAGCAGACAGTGCACCGGGACAGGAAACAGCATAGACTCCCGTGGGAGTCTATGCCCGGAAGTGGGTGCAAATACATGTTTTAGACAGGTATCTGCACCCCCCTCCCCCCTGAAAGGTGCCAACTGTGACACAGGAGGGGGGAGGGTTCAGATTAACGGAAGTTCCACTTTAGGGTGGAACTCCGCTTTAATATCACTTAAAACTATGGTTCCAGACAAGTAATAGGGCAGCACAGTGGTGTAGTGCTTAGCACTTTCACATAGCAGCAAAAAGATCACTAGTTCGAGTCATGACCACTATACTACCTGGCTGGATTTTTCATGTTCTCCTTGTGCCTGTGTGAGTTTCCTTCCACACTCCAAAGACCTGCTAGGAGAGTAATTTGCTCCTGTCTAACTTGGCCCTAGTATGTGTATGTATGACTGTGAGATAGAGATCTTAGATTGTAGGCTCCTTGGGGCAGGGACTGATGTGAATGTAAAATGTTTATATAAATTTACTGCACTATATAAGTGCCATAAATAAGTTATTGTATGTATTCCTAACTTATACCTATGGTATATAAACTGAAAAAATTTTAATAGGCTTTACTTAAAACAACAAATTTGAAAACATGAAAAGTCTAATGAGACAGGCAAAAATAAGTTTAGTTAACAGCACTCAAAAAGCTGATGCAAATAATTGCCTCAATTTGTTTGACTAGACCAGGGGTGTCCAAACTTTTTTCAAAGAGGGCCGGATTTGATGAAGTGAACATGCGCGAGGGCCGACCATTTTGCCTGACATTCTTTGAATCGTTAAAATTCGGTCTAAGTGTGTTCGTTCGAGCACTAATACATTGCCCAACAAGAATTCTCTTGCCTTTGTGGCTGTGTGTGGGAAGAATTGAGCTTGGGCGTATTTGTACATACTGTATTAATTGGCGTATAACACACACCTTCACTTTAAGAGGGAAGTTTCAGGAAAAAAAAATGTTTAAATAAAGAACTGTGAAGCAAAATAATGGTCAGTGCCCACCAATGCAGCCTAATCAGTGCACATCTGCAGACCCACCACAGCCAGGAATGCCCCCCACCATAGCCAGGAATGCCCCCCCCATAGCCAGGAATGCCCCCCACCATAGCCAGGAATGCCCCCACCATAGCCAGGAATTCCCCCACCATTGCCAGGGACGCAGCACCATTGCCAGGGACGCAGCACCATTGCCAGGAATGCCTCCCCAAATGCCTCACCATTGCCAGGAATGACTCACCATTGCCAGGGACGCAGCACCATTGCCAGGGACGCAGCACCATTGCCTGGGACGCAGCACCATTGCCAGGAATGCCTCCCCAAATGCCTCACCATTGCCAGGAATGCCTCCCCAAATGCCTCACCATTGCCAGGAATGCCTCCCCAAATGCCTCACCATTGCCAGGAACGCAGCACCATTGCCAGGGACGCAGCACCATTGCCTGGGACGCAGCACCATTGCCAGGAATGCCTCCCCAAATGCCTCACCATTGCCAGGAATGCCTCCCCAAATGCCTCACCATTGCCAGGAACGCAGCACCATTGCCAGGAACGCAGCACCATTGCCAGGAACGCAGCACCATTGCCAGGAACACAGCACCATTGCCAGGAATGCACTGACGAGCGCCAAAGGAGAATCTCCTGTTTACACGGCGGCTTCTTTAATAGAAAGTCCCGCCTCCTTTGATGGACAGAAAAGTCGTCCAATGGCAGTGCAGGAGAAGGACTTCCTATTACAGAGGCCGCCCGTAAACAGGAAATTCTCCTGTGTACGGCGCTCGGTCCTGTCCTCCCTGTACCTTCCGAAGCATATATATCAGGGGTAATGAATTCAAATTAAAGGAGGTCCGGTCGCCAAAATTTTCTTTGGGCCGAGGTCCGAATCTCAAGTCTGTGCTACGACTCAGAAATATTGTAGTAACTGTATATCTATCAAAAACATGAGAAATGTACAATTTCCTTAGCATTTCAACAATATTTATTGTCAAGTTAAATCTGGTGTCCCCATCACAGCGCCCCTTTACATCAGGTGTCCCCATCACAGTGCCCCTTTACATCAGGTGTCCCCATCACAGTGCCCCTTTACATCAGGTGTCCCCATCACAGTGCCCCTTTACATCAGGTGTCCCCATCACAGTGCCCCTTTACATCAGGTGTCCCCATCACAGTGCCCCTTTACATCAGGTGTCCCCATCACAGTGCCCCTTTACATCAGGTGTCCCCATCACAGTGCCCCTTTACATCAGGTGTCCCCATCACAGTGCCCCTTTACATCAGGTGTCCCCATCACAGTGCCCCTTAACATAAAATGTGCACATCAGGATTTCCCTTAACATAAAATAAGTGTCATGCTGATAGGCACATTTTATATTAAGGGGCACTCTGATGGACACAACAAAACATGCCCCTTAACTTAAAATTTGCCCATCAAAGTGCCCCTTTTAATATAAAATGTACCTATCAGTGTTGCTCTTAAAATAAAATCTGCCCATCAGCGTGCCCCTTAACATGAAATAAGGGTCACACTGATGGGCACCTATTATGTTAGGAGGCATTCTGATGGACAATTTTTATTTTAAGGGGCATGCTGATGAGTATATTTTTAATGTGCACATCGATGGGCATATTTTGTAGGGCACATTTTGTTGTACCCATCAGCGTGCCCCTTAACAAAATATGCCCATCGATGTGCACATTAAAAATATACCCATCAGCGTGCCCCGTAAAATAAAATTTGTCCATCGGATTACCCCTTAACATAAAAGGTGCCCATCAGCGTGACCCTTATTTTATGTTAAGGGGCACGTTGATGGGAAAATTTTATGTTAAAGGGAACTCTGATGGGCACATTTTATTTTAAGGGACACGCTGATGGGTATATTTTTAATGTGCACATCAATGGGCATATTTTGTTAAGGGGCACCTTAACAAAACATGCCCATCAGTGTGCCCATAAAAAATATATCCATCAGCGTGCCCCTTAAAATAAAATGTGCCCATCAGAGTGTCCTTTAACATAAAATTTTCCCATCAGCGTGCCCTTTACAAAAAAAAGCCCCTTAAAATATGCCCAACAGTGTGCACAACACTGATCACTAATGGATAACTAATGTGCCCACATACCTTAACTGCAGCAGGAGTGTGGGCACAACTGAAGCTGCCTCGTGATGAGATCCAGGACCCGGGAACCGCGGGCAGCAGGGGGACGGGGCGCGCACGTGACGTCACACCCCTACTGCCCGTGTCTCTTCAGCTCCGAGAGACGCGGCCAGGAGCAGGGGGCGGGCGCATGCGCGCAGCGTCACTGGTTGCTGGGGAAACCCGCGGTCCCAGCAAACCAGTGATTGCTGTCGCTTGCTACACTGGCGGCATGGCGGTCCGGGCAGAAGCGCTGCTCGGTCCGGACTCGGACCGCCATTTTAGTGACGGCTGATATATATCTTTTGTGGCCCCGGCGCTGGGAGATCGTCGGGGGCCACAAAAGATATGTATGTCCAAATAACCAGGCGGGCCGTTCAAAACCGGGCCGCGGGCCGCAATTGGCCCGCGGGCCGGACTTTGGACATGCCTGGACTAGACCCAGCACTATATTTTTCCAGTGTATATACAGCATAATATATTGTATGGGCTATTGCCCCATATGAATGTCAATATATTGTTGTACAACTATTTTCACATGCATGAGTTGCTGTTTTCAGAAACTTATTTTATCATTTTCTTGTAACTAAATTTTTCATCCTTTGCTGGGTTCTGTAAATGTACCTTCAAAACTTAATAAAAATTGCTCAATAGAATACATTAACACGAAAAGTCTGATCTTGTATAAACACTCGTAAGCAATTGTAAATGCATGTGCAAAATGCGGCTTTTACTGTGTTTTTTTAAGGAGCTGAGCAAACGTTCATTGTTAATGAGGTCTTATTGATTTAGGGACTCTGCTTTAGTCCCTGGCTATCTTCCAAACCTGTCTAGGAAAATCCATTCTTAATCTAGACTGACACCAAAACATCAGGGCATTTTAATATTTGCATAACTCCTCCCAAGAGCCAGCACACTGCTTACACTAGTGCTGATTTATATATATATATATATATATATATATATATATATATATATATATATATATATATATATATATATATATATATATAACTTCTTTTGTTTATTTTAGAGAAACAGCAGTGCAAAATATAATGGATGAACACATCAATATAAAGTATCCCTTATAAGATACAGATCATAAATACAATAGTGACACAGTGTAGTAGTCATAAAATCTGACAAAATATAGGTTCAGGTTATCATAAATGTGAGTCATGAGCCCTGTCTGCAATAGTTACATCCCATTTGTCATACAAATGGCTACTGTTTCCTAGAACATTCTTTTATATGTATTTTTTAGTTTACAAAAAGAACTGAGGATATACAGTATGTTTAAACTCAATGGGTAGTAAGGGCAAGAAGGAGAGAGAAAGAGAGAAGAAGGAGGGAGAGAGAAGAGAAAATAAGGGGAAAGGGCAAGGGGAGGAAAGCAAGGGAGAATAGTTGGGTAGAGAAAAGGGGAGCCCACAATGCCCCAACAGCAGGACCAGAAAAAGGAGATAATTGTCTAACCTACTGTTATGAGGTTAGTGGTGCCTGCTCTTTATAAAAGAAATATGCTGTCCAAATCTGCCAGTGCTTCTCCTCCTGATCCTTCATAGCCATTGCGATCATTCATAGCCATAGTAATGTTTTCCATTTGTTGGATTTCTCCAATTCCATCAAGCCAATGTGACTTACTGTGAGGAAATAGATTTTTCCATAGTGCTAGAATGCAGGTTTTATCTGCCGTAAGGAGATGTCTCAGTAGGGACTGTTTATGTTTTTTTGTTGGATAAGGGGGTGTCATGAAGTAGAACACTACTGGATTTCTCTCAAGAGACAGGCCTATAATTGTTTTAAACATGTGTTCCGCCATATCCCAAAAGTCTCTGAGTTTTGGGCATTACCTGAAGATAAGCAGCAAGGTGGTTTTAGATTCCAGGCAGTGTACCACTTATTAGAGACCTATGGGAATATGCGGTGAAGGACTGCAGGGGTCTTGTACCACCTAGTTTGTAACCCCCTTCTTGATACTTACATGCTTTAGATGCTTTTTTGTGCAAATAGAACACTGCTTTCTTATTGAAAGCTGTGAGAAAGTAATATTTAAATCTGTTTGCCAGTGCTGTAGGAAAGGGAATTTTGGTTGGGCCCCCATTGCTATCAGCGAGTCATACAGCAATGACAAGGTCTGCATTACTGGCTCTCCATCCAGACAAATTTGTTCAAGTGAGGATGGGTTCCTCACTGGCATTTTCAATCAGTAGAGTGCAAAGGTATGCACCCAACCGAGGACCACATAGAAAGTCAAGAGTATTTGAGCAATTCAATTCCACTTCTTAATTTGTCATTAGACACTTGTTAGAGAAGAAATGTAGCACTAGGAAGATCCCCTGTTGGATAAGGATGTTGAATTGAGGGTCAAGTCTGCTATGTTGAAAGTCTGATGTTCCTAGCATGGGAGTCAGAAAACTAATAAAGGGTGATGGCTTTTCAGAGGAGGCAAGGTGCTGTGTGGTGTTATAGAAAGCTATATACACGAGCCATGATCTGCTGCCTGCATTCATAAACACATGCGCACTGGAATACCCTTGTTCAGAATTGTGCTGGTTATGTACATTTAACTTAGTGCTCACTCAAATAAAAAAACATTGACAGACTAGGAGAAGCATTTATGACAGAAGACACACAGGGGGTTATTTACGAAAGGCAAATCCACTTTGAACTGCAAGTGCACTTGGAAGTAAAGTCAATCCGCGGGGGACATGCAAGGAAAATAAAAAACAGCATTTTAGCTTGCACATGATTGGATGATAAAATCAGCAGAGCTTCCATTCATTTCAGATCTACCCCTTAGATTTAGAGCGACTGCACTTTCAAGTGCACTTACAGTGCAAAGTGGATTTGACTTTCGTAAATAACCCCCATAGTCTTTCTTATCATACAAAGTCTACCTGTCAGCATTTTTGTAAAACAAAAATCTAGTGCTACATTAACTCACTTTCCCCTTCCCCTCACCGATCCTCACTAGTACCCTAATTGGCTGATCTAACCCATGAAAGAATGCCTTTGGAAAGCTCCAAAGGAAGTTGGCAGAGCTTACATAGGGCTGTAGGCTCCTGTCTTGGCCCAATCTGACAAACCTAAGCCAGTCACTTGGCAACAGTGAGTTACCCATACTCTGAAGTATCGGGTATTTCACTTTTCTATCAGTGGCTGAATAGGGTGGCTGTAAATCATAGGAAAGGTAGCAAGGGAGCAAAGGAAATGATTTAGATGATCAATATACTAGACATGTGCGGTTCGTTTATTTGTTATGATGAAGTTAAAAACCCATGAAGTCAGCACAGCACAGGGATGGTGGGAGCCCCTCATAATGAGCACAGCACAGGGATGGTGGGGAGACCCTTGTAATGAGCACAGCAGGGGTACAGCCCCAGGAGGAAGTCAGCACAGCACAGGGATGGTGGGAGACCCTCATAATGAGCACATCACAGGGATGGTGGGAGCCCCTCGTAATGAGCACAGCAGGGGTACAGCCCCAGGAGGAAGTCAGCACAGCACAGGGATGGTGGGAGCCCCTCATAATGAGCACAGCACAGGGATGGTGGGAGCCCCTCGTAATGAGCACAGCAGGGCTACAGCCCCAATAGGAAGTCAGCACAGCACAGGGATGGTGGGAGCCCCGCATAATGAGTCAATGACTGCCATATTGAGAGAGGTATTTTTTGCTTTTTAAATTCATCATAATGAACGTTCATAATTGTTCCGAAAAGTTAACGAAAATTCGTATTTCATATGAATTCAAATTGAATTTCGGACACGAATTACGAAATACGAATTAATGGCTAATACGAAATGGAACAGAACAAAATGAAACACATTTATTGATGGTGCACATGTCTACAATCTACTACTGTATGTGCTACACTGGCAAAGAAAAGAGTCATTCTAAATTAACCCTGCCTGTCACTAGGACACAAACTGTCCCTGGAATTCATAAAGACTGGCACAGGAAGATTTTGCGAAAGTGTCTCTCATGCATTCTAAAAGTGGTGCAACATGCGCCACATTTAAATACCTATCTAGAGCTTGTACTGTACTTGAATTTGGCTCATGCTGTGCCACCTTTAGAATGCACATGATACACTTTAGCAAAATCTGTCTGAGATAGTTTTTCTCTCTGTACGCCAAAAGAGAGTTGTTTTTTTTTTTAAGGAAATGAGTTGGTTTTAATTGGCTCTGCTTTTACATTTGGCTTATTCAGTGCAACGCAATGTAAAAGCCGCGCATTTTAGAACTAGCTGAATTTGGTGCACGAGTCGCTGTCAGAATCTAAAAGTGTTGCAAATGCTTCATGAATTTGGCGCAATACATTAACAAGAAGGATTACAGCCAGAAAAGTGGTGGAGCAGCTTTATTAAATTCCTCCTTGAGTGGGGATCTCTCCTACAGTGACCAAACCCACAAACACCCTGCCTATTAGTTTGAAAGAAAAATCTGTGTAGTTCCCTGCTCCTAATGAGCAGATACTATTGTTTTTCAAATTTAAGTTGTCTGAAGCTGCAGTTTGGCTCAGGCTAATTATTTCAAAGTTCTGGTTTCTGTACCAGTTCAGCTGGGTAGTGCTAGTTTCCACTTGGCCGTGGGTGTCGCTGTCACCACCAGTAAGTGTTGGAAATGCAACAGGCTGGATGCATTGAATGCCCTTTTTACTCTGAAATAGCCCAGTGGGAGTGGTTTACCCGCTGTGCATTCTGGGTGAGGGTATTTATGGTACTGATGCAATTTTTAGGGGTTCTTTTCCGGGGTTCGCTATCCCGACCTCATGGCCCTCCTGGCCTAGGGTGTGTGCTGCTTGTAACTGAGAGAGTAGGCCCGAAAGTCTTGGGGCCTATTGATCCAGGGCTGGTCCTGTGCTGCCTTGCCTGCGAGGAGAAGCCAAGTGACTGGAGGATCCAGGGGAGGACTTTGTCAGGAGAGGACCGAGCACAAGGCAAAATCGCCAAGTCGGCTGAAAGAAACTGGTACTGTGTGACAACTCTTTAATATTTCTCAAGAAGTTCATGCAAATTGACAAGTCTGTGGCAGAGACTTTGTTTGAGCATCCCACCGGCTGCTAGGACAGTGAGAGAGGCCTATCCGGTGACTGTTAGATCCAGTCTGTGGAAGCTGTTTGTCCTCTGATACCTCTAACCCACAATTACCATGTACCTGAACTCCCCTTAACCCTCTATCCCTCTATGGCAAAACTTCTTGTCTATCGCAAATAAATACTGGAAAAAGGACTAAGTGTCATTGCTAACATTCTTTGGGCTCACTTTCCAACGGGACCCCTGAGACGGAGAAGCGAGCCGGTGAGGTAACGGTAAGCCCAATAAAAAACAGCAGCTCCTTCGGGGGTCAGTACTACATCTGTCTAGCCTTTCACTTTAAGTAGGGAAGTGTATGTTTTGAACTTTAAAGTTAGTGTCATTTTTTTTTTACATTACTAGAAAATTAGCCTTAATTTAACTGGCAAGGAAAGGCTGATGAGCACTGAGCACTTGTGTTTCCCCTTAGAATAAAAGCCTCTTCATTTTGGAAGAGTTGCATTAGTATGCTATGATTATAGTCAGCTTTATCCAGGGACTTATGCTTGGCTGATGAATATATGTAAGAATATGGTTTGTACTCCAAGCAGATGTTTCATTACTACTTTGGAAGTGTAATAGATGCCATACTTATTATGATAGATGAGAATGACGGTACAGTGCATCCTCTGCAGGTCTTGCCAAACTCTTGTTTCCACAGGCAAAAGTAACGTCAGCTTTCCTATACTCAGTAGATTAGTCAGCACAGTGTTAATACTCCTCATGCGTGCACTTATTACTTTATAAAATAAAAACTGAATGTAATTAAATGCTTTTGTCTAGAAAAAAAAGAAACTGAATGAAGGTCACACATTTCAAATTTATCTGCTTCTGTCAAGTTTAAAAAGTAGGTGAATCCACAGAAATATTTTTTTCTATAATTAAAGTAGATAGTACATAGTAATGCACATAGTAATGCTTTAGGCCCCTTTCACACTGGGGCGCTTTGCAGGCGATACATCGCTAAAAATAACAGCTGCAAACAGCCGCTGCTATCTCTCCAGTTTGAAAGCTCGAGGGCTTTCACGCTGGAGCAGTGTGCTTGCAGGGCGGTCAAAAAAGTCCTGCAAGCCGCATCTTTGGAGCGCTGTAGGAGCGGTGTATATACCGCTCCTAAAGCACCCCTTCTCATAGAAAACAATGGGACAGCACTGCAAACCCGCATGCAAAGCGATGCTGCAGTGGGCGGTTTTAACCCTTTTTCGGCGACTAGCGAGGGTTAAAACTGCCCCGCTAGTGGCCGAATAGCGCCGCTAAAATGAAGGTGAAGCGCCGCTAAATATAGCAGCGCTTTACTGCCAGCGCCTGCAATGCCCCAGTGTGAAAGTAGCCTTAATCAAATCTATTTGTTGAACCTTACCCACACAGTAAAATATACAGTTCAAATAAATGCTATAATAAATACTGTATATATATATATAATAATAATAATAAATAATAAATACTGTTTTACCTACCAAAATATTTGGTCACCTTGCTCAGCCAGTCTTTTCATTTGCAAAGCTCTGCCGCACTGGACAGGATGATCGCTTTATTACTTCCCAAGTGAGTTTTACAACTTCCTAGATCACCTCCCTGCCCACCGGACAGAGACAAACAAGCAATGACTAAAACTTCAAAAACCTTAAAGTGATTGTAACCGGGCCCTTTAAGGTCACCGGGTGCAGGAATTACAATTGCGGGGGTTGGCAGAGGGTGTGTCTTTTGAAGCACCTGATTAGAGCCAGAGGCTCTAATAGGCTTCAAAATAGGATGGGCTCGGGTTGCAGAGAGTGTGCCCTGATCCCACCCAGTTGTGTGACACTAGCGAATGAATATTCGCTATTCTGTCACATTCTCCTCCCCGCCAATCAGGAAGCCCCTATTGGCCAGGGAGTCTTATGACTCCCTGGCCAATCGTGTCTCAGGACACACTTCTGGGTTCCAATCGGCCCGAAGGAGAATGTCTGTGTCCTCGCTGGAGTGGCCGGCTCTTCCTTCTCCCTGCCTCTGTGTCTCCTCCATGCCTCAACTAAGTTAAGTTATCCCCGCTGCCTGTGTCTCCTGCGGGGGGTTGTTGGTACTGCGGGTGATCGTCATTGCCTGTGTACCCTGCTACCCTGTATCCAAAGTTTACTTGATCCGTATCTGACTTGGCCTGTTCCTGACTTCTCTGCTTGCTGCCTGCCCCGGCCTTGGCTTCTGGACTTGACTACTCTCTTGGATTTAGTTTTGGTACCTGATCTGCCTGCCTATGTTTGACTCGGACTGTTTAACTACTCTGCAACCTGCCAGTTACCTGCTTACCACTGCTGGACTACAGGACGCCTCCCTGTTGCCAGCTTTACCCTGCTTGCTGTCAGCATTCTGCTACTGGGTTACAAGACACCTCCCTGCTGTCCACTGTATCTGGCTGGTGCCACCTGCATTCTTTGTAGTCAGGGAATCCACCAATTGAAACATGAAGTTGTCCTGTAAGACCTTCATGAAATGACAGGCCTTTAATGAGTGAGTTGTGCCCTCTGCCCAGTCAATATCGGGATAATTGAAGTCCCCCCATTATGATGAGATTCTCTGCCTTGCTGCCATTTCTAACTGTGATAGGGGTTCTAGTTACTCCTCATCCTTCAGGTTGGGGGGCCTGTAACATACTCCCACTATTAATTTCCCACCCATTTCTACTCTTTGGAGTTCTACACTCACAATGCCACTCCTCTCTCCCACCCTTACATAATTTTGGATATAAAGACACATCCCCCCTCTTCTACCTCCCCTTTACTTCCGATACATTGTTAACCTGAGCAGTACAGTGTTACCATAGTGACACTGTATTACACTGGGGAAATGATCAGCATTTTTTTTTTTTTACAAACTACAGTATGATTGCTTATACCCGTGATAATCACTGTTATAAGTAATCGTTTTTATTAATGACATCCATTCATTTATTGTGTACTATTGTGAAGCTGTGAGTGGCCACCACTATCACATGGTATAGGTCCCCTGTCTGTACCATGTGATCACTGTGACCAATCTCAGAGATCAACACTTCAAATTGAATGGCTATACATGAAAGCCATTCATTGTGTACAGCTGTCATGTGATCACTGTAATTGGTCACAGTGCTCAATGGATCAGTGCAATGATCTGCTATCCACTGACAGATGGCACTGTAGCGAGACCCCTAGGGCCCAGCCGTGCCATTCTGTCAACGTATATATATAGGCAACGGTCGGCAAGCGGTTAATCGGTACTCCCCAAAAACCCCATAAGTTGAAAAGCTTTGGTATTCCACAATTTGCTCGTTTGATTGCATCAGGCATCCAACACATTTAGAGATTTATTAAATCATCTCTTCCTCAAGGATATAAGAGATTCTGCCCTAAAAAAGTTTTTTATTTCTAAAGAAGAGTGAACAATACTAACACATTCTGTCTAATTGGGTGGACAACACAGCTTCCCTTCTCCTGCACACTCTGCAGTAGGACTACTCAACCAACCTTGATATTATGACTAAATCCAATTTAAGTTATTTTTTTTGTAATTGGTTTTGAGTTTTTGTTGACAATGAGGGATTTTCCGGGGAAAGAGTGGGATGACCTAATGTTAGGATATCGATCAGATATGGTCTGGATGTTAAGGGGGGGTCAAGGGCTAGATGTTAGCGGGAGGTTAAATGACAAGAGTTTATTTAAGAGATTGGGTTATATTATAAGGTTTGGGTAGCTGCGAAAAATTAGGCAATAGGGTCAGCCTAAGGGTTAGGTTAGATACAATTTTAGCAGTTTGGTGATAAATTGTGGTTGACCTAAGGTTTGGGGTGTGTAGTTATTTTTGGCATTAAAAAAACCCATGCTGTTCAATACTAGTTCTCCGGTTTTTGGTGCAGAATAAACTTAATACCTCCATAGCAACAGCAAACAATGCAAGGAATTAACAAAGAGCTGTTCACGCAAAATGTTTGCATTAACTTCTAAACTCTTCTAAACTTAGAACATAGAGCAAATGCTGCTCCTAATTAACCCAGGGGCACAATCAGTGCACAAGCATAGAGAGCATAGAGGGCATAAAGAGTGATGTGAATTGTCTACTGGTCACACCTGGTGGAAATCTGCATTATTTTCCATATATTCCCTCTGTTAATAAGGTGCAGACCTACGCAAGTTTATTTTTCACTCTAAATTAGAAACTGGTGCAGGTGGCACAGATAGACCTGAAACAGATCTATCTGCTCTGTTAATGTAGTGTATGCCACTTCTGACAGTTTCCTGTGCCTCTGAATTAATTGATAAACAAAAAGAAGACGTGTTACAATCTTAAATGTTTTTTTCAGTGATAAAATGAATGGAAATGAGCTATCTAGCTGTAATTGGATGAATGTGTGTCTCAACTAACTAATTTACAAGGTGGTATAAGATAGTATGAACCATTTGCAGACACTCCAATGATCTGTGTGCTTCTCTGAGTCTGAGAATAAATGATATAAAAAGTTTGCAGAATCACTGTTTCTTGCTGTTTACAATCATCTTCAGAGTAAAACTCCTACAGGTATATTCAAATTATGTACCATCTGCTGCTTAGCTATCTGCCATTTCTTTCTCTAGTGAACATATTTTCTGGATGTTGCCAATCATTTTCCGTGCTATCTAATCATCACATCTACTCGCTTAATTAAAGAAAATTCAAAAAGTGAACTTTGATGAGTTTACACCATAAGTTATATCCCATGCCAAGCACAATCTCTGTACACAGTCATTTACACAGGAACAGACTCCCATTACAATGATGTAAAGTACACATAGATGACAACCATTTAACCTGTGTGACCCTGTTACAGGGAGTGAATTAAATCCGCTATCACAAGCAGCTAAAGGCCATCAGTAAATCAGAGTGTGCATGCATTGCTTTACAGTGGATGTTCTGAAAAGTGAAATGCACCCCAAACAGCACAGCAGCTAATGTTGATGAACCATTAGTATAGGCTGAAGAAGTATTATTAATGGTACCGTAGTCAGGACTTTGGATAACTTATGCTTATATAAATAAATCCCTAGTACCACCAGACTTGGATAAAAAAGGCAGCAGTTCTTTATTATAGGCTTATTAATAATAAAAAAATTTATAGCTTTAAGTTCTTCATTAACTTCATGTATAAACAATATCCCTTTAAAATTTGACTATTAACGTTACATACCAATAAATAATAAATTAATACTAATAATAACCCAGCTATCAAAACTCTGGTTAAATCACAAAATTACAAAAGTTACAATTTCATCTCCTCTCAAAGAGAGACACAATGGGGGTGATTTACGAAAGTCGTGCACCATCAGTAGAGGCGCACGGCAAGGCGCAACGCACATTTCCATATTTACGAAATAGTGCGTCAGTAACAGAGCTCGAATTCCCCTTTTACTATAGTGATCTCGGCGCACGGGAGAATGCAAACTGTGCGCCACTATGGACATGGCGCACGGCATCTCCAATTCAATATTGACAGAAGATGGAGGTGTCAATATTATGGGGTGATGTGAGGAAGTTTAGTAACAACTGCCCAAGTAACAAATATGTCCAAAATAGAATGAGAAAGTAACTTGTTCAGAGAAAGCCTGCAAGTAAGTTTAGAACTGCGTGAGATCAATGTAAACAGTGTACATGAGCTCTTGCGCTCGTTCACATGAGTTTGTTCGCTGCGCGGCCAAAATCTTAGGAAAATGTTAAGCAATGTACATGCAATTGCATGGGTTGAACGAGCGCGCCTCTAAATTTGACATTTTTTTTTTTACTCTGGTTCACCTTTATGTATTTTAAGGATATTTGCACACAGGTCATGCTAGCATGTTACATTGCCAACATATGACATGCACCTTGTTAAAAATGATGTAAAAAGACTCTCACCCCTCTAGCTCCTCCTAAAGGGCATTTAACCTTCCCCCTCTAATGCATATGATTTCCTTGGGTTAGCTTTTGATTTTAAAGGGAAACCCAACACTCCATTCTCCAATGCTCTTGTCTCCCCCTCTAATCCCTTGCATTTCCATGGGCTAGATTTTGCCATTAAAGGGGAACTCCACACTCAATTCTCCAATGCTCGTGTCTCCCCACTCTAACCCCTTGCATTTCCATGGGCTAGATTTTGCTTTTAAAGGTGAACTCCACACTCCACTCCATTGTCAAAGGCTGTGAGCTGCCTTCACCAATCCAAACCATGTCCTTTTTCAGAGCATACAACAGGGCCAGCTAGGAAAGGGGCAAGAAGAGCGATCGCCCAACACCCTCCTGAACCATTCAAGGCCCCTTGCACTTAACATAGCTGGCTGCCTTTGGGGCATGTTGGGCTCAGCCCAATACCAACCACAAAGCACCTTGTACCCACTAGTTTAAAGGGGCTTTCCACATTCCGTAAAGCCCCCTGTCTGCAGCCCCCCACAACCCCAGTATAGGGCTGTGTGGAAGAGGCCCTTGTCCCCCTGAATATGGGAACAAGGTGGTTGAATTTTGGGGTGCCTGAGCCCCTCCTACCCCCCAAGCATCCACCCCCTTCATGGGCTGGCTTGCTGTGTGTTTGGCTAGGGGTTTGTTAGTGTGTAGGAGGGGCACAATATTTTTTTAGTTTGGGGTGGTATTTTTCAAGTGGGAGTTCTCATTTTAAGCCTTAACAGACCCAAATGGTCTTGTATGTATTGGGGGGGCAGGCTATTTTTTGTTTTGAGTTAAAATCTTGCAGTTGCAATGTAGATTTGTTAGTTTTCTCTAACAGGTGTACCCACTTTGAAGTAATGTCTGTGTGTGTGTGTGTGGCAAGAGAGTAGATTTGAGAGTTTGTAACACATGTATTTTCTCTTTGTATTTTGTTGGTTATGTCTTTGCAAAACAGATGTGTTTTAGAGCAAGTATTTTTTACTTTTGTTTATTTATTTTTATTTTTTTGGGGGGGGGGGGGGGGATATTTTTCCCTGAAATATTTTTGATGTTGTCAATGTGTTTGTAGGTTGTTAGTTTCACTTTGATTTGTCTGTGCTGCATTATTTTGCAAAATCTTTCTCAAGATGTTGTGATTAATTAATAAATGTTTAAATCCTTAAGAGATTGTCTGTTTGTGGGCGCAGTCCATTTAACTCCTGTTAATTTCCTCTACAAAATGGTCAGGCCTCCAAACCATATTCTATTAGTGTCTCAAATTAACATACATGTGTTTCTTGCTTTCCTTGCTCTTTTCCAAGTCCGCTTGTTGACCATTTCAATTTGTAGCAATTTCTTTATGTGTTTTGTTAACCACTTACGGACCGCCCGCTGCAGTTTTACGGTGGCTGTTTGAAGGAGGATATCGTTGTTATGGCAGCAGCTAGCTGCCATAACCCCAGTATCCCCTTCTTTAGCGGGCGGTCCGCTACAAAATAAAAGTAATCTGACTGTGCAAAAGTCTAGCACATGTGGTATCACTATACTCAGGATGAGTAGCATTTCCACGTTTTCTGAAGACTTAATAACCATTAGACCAAATAACCATTCAAAAGACTCATAATGCCTCATAGAATATATGTTGGGGTGTTTTTTTCCAAAATGGGGTCATCTTGTGGGTAATTGCTTTGTTCTGGTGCTCCAGGCCCTTCAAAAGTGTAACAGGTCATTAGGAAATTAGAGGTGTAATTTATGCTCCTAGAATGCCGTGCTCCCTGCATGTTGGGCCTCTGTATGTTGCCAAGCTGTGTAAAAGTCTCACACATGTGGTATCATCATACACAGGATAAGTAGCAGAATGTGTTTTGGGGTGTCATTTTTGCTATATACATACTTTGAGTTAGAAAGATCTTATAAACTGAGCACTTTGTGTAAAAAAAAAATATATATGTTTTAATTTTCTTTCCACGTTTTCCGAAGACTTGTGGAAAAAAATGAACCATTCAAAAGACACATTATGCCTCATATAATAGATGTTGGGGTGTTTGCTTTCCAAAATGGTTTTGTGTGGGTATTTCCACTGTCCTAGTGCTCCAGAGCCTTCACAAATGTAATAGGTTGTTAGGAAATTAGGTGTAATTTATGCTCCTAGAACCCCTGATGGTGCTCCCTGCATGTTGGACCTCTCTGTGTGGCTAGGCTGTGTAAAAGTCACACACATGTGGTATCCCCATACTCAGGAGGAGTAGCAGAATGTATTTTGGGGTGTAATTGGAATTATGCATATGCTGTGTGTGAGAAAAAACTGGTTATTATGACAATTTTGTGAAAAAAAATCTTAATTTTCCCAAGAATTGTGGAAAAAAAAATGGAACTTCAGAAAAACTCACCATGCCTCTTACTAAATACTTTTGACTGTCTACTTTTTAAAAAATGGGTAATTTGGGGGTATTTGTACTTTCCTGGCATTTCAGGGCCTCAAGAAATGAGATGGCCATCAGTGCATCAGGTGTGATCAATTTTCAAAGATTCACACCATAGGTTGTAGACTCTATAACTTTCACAGAGACTAAATAATATCCACTAATTTGGGTTATTTTTTTTTACCAAAGAGATGTAGCACAGTAAACATTTTGACCCAAATTTATGAACAAAAATGATTTATTTTCAAAATTTGAGTGTTTTTTTTTCAAAATTTTTGCTCCTTTTTCACTTATGTTGCAAAAAATTTAAAACCCAGTGGTGATTAAATACCAACAAAAGAAAACTCTATTTGTATGAAAAAAATGCTAACAATTTTATTTGGGTACAAATTTGCATCACTGAGTAATTGGCATTCAAAGTGTGAGAGCACTGAAAAATACAAATTGGTCTGGGCAGGAAGGGTGTATAAATGTCCTGAAGTGGTTAAAAGAAAACACCAGTTGTTTTTCACTATAAACACTTGTTAGTCCAGTCCTGGAAATCTGCATCTGCTTTGCTATTAATTTCCATAAACATTGGGTTCCTGCAGCTAAATGCGCCAAATGCATCTAGATGCGCAACTTCTGTGTGCGTGGAGGTATGTACCCGTGGCACATATCTGGTTCCCAGAAGTGGTGGCCAGCACACAGGAATGACATCACGCCCCTCCAGGAAGTTGCTTGTACTGCTGCTAATTTCTTCCCACCGCCATGTCACGCTTACTGTTCTCTGAGGAAGAGATGATCCTTATTTGCAAATTAATCATTATATTTATTTTAACATGGGGTGGTGTTTATGTGTGTCATGTGTGTATGTCTAAATGATTTGACCTCAAAACACACACCTGTATTCACTTCTGGGCCAATGTATATTGCTTCCTGCTTCATTGTGTGTGTATATATAGATATATCTATAGATGCAGGTTCTTGTGTTCACCAGCAGAGAGAAGTTGGGTAGATGCCACTCTCCCAATTCTGGAGGCATAATAATGGTCTAGAAAAGGGGTCTTCAAACTACGGGCCTCCAGTTGTTCAGGAACAACAATTCCCATCATGCCTAGTCATGTCTGTGAATGCCAGAGTTTTACAATGCCTCACGGGATGTGTAGTTCCGCAACAGCTGGAGAGCCATAGTTTAAAGATTCCTGATCACTCTAGCATGTCTTGGAAAAAAGGTGTTTTTTCATGTGCCTTGTATAATGCCCAAGAAATATTGTTTGGAAAATACAAGTGGGTCATGGCACATCTACATTCCAAATTTGGAACTTAAGATGGTCATGCACTATGCAATCTGATAGGCCAATCTCTGCACAACTCAATATTTAGGCAAAAAAGGTATAGTAATAGGAAGACGCACTTGAGTAATTCATTCAAATGATAGGAAATCAAACAGGCTCTTGCACTAAATCTAATTTATTTACAATCTAACTGATTGCAGTGTATATTATTTTTTGGGGGATTAGAAACACTTCTCTGTTCTTTGTATTGTATTGAAATATTTGGATAAAAAAAGAAGAAAACCAATTTCAAGATATATTATAAGTGATAGGAATGAGATTAGCATAAAAAGGAGAACACCTATTAATTGACTAACAAGACACATCCAGTGAGATGAAATCAACCAATTGCATTGGGCGTGAGCTATAATCAATGAAAAAAATGCAGTTATCCTAATGCCCATTGCAGTTTACATATGTGGGTATTTATTATCGCTATTAGTGCGTTTGATTAATTACTTTTCCTGCACACCAATTAATATATGAACTGGTGCAGTGTCTTCTTCTTTGTAAATCACCCCCAATGCCTCATAAACTGAACTGCGACAGGGAGGGAGGGTGGAACGACCTTCTTTCTTCAGCTAGCGCCATCTGTCATTTCTATGATGCAGTTTTCTTGTATTTATACCCCCCAGCTTGAGCTAAGTACTATTAATATTTAAATAACTTTAAAATTAACCAATCAAAAGGTACTGTATATTTAATTTACTTTAACCTATTAAAAACTCTTTTTGCCTTCCACAGTCCTATAGGTGGTCCGGGGAGACGGACAGTTTTTTGCCCCACCTCTCACCTTTCATGGTACCATAGTCAGGACTTTGTATAACTTATGCTTATATAAATAAATCACTAGTAACACCAGACTTGGATCAAAAAGGCTGCAGTTCTTTATTATAGGCTTATTAATAATAACAATTTTTATAGCTTTAAGTTATATTTCATGTTTAAAAAATATCGCTTTAAAATTTGACTATTACATTTACATACTAATAAATAATAAATGAATACTAATAATAATAACCCAGCTATCAAAGCTCAGGTTAAATAACAAAATTGGTACAATTTCATCCAGACCCCGAGCTCATTCCCATGAGCCTGGCCCCCTCACCTTCAGTGTGGCCAGTTCGATAAAAGACTGCAGATCTAAATTAAAAATGTCCAAGGCAATATATGACAAATAAACACCATCATTCTGATAAAAACCTTGGATGCTACACTCTAATGCCGCGTACACACGACCAGACTTTTCGAGGGACTAAGTCTGACAGACTTTCGATGGAGTTCTGACGGAGTTCTGACAGAGTTCTGACGGACTTTCCGAATGAACGGACTTGGCCACACACAATCACACCAAAGTCCGACGGATTCGAACGTGATGACGTATGACTGGACTAGAATAAGGAAGTTCATAGCCAGTAGCCAATAGCTGCCCTCGCGTCGGTTTTAGTCCGTCAGACTAGCACACACACGAGCAGATTTCTCAGTAGGAACTGGGTCCGGCAGAGTTCTGTCGGAAAAATTTGAAACATGTTCCATTTCTAAAGTCTGTCAGACTTTTGCAAATCAAAAGTCCGCTGCAGCCCCCACACGTTCGAATAGTCTGCCGGAATCATTCCGTCAGACTTTTGATGTTGAAAAGTCTGGTCGTGTGTACGGGCCATTAGTCTACGTGTCGTTATGATAGACCTTGTAAAGAAGATCTTATTAATTCTTTTCCGTATTTTTTCAAAATGCCTAATTTCTTTCAAAATGAGCCAATTCAAACGTGGAACAATCTCGGAATAAACCAAGATTACACTATATAGAATGAAGGCTCAGAAAATCTAACTTAATTTGGGAAATAAAATCAATTTTTTGCAATGGCCGATATCAATGCCAGCTAAATGCAGAATAATGATTTGAGGAGACGGCCAAGATAAATACATTAACGCTAACGTTTCCCTTAAATCAGACCATTTCATTCCTCTTTTTCCATACCACCAAATGCGATATTCCAACAAAGGCAAACCGAAATTAGAGCCTTAAATCCTCCTGAAAGCATGATGGTAGGACCAAACAATATACAAATGTCCAATAACTCAAGCATTATAGTTGACACCTGAAAAAAAAAAAAAAAATATTAAGGCATGCATAACACTGATAACAATCTGATTTCCACCCACCAATATGTTTCATATCAACACCAGAAAATCCCAACTTGGCCGATTCAAAATGAGTGCAACGAAATACAAAGGTGTCCAAGTCCAAGAAAACACAAACATTTACTCAGTACAGATTGAAACTGAGGTAAACCAGAATGGTGCTAAAATAGGTCCGCATAGCAAAAAATTGCTGCATTAAAGAAACAGCGCAAATAATTGGATTAGAGATAGAGCCCAATATAATCCATCTACCTTTACCCAATTGATCTGTTTTACTGCACCTAAATAAAATCTGGATATAATCAGGACCCAAGAAAAAAATCTTCAAACAATAATCCTGCTGTATCTAAAGCAGTATGTGGAACTAATTGCGACATCCTAAAGGCTCCAAAAAAGCAAAGGCAAAGTGCAGCTTTGAACAACACAGGTTCATACTGGGAATAACATATTGACTATTGTTGTTAAACAGATACGGCTTAAAAGATCAGAGGTAATAGGCAGTCTACAATCTGCTACCAAATTTCCTTTGCGATAACCTTTTAATGTTTGTTGAACTGAAAAAAAATCTCTGGCAAGAAGGAATACCTCTCAACTTAAAAAAAACCCACCAGGCAACATTTTTTGAATATGCGAGTAAGACTAATTACGTGACAATAAAAAATCCAAAAAGGCTAAAACTTAACTTTCTGAAAAGAGGGCAAATAAATTATTAGAATGTTATAAAAAACAATACCACAGAGACCACCTGGCTTCGTAACTTGCCCACGTGGGGGGGTGGGATTGAATTCTGAATAGTCAAACTTATGAACAATAAAATAGGTTCCATAAGAAATTCGGGCAAGGGATACCATCCTGGTCTGTCCCCGGCACCAAAGCACAAAACTGATCTAACTGGAAACGTGATAAAGCGTCAGCCACAGTCATTAAAGAACCTGGAACATATTTAGCATTTAACCATACGTTTAAATTCAAACATTTAAAGACCAATTGGCATAATACAGCAATAACTGGTAAAGACTTTGATGACAAACAATTAATGGCGTACACCTTTGTTGTCTGAATGAAGCAAAATGTGACGATTCTTAAAAGCCTCTGCCCACAATTCCAAGGCCACCAACACAGAGAACAGTTCCAATAAAACAATGATTTTTGTAAAACCTTTAGTATGCCACACCTCCGGCCATTTACCAAAAGACCAGTGTCCCTGCCAAAAGGCACCATAACCAACTGCCCCCGAAGCATCTGTATGCAAATTTAGTGCCATAGCCAAACAAAAAGGTGCCTGCCACAAAGAACAACCGTTAAACAAATCCAAAAATAGTTTCCAAATAAGTAAATCATCCTTAACAGTCACAGATATGCAAACAAAATGCCATGGAGATGTAACACCAGCAATAATCAAATACAATCTCTTAGAAAAAACTCTGCCCATCGAAATAACCTTACATGTAAATGCCAAAAGGCCCAATAAAGATTGAATTATTTTCAAACAAACTTTTAGAGTAGAAATAACAAAGTCCAACAATAATCACATTTTAAACACATTAGCCATAGGGAGGCGGAATTCCATTTTTTTTTTTGTGTCTATAGAGACACCTAGAAATTCCAGACAATGCCTAGGGGATACCAATTTTTCTGGTGCCAACAGAACACCAAAATGTTCTGTTAAACCTTAACTGGTTGCCGTCCGCCCACTGTCAAATGATGGCGGGGCGGTGCGGCTTTTGTTCTGTGACACCATCATATGATAGCGTTCCAGAGCGCACGCTCTTGTGCACCCGCGGGGCTGCACAGCGTGGCGATTGCGGCTGCGCCATGTTGCTAGGACACAACGCGACCCCGATCTGTGGAAAGAGCCATGTCCGTGGCTTTTTAAACATGTGATTGACTGTGTCCAATCACAGCCGGTCACATGTAAACAAGGAAGTGCCAGTAATTGACGCTCCTGGCCACAGTCAGTGCCATGATTACAATAGAGAAATATAGTTTCACCATACAGTCACCATACAGTGCCCACCAATACCAGCGAACAGTGCCCATCAGTGCCAGCAATCAGTGCCCACCACTGTCCACAAGTGCCATCAATCAGTACCCATTAGTGATGCCAGTCAGTGCTGGCAATCAGTGCCGCTTATCAGTGCTGCCCATCAATGCCCATCACTGCTGTCAATTAATGCCCATCAGTGTTACCCATCAGTGCCACCCATCAATGCCTATCAGTGCCCATCAATACCGCCTATCCATGCCACCTATCAATGCCCACTAGTGCCACCTATCAGTGCCCACTAGTGCTGCCTATTAGTGCCCACCAGTGCCGCCAATCAGTGCCCACCAGTGCTCACCAGTGCTGCCTATCAGTGCTCATCAGTGCCACATATCAGTGCCACCTATCAGTGCCCATAAGTGCGGCATATTAGTGCCTCCTCATCAGTGCCACCTAATCAGTGCCCAAAAGTGCTGCCTTATCAGTGCCCATAAGTGTCACCTCATGAATGCCCACCAGTTCAGTCTATCAGTGCCCATCAGTGCTGCCTCATCAGCGCACATCAGTGAAGGTAAAAAATTACTTAGTTACAAAATTTACTGCCAAAAAAAAGTGAAAAACATATTTTTTCTAAATTTTTGGTCTTATTTTTCTAAAAAAATAAAAAACCCAGCAGTGATTAAATACCACCAAAAGAAAGCTCTATTTGTGTGAAGAAAATGATAAAAAAATGTATTTGGGTACAGTGTAGCATGACTGCCCAATTGTCATTCAAAATGTGACAACGCTGAAAGCTGAAAAATGGCTTGTGCAGGAAGGGGGTGCAAGTGCCTAGTAGGCAAGCGGTTACATTTGGTAAATAAATATAAACAGTCATCCAAGTTATCTTTACCGACAAATAAGAAATCATCCAAGTAGTGTAATAAGTCCCTTGACCCAGATTGACAACTGACAACCCATTCCAAAAATGTTGAAATTAATTCAAAATATCTGCAGGACAATGAGAAGCCCATGGGTAGGCACTTATCGAAATAATTTTTTTCTTGAAAATAAATGCCCAAAGAATTAAAGGCCGAAGGATGAATCGGTAATAATCAAAATGCCGATTTTATATCAGCCTTAGCCAAAAGGGGTGAACCGCCTACTCTTCTAACTTTCTCTAGGGCATTGTCAAATGAAGAATAGGACACCAAACACAATTCAGGGCCTATTTCATAATTTAAAGAAAGACCCTCAGGGTAAGACATATGATGTATTATTCTAAAATAATTCACTTCTTTTTTTAGGAATAATCCCCAAAGGCGAAATTCGGAAAAAACTAACAAATGGCAGTTCTGAAAAAGGTCCAGCCATTCATCCTGCAGAAACTTATTTACTGAGCTTGTCACTAACCTCATCAAGGTAACAAGCAACTGAAGACAAATTATTATAGACAGTGCAACCTGACAGAAAAAAACTATAAACAAAAACCCTCTGAAAAACCTTTAAAACGCCGCTATCTTTGATTTGGGTAACATATAAGCCACGGCTGCATGTTTTCTAGTATCACAGGAGTTACCGCTCTTAAGAAAAGACTCCTTCGATGGATTGTATCACCAGCAGCCATTTTTTTTAAAACATCTATATGCAGGGTGTGCACCCGAACAATACGTACACTCGTGCTTCTATCTACAAGTGACTTACACTGTCCATCATTAAAAATAAAGCACAAGCCTTTGTGGAATCCAACAGGGGTCAGAACAGTCGGTTTAGAAAACTGTGGTTTCTGAGGTAATAGCAGATTTAACCAAAGACTCACATCTTTCATTCCCCATTTTGGAGAATAATGCACTGCCAACTTTTGTTGAAATGATTCATCATAGTAAAACCAAGCCTGTCCATTCAAATTTTTATAGGCCTCCAAAATAATTTCAACATGTTGGAATAGCCCACTACAACGCTCAGGGCATTTTTCACCCAGAACACTCGCAAAGATAGAAAAGGATTGTAACCAATTATTAAATGAGCGGGGAACTGATCTTTTCCTATCATCGTCAAACTTGTCATCTTTTTTGTCAAAACTATTCTCTTTAGACAACGGCAGTAAAGGGAGAATGTCAATATAATCACCTCTCCAGATTTTTTCTTTGCAAGTTGCACTAAGATGAAAACCCAATGGGGAAATCTCGCAAGACAATGCTTCCTTCAAACAACCAGCGTGGAATTGGATGAATCAACTTGCCACGCTGACACAATACCATTAACATCTAAAACAGCAGGTGATTTAATTTTTTACGCCAAATTACACAATATAGCAATATCAGACTCACCTGATGGACCTGCACCGGCCATAGGGACAACCTGCATCGCACAATTAGTTAACGCTACTGTAGGAACAGGCAGAGCCTGAATATCCATAGCAACGGCAGTAACACTGGCAACATCAGGTATATTCAGGTCATGTATTTGGTCACTTATTACAGAAGACTCCACAGGCATTATAGCAAGCTCCCTCTCAGGTGCCACACCGACAGCTGAATTTTTTCTTTTATTCATAATCAAATTATTTCTTGTAGGAGCATCCTCACCTTTTTTCACCCTGTCATTTCCCTAGGAGGGGACCGGGATTCAAACTAGTGAGTCCTCTTCACTGAACGTCTATTAGCAGACTCACTCTTCATTGCGCATCTACCCGCTTCAATCCTCAGATAGTCACTGACTCCGAACAGTGCCCGAAGCCTCTTGAGTGACCGACAAGGGAAGAGGTGGGTTCGGTCCTTGAGCTGACAAGGCTGTCTAACCTGGAGGAGGAAACAGAAGCTCAGGGAGGGGGGGCGGAATAAAGACACAGGCGGAACACTCTTCGTCTCCGGTGTAACAGCAGGCACTGCAGCTTTGGCAGACACGGAAGCCCATGGACCCCACGGCAACAATAAACACAGCTGCATCCAATCTTCGCTGACCTCTGATCCAGCCCGCTCCAGTATTTGTCTCAGCAGCAACTTCTAAATGATCTTCTTTCTTCAGCCAGCACCGTCTGTCATTTCTATGACGCAATCTTCTTGTACTTATACCCTCCAGCACGACCGTTAAATATTTAAACAACAACTTTAAAGTTCCAAAAATGGAACTTCCGCTTTTCGGAATCCTCCCTCCCTCCAGTGTCACATTTGGCACCTTTCAGGGGGGAGCAGGGACCAGTGAGATCGAGCATCGCGACTTGTACATGCGCAGTAGGGGACCAGGCTGTGAAGCCGTAAGGCTTTACTTCCTGATTCCCTTACCGAAGATGGCGGCGCCTCCACTCAAGAGCCAAGGGACAGATCGGCTTCGGGTGCTGACATCGTGGACGCCCTGGACAGGTAAGCTGTAGTATTTGTAGCTGCTAACTTAAAAAAAAAAAAAAAATTGGCGGAACCCCACTTTAACCAATCAAAAGGTACTGTATATTTAATTTACTTTAATCATTAAAAACTCTTTTTTGCCTGTCACGGTCCCATAGCTGGTCAGGGACGACAACAGTTTTTTGCCCCACTTGTAAGCTGCTTAGATTTTATTAGATTTTCCTAACAGGTTCTGTCTTCGGTAGTGGTACAATCACCACAACTTGTCTTCTTAATTCTGAACAGACACAATTCAAACAACAGTTACAACTGCTTCATGTGACCGCAATTCTTTATATAGTCCCAGAATAGTGAAAAACATGCAACTTTCCCTGCTGGCCACCCCACCCAAATGGTATAATCAGATAATAGTTAAATTACCCTCAAATCTTTGTCTCCCCTTGTATAGCATGCCCCAGTATTTTTCTTCCTGACTTGCCAGGGTCTGATATGGATTTTCTGGGGGGGGGGGGACCCCAAGCCATTTTTTAAAAAGTTTTGGTGTGGGGTTCCCCTTAAAATCCATACCAGACCCAAAAGGCCTGTCATGGATTGGGGGGATGGGGGTGTCATGATTATGCAGTAATCTTTCTCTGTTTGCTTACCGCCAGCCACTTCCACCTGGTGGTTTTTATAACCTCTCCTCTAAGCATGACTCCACC
Organism: Lithobates pipiens; assembly: GCF_037356315.1. Taxonomy (NCBI): domain Eukaryota; kingdom Metazoa; phylum Chordata; class Amphibia; order Anura; family Ranidae; genus Lithobates; species Lithobates pipiens. Next base: position 71,272,367 of record NW_027507790.1, read on the forward strand.
CCGGGCCCTATCAGGGAACCCTATATTAACTTTATGTTTGGCTTCCTGTTTCCTGCTTGCCGTGTGCTCTATGTTTGACTCTGTTACCGACCTTGGCGTGTTCTCAATGATTCCTGTCTGCTTGTGACCTTGACCTTTTGGCATGTCCCCGACCATCCCTGTCTGCCTGTGACCCTGAACCTTTGGTGTGTACTCTGTTGTTCCATTCTGCTAGTTGCCCTGACCTCGGCCTTATCCCCTTACTATCCTTGTTGTTCCAGCCTTCTGCTTCCTTCTCTAGTAGTCTACTGTGAGCTGTGAGACCCTAGGGGCTGCGACCTGGAGCCAGACTGCAGCGAAGTCCATCCTCACCATTGGAGGCTCTAGTGAACACCTTCTGTCTCTTAGACTCCGCGCCCTGGGGAATCTATGCTCTAGCTCCTACTGAGATCTGTGTTAGTGATCCAGTAGACCTGTGTCCAGAATCTCCCTGGGTACAATCCGCAGCAGTCAGTCCAAAGGTCCACTACCTAGCGGTGCACTTCCGACTCCTACAGAGTGCATCTGTCACCTGGTCTCAGGTGACCTGACAGAGGGCTCACGACGTTTTTTCTCTTTTTTCTTTGCCAGCAATTTTCACGTTACATTCAGCTGTCAGTGGCCACCTGTTCCATAACAACTGACTATTCACAGTTTGTGAAGGAGAAGAAAAAAAATGCATGCACTTAAGTTTTTGCCTCTAAAGTCTTTTACACGCAAAAATGAAATCTGCTGATCCTCCTCTGGGTAGGACATATACTAAAATTGGAACAGTATGGGTAAGATTAGCATGGCCCCTGCACAAGAATGACATGCAAATTCAAGGATGACACGCAAAAAAAAAAGCAATCTGCTGTGGGGAAAAAAGTCCCTGACCCTTTCCAAAAATGTAGCATTTGAAAAATGCATAGATGTGAATGTGTCCTATAGGAAATCCTGTTAAATGGACTGTAGTGCATTTCTGCAAAATGCACTGAAACAATGCCTTGGGAAAGCTAAAGACACCCCCCCAGAACTACATATCCCAAAAACACATTCCCTGTTCTCAGTGTAGTGCTGGCTCCTGACGAGCAGGCGGTATGTTTTTTTTCAAAGTTAACTTTCCTGAAACCACAGTTGGGTTGTGAGGCTAATTTTCTAAATTTCTGGTTTCAGTACCAGTCTAGCTGGTTTGCACTGGGTTCTCCTTGACCGCAGGTGTCGCTGTCACCGCCAGCAAGGTTGAGAACACAGTCTAGCTGGGTGTATTGAATGCCAATGTTCAGCCCAGTGGGAGTGTTCTCCTGCTGTGCATTCTGGGAGGTGGTATTTAAATTACTGACATCACGTGCTTCAGGGTTCTGTTCTGCTCTGTTGGAGAGAATACTTTCTGTCTGTTTGGTTCTGGTCCTCCTGCCCAGCCCCCATGGCCCTCCTGGCCTGGGGTGCGGAGCCATGCATTTCAAGTCTCGGGGCTGGCTAGCCCGAGGCCACGCAACTGCAGGGACAGGTCTGAATGGATTTCGGGGGCCTATTAATCCAAAGGTAGTCTAGTGCCGTCTCATCCAAGGGAGAGGCCCAGCAACTGGAGAAACCCCAGGGGAGGACTCTTCAGGAGAAGGCTGTGTGCAAAGCTGGCTTCTCTGAAGGAGCCTGGAGGCTTAGTTGAAGGACACTACATGGATCTACACTCATACGGTATCGCTGGATCGGCTGAGAGATACTGGTAACGTTTGATAGCTCTTTAAATTTGTCTATGTCCCTCAGTAATGCTCAAGTCTGTGGCAGAGACTTTTCTAAAATATCTTATGCTCAAGTCTGTGGCAGAGACTTTTCTCGAATATCCTACGCTCAAGTCTGTGGCAGAGACTTTGCTTAACACCCTACCAGCTGATAGGCCTAGTGAGAGGAGGTCTATCCGGGGGTTGTAAAATCCAGCTGTGAAATGGTTGCTATTCTCTGGATTTTTCCTATAAGAGACTTTCCATTTTTGCAGTCTAAAGTACCTGAGCTTAAGCCTAACCCTCTACTCTCGTCTAAAGACTGTTTCTGGTTCAAATGAATAACCGAAAAGAAGATTCAGTGTCAGTTTCCACATTTCTTTGGGCCATCTACCACGGGAACCCCTAGACGGAGAAGAGTACATAAGAAAGGAATGTGAGACTCCCTTTTCTTTTATATATATATATATATATATATATATATATATATATATATATATTATTTTTTTTTTCCCCTCTTAAACACTCATCATGTTTTTCACTTTTCACATTTTCTCACTTTTCTTTTTTCACCTTTTTCATACATATTTTTCACATTTTTAGACATTTTTTTCTAGAACACCACACTTCTAATCATCCCCACACATGTGGAATGTGTTGTGGCAATCGGGCATGCTATGTAGAGGTTTTCTTGACTGGGGTGGGGTTCCTTGCCTCAGCTCCGAAACAGACAACCATTTGGGGTTTCATCTTCCTTGATGCTAGCCAAGCACAGTGCTCTAGCCGACCTGTGAGTATAGATCTCCTTTTTTCCCCATGAGGTCTTTTCTCAGTTTAAAAGGGGTAGAACTTATTTATTAATACTTTACATCTATTTATATTTACAGTTTACTTCTGTACCCAACTCCTGATGAATGGCATATAGCCATGAAAAGCGTTGAGTTTCCATGGGGTGCTCAGTCAAGTCTGGTTCATTACTTATTCATTGACCAATATATACAGTGGTGTGAAAAAGTGTTTGCCCCCTTCCTCATTTCCTGTTCCTTTGCATGTTTGTCACACTTAAGTGTTTCGGAACATCAAACCAATTTAAACAATAGTCAAGGACAACACAAGTAAACACAAAATGCAATTTGTAAATGAAGGTGTTTATTATTAAAGGTGAAAAAAAATCCAAACCATCATGGCCCTGTGTGAAAAAGTGATTGCCCCCCTTGTTAAAACATACTATAACTGTGGTTGTCCACACCTGAGTTCAATTTCTCTAGCCACACCCAGGCCTGATTATTGCCACACCTGTTCACAATCAAGGCATCACTTAAATAGGAGCTGCTTGACACAGTAAGGTCCACCAGAAGATCCTTAAAAGCTACACATCATGCCGAGACCCAAAGAAATTCAGGAACAATTGAGAAAGAAAGTAATTGAGAATCTATCAGTCTGGAAAGGGTTATAAAGCCATTTCCAAAGCTTTGGGAATCCAGCGAACCACAGTGAGAGCCATTATCTACAAATGGCGAAGACATGGAACAGTGGTGAACCTTCCCAGGAGTGGCCGGCCGCCCAAAATTACCCCAAGAGCGCAGCGACGACTCATCCAAGAGGTCACAAAAGACCCCACAACAACGTCCAAGGAACTGCAGGCCTCACTTGCCTCAGTTAAGGTCAGCGTTCATGCCTCCACCATCAGGAAAAGACTGGGCAAAAATGGCCTGCATGGCAGAGTTCCAAGGAGAAAACCACTGCTGAGCAAAAAGAACATCAAAGCTCGTCTCAATTTCTCCACAACACATCTTGATGATCCCCAAGACTTTTGGGACAACATTCTGTGGACCGATGAGACAAAAGTGGAACTCTTTGGAAGGTGTGTGTCCAAGTATATCTGGCGTAGAAGGAACACTGCATTTCATAAAAAGAACATTATACCAACAGTAAAATATGGTGGTGGTAGTGTGATGATCTGGGGCTGTTTTGCTGCTTCAGGACCTGGAAGACTTGCCGTGATAAAAGGAACTATGAATTCTGCTGTCTACCAAGAGATCCTGAAGGAGAATGTCCGACCATCTGTTCGTGTACTCAAGCTGAAACGAACTTGGGTTCTGCAGCAGGACAATGATCCTAAACACACCAGCAAGTCCACCACCGAATGGCTGAAGAAAAACAAAATGAAGACTTTGGAGTGGCCTAGCCAAAGTCCTGACCTGAATCCTATTGAGATGTTGTGGTATGACCTTAAAAAGGCCGTTCATGCTCGAAAACCCTCTAATGTAACTGAATTAGGACAATTCTGCAAAGATGAGTGTGCCAAAATTCCTCCTGGACGCTGTAAAAGCCTCATTGCACGTTATCGCAAACGCTTGGTTGCAGTTGTTGCTGCTAAGGGTGGCCCAACCAGTTATTAGGTTTAGGGGGCAATCACTTTTTCACACAGGGCCATGATGGTTTGGATTTTTTTTCACCTTTAATAATAAACACCTTCATTTACAAATTGCATTTTGTGTTTACTTGTGTTGTCCTTGGCTATTGTTTAAATTGGTTTGATGTTCCGAAACACTTAAGTGTGACAAACATGCAAAGGAACAGGAAATGAGGAAGGGGGCAAACACTTTTTCACACCACTGTATCTTTCATACATTCAAAATTTATTGAGTACTATGCAACTATTAATGTGTATGTGTACTTATCTTATAGCAGCTCTTTTACATATGGTGTACCAATGCCTGCTAATATGAAATACCTTGTATTACATTCATCAATGTTTACTATCTCTTATGTGCTGCCAAGCTGACATATATGTGTCCATTATGTTTATACCATGTGTGCACGTATGTATATATGAAAATACTTTTTTACTAGTGTTACAAATAAAAAATGTTTACTAAATACTCTACCTCCACAAGTCAATTGCCTCATTTAAAGTCCCACATTGCCTTCTTATGTACTTGAAGCCGGGATGGAGGTACATTTTTTGTGCCTTATTTAAAGTCCCAAACGTCCCCACTTGGCTAGACGGAGAAGAGGTTAAGAAGGTAACGGTAAGCCCAATAAAACCAGCAGCTCCTTCGGGGGTCAGTGCTACATCAGTATGGGGGAGGTTCAAAGCAAAGCATTGTTTTGCTGTGAAATAAATCAATGTATGCATGTTCAGTGGAACAGATAAGGGTTGGGTATGTAGTCAAGCAGACAGGGTAACAATGCTGGTTGGAATTTCAACACAGGACCGTGTTTTCCTCTCAAACAGGAAGTTACAAACATGTTACTAATAGTGATGGACAAACTTCCGACGGGACGTTTCGCGAACGCGATCCACGAACGTGCCCAAATGTTCGTGAACCTTGCGGTTCGCGGCGGACCCCATTCACTTTAATGGCAGGTGAACCTTAAAAACCTCCAGGTCATATTTTCAGCCACAAAATACTTACTAGCTGTGCACACATAGTCCCACAACATGGACACTGACATATCAGAAGTATTAAGTGACTCTGGGATCGACAACGACAAGCATTCTTTTTTTATCTGGGAAATTTTGTAAATTCAGGAGAGCATGAAGGCCATGGAGGAGAGGCAAGGTCAGGCCAGGCTATGAAGGGGGTGCAGGAGATGATCAGTGCCACAGTCAGGGCAGCGCAGTCCTGTGCCAGTGTCCCAGTGTGCCAACCTGTGCTTGAGCCCCTGACCCCTCCCTCTGCCTGGCCCTTACCCCCACCTATGCAGGGCTCCGTGATCACAAGCACCGTGATCAAGAGCACTGACACCAGCACCGTGATCGAGAGCACTGACACCACACCAGTACCGAGATAGAGAGCACTGACATCAGCACCGAGATAGAGAGCACTGACACCAGCACTGAGATAGAGAGCACTGACACCAGCGCTGTGATAGAGAGCATTGGCACCAGCACTGTGATATAGAGCACTAACACCACACCAGCACCGAGATAGAGAGCACTGACACCAGCACCGCGATAGAGAGCACTGACACCAGCACAGCGATAGAGAGCACTGACACCAGCACCGAGATAGAGAGCACTGACACCAGCACCGAGATAGAGAGCACTGACACCACACCAGCACCGAGATAGAGAGCACTGACACCAGCACCTTATGCAATTAGCCACTTTGGCTCAAGCCTGTTGCTCCTGCCCTACCCCTACCACCCCTGCGGATGGGCCTGCCTCTTCCTCTGCCTGTCATTTTTTAAATGACCCTGTGACAAAAGTCTCTAGAGAAGTGCAGTATATGTGGAAGAAGGTATATAACACCCTGCTTCAATCTGTCGTTTTGGGGGCCACTGGTCTATCACACCAGTTATAATACTTTTTTCTAATTGCGTTTGTCACTCTTTGTAGTATCGCTGCAGAACCGCTCTGCAGTCACAATGCTGCACAGTGGAAATGCACTATACTATGCTTTATATGCTCTATATTTGAAAGTATATTATATGTATTACACCCCTGCAGGGAAGTATTCCAGCTTAACAAAGTGTCCACAATAATGTTCTCACCTTGGAACTCGGCCAAAAAACAATTGTACAACACTTCCAAGCAATGTTTCATATTCCTATTTCTGCCCTCTGTGTGTTAATTTTTGTATTTTTACATTCTCATAGGGGAGAGAAGACTCGGCAAGTATGAGGACACCAGGGACCACACCCCTCCCAAAGAAGGGCAACTTCGAAAAGCAGAAACAGAGGAGCAGGAGGAGGAGGAGGAGGAGGAAGGAGAGATTGTGGAGGTTGGGCAAATTGTCACCACAACAGGTGAGTGTCGGAGAACACAGCTTCCGATAAGCTCATCAATGTATGTCACCATATTTTTATTACATGGTGTGTTTTTTTGCTTTGTTTTGTAGGTAATGTGGAAGAAGATTCCCGTTTTACCAGTGAAAGTGCCCAGATCCTGATTGGGGAGACAATGGGGTGCAATTGGGATTTGGAAAATATACAGCAAAACATCAATGATGTTAAAAATAAAATGAAGAACATCATTGATGTTTTGAGGAGAGTGTGAAACACAAAAAACTAGCTAGGTTTTTATTTTTTCTATTTAAAAAAAAAAACGTTTGTATTTATCGAAATTAGAAATTTGGAAGATGCACAGAGTGTGTAAACATGCGCTATCTCCCATCATGGGGGATCAATGTACGGGTTTTGTGTAAAGTGGCCGAGATGAAGGGGTTGCAGCCCCAAAGCATGTACATTGATCCCCCATGATGGGAGATAGCACATGTTGACACACTGTGTGCATCTTCCAAATTTGGATTTTTCAGGGGTGACACACCATGTGATGAAGGCAATATCAGCCCAGTTTGTACATACTCATGTCTGATATTGTCTTCACTTTTTAAAGTTGAACTTTGTAAGTTCCTGTGTTCTGTATTTTACAGTTTGATACATGCCTGTTTACACAAAAACACCAAGTAAACAAAATTTTGATTAAACTCTGTTTTTGATGCACACAATTTCTTGGTTTTATTTGTAAAAACCTTTTCGAAACGCACATGTGAATGTGCTTGGTTTAAAAAGTTTAATTATCAACAATGTGTGGCTTCCTTTTTCATTGCGCCAAAAATGTATTTGTAGTAAAATTTGAGTTTGTGCTGAGAAGGAGTGTGATTTACTAAAGGAAACTCCACTTTGCACTCCAAGTGCAGTTTCAGGTGTACATTTGCAGTGCACTTGTAGTGCATAGTGGATGTGCCTTTAGTAAAAAACACCCACAGTGAGGTGTACATTTGGACAATCATGACATTTTCCTGCCATGGTGCTGAAAATGAGCACAATTTTGGTCAGTAATAGTGATGGCCGAACGGTTCGCCCGGCGGTCGTTTCGCGGCGAATTTCCGACATTCGCGGTCCGCACGTTCGAACGCCTTTTTCCGTCGTTCGCCGCGGCGGACTTACGTGTTTAATGTATACAAGAACTTTAACCTTTGGTGACACGTTTATCATGTGATACAGGACAGCCAATTGAGACATGACAGCACATGGACACTTGTACATTCCCCCTAACCTATAAATACACCCGATCCGGTGGCCATTTTACATTCTTTCTTCTGTTAAGATAGGGACAGGTTCCTGTGTGGAGTAGGGAGAGATAAACCACTAGCTATTTGGTACACAAAAGTTCTTTTCAGGACTGGTATAGGTGTTAGGTGTTGATAGGTTTGCTGTGCTGCTGATTCTTGCAGCAGCCTGAGTGTCTTTTGTTAGTTTAGAGAAAGGGAAAGGACGGTGTATGCTACAGGGACAGCCAGATTAGTCTTTCATCATCATCATCATCATCATCATCATTAGCTGTTACTATCAAGGTCCACAAAAGAGCTGTTCCAGTAACCACTAATCGTTCTCTTTTTTTGCCAATTTGTATAGGGACAGGAAGGAAGCAGTGTTGTCAGGCAGTGAGGGTAATTTTAAAGACTTGCTGTTATTATTAGTTCCACAAAGGTTCTTTTCAGGACTGGTATCAGTGGTACAGTAATAGGCTTGTACATGTATAATATTCTTTCTTCCAAATATAGAAAGGATATTATACTTGACTGCTGCCCTTCTGCTGCAGTCTGCTAAACATTCACAACTCACTTGTTCCACAAAAGTTCTTATAAGGACTGGTAACTTGGTATAGGGTGCTACGGTACATAGGCTTGAGTGCGGTACAGTCTGCTGTTCTGTAAGGACCGCTATCGGTCCACAATAGATAGGGTTGACGTGCACCACTGCTGACCGCTGCCCTATACTGCAGCAGTCCTTCAGCGGTATAGGGACTGACGTACAGTCTGCTAAACACTAATACACAACCTGCTTGGTCCACAAAAGTTCTTATAAGGACTGGTAACTTGGTATAGGGTGCTACGGTACATAGGCTTGAGTGCGGTACAGTCTGCTGTTCTGTAAGGACCGCTATCGGTCCACAATAGATAGGGTTGACGTGCACCACTGCTGACCGCTGCCCTATACTGCAGCAGTCCTTCAGCGGTATAGGGACTGACGTACAGTCTGCTAAACACTAATACACAACCTGCTTGGTCCACAAAAGTTCTTATAAGGACTGGTAACTTGGTATAGGGTGCTACGGTACATAGGCTTGAGTGCGGTACAGTCTGCTGTTCTGTAAGGACCGCTATCGGTCCACAATAGATAGGGTTGACGTGCACCACTGCTGACCGCTCACCTATACTGCAGCAGTCCTTCAGCGGTATAGGGACTGACGTACAGTCTGCTAATCACTAACACACAACCTGCTTGTTCCACAAAAGTTCTTATAAGGACTGGTAACTTGGTATAGGGTGCTACGGTACATAGGCTTGAGTGCGGTACAGTCTGCTGTTCTGTAAGGACCGCTATCGGTCCACAATAGATAGGGTTGACGTGCACCACTGCTGACCGCTGCCCTATACTGCAGCAGTCCTTCAGCGGTATAGGGACTGACGTACAGTCTGCTAAACACTAATACACAACCTGCTTGGTCCACAAAAGTTCTTATAAGGACTGGTAACTTGGTATAGGGTGCTACGGTACATAGGCTTGAGTGCGGTACAGTCTGCTGTTCTGTAAGGACCGCTATCGGTCCACAATAGATAGGGTTGACGTGCACCACTGCTGACCGCTCACCTATACTGCAGCAGTCCTTCAGCGGTATAGGGACTGACGTACAGTCTGCTAATCACTAACACACAACCTGCTTGTTCCACAAAAGTTCTTATAAGGACTGGTAACTTGGTATAGGGTGCTACGGTACATAGGCTTGAGTGCGGTACAGTCTGCTGTTCTGTAAGGACCGCTATCGGTCCACAATAGATAGGGTTGACGTGCACCACTGCTGACCGCTCACCTATACTGCAGCAGTCCTTCAGCGGTATAGGGACTGACGTACAGTCTGCTAATCACTAACACACAACCTGCTTGTTCCACAAAAGTTCTTATAAGGACTGGTAACTTGGTATAGGGTGCTACGGTACATAGGCTTGAGTGCGGTACAGTCTGCTGTTCTGTAAGGACCGCTATCGGTCCACAATAGATAGGGTTGACGTGCACCACTGCTGACCGCTGCCCTATACTGCAGCAGTCCTTCAGCGGTATAGGGACTGACGTACAGTCTGCTAAACACTAATACACAACCTGCTTGGTCCACAAAAGTTCTTATAAGGACTGGTAACTTGGTATAGGGTGCTACGGTACATAGGCTTGAGTGCGGTACAGTCTGCTGTTCTGTAAGGACCGCTATCGGTCCACAATAGATAGGGTTGACGTGCACCACTGCTGACCGCTCACCTATACTGCAGCAGTCCTTCAGCGGTATAGGGACTGACGTACAGTCTGCTAATCACTAACACACAACCTGCTTGTTCCACAAAAGTTCTTATAAGGACTGGTAACTTGGTATAGGGTGCTACGGTACATAGGCTTGAGTGCGGTACAGTCTGCTGTTCTGTAAGGACCGCTATCGGTCCACAATAGATAGGGTTGACGTGCACCACTGCTGACCGCTCACCTATACTGCAGCAGTCCTTCAGCGGTATAGGGACTGACGTACAGTCTGCTAATCACTAACACACAACCTGCTTGTTCCACAAAAGTTCTTATAAGGACTGGTAACTTGGTATAGGGTGCTACGGTACATAGGCTTGAGTGCGGTACAGTCTGCTGTTCTGTAAGGACCGCTATCGGTCCACAATAGATAGGGTTGACGTGCACCACTGCTGACCGCTGCCCTATACTGCAGCAGTCCTTCAGCGGTATAGGGACTGACGTACAGTCTGCTAAACACTAATACACAACCTGCTTGGTCCACAAAAGTTCTTATAAGGACTGGTAACTTGGTATAGGGTGCTACGGTACATAGGCTTGAGTGCGGTACAGTCTGCTGTTCTGTAAGGACCGCTATAGGTCCACAATAGATAGGGTTGACGTGCACCACTGCTGACCGCTCACCTATACTGCAGCAGTCCTTCAGCGGTATAGGGACTAAGAGTTTTGTCACAGGGTCATTTAAAAAATGACATGCAGAGGAAGAGGCAGGCCCTTCCGCAGGGGTGGTAGGGGTAGGGCAGGAGCAACAGGCTTGAGCCAAAGTGGGAAGTTGCAGAAGGTGCGTTCAATTACTTTAAAGGATGCACCAGACTTGGTTGAGTGGCTCGCTCAGCCTTACTCTTCTGCACCCTCCTCATCCTCTCGATCTGCACCCTCTTCTTCACTCTCTGCTATGTGCACCCCCAAAGACACTACCACCAACAACACGACCACCACCACCACCACCACATACCTTCCGCTTGAGTCACTGGAATTATTTTCCGATCCATATCAAGAGGACATTTCTGATGCGCAGCCACTCTTGGTATTGGATCAGGAAGAGGAGGTAGCAACAAGCGCTACTCAGCAGTCTGACGCCAGTACCCAGATCAGCCCAAGGAGGAGGTTGGTCCCCGGTGTTGCTGCCTACTCCGAGATCTCTACTTATAGCGGTGGGGAAGGTGACGTTGATGATGACGTGTCTAGTGATGTCACGTGGGTGCCCACAAGAGAGGAAGAGGAGGGGAGTTCAGAGGGAGATATGGACCAGCAGATAGGGAGGAGAAGCAGCAATGACTTACATTGCACAGCAGGGACAAAGCAGACTGCAAATGTATCAGGAGCGAGTCATCGACCATGTACGGTCACATCTGGCGCTCCCAGGACACCGGCACATGGCTCCGCAGTGTGGGCTTTTTTTAACGTGTCCGCTGCTGACAATAGCGTTGCCATCTGCAATCTTTGCAGTCAACGCGTTAGTCGCGGTAAGCCCAATACTCACCTAGGGACGACCGCCTTAAGAAGGCACATGAGCAGCCATCACCGAGCCCAGTGGGAGCAACGGAACACACAAAGCCACACTGCAGGCTCTCACCGTCCAGCCTCGTCTTCTACTTCTCCTTCTCCTCTCTCCTCACAATTGTCCTCCACTCCACCTTCCATCACGCCAAGCTCACATTTTTCTGCAAAAAGGCAGGCTTCCGTGGGCCTAATGTTTGAGCGTAAAAAAATGATGATGCCGGATAACCCTCTTGCCCAACGGTTGGCGGCTGGCTTGTCAGAACTCATAGCCCGCCAACTACTGCCATATAAACTGGTGGACTCGGAGGCCTTTCGCAAATTTGTGGCCATTGGAACACCACAATGGAAGGTCCCAGGAAGGAAGTATTTCTCAGAGAAGGGCATCCCAGAGCTATATGGCCATGTTCAGCGGCAAGTGAATGTATCTCTGGCACACAGTGTCGGTGCCAAGATACATCTGACCACAGACACGTGGTCTAGCAAACACGGGCAGGGAAGGTATATCAGTTTTACTGCCCACTGGGTGAACCTTCTGACGGCCGTCAAGCATGTAACCCGTGGCACCCGTGTAGATTTGGTTTTACCGCCACGGATTGCATGCAGGCCTGACTCTTCTTCTCCTCCTCCTACTCCATCCTCCTCCATCTCCTCCTCAGCTGCCTCCTCCTTTTCCGCTGCTAGCGTCTCTTCCACTGCACCGCCCAAGCTCCCCAGAACCTATTCCACATGCCAGGTGAGACGTTGCCATGCCGTGCTGCGTCTGTTGTGCCTGGAAGCAAAGAGCCACACTGGCCCGGCACTCCTTTCAGCTTTGCGTTCACAGGCAGATGAGTGGCTAACACCGCTCAATTTGACAGTTGGTAAAGTGGTGTGTGACAACGGTGCCAATCTGCTTAGCGCATTGAAACAGGGCAAAATCACGCACGTGCCGTGCATGGCACACGTCTTAAACTTGGTCGTGCAGCGATTCCTTGTCAAATACCCTGGGGTCCAGGACATCTTGCGGCAGGCAAGGAAAATCTCGGCCCATTTCAGAAGATCTTACACGGCCATGGCTCGCCTTGCTGACATTCAGCGGCGACACCATCTGCCGGTCAGACGTCTTATTTGCGATTGCCCGACGCGATGGAACTCAACCTTCTATATGCTTGATAGGCTGCTCCAGCAGAAACGTGCAGTTAACGTCTACCTGTATGAACTCTGCGAAAGAAACGGTTCTGGGGAGCTGGGTTTTTTTTCACCGCGCCAGTGGCTGCTCATGCGCGACACATGCAGACTTCTGCGGCCATTTGAGGAGATCACCAAACTGGTCAGTCGCAGCCATGGCGCCATCAGTGACATGGTACCTTATGCCTTCTTTCTGGAGCGTGCATTGCGTCGTGTCATTGATCAGGCTGTGGAGGAGCAGGAGCGGGAAGATGAGGAAGTCGCAATGCTGGATGAATTCCCAGGGGGGGCTACTCTATCTGAGACAAGTCAACAACAGGAGTCTGATGAGGAGTCAGAGGAGGATGGTGCCGGGGCGGATGAGCAGGAGCAAGAAGAGCATGCTTTAAACCTTTCTGGGATCCCTGTTGTGCGAGGATGGGGAGAGGAGAATGAAGAGGACGACATTATCCTGGATGATGAGCAGGAGCCAGGCCACCACACCGCTTCCACTTTAGTGCAAATGGGGGCCTTCATGCTCCAGTGTTTTAATAGGGACCCCCGTATAAAAAGCATGAGGGTCAAGGACCAGTACTGGGTGGCAACGTACTTAGACCCCCGGTACAAACACAAAATGGCGGAAATGTTACCGCCGTCGCAGAGGGCTGTCAGAATGCAGCACTTCCAGGCCTTGCTTCGAGAAATGCTGCATTCTGCTTTTGCGTGCGCTGGCAGAGGAGCAATTCCCACTCCCAGAGAAGGATTTGCGGGTACCAATCCAACAGCGCCTGCAAGAAGAGGCCGGTTTGAAGATGTGTTGGTGACTTCGGATATGAGGTCATTCTTTCAGCCGACCCATCGACAGGTGTCATCCGGATCCAGCATCAGGGAACGCCTAGACCGTCAGGTGTCCGACTACATTGGGTTAACGGCCGATGTGGACGCTCTGAGGAGTGATGAACCCCTAGACTACTGGGTGGGCAGGCTTGACCTCTGGCCAGAGCTTGCCCAATTTGCAATCGAACTGTTGGCTTGCCCCTCATCCAGTGTCCTGTCCGAAAGGACGTTCAGCGCAGCAGGGGGGATTGTGACCGATAAGCGTACTCGCCTAGCTCACCACAGTGTTAACTACCTCACATTTCTAAAAATGAATGAGGCATGGATCTCGGAGGAATTCAACACATGTGACCAGTAGACCATGTATATGTCTATAAACTATTTTTTTAATCAAGCACACAGACCTTCTTAATTCATTTGGCTCACTTCCTTGACCCAAAAAAGCACACCGTACTATATGCCCCTACCCTCCTCTTTGAAGAGGTTGAGCGGTGTCATATTTCTACTGGGGCTGCTTATGATATCCCTGTGCTGTGCTGACTTCCTCCTGGGGGTTCTTATTATGAAGGGATCACACTATCCCTGTGCTGTGCTGACTTCCTCCTGGGGGTTCTTATTATGAGGGGATCACACCATCCCTGTGCTGTGCTGACTTCCTCCTGGGGCTGCTTACGGTGCTGCTGTCAGTGCTGTATGTCACGGTGCTGCTGTCAGCGCTGTATGTCACGGTGCTGCTGTCAGCGCTGTATGTCACGGTGCTGCTGTCAGCGCTGTATGTCACGGTGCTGCTGTCAGCGCTGTATGTCACGGTGCTGCTGTCAGCGCTGTATGTCACGGTGCTGCTGTCAGCGCTGTATGTCACGGTGCTGCTGTCAGCGCTGTATGTCACGGTGCTGCTGTCAGCGCTGTATGTCACGGTGCTGCTGTCAGCGCTGTATGTCACGGTGCTGCTGTCAGCGCTGTATGTCACGGTGCTGCTGTCAGCGCTGTATGTCACGGTGCTGCTGTCAGTGCTCTGTATTACGGTGCTGCTGTCAGATGCCTCTATCACGGTGCATGTGTCATTCCGGTATGTCACGCTGCTGGTGATCATCTCCTGCACCCTCTTCTTTGCCTACCCTGGTCCCTGACCTTCCCTCTCCTCCATTGCCTTCATTAGCTCCATAGTCCTGAATTGTTAGAACAATTTCCCAAATAAAATAAAAATGCTTGTAGTTATCGATCCCAAATTCACCTCATACATGTATTATGTCATTGTCCAGATGGTGGGACTACGTTTTACCCCCTAATAATTACCACGTGGCCGCAAATTCGACATGAAGGTTTGCAAAGTTCGCCTCCCATTGAAGTCAATGGGGCCCGCGGCGAACGTTCGGTTTCGCGAACGTTTGGGTCCGTTCGCATTTCGCGTTCGCGAAACGTCCCGTCGGAAGTTCGTCCATCACTAGTCAGTAATGCACTACATACATTAGTTACAAAAACAAGGTGTGTGTGTAGCAGACCCACAACATAATAAGATTATCTGAAGAAGAGACTGTCCCCTCATCTCGCTCTGAACTTGGGTTTGCACTGTTGGTGAAAAAGGCACAACTTGAAAAAAACTGGCAAAGTGGGAGGCCACAGTCTGCCATTCCTGTGGCGTTGAAGGACACTGTGTAGTGAAACAAGAACAAAAATGAGTAATTTGACAAATCAACATTGCAAGCAGATTAGATACCAACATTTTTTGACAAAATTAGTATAACATTTAGCGAACTGAGTATTTAAAGCCTAAAGTATAAGGTCTCCTTATGAGAGTCATCACCCCCCCATCCCCCCATCTGATGGGCCCTTGCTAAAAAAGGAGGGGGGATGTTTTGGACAGGTAACCCTCTCCACTTGATTGAGAGCTGAATGGCTAAATAAGGTGTGATACTTTGGGAAGCCCCTCCTTAGTTACACTATTGGCAGCCCACCGGACAGGTAAGAAGTGTCATAATCCCAAAATGGAAGCACATTTTGACATTCTGCTATTACATATCCAGATAATTAATATGTTAAAAAACAAAATAAAAATAGCATTTGAAAGTATTGAGGCAGGCCCTTGCACTACATGCTTAGGTGAATTCATCCATAAATGTGATCATCAAAAAGGTAGGTATAGTGTGTATTGTGTTTGGTAAAGTCATCAGATAGAGGATTGCTATCAGCTGAGCTAGCAGTTGGGGGGAGGGGGGGTTCCTAATGAGTTTGGCACAACCCCAAAAATTGAAAAAATTTCACTCTGCATGAATTGAAGCACACACATCACATTTGTAGACATTATAGGGGGTGTTTAGGGGAAAGCAATACTATGGAGCTGACAAAAGACATTGGTAAGTGACTAGACTATAGTTTGGTGGGCCAAAAAGAGGATGGTGGGGAAGTTAGTGAGGCAAATATGCCTGAGGACAAAGGGGCAGAGCATATGAATTAGAGCATATTGCAATGATGGTAATTAGGGAATGAGGAAAGAAATGCAAGACATTAGCAATCATGAAATACATAGAATGTGATGTTTAAGGATAAAACTTAGCTTCATATAGTCCTTCTGCAGGACCTGAATGATGGCAGAACAGGTCTCTGGAATAATGATCCCCAGAGCCTGGGGGGAGATGCCTGTAGAGAACTTGAGGTCCTGAAGTCTTCTCCCTGTCGCCAAGTAGCGCAATGTGGCGATGAGCCTCTGCTCCGTATTGATGGCTTGCCGCATGCAGGTATCCTGCCTGTTGATATATGGGGTCAGCAAAGCCAGCAAACGGTGAAAAATGGGCTCCGTCATCCGGAGATAATTCCTGAAATCATCAGGATCTCACGGAGCAAAGGCATGGGCGAGAACTGGTCACACTGGCGCAACCAATTCTTGGTCCACAAACGCCTCCCCTCCCCGTTCATGGACGGGGCTTGTGTCAAAGTAAGAACCCCAACACGAAGCCCCTGCACAGCACAAATTCTACGACGAGTACATAGACAAAACATGGATTGAAAACGGTCGGCTGGTCAGAAAGGGCAACAGAAAGCACCGATAAACAGCAAGGCCTGAAAGAACAACCTGAATAGCAGAAGCAAGAAGACAATAAAAAATGCAAATCAAAGTGTACTATACCAAGATATAGTCCACAATGAGAAAAAAATACTTACTGACTGCATGCACTGATTATCAGATACGCACACACAAGCACAAACATAAGAGCAGTAGCGATCTGAATCACTAATCTGAAAAGCGCAAATCGTCTCTCACCAAACTTCTACTAACACGAGATCAGCAGAAGGAGACCAAAGGGTGCCGGACGTGGTGCTGAACTTCCCTTTTCTAGTCCCGCCGTACACGGCTTACGTAATGACTTAGAAGCCGAAATTTGCAGGTGTAGATTTTCAAGGAAGTATCAACTCAGACTCCTCATAAAGTTGTCCCAACTAGTTGTTAAATCCACATCAGTATACTCCAGCTCAAAATGTTGAACTCATACAAAGGAAAATAAGGAGCCACAATAGTGTCTGTAGAGGACGAAACGCGTCGGGACTACTGCTGTAGCACTGTTTTTATGGATTAAGCGCTTGATTTCTTTGGTTACATGTGAGTTCATTACTTTTTTATTAAATTTTTTTCTTTTAAACGGATTTACACTATTGTGGCTCCTTATTTTCCTTTGTATGAGTTCAACATTTTGAGCTGGAGTATACTGATGTGGATTTAACAACTAGTTGGGACAACTTTATGAGGAGTCTGAGTTGATACTTCCTTGAAAATCTACACCTGCAAATTTCGGCTTCTAAGTCATAAGCTTGTATGATCCTTCGAATATAGATTCGTTTGGATCCATACTATCCGGTAAGCCTTTAATTCTAAAGGTGACGGGAACATCACAGGGTGTCTGCATGCTAGTCTCATTTAAGAAGGTGGATGGTGACCTGTATTTCACGTTTGGACTGGATCAACTCCTTACATAGAGACTTTTAATTCATTTATATTCTTTTGGAAGTGTATTTTTTATTTCTATGCAAGTTTTCAAGAATTGTCACACTTAAGGTGTTTTGGTTAAACTGTATGATGATGCACTAACTAGATTATTCATAACTTTGTTAAGCGCTACACTTTGGTTTGGTATTTGTTTTATTATTCACTGTTTTATCCTTGTGATTGTGTTAGCAGCTTTCTTTCTTTTTTGGATAGCGCAGTGTCACAGGGAAAGTTTTTTTGTCTGTACACGGCTTACGTCACAGCGTTCTTGGCAACCTCAAAATCCGACTTGGTCCGACCGTGTGTATGCAACAGTTTCGGACAAAATCCGTCAGACAAAATCCGTTGGATTTGGTTGTCAGAATGTCCGGCCGTGTGTACAAGGGCTTACGGGTGATGCTGGTTAGCTAGTTTGTTTTTTATAGCTTCGGGGCACCCGCCATATATTACCCACTAAAAGTTTAACCCCCCTGATCGCCCGGCGGGTGACATCAGTTAGGTTTTAGTGTGTATTAGGGTCTGCATCGCCCCAGGCAGCCTCAGATTAGTGCCAGTAGCGCTAATACCCTCCAATGCATCATACACCTCCCTTAGTAGTATAGTGTCTGAACGGATCAATATCTGATCTGATCAGATCTATACTAGCATCCCCAGTAGTTTATGGTTCCCAAAAAAGCAGTGTTAGTGGGATCAGCCCAGATAACTGCTAGCACCTGCATTTGCCCCTCCGCCCAGCCCACCCAAGTGCAGTATCAGTCGATCATTGTCCCCTACAAAAACACAATACACATAAATGCAGCATTCACAGAGTCAGGCCTGATCCCTGTGAACACTAACAGTTTTTTTGGTAGCATTTCAAGCAGTCACTGACATTCAGGTGCTCTTTTTTTCCTGTGAGTCTCAACAGTAAATTTAGAGGCCAAAATATCCAATCAAAGGTACACTAGTGAAGAGGCCTACATGTTTCTGAGCATGACAGATGAGAGTGAAGAGGAATTCACCCATCTTTCAAATTTAGGCTCAGTATTCAAACCTGTAGACAGTAGCGGCACCCTGACAGATAGCTCTGACGATGGAGTAGTGGTCCCTGCCAATGTCAGGTGTACTCGACCCTGTTCTTCTGCTGTTGTTGAGGTACAAGAGCCGCAGGGCTCTCGTATGGAGCAGAACTAGTGGCATTAATCCTTTTGGTGAACTAGCAAGCACCAGCGTCCTAGTTTACCCTGGTCATAGTCAAACCAGCACTGCAGTATTACGTGGTGACATGGCGAGTCCCATAAGTGCAGTTCTGGTGAGGTGTCTAGCACAAGTAGAGTCTCGCAGCCACCAAGAAGACAAAGTCAGGCCCATCGAGCCCATAGTGGACTTCCTGCTGCATTTGCCAATCCTAATTGGGAACCCACCATTTCTGCAGCACCCATACTTCCCCCATTCACTGGCCAACCCGGAATTCAGGTGGAAGCTGTTGATTTTACATCACTTGATTTTTATTCACTGTTTTTCATGGAAGAGCTCTATAGATCTATTGTGGACCAAACTAATTTATATGCTGGTCAACACATCGCCGCTAATCCCCAGTTGCCTTCCCTTGCCAGAGATTGGAAACCAGTTACGGTTTCCGAATTTAAGACCTTTCTGGGCCTTTCCCTCAATTTTTATGCTAGTCAATTCATCGCTGCTAATCCCCATTTGACCCTTGCCAGAGAATGAAAACATATTACAGTTTCTGAATTAAAGACCTTTCTGGGCCTATCCCTCCTCTTGGTCATAACTAAAAAGAGTGAGTTGCGGTCATATTGGTCCACTGACCCAATTCATCATATGTCGTTGTCTGCCTCCATGGCTAGGGCTAGATATAAGCAGATCTTACAGTTCATGCATTTTAATGACAATGAACTCTGTCATCCTCGGGGTGACCCTGAATTCAATTGGCTCCACAAAATTTGGCTCCTCATAAACCACTTCAACCAACAGTTTTCAGTGTTTTTTACTCCTGATCAAGTTGTCTGTGTTGATGAGTCCCTGATTAAGTTTTCTGGCTGCTTGTCTTTCAAGCAGTATCTTACCAGCAAGCGTGCCAGATATGGGGGCAAGATGTATAAGCTCTGTGATAGGGCCACAGGCTATACATATAGTTTTATGGTTTACGAGGGAAAAGATAGTCATGTGGAACCGGAATACTGCCCAGACTACATAGGGAGCTCTGGTAAGATTGTGTAGGACTTGGTGTTACCCTTATTCGGAAAGAGGTACCACTTGTATGTGGACAATTATTACACGAGCGTGCCACTTTTTAGTAACTTGTTTGATCATGGAATTGGTGCATGTGGCACCATGCGATCTTATCGCCGGGGCTTACCCCAGCAGTTTGTAGATTCCTGTCTTAAGCTGGGTGAGAGAGCCTGCTTGGGAAGTAATAATTTGCTTGCAGTAAAGTGGAGGCATAATTGGAATGTTTTCATTCTGTCCTCCCTTCATGCAGACACGACGGATCCAAATTCAAACGGAGACTGGTGTTGTGGAGAGACCCCTCTGTGTCCACAAATGCAACCTTAATATGCGAGGGGTGGACCTCAACGACCAATTGATGACGCCATACTTAATTGCACTTAAGGCCAGATGCTGGCATAAAAAAGTGTCTGTATACTTTTCTTTATCGTACATCACAGGACACAGAGCCATAGTAGTTACTATGTGGGTTATATAGGCCACCATAAGGTGATGGACACTGGCACACCCCAAGACAGAAAGTTCACTCCCTATATAACCCCTCCCATTACTGGGAGTACCTCAGTTTTTTTCGCCAGTGTCTTAGGTGTTGGTCACAAGTGAAGATGTGCTATGCTGAGCTCCACTGGAGTAATCTTTGGTGGGGCAAGCTATGCAACCGGATCCATTCAAAGTGTCTTTTTAGGCAAAATTGAATGGTACCCGGGCCTCGTGGTGGAAGAAACGATGTTTAGCCCGTAATGCTTTTCTTTTTGAGAGCTGGACCCCGGGATCCAGTGCTTTGATTTTTTCAGCCATAAAGCTTCCTGGCAGGGTGCGAGGGAGTGTAAACCCTGATAAAAAGGGGCCCCGGTCTTTGAAGGTTTTTTAAAGGGAGCCTGTCGTGAGGGGTGAAGATTGGGTCTGTATTGGTTTACCACAGAATCCCTGCAATGGGATAAGGTAAGTGAACATTCCACTAAGGAATTTTAAATTTTCTTATGGATTTTCTCCTTTAAAGTAAATGTTGTCATGCCTAAAGTCACCACCTTGTACCCTGTTCATGCTTTCCATATCTCGCTCGCAGTCCCAAGACTCTGGTAAGATGTTTGAAGATGTTTGGGGGGGGATTTTTTCTAAAACACCCCCCCCATCTGTGCAGGAGTTCTCTCCCCTCTCCTGGAATAGGCAGGGTGAGTCTTGAGCGATTCCACCACCTTAGCATGGGGAATTTCCATCTCCTCTCCACCACCCCCCACACGCCGATCCTGTCAGATTGGAGGCCCGCTCGCGCACGGAAAATTATCTTTTTTGAAAAGAGGGGGGCATTAGGAAGACAGAGGGGACGTGGCTTATAACGGTGTTGGTGTGTCCACATCGCGAGAGTATAATAAAAAGCTCCATTTGCAGACTGCAGTCTAATGGAGGGACACAAGAGCAGATGGGGGCATGTAAGTGGTGACACATTTCCTAGACACATTTGCTGAGCATCAGGCTGAGCATTAATAGCAGCGGCAGTTGCTGGACTATTTGCTCAAGCAGTGGGTGCATTTTCTTCTGGCAGTACTTCTGCATTTGTGCATCGGACTATGGTCAGAAGGGGAGGTGGAAAAACCCCAAAAAAGGTTCCAAAAGTGTCTCCCTCAAGCTCTAAGGATCCTAGTCTCATCTCTACAATGTCATCCTCCCCTGAGAGTCCCCTTCTACTACCCAGGATCCTCAAACAAAGGAACCGGGGGCGGGAGAAGATGAATTCTCCGCAGGGGAACGTGAGAGGCTGATGACTCCTATATCATTCTTTGATGCATTTATCTTGACAGCAACAGCGTTTGCTTCCACGATACGTAAATAAGCAACTCCCGCACTGTAGGAGGTGATTTCACCATCGCAGTTAAAAAAAAAAAAAAAAGAGCATATATGCCTGAAGCATGGGGGCAGGGTTGGAAGGGCGATTGCCCTTAACATTAGGGGCGGATTGCCTCCATGCTTCGGCATATATTTTTTACTCTTTTTTTTTTTTTGGCACAGATTGTTTTTTTATTGAGTTAATGTTTTATTGTTACCATTGTTTGTTGTTCAGGTACACCATTCAGCTACAGCACTGATTTTTTTATCTTGACAGCAACAGCGTTTGCTCTCACAATACATAAATCAGCGACTCCAGAGCTGTAGGAGGTAATTTCACCACCACAGTTAAAAAAAAAATGGCGCATGTATGCCCATCATTAGAAATGGGTGGATGCAGGGCAGTTTTCTAATGGTGGGGCGACAGAAGCCACTGCCTGTAAAAGAGCTATAAGAAGGCGCGGTGGCCCGGCAGAAGAACCGAAGAGGGGGACAAGACCCCCGAAGTCAGAAGAAGAGGCCGTGGCGACGAAGAAGAATGCCGGGCTCCTCCGCTAGTAAAAGAGCTACAAGAAGATAGTGGAGGAGTCCGGCGAAAAGACCCCCGAAGATGGAAGACCCCCGGAGCTGTGCAATAAATTATTTTATCTTGTGTGTTGTGTTTTTTTTTAACTTTATTTTACAGGTGAATGGGTAGGGGTACATTGTACCCCATACTCATTCACATAGGGTGGGGGGCCGGTATCCGGGGGCCCCCTTATTAAAGGGGGCTCCCAGATTCCGATAAGCCCCCCGCCTGCAGACCCCGACAACCAACGGCCAGGGTTGTCGGGAAGAGGCCCTTGTCCTCATCAACATGGGGACAAGGTTCTTTGGGGTGGGGGGGCCGCGCGGCCCCCCCTTCCCCAAGGCACCCCCCATGTTGAGGGCACGTGGCCTGGTACGGCTCAGGAGGGGGGGCGCTCGCTCGCCCCTCCTTTCCTGGCCGGCCAGGTAGCGTGCTCGGACAAGGGTCTGTTGTGGACTTGGGGGGGACCCCACGCCGATTTTTTTGGGCGTGGGGGTTCCCCTTTAAGTCCATACCAGGCGGCGGGGCCAGCGACGTCTCCTTCGCGGGCCCCGCCTACCTGGAGACGCGCTCGAAATGAGCGGACTTTCCTCCGTGTGTGTGGGCGAGTCCGTTCATTTCAAATGTAGGGCGGATAGTACGGCGGACTTAGTACGCCGTATTAGTCCGCTGAAAAAGTGCCGTGTGTGGGCAAGTAGCCCGTTCGGAAAGTCCGACGGACAGTCTGGCGGGAAGTCCGCCAGACTAAGTATGTCGGACAGACGGCTACGTGTGTACGCGGCTTTAGGGGTCGTACTCACTTTTGTTGCCAGTGGTTTAGACATGAATGGCTGTGTGTTGAGTTATTTTGAGGGGACAGCAAATTTACACTGCTATGCAAGCTGTACACTCACTACTTTATATTGTAGCAAAGTGTCATTTCTTTCGTCACATGAAAAGCTACAATAAAATATTTACAAAAATGTGAGGGGGTACTCACTTTTGTGAGGTACTGTAAGTAAACATCAGAAGATGGTGGTCATTGTAACTATGTGTTCTTTAACCACTTACAGACCGGACCATTTTGCTGGTCAAAGACCAGACCACTTTTTGCGATTCGGCACTGTGTCGCTTTAACTGACAATTGCGCGGTCATGCGCCGTGGCTCCCAAACAAAATTGACATCCTTTTTTTCCCACAAATAGAGCTTTCTTTTGGTGGTATTTGATCACCCCTGCGGTTTTTATTTTTTGCGCTATAAACAAAAATAGAGCGACAATTTTGAAAAAAATGCATTATTTTTTACTTTTTGTCATAATAAATATCCCCCAAAAATATATAAAAAAACATTTTTTCCCCTCAGTTTAGGCCGATACGTATTCTTCTACATATTTTTGGTAAAAAAATCGCAGTAAGCGATTATTGATTGGTTTGCGCAAAAGTTATAGCGTTTACAAAATAAGGATAGTTTTATGGCATTTTTATTAATAATTTTTTGTAATTTTTTTTTTTACTAGTAATAGCGGCGATCAGCGATTTTTATTGTGACTGCGACATTGCGGCGGACACATCGGACATTTTTGACACATTTTTGGGAGAATTGTCAGTTATACAGCAATCACTGCTATATAAATGCAGTGATTCCTGTGTAAATGACACTGGCAGTGAAGGGGTTAACCAGTGGGTGGCAGTGTAGGGGTTAAGTGTTCCTAGGGGCGTGTTACTAACTGTGGGGGGGTTGGGCTTTCATTTAGTGAACACTGATCTCTTTTCTAATCACATGGAGCAGAGATCAGCGGCACTAGTTGCTAGGCAGAATGGGGAAATGATGTTTACACGGCATTTCCTCCATTCAGCCGTCCCGTGAGACAATCGCGGGTATGCCCGCCGTGATAGAGTCTGCGGGACCCGTAACTGGACTCACAGGGGTCCCGACCGGCATGCGAGCGATGGCAGGGTGGCATTGAAGATTGGACGTACCTGTACGCCAATATGCCTGCCCGTGCCATTCTGCCAACGTGCGCCGGTCGGGAACTGGTTAATAATGCAAAATTGGAAAGAGCAATATATCTCATAGGGCTGAGATCCTTAGAGATGGCTAACTACAAAGGATCTTATATTGGCAAAACAGGACAGAAATTACAAACAATGAATTTACACAGACACACCATTCACCGATTGCCGACCAGTTAAACTGCAGCAGATTTGCTCAGCTGTGCGAATTGCCGTACTGGCACGGCGGTCCCTTTAAAGGCTATAGCAGGCGTGGGTGCCCACGGCACCGGAGGCGATGCGCATGTCCGGAGGCCATGATGTCCGCTGGCCACCTGCGATCGCTCTACAGAGAGCCAGAACGGGGATCTGTCAATGTAAAAAAAACAGATCCCCGTTCAGTCAGGGGAGGAGATAGAGATCTACTATTCCTAGTCAGTCCCATCCCCCCACAGTTAGAAATACCTCCCTAGGAAACACTTAACCCCTTGATCTCCCCCTAGTGTTAACCTCTTCCCTGCAATGTCATTTATACAGTGATCAGTGGCTATTTTAGCTCTGATCACTGTAATAATGCCACTGGTCCCAAAAAAAGTGTCAAAAGAGTCTGATCTGTCTGCCACAACGTTGCAGTCCTGCTAAAAATCGCTGATCACTGCCATTATTAGTAAAAAAAAATAATAAATAATAAAAATACCATAAATCTATCCCCTATTTTGTAGACGATATAACATTTGTGCAAACCAATCAATATACACTTATTGCATTTTTTTTGTTTTGTTTACCAAAAATATGTAGAAGAATACATATTGGCCTAAACTGATGAAGAAATTATTATTTTTTCTTCATTTTGGGGATATTTATTATATCAAAAAGTCAAAAATATTGTGTTTTTTTGTTTATAGCGCAAAAAATAAAAACCACAGAGGTGATCAAATACCACTAAAAGAAATCTCTATTTGTGGGAAAAAAGACCTCGATTTTGTTTGGGTACAGCATCACACGACCGCGGAAACTGTCAGTTAAAGTGACACAATGCCTTAGCGCAAAAAATGGTCTGGTCATTAACGAGGGTAAATCCTTCTGTGGCTGAAGTGGTTAAAGAGCACAAGGAAGATGATTTCTGCATACCTGTGGGACAACATTTTTTCCAACCTGACCCCGCTATGGAATACATTAGTGTTTTGATTCTTAAAGGGAACTTTAAAACTACTCAGGAAAGGAGAACTTTTGAACTAAGAATGATAATTCTAATTGACCCAAAAAATACTGAAAATATGTGACTCTTCCCCCTTCCCATTCCATAGCCCTCTCCCTGCCTTATCTCACTAACTAGCCCTCTCCCTGCCTTATCTCACTAACTATCCAAATTTAATTACTATTGCTGTGCATGTTTGTTTGTCTGTTTTTTTCCCCTAGAGATTGTCTTATTATCATTTTGCTAAAACATTGCTCATTAGTACTGCTTGGTCCTTGAAGAAGAGGTACACTCCCGAAAACGTGTCCTGAAAATTTGGATGTCAGTGCAAATAAAAGTATTATGGGAAGTACTTATTGTTTTTTTAAGCTAAATAACTAAAAATTCTTAATGGTAACTATAGAAATGCTCCCCACAGATCTCAATTCTATCAGCAAAAGAATAAAGTAAATATCAGATGATATTTAGTTAGTTAAATCAATGTGTACCTTGCAACACCTTTCAATTTCATTCATATGAAAATTATATCCAGGGATAGGTTAGCTTCACGGTGAAAGTGATGATTTTCTCCATAAATAGCAGAAAAGATGTTGAGATCCCATATGCATATTTCAGCTGTTTCATCTAAACATTGCACACACACTGAGGAGGTAAATAGTTTTACAAAATGATTTTGCTAGTTTTTTTTCTATGTATCATCAGCTGGGACTGGACAGAAGGCTGCTGCCACTGAATGAGATAGGCATACGTTCACCGGCCACTTTATTAGGTACACCTGTTCAATTGCATGCTAACACAAATTGCTAATCAGCCAATCACATGGCAGCAACTCAATGCATTTAGGCATCTAGACGTGGTGAAGACAGAAGAAAGGGGATTTAAGTGACTTTGAATGTTGCATGATTGTTAGTGCCAGATTACTGGGATTTTCACGCACACACAAACCATCTCTAGGTTTTACAGAGAATGGTCCGAAAAAGAGAAAATATCCAGTGAGCGGAAGTTGTGTGGAGGAAAATGCCTTGTTGACGTCAGAGGTCAGAGGAGAATAGGCAGACTGGTTCCAGGTAATAGAAAGACAACAGTAACTCAAATAACCACTCGTTACAACCAAGGTTTGCAGAATACCATCTCTGAACGCACAACACATCGAACCTTGAAGCAGATAAGCTACAGCAGCAGAAGACCACAACAGGTACCACTCCTGTCAGCTAATAACAGGAAACTGAAGCTACAATTCACACGGGCTCAGCAAAACTGGACAATAGAAGACTGTAAAAACATTGCCTGGCTGATGAGTCTCGATTTCAGCTGTGACATTCAGATGGTCGTCAGAATTTGGTGTGAACAACATGAAAGCATGGATCCATCCTGCCTTGTGTCATTGGTTCAGGCTGGTGGTATAATGGTTTGGGGGATATTTTCTTGGCACACTTTGGGCCCTTAGTACCAGATGAGCATCGTTTAAATGACATGGCCTACCTGAATATTGTTGCTGACCATGTCCATCCCTTTATTTATTTATTTTTGTATAATCGGTATTTATTCATTTTCCAAAAAAGCCATACAAATTGAATAAAGATAACAGAAATGAAGACAAGAACATACAAGTAAAAAAATCAAGTGTATGTTCCATCACTAATGCCGCATACACACAACTGGACTTTTCGACAGCAAAGGTCAGACGGAATGAATCCATCGGACAATTCGATCGTGTGCGGGCTCCATCGGACCTTTGCTGTCCAAAAATATGACGGACTTTAGAAATAGAACATGTTTCAAGTTTTCCGGTCAGAAATCTGCCGGACCCAGCTCCTATCGAGAAATCCGTTCGTCTGTATGCTAGTCCGACGGACAAAAACCGGCACTAGGGCAGCTATTGGCTACTGGCTATGAACTTCCTTATTCTAGTCCGGTCGTACGTCATCATGGTCGAATCCGTCGGAACTTTGGTGTGATTGTGTGTGTCCAAGTCCGTTTATTCGGAAAGTCTGTTGGAACTCCGCCGAAAGTCTGTCGAGAAGACTGTTGGACATAGTACGTCGAAAACTCTGGTCGTGTGTACACGGCATAAGGCAGAACATCACTTCTGAGCAACATCAATAGTTCAGTCCATTAATAAGAGCAAAAAACAACATATCAACCCCTCATTGTACTTTCATTATAGCTACAAAAAGACACGTGACCCAGGTTATCCCATTCAATCCTGTGCAGACACAAGGCAGATGGTGACCTTGGGCTACCAGACATTACCTTTAGTATAAAGAGATGCCCATCCCTTTATGACTACAGTGTACCCATCTTCTGACAGCTACCTCCAGCAGGATAATGCACCATGTCACAAACCTCAAATCATCTCAAGCAGTTTTTTTGAACATGACAATGAGGTCACTGTACTCCAATGGCCTTCACAGCCACCAGATCTCAATCCATCAGAGCACATATGGGGTATGGTGGAATGGGAGATTCGCATCATGGATGTGCCAACAAATCTGCACAACTGGGTGATGATATCATATCAATAAGGACTAAAATCTTGGAGGAATGTTTCCAACACCTTGCTGAATCTATGCCATGAAGAATTAGATCAGTTCTGAAGGCAAAACCAACCTGGTACTAGCAAGGGATACATAATACAGTGGCCGGTGAATGTATATTAGAGATTCAACAAATATAACAATGATTTAAAGCTGAGCTGGGGCTGTTTGTGAAATCCTAATCAATTTGAAGTAAGAGATTTAACTCCTTGTCTGCACATTTCTGAGGCACTTGTTAACTGAGGGTTAAATCTCTTGCTAACAAGCGACTAAAATCCCACATGCAGCTGGTCTTCAAACTTGGTATCACTCAGCAAAAATGTTAAGTGCTGTAATAAAGCTAATCAGGAATGAGAAAGGCTCAAGCACAGGTAATTATCCAATGAACCTAAATCAATTGCTGCTTCAGATCAATAGGGTAACAACCTTTCAAGACCCAAGCAGACTCCTCTTGTCCTTCACAGATCATTGCTTTATATTCACATATCACAGCAGAGCCATTTAGTGTGCATCAATTTCACTACTGATGTGACTACAATGAGCACAATTTAATCAGACCTGTCTCTGTACACTGGGGAATGTCATTTCATTCTGAGTTCTCACCAAAAGCTCAGCTGATCAATATGGAAAAAGAGCAGAGGGTCCGGGTGGACTACCTATTTTTTTTCTTGAAGTCCTGCAGTAGAAAATAGATTTCAAGTTAGAAAATTAAATAAACTATGTGCATCCAACAACACTGAGTCCCTTGTGCCAAATGCTTAGGATTGAATTGTTAGTTACAATTGGGTTTGCATACAACAGCAGGTGTCTGCCTTTGGGACATTATGTTCACTTGTAGAGCAGGTGCAGTACGTGTCATAGTAGGTTGTTAAACCTATCTGTACTTAAAAGTCTTGATCTTGGTACATCTCGCTGAACAAGTGCTAGACTTTGGCCAGGAGCTAAAAGAGCAGCGGATGATCACTTGTCTGTGTATTATGGCATAGAAATTGCTTGTTCATTGTAAGAAAAGCATCTGTGAAAACTGTATGCCAAAATCTAGATCCCATATTCCATGTGGTACTTCACAATAAACAGCTAAAGAAATATTCACATGAAAATCAGCCACACAGTACATAAACTTATCATACAACAGACTAGTTGACTTGCTGGGAGAGCGCAATACAAATTTAGGTTATACATGGAATAAGAGTAAAAATAAGAAAATGTACAGTAAATTAAATCCCCTCCAGATTTTTAGTACAAATATTTTAGCTGATATACATCATAAATATTTTATTTGTCTATTCTGTCATACAAAGGCTACCACTGCAAACTTCATTCTGAAATAGCTACTTGCCTGGTGGTTATGCTGATCCTTTGGCTTCCTTTCTATTGGAGTCACTGACCCAGGACAAGTAAGCATATAAGGAACAGCACAGAAGAGCAGAACGTTCCTATCTACATACTTGTCTTGGTTCATATATGAAAGTATTAAAACTTTTGATGCTGAATATCAGCCAAGCAACTAGCATCTTCAAAAAGTGAGGTCATAAATGGCAACCTGCATGTTTTTTTTCACATTACTGGTCTCCTTTAAATTGAGCCTTAGGCCCCTTTCACACATGCGGACAGTATGTCCGTATTTCCTCCATCCGTTTGTGGATGAAATACGGACATACATGCATCCCTATGGGATAGCGGGTGTCTGCGGATGAACATCCGCAGGCACCCGATATCGTCCGCCTCCGCTATTGTCCGATTCTGCAGACGGAGAAAATCCTATTTTTCTATCCGTCTGCAGAGCGGTTCGGATGAACACGGACAGACGGTCCATGCTCATCTGATCCCCCATAAAGGAGAGCGGAGAGCTGACAGGGCGGTCCCTGCACAGTGTGCAGAGACCGCCCTGTCCGCCGCCGGCTCAGCGGGGACAACGGAGCGATCCCCGCTGAGCAAGCGGATCATC
Organism: Lithobates pipiens; assembly: GCF_037356315.1. Lineage (NCBI taxonomy): Eukaryota > Metazoa > Chordata > Amphibia > Anura > Ranidae > Lithobates > Lithobates pipiens. The sequence goes on from NW_027507790.1 coordinate 71,302,129, forward strand.
ACGGGGCGGATCATTACTGATCCGTCCCGTGTGAAAGGGGCCTTACTTAAAAGAAATATACTTGCTTTTTTTGTTAATATGGTTACATGTATGGCTTTTATGCTGATGTAGCGGCCGCTCCTGAAGAGCACACGCTATGCGTTTTTTTCTAAAATTAAAGTTGTCTAAACTGCAGTTTGGTTTAGGTATAATTGTCTAAATTGGACTTCAGCATCAGTCTGACTGGACTGTGAAATGTTCAGCCTGGACACAAGGGGCACTGTCTCTTCTGGCAGGCGTGGAACTATGGTCTGGTCAGGTGCTTAAATTACTCTTCTTTCAGAGCCAGGCCAGTGGGAGTGGCCCTCTCGCTGTGCCCTCTGGGAGATGGTATTTAAGATGTGGACGTCACGTGGTTCGGGGTTCCGGTCCAGTATGAAGTGCTGATTACATGGTCTTGGTCCTCCTGACCAGCCCCCAGGAAGGCTATGGCCTGGGGTGCGGATCCACCCGACTTTAATGTCTCGGGGCTGGCTAGCCCGAGGCAAGGAAACTAAAGGAGGATTCTGAGGTGGTTGGGTGGGACCCAGTGTACTTCAAGCATTCCAGGGGAGGACTCTTTAGAAGAACACCACGTACGGGCTGGTTTTCTTAACAAGAGCCTGGAAGGGCTGAATCAACCGTGAGAATCCGGTCTTGTGGATATCGCCAAGCAGGCTGAAAGATCCAGGTATCCTACAAGTGTTCTACATCTTAGTTTTCCTACGCGTTCTGCAACAACGTCTGTGACAAAGACTTTGTTCCTGAGTAAGCACCTTGTTGGCTGCTAGGCCTTTTGAGAGAGGGACTGTCCGACCTGAGTGTTCATCCAGCTGCGAATGGCTATTCTCTGGATGCAATCAAAGCAAGCAAGTTCTTTAACATTTTTGGACTTTGACATAGGAGTACATGAACCTCCTTTCCAAACCTCTGATCGAAAGTTGAAAGACTGTTCAATGGTTTGAGTTTTGCAAATAAAATCCATTCAAGTGGATCTATTGTCAGTCTCAAGTTACTGGGTCATCTACCATGGGACATCCCCTAGACGTGCCACCAGGAGAACCGAAGGTAATGGTAAGCCCAAAAATAACCAGCAGCTCCTTGGGTTTTAGTGCTACACTGGCATTCTAGCTTCAGTTATTTAAAACACTAACACTAAGGCCGCGTACACACGCGCGGACTGTTCGCCCAACCTTGTCCGCTGAACAGTGTTTGGGCGGACAGTCCGCTCGTGTGTGGGGCTTCAGCGGACAGTTTCAGCGGACAGTTGGACGAACAAGGTCTTACGGAAGTTCCGAAAAACTGTCCGCTGAAACAAGGTTTCAGCGGACTGTTCGCTCGTGTGTAGGCTTGTTCGGCCAACTAAGTCTCGCGCATGCTCAGAAAGGATTTCCACGTCGGAAGGTTGCATTGCAGTGTATAGGACGTCGTATTTTTCGTCCCGTCGTACGTGCCGTTCACGTCATCGCGCACGGTTTCAGCAAACTGTTCGTCCGTCGTGTGTGGCCATGTCCGTCCATGCTAAGTTTGAGCGGACTGTTTGCCGAAGCTGTTGGACGGACAAAGTTGGGCGAACAGTCCGCGCGTGTGTACGCGGCCTAAGCAAGCATGCACAACAGAAATGTCAAAAAGACAAGATAGACACAGGAGATGTTATTACCATACATGATGGAGGTCAGGACTCAAAATGCTGAAACCAGAGATCCAGCATGGCAGCCAGAATGAGAAATCAACAATGGCAGCCACCATGTTTCTTTTGAGAAAGGTTTCCTTTAAGGCGAAGTACTGAAGGTAGAAGCTTTAGTTTCAGTGCTAAATACATGTTTATGATGTAGCTAGTATTTTACTAGTATGCCACCAGAGAAACACAACATAAATAAGATTTCTATTTCTATTGATAGCAAATCAATTTTACTAGAACTCATAACGTTGGGCCTGTAAACCCAATTAACCAAAGCAATTAATATAATTTAGATCAGGGATATGCAATTAGCGGACATCCAGCTGTTGCAAAACTACAAGTCCCATCATGCCTCTGGGTGTCATGCTTGTGGTTATTAGAGTCTTGCTATGCCTCATGGACTTGTAGTTCTGCAACAGCTGGAGGTCCGCTAATTGCATATTCCTGATTTAGATGATAGTTGGTATTTTTCTCATATGAGATTATTGGACAGAAAGAAATTCATCTGTGTACTTAGGTTGGGTGATCGGCAATACCTACAATATACTACCTTAATGATGATTGTGTTTTATTTTCTCTTGGATACTCTTATAAAACGTACATATTATTTATCATTATAGAATTATCATTCACTCCAGTTACAAGCAGCAAATATGCTAACTGCTAGTATTCAGCATTAGCTGTCAGCGCGTCCTCTTGATTTTTTCAGCATAATATGCACACAAAGTGTTGTTTTCATTGCTATTATCATACACAAAAGCATAACAAAGCTAGGCAGGATTGGGTTGAGAACCTACTGATCATAGACCGGTTTCAAAAACCAAATCTTTATGAAGTATACTAGGGTATTCATCGCTAGCGTTCCACTTTCCTCTTGCATGATGCTACACCCTGTGCACTGAGGACTCAATCATCTATAACATTGGTGGTAAGCTTATGAAATATAAAGGGTCTCAAATGCAGTGAATTACATGTGCAGGGGACCAAACTATGATGGTACTTAAAAGTTTATTTTAAAGCTCAACTGTTGACTAAATTTCATCATAGTCCCCCTGGCTCTGGCTGCAATAATAACTTTCAGACCAGAGCTGTCCCCTTCATTTACTGTTCCTGGTCACAAGGTATCCTCAGTGTTCTGTGCTGAATGGTGTCCAGCACTCTTCTGCTATAAACACTGTCTGCAGTAGTGACAATGAACATTATAATATAATTTTTTTTTCTTTCCCTTTTGGGTAGAGTAAGAGAGAGTTTAACCCCTGTAAAATTTTTTGCCATCTCCATGTCCCATTGGAGAGATTTCCCCTCGCTTCTTGTCTCATAGACAAAACAGGAAATGAGAGGAAATCCCTCCAAAGTGAGGTAATCCTGGGTTATCCATTGAACCAGTGTCTGTCTTTGGGAGATTTCTCCTCTACTCCTGTTTTAGGAACAGCCCAAAATGTTGGATTTTATTTCACTTTGAGTGATAATGGTCACCAGGACAGATAGAGAGGGTGAATCTCCCTAACAGGGGTACACAGGGCATTAAACACATGACATGGGTGCTAATCCATATCCACTCTATCCAAATAAAAAAAAAAGTTATGCAATAGTTATACTCTAAAACAACATAATGAATGATTGTGATACATCTGTTGTGTACAGTGTGCATCTCCACCATCGTAAATAGGATACACTTGCTCCTTCTTCTATTCCTCATACAGTTGTTCTCTATCTGTAACAGACAGAAATCGGTATCCTGTAGTTGAATAATTTATTAAGTAAATGTTTACCTGGTCATGGCACTGATGATGCAGTGCATACAGTACCACACTAAGAAAAGCTCCTTCCAGAAACAAATGGAACTTACCTAATTTCAACTGAAGATGCCAAACCATGATAGTTTCTCTAATAGGGATGTTCTTGTGCAGCTCCCACATATTGATAATGTATCATGATCTATTTCCAACAATGTGACTGGGTAGCAATTAGCAGGCTACTACTGACAAATAGAGAATTAACTATCGTCATGTACAGTACTTAGCGTTAAAACAAACTATTATCAACCTTCACTGCACTTTGATCACTCAATCCATTAACATGGCTCCACATGACCAGGCTGATTGCTGAGACCAAAGTTTCTTTCTTTTCTTCCCACAAGAGTTAAGACTGCACCTAGTAAAATGAAAGTCACCTATAAAAATAGATTCCCTGGTGGTTTGTTCAATTCTTCTATATGTATATTTACGATGAGTATTTGGAGTTGTTGTACGAGGAGGATTTGGATTTTGTGGGAATTTCAGAGACTTGGTTCAACAGCTCTCATGATTGGCTGGCAACCATTCATGGGTATACCTTTTATTGCAGGGATAGAGAGGGTAAACAAGGGGGAGGAGTATGCCTGTGTATCAAGAATAATGTACAAGTGAATGTGAGAGATGACATCACTAAGGGAGCTAGGGAGGAGGTGGAATCCTTATGGGTAGAGCTCTAAAAGGATGAAGCTAAGGGGAAAATAATACTGGGAGTATGCTATAGGCCTCCTAACCTGAGGGAGGAGGGGGAGGTGGACGTCCTATCGCAATTTGTATTAGAATTAGAAGCAAGTATGGGAAGTGTTATCATAATGTGGGATTTTAATCATCCAGACAGACTGGGTGGCTCGCCAATCCCTAAATGTCTTACAGGAGAATTTCACGGGTCAGATGGTAGATGCACCAACTAGAAATAAAGCGTTACTAGATCTACTGATTACTAACAATATAGACCTGATCACATATGTGGAAATATGGGGAAATTTAGGAAACAGCGATCACAGGTAAATTGGCTTCAGTATAAATCACACAAAAAGGAAACATAAGGGAAATACAAAGACATTGAATTTCAAAAGAGCCAACTTCCCTAAACTATGCACCTTGTTAGAAGATATAAATTGGGATAAAATCTTAGGAACAAAGAACACGGAGGAGAGATGGGTTCGCTTTAAGAGCATATTAAATAAGGGCATTAACCTGTACATCCCATTGGGTAATACATTTACAAGAGTGAACAAAAGTCTGGATGGCTTAACGCCAATGTAAAAATGCATATAAAAGCAAAAGAGAAGGCCTTCAAAAAATACCAGGTTGAGAGATCATCATCAGCATTCAAACTTTATAAAGAATGCAACAAGAAATGTAAGGGTGCAATTAGGGCGGCTAAGATAGAACACGAAAGACGCATAGCAGAGAAGAGCAAAAATCCCCAAAAAAGGGAGGACAGACCATACTGGCTCCATAAAGAATGAGGAAGGACATCTGAATACAAAGGATGGGGAGATGGTGAACGTATTGAATGTATTCTTCTCTTCAATCTTCACAAGGGATTTGGGGGGCTTCAGTAACCAAAACTGAATTGTTTATCCTCGGAACACATCACAGGAAGCACCCTCATGGCTAACAGAGGACAGAATTAGAATTAGACTTGAGAAACTTAACATTAATAAATCGATGGGACCAGATGTCTTGCACCCGAGGGTACTAAGGGAACTCAGTCAAGTAATTGCCAGACCATTATTCCTAATTTTTACTGGCAGTCTACTGACTGGAATGGTACCAAGAGATTGGAGAAAAGCCAATGTAGCACCAATATTTAAAAAGGGCCCAAAATACATCCCTGGGAATTACAGATCAGTTATCCTAACATCAATAGTGTGCAAACCCTTAGAAGGGATTATACGGGACTACATACAAGATTTTAGTAATGAAAATGGTATCATTAGCAGCAATCAGCATGGATTCATGAAGAATCCTTCTTGCCAAACCAATCTATTAACCTTCCAAAAGGAGGTGATTTGCCATCTAGATAAAGGAAGGCCCTTAGGCATCTAGATTTTGCATAAGCATTTGACATAGTTCCCCATAAATGTTTACTGTACAAAATAAGGTCCGTTGGCATGGACCATAGGGTGAGTACATGGATTGAAAACTGGCTCAAAGGGCGAGTTCAGAGGGTGGTGATAAATGGGGAATTTATCACCCCAGATGAAGTCTATTTAGACTAAACGCATCGGGTAAAGTGCCGCTATTACCATTGTGCCATCTTATGCGATTTATTCTTAATTGACATGTGTGTGTTTAATTTTTTAGCCATTTTTTTAATTAAACAATTTGAAACATTATCACACTATGTGGAACCTTTTTTGTTCTTTTGGTTTTACCGTGTGAGCTGATTTTTAACCTCCCTGAGTGTCCTCCCATTGGCTGTATCTCACTTGATGTCCATTTGTACACATACTGATGTCCCATACTGTACCAAGTTTAGGGAGATCGAGGCTATCAGGATTGTCATTGGTTTTCCATCAACCATGGTGCTTTGACACCCAAGCCTTTTTGACTTGGGAGGTATATGCCTCTTCAAGTCTAACCTTTCTGGTAAGCCTTCAAAAAATTGGTGGCAGTTTCTTCACAAGATTTTCTCAGCTGTTGACCTGTATTGATGTATTGATATCCATCTACTCACAGACAGTATTCATAATCACCAGACCAATTGGTTTTTACTGTTTTTTTTATCAGTTATCACGTGGTGGACATTTTCACAATGCCATTTTTATTTATGCCTTTATTTTTTTCTCTATAAGCACTGCCTTATTTTTTTCTTTTTGTCTATGTGCTGCTTGTCTTTGGCTATGCTGGCTGCTTAATTTTTCCACACAGCACAGTTTATATACATAACACTAGATAAATAGGGAATACTCGGAATGGTCAGAGGTGGGTAATGGGGTCCCACAGGGTTCTGTGCTGGAATCAATCCTATTTAATTTGTTCATAAACAACCTGTAGGATGGGGTAAACAGTTCAATCTCTGTATCTGTGGATGATACTAAGCTAGGCAGGGCAATAACTTCTCTGCAGAATGTGGAAAACTTGCAAGAAGATCTGAATAAATTAATTGGGTGGGCAACTACATGGCAAATGAAGTTTCATGTAGAAAAATGTAAAATAATGCATTTTGGTGGCAAAAATATGAATGCAATCTGTACACTAGGGGGAGAACCTCTGAAGGAATCTAGGATGGAAAAGGCCCTGGGGTTCCTAGTAGATGATAGGCTCATCAATGGAATGGAATGCCAAGCTGCTGCTAACAAGCAAACAGAATATTGGCATGTAGTAAAAAAGGGATTAACTCCAGGGATAAAGCGATAATTCTCCCACTCTGCAAGACTCTGGTCCGGCTGCACCTGGAGTATGCTGTCCAGTTCTGGGTACCAGTCTTCAGTACTGGAAATGGAAACCGGCTGAGCGACCACCTCATTGGGAATAACCTTCTTAATCCCTGTAATGAAAAGTCTCACACTCTGCTTGAGTGCTTTCGTCATATATCGTTTACTCTCAGTCTTAATATAGATATCAGATATTCCAACCACTCACAAGCACAAAACAAGATGATGCTTGTTTAGTTGCTGAACATGGACTCTTTTATTAGAACCAAAATAGAAGTCTTATATACAGTAAAAGAGGAGGTCCCTCCCTCCTGCTCATATTACTCTAACAATACAAACAGTAACCATAAACAGAATTAACATGAGCTAATTAACTAATTCCTTAAAGCAGCCAATGTGACTCTGTGCCCTCCTGAGCATTGTTATGATTGATCAGGATTTCACTACAGGTCAAACTTGTTGTCACTGAGCTTCACACAGTAGATTATACATTATCATAAACATCAACAAAGAACTCCATACAATAGCAGGGTTAATTAGCACAAACATCAATGGGTGAAATACTCTTAGAAGCTCTGGTAAGCCAGACTAGACTCATTTACATTATATAAGATAACAGACAGGTGGCTGGAGTTGATGACATTAGCATCTAACAGTATGTGTCCCAACAGTATGAATCAATATTTCTAATGTGGCATATACAGGGTTCCCAGAATCTGTGTGTCTTGGGGGGGACATGGACCTGAATCTAAAGTAATACCACCTGAAGGGTCCCCAGGCATACAGCTCACAAAGAGCACCATTCCCTGAATGGCAGGGCCCATAATCTGTTTGCAAGTGGCTAGCATTCAGTCCCCTCCAAAAGCCTCTGTTCTGGGTGAGCCTGTCACAATCCCCTTCAGTCTGGATTTCGCCCACAGCACTCCACAGAAACTGCCCTCCTAAAACTCACAAACAATTTATTAAAAGCCAAAACCAACAGTCATTATTCTGTACTCTTACTCTTGGACCTTTCCGCTGCCTTTGATACAGTTGACCACCCCCTCCTCCTCAAAAAACTAAATTTACTTGGTCTCCATGGCTGCACCTTCAGTGTCACTTACAAATCCACTTCCTCCTCTCCAACTCCTCTTACCATTGGGGCCCCCCAAGGTTCTGTCCTTGGACTTCTACTATTCTCGATCTACACGTCCTCCCTGGGTCAGCTGATAGTCTCCCATAGCTTTCACTACCATTTATATGCTGATGACACCCAATCTATCTCTCTGCCCCTCAGCACACCCCATCAATCTCCTCACGCATCACTGATTTAGTAACAGACAGATCTGATTGAATGTCAAACTACTTCCTCAAACTGAATCTATCTAAAGCTGAGCTCTTAATATTTCATCCCCCACGTGCACCCTCCCCTGACTTCTCTGTCAAGATCAATAGCACGTCTATCAGTCTGTCCCCACATGCCAGGGTGCTAGGGGTAACCTTAGACTCTGAACTGTCCTTTCAGGCCCACATACAATCCCTGTCCAAATCATGCCACCTTACCCTCCGCAACATTTCCAGAATATGCCCCTTTTTTAACTAATGACACCACCAAGCTTCTAATTCACTCCCTGTTTATCTCTCTCCTTGACTACTGCAACTTCCTCTTTATTGGATTACCTTTACATAGACTAACCCCCCTTCAGTCCATAATGAATGCCGCTGCAAGACTCATCCACCTTACCAACCATTCAATGTCCTCCACCCCTCTCTGCCAATCCCTCCACTGGCTTCCACTCACCCAACAAATATAATTTACAAAGCCATCCATAACTCTGCCCCCAGTTACATCACTAATCTAGTCCCAAAATACCAACCAAGCCACTCTCTTTGGTCCTCCCAAGACCTCCTGCTCTTTAGCTCCCTTGTCAACTCTTCCCATGCTCACCTCCAATATTTCTCAAGAGCTTCTCCCATCCTTTGGAACTCACTACCCGGGAGAACACAAAGTGATTATTGCTAGCAAGTATAGCCGCTGGCAATAGCTGCATGAAAAACAAGACAGGCTGGTTGTACCCAAGTTGAATGATTGATCAACCTGGGTACAATAAGCTTGCTCATACAAGGTTCAAATCTCGGCCAGTCCCGCCTGAACTGGTCAAGATTCAAAACGTCTATAGCCAGCTTAAGCCATAATGATTGTTACTTTCAGTATAGAGAGCTGATCAGAGCTAAAGACTATCATTCACATTGTGAAATAACATAATGAACTTTGACAAGAAAAAAGGTTAAAACATTCACATAAAAATTATATTTACATTTGTAAATAGGGATGAGGTTTAAGTTTGCCGCTACCACTTTTGTGCACTAGTCCAAATCATTTGGTGGAGGGGGAATTATGGTGTGGGTTTACTTTTCAGTGGTTGGGCTTGGCCTCTTATTTCCAGTGAAAGGAACTCTTAAGGCATCAGCATACCAAGACATTTTGGATAATTTTATGCTCCCAATTTTGTGGGAACAGTTTGGGGATGGTCCCTTCCTGTTCCAACATGATCACGCACCAGTGCACAAACAAGGTCCATAAAGCATGGATGAGCGAGTTTGCGGTAGAGGAACTTGACTGGCCTGCACAGAGTCCTGACCTCAAACCAATAGATCTCCTTTTGGATGAATTAGAGCCAGGCCTTCCCATCCAACACCAGTGCCTCACCTCACAAATGCACTTCTGGAAAAATTGTCAAACATTCCCATAGACACACTCATAGACACACCCATAGACAACCTTGTGGACAGCCTTCCCAGAAGAGTTGAAGCTGTTATACTGTAGCTGTAGGGTGGGCCAACTCAATAGTGAACCCTGTGGACTAAGACTGGGATGCTATTAAAGTTCATTTGTGTGTGTAAAGGCAGGTAGTGATGGCCGAACGGTTCGCCCGGCGGTCGTTTCGCGGCGAATTTCCGACTTTCGCCGTCCGCGGGTTCGAACGCCTTTTTCCGTCGTTCGCCCCGGCGGACTTACGTGTTTAATGTATACAAGAACTTTAACCTTTCGTGACACGTTTATCATGTGTTACAGGACAACCAATTGAGACATGACAGCTCATGGACACTTGGACATTCCCCCTAACCTATAAATACACCCGATCCGGTGGCCATTTTACATTCTTTCTTCTGTCACTGTAGGGAAAGGATCCTGTGTGGAGTAGGGACAGAGAAAACGCTAGCTATTTGGTACACAAAAGTTCTTTTCAGGACTGGTATAGGTGTTAGGTCAGCAGCCTGAGTTTCTTTTGTCAGTTTAGATAAAGGGACAGAGCGCTGTATGCTGCTATTTTAGGGACAGCTCAGCCAGATTAGTCTTTCTTCATCATCATCATCATCATCATCATTAGCTGTTACTATCAGGTCCACAAAAGAGCTGTTCCAGCTAATCGTTCCAGCCTACTCTTTTTTGCCAATTTGTATAGGGACAGGCAGGAAGCAGTGTGTCAGGCAGTGAGGATAATTTTAAAGACTTGCTGTTACTATTAGTTCCACAAAGGTTCTTTTCAGGACTGGTATCAGTGGTACGGTAATAGGCTTGTACACGTATAATATTCTTTCTTCCAAATATAGAAAGAATATTATACTTGACTGCTGCCCTTCTGCTGCAGTCTGCTAATCATTCACAACTCACTTGTTCCACAAAGCTCTTTATCAGGACTGGTAACTTGGTCTGTCTAGGGTGCTACGGTACATAGGCTTGGGTGCGGTACAGTCTGCTGTTCTGTAAGGACCGCTATCGGTCCACAATACATAGGGTTGCCGTGCACTACTGCTGACCGCTGCCCTATACTGCAGCAGTCCTTCATTGGTATAGGGACTGACGTACAGTCTGCTAATCACTAACACACAACCTGCTTGGTCCACAAAAGTTCTTATAAGGACTGGTAACTTGGTATAGGGTGCTACGGTACATAGGCCTGAGTGCGTTACAGTCTGCTGTTCTGTAAGGACCGCTATCGGTCCACAATACATAGGGTTGCCGTGCACTACTGCTGACCGCTGCCCTATACTGCAGCAGTCCTTCAGCGGTATAGGGACTGACGCACAGTCTGCTAAACACTAACACACAACCTGCTTGGTCCACAAAAGTTTTTATAAGGACTGGTAACTTGGTATAGGGTGCTACGGTACATAGGCCTGAGTGCAGTACAGTCTGCTGTTCTGTAAGGACCGCTATCGGTCCACAATACATAGGGTTGCCGTGCACTACTGCTGACCGCTGCCCTATACTGCAGCAGTCCTTCATTGGTATAGGGACTGACGTACAGTCTGCTAATCACTAACACACAACCTGCTTGGTCCACAAAAGTTCTTATAAGGACTGGTAACTTGGTATAGGGTGCTACGGTACATAGGCCTGAGTGCGTTACAGTCTGCTGTTCTGTAAGGACCGCTATCGGTCCACAATACATAGGGTTGACGTGCACCACTGCTGACCGCTGCCCTATACTGCAGCAGTCCTTCAGCGGTATAGGGACTGACGTACAGTCTGCTAAACACTAATACACAACCTGCTTGGTCCACAAAAGTTCTTATAAGGACTGGTAACTTGGTATAGGGTGCTACGGTACATAGGCTTGAGTGCGGTACAGTCTGCTGTTCTGTAAGGACCGCTATCGGTCCACAATAGATAGGGTTGACGTGCACCACTGCTGACCGCTGCCCTATACTGCAGCAGTCCTTCAGCGGTATAGGGACTGACGCACAGTCTGCTAAACACTAACACACAACCTGCTTGGTCCACAAAAGTTTTTATAAGGACTGGTAACTTGGTATAGGGTGCTACGGTACATAGGCCTGAGTGCGTTACAGTCTGCTGTTCTGTAAGGACCGCTATCGGTCCACAATACATAGGGTTGCCGTGCACTACTGCTGACCGCTGCCCTATACTGCAGCAGTCCTTCATTGGTATAGGGACTGACGTACAGTCTGCTAATCACTAACACACAACCTGCTTGGTCCACAAAAGTTCTTATAAGGACTGGTAACTTGGTATAGGGTGCTACGGTACATAGGCCTGAGTGCGTTACAGTCTGCTGTTCTGTAAGGACCGCTATCGGTCCACAATACATAGGGTTGACGTGCACCACTGCTGACCGCTGCCCTATACTGCAGCAGTCCTTCAGCGGTATAGGGACTGACGTACAGTCTGCTAAACACTAATACACAACCTGCTTGGTCCACAAAAGTTCTTATAAGGACTGGTAACTTGGTATAGGGTGCTACGGTACATAGGCTTGAGTGCGGTACAGTCTGCTGTTCTGTAAGGACCGCTATCGGTCCACAATACATAGGGTTGCCGTGCACTACTGCTGACCGCTGCCCTATACTGCAGCAGTCCTTCATTGGTATAGGGACTGACGTACAGTCTGCTAATCACTAACACACAACCTGCTTGTTCCACAAAAGTTCTTATAAGGACTGGTAACTTGGTATAGGGTGCTACGGTACATAGGCTTGAGTGCGGTACAGTCTGCTGTTCTGTAAGGACCGCTATCGGTCCACAATAGATAGGGTTGACGTGCACCACTGCTGACCGCTGCCCTATACTGCAGCAGTCCTTCAGCGGTATAGGGACTGACGTACAGTCTGCTAAACACTAATACACAACCTGCTTGGTCCACAAAAGTTCTTATAAGGACTGGTAACTTGGTATAGGGTGCTACGGTACATAGGCTTGAGTGCGGTACAGTCTGCTGTTCTGTAAGGACCGCTATCGGTCCACAATAGATAGGGTTGACGTGCACCACTGCTGACCGCTGCCCTATACTGCAGCAGTCCTTCAGCGGTATAGGGACTGACGTACAGTCTGCTAAACACTAATACACAACCTGCTTGGTCCACAAAAGTTCTTATAAGGACTGGTAACTTGGTATAGGGTGCTACGGTACATAGGCTTGAGTGCGGTACAGTCTGCTGTTCTGTAAGGACCGCTATCGGTCCACAATACATAGGGTTGCCGTGCACTACTGCTGACCGCTGCCCTATACTGCAGCAGTCCTTCATTGGTATAGGGACTGACGTACAGTCTGCTAATCACTAACACACAACCTGCTTGTTCCACAAAAGTTCTTATAAGGACTGGTAACTTGGTATAGGGTGCTACGGTACATAGGCTTGAGTGCGGTACAGTCTGCTGTTCTGTAAGGACCGCTATCGGTCCACAATAGATAGGGTTGACGTGCACCACTGCTGACCGCTGCCCTATACTGCAGCAGTCCTTCAGCGGTATAGGGACTGACGTACAGTCTGCTAAACACTAATACACAACCTGCTTGGTCCACAAAAGTTCTTATAAGGACTGGTAACTTGGTATAGGGTGCTACGGTACATAGGCTTGAGTGCGGTACAGTCTGCTGTTCTGTAAGGACCGCTATCGGTCCACAATAGATAGGGTTGACGTGCACCACTGCTGACCGCTGCCCTATACTGCAGCAGTCCTTCAGCGGTATAGGGACTGACGTACAGTCTGCTAAACACTAATACACAACCTGCTTGGTCCACAAAAGTTCTTATAAGGACTGGTAACTTGGTATAGGGTGCTACGGTACATAGGCTTGAGTGCGGTACAGTCTGCTGTTCTGTAAGGACCGCTATCGGTCCACAATAGATAGGGTTGACGTGCACCACTGCTGACCGCTCACCTATACTGCAGCAGTCCTTCAGCGGTATAGGGACTAAGAGTTTTGTCACAGGGTCATTTAAAAAATGACATGCAGAGGAAGAGGCAGGCCCTTCCGCAGGGGTGGTAGGGGTAGGGCAGGAGCAACAGGCTTGAGCCAAAGTGGGAAGTTGCAGAAGGTGCGTTCAATTACTTTAAAGGATGCACCAGACTTGGTTGAGTGGCTCGCTCAGCCTTACTCTTCTGCACCCTCCTCATCCTCTCGATCTGCACCCTCTTCTTCACTCTCTGCTATGTGCACCCCCAAAGACACTACCACCAACAACACGACCACCACCACCACCACCACATACCTTCCGCTTGAGTCACTGGAATTATTTTCCGATCCATATCAAGAGGACATTTCTGATGCGCAGCCACTCTTGGTATTGGATCAGGAAGAGGAGGTAGCAACAAGCGCTACTCAGCAGTCTGACGCCAGTACCCAGATCAGCCCAAGGAGGAGGTTGGTCCCCGGTGTTGCTGCCTACTCTACTTATAGCGGTGGGGAAGGTGACGTTGATGATGACGTGTCTAGTGATGTCACGTGGGTGCCCACAAGAGAGGAAGAGGAGGGGAGTTCAGAGGGAGATATGGACCAGCAGATAGGGAGGAGAAGCAGCAATGACTTACATTGCACAGCAGGGACAAAGCAGACTGCAAATGTATCAGGAGCGAGTCATCGACCATGTACGGTCACATCTGGCGCTCCCAGGACACCGGCACATGGCTCCGCAGTGTGGGCTTTTTTTAACGTGTCCGCTGCTGACAATAGCGTTGCCATCTGCAATCTTTGCAGTCAACGCGTTAGTCGCGGTAAGCCCAATACTCACCTAGGGACGACCGCCTTAAGAAGGCACATGAGCAGCCATCACCGAGCCCAGTGGGAGCAACGGAACACACAAAGCCACACTGCAGGCTCTCACCGTCCAGCCTCGTCTTCTACTTCTCCTTCTCCTCTCTCCTCACAATTGTCCTCCACTCCACCTTCCATCACGCCAAGCTCACATTTTTCTGCAAAAAGGCAGGCTTCCGTGGGCCTAATGTTTGAGCGTAAAAAAATGATGACGCCGGATAACCCTCTTGCCCAACGGTTGGCGGCTGGCTTGTCAGAACTCATAGCCCGCCAACTACTGCCATATAAACTGGTGGACTCGGAGGCCTTTCGCAAATTTGTGGCCATTGGAACACCACAATGGAAGGTCCCAGGAAGGAAGTATTTCTCAGAGAAGGGCATCCCAGAGCTATATGGCCATGTTCAGCGGCAAGTGAATGTATCTCTGGCACACAGTGTCGGTGCCAAGATACATCTGACCACAGACACGTGGTCTAGCAAACACGGGCAGGGAAGGTATATCAGTTTTACTGCCCACTGGGTGAACCTTCTGACGGCCGTCAAGCATGTAACCCGTGGCACCCGTGTAGATTTGGTTTTACCGCCACGGATTGCATGCAGGCCTGACTCTTCTTCTCCTCCTCCTACTCCATCCTCCTCCCTCTCCTCCTCAGCTGCCTCCTCCTTTTCCGCTGCTAGCGTCTCTTCCACTGCACCGCCCAAGCTCCCCAGAACCTATTCCACATGCCAGGTGAGACGTTGCCATGCCGTGCTGCGTCTGTTGTGCCTGGAAGCAAAGAGCCACACTGGCCCGGCACTCCTTTCAGCTTTGCGTTCACAGGCAGATGAGTGGCTAACACCGCTCAATTTGACAGTTGGTAAAGTGGTGTGTGACAACGGTGCCAATCTGCTTAGCGCATTGAAACAGGGCAAAATCACGCACGTGCCGTGCATGGCACACGTCTTAAACTTGGTCGTGCAGCGATTCCTTGTCAAATACCCTGGGGTCCAGGACATCTTGCGGCAGGCAAGGAAAATCTCGGCCCATTTCAGAAGATCTTACACGGCCATGGCTCGCCTTGCTGACATTCAGCGGCGACACCATCTGCCGGTCAGACGTCTTATTTGCGATTGCCCGACGCGATGGAACTCAACCTTCTATATGCTTGATAGGCTGCTCCAGCAGAAACGTGCAGTTAACGTCTACCTGTATGAACTCTGCGAAAGAAACGGTTCTGGGGAGCTGGGTTTTTTTTCACCGCGCCAGTGGCTGCTCATGCGCGACACATGCAGACTTCTGCGGCCATTTGAGGAGATCACCAAACTGGTCAGTCGCAGCCATGGCGCCATCAGTGACATGGTACCTTATGCCTTCTTTCTGGAGCGTGCATTGCGTCGTGTCATTGATCAGGCTGTGGAGGAGCAGGAGCGGGAAGATGAGGAAGTCGCAATGCTGGATGAATTCCCAGGGGGGGCTACTCTATCTGAGACAAGTCAACAACAGGAGTCTGATGAGGAGTCAGAGGAGGATGGTGCCGGGGCGGATGAGCAGGAGCAAGAAGAGCATGCTTTAAACCTTTCTGGGATCCCTGTTGTGCGAGGATGGGGAGAGGAGAATGAAGAGGACGACATTATCCTGGATGATGAGCAGGAGCCAGGCCACCACACCGCTTCCACTTTAGTGCAAATGGGGGCCTTCATGCTCCAGTGTTTTAATAGGGACCCCCGTATAAAAAGCATGAGGGTCAAGGACCAGTACTGGGTGGCAACGTACTTAGACCCCCGGTACAAACACAAAATGGCGGAAATGTTACCGCCGTCGCAGAGGGCTGTCAGAATGCAGCACTTCCAGGCCTTGCTTCGAGAAATGCTGCATTCTGCTTTTGCGTGCGCTGGCAGAGGAGCAATTCCCACTCCCAGAGAAGGATTTGCGGGTACCAATCCAACAGCGCCTGCAAGAAGAGGCCGGTTTGAAGATGTGTTGGTGACTTCGGATATGAGGTCATTCTTTCAGCCGACCCATCGACAGGTGTCATCCGGATCCAGCATCAGGGAACGCCTAGACCGTCAGGTGTCCGACTACATTGGGTTAACGGCCGATGTGGACGCTCTGAGGAGTGATGAACCCCTAGACTACTGGGTGGGCAGGCTTGACCTCTGGCCAGAGCTTGCCCAATTTGCAATCGAACTGTTGGCTTGCCCCTCATCCAGTGTCCTGTCCGAAAGGACGTTCAGCGCAGCAGGGGGGATTGTGACCGATAAGCGTACTCGCCTAGCTCACCACAGTGTTAACTACCTCACATTTCTAAAAATGAATGAGGCATGGATCTCGGAGGAATTCAACACATGTGATCAGTAGACCATGTATATGTCTATAAACAATTTTTGGAATCAAGCACACAGACCTTCTTAATTCATTTGGCTCACTTCCCTGACCCAAAAAAGCACACCGTACTATATGCCCCTACCCTCCTCTTTGAAGAGGTTGAGCGGTGTCATATTTCTACTGGGGCTGCTTATTATGAGGGGTTCCCACCATCCCTGTGCTGTGCTGACTTCCTCCTGGGTGTTCTTATTATGAGGGGCTCCCACCATCCCTGTGCTGTGCTGACTTCCTCCTGGGGGTTCTTATTATGAGGGGATCACACCATCCCTGTGCTGTGCTGACTTCCTCCTGGGGCTGCTTACGGTGCTGCTGTCAGCGCTGTATGTCACGGAGCTGCTGTCAGCGCTGTATGTCACGGAGCTGCTGTCAGCGCTGTATGTCACGGAGCTGCTGTCAGCGCTGTATGTCACGGAGCTGCTGTCAGCGCTGTATGTCACGGAGCTGCTGTCAGCGCTGTATGTCACGGAGCTGCTGTCAGCGCTGTATGTCACGGAGCTGCTGTCAGCGCTGTATGTCACGGAGCTGCTGTCAGCGCTGTATGTCACGGAGCTGCTGTCAGCGCTGTATGTCACGGAGCTGCTGTCAGCGCTGTATGTCACGGAGCTGCTGTCAGCGCTGTATGTCACGGAGCTGCTGTCAGCGCTGTATGTCACGGTGCTGCTGTCAGCGCTGTATGTCACGGAGCTGCTGTCAGCGCTGTATGTCACGGAGCTGCTGTCAGTGCTGTATGTCACGGAGCTGCTGTCAGCGCTGTATGTCACGGAGCTGCTGTCAGCGCTGTATGTCACGGAGCTGCTGTCAGCGCTGTATGTCACGGTGCTGCTGTCAGCGCTGTATGTCACGGAGCTGCTGTCAGCGCTGTATGTCACGGAGCTGCTGTCAGCGCTGTATGTCACGGAGCTGCTGTCAGCGCTGTATGTCACGGAGCTGCTGTCAGCGCTGTATGTCACGGAGCTGCTGTCAGCGCTGTATGTCACGGTGCTGCTGTCAGCGCTGTATGTCACGGAGCTGCTGTCAGCGCTGTATGTCACGGAGCTGCTGTCAGTGCTGTATGTCACGGAGCTGCTGTCAGCGCTGTATGTCACGGAGCTGCTGTCAGCGCTGTATGTCACGGAGCTGCTGTCAGCGCTGTATGTCACGGTGCTGCTGTCAGCGCTGTATGTCACGGAGCTGCTGTCAGCGCTGTATGTCACGGAGCTGCTGTCAGCGCTGTATGTCACGGAGCTGCTGTCAGCGCTGTATGTCACGGAGCTGCTGTCAGCGCTGTATGTCACGGAGCTGCTGTCAGCGCTGTATGTCACGGTGCTGATGTCAGTGCTCTGTATTACGGTGCTGCTGTCAGTGCTCTGTATCTCCTGCACCCTCTTGTTTGCCTACCCTGGTCCCTGACCTTCCCTCTCCTCCATTGCCTTCATTAGCTCCATAGTCCTGAATTGTCAGAACAATTTCCCAAATAAAAAAAAAATGCTTGTAGTTATCGATCCCAAATTCACCTCATACATGTATTATGCTATTGTCCAGGTGGTGGGACTACGTGCTACCCCCTAATAATTACCCCGTGGCCGCAAATTCGACCTAAAGGTTTGCGAAATTCGCCTCCCATTGAAGTCAATGGAGCCCGCGGCGAACGGTCGTTTTCGCGAACGTTTGTGTCCGTTCGCGTTTCGCGTTCGCGAAACGTCCCGTCGGAAGTTCGTCCATCACTAAAGGCAGGCATCCCAGTACTTTTGACAATATAGTGTATATCAAGCAGCAACTGTACACCGATTTCTGCAATATAATGGTAAACCATGTAAGTGCAGTCATTAAATGGATGGTTATTGTAACTACTGCCGCTACATTGGTGGTCAGTGGAAATACACACACTACATTGCTAGTGAATATGAATTGGCCTTTTACATTGGTGGCCAGAATTTGCTACACTGTTTTATAGATGATCAATGTAAATTCTCCTTTTACAATGGTGATCATTGTAAATGCCTCTGTGTAACTTCCCCTGATTAATTGGTTCCCAGGGTAAATTAATTTGTGCCACTGGGTGAAAGATTCCTATTTAATATTGTCAGTGGAAAACAGACCCTCAGTTATTGGTGGCTAGTAGTGGTTACTCACCTGAAAGACCTGCCTGCTGATTTCCAAACCATCTGTGCCATAATTATGAAATTACAGTTCCAAATCACCTACGGATCCACAAATGACAAATGGCTAGTTTCATCTGGCCACTATGGCTCTTGGGCCCATTAGATGCAGGGAAAGCCCCTATCTGTAATAGGCCCCAGGACTTTAGATGCCCCTCTATAACTGCATTGGCTGCACAGCTGATATGTCCACCACTGTGTATATCATAAAAGGAGGACTTAAGCTATATATTTAACCTAGCTCTTTATAAGGCTCATTGATATAGAACTAAATAAAAAGCTATACAATTTATGTTCTGCATGTACTGTCAAACACTCACATTCACAAGTCCTTTCCCCTCAGGGTTCAATTTACTCTACTATTAGTACCCCTGAATTCAGTGGAATCTTGTGACAAGTGGGGAACTTAAGGCATATCTAAGAATTTTATTGGTATGGTCCCACCAGTGTGATCTGTGTCACCATTATAACTTATAACTGAACTTTTGGCAGATATAAAAAAAGACCAATAAATGTAATTCAATGGATTTTATCTATGAGGGATCTTGTGAAGATCTAATGGAAGCTGCAATTATACTGTGTACCAAAAAATACAGAAAACAAACGAGAAAAGAAAAATGAACTGTGCTAATATATATATATATATATATATATATATATATATATATATATATATATATATATATATATATATATATATATATATATATATATATATATAATATAATAAGTAAATTGATTAATTATATGTAGAAAGTGGCCTCACTACTGGGGTCAGACTTATGCTGCCCACAAAAATGACTCGAAGGTCACACCACTCTTAAACACCCTTGGTAGTGATCAAAACAGAGTTAATATGTTGGTGTCTAATGCAAAAACCTGTGAAAAATCAAATCTCAGGTGACTAAAATATACATGAGATCCATAATGAACGCAAATTAGATATCCAATGATTAATATACATACAATAAATTGTGAGCAAAATAAATGTGCAAGTGAAAAATATATAAAGATATTATATAAATTAATAAAAAACAATCTCAAATTAATGAATCAAAAGAAGTCCCACAGAATGGAGTCCAGCAATTAAAAATGTGCACCCATATGTGAAATAGGTGTAAAGAGATGAATGAAGTCCATCCACAAATATCTTAAAAAATGTGAGCCGTGTTAAATCCACAACCACCTATGTGAAGATTGGCTCCTTACCTGAAATTTCTGTCCCCCAATCCAGAAGGTCACAGACAGCGTAAAAATAGTATAGCAGCTTCTCCAGCCATCACATTCCTCCGCTGGTACATATGACCTCCACCGCATGAAACATGGACTACTGGCCTTCGAATTAACCCCAATCAATCCAAACTCATGGGTAAGTAAAGTATCGATGTATATAAAAGATAAGAAGGCTCCAAATAGCGTAAAACCCTCATTTTAAATTGTATTAAAATATATAAAAAACACACACAAGTCAGGCCTTAAGTTGGTTGCGCCGCGCGGATGCACATCACAACAAACCCGTCCTCCCTGAATCATACACAGACACGAGGTGACGTCAGCGTGTCACTCTTCCCTACGCATTTTGTAATGGTGGAGGGAGTCGCAAGCCTTTTTTCCCGACTTGTTGCTAATCGTTGCTATATCACGATTACTATCTGTTTTCCACATTCCGGATCGGTAGAATTCGGCAGAATTTATCCTTTGTAGAGACACGTCATTGGGACTTTACATTACTAATTATTATTATTATGTATGGTGGTTCACTGATGTTCACTATTTCTCCAGTACAATTATTGTCATTATATATGTGCATATTTTTACTTTGGTGATCACCACATTGTTTCAAGCATTTTTGTCACAGCCATTTTAATTGAGTGGTTTAGAAAATATTTTGCAGATTGGTGGTTTAGAATAATGTTTTTTGCAGAGCGCCCTTAATCATTGTTACCAGTCTTTATATACTCCATATGTTGAATATAACCAAATCAATCCTCTAAATTCAACACATATAGAGTTCCCCCACACAAATTGTCATAATACAGACATATCATGATGCAGATCATCATAATACAGACATAATCAAAGATTTTTGATAAAGACACTATCGTTCATATCCTTATCAAGGCCAGACAAAGCATAAACTGATCATGAATTGTTGATGACATCGTTAACGTTCTTATCCACGTTGAGGCCGTATGGGACTTAAGTTTTGAGTCTATGGATCCAGAACATTTCTAATTGGAAAATTTCCCTGACCAATGACCCACTCCTCCAATGGGGTTTGTATTTATCAATGCCCATGTACAATATGTTTGATGGATCTCTATTATGTACCTGATCATAATGTCTAGAAACTGGGTGTTTATCAAAACGCTGCCTGATGTTGTTAATGTGTTAGTTTAGTCTGACACGAAGTGCCCTTTTGGGCCTCCCCACATACTGTAGGCCGCAAGGACATTGTATGAGGTAGACCACTGCCTCTGAAGAACAAGTAATAAAAGGTTCAACTTCATACAATTTCAGGGTACTGGTGGACATACAATTGCAGATTTTAGTCCCCTTGTTTATACTTAGGGTACAAACCGGACAATTTTTGCACCTATAATAACCCGTCAGGTTTTGAAATAAACACCTGTTGACCTTAGGTGGATCCTGCACACTAGGGGCAATTTTACTACCTAAAGAGGATGCCCCTTTAAAGACAATATGTGGTTTCTCTGGTACCACTGCACCAAGGAACTGATCACTGGTCAACAAATGCCAGTGTTTATGAATCAGGCTCCTGATGCAGCGATGTTGTACCAAGAAAGTAGTAATGAATGGTAAGGTGACTTGATTACTCATCTTATTCAGATGCCTATCTGCTAGTAATGCTGATATATCCTTCTCGTGTGCAGTCCTAGCTGCTTCAGATAGGACAGCGGAATCATATCCTTTTTCCACAAACCTACTAGAAAGTAATGCTACTTAATTGTCGAATGTTTCGACATCGGTGCAGTTCCATCTAGGACGCATAAACTGTCCCAAAGGGACTGCTTTCAACCATGGCTCGAAGTGACAACTGTCTAGGGGAATGTATGAATTGCTATCAGTCGATTTGAAAAAGGTGGATGTTACAAATCTTTCATTAACCACTTTAATGTTCAAGTCGAGAAAATTTATCTCTTCAAGGCTCGCTTCAAAATTCAACTTGATGCCTCTATAATTTTCATTCAGAGTTGCCATAAAGGCACATAGGTCAGATTCAGCAGGAGTAGGACGTCATCGATATATCTGGCCCACAGAACCACCTCTGGCCTCCTGGGGGCATCGATGACGTCCTCCTCCCATTTGGCCATGAACAAGTTGGCCAAACTGGGGGCATATTTTGTCCCCATGGCCACACCCCTGTCCTCGCGATAGAACTGATGGTCAAACCAAAAGTAATTATGCCCTGCGGCATACTCTAAGCCCTTGTACACACGGTCGGAGATTCCGACAACCAAATCCATCTGAGTAATTCCGACGGATTCATTGCGGAAGAGGTCCGGAAGTGATGTTGCATACACACGGTCGGACAAAGTTGTCGGAAAATCCGATTGTACATAACGTGATGACGTTATTTCATTAAGATGGGGCTACGTTCAGGCTAGTAGCCAATAGCTTTGGTCTAGGAATTTGATCTGAGCATGCATGGCACTTTGTCCGTCGGAGTAGGCTACACATTATCGGAGTATGTCCTATCGGAGCATTTTGTCGGAAAATTTTACCGGCAAGTTGGAAAACTTGGTCCGTCGGATATTCTGACGGAAACAGTTCGATGCAGACCACACACGGTCCGATAGGACAAATTCCGTCGGAATCTCCGACCGTGTATGTACAAGGGCTAACAGTTCCATGATAAATTCTATCTGAGTTAAGGCTAGACCTGATCCCCTCACCAAATATGTTCTCACCGCCTCTAAGCCTAAATGGTGGGGGATGATAGTGTACAACAAAGTAATGCAGTCACAAGCCAGAGACCCCTCCTAGGTATAATACCAGACAATAAATTAATAATCTGTTTTGCATCTTTAACATACCAGGGGACTGCTTGAACCAGGGGCTGCAAATAGTGGTCAGTGTTAGTATTAGATTCCAGGTGACAACTCCCACGATGACTGCTGATCCAGAGCGAGGCTTGGTTAGACGGTAATGGTATAAAGTGAGGTGTTGTGGAGTGATGCCCGAGCCACTGGATGACGTAACCTATTACAAGACGCGCTGACGTCACCTCATGTCTGTGTATGATCCAGGGAGGACGGGTTTGTTGTGATGTGCGTCCGGCCGGCACAACCAACTTAAGGCCTGACTTGCTCTGCGTTTGTACGTTTTTTTTTATATATTTTATTTCAATTAAAAATTTGGGTTTTACACTATTTGGAGCCTTCTTATCTTTTATGAACATCGATACATTTATTTTGCTCACAATTTATTTGGTATACATGTTAATCATTGGATATCTAATTTGCGTTCATTATGGATCTGATGTATATATATCACTACCCTCGAAGGAGCTGCTGGTTAGATTTGGGCTTACCGTTGCCTTCTGTTTTCATCGTTTCACGTCTAGGGGTGTCCCATGGTAGATGGCCCAGTAACTCGAGAGACTGACAACAGACCCACTTGAATGGATTTTATTTGCAAAACGTAGACAATGAACAGTCTCTCAAATTGGGATCAGAGGGTTGGAAAGGAAGTTCGCGTACTCTTAGTGTCAAAGTCAAAATGTTGAAGAATTTGCTTTGACTGCATCCAGAGAATAGCCATTCGCAACTGGATGTTCACTCAAGTTGGACAGTCCCTCTCTCACAAGGTATAGCAGCCAACAAGGTGCTTACTCAGGAACAAGTCTCTGCCACAGACGTTGTTGTAGAACACGTAGGGAAACTAAGTTTGAAGAACACTCGTAGGATACTTTCAGCCAGCTTGGCAATATCCACGAGACCGGATTCTCTTGGGTACTTCAGCCCTTCCAGGCTTTTACTAAGAAACCAACCCCTACGTGGTCTTCTTCTGAAGAGTCCTCCCCTTGAATGCTTGAAGTCACTGGGTCTCTCCCAAACCGTAGACGGCACCCAACCACTTTAGAATCCTCCTTTAGTTTCCTTGCCTCAGGTTAACCAGCCCCGAGACATCAAAATCGGGTGGATCCGCACCCCAGGCCATAGCCTTCCTGGGGGGCTGGTCAGGAGGACCAGGACCATGAAGTCAGTACATCATTCTGGACCGGAATCCTGAACCACGTGACGTCCGCATCTTAAATACCCTCTCCCAGAAAACACAGCGAGAGCGCCACTCCCACTGGGTGGGCTCCGAGAGAGAGTAACTTAAGCACCTAACCAGACCAGAGTTCTATGCCTGCCAGAAGAGACAGTGCCCCCAGTGGCCAGGCTGAACATCTTACAGTCCAGTCAGACTGATGCTGAAGTCTAAATTTATATAATTGTACCCAAACCAAACTGCAGTTCAGGCATAACTTTACTTTGAAAAACGCATAGCACGTGCTCTTCAGGAGCCGCCGCTACATATACTTTAGTCACCTGAGATTAGATTTTTCACAGGTTTTTGCATTAGACACCAACTAATGTAAGTACCTACATTTTTATTGTTATCAGCATTCTAAAATATTTCAACTGCTTTTTTACCTGCTTGCCTGGAGTTCAGCCTAAAAGTGGTCCTTTCTGTATCTATACACCTGCTAAATCCCACTCACCTATTACACAGTACTTTTCTACCCATTTTTACCTATTTCCTTTTTATTATTTACCAGAAAAGCTGGAAGAAAGAAATTATTTATTTTACACTGACCTCAGTAAAAAGTCTCCTTTTTGTTGTTTTTTTCAATGATTATTTTCTTGTGAAATGTAGAATTGTAGAATTTTAGATTTGTCATCTCCCCCCCAAAAAAATCATATAACATACATTAGTTTAATATCTTCTCAACACATAATATTATTGCCACCTATCCCTTCAGTTTGTTCTTTATTCTGTATCCACTATAACAAAGAGCCAGTTGTATGAGAGGAAACATTGATGTAGTCAATCAGCACAGCCAGAAAGCAAGGCTGAACTGTTCTGTCTGCAGAGAATGAAATAACTGCTTATTTGCTGCACAAGGAGTTGATTTGCTTAGATAATGATATTTATATGACATTATGACATCCATAGAAGATGATACATGGTGTCATTAACTTGGCCCATTCTAGAAATAAATATCTACATAAATTAACTGCTAAATCAAAATGGAGTGAGCTGGAAGTACGGTAAATGGGGTTTCCATTGAAAAATGGAACTTTGCTGTCTGCTATTTTCAAGCATGTGGGCTAGAGTAGAATGAACATGTGGGCAGGCATTTTCTAATATGGACAAAGCAGATAAAAAAAAGATTTTTAATTATGCAACCAAAACCAAATTTATTTCAGAAGAGTTTAATATTTTTAAACCCTTAGCTCGTGTTATGAATTTCAAGTGAATTGTCTTATGCAAAACAACTATCCTTTTGTACACCACTTAGTCTTTGTTTGTCTACCTTCTTTTCTAAGCCTTTTTTTATTTACAGCCTTTAAAGTATTAAATCCCAAACAAAAACTGTAATATATTGCAGCTTACCAACCATTAGATGTGGTGCCCGCAGTCGTTTTCTTTTCTTAGGCTTTTTCCTATCTGTTTTCACCTGGTGATCTGGCCAGTAACACGCCTTCTGTATTAGAATGTCACAACTCTGGATGAAGGAGAACAGGGGGCGCCTTTGGACAGCAGCATTGTCAGTCTGGCTGGAGGGAAGATGCACTGGCAGATTTAAATACACTAACAAACTGAAGCCAAATGCCAGCTAACACATTTTAAGCAGTTACAGCAACAGTTGTATTCCTTTTGGGATAAAGGTTGTACATAAACAAAATAAAAGCTGATCACTGTAAGCACCCTGTGTCAGATGACCAGTCGGGTCACCAGAAGAGCCTGCCTGTTCCAGGATGATTGTTTGGGCCTTGACCGCAGCATTTAGGGAGGTAGCATTTGCCCATTTGCAGGGAACAAGGACACTGCACAAAGAGTTGTTTCACTTTGCCCATCCAGCATTATGAACACTGTATACAGACATTATTGCTCTTAGTCACCTTGCTGACACCTGTAGTGCCACAGGACACAAGGACACAAGGCCTATTCAGATACAGAGACACTGAATACAGACATCATTGTCCTTTCACCTTGCTGAGGAAGATCCTGCATTCTTTACTTGATAATCCAGGCCAGCATGGGCGTCCGCAGGCAGGGGCAAGGGGGGTCAAGTGCCCCCCCCCGGAATCAAGGATCTGATCTTAAATTCAGCACAGTTGCGTCGCTATCAGGATTTGGGGTGGGGGCAGATTAGATACAGATAGCTAACGCATTTTGGGACTCCTTCTTCCGAGGTATCTTCAATATACAGTACATACAATTTTCCCAATTTTTTAGTAATAAATCATATCATGAAGCTTAAGAACATGCATCAGTGGGCCATGCATTGTTGTTCTCTGACACCCAGCCCAATGTGAACACTCGGAACAAGCCCGCAGAGATTCCCCAGGATGCGGTTTCAACAGACAGGGATTATGTGATGATAGAAGATGGATGTAACCCCAAATGGAAACTTGAAACAATGGGACAACTGTATAGTGCACAAAAATCACTGCACCAACATAGTCCAGACTGAAGATAGTCCTGAGTCAGTTGTTTGGTGATAAAGCCAGGTGGTCAGTATTTCCAAGCTCGAAAAGGGAGTCCATACTTGTAGGAGCTTCAGAGAGATGGACACACATCCAGCTGATCAAAGAACCCTGTGTTCTCTGATCGACTCAGGACTATCTTCAGTTAGGACCATGTTGGTGCAGTGATTTTCTGCACTCTACAGTGGTCTCACTGATCCAAGTTCCCATTTGGGTTTACATCCATCTTCTATCATCACACAATCCCCGTCTGTTCATCCTGGAGAAACCTCTGTGGGCCTGTTCCGAGTGTTCACATTGGGCTAGGTGTCAGGGAACAACGCATGGCCCACTGATGCATGTCCTTACATTTCACGATATGATTCATTACTCAAAAAATTGGAACGTTGTATGTACTGTATATTGAAAACACCTCTGAAGAAGGAGTTGTCCCACAACGCGTTAGTTGTCTGTATCTAATCTTTTCAATATTCATGTAAGGTTGCCGTATGCCATTTTCTCTTGATGTTTTGTATATGTACAGTTTGTAATAAAATTTGATATTTTTATAATTCTTACTACCTCTTTGACTTTAACCACTTTCAGACCGGACCATTTTGCTGGTAAATGACCAGAGGTCTTTTTACAATTTGGCACTGCGCTGCTTTAACTGGTAATTGCGCGGTCATGCAATGTTGTACCCAAACAAAATTTGCGTCCTTTTCTTCCCACAAATAGAGCTTTCTTTTGATGGTATTTGATTGCCTCTGCGATTTTTATTTTTTGCGATATAAACGTAAAAAGACCGCAAATTTTGAAAAAAAATGATATTTTCTACTTTTTGTTATTAGAAAAATCCAATAAACTCAATTTTAGTCATACATTTAGGCCAAAATGTATTCAGCCACATGTCTTTGGTAAAAAAAAAGTCAATAATTGTATATTTATTGGTTTGCGCAAAAGTTGTCACATCTACAAACTAAGGTACGTTTTCTGGAATTTACGCAGCTTTTAGTTTACGACTGCCTATCTCATTTCTTGAGGTGCTAAAATGGCAGGGCAGTACAAAACCCCCCCAAATGACCCCATTTTGGAAAGTAGACCCCCTAAGGAAATTGATAAGTGGCATGTTGAGCCCATTGAATATTTTTTTTTTTGCCTCAAGCGATTGAATAATGACAAAAAATTTTTTTTTATTTTTTTTACACAAAGTTGTCACTAAATGATATATTGCTCCCACATGCTATGGGCATATGTGAAATGACACCCCAAAATAAATTCTGCTGCTTCTCCTGAGTACGGGGATACCACATATGTGGGACTTTTTGGAGCCTAGCCGCGTACGGGGCCCTGAAAACCAAGCACCGCCTTCAGGCTTTCTAAGGGCGTAAATTTTTGATTTCACTTCTCACTACCTATTACAGTTTTGAAGGCCATAAAATGCCAAGATGGCACAAAACCCCCACAAATGACCCCATTTTAGAAAGTAGACACCCCAAGATATTTGCTGAGAGGCATTTTGAGTCCATGGAATATTTTATATTTTGCCACAAGTTGCGGGAAAATTACAAACTTTAATTTTGTTTTATTTTTTTCCCACAAAGTTGTCACTAAATGATATATTGCTCACACATGCTATGGGCATATGTGAAATGACACCCCAAAATAAATTCTGCTGCTTCTCCTGAGTACGGGGATACCACATATGTGGGACTTTTTGGGAGCCTAGCCGCGTACGGGGCCCCCGAAAACCAAGCACCGCCTTCAGGCTTTCTAAGGGCGTACATTTTTGATTTCACTTCTCACTACCTATTACAGTTTTGAAGGCCATAAAATGCCAAGATGGCACAAAACCCCCACAAATGACCCCATTTTAGAAAGTAGACACCCCAAGCTATTTGCTGAGAGGCATTTTGAGTCCATGGAATATTTTATATTTTGCCACAAGTTGCGGGAAAATTACAAACTTTAATTTTTTTTTATTTTTTTTTCACAAAGTTGTCACTAAATGATATATTGCTCACACATGCTATGGGCATATGTGAAATGATACCCCAAAATAAATTCTGCTGCTTCTCCTGAGTACAGGGATACCACATATGTGGGACTTTTTGGGAGCCTAGCCGCGTACGGGGCCCCCGAAAACCAAGAACCGCCTTCAGGTTTTCTAAGGGCGTAAATATTTGACTTCACTCCTCACTACCTATTACAGTTTTGAAGGCCATAAAATGCCAAGATGGCACAAAACCCCCACAAATGACCCCATTTTAGAAAGTAGACACCCCAAGCTATTTGCTGAGAGGCATGTTGAGTCCATGGAATATTTTATATTTTGCCACAAGTTGCGGGAAAATTACAAACTTTTCTTTTTTTTTTTCACAAAGTTGTCACTAAATGATATATTGCTCACGCATGCCATGGGCATATGTGAAATGACACCCCAAAATAAATTCTGCTGCTTCTCCTGAGTACGGGGATACCACATATGTGGGACTTTTTGGGAGCCTAGCCGCGTACGGGGCCCCGAAAACCAAGCACCACCTTCAGGCTTTCTAAGGGCGTTACAGTTTTGAAGGCCATAAAATGCCAAGATGGCACAAACCCCCCCTAAATGACCCCATTTTGGAAAGTAGACACCCCTAAATTTAGGGGTACACTAGTGAGACTAGGTAATAAATGGCGGGTGCCCTGAAACTATAAAAAAATAACTAACCAACCAGCGTCACCTGTAACAGTTATATGGTGATCACTGGTGAAAGGGTTAACTAGGGGGCAATCAGGGGGCTTTATGCGGTAGTATATGGGGGTCCCTGGCGCTATAAAAAGCTGCGGCGAACCTAAATACCTACCTGCCTAACTAGCGTCACCTGTGACACTAATACAGCGATCAGAAAAACGATCGCTTATTAGGCTGGGTTCACACTGGAGCGATGCGGGAACGCCACGAATCTGCGGCGGGTTCCCGCATCACATGCCTCCCGGCGGCAGTTCACACTGCCCTATGCGAACTGCTGGGAGTGTCAGTGAAATGTTAATGACACCCCCAGATCAGTTCGCATATCGCAGTGCGATCTGCAAACTCGGATCGCATGGTGTGAACGCCCATGCGATCCGATTCTGCTGCGGACCAAAAAAAGGGTCCCGTGCGAGTTTGCGGCGGGTGCGACACGAATTCAGCCATACTATCTGTATGGCTGAACTCGAATCGCACAGAGATCAGATGTGATTTGCACTGCAGTGCGGTGCGAATCACATCCGTTCTCATAAACCGCTGCAATGTGAACCCAGCCTTAGTGACACTGGCGACGGGGGGTGATCACGGGGTTAAACCTTTATTGGGGGGGTTAGGGGGGTACCTTAGAACTAAAGGGGGCTAACCCTAACTGCCCTAACAGTTATTACAGTCACAAATGACACCCGCCGGGTGATCAGGGGGTTAAACCTTTATTAGGTAATAAATGGCGGGTGCCCTGAAACTATAAAAAAATAACTAACCAACCAGCGGCACCTGTAACAGTTATATGGTGATCACTGGTGAAAGGGTTAACTAGGGGGTAATCAGGGGGCTTTATGCGGTAGTATATGGGGGTCCCTGGCGCTATAAAAAGCTGCGGCGAACCTAAATACCTACCTGCCTAACTAGCGTCACCTGTGACACTAATACAGCGATCAGAAAAACGATCGCTTATTAGGCTGGGTTCACACTGGAGCGATGCGGGAACGCCACGAATCCGCGGCGGGTTCCCGCATCGCATGCCTCCCGGCGGCAGTTCACACTGCCCTATGCAAACTGCTGGGAGTGTCAGTGAAATGTTAATGACACCCCCAGATCAGTTCGCATATCGCAGTGCGATCTGCAAACTCGGATCGCATGGTGTGAACACCCATGCGATCCGATTCTGCTGCGGGCCAAAAAAAGGGTCCCATGCGAATTTGCGGTGGGTGCGGCGGGTTCGATGCGAATTCAGCCATACTATCTGTATGGCTGAACTCGAATCGCACAGAGATCGGATGTGATTTGCACTGCAGTGCGGTGCGAATCACATTCGTTCTCATAAACCGCTGCAAAGTGAACCCAGCCTTAGTGACACTGGCGACAGGGGGTGATCACGGGGTTAAACCTTTATTGGGGGGGTTAGGGGGGTACATTAGAACTAAAGGGGGCTAACCCTAACTGCCCTAACAGTTATTACAGTCACAAATGACACCAATGCAAAAAAAAAAAAAAATGACATTGGTGTCACTGTGACTGGGGGGCAGGAGTAATTGGGGGGGGGGGGTGATCGGGGGGGTGTGAGTGTGCCTGGCATGTTCTACTGTGTAGTGTCGTGTTGGTGCAACTCACCGATCCTCTCTCCTCGGTGTCGGAACGAAAAATACCGACACGGAGGAGAGATTACATCACTTCCTCTCCTGTGTTTACATTACAGGAGAGGAAGTGATGTGACGAAGGATTTCTATTCCTCGGGAGCGATCGCGAGGGGGTGGCCATGAATGAATGGCCATCCCCTCATCCGGGATCGCTCCCGAACGAATACCGACCGCCGCAGGCACCGGGCGGGGGCCCGATCGGCGCACGACGATGTACAGATGTGCGGAAAGGCAAGGACGTACATGTAAGCCCTTATGCCTGCCCGTGCCATTCTGTCGACGTACATCGTCGTGCGGCGGTCGGGAAGTGGTTAATCTACCAGTGTCACTATAGTCCCAGCCCTTGAGGAATTTCTCCATTTCCAGTTGTACTGTTTGGCCCTGCTATTCAGGAGGTTTGGTGCACCAACGAAAGGGGCTAGTTGAAGACCCAAGGCCTCATTCTTCTTCAAAGTGACTGAAGTTACTGGTGCCATATGAACATGCACACATGTGTCCAGTGCTCTGTATATGTAGTGGGTGTGCAGGATGGTCTACCTTGTGAACTGAGTTATTAAATGTTGATTTGGGTACAGTGTTGGTAATTGGACCTATGGTGTCAGCGGATAGAAGAGAGATGACTGAGATAAGAGAAGGTCATTCTTCTGCTCTTCTCCTGCCTGGACTCATAGAGCCAAATTTAAACAGTGACAGCCAATCTGGTAGAGAGTGCCATAATGTGATTTATTTGCCATTTAAGTGTGCCTCTGCTCTTGGGGTTATTCTCAGGTTTGGAATCACCTGAGAGCTCTTGATCTCAGTTATTGCTCTCCAGTAGTGATGGCCGAACGGTTCGCCCGGCGGTCGTTTCGCGGCGAATTTCCGACTTTCGCCGTCCGCGGGTTCGAACGCCTTTTTCCGTCGTTCGCCCCGGCGGACTTACGTGTTTAATGTATACAAGAACTTTAACCTTTCGTGACACGTTTATCATGTGTTACAGGACAACCAATTGAGACATGACAGCTCATGGACACTTGGACATTCCCCCTAACCTATAAATACACCCGATCCGGTGGCCATTTTACATTCTTTCTTCTGTCACTGTAGGGAAAGGATCCTGTGTGGAGTAGGGACAGAGAAAACGCTAGCTATTTGGTACACAAAAGTTCTTTTCAGGACTGGTATAGGTGTTAGGTCAGCAGCCTGAGTTTCTTTTGTCAGTTTAGATAAAGGGACAGAGCGCTGTATGCTGCTATTTTAGGGACAGCTCAGCCAGATTAGTCTTTCTTCATCATCATCATCATCATCATCATTAGCTGTTACTATCAGGTCCACAAAAGAGCTGTTCCAGCTAATCGTTCCAGCCTACTCTTTTTTGCCAATTTGTATAGGGACAGGCAGGAAGCAGTGTGTCAGGCAGTGAGGATAATTTTAAAGACTTGCTGTTACTATTAGTTCCACAAAGGTTCTTTTCAGGACTGGTATCAGTGGTACGGTAATAGGCTTGTACACGTATAATATTCTTTCTTCCAAATATAGAAAGAATATTATACTTGACTGCTGCCCTTCTGCTGCAGTCTGCTAATCATTCACAACTCACTTGTTCCACAAAGCTCTTTATCAGGACTGGTAACTTGGTCTGTCTAGGGTGCTACGGTACATAGGCTTGGGTGCGGTACAGTCTGCTGTTCTGTAAGGACCGCTATCGGTCCACAATACATAGGGTTGCCGTGCACTACTGCTGACCGCTGCCCTATACTGCAGCAGTCCTTCATTGGTATAGGGACTGACGTACAGTCTGCTAATCACTAACACACAACCTGCTTGGTCCACAAAAGTTCTTATAAGGACTGGTAACTTGGTATAGGGTGCTACGGTACATAGGCCTGAGTGCGTTACAGTCTGCTGTTCTGTAAGGACCGCTATCGGTCCACAATACATAGGGTTGCCGTGCACTACTGCTGACCGCTGCCCTATACTGCAGCAGTCCTTCAGCGGTATAGGGACTGACGCACAGTCTGCTAAACACTAACACACAACCTGCTTGGTCCACAAAAGTTTTTATAAGGACTGGTAACTTGGTATAGGGTGCTACGGTACATAGGCCTGAGTGCAGTACAGTCTGCTGTTCTGTAAGGACCGCTATCGGTCCACAATACATAGGGTTGCCGTGCACTACTGCTGACCGCTGCCCTATACTGCAGCAGTCCTTCATTGGTATAGGGACTGACGTACAGTCTGCTAATCACTAACACACAACCTGCTTGGTCCACAAAAGTTCTTATAAGGACTGGTAACTTGGTATAGGGTGCTACGGTACATAGGCCTGAGTGCGTTACAGTCTGCTGTTCTGTAAGGACCGCTATCGGTCCACAATACATAGGGTTGCCGTGCACTACTGCTGACCGCTGCCCTATACTGCAGCAGTCCTTCATTGGTATAGGGACTGACGTACAGTCTGCTAATCACTAACACACAACCTGCTTGTTCCACAAAAGTTCTTATAAGGACTGGTAACTTGGTATAGGGTGCTACGGTACATAGGCTTGAGTGCGGTACAGTCTGCTGTTCTGTAAGGACCGCTATCGGTCCACAATAGATAGGGTTGACGTGCACCACTGCTGACCGCTGCCCTATACTGCAGCAGTCCTTCAGCGGTATAGGGACTGACGTACAGTCTGCTAAACACTAATACACAACCTGCTTGGTCCACAAAAGTTCTTATAAGGACTGGTAACTTGGTATAGGGTGCTACGGTACATAGGCTTGAGTGCGGTACAGTCTGCTGTTCTGTAAGGACCGCTATCGGTCCACAATAGATAGGGTTGACGTGCACCACTGCTGACCGCTGCCCTATACTGCAGCAGTCCTTCAGCGGTATAGGGACTGACGCACAGTCTGCTAAACACTAACACACAACCTGCTTGGTCCACAAAAGTTTTTATAAGGACTGGTAACTTGGTATAGGGTGCTACGGTACATAGGCCTGAGTGCGTTACAGTCTGCTGTTCTGTAAGGACCGCTATCGGTCCACAATACATAGGGTTGCCGTGCACTACTGCTGACCGCTGCCCTATACTGCAGCAGTCCTTCATTGGTATAGGGACTGACGTACAGTCTGCTAATCACTAACACACAACCTGCTTGGTCCACAAAAGTTCTTATAAGGACTGGTAACTTGGTATAGGGTGCTACGGTACATAGGCCTGAGTGCGTTACAGTCTGCTGTTCTGTAAGGACCGCTATCGGTCCACAATACATAGGGTTGCCGTGCACTACTGCTGACCGCTGCCCTATACTGCAGCAGTCCTTCAGCGGTATAGGGACTGACGCACAGTCTGCTAAACACTAACACACAACCTGCTTGGTCCACAAAAGTTCTTATAAGGACTGGTAACTTGGTATAGGGTGCTACGGTACATAGGCCTGAGTGCAGTACAGTCTGCTGTTCTGTAAGGACCGCTATCGGTCCACAATACATAGGGTTGCCGTGCACTACTGCTGACCGCTGCCCTATACTGCAGCAGTCCTTCATTGGTATAGGGACTGACGTACAGTCTGCTAATCACTAACACACAACCTGCTTGTTCCACAAAAGTTCTTATAAGGACTGGTAACTTGGTATAGGGTGCTACGGTACATAGGCTTGAGTGCGGTACAGTCTGCTGTTCTGTAAGGACCGCTATCGGTCCACAATAGATAGGGTTGACGTGCACCACTGCTGACCGCTGCCCTATACTGCAGCAGTCCTTCAGCGGTATAGGGACTGACGTACAGTCTGCTAAACACTAATACACAACCTGCTTGGTCCACAAAAGTTCTTATAAGGACTGGTAACTTGGTATAGGGTGCTACGGTACATAGGCTTGAGTGCGGTACAGTCTGCTGTTCTGTAAGGACCGCTATCGGTCCACAATAGATAGGGTTGACGTGCACCACTGCTGACCGCTGCCCTATACTGCAGCAGTCCTTCAGCGGTATAGGGACTGACGCACAGTCTGCTAAACACTAACACACAACCTGCTTGGTCCACAAAAGTTTTTATAAGGACTGGTAACTTGGTATAGGGTGCTACGGTACATAGGCCTGAGTGCGTTACAGTCTGCTGTTCTGTAAGGACCGCTATCGGTCCACAATACATAGGGTTGCCGTGCACTACTGCTGACCGCTGCCCTATACTGCAGCAGTCCTTCATTGGTATAGGGACTGACGTACAGTCTGCTAATCACTAACACACAACCTGCTTGGTCCACAAAAGTTCTTATAAGGACTGGTAACTTGGTATAGGGTGCTACGGTACATAGGCCTGAGTGCGTTACAGTCTGCTGTTCTGTAAGGACCGCTATCGGTCCACAATACATAGGGTTGCCGTGCACTACTGCTGACCGCTGCCCTATACTGCAGCAGTCCTTCAGCGGTATAGGGACTGACGCACAGTCTGCTAAACACTAACACACAACCTGCTTGGTCCACAAAAGTTCTTATAAGGACTGGTAACTTGGTATAGGGTGCTACGGTACATAGGCCTGAGTGCAGTACAGTCTGCTGTTCTGTAAGGACCGCTATCGGTCCACAATACATAGGGTTGCCGTGCACTACTGCTGACCGCTGCCCTATACTGCAGCAGTCCTTCATTGGTATAGGGACTGACGTACAGTCTGCTAATCACTAACACACAACCTGCTTGTTCCACAAAAGTTCTTATAAGGACTGGTAACTTGGTATAGGGTGCTACGGTACATAGGCTTGAGTGCGGTACAGTCTGCTGTTCTGTAAGGACCGCTATCGGTCCACAATAGATAGGGTTGACGTGCACCACTGCTGACCGCTGCCCTATACTGCAGCAGTCCTTCAGCGGTATAGGGACTGACGTACAGTCTGCTAAACACTAATACACAACCTGCTTGGTCCACAAAAGTTCTTATAAGGACTGGTAACTTGGTATAGGGTGCTACGGTACATAGGCTTGAGTGCGGTACAGTCTGCTGTTCTGTAAGGACCGCTATCGGTCCACAATAGATAGGGTTGACGTGCACCACTGCTGACCGCTGCCCTATACTGCAGCAGTCCTTCAGCGGTATAGGGACTGACGCACAGTCTGCTAAACACTAACACACAACCTGCTTGGTCCACAAAAGTTTTTATAAGGACTGGTAACTTGGTATAGGGTGCTACGGTACATAGGCCTGAGTGCGTTACAGTCTGCTGTTCTGTAAGGACCGCTATCGGTCCACAATACATAGGGTTGCCGTGCACTACTGCTGACCGCTGCCCTATACTGCAGCAGTCCTTCATTGGTATAGGGACTGACGTACAGTCTGCTAATCACTAACACACAACCTGCTTGGTCCACAAAAGTTCTTATAAGGACTGGTAACTTGGTATAGGGTGCTACGGTACATAGGCCTGAGTGCGTTACAGTCTGCTGTTCTGTAAGGACCGCTATCGGTCCACAATACATAGGGTTGCCGTGCACTACTGCTGACCGCTGCCCTATACTGCAGCAGTCCTTCAGCGGTATAGGGACTGACGCACAGTCTGCTAAACACTAACACACAACCTGCTTGGTCCACAAAAGTTCTTATAAGGACTGGTAACTTGGTATAGGGTGCTACGGTACATAGGCCTGAGTGCAGTACAGTCTGCTGTTCTGTAAGGACCGCTATCGGTCCACAATACATAGGGTTGCCGTGCACTACTGCTGACCGCTGCCCTATACTGCAGCAGTCCTTCATTGGTATAGGGACTGACGTACAGTCTGCTAATCACTAACACACAACCTGCTTGTTCCACAAAAGTTCTTATAAGGACTGGTAACTTGGTATAGGGTGCTACGGTACATAGGCTTGAGTGCGGTACAGTCTGCTGTTCTGTAAGGACCGCTATCGGTCCACAATAGATAGGGTTGACGTGCACCACTGCTGACCGCTGCCCTATACTGCAGCAGTCCTTCAGCGGTATAGGGACTGACGTACAGTCTGCTAAACACTAATACACAACCTGCTTGGTCCACAAAAGTTCTTATAAGGACTGGTAACTTGGTATAGGGTGCTACGGTACATAGGCTTGAGTGCGGTACAGTCTGCTGTTCTGTAAGGACCGCTATCGGTCCACAATAGATAGGGTTGACGTGCACCACTGCTGACCGCTGCCCTATACTGCAGCAGTCCTTCAGCGGTATAGGGACTGACGTACAGTCTGCTAAACACTAATACACAACCTGCTTGGTCCACAAAAGTTCTTATAAGGACTGGTAACTTGGTATAGGGTGCTACGGTACATAGGCTTGAGTGCGGTACAGTCTGCTGTTCTGTAAGGACCGCTATAGGTCCACAATAGATAGGGTTGACGTGCACCACTGCTGACCGCTCACCTATACTGCAGCAGTCCTTCAGCGGTATAGGGACTAAGAGTTTTGTCACAGGGTCATTTAAAAAATGACATGCAGAGGAAGAGGCAGGCCCTTCCGCAGGGGTGGTAGGGGTAGGGCAGGAGCAACAGGCTTGAGCCAAAGTGGGAAGTTGCAGAAGGTGCGTTCAATTACTTTAAAGGATGCACCAGACTTGGTTGAGTGGCTCGCTCAGCCTTACTCTTCTGCACCCTCCTCATCCTCTCGATCTGCACCCTCTTCTTCACTCTCTGCTATGTGCACCCCCAAAGACACTACCACCAACAACACGACCACCACCACCACCACCACATACCTTCCGCTTGAGTCACTGGAATTATTTTCCGATCCATATCAAGAGGACATTTCTGATGCGCAGCCACTCTTGGTATTGGATCAGGAAGAGGAGGTAGCAACAAGCGCTACTCAGCAGTCTGACGCCAGTACCCAGATCAGCCCAAGGAGGAGGTTGGTCCCCGGTGTTGCTGCCTACTCTACTTATAGCGGTGGGGAAGGTGACGTTGATGATGACGTGTCTAGTGATGTCACGTGGGTGCCCACAAGAGAGGAAGAGGAGGGGAGTTCAGAGGGAGATATGGACCAGCAGATAGGGAGGAGAAGCAGCAATGACTTACATTGCACAGCAGGGACAAAGCAGACTGCAAATGTATCAGGAGCGAGTCATCGACCATGTACGGTCACATCTGGCGCTCCCAGGACACCGGCACATGGCTCCGCAGTGTGGGCTTTTTTTAACGTGTCCGCTGCTGACAATAGCGTTGCCATCTGCAATCTTTGCAGTCAACGCGTTAGTCGCGGTAAGCCCAATACTCACCTAGGGACGACCGCCTTAAGAAGGCACATGAGCAGCCATCACCGAGCCCAGTGGGAGCAACGGAACACACAAAGCCACACTGCAGGCTCTCACCGTCCAGCCTCGTCTTCTACTTCTCCTTCTCCTCTCTCCTCACAATTGTCCTCCACTCCACCTTCCATCACGCCAAGCTCACATTTTTCTGCAAAAAGGCAGGCTTCCGTGGGCCTAATGTTTGAGCGTAAAAAAATGATGACGCCGGATAACCCTCTTGCCCAACGGTTGGCGGCTGGCTTGTCAGAACTCATAGCCCGCCAACTACTGCCATATAAACTGGTGGACTCGGAGGCCTTTCGCAAATTTGTGGCCATTGGAACACCACAATGGAAGGTCCCAGGAAGGAAGTATTTCTCAGAGAAGGGCATCCCAGAGCTATATGGCCATGTTCAGCGGCAAGTGAATGTATCTCTGGCACACAGTGTCGGTGCCAAGATACATCTGACCACAGACACGTGGTCTAGCAAACACGGGCAGGGAAGGTATATCAGTTTTACTGCCCACTGGGTGAACCTTCTGACGGCCGTCAAGCATGTAACCCGTGGCACCCGTGTAGATTTGGTTTTACCGCCACGGATTGCATGCAGGCCTGACTCTTCTTCTCCTCCTCCTACTCCATCCTCCTCCCTCTCCTCCTCAGCTGCCTCCTCCTTTTCCGCTGCTAGCGTCTCTTCCACTGCACCGCCCAAGCTCCCCAGAACCTATTCCACATGCCAGGTGAGACGTTGCCATGCCGTGCTGCGTCTGTTGTGCCTGGAAGCAAAGAGCCACACTGGCCCGGCACTCCTTTCAGCTTTGCGTTCACAGGCAGATGAGTGGCTAACACCGCTCAATTTGACAGTTGGTAAAGTGGTGTGTGACAACGGTGCCAATCTGCTTAGCGCATTGAAACAGGGCAAAATCACGCACGTGCCGTGCATGGCACACGTCTTAAACTTGGTCGTGCAGCGATTCCTTGTCAAATACCCTGGGGTCCAGGACATCTTGCGGCAGGCAAGGAAAATCTCGGCCCATTTCAGAAGATCTTACACGGCCATGGCTCGCCTTGCTGACATTCAGCGGCGACACCATCTGCCGGTCAGACGTCTTATTTGCGATTGCCCGACGCGATGGAACTCAACCTTCTATATGCTTGATAGGCTGCTCCAGCAGAAACGTGCAGTTAACGTCTACCTGTATGAACTCTGCGAAAGAAACGGTTCTGGGGAGCTGGGTTTTTTTTCACCGCGCCAGTGGCTGCTCATGCGCGACACATGCAGACTTCTGCGGCCATTTGAGGAGATCACCAAACTGGTCAGTCGCAGCCATGGCGCCATCAGTGACATGGTACCTTATGCCTTCTTTCTGGAGCGTGCATTGCGTCGTGTCATTGATCAGGCTGTGGAGGAGCAGGAGCGGGAAGATGAGGAAGTCGCAATGCTGGATGAATTCCCAGGGGGGGCTACTCTATCTGAGACAAGTCAACAACAGGAGTCTGATGAGGAGTCAGAGGAGGATGGTGCCGGGGCGGATGAGCAGGAGCAAGAAGAGCATGCTTTAAACCTTTCTGGGATCCCTGTTGTGCGAGGATGGGGAGAGGAGAATGAAGAGGACGACATTATCCTGGATGATGAGCAGGAGCCAGGCCACCACACCGCTTCCACTTTAGTGCAAATGGGGGCCTTCATGCTCCAGTGTTTTAATAGGGACCCCCGTATAAAAAGCATGAGGGTCAAGGACCAGTACTGGGTGGCAACGTACTTAGACCCCCGGTACAAACACAAAATGGCGGAAATGTTACCGCCGTCGCAGAGGGCTGTCAGAATGCAGCACTTCCAGGCCTTGCTTCGAGAAATGCTGCATTCTGCTTTTGCGTGCGCTGGCAGAGGAGCAATTCCCACTCCCAGAGAAGGATTTGCGGGTACCAATCCAACAGCGCCTGCAAGAAGAGGCCGGTTTGAAGATGTGTTGGTGACTTCGGATATGAGGTCATTCTTTCAGCCGACCCATCGACAGGTGTCATCCGGATCCAGCATCAGGGAACGCCTAGACCGTCAGGTGTCCGACTACATTGGGTTAACGGCCGATGTGGACGCTCTGAGGAGTGATGAACCCCTAGACTACTGGGTGGGCAGGCTTGACCTCTGGCCAGAGCTTGCCCAATTTGCAATCGAACTGTTGGCTTGCCCCTCATCCAGTGTCCTGTCCGAAAGGACGTTCAGCGCAGCAGGGGGGATTGTGACCGATAAGCGTACTCGCCTAGCTCACCACAGTGTTAACTACCTCACATTTCTAAAAATGAATGAGGCATGGATCTCGGAGGAATTCAACACATGTGATCAGTAGACCATGTATATGTCTATAAACAATTTTTGGAATCAAGCACACAGACCTTCTTAATTCATTTGGCTCACTTCCCTGACCCAAAAAAGCACACCGTACTATATGCCCCTACCCTCCTCTTTGAAGAGGTTGAGCGGTGTCATATTTCTACTGGGGCTGCTTATTATGAGGGGTTCCCACCATCCCTGTGCTGTGCTGACTTCCTCCTGGGTGTTCTTATTATGAGGGGCTCCCACCATCCCTGTGCTGTGCTGACTTCCTCCTGGGGGTTCTTATTATGAGGGGATCACACCATCCCTGTGCTGTGCTGACTTCCTCCTGGGGCTGCTTACGGTGCTGCTGTCAGCGCTGTATGTCACGGAGCTGCTGTCAGCGCTGTATGTCACGGAGCTGCTGTCAGCGCTGTATGTCACGGAGCTGCTGTCAGCGCTGTATGTCACGGAGCTGCTGTCAGCGCTGTATGTCACGGAGCTGCTGTCAGCGCTGTATGTCACGGAGCTGCTGTCAGCGCTGTATGTCACGGTGCTGCTGTCAGCGCTGTATGTCACGGAGCTGCTGTCAGCGCTGTATGTCACGGAGCTGCTGTCAGTGCTGTATGTCACGGAGCTGCTGTCAGCGCTGTATGTCACGGAGCTGCTGTCAGCGCTGTATGTCACGGAGCTGCTGTCAGCGCTGTATGTCACGGTGCTGCTGTCAGCGCTGTATGTCACGGAGCTGCTGTCAGCGCTGTATGTCACGGAGCTGCTGTCAGCGCTGTATGTCACGGAGCTGCTGTCAGCGCTGTATGTCACGGAGCTGCTGTCAGCGCTGTATGTCACGGAGCTGCTGTCAGCGCTGTATGTCACGGAGCTGCTGTCAGCGCTGTATGTCACGGTGCTGCTGTCAGCGCTGTATGTCACGGAGCTGCTGTCAGCGCTGTATGTCACGGAGCTGCTGTCAGCGCTGTATGTCACGGAGCTGCTGTCAGCGCTGTATGTCACGGAGCTGCTGTCAGCGCTGTATGTCACGGTGCTGCTGTCAGCGCTGTATGTCACGGAGCTGCTGTCAGCGCTGTATGTCACGGAGCTGCTGTCAGTGCTGTATGTCACGGAGCTGCTGTCAGCGCTGTATGTCACGGAGCTGCTGTCAGCGCT
Source organism: Lithobates pipiens (assembly GCF_037356315.1). NCBI lineage: Eukaryota > Metazoa > Chordata > Amphibia > Anura > Ranidae > Lithobates > Lithobates pipiens. The sequence goes on from NW_027507790.1 coordinate 71,343,818, forward strand.
GTATGTCACGGAGCTGCTGTCAGCGCTGTATGTCACGGTGCTGCTGTCAGCGCTGTATGTCACGGAGCTGCTGTCAGCGCTGTATGTCACGGAGCTGCTGTCAGCGCTGTATGTCACGGAGCTGCTGTCAGCGCTGTATGTCACGGAGCTGCTGTCAGCGCTGTATGTCACGGAGCTGCTGTCAGCGCTGTATGTCACGGTGCTGATGTCAGTGCTCTGTATTACGGTGCTGCTGTCAGTGCTCTGTATCTCCTGCACCCTCTTGTTTGCCTACCCTGGTCCCTGACCTTCCCTCTCCTCCATTGCCTTCATTAGCTCCATAGTCCTGAATTGTCAGAACAATTTCCCAAATAAAAAAAAAATGCTTGTAGTTATCGATCCCAAATTCACCTCATACATGTATTATGCTATTGTCCAGGTGGTGGGACTACGTGCTACCCCCTAATAATTACCCCGTGGCCGCAAATTCGACCTAAAGGTTTGCGAAATTCGCCTCCCATTGAAGTCAATGGAGCCCGCGGCGAACGGTCGTTTTCGCGAACGTTTGTGTCCGTTCGCGTTTCGCGTTCGCGAAACGTCCCGTCGGAAGTTCGTCCATCACTACTCTCCAGTTGCATTACTTGGTTATATATACTGTTATTGTTTCTTACTCTTTTCCACAGAAGCTTCTCAGTAAAGACAATTCTGTGTTTGCTTTTAACCCCCGCTGGCACACAAAAAAGGGTTAAAAAGCACCGCTGCCACCATGCTTTGCAGGTGCTTTGGCGGCGCTGGCCATTGATTTCAATGGTCATGGGCTCTTTAGGAGCGGTGTATACACCACTCTTAAAGTGCTGCAAAGATGCTGCTTGCAGGACTTTTTTTAATGTCCTACAAGCACACCGTTACAGTGTGAAAGCACTCAAACTTTTACACTGGAGTGACAGGAGAGGCGCTTTGCAGGCGATATTTTTAGCGCTATAGAGCCTGTAAAACGCTTCAGTGTGAAAGTGGCCTTAGGGTTGAGAGGCAGAGTACGGAACCAAACATACTTAAGTTGCATGTGGGGGTGTCGTCCAGGATGATATCGCTACACTGCAATCAACTCTTCAAGAGAGCACCCCCTACAAGAGCCAAGATGGACCCCATTGTTGCGGCCCAGTGGTTTGATGAAGAAGGCGCTCACCCAGAGTCGTGTGTAGTGATTGAGCTTCTTGGGGATGCCTGGACTGAAGAACAATCAGCCAGGAGTTGAAGACATTGATTTCAGACCAGAAGGCATGGTTGATTGCTGTCAGACCAGACTAAGATGCCTCTTGCACCCATGTGCTGCTAGAATGGAAGCAGGGTATCCTTGACTGTTTACGAGGGTCTAGTGTACAGTCTGCTGACCAGGCTGAGTTTTTATCTAATCCAGTCCTGCACACCCAAGAGGCCATTGGACTCCAACACCATTCTACTTGGAACTCAGCAGGATGGTGGCATATTGAAGTATCCACAGCTGAAGATATATATTCATCTTTACAAATGACAATCAGAACTAATCCACAAGAGGGTAGCTTTAGACAGTGGTGTAGAGATTTAGAGACACTTAGTGATGAGGAATGGGAACAAGTTTTGAAGAATTTATTTGAAGTATCCTTATCCTCCTCACAGAGCCTGACCTAGTTATTTTTCATCCATAGAGTCAATTACACTCCTTTTAAAGCTGCACTCCTGGGGTAAAGCAGCTACATCAAATTGTGCAAGATGCACTACTAATACAGGTACACTTATATATATGCTGTGCAGATGTCCCAAGCTGCATTGGTACTGGGAGGGTGTTTTTGATACTTTGAATTCCTTAAGTTCTACACAGGTCTATTTTGATCCAAAAATATAATTGCTAGGCATTATATCGGAAGATACTCTCCTAGCTGAAATGCATGTGATGTGGCTGAGAACTATATATATATATATATATATATATATATATATATATATACATATATATGTGTGTGTGTCATAAACTTATATTACAACAATGGATATCAAAATACCCGCCAACATTGGATCATTGTATTAAAGCGATTAATCTTAATTTAAGACGAGAGAAATTTGCAAATATCTGGCATGGGTGGTTAGTCTCTAACTTATCTGAGTAGCCAGATGAATATACTAATGATGCTGAGGAAAACCAATAATGTATATATAATTTTATTAAGGAGTAATAATGTGATGGAGGATTTTTGAGTAAGGATTGAAACTACACAGGAGAGAGCAAATATGGAAATTATATGAAAAAAACATTTTTTTTTTGGTTTTGCAATTGTATTTGGGTGGGGGTATTTGGGGGTAATGATTATGCGCGTTTTGGAGTTTTTGTTCTATAATGAAAAAAATAATAAAAAGTATTTGATTAAGAAAAAAAGTATCCAGATCTGATTCATATTATGCGGGAAGAGGAGGCCATGTTGGAAAACAAGAAGTCAATAGTAGATGTCAGGGTCGGGGGGGGGGGTCGGGGGGGACTTGACCTATTTGGCGGCCTGCAGCTACTGGCCTCATGTGGTTTACACTTCATTGGCATGTAAGTATCTACTGGGGATGATGAGTGAATCTTTCTCTTCCCCTATATGTATACCCTCCCCTTCTACTATGCACACTGTGCTTTATTGATTGATCTTTATACATATTATATTTTAGATTTTGTTGCAAATTGCCCCTGAAGAGTGTTCGATACACAAAATGCGTCAGCAATACGACAGGCACAAAGATAATCAATTACTTTTTTATTAAGGTATTTTATATCAGTATGGTTTTATCCAGTAGTCTGGTGATTATGTGCATCTCAGTATGTTTTTTTTAATCATTCAATAAGGACCATTGCCCTGCATCATATGTGGGTTGTTATGGTGTTCACAATGTATTTGTCCTTGTATATACATTATGCGACTGTTACCTGTCAATTGGCATGTTATCATGTTATTATCTTGTTTAACAATAAAATGATTTTTTTCAACACTGACTGATCCTTTGGCCCCGCTTACCCCCCCTCACTCAAAGTCCCAAACCCCCTCTTTTTGTATGAATGTAACAGGGTTGGAGACCTCCGTCTCATCCAAAGTCCTAAACCTCTTTTTAGTTTACAGATTTTTTTTATACACTTTCAAAAATGTCCTACAGCATAAAAAACATCACCGTAGCAAACTGCATATTAATTGCCTATATGAATATAAAAATGCCAAGATTTGGCATAATGCGCAATGCATAAAGCCTTTGCATTCTTGATTCAGAATATACATATAAAGTTACAGTAGAAATTAGCTAGAAAATCAACTGCCAAGTAACATAAATCATAATATTTCTATAGCCCAATAAACAGCTGTAGCTTAATTGGGATATAGAAATATTATGGTTATATTTTCCTTCTGTCCTGTACATCATAGGTGTGCTTACCCCACTGCCTTTATTCTCCTGGGTGGGTATGCCTGGGTCCCCTGTATCCACCCCCCAGACTGTTTTTTTGGATTCTACTATTTGTCTCCATAACTGAGTAAGTGATGCAGTCTCCATATCTATTTATGCTAATAATAATGATAATGACTATACGATGATGTAACAATTGTATTTGAATCTAATTTCATTTTTGTTTGATGATAATAGTGTTTGCCCCCCTCCTAAACACATGCTCCTGAAGAAAAAAATCAGTGATCATCTGGACTGTACAGAGTGCTGTTTCACTATGTGTATCAATGGTCATTGCTGTCCCGCAATTATTTGATGGGAATCTGTCTGTATAGAGTGAGTATATTCCTCTAATTCCTCTTTATGTTCACAATAAAGTATTGTTTTTTATATAGAAATTGCACCTCTCACACTGTGCCTTTTAAAGTCCATCAGTTTCCTTACAAGTTTCTCGGCGGTTCCTTTTCTACATATAAAATCAAATTTTTCTTCTTCAATGATGTTTGTTAAAAATTTTCAATACAGAGATAAAACTAAGAAGGTACATCCAAAATCAGTCATCCATACTCCATAAATTCAGTTAAACCATATCTCGCAATGATGAGGGCTAATGCCGCGTACACACGATTGGAATTTTGGTTGGAAAAAGCTCTGATGGTTTTCCCGACGGAATTCCGACAGGATTTCGCTCAAGCCGTCTTGCATACATGCGGTCACACCACCTCCAACCGTCAAGAATGCGGTGAAGTACAACACGTATGACGGGACTAGAAAAAGGAAGTTCAATACCAATAGCCAATAGCTTCTATCTCGTAGTTGAATCTGAGCATGTGTGAGTTTTTGTGTGTCGGAATTGCATACACACGATCGGAATTTCCGATGGAAAGTTTTTCCATCAGAAGAATTGAGAACATGCTCTCAAATTTTTGCTGGCAGGAATTCGGCTAGCTTAATGCCGATGGAGCATATACACAATCGCATTTTCCGATGAAAAGCTCTCATCAGTCTTTTGCTGGCCGAAATTCCAATCCTGTGTACGCAGCATAAGAAGCCTTTAACAGCTGTAGGCAAGTCAGTAATATTGACATTGTAAAATTTTGGCTACATCTGTGCTATATACCAAAAGTTATGAATGCACGGATTACCACAAGTGCAAAAAGGAATTGTTTGTATGACTCAGATCCCTTACCTATAACCAGGGACTAAGATTCTTGTTTTTGGGTTGTTTTTTTTAGCTGGAACTGGTAAATACCTTTTGTTAAAGGAAGGGAATGCTGTATTTCTGGATTATTGCGGTACATAATTTCAGCACCATGGACAGCACAGAAGATCAATTTATATTATGTGCCCATGTTTTTCTATGAAAATCTATGGGCAAAAGCTATTTGATCTATCTATCTATCTATCTATCTATCTATCTATCTATCTATCTATCTATCTATCTATCTATCTATCTATCTATCTATCTATCTATCTATCTATCTATCTATTTCTATATCTGTATCAGAATGTCTGCCTATTTGTCTCTCAGTATTCATACATTTCCCAGGAGAAAGCATGATATCAATGACTATTACTCACATCTAAAGTGATAAAATAAACCATTTGAATAATAAATAAGGCACTGCAGTGCTTGGATTTTATTGCAACAATATGTATTACTGTGTAGCAATGCTGCACATTAAAAGCCATTAATCAGCCACCGTGAATAAGAAGTGTTCTAGGGGCAAACAGGCTCTTCCCTGCTGATAATTCTCATTCTTGGCAATAAGTTTTGACAGAAAAACAAACCTGCCTTTTCTCTTCTTATTAAAAATGGTCTGTACAAGTCATCTTGTGTATAACCTAAGCATCAAATAATACATTCAATTACAGGTTTATATCATAATATAATAAAAAAAAACTTTATGAGAAACTATAGTTTATAAATATTGTTGGTTTTAAAAGCTTTAAAGGGGGGGGTGGGGGGAGCAGAGATGATCTAACTTAAAGAATAAGTGCGCTTTCGGACAAAGAGACACTAATAGAAGAGCCAGATTCTAAAAACATGATGCAGGTTGTCCCCATTGGAGAGATTTCTCTTTACTTCTTGTGCCATCAGTAGTAAAGGCCAAATTATTTAAAGTGGAGAGATATTGACAGCAATATGATTCTACTACTTCTGCACTCTATCCAAATCTAAAAAATAGTTTTGATTGCAGCTACCCTCTAATATAAAGCAAATGTACATAATATAGTTATGAATCCACAGGTTTTTGTGGTTTCTTTAGCTACACAGGTGCATGTCGTGAAGGCAAATTCCACTTGCCCCTGTAGCATAGACTGGAACTGAAATGTCCACACAACACAATGGACTGGTCTGATGTTATATGTTCAAGAAAAGAGCTCTGAATTTGAACTAGAGCTTTGTATGACAGATTGCAGTCTCTAGTCATATTATTGAAAGCTAGTGATACAAGACTTTTAGAAACCAGTTGTTTTACTCAATTGGCCATCAAAAACAATAAGAAACAAGGGAAAAGGAAAAATAACTATTATTATCTATAAGTGTATGGTAGTCAGATTTAAACTTAAAAGCCCCATACACACTATCAGATTTTCTGCTGAGTTTTTCCTTCAGATTTACCAAAACCATGTAGTGCAAGGGCCTGCTTGATTACATATACATTGAAACTCCTAAGGTTTGACCTCATATTATAGGGTTTTGGTAAATCTGATGGAAAAACTCAGCAGAAAATCTGATAGTGTGTATGGGGCTTAAGGCTTGAAACACATACAGTACATGAAATATAGCCTAAATGACCACTCCCATTTGTGCTTCCTTCTCCCATTCAACAATACCTATGGCAAGGATGTACGTACAAGGGCTGCAGGGGTTGCAAGTGTGACCTGACCCCATGGTTCAGGGGGCCTGCAAGGACCCTTGTACAACTGGATGGGAGGAGCGGCATATAGAAGAACCAATCCCTTAAATTTTCCTTCTGTGGCCTTTTAGCAACACAGCAGAATGTAAAGATATCTTGAGGAGTTGTGGCAATACAATCACATCTATAGTAATGCCCTGTACACACTGTTGTGATATGGCTGAACCGGAGTGACTCCATCTTTATAAGTTCATATAAGATTAACTTGGGTTAACCTATTAGTTAGTTTAAACTCTGTATTTACAGAGTGTAGCGATTTTCCTATAAAGCATACATATAAGAAAATATAGCTTGCATAAGCAGTTTTATTCTGTATTGTCTAAATAAAGAACTTGTGTCTCAATATGTCTGGGCCACAGGACTCATGACTGTGACTCATGAAAGCAGATGACATAATTAATTATATCTAATGATATGTAATGTACACCTCTGTATTAACCACACCCATGTTCTATGCAATGATTGGCTAATAATAGCGCATATAAATTGTAGACCCGCCTAGAATTAAACCAGACAAGCTCTGAACACCAACTTTGACTCATCTCTTCTTGTGTTCAGAAAAATGCTGTCTCCTTAGTAGTGCTAAGCAGGTTTCGTAAGTGTGGTAATTGCCGTAATTATACCTAGCTGGTCTTTGTCAGGTATATAGAAATACCATTTTAATCACAACACACACGGTCGGACATTCCGATGGAAAATGTGCGATTGGATCTCGTTGTCGGAAAATCCGATCATGTGTGGGCTCCATCGGACTTTTTCCATCGGAATTTCCGACACACAAAGTTTGAGAGCAGGATCTAAAATTTTCCGGCAACAAAATCCGATCGTTTAAATTCCGATCGTGTGTAGACAATTCCGATGGACAAAGTGCCACGCATGCTCAGAATAAATTACGAGACGAAAGCTATTGACTGCTGCCCTCTTTATAGTCCTGTTGTATGTGTTCTACATCACCGCGTTCTGAAAGATCGGATTTTCCGACAACTTTGTGCGACCGTATGTATGCAAGACAAGTTTGGGCCAAAAATCCGGATTTTCTCGTCGGAATGTCTAACCGTGTGTACAGGGCATAAGAAAGATAAAACAAATTAGCTTGTGAATTTTGTGATTTTGCATTGCACCCCAATACATTTTTACTTTAGTAGGAAATGCATATGTTCCGCAGCACTCCACAAAATGCATGGCGTCTCAACACAACACATACTGTAAATGACCCCTTAGAGCCAAAATCATGTTGGTGCATGATCCAGAGCTTCTTTCACTCCATGCTTCAACTCTAGTAGTCTCCTTCATCTTCTGCTTACAGAATCATGACCTGTAGGTGCCTCTACTCACCCCTGACCAGATAACCTCAACTGAATAACCATACCTATCTCATATATTAAATTTGACCTGATAAATATATAACCTGACAGATAACCCCAACTACACCATGGCTGCATCATTATTCAGAATACTTTATTAATCCCAAGGGGAAATTACTAATCACGTCATTAGCTAGTAGGGAAATTTATATGGAAGCACTTCATGCTTAGATATAGTAGACTGAGCTACATGCAATTAAAATTCTCTGAGAAGTCAATACATGTGAAATTTAAAGGAGTTCTGAACTGAGCATATTTTCCAAATTTAGGCACCAAAAATCTTTAAATCCACTCGTTTTTACACATTGTAAAGGAAACTATTGTACTGTATATGGTTAATCAAACCTGAAGCAAATTTATATTTATAAGATAGCTGGTAAGTATCTAGTAAATAAAGGCAAACATAAGCATAACATGTAGAAAATAGTGAAGAACTGGATGTTACAAAGGATATGTAGCCCTGGAGGAAAATACATTTTCCATTTCATTAATCGGTAGGGGGAAGATATTATTTCAGGGATGTGGTCCGCCATTGATCTGAAGGAAGCAAGACTGTCTAATAAAAATCATTAACTCCTGTGGAAATAACACTGTTTTACATTCTGCTATCATTCCAGTTAAGAGCTGACAACAATTTTGTGTATTGAACCTGTGTTCGCACAAATCATGTAATGGTGCCAAGGTCAGTGCTGAAGCATATGGTGATGTGTGAATAATTGCTGTATGCATTAACTATCCCATGTTAACCCTCTGGTATAGGATAACTAAGAGTTACAGCACCATGCTGCTTCTTGTGTAGCCTACAAATTTCAGCTCATGTTAAATGCATTTCTCGCTTAACTCACTCCCCGCTATATGGTTCAGACATGTTATAAGCCCTCCAGGTATTAACAGGAATATATGACTGTGTTTTATTGTATTTGACTTCAACTCCTGAATTAATATGCATTTAAGAGGAATGTCACCTTCATTCACTCAATCCCCTCTATATACTAAATACAACAGTTTTTTTACATTTTTGTATCACAAATTGTAGAAAAGCACATTTGACAAGCTGCTGCCAGTAAAAATAAGTAGGCTTTTCCCTTCATGTTACTTTGGCGTACTGTTGCGCTTCGACCATATTCTTGTACTGTTTTCTATTGCTGTGATAACTAATAAAACAGTTATTTGAAAAAAAAAAAAATAAGTATAATACTTGCCCGTCTTTATAACACATTGGTAATATAACACACTTCTGACTCTTTCCGCTGGTTTTACCTATAGTTTTAACTTCCTACTTCTCAATGAGCATATCATGTGCCACACTATCTCAGTAATTGTTACTCTTTGGGAATAGAAATTAGCTCATGCTTCCTCTGAAATCACCTCCAGACAAACTTCAACTTCACACTATTTCCTAGTCCAGTCAAGCGAAGCCCAAATAATTCCCCACCCCTCAGCACACGTTAACAATGGGACAGGGTGCTGCTGACATCAGTACCCTTATGTGTTCTGTAAATCATCATGACAGAATTAATTTAAAAAGAGTGACAATTTTGAAAAAAACACAATATTTTGTACTGTAATAAATAGCCCCTTTTTTTTCAAAAAAAGCTATTTTTTTCCTCAGTTTAGGCCAACATGTATTCTACATATTTTTGGTAATAAAAATCTCAAAAAGTGTATATTGATTGGTTTGCACAAAAGTTGTAGCATCTACAAAATAGGGGATAGATTTTTGGCATTTTTTTTTACTAGTAATGGCAGCGAACTGCGACATTATGGCGGACAGATTGGACACTTTTGACACATTGTTGGGTCGATTGACAATTATACAGCGATCAGTGCTATAAAAATGCACTAATTACTGTATAAATGTCACTGATAGGTAAAGGCGTTAACACTAGGGGGCGATCAAGGGGTTATCTGTGTTCCCTCTGTGTGTTCTAACTGTGGGGGGTGGGGCTGACTATAGGAGATGAGAGATTGTGGTTTCCAGCTCGTAGGAACTCACGATCTCTCTCTCCTTACCGAACTGGGATGTGTGTGTTTACACAAACACGTACCTGTTCTGTCTTTCATGCCCACGATCGTCGGTCATCGTGGCCATCGGACACGCACCTGCTATCCCGCTGAAAGGGACTGACATATAGCTACGGCGGTTCACTGGATCGTGCCCACCTGCCGCAGTATAATGATGGCGGCTGGTCGGCAAGTGGTTAATACAGTAGGATTCAGAGGGCCCTGCTCCTTAGAGCTTACAATCTAAGAGGGAAGGTCAATAGATACAAGAGGTAATAACTGTGGGGGATGTGCTGATGGAAAAGTAAATGTACAGTTGCTAGGTGGGGGCCAGATAGGCTTCTCTGTAGAGATAGGTTTTCAGGAATCACTTGAAAGTGGACAAAGAAGGAGAAAATCACCCAGGAGAGCATTCCAGAGGATGGGAGAGGCTCTTGGGAAGTCCTGAAGGCGAGCAAGGGATGAAATGACAAGGGAGTTAGAGAGCAGGAGGTCTTGGGAGGAGCGAAGAGAACGATTAGGTTGTTATTTTGAGACTAGGTTAGTGATGTAGCTGGGGGCCAGGTTGTGGATAGCTTTGTAAGTTGTTGTTAGTATCTTGAATTTAATTTGTTGGTTAAGTGGCAGCCAATGGAGGGATTGGCAGAGGGGTCTAGCAGATGCTGCGTGGTTTGTGAGGTGGATGAGCTTGGCAACAGCGTTCATGATGGACTGAAGTGGGGATACCTATTTAGAGGTAAGCCAATGAGGAGGGAATTGCAGTAGTCAAGGTGAGAGATGACCCGGAAGTGGATTAGAAGCTTTGTGGTGACATTGGCTAGGAAGGGACATATCTTGGAGATGTTGCGGAGGTTGAGGCGGAAAATTTTGAATAGCGATAGGATGTGGGGCCAAAAGGTTAGTTCGGAGTCCAGGATTACACATAGGACCTTGGCGTGGGGGGACAAGTTGATAGTTGAGCCGTTGATATTGACAGGGAAATCAGGGGAAGTGGCACCTGGGGGAGGAAATATCATGGGCTTGATTTTGGATAGGTTGGGTTTGAGGAAGTGATGTGACATCCAGGCTGATATGTCTGCTAGTAAGTTGGTGATGCGTGAGGAGACAGATGGCGAGAGCTGGGGGATGGAGAGATAGATTTGGGTGTCATCAGCGTAGAGATAATATTGAAAGCCATGAAAGGCAATGAACTGACCCAGTGAGGTAATGTAGATTGAGAAAAGGAGAGGTCCAGAACCTTGGGGGACCTTGACAGAAAAAGGAAGAGGAGAGGAGGAAGTAGAGTTGTAAGTGACACTGAAGGAGTGGTGGTATAGGTAGGATGAGAACCAGCGAAGAGTACAGTCACAGAGACCAAAGAAGTGGAGTTTTTTGAGAAGGAGGGGGCGGTCTGCTGTGCCAAAGGCAGCGGAGAGGTCCAGGAGAAGTAGTACAGAAAAGTGTCCATTGGTTTTAGCTGTTAGGTAGGTCAGCTTTTTCTGTTGAAAAACAACAGAATTGCTGACAGGAGCACCAGATGAAAATAGATGAAAGAGTTTACTTTTGCATTTGATACAGCTTTAACAGAAGTCAATGCAAGTCATACCAAAGTCAGACCCAAAGTAGTGTAGGAACCTTTTTTCACTCAAGTCACACCGATTACAATGGTTCCATTGCACAGAATGGGGTCCGACTTCTGATGAGTCAAGTGCTCCAAAGTTGGAGCGATTGTCACATCAGTATAAACCGGTCCTTAGGCTTTGTGCATTTATTCCCAGCAATTTAGTGTGACCAGGAGACACAGGTGCACATTCAGCCCCACCACCTAGAACCTGTCAAAGTCTATGACAAGCTGAAACACACTGTGGCAGGTTGCCTAATGTGCAAATATCCTAACTCTGATCAAAATCACATGTTGGTACCTGTTGCTGTAGTGTTGTTGAAGATACATATGCAGAATTTTTGGTCATGCAATTATATTAGGATGGGATTAGGACAGTCTCTCTTCCTGTCTTCAGTTAATGCTCCTATCACCCTAAACTTCAGTTAATACTTCCACCCTTCTAGACTTGTCTACCCTTATTGTCCTAGACATAGTTTTTTTCTTAATTTTTTATTTAATAGTATACAACAGATATAATAAAAGGTAGCTTCACAGATCATATGTCCAGCATAAGGTGATATTTTACAGTCTGTGTATAGGTACATCCTGTCAAGAATAATATCTCTGAAGACAATAGTGAAAAGATAAGACTATGGGGGTTATTTACTAAAGGAACATCCACTTTGCACTGCAAGTGCACTTGAAAGTGCACTTTTAGTGCACTTGGAAGTGCAGTCGCTGTAGATCTGAGGGGGACATGCAAGGAAAATAAAAAAACAGCATTTTAGCTTGCCCATTATTGGATGATAAAATCAGAAGAGCTACCCCTCATTTCAGATCTTCCCCACAGATTTACAGTGACTACACTTCCAAGTGCACTTGCAGTGCACTTGTAGTGCAAAGTGGATTTGTCTTTAGTAAATCAACCCCAGAGTGTAGTAAGTATACCAAGGTATGTGGACACTGCTGATTGGACCAAATAGTCATCAACCTGGTTGTAGAGGAGGGCCCCACAGATGTCCAGGTAAAGCTACTAGTACATGAGGGAAAATCTGGTGCGGGACATCCAGCTAAGGTCTGCGCATACCCGTTTTGAAAGAGTAACTATAAAGAAAAGAAACACAAGGAAAGAAAGAAAAGAGAAAGCTGTGGGAAGAGAAAGTGCCCTGCTGTTTTTCACAGTACCAACAGCAGTCGGATTGGTCAGAGAATAGCTTTGCCAGAACCGATGGAGTCCTGTACCAGCGTGTGATAATTTTGTAGGTTGTTTCTTGATACTTACTACAGAGCGAAGACTTCTGTGCAAAGAAAAGTGTGCATTCTTTCTGAGGTTCAGTGAAGGTGACACGCAGATCCCTCTCCCAGTTCACTAAGAAAGGTTAGTCCGTCACAGCATGTAGGTCCAACACAGTTTTATAAGAAGTAGAGAGAGAGAGACCTATGGATCGGACCCTCACCCAAGCAGAGCTCCTCAAAAAGAGTGCAGCTTCCGAGAGAAGAGTGCAGGCTTAGGCAAGGATCCTGTAAAATATGAGAGCTGGATAGCTCTCCATTGATCCATTGCAAGTGGAGTCTGACTAGTCAATATATTTTTAACACAGTCTGGAGGCTTTAAAAAAAGGAAGGCCTTTAAGAGCCCTTGGGGAGCCTGCGATAGGAAAATTGGGTCAGCAAGACCTGGCGTAAATTCTGGATGACCAATAATTGGTGTCATACGAGAGAGAAAACTAGATAGATGAAAGATAAGAAAAAAAAAACTGTCCATTTCTGCAAAGGTGGGGCTGATCAGTGAGTGTGTAAGTAAATGGATAACGTGAGATTTTCCTGCCCAGTGCAGACCAGCCAGTGGTGCACAAGCTGCTTCCTGTCCTAACATCACTCAAAGTTTTGAAGTGCTGTGACAGCACCAGTCACTCGGATCATATGTGTTGCTGTATAATAAAAGGGCAGGGTTAAGGAAGCCTATCTTTCCTCTAAACTTCAGGCTGCAGCAGCAATGCTCTGCAAAGGCGAGGATCCTAGATATATTTTACTTCTCTCATGTACCTAGATTTCATCTATTACTCCCATCTTCCTAGACCTCAGTTAGTACTCTTATTTTCCTAGACTTCAGATAATTCTCTTATTTTCTTAAATTAATTTCAAATAACACCACCTGTGGGCTTGCAGCACAAGCATAATTACTAAAATAATACAAATACATTAATAATAAGTTCTCAGTCCATAGTAACATAGTCTCTGTGTTCAGCATTCCACAAATAACAATGACAGTCCATAAGACTGTGACAATGACAGTTGTGTCTTTACACCAAAATCACCACTTGTCATGCTGTATGACTATGTGCTCGTATAAAAAAATACATACTCACCAGATTGCGTTGACCTCCTTGCTTATACAACAAGCCTCACTTTGTGGTCACTTATAGGACCAGATCATGCCACTGGATTGGTGTCTCAGATAGGTATCCTCTCCTTGTGGTTAAGTGGATTGTTATTCCAATCTTATAGATTGCAGGAACCAAACATTGAAAGAAGAGAAGAGGGATCTTCTCATAGTGTGAAAACTGCTGATTTATTGTTAAAAACAATCGCATACAAAGGCTAGTGCCAAAGAAAAATACAAAGTATTGTATGCCTGATATACTCGGTCTGTTGGTAAGCCACCTATCGATTTGTGCGAATTCCACCTGGACCGGAAATGGCACACCAAGAGTTCTACTTAACGCGTTTCATCATCACAAGATCAAAACTGAACAGAAAATGATCAAATGTGATGTTCAATCAGTTCCACTTTTAACAACAACTGAAAACTAGAGCAAGTTTTAGGGCAGCTACTGCAGAGTCTCTTGGCAAATCTAGAAGCAATGGGGTGATGGCTCTCATATTCTTGTATAACAAGGAGGTCAACGCAATCTGGTGAGTACAGATTATTTTATATGAGCACATGATGATACAGCATGACAAGTGGTGATTTTTGGTTTCAATGCACAACTGTCATCTTCACTTTGTTAAAAATGTCTCCAAATTGACAAAAATTTTGAACAAGCCAGCAAGTGGATCAAGCCTGTCTTTTTATTTCACAAAACCACAGGCTTTCTTTGTGCAGCATCACAACCTTGGACACCATGTGGGCCAGCTGGCATCCAAAACAACCAATGACATAATTTGTTGATAAGAAGAGATTGGGTGCCTGCACAGCATGCTTCTTTGTCCCACCCCTGCTCTTCTCTCAATCGGCACTGGGGTATTTTTAACCTTGTGAGCAAGTAAGAGAAAGTTAACTGAGGGAGAAAAGAAATGCTGGAATACTAGTTTCAGTACCAGTGTGCAAAGGTATATTTGCTTTGTAAGAATAACTCACTTCTAATGATGGTTGTCCTACTTGTGTGGATGCATCTATGATGTAAAATTTATTTATTTTTTCATATTTTAAAAATGAGGTGCCTTGCAAAATTTTAAAGGATGCCTTGACTGAAAAAAGGTTGAGAAACACTGGGGTTGATTTAGTACAACTGGAGAGTGCAAAATCTAGTACAGCTCTGCATAGAGACCAATCAGCTTCCAGGTTTTATTGTCAAAGCTTAATTGAACAAGCTGATGTTACAAACTGATTGGCTACCATGCACAGCTGCACCAGATTTTGCACTCTCCTGTTTTAGTGAACCAGTTAATATATCCTGCATGGACAATGTACAGTATCTAATAGTGAAGATTTGTCCCGTGTAGCCTCAGTAGCCCCTCCCCTTTGACAATTTTCAGTGGAAAGATAAGCATGTAATTTGGAGCTCTCAGACAGAGGATATATTCTCGGGAAGTCTTCAGGAATCTAACCAACCCTGTTGCAGAAGTGAGCACTAGGCATCCCTCTGGCATAAGTGCTGTTTAACTTGTTAGCATCTGCTTATGCTACCCAGCAGCAGAGATTTCTCCACTTTACATTGCCAAACAGATTTTATTTATTGCTTCAGTGATGGTTCTGACAGCAGTCAACAGTGAGGAAAGCTGGAAATCACTGAAGTCATAAAAAAGTCTGTCTGGAACTAAAAATAGATAAGCAATATAAAGTGGAGAAAGCAAATCTCCAGCAGTAGAGAATTAGCAGATGCTAAAGAGTTAGACAGAATTCATGCTAGAGGGACATCTGCATAGAAAAGCTGCCTGTGTACGTCACCCCTGCTACATGAGGGTGCAATCTTTTAAGGACATCCAAAGATTTCATCATCAGAAAAAGACAAATGTGTTCCAGTAGAGAAGAGATAGAAGTACTCGGTGAATGTGTTCAGGCAGTTTCTAAATGTCCTTCTTTTATAATACCAACCAACCAATTTTATTGCAAGATAAAGAGAACAAGGAAATTACATACAAAATTGTACATATCAAGTATCAAACTTGTACAATTATCCTTAGGATAATAAAGAACATGTTAATAAGTGGCCATTTAACCTTTTGGGGGTTTGCATACAAAGTCAACCTGCATTTATGTAATAAAATGGCCATAATTTCTAGTTGAACCTAATCCAGAAGTAAAGCAAACAAGTTACATATCTTTAACCCAGAATAAAATTGGAAAGTAAAAAGAAGAGGAGCAGAGAAACAACAAAAAAACCCCAACAATTTTCAAAAAAGAAACATACATAAGAGTACCAGAGCATTACATGCAGAATTTCTAGCATCTTACATGATATGAGTCTATGCCCCTACAAAATCATAAGTCGATCGGCATAGTGTCCAAAATTGTATGATGCACCCTTTCCATGAGCTGAATAGCAGCCATACGTTTCAAACTCTGATCCCAAAGGACCTTGTGTGTGGGCCAGTGCAGTGCAATCACCCAATGAACTGCACTAAACAAGGTATGGACCAACTTTTGTTTGGGAGGGGTGACCTCTGGTAGGTCAGCAAAAAAAAAAGCACATTTGATAAGTCAGGATCAATTGCATTCCTGTGATTAGGGCGACCTTGGAGGACACCCTTTGCCAGATTGATTTATTCTCCCCACAGTTCCATAAAATATGTAGGTGTGTACCCCTATCTGGATAACCTCTGAAACAGGTCTCTGGGACTGTGAGATAGAACCTGTGCAGTTTTGAAGCTATATGATTCCCTTTCATGACTGTCTATTTCTGACATTAAAGTTAAAATCCATATTTTTGCTAGAAAATTAATTAGAGCCCCCAAACATTATATATATATATATATATAAGCAGAGAATCTAGAGAATAAAATGGCGATTGTTGCAATATTTTATGTCACACGGTGTTTGTGCAGCGGTGTTTTAAACTCAACTTTTTTTGGAAAAGGAACACTTTCATGAATTTTCCAAAAATTTAGCCCAATTTGTTTGTATAATGTGAAAGATGATGTTAGGCCGAGTAAATAGATACCAAATATGTCACGCTTTATAATTGCACGCACTCGTGGAATGGCGACAAACTACGGTACCTAAAAATCTCCATAGGCGACGCTTTCAAATGTTTTACGATTACCAGGTTAGCATTACAGAGGAGGTCTAGTACTCTCGCTCTGATGATCGCGGCGATACCTTACATGTGTGATTTGAACCCCGTTTACATATGCGGGCGTGACTTCTGTATGCATTTTCTTTGCTGCGTGAGCTCGAGGGGACGGGGGCGCTTTAGAAAAAATGTTTTTTTTCTTATTTATTTTATTTATTTTTATATTATTAAGTTTTTTTATCACTTTTATTGCTCTCACAAGAAATGTAAACATCCCTTGTGACAGTAATAGGTGGTGACAGGTACTCTTTATGGAGGGATCGGGGGTCCAAATGACCCCCGATCCCTCCTTTGCACTTCAAAGTATTCAGATCAGATCACCATTTTCGGAAATTCTGAATACTGTATATTTTTTTTTAAACCGGCGCCATTGGCAGCCGAGTAAACAGGAAGTGACGTCGCTTCCGTGTTTACGATCAGGAGACTGGAACAAAACCATTTCCGGCTTCATTCCAGTCTGTCCTTAGCCACCAGAAGGATTGACGATCAGGCCTCCCGGTGGTGCGGGAAGCCCAGGAAGAGCGGCGAGAGGCGGCGGGAGGAGGGACGTCCCCTCCCACTCCTCCAGGGTAACAGCCGAGAGGCTTTTAGCCACATCGGTTGTTATCCATGGATAGCCAATCGCCCTCTCTACTCAACAGTAGCAGAATGATGCCTGCAGCTGTGGGCATCATCCCGGTATAACCCCCGAAAGCTGAGTACGCATATCTGCGTACACTCGGCGGGAAGGGGATAATACCACTTGGTGTGGAGCTTAACTACCATTTCCTTAATCTCCATAGACTTCGTAATGTCCTTCTTTAAAACCAAATGAATTTGTCCCTCCTTCCTCCTCACTTGTAACCCTGTTTTTATCTGATGTATAGAAATCTATTAAGATGTTATCTAACCACTTAAGGACCAGCCACCGCAGTTGTACTGCGGCAGATTGGCCCCCCTGTGCAAATCGCCATCATTGTACATTGGCCCACACAAGTGCAGTTGCGGGCGGGCGCACTCTGCTGCTGGTGAGCTGTTGCTCCCGCTGCACGCTGCTCGATGTCCGCCAGCAACCCACAATCACCTAGTACAGAGGCAGAATGGGGATCTGCCTTTCTAAATAAGGTGGATCCCCATTCTGACAGATGACATGACAGAGATCTACTGTTCCCAGTCATCGGGAACAGTGATCTCTGTCATGTCCCAGGCAGCCCATCCCCCTACAGTTAAAACACACCTAGGGAACACAGTTAACCCCCTTGATCGCCCCCTAGTTTGAACCCCTTCCCCGCCAGTGTAATTTTTACATTGATCAGTGCATTTTTTATAGCTAAAAATCACAAATCACCGCCATTACCAGTAAAAACAATAATATAAAAAATAAGACCCTAAAGCTATACCATAGTTTGTAGACACGATAACTTTTGCGCAAACCAATCAATATATGCCTATTGTGATTTTCTATTACCAAAAATATGTAGAAGAATATATATCGGCCTAAACTGATGAATACATTTGTTTTTTTTATATATTTTTTTGGATATGTATTATAGCAAAAAGTAAAAAAATAAATGTTTTTTCAAAATTGTCGCTCTTTGTTTATAGCTTTGTTTTGGTACAGCGTGCAACTTCCAGTTAAAGCGACGCAGTGTTGTATCACAAAAAATGGCCTGGTCAATAAGAGAAAAAATTCTTACGGTCCTTAAAGGGGTTGTAAACCCTCATGTTTTTTTCACCTTAACCACTTGCTTACTGGGCACTTAAACCCCCCTCCTGCCCAGAATTTTCAGCTTTCAGCGCTGAAGCACTTTGAATGACAATTATGCGGTCATACAACACTGTACCCAAATGACATTTTTATAATTTTTTTCCCACAAATAGAGCTTTCTTTTGGTGGTATTTAATTACAGCTGGGAGTTTTATTTTTTGCTAAACAAACAAAAAAAGATGCAAAAAAAAAAAATCATGTTTAATAGTTTGTTATAAAATTTTGCAAACAGGTAATTTTTCTCCTTCATTGAAGTGCGCTGATGAGGCGGCACTGATAGGCTGCACTGGTGGGCACTGATAGGCTGCACTGGTGGGCACTGATAGGCATAGTTAAGGCGGCACTAATAGGCACAGATAAGGTGGCACCGATAGGCACAGATAAGGCAGTACTGATGGGCACAGATAAGGCGACACTGATGGGCAAAGATGGGCACAGATAAGATGGCACGGATGGGTGGCACAGATGGGTGGCACTAAGGGGCACTGATAGGTACCACTGATAGATGGGACTGATGGGCACTGATAGGTGGCTCTGATAGGTGGCACTGCTGGGCACTGATGGGCGGCACTGATGGGCACTGGTAGATGACACTGATGGGCACGGATATGTGGCACTGGGGTGCAGCACCGTTGTTGAGGCAAATTGTGGGTGGCACTGTCGGCACTGATGTGTGGCACTGTGGGCACTGATGGGTGGCACTGTGGGCACTGCTGGGTGGCACTATGGGCACTGCTGGGTGGCACTGACGGGGGGCACTTATTTATTTCTGAGGGGGGCAGGTGGGCACTGGTAAGCTGGCCGTGATCGGGACTGATGTCCCGATCACGGCCACCGGTGATTACCGGCTCCGTTGTATCACATGATCAGCTGTCATTGGCTGACAGCTGATCACGTGGTAAGGGGTCGGGATCGACCCCTTGCTCAGATCCGCGATCAGGCGAGTTTCATAGACTCGCCAATCACAGAGTGCGCCACGCGTGCCCCTCAGGGGGCACGCAGGCCGCTCATGCACGGGATGACGTCAATAGACGTAGTCCCAGCAAATGAGGTCCGCGCTGTAGGCGTCATTTGGCTATAGCGCGGATCTCTAGTGGTTAATGCATCCAGAGGTTGTCTTTGGAAAATAGACATATGAGTGCTGCCAGCATTGCTGTAAAGGTTGAAGGGGTGGGGGAGTCAGCCTGTCAGTGCTCAGACCATACATTGCACACTTGGTCTGCATGGCTGCGGTCCCTAAGACCTAAACCCTATTGAACATCTGTGGGGCATCCTCAAATGGAAGGTGGAGGAGTGCAAGGTCTCTTACATCCACCAGCTCTGTGATCTTGTCATGGAGGCGTGGAAGAGGACACCAGTGGCAACCTGTGAAGCTCTGATGAACTCCATGCCCAAGAGGGTTAAGGCAGTGCTGGAAAATAATAGTGGCCACACAAAATATTGACACTTTGGGCCCATTATGGCGAGTCTGCAGACTGCGGGTGCGCTTGGAGGACAGGAGACACAGGTCTGACGGAGGTGCCCAGCAGAGGTATCCGAGATCCGTCACAGGTGTATTCACTTTTGTTGCCAGTGGTTTAGACATTAATGGCTGTATGTTGAGTTATTGTGAGGGGACAGCAAATTGACACTGTTATACAAGCTGTACACTCACTACTTTACATTGTAGCAAAGTGTCATTTCTTCAGTGTTGTCACATGAAAAGATATAATAAAATATTAACAAAAATGTGAGGGGTGTACTCACTTTTGTGAGATACTGTATAAGACAGGACCATCACCTGCAGACTTCAATAAAAGTGCAAGTTAGTGCAAGTAAAAAAAAGTTAATATTTTTTTTTAATGTCTGTTTGGCAATGACTTACTTCATGTTTTTTTAAAACTGAGAATGATTGGGGTGTTAGGAGATGGAGAAAAAAGATTATTGCCTCAATATGAGCAGTGGCACATAGTCACAGTGTGATTGTCACATGAAGAGATTCAGGAGCAGAAGGGGAGGGAGGTGGAGTGACTGTGTCTTGCTCTTGGCTGCTTAATGTACATAAGCAAAAGAAAAGTTCACACTGTGCGCTTGCCGTAGACTTGAGAACACTGCATTTCAAGAGTTGGCTATTTCCTGTAATGCTGAATAATTACCTCCCTGAAGTGATTCTATTAATATAATCTACATGAGCAGATTCCTCTCTTGTGGCAAAATGAATCATGTTGGACTTGTCATGGATTTGGCTTTTACATTTTAATGCAAAATTAACCTGTGCATGGCATGAAATAAAAGCAAGTCCTTGGTAAGTGTAAACACAATCATATTTTTGGTTATAAACGGATGTGGCAACTAATGTGTTGTTTTGGAAACTAAAATAGTGGTGAAAAATGATAAAAAGAGCTGTAGATTATCAGCTTAAGTGAAGGAAATATATAATTTAAAATAAAACACTTAAAAAAGTATTTTGGCTGCAATTACTTTATACTATATACAGCTTAAGATACTCAACACTTGTTTTCACTAAATTGGGGTCAGCAACCCCTCGATCGTGATCTACCTGTTGATCAGTGCAGATGACAGGTAGATTGCGCCCCTTCCCTGCCAAACCCAGGAACCTGGACAGAAGCGGGGGCAGCATTTACTGGAACACAGGAGGGCCCAAACAGCAGGGGGAATCGGTGCAGCGGAGTGGAGGGGAAATTACAGAAGGATGCCCTGTGCGGCTCTCTGCATGAGCTGAAAAACAAGCTCTCTTCCTCCTGATGACTTTCAACTGCTGCAGGGAGAGAAACAGGGGATCATTCCTGTAATTGCTTCACTGTCACCAATCCCCCTACCTGTTCTGCCTGCTTCTGATTCCCCCCCATATGCCCTTCTGTCACTGTGCCAGCCCTCCTCCAGTCTCTTCCCACCAGTACAGGGAATGTGTCAGGCTGAAAAGAGGAGGAAGCAGCTGGTAAATATGTTTTTTACTGGCCCCTTCCTTTTTTGAATGGCCAAAGTGATTGATCGATACTGATCACTCCTGTGTTCATTGATAACTGAGTATATCAAACTGTGTTTACTATGCTTCAGTGTATGAATGAACAGGAGCCTCTGTTTCCTGTTCATTCATCTTCAGTGTAGACAAAGCCCCTCCAACAGTGTTGTAAATAAAAAATGTAAAAAAACTATTTACAGATGTAAAAAATAATAACAAATTGTAAAAAATAATTTTTTAACATTTATAAAAAAAAATTAAAAACTGTAAAAAAAATTTTTTAAAAGTTAAAAAAAAATAATATTATCACAAATATTTAAAAAAAACTGTAAAAAAAAAATTAAATAAATAAAAAAAATCAAGGGCTAATGCACACGGGTTCTCTGACCCATACAGTGTGAATTTACTGTTTGTATGTGGGAGCCACTCCTATGAGGATACAGTGGCTGTATGAAAAAAGCTGCAATTCCCAATTTGATAGTTGTGCACTGTCAATGTCAGAAGGCCATACACTTGAATTCACATGCCTCTCAAATGAGGACCCAGGGAGACTGCCAGGCAAATTTAGGTGCTCTTTGCCTAACAGGGAGCAGTGATCCATTGATAGGGTCTGCTCAGTGTGATTGGATGCTGCTCATGTTGTCTGCCTGTTTCACACTGGTCCAATAGGAACATTAAACATTGGGAGGAAACCTGACAAATGGGAGCATGGGTATATACAGCCCTGGCCATTGGCAGAGGAAGGTGCCTCAAAGCATGCTGAGTGACTGTATTTATACCAAGAGGGCACATGTGCATGGGGTCTTTGGCTAGAGAGCAGGGTCCCAGAGGAAGGCAAGTTGCTGCCCCTCCTCTGTACAGGCTGCCATGCAGCCTCAGATAGTCGACCTGAGGGCCAGAGTCACAGAAACTGCAACCCAGATGTCCTGCAGAGCTGAGTGGGAGGTAGACACACCTAGAAGAATCTTTCCCGGGCTACTGTGCGTACAGACCTAAGTCTAGGGGCCTGTTCTGTGAGGGCCATCCATGCAAGCTAGTAAAGTCAGTGGATGGGTGCCAGCTAAATGGTATGCTGGTTAGTGTCCCAAAGAATCAGAGTTCATTGAGTCTGCTTCCAGAACAAACAAATGACTTATACTTCCATACAAATGCTGCATGGTTCAGCAAAGGGTCTGCTATTCAGTTCAACCAAGTGAGGCCAAGTTAGAGTTGTCCTCATCTGTGCATAATTAAAGTTGGTGTATCCCACTAATCCCTTCTCCTATCTAAGTTCTACCAACAACTACAAAAAACAAATCCCCTAGACTGGTCATTGGATAACGAGCGGATGAGTGTGCACCTGGTCTTGTGAAAATACTCAAGCACCTGGCTGCAGGATAATCAGAGGGAAGCCCTGGAAAATCTATACTTAGCAACCCCTACGGGGGCAGTGCTACAACTGCATGGGCTGTCTACCGCTGTTAATTGTGAGGTGCTACTCTTACCTGCATCATCACCATCCTTGCAGACCATCTCTACTGATCATCACCTGCTGTCCACTCTGTGCTACCCTGGACCTCGCACACCAGTTCCCACATTAAAAAGTGTTTGGACCAGAGCTGCAAATTAAGCCCTCTCATCAGCTCGTCTCCAACCAAGGTACACAACTCTAATGCCCTGTACACATGACTGGACTTTCCAGCAGACTAGGGTCCGACGGACTTCTGCCTGAATTTGGGCGGAGTGCCGGCAGATTTTCTGAATGAACAGACTTGCCCACACATGACCGGACTTTCTGGCAGACTGGGTCTGCCGGACTTCCCGGGAGAGTTCCGACGGAGTTCCAGTGGACTTCCAAATGAACGGACTTGCCCACACACAGATTAAAGTCCGTTCATTTTGAATGCAATGAGTTATGACGGGACTAGAAAAGGTAGTCAATCTCGCCACTTTTATCGGCGAGATTAACACCTTGCTAGCCCCGTTGCCTGGTATGGATTTTAAGGGGAAGCCCCTACGCTGAAAAAATGGCATGGGTCCCCCCAAAATCGATACTAGACCCTTATCCGAGCACGCAGCCCAGCCGGTCAGGAAAGGGGGTGGGGACGAGCGAGCAGCCCCCCCTCCTGAGCCGTACCAGGCCGCATGCCCTCAACATGGGGGGTGGGTGCTTTGGGGAAGGGGGTGCCCTGCGGGCCCCCCACCCCAAAGCACCTTGTCCCCATGTTGATGAGGACAAGGGCCTCTTCCTGACAACCCTGGCCGTTGGTTGCTGGGGTCTGCGGCAGCCAATCAAGGCACAGAGCATTGTCAGAGTCATAATCGGACACTGGCATTATGACTTTATCCAATCGTGGCTCATTCCCGCCTCACAGTATAAAAGTATTATTTTAATGGCAGCAATTTTCAGTGTGATTTTGGAGTATAGAGAGATAGAACAGGGTTCTGTTTAGTGCTA
Source organism: Lithobates pipiens (assembly GCF_037356315.1). Lineage (NCBI taxonomy): Eukaryota > Metazoa > Chordata > Amphibia > Anura > Ranidae > Lithobates > Lithobates pipiens. The sequence goes on from NW_027507790.1 coordinate 71,367,780, forward strand.
TTAGTTAGTTAGTGTGCTACATTGTGCTATTTTGCTTCAATTGTCAGTGTAGAATATTCATTTAGTGTCAGTCTAGGGGTCGTGTGAGTGTAGTGAGGAGGACCATCATTCAGATTTGCATAGTGTGCAGCTCAGATAGTTTCACTGTAGTATAGTGAGACCATGTCATTCATACATACATTAGTGTAGAGTAGGGAGAGCTCAGATAGATTCAGTGTAGTGTAGTGAGACCGTATCAGTAATCTTTACATTAGTGTATAGCTAGAGTAGGGACAGTTCAGATAGCGTCAGTGTAGTAACGGTTGAACACCGTTTATTTGATTGCGTTACTGACAGTTTAACACGATTTACTTCTGTGTGCGTTACTGCCAGTTTAATGCCATATAGTTTTGTGTGCGTTATTGCTAGTTTAATGCCATATAGTTTTGTGTGAGTTACTGCCAGTTTAATGCCATATAGTTCTGTGTGCGTTACTGCCAGTTTAACGCCCTATATAGTTTAGTGTGTGTTACTGCCAGTTTAACACCACATAGTTTTGTGTGCGTTACTGCCAGTTTAACACCATATAGTTCTGTGTGCATTACTGCCAGTTTAACGCCATATAGTTTTGTGTGTTACTGCCAGTTTAACGCCATTTACTTCTGTGTGCATTACTGCCAGTTTAACGCCATATAGTTTTGTGCATTTCTGCCCACATAGTTTTGTGTGCGTTACTGCCAGTTTAACACCATATAGTTCTGTGTGCATTACTGCCAGTTTAACACCATATAGTTTTGTGTGTTACTGCCAGTTTAACGCCATTTACTTCTGTGTGCGTTACTGACAGTTTAACACCATTTAGTTCTGTGTGTCACTGTACTTTTGGCACATTATATTGCAATATATTATAGTGTATCCATGAAGTGTGTCTGTGTAGTGTGAGTACGCAAATTAAAGTGCACCAAACACCTCTTTACATTGATTAAAGTGCATCTACGTACAGATTTAAACTTCTTCTTTACATTTGCTTATAAGTACCGCCCCCCCCCTTCCTCTCAGTAATGTCATGGAGAACAACAAGGAGAGGCAGCCGTTCCCTTGGCACTGTAAGGGGGCCAGCAATAAATGTGTCCACAGGCAAGTGTGCATGTGATGATCAGTCCTCAGACAGGGCATCATTTCTCCTATTTAGTGAGTTTGCCCTTGCTATCCAGCCACAGCATGCAGAGGAGGTGGACTGCCTTACTAAACCTTCCTCATTCTCCTCATCCTCTGTCACGCAAGCAAAGACAAGTGTGCAGTCCTCTGCAGTTGCCAGAGTGGATTAACCTGCCTTTGTGTCCACAGCTATTCCTACCATAGCCCCAACATCAGCCACTGATGTTATTTGACCACAGCATCAGCCACTTGCACCTTGATGATGTCCAGCCATTACTGGATTCAGATGTTGGTTCTGAGGTTGAGGATGACAGGAACATGAGCCTAAAGAGAGGAAGGAACACTGGTAGATAAATTGGCATTCATGTTCCCTAAGCCACAGTGCATTGCAAAGTTGTCTCCAGTGGTAATGATGAAGATGGAGGAGATGGAGCTGATGATGATGAGGTCACTGATGCGACTTGGGTGCCAGATAGAGCAGAGGAGGAGATCTGCAGCAGATCGCACTGTTCCTATCTGCAAACTGTGTCTCAGGCACTCCAAACATGACAAAAACACCAACCATTTGGGTACCACATGCTTAACAAGGCATTTAACGTCCAACCACTCAGCCCATTGGCAAGAGCACCTAAAAGCCACACAAAAGGGGCACAAATCTGTCCCTCTTCCTCCTCCTTACCCACTTCAGTCTGCCCCTGCTATACTGAGTCATTACCTCTCAGCAGCCTGCGCTGACATGATGTATACGTGATGGTATAGCACAGGGTGTCCCAGGTCCTAGCAGCGCATCTGCCAGCAGCACACCACCAGCTGTAGACTGTAGCTGGCAATTTTCTCTGCCCCATCTTCTGCAGTGGAGAAAACAAAATACAGTCCCTGCCACCCACATGTCTAGCGTCTAAATGCAAGCTCATCAAAGCTGTTGGCTCTCCAACTTCTGCCTTTCAGACTGGTGGATTCTGCCCATTCCGTGAATTCGCCCAATGTGTTGTACCACAATGGCAGGTTCCCAGTCACTACTGCTTTTCACGTAAGGCCGTTCCATCTCTGTACCATCACGTGGAAGGGAATGTTCTGGCATCGTTGGGCAAGGCAGTCAGCTGTAAAATCCACCTTACTGCTGACACATGGTCCAGCAAGCATGGAGAGGGAAGATATATTTTGTTTACAGCACACTGGGTAATGCTGCTTGAAACTCAAAGGGATGCTGGACAGGGCTCAGTGCTGCAGCTTGTTGTGCCCCCACGTCTCCATACAGCTGATGGTGATGATACCAGACCTGTGAGCTCTACCCCCTCCTCCTCTGCCACCTCCATGTCCTCCTCTGCAGAATTCTCCTATGAACATCAGGTACCCCCTAAACGTTCAAAGGGCTGTTCCCAGAGTCAGGCTAAAAGGTGCCATGCAGTGCTTCAGCTGGTGTGTTTAGAGAAGAGGAATCACACCAGAGCAGAAACACCAGCTAGAGCCAGGAATGGTGGTGTGCAATAATGGCTCAAACCTCCTGTCTGACCTTAGACAGGGAAAGTTGAGACATGTGCCATGCCTGGAACATGTTCTCAATTTGGTGGTGCATTGTTTCCTAAATACGTACCCAGGGTTGCAAGATGTGCTAAAGCTGTCTAGAAGAGCCTGTAGCCATTTCAGGTGTCATACACCAGTGATCGTTTGGCTAAAATTCAGTGGGAAATCCACGTGCCCGTAAACCGCCTGATATTTGACATGCCCACCAGGTGGAACTCGACTTTGTCAATGCTGCAGCCACTATACATGCAGCAGAGGGCCGTCAACAAGTACCTGTGCGAATACGGCACAACAACAGGCTCAGGCTGCCTCCGATTTTTTCCTCCACGCCAATGACTGATCATTAAGGATGCATGCACTGTATTGTCACCATCTGAAGAGGTCACAAGGATGGTGAGCCATGACAGTGCATGCATCAGTGACACAATCCCTGTTGTGTTCCTGCTGGAACAGACTCTGCGTGACATTATGGACAGGGCATTGGAGGCAGAGCAGCAGGAGGAAGAGGAGGACTTCCTTTCCTCTCAAGGCCTACTTTATCCAGACACCATCATTCCTATCGCACAGAACACAGAGGAGGAGAGAGGGGAGGAGGATGAGGATTCTGGCACCTTCATAGGCTTTGAAAAAGAGTAAGACATTCGTCAATATGTAAGTGATGGCTTTCCAAACCCAGGACCCTTGGGAGTAGTACGTGGCTGGGAGGAGGAAGTTCCAGATGCTGTCATCCTGAGTGACCCCGAGGAGTCTGCTTCTCAAGCCTCAGCAAATTTGAGGCGCATGGACAACCTCATGCTTCAAAGCCTGCGAAAGGACCCAAGAATACGTGGCATAAAGGAGAAGGATGGTTGGCAACCCTCCTTGACCACCGTTATAAGGGGAAGGACTCAGAACTCATCATCCCATCCCCACAGAGAGTGCAGAAGATAAAATCTCTTGAACATATTAAAGAGGATTTTATTGAATGTTTTTCCTGACTCCAGTAGGTTACAGTATGGTGGAAAACATTGTTATGAGTCTTTTGTCGGTCAAAAGAGGAGCGTTGGAGAAGGCATCCGCCTAAGTGAGGCATTTCAGAATTTTTTTTTAGTCCTCGCTGCCCAGGGCTGTCAGCTTCCACATCCCATCGACAATGTCTGCATCACATGGTGGGCGAATACCTTGGGGCCAAAACAGAGATGGAGAGCTTTCCAGCTGACGATCCACTGACTTACTGGGTCATGAGAATGGACCACTAGCCAGAACTTGCCCAGTATGCTATTGAGTTGTTGGGCTGCCCTGCATCCATCATGCTTTCAGAACAGGCACTCAGTGCTGGAGGAGGTTTCATTACTGATCATAGAATGCGTCTGTTCATAGACTCCTTGGACCGTTTGACTTCTATAAAAATTAATCAGTCCTGGAATACCAGCTATGAAGCCCCTGATGCTGCTGTCACTGATTAAGTCTTTTTGAGATGTGGAATCTCTGCAGGACTTCAAGGCTGCCTAGCTTTGGGGGTGTTCAATCATTTCATCTGGAAGAATGTTTTTAGTATAGGTTTCATGGGCACAGTTAACACTCAAAGACCAATTTTTCCACACCTGTTTGACAGGTAGAGATGGACGAACTTCCGACGGGAGGTTTCGCGAACGCGAACCGCGAACGCGGCCAAAAGTTTGCGAACCGCAAAGTTCACGGCGGGCCCCATTGACTTCAATGGCAGGCGAACTTTAAAATCCTACAGGTCATATTTTCAGCCACAAAATACTTACTAGCTGTGCACACATAGTCCCACCACATGGCCACTGACATAACACATGTATGAAGTGAATCTGGGATCGACAACTATATGCATTCTTTTTTTATCTGTGAAATTTTGACATTTCAGGACTAAGAAGCGCATGAAGGCAATGGAGGAGAGGTCAGGGTAGGCTATGAAGAGGGTGCAGGAGATCATCACCAGCACCGTGATATAGAGCACTGACACCAGCACCATGATAGAGTGCACTGACACCAGCGCCGTGATATAGAGCACTGACACCAGCACCGTGATAGAGAGCACTGACACCAGCACCGTGATAGAGTGCATTGACACCAGCACCGTGAGACCACTGACACCAGCACCGTGATAGAGAGCACTGACACCAGCACCGTGGGAGCACTGACACCAGCACCATGATATAGAGCACTGACACTAGCACCGTGATAGAGTGCACTGACACTAGCACCGTGAGAGCACTGACACCATCACCGTGATAGAGAGCACTGACACCAGCACCGTGATATAGAGCACTGACACCAGCACCGTGATAGAGAGCACTGACAATAGCACTGTGATAGAATGCACTGACACCAGCACCGTGATATAGAGCACTGACACCAGCACCGTAATAGAGAGCACTGACACCAGCACCCTATATATTGTACACCTATACCAGTCCTTAAAAGGACCTTTGTGGACCTAGTAGCTAGTGATTTGCAGACTGTCCCTCGGTCCCTACACTGATAAAAGACTGCTGCAGAATAGGGCAGCAGTCAGCAGCAGTGCACCACAACCCTATATATTGTACACCTATACCAGTCCTTAAAAGGACCTTTGTGGGCCTAATAGTAATAGCTAGCTAGTGATTAAACAGACTGTCCCTGCTGCACACAGCGTCCTACAGTGACAAAAGACAACTGAAATCACCAGCACAGCAGTGCACTGAACCCTATATACTGTACTACACCAATACCAGTCCTTAAAAGGACTTTTGTGGACCTAATAGCTAGTGATTTGTGTCACTACAGTCTCTCCCTGCTGCACACAGCGTCCTGTCCCTACACTGACAAAAGACAGGCTGCTCCAATCACCAGCATAGCAGTGCACAGAACCCTATATACTGTACTACACCTATACCAGTCCTTAAAAGGACTTTTGTGGACCTAATAGCTAGCGATTTGTGTCACTACAGTCTGTCCCTGCTCCACACAGCAACCTCTCCCTACACTGACATAAGACAGGATGTAAAATGGCCGCCAGATCAGGTCTATTTATAAGGTAGTTCTCAGTGCCAGTTGTTGCTGAGCAAAATAAAAGCAGCCTGCAGGCAAAATTTCATTTTTTATTGGCTATTCTAAATGCAATTATTGCTGCAGCAGATTCTAGACATGGTACAAATCTGCCACTTTACAGGTAGATTAAGAGGACCCCCCAGACACTGCATTGGAAGAAATTTTTCATTTTTAGGCTTTCACTTTAAAAATAAAAAAATCACTGCTCATTAAAAAATTACGTTTTACACAAACTTTTTAAAGTCACTTTGACTGTAATGGGGTTTGTTATTCGGGTCTGAACCTTTACGGTGTTCGGAAGTTCTGGTGCGAACCAAATAGGGGTCCTTTCAGCCCATCCCTAGTATCCATATGTCCTCTGATGGAAGTGGTTATACCAGGATCATGGTTGTGCTGCCGCTCACTGCTGTTCCTGGTCTCTCCGTTGCAATCAGGTAGCCTGGGGCCACTTCTCTCTGTCAGGTACATCTGTACATCTGTATCTTCCCCTTTTCCGTGGCATAAGAAACCAGATATTAAGAGGATTTTGTCACTTGTGGTTTCAGTTTGTTGTTAACAAGATGTTACTTGCTATGAAAGCATTTGATCAAACTCAGTTTAGCAAAAAATATGGATTTTAAAGGGGATGCCTGCCCACCGCTGCAAAAATTAAAAGCCAGCAGCTGCACATACTGTAGCTACTGGCTTTTAATAATCAGACACTTAACTGTCCTGGAGACCAATGATGTCGGTACTGCAGCTGATGTTTCCATCAGCTGTTGGGTGCATGCTGCCTCCATTGTGAGTAAGGAAACCTGGCAGTGAAGCCTTATGGCTTCACGCTAGGAGCCCTACAGCACATGTGTGAGGCTCCGCTCCTCTCTCCTACTGGCCCGGTGGATGGGAAAGGAGGAGGGAGCCCGGGCGGTGAAGTCAATACCCGCAGCGGAGGCTCCCGGAAGTGTGAACAGGATACCTATAAAATACTGCTATCCCGTCCCCCCTCCCCCCCGAAAGGTGCCAAATGTGGAACTGGAGGGGGGGAGGAGTACAAGGAGTGGAAGTTCCACTTCTGGGTGGAACTCCGCTTTAACTTGTAAACAACAAATGTCAGAAATAAGCTTAGGCATGAATTAAGATATATATAAAAAAAAATAAAAAATGCTATATTTTGCTTGTGTTGATGGTGCTGGTCTTTGGTCTTTAGGTAGTTGTTTAAATATGTACTCTAACCAACTATGGGGCCTTTCAAATATATATATATATATATATATATATATATATATATATTAAGATCCTGTGGTATTTTAACAGCATCCCTGAAGACGTTTTTTATGAAACGCACATAGGAGTGTCACCTTGGTCACATGATCCTATCCCACTTCCAGAGTCCCTGGTTGCTGCTATCGGCGGGTGGAATGCACGCCGCTCATGGAGGTGACATAAGGCTTACATGCACAGCACTACCCTAGACAAGCGAGCAGCCCCAGTGCCGGGTGGGCACCAACAAATGTAAGGGGCCATTTGACTTTTCTTGATGTTTTTAAATCTTTTTAATAAACTTTAATACGCTATGGAAGCAGCTACTGTTTTTTCTATATCCCATATCTAACTATACGGGGAAGAGGTTCTTTTCTCAACCATATCAAGTTTCTTCATGTGAACAAGCACAATCCTGTACAAGCCTTCATGACTTTCTTTTTAATTAAATTAGTCAAATATATCTGGTAAGCAGATTCTTAAACCAGCACTGTGGGTTGTTGTTTCCTCTTCCTGGTGAAGGAATTTCTACTAACCATACATAGAAGACTCCTCTAATACACTCTTGAAGATTTAAGGGTTCACACCATTACTACAGCTGCTCAATTGGGATATTTTTTCACTCTTTTGTGTCATCAAAGTGATTAGCCATTTTTGTATCTCACGGTTTTTGCTTTAGTCAAGCACATTAACCTAGCAAGGTTTAATATTATTGTTTGGCACTTCACATTTATTATTGTGCACTATTGTTATATTAGTATTGTTAGTTTTATTTACTTTTTCACCAGCGCCCTCTAGCTATCAATATGTTCAATTGACCACTGTGTTCAATCAGGGGAGCAGCTTTATTAATTTTGTTTTTGAGTTTGGTGACATTGGAGCATTTCCTCTCATCATACTTTTTATTAATTCTAGTCTAATTCAATTTAATTAAATTTTTTGTGCGGAGTCTATCACACACAGCATTATTGTGTTGTCTTGACTTGGGGTAAGAAAAAGCTATAAAAACGGTAAGGTAAGGAAAAGGAGACAGGGGGTGCAGGGGAAAGAGAAGAAAGGAGAAAGGGAGGGCTGGATGTGCCAACTATAGTACCAACAAATAGTGTCACTGTCACTATCTATTTTGTGTTTTTAAGTTAAATTTATGTAGAATTTTTCATTTCAACATTATAGACTGTTCTTTGAGGGTCATTGACTTAAAATCACAGTTAAAATTTTTTAATTTGCAACACTGAAAAATGCTAAAAATTGTAAAGAGGTGAATACTTATGTGAAGCACAATAAATAACTGGCTTTAACAGCCCATGGAGTCAACTTATGGTTTTAGACTGTTAAATGAAATGTGTGTAAAGGAACTATATTTTTCTGCCTGTGAAGGTTCTCATTAATCCAGGTCATGGTATAGCTAGTAAGTAGTAAGGCACATTCAACTGGACTTATTTTGTAAGCTTGAAGACATTTTGCTGCTTATCCAAGCAGCTTCTTCGGTTCCAATGAGGTCAGGAACATGCCTTACTATTTATAAATGCTGGGTAAGTTTGACACTCATTAAAACTAAAAAAATCTTCCTGCTAAGCATTATATTTTGTCTTTATCATATCGGTGAGTATTTATTTAAATGGGAAAAGTATGTGCATAGGTTCATTTCTAAATTAAATAGCATTTATTTGCAACAGCTTTTTACCTAGAAAAATAAATATGTATTTTCTATTAACCTTTTACCTAGAAAAATATGTATTTTCCAACAACTTTTTATGTTGAAAAAAACACTGTATTTTTGGCAATAATAAACAATGCATATGTATTATTCTGTATAAATTCTGTGCTATGTTTATAATTATCTCACCCCCCTCTCCCCAAGTGTTTTGTTTAAATACATCTAGCATAGAGAAAAGTTTTCACAAAATATTCCCATGTATAAAGCTGCGTTACGAAGATTTTAAGATGCAGTAACAGCAAATGTTCTGAAGATGGAGAAGTAGTTCCAGTTAAGAGAGAAATCCAGTGAAGCTTGCTTATGGTGCTTTAAAACACTGAACCCTATCTAAAAGTCTTACGTACAAATACTGCATAGGAGATATCTCTCCATGCTTGTTCTATATATACGTAGATCAAACTTAAGTTATAGTAAAATTAAACATCATCAGATAGTTTACTGCTTTGAAAGGATTTCATACCTAATGCCTTGGATGTTTATGGAAGGGATATGATTGTATAAGTGTGTATGCATCCTTATGCCAAGCGTTGCAGGATAATTTGCCTTTTTTTTACATAAAATAGCAATGGTAACAATAGTAACAATAGTACACCACCAAATATCATACAGAATAAATACAAGAAAAAAAAAAAAACATAAGCAGAAGGAGATTGATGTGTTGACTAATAAAAATGTAAAGAATTATGTAAGAGCTTATTATAAGATTCTAATTTAGTATTGAAGAAGTTAACAGTGCTTAAGTGCTTACTTCTCTTAAATCTTTCACATACAAAGACTATTCTGCGCTGCCTGATGTTGAAAAGGGCATATTTGGAGGAAGGGTGCGATAGATTTTTGTCTTCGCTGATAAGACATCTAATTCAGACAGCATTGTCTCAGTGTGCTTTCCTCTTACTCATTAGATATTTTTCACCATTGACTTTCCTGCTGTGAAGGACAATATCCTTCCGATTATCCATTTCCTATAGTTCTGCTTTCTGTCCCACGTTTCAAGAGATACTTTATTTGGGCTAAAGCTCTATTAAAGCTACTGTTTCTAATGTGAGTGAACAGGGACGACAGATTGTGCTTACTAATTGTATTAAAACCGAGAACTGAAAGTCATAAGTTCAAACTTATAGTGGAACTTCAGTCATTTTTTTCATCTTTCCGTCTATTAAATCTTCTGCCCTTGTTGTTTTAATTTTGGATAGAATTTTTTTTTCTGCCAGTAAATACCTGATACAGCCCACTTCCTGTTTCCTGTCTGGTAAAAAGCCTAGGCTTATGACATCATACACAGCTCTCTCACTCTTCTAAGAGTTTGCCAGGAAGGGGGGGGGGGGGGGGTGAGTCATAAAAGAGTCAATGAGAGCTGTCGAGCTGGAGGTGTGTCTGTGTAAATCCAGGAAGCGAACAGGCAGCAGCTTCAGCTGCCCACAGTTAAAATGGATGCAGCCAGACTCAGTGGAGGGAGATTTCTGCAGCATATTTGGCAACTACAGAATCACAGTATATACAAAGCTTCAGAATGGCAAAGATGTTTTTCTTACAAATTATGTGAGTAGACTGCAGTTCCTCTTTAATAAAACGTACCTCATGGAATATGACCCGGTACATCTACGCTGTGTCAGAAAACTTCAGTTAGGCTCCAGTGCAACCTTAGAGTGTTTATAGGTCACACTACTTCAAACACTACGACATGGTGCTACTGCCTCTCAAAGGGTTGCCTTCATGACTATGAAGAATGTGCAAAGGGATTTATTGAAAGCCTGTAAGCTTAAAGCGTAACTCCACTTTTGTTGAGAAAAAAAAAACATTCCCCTCTGGGTAATCTATGTACATTGCAAGGATTATAACAACCTTTGTTGCAGATTTCTACCTTGTTATACTTGTTATTCTGAAGTAATCCATGTGTGTTTGTCTATCCCTCTGTATTTAGTGCGTCTAATAGTAGTGGTTTTATAATTAACTGTCAGGTGTGCAGCTACAGGGCACTAATGAGGAAATCTGCTGGGCCTGCATCCCTTTAGACGTGCTCCTAAAGTATCTCTCCAAAAATGACATTTTTGTTGCCGGAGATGCCGTAAATTTGACTTGTATCTTGGGCAGACTTCTGGGAAAATTGGTGAGCCAATCACAAGCAGGAAATGATGTTTCTGGGGAGTGGTCAGTACACATTCTGTGTACAGAAAAACTCCTTGTAGCCATATTACAATGTATTCTCAGAAAATTCCAGTAGGTGCAGATTGGAAAGGTAATTTTTAATAACATTCAATTACAATATGATTAGTGTCGCAATTATATTGTGCTATATTATTTTCTCTTTATTTGCTATTTTTTCCCTACGAAAGTGGAAATACCCTTTAATTTGTAACCTAGATGGTGCTTAATATTACCCCATGGGATTAAAATGTATGTTACCCCAATATTTCATGTTTCTGAGTTTCTGATATGTGTCTGTAGTATTATGTTCTTGTTTTTAAAAGTATCTTGTTCTTTTTGCATTTCTTCCTTTGTGTGAAATACCTGGTGATCCTGGGCATGGAAACACATCCATCCCCACATGATGGATTTGTGCTGACACCCCCCCCCCCCCCCCCCTCACGCCCCCGTATACCTAATCACTGGGAAGATCAGTGAACTACTGTTTCTCTGTCTCCTACTTACACCTCCCCCTGCAGTCTCCACCCCCAGCCCTCTAAGCCCCGGTTGCAGCTGAGAACAGAGGTCATGGGATCACATATAAAAAGAGTATTTATAACTATTCAAATGTTTTGCCTTGCATTTCTATTTTTATAGGGAATGAGGTGGATTTACTGAAAGGCTTTGGACGTCCAGTTGCATTCATTTTCCTCAGAACTTAGTGAATATGGTAAAGCTCTGTTGATTTCCATCATCCAATCATTTCATTTTCCTTGTACCCGGGTATTCTTTATAAAGTGAAGCTTCACCAAATGTACTAAGCTCTGGGGAAAAAGGAATACAACTTCACATCCAAAGTGCACAGTCTATTGGCATTTAGTAAATTCACCATATAGGGTTGTTTTACAAGGTAAAGGTACACATATACTTCAATTCTATCATATTTACACTGTGGTAAGTTGACTTTACATAACTGAATGGTTATCCTAGTGCAGCTCGTGCATGGTTAGTGGACATTCGGCTGCCAAAAATAAATATGCTGACGCTGAGGACCTGAAGACCGGTGAAGAACCAGTTTGGGCAAGGACAGTGCTGGACTCCTGGACAGGTGAGTGTCCTTTGTTTAATAATCAGTAGCTACGATATTTATAGCTGTTGACTTTTAATTTTTTTTTCAAGTAGGGCAAAGAACCACTTTAAAGTGTATTTCCCATTAAACATTTTTTTTTTAGATTTGAAAAGAGTTGGGAGAGGTTAGAACCTCTTTTTAAACGCTGTTTGGAGCTCCATTGGGGAGATTTTTCTTCACTTACTGAAAAATGTTGTCATCAAATTGGGAAATAAGGAAAATTCTTCAACAGGGACACAAACAGAAATAAAAATATTTTTCATTAGTACAGTAGGTAAAAGCTAACCTGTCAACTTTTTTTTATATATTTTTTTTTAACAACCGGAAAGTTACATTGCAGATATGGTGCACATAGAATAAATCAATTACACCGGTCTAGATTAGAAAATACACATACTGTAGATAAACAGGCAGGCCATTGAATCATTTTTCAGTATTTTCTGCGAGTCATTATAATAACCCAAGAAAATTACTTCATTCTCGATTAAACAGTAGGCAGTGGACATTCCAACAACATTTTTAATATATGCATAAAGATGTCCCTGAATCAGAAGACAAACGGGGACCCAGAAAAGGAAACAAAGATTGAGAGCCAAGTTGAAAAGATTAAAAAGAGAAGAAAATAAACAGAGACACAAAAGAAAGGGCATGGGAGGGGATGAATGGGTTCATTAGGTTTTTTAATTTTCCATCTGATTTTTTTCGTTGTTTGTGTCCCCATTGAAAATGTTCCCTCACTTTCCATCTGGTTTTTGGAAAACCTCCTTGATGAACTTATCAGGCAGCAGTAAAATAATGACAGAGGTTTTAACTTCAGCACTACATAAGGTTTGGGCTGGAGTTACAATTTAAATAACTGAATTTGTGATACCATATACATTAATTAATTAGTACCTACAATTAGATAAAACTTTAGACATTGCAATAGATCAGTTTTGCTTTCAGAAAGTTAATTTAATTATTTTGAATATGAAAACTACAGATCCAGTAAAGCGGTAGTAAAATCTTAAAAAAAGAAAAAAAGGGGAAGGTTAATGCCATAATGTGCTAGTATTCCCTGCACACTAGCACATTGTAAACAGACTTGCCTTTTAAATGAAGGCCTCTTTTGACACATTTTGGTTGATTTACTAAAACTGGAGAGTAAAAAATCTAGTGCAGCTCTGCATAGAAACCAATCAGCTTCCAGTTTTTTTTTGGGAAAAGATTAATTGAACAAGATGAAGATAGAAGCTGATTGGCTACCATGCACATCCACACCAGATTTTGCACTCACTAATTTTAGTAAAACAACCCCACTGTCACTGCTGCAGGCACTTCCATCTTTGCCTGGTCTTCCTTCCAGATCTGCACTTTTTGGCCAATTTTTTTTTTTTTAAAGCCTATGGCATGTGAAACATACTCAAAAACTTCACCCGGTGCCAACACATAAGGAGTGAAACACAAAAAAAGTGCAATGGGTACATAAGCCCTCTGAAATCAGAGGGGCTTGTCCTGAATCCCCTGGGGCATTAGGCTCCTGTCGAGGACAAGGGTACTTACACTTGGTCCATCTAGACGAAACCAGACGGACCCCTTTCTCTGGAGGATCTGCCGAAACAGACCCACCAAAGTACTCGGTGGGGCTCCCCCGAAGGGAGTCCCCATGCGACAGGGTGAACTAAGCCAAAGGCCATGACCACCCCCTTCCATGACTTTCAGGGCAGGCCCAAGGACCTGCAACCCTACCAGTCACACAGTGCAAAACCATGTACAACACAAAAAATACAAAAGGTGACAAACAAAGAAATAAATAAAATAAAGTGGGGGAGGAAGGAAGTGGAGAGGAGAGTGAAAAGTGGCCATTGTGCAATACAATGGCCAGGCCCTCCTGCCAAGACTAAAAAATTCCTCTGGTCCCAGCCAAAAGGCCCAGCCCAGGAGGCAGATGCTAAAAAAGAGTGTAATAGTGCAGTGACCTTGGTGCCACAAATCAAAGTGACCCTCACTCACAGTGATGTTATGGCACCCATGGACTGCCACTCCAGGGGCACATATACCATAGGCTTTCAGTACCTGACACTCCTGCACATGCAAGTCATGATTGCTGCATGGTGCTCTGCATTGATGGCACACTTAGTGTGTCCAGGATGAAGAGCACACTGCACATGTGCCAGTGACGTCCTCACCTGCAGCCGCTGTGAATATCTCCTAAACGTCACAAATTTAGGAGATATTCACTGCACCTACAGATAAGCCTTTTCATAAGCTTACCTGTAGGTACAAGTAACAAATAGTAGTTTACTACCACTTTAGCATGAAGCCTTGCCCACTATTTTCCATCAGATTTGTGAAGTATGCATATTTTAAAATTAAGCATCAGTCAATGTACAATTGCTTACTGTAATGTCAGTTCTTTTTTAACAATTGTTGTATCCACTTTTGCTAATTATCCTGGACAGCAAATATATCTGCCTTCTTGCAAGCTTTACCCAGTAAAAGTCAAGTATTAAAAGAAAGTGAGAGCAATTTCCCAAGTAAATAAAAACTTGGTATTATTCTTCAGCAATAAAGACATTTGTGTCTAATTTGCATATTCCACTAAGCTATAATTAATGGCTTATATTAGGAGAGTTACAGTGCAAGCTGGCAGCAAGATTGCATAGGCTGCTATATATCATTGTCAATATATATCATGCCACTGTTTGCAATTACTTATAAATAGCAATGGTGTGACATTTAATATTTGAATACATCTCAATAAGTGAATGCAGAACACATTTGTACTAAATAACATCCAAATTACTCAACATTTTAAATAGTATTTTGTTTTCAACTGAATCTAGGAATAATCAATATTTCAGTAGGAGGTAGGACAGATCTGGCAAGTACCTTGTGATGTATTTGCTATACAATGAATTTTACTACAGAAGTGGAGGATATTCACTTAGCAAAGGGAATATTGACTTTGAAAAGTTATGTTCACTTAGCTATGTAAATAAAGCTGTGTTCACTTTAAACAAAACCAATCATGTGCAAGGAAAAACAGGCATTTTTTTCCTGCATATAATTGGATGAGCTATTTCTTGTGACCAAACCCAGAAACAATCTGTTACTCTTGTGTCCTAATACAGCTATGTGACTATATAAATTCAATGATGTCACAAGCATCTCCACCCCTTTGTATAGGGTGGGTTGCTGGGTGGGGAATTCGAGGACCGCAGTTAATTGAGTGTCAGTGGGTAGGAGTTACAGCTTACTTCTGGATCCGGTCCAAACTCAAGTTCGGAAAAAACTCAAGCTAAAGCCTGTTTCTTTAGTAAATCAATCCCAGAATCATATGGCCTGACTGTAGCCTGTAATATAGATTCATATTTCGATCATCCAATAGGTAATACTGATTCATTTAATGAAGTAATAGTATAGGAAATATACTGATTCAGGGGCAAAGTCAGACCTTTGTGTACCACCTATAACTAAATATCACTTTTGGGAAGACTGGCCCCTTAAGCTGCCCAATACTTGGAATATTGCATCTACTAATTTTACAGACATTATCTACAGTATCTAACAGAAATATACAATATAAGTATTTTCTAATATAAGGATATCTAGAGTCCATTTAAAAAAAAAATATTAATGCTGCTAATCATTAATATAACTACACAGAAGCGAGGTGAAACACATCAATAAATTATAGACAATAAATCCTTATCTTATGACTCATTCACATTATGAGAAAATTCATTGGACATTATTATTGCTTTCTTTTGTATTATCCTATGCTATAGAAGAGATTTGGAGATATGAAAAGATATGAGTAAAATACGGTACGGTT
Source organism: Lithobates pipiens (assembly GCF_037356315.1). NCBI lineage: Eukaryota > Metazoa > Chordata > Amphibia > Anura > Ranidae > Lithobates > Lithobates pipiens. The sequence continues at coordinate 71,383,503 of NW_027507790.1, forward strand.
GAAAATAACAATATTACAGATTTCAGTAGTGCTGGGATAATAAATCTATCAGCTGACATTTGAAGCAGGGTTAACCCATTTCTCGATTAAAGAAAAATATCATTCAGTGGTGCTCTGAATTCGCTCTTACAGACAGGAAATAAAATATTGTACACAGGATGATTTGTAGAGGTTTCTGACAGGTCATGATAAATAGACTCTGCAGTCCACTGGAAGGTTGCCATGTAAAGAATGGGAAATACCACCACTAATTGTACATTACTGAGTTATGTTACGTGTGTAAAGAAGGTGTCATGGTTAATAATTTTCTTATAGTAAGCATTTTTCAAAATAGCTTTTTTGCATGTGAAACTGTTTTAGGAAACCTATCATGAGATAGGCTGACCTCTCATTCTGGAAATGCTACTTGTCTGGCTGTCATGTGACCCCCTGGCATCAATACTTTGATAAGTCACTCCTCCAGAAAACACACACAAATAAAGATTCTGACTGTACTCTTCACTAGTTCCAAGACAGCAAAGGCAACCTCTTCCTTTCACTTAGAAAAATGTTTACTTTGCTGGGGACACACTTCTCTAAGGGACTCTCTCCTCTCCCTTTCCTCTTCTCGCCTATTCCCTTCCCCTTTCTCTCTTTATTCCTTCCCAGCCCTGGCCTATTGTTCTATTATTTTTAACATACCATGCACTTTTGTGTGACAGTACACCTCTTCTCATTTTGTTTCCAGTTCTCCTTTTTACTATCCCTTACTTCATGGTAGACTTACTGTACAATGTTCATACAGCTCATTACCACAACCATAAATAAGTCATGGTATAAAAAAACGATTGGTTACTGGATTTTAATATAATGTATAAAGCCTCAATAGTAAAATTGTATGGATTGAGCCTTAGACCAGTGGTTCTCAACTCCTGTCCTCAGGTCCCACTAAGGCTGGATTCACACCTATGCATTTTTAGCACTTTTTGCATTTTGCAGATTTGCACTACAGTCCATTTATCATGGTTTCCTATGAAACACGTTCTGTGGTGCAAATCTGCAAAATGCAAAAAGCACTAAAAATGCATAGGTGTAAATCTCACTAAGGCAGATTTGCACTACAGAACATGTTCCATAGGAAACCATGGTAAATGGGCTGTAGTGAAAATCTGCAAAATGCATTAAAAATGCATAGGTGTGAATCAGGCCTAACAACCTTTCCAGCTCCACCTGCCACTGTGTCTTGCCTGGATTAAAATAAAAATAAATAACATAACTAAAATACATTTTAAAAATTATTTTTGTGTATTTGCCAGCTTACTATAAAAATCTGAGCAGGAAATTTATTAAAATTGTGCACCAGATCAAAGCCCTTTATGACCTTTAAAGAAGTTGCTACTAAATTTGGTCTAGGCATCTAGGCAGACATGAAAGCGTTAACTTTTGGAAAATCAGGATTAGGCTGTCAGCAGGCAATGCAGTCAAATTTATTAACACATTCTCTACAATTATTAATAAGACATTTTTGATAAAAATAAAACACAAACAACCTTCAAATTGTTAATCATTACACAGGCGTATTTAATAGTCAGTGCATCCAGTCTATTATAAATGAACACTAACCTTAATGGTGCGCAGAGTTATAATCACTACAATTTTTTTGTTAATGTTTTTATAAAAGAAATTATTGTCACTGCAATTCTTGAGGCTAGAATGATTTTTTTTCAACTATGAGGCAAAATTAAATGTAATTGCCCAGAAGGAGGGCTTGTTTTGCTTTTCTGTGGACCAAAATGGTTGGAGTTTGCAAGAGGATTAACTTGATAATGTGTGTCTTTTCTCAGCCTAATTAACGAGGTAACTCTGCAATGCAATAACAGCCGCAATATTGTGCCAAATGTTGTTATCTCTGCACAAGGTGGGGTTTCCTTTCGGTCGTTTGCAGCCAGTGTTCATGTTTTATTATGCAAAAGAAAACCATACTAAACCTACGGCTGTGGCTAATGACATCTGTTAGTTAGCACTTGGCAAATATGTATGTTTAATGAAGATAACTGGTAGATAGATATAAAATACACAAATTTAGGTCTTGTTCACACAAGCATAAGCACACACCTGTATGAGGGCTGTGTTTTGCCTGCATGGAATGCACAGGTGTTGTGTACGTAGGCGGGTGCCTACCTTATAATGTGTTGCGTCTGTAAATTCTGGCTATGCTGCAGGGGTTTAACAATGTTTGCGACATCTCTTTGGATATGTGTCACTTTCCTTGATGAAGGCCAAATATACTAAAGTATTCAGTCTCGGGTGCGCAATCTGGGCAAGTGAGTGGTTCTGAGATGACCCCTCTAAAGAAGTGATTTGCTTTGTCAGTGACCCAACCATCAATGTTCCACCCCCCCTTCAATGCCTCCGGCCCCTATGCAAGATGCAGGATGCATGAAATCAAATGGGGGGGTGTTTTTTGAAGCACGTGATTATAGCCAGAGGCTCTAATAGGCTTCAAAATAGGGTGGGCTCAGGGTGCAGAGCACTACGAACAGAGCCCACCCAGTTGTGTGATAATAGCGAATGAATAATCACTATTTTTACAATGGATCTCCTCCCTGCCAATCAGGAAGCAGGTCTGAGACCCGTTTCCTAATTGGCCAAAAGGAGAAGCGTTCTGATTGGCTGCCAAGGAAAAGGAGGTAGGAGGAGGGAGGATTTGGAAGCTGTTGAGCAGGGGATGCCCGTCACCCATGATGCCTGCCGCCCCTGAATCCTTTTCTGAGCCCCATCTCTGTCCAGCGATGTCCATGAGTCCCTTGGCCGCCCGGGACTCTCCCTTTCTGATTGGCTGAGACAAATCAGTAGGGATGAGCCGAACACCCCCGGTTCGGTTCGCACCAGAACTTTCGAACGGACCCCAAATTCGTACGAACTTTAGAACCCCATTGAAGTCTATGGGACTCGAACGTTCGAAATTAAAAGTGCTAATTTTAACGGCTAATATGCAACATACTGTCCTAAAAAGGGTTTGGGGACCTGGCTCCTGCCCCAGGGGACATGGGTCAATGCCTAAAATGTTTTTAAAAATGGCTGTTTTGGCAGGAGCACTGATTTTAATGACGATTAAAGTGAAAAAAAGTGAAATATTCCTTTAAATATCGTGCCTGGGGGGTGTCTGTAGTATGCCTGTGAAGTGCCACGTGTTTCCCGTGTTTAGAACAGTCCCTGCACAAAATTACATTAAACGGAAATAACATTTAAAACTGCTTGCGGTTTTAATGTTATATCTGGTTCCAGCAATATGGTTGAAAATCATTGAGAAAAATGGCATGGGTAGCCCTCCCTGCCCATTACCAGCCTCTTTGGGTCTTGTACGCATATTAAGGGGAACCCCGTACCCATATTAAAAAAAGGAAATGCGTGTGGCCCCCAGGCCCTATATACTCAGAACAGCAGTATACAGGCGGTGCAAACAAGACAGGGACTGTGTAGGTTTATTGTGTTAAGTTGAATCTGTTTGTAATTTTCAACTGGTACATTTTTAAAGTGTAGCTGCAGTCAAAAAAACTATTTTTAAGCTTTTTGGAAAACATAGGGAAGGGTTATCACCCCTGTATAATTTGTTTTGTCGTACATCTTTTTTCATCTCACTTGCTGTTGTCTCCTTCTGTTTGCAAGTAGGAGATGTTTGTAAGTTGGATGTTTGAAAGTAGAGGCCTGCCCTATATGCTCTGCAGAAATGGCGGAACAAGGTGTTGGTTTTGCCACAACATTGTAAGCCCTCAAAGTGACTCTTGGTGGGCGCTGGAGCACCCTGCTGTGAACGATTATATCAAGAATTGTAATTACATGCCATTGTTGAACAGTGGTAGAAAAATTGACCTTTGGTGGTTGTGGTGCTGGTGCCACAACACTATAAGTCCTCACAGTTACTCTGGGTGGGCACAGGAACGGGCCCTCCTGTGAAATATTATATCAAGAATTGTAATTACATGTCCCTGTTAAACAGGGGCAGAAAAATTGGGCCATAGGCACTGGTGCTGGTGCCACCACACTGCAACCTCTCCCATATACTCTAGTTTTATTGCAGGAATTAGCCCTGCTGCAAAGCATTGCATCAAAAATTGTAATTAAACGCGCCTGTTAAACAGGGGCAGAAAAATTGGGCCTTAGGCACTGGTGCTGGTGCCACGACACTGCAACCTCTCCCATATACTCTAGTTTTATTGCAGGAATTAGCCCTGCTGCAAAACATTGCATCAAAAATTGTAATTAAACGCCCCTGTTAAACAGGGGCAGAAAAATTGGGCCTTAGGCACTGGTGCTGGTGCCACGACACTGCAACCTCTCCCATATACTCTAGTTTTATTGCAGGAATTAGCCCTGCTGCAAAGCATTGCATCAAAAATTTTAATTAAACACCCCTGTTAAACAGGGGCAGAAAAATTGGGCTGATGGCATCACCCAGAACCAGAAATGTTCTTCCAACATATCAGCGGAGGAGGAAGAGGATAGACAATCAACATAACAGGACAGTCACCCAGCATCAGCATAGGCAGTCTTGAAGGGATGTGATATTTCAAAAAAAATTATTCAGTTACATCAGCTTCAGGTGCTTGGTAGCTGTGGGTGATCCAAGACTGATTCATCTTGATGAAGGTCAGTCGATCAACTGATTTGGTGGACAGGCGCACCCTGTGATCGGTAACAAAGCCACCAGCAGCACTGAAGGTGCGTTCCGAAAGAACGCTGGATGCAGGACAGGCCAGTAGCTCAATTGCATACTGTGCAAGCTCTAGCCAGTGATCCATCCTCAAGACCCAGTAAGCCAGAGGATTTTCGGTGGGAAAGGTGTCCAAGTCTGACCTTGCCCCTAGGTATTGCTGCACCATGTAAGTCAGACGCTGGCAATGGTTGCTGGAACCGATCGTACCTTGGGGCTGCGGACTTAAAAAATTGTCTGAAAGCATCAGTCAGACGGCCACCTTCTCCACCGCTCCTTCTGACCGATGCCTCAGCAACACGTTGTCCAGGACCAGGAGTTTGTAACCACCCAGTCTCTGGGAACGCATTGCACAGACCTTTCTGCAAGGCCTCCTGGAGATGTCTCATCCTCTGCTCCCTCTGCGATGGCAAGATAAGGTCGGCAACCTTACCCTTGTACCGTGGATCAATGAGTGTGGCCAGCCAGTAATGGTCCCTCTCCTTGATCCGAAGAATACGAGGATCCTTCCGCAGGCTTTGCAGGATCAGGGAGGCCATGCAGCGTAGGTTAGCTGAGGCATTGGTCCGGAGTCCTCTAGGTCACTAAGGACAACATGATCCGCAGCTACCTCCTCCCAGCCACGTACAAGTCCACGGGTTTCTTGGGACTGTAAATCATCCCTACAAGACTGCTGCTGCTGTTGATGCTGAGTGCCAGCCTCCACCTCCATGCTGACACAATCATCCACCTCCTCCTCTTCCTCCTCCTCATCCTCTTCCTGTGTGATGGGTGGCACAGCAGGAACACTGTCTGGATAAAGGGTGCCTTGAGAGGCAAGGAAGTCCTCCTCTTCCTGCCTCTGTTCTGCCTCAAGTGCCCTGTCCATTATTCCACGCAGCGTATGCTCCAAGAGGTGGATAAGAGGTACAGTGTCACTGATGCATGCACTGTCACTGCTCACCATCCTTGTGACCTCCTCAAACGGTGACAGGACAGTGCATGCATCCCTGATCATGCCCCACTGGCGTGGTGAGAAAAAACCAAGCTCCCCTGACCCTGTCCTGGTGCCATAGTTGCACAGGTACTCATTGATGGCCCTCTGCTGCGTGTGCAGCCGCTGCAGCATGGCCAACGTTGAGTTCCACCTGGTGGGCATGTCACATATAAGGCGGTTCTTGGGCAGGTTCAACTCCTTTTGGAGCTCAGCCAGCCGAGCACAGGCATTAAATGATTGGCGGAAATGCACACAGGCTTTCCTGGCCTGCTTCAGGACATCCTGTAAGCCCAGGTACCTGCCCAAGAACCGCTGCACCACCAGGTTAAGGACGTGAGCTACACAGGGCACATGGGTCAGTTGTCCCTGTCGGAGGGCGGAGAGGAGGTTGGTGCCATTGTCGCAAACCACCATTCCTGGCTTAAGCTGGCGTGGCGTCAAACACCTCTCGGCCTGCCCCTGCAGAGCTGACAAAACATCCGCCCCAGTGTGGCTCCTGTCCCCCAAACAAACCAGCGCAAGCACGGCATGGCATTGTTTTGCCTGCGTACTTGCATAGCCCCTGGAACGCCTACGGAGCACCGCTGGTTCTGAGGACAGAGCACTGGAAGAGATGCCATGGAGGAAGAAGAAGAGGAGGGGGTGGAGGAGAGAGGTGTGTCACAACCAATAGTAGCATTTTGGAGGCGTGGTGGCGGAACAACCTCCAACACTACTGCACCTTGTCCTGCATCCTTCCCAGCTGCCCGAAGAGTGACCCAATGGGCCCGTGAAAGACAGGTAGCGTCCCTGTCCATGCCTGCTGGACCATGAGTCAGCGGTAATATGCACCTTACCGCTGACCGCCCTGTCCAGCGAGGCAAGGACATTGCCTTCCACATGCCGGTAGAGAGCCGGAATCGCCTTCCATGAGAAAAAGTGGCGTTTGGGGACCTGCCACTGAGGAACCGCACATTGTACAAACTCACGGAAAGGGTCCGAGTCTACCAACTGAAAAGGCAGCAGTTGAAGTGCTAGCAATTTAGCCAAGCTAGAATTCAACCGCTGGGCATGTGGATGGCTGGGAGTGAACTTCTTTCGCCGGTCCAGCAGCTGGGGCAGGGACATTATAATCGGACGTGGGTGTACTGCTAGCAGAGTTCCCGGAAGCACTTGGCTGTGACACACCTAATTCTACACCTTCATTCCTCTCAGAGCAGGTTTCAGAGAGGACTGAAGGTCTAGTGGGGTTGGAGATGCCAGCTGATGAGGAGCAAGGAGAGGTCTGCTTTTTTCTTTGGTGTGGGTCTTTGAGGTACGCTTGCCAATGAGCTGCATGGCAGGTCAACATATGTCTGGTCAAGCATGTGGTGCCCAAGCGGCTGATGTTTTGGCCACGCGAGATACGCTTGAGACATATGTTGCAAATAGCAGCGGTGCGATCTGATGCACTCGTCTCAAAAAAGGCCCACACCAAAGAACTTTTAGAATAACGCGCAGAGGCAGCGCCCTGCACAGGCGGAGCTCTGCGGTGTGATTCAGTCGGTGTGCTGCCCCTAAGCTGTCAGTGTCCTTGATCACTGCCACACCAGTCATATGATAACGCTGTATGGTATGTAAAAAAAAAATGTATTTACCGTAAAATTTTCATTTTCCAAAAAACTGTGACAAAAAAATTAAACTCAAAAAAAATTACCATGCCTCTTACTAAATACTATGAACTGTCTACTTTTCAAAAAAGGGCCATTTGGTGGGGGTATTTGTACTGTCAATGCATTTTAGGGACTTGAGAAATAAGATAGGCCATCAGTACATTGGGATTGATCAATTTTCATCTATATAGTTATATATACTATATTACCAAAAGTATTGGGATGCTTGCCTTTACACACACATGAACATTAACCAATTGCTTACTGGGCACTTAAACCCCCATCCTGTCCAGACCAATTTTCAGTCTTCAGTGATAATGCACTTTCTTTCACAATTGCTCGAACATGCTACACTGTACTCAATTTTTTTCCCACAAATAGAGCTTTCTTTTGGTGGTATTTTTTAAAAAGACTGAATAAAAAAAAATCTCCTTCATTGATGTACGCTGATGAGGCGGCACTGATAGGCACCAACAGGTGGCAGTGATGGGCACTGATGGGTGGCAATAATGGGCACTGATCGATTACACTGATAGGCAGCACTGCTAGGTGACGCTGATTGGCACCACTGGTGGGCATTGATAGGTGGCATTTGTGGGCACTGATAGGTGGCACTGGTGGGCACTGTGGGCACTGGCAGGTGGCAATGTCAGGTGGCTCTGGCAGGGAGTACTGGTGGGCACAGATGAGGCATAATTGCCTCTTCCTCTTCGGGACCAATGTCCTTTGCAGATAAGCCAGTCATCGGCTTTTTTTTTCTCCTCACACTGTGAGCGTGAGGACAAAAAAAAGATTACCAAGCTTTTGTTTATATGATGTGATCAGCTGTCATTGGCTGACAGCTGATCACGTGGTAAGGGACCGGGACCAGCCCCTTACTTGGATCTGTGATCACCTGAGTCTCAGCGTCTCAGTGATCACAGTGAGGAAGCGCACAGGGAGTGTGAAAATCATATGACGGCCTACCGGAAATTCAGATCCACGCTGCGGCCATCATTTTGCTATAGTGCAGATGGCAAGTGGTTAATGAACGTTAATGACATCCCAGTCTTAGACCGTTTAGTAAATCTTTAAAGTAGAACTAAAATCATTTTCTAAATTTTGGATAAGAGTAAGTGAGGGTTATAACCACTGCCATTTTTTGCCATCTGTGACCCATTTGGGGATTTTCCTTCCCTTCCTGTCCCATAGCCAAAACAGTAAGTGGGAGTCAATCCCTCTAAAATGAGGGAATCGTTACTAGGGTCACCAGAACTATTGTCCCACAATGGAAGATGTCCCTTCTATTCCTATTATGGTGACAGGCCAAAATTAAAATTTGGGATTTTCTTTCACTTTCACTCTGAGTTTTGTATTGTATTTGTATTGGGGGTAAGAACAACAAAAAACCTGATGCGTGGTTCTAATTCCAGTCCATTCTATCTAAAACTAAAAAAAAAAGTTTTGCTTTTAGTTTCAGTATAGTTTAAATACACCCATGATCTGTACTGCCCTTTCTGCAATAGATCCATGTTAGTGAGTACAATGCCTGGGAACAAGGTTATTTTTAATTGGGGGTCCCACTTGCATTATAATCCAGGACAGTAGTAACAGGCATGGCACGCTAGAAAAATATCTGACCACAGAAGATCCAATGTGTGCTATCGCAAACAAGAGTAGATTCTCTTCTGTATAACATTTAAAGACTTTTCTGACATAGAATGTTTAGAAAATGTATGTATAGTAATAAAATAATGGAATCTTTGAGAATAAGCAACTATTACAGTAAGTTGTGCATTTGTGTTTTTATTTCTGCATTCGCATATAATATAACATTTTTTATGGGCAACGAAATTACATTCAGTTGGGTAAATCTAGCAAAATGATAGCTACAGATTATACTGCATCAGTACAGTATTTTATAAAGGGATGCCAACAGCATAAACACCCACACATTATCATGACTACATTGACTTTTCAGGTAGCTACTTTGAGTCTCACAATACCGTACAATAAAGTCCTTCTTGCCTTGTAACTTGCAGTTTTGATGTGTGTGCATCCTGCTGTATTGTGAAGTTACTGTAGATACATTAAAGTACCTCTTGAAATATTCAGCAGAATAATATTTAATAGACACCTGAAGCAGAAACTGTATTAATATTTATTGGAACTTGAATTATTGCTCCATTTTTGCTATCTAAAGTTAATAAACAGAATGTTTTGAAGCATACCACTACTAGCGATAAAGGATTTTTCGCATTATTGACAATTCAATTTTGAAAACTAAGAAGTGGGTAGGTTTTCAACATTCATTTTCACTAAGGCTGCAGTAAGTGGGTGGGGAGACCAAGCCCCCCATGTACCTCCACCCTTACACAGTGCTAGCCCTCTGGGTTTTCCCTCTCTTAACATATGTGTTGCCCTCTTGGGGGGGTTATGAGAAATGGCCCCCAACCAGGATATTGCTCTAAAACTGTAGGTAAATAAAAGAAGGCTTCATTAAGTGTAAAAGTGAGTTTGATAATAAAATTGGCCGAGCCTACACCCAGGACAGAACCTCTTTGGACAAGTGGATTCCCTTCCTGGGAAAATAACCAGTAATCTAATCAAAATAATCAAGGAGCAGAGGATAGATGCACACCAGTATAGAAATCATACAAGTTTTATATAAGAAAAAGATTAATAATAGTACATACTTCCAATGTGCAAACAAGTATTATCAGCAAAGGACCCAAAAAGATTCCTGGTGGAATTGTGCACATATCCTGGTGGAATTGCACAGCATCCATTATGGTGTTGGAGACCTGAAGACAAGATCAGTGGTGATGTGAAGATCCTCCAATCCTTGATCAATCAGCCTGTAGTGAGGCACTGGAAGTCAGAGTTGCCTATCTACTCTGTGTCTTTGTTCCTAGTAGTCTCTAATCTGTCATACAACTGGACCTCTAACAAAAAGATGTGTCTGTCGGATGCCTAACCTGGCTCTAGCCTATGCCGATTATTGTGTCCTAAGCTAGAACTAGCTATAGAATTCAAGACCAGAAGTAAAATAACAAGGGCTGCATATAAACTCTATTGCAATAAACAGGTTCACCTACTAATTTACTGGAATGCAACCACTACACACATACAGTAGTACACACCTAGCTATCTGGCACTGTACATGAGAAATAATAACAATAGTACAGTAGGACAGAGATTCGTCTGCCACCAGTCTGGCCTGTGTGTGTGTGTATATATATATATATATATATATATATATATATATATATATATATATATATTTAGTATCTCACAAAAGTGAGTACACCCCTCACATTTTTGTAAATATTTTATTATATCTTTTCATGTGACAACATTGAAGAAATGACACTTTGCTACACTGTAATGTAGTGAGTGTACAGCTTGTATAACAGTGTGAATTTGCTTCCTCCTCAAAATATCTCAACACACAGCCATTAATGTCTAAACCCCTGGCAACAAGAGTGAGTACACCCCAAAGTGAAACTGTCCAAATTGGGCTCAAGGTGTCAATATTTTGTGTGGCCACCATTATTTTCCAGCACTGCCTTAACCCTCTTGGGCATGGCGTTCACCAGAGCTTCACAGGTTGCCACTGGAGTCCTCTTGCACACCTCCATGATGACATCACGGAGCTGGTGGATGTTAGAGACCTTGCGCTCCTCCACCTTCCATTTGAGGATACCCCACAGATATTCAATCGGGTTTAGGTCTGGAGACATGCTTGGCCAGTCCATCACCTTTACCCTCAGCTTCTTTAGCAAGGAAGTGGTCATCTTAGATGTGTGTTTGGGTTTGTTATAATGTTGGAACACTGCCCTGTGGCCCAGTCTCCGAAGGGAGGGTATGTCACAGTACAACTTGGCATTCATGGTTCCCTCTATGAGCTGTAGCTTCCCAGTGCCCATGTCCTTAGTCTGCTTGTCTTCAGCAAATTGTTTGTGGGCTTTCTTGTGCATCATCTTTAGAAGAGGCTTCCTTCAGGGATGACAGCCATGCAGGCAAATTTGATGCGGTGTGCGGAGTATGGTCGTTTGGTCTGAGCACTGACAGGCTGACCCCCCACCCCATTCAACCTATGCAGCAATGCTCTCCGCACTCATACATCAATTTCCCAAAGACAACCTCTGTATATGATGCTGAGCACGTGCACTCAACTTCTTTGGTTGACTATGGCGAGGCTTGTTCTGAGTGGAACCTGTCCTGTTAAACCGCCGTATGGTCTTGGCCACTGTGCTGCAGCTCAGTTTCACGGTCTTCTTATAGCCTAGGCCATCTTTATGTAGAGCAACAAATTTTTTTTCAGATCCTCAGAGAGTTCTTTGTCATGAGGTGCCATGTTGAACTTCCAGTGACCAGTATGAGAGAGTGAGAGCGATAGCACCAAATTTAACACACCTGCTCCCCATTCACACCTGAGACCTTGTAACAGTAAAGAGTCGCATGACACCAGGGAGGGAAAATGGCTAATTGGGCCCAATTTGGACATTTTAAATTAGGAGTGTACTCACTTTTGTTGTCAGCGGTTTAGACATTAATGGCTGTGTGTTGAGTTATTTTGAGGGGGTAGTAAATTTACACTGTTATACAAGCTGTACACACACTATTTTACATTGTAGCAAAGTGCCATTTCTTCAGTGTTGTCACATGAAAAGATATAATAAAATATTTACAAAAATGTGAAGGGTGTACTCACTTTTGTGAGATACTGTATATATATTTCTGTGTAAACACACATAAGCTATGCACAACAATAGTAAACTATTAAACAGAAAAGCACTTGCTAATTAATCCCTTCAGATCTAGATTTAATAGCAGCTTTTCCATGAACAGGGCACGTGGTGTCAGACCTTCTCTTTCCATTTCCTTCCTCTGGGGTTTTCAACCCAACATCTCAGAGACAAGAAGTACATACATAATATATCAGCAGCTCTGGCATTTACAAATGCAGACAGTAGAGGGCATCATATCCCTACATATGTCTATAGTCTATTGATGTTGATAAGTACTGTAAATACAAGTGAGTATGCATATATTTACACATGGCATTATGCCATTTGTAGTGTCTTCTGCCATAAAATGCTTATTTTGATGTTATATTACAAAAAATGACATAAATAACACCTCCACATCAAAAAATCAATGTAAAGCAGCTCTGTAACTCTCTATAGCAACTCACTTCTTGTATATCAGTGAAAATAAATTAAATGAATACATCAAAAGTGTTAAAATAATTTTTCCATCAAATAGTCTTAAATCCAAATAGCACCCGTGGTGTCCAGTGCAGAAGAATATGTGTATTTTCCAACTTTAAATACAAAGTCAAAGTTCTGTATCGCCAATCTTCCAATTCACTATGTTTAGAATTGTTCACCCGCACGCCAATTTTCAGTGTCACTCACTAGCTATTCCAAGGCATGCACACAGGGTGTGCCAGGTGTGCCTAGGCACACTCTAATGACCCTGTGCTGGGAAGATTCCCCCTGTTGCTTGGCTGCTGAGAAAAAGTGGGACATCAGGGGTCTGTTTATACCTCTGGTATTTCATCAAAGCCCCACAATGGGGCTCCTAAAATAAAAAATAAAATAAAATAAAAAACTATTGTAAAAAAAAAAAATAACAACATTGTAAAAAAGTAATAATAAAAAAATACATAAAAAACAAACTACTGACACCCTATTGCAATAGGCTGCACACATATGCAGCTATTATCGCTTATCATGTGACTGATCGGCAAATAGAGCACAAAAAGATGTTAACTTCATAACACCACAGACTCTCCAAGATCAATTTCACCTTATGGAGTCCCCAAGCACTTCATATTAAAGAGAAAAGAACTCTAGATAGTGTAATAAAGTCAAACACATGGGTTTATTAAATTCCCCAATAAAATACTACTCACAATCAATCTATGAAAATATGGCCCATCAAACTTTCACAGTAGAGACAATCAAATACTGCGCCAGGCTCCCCATCCCCCACCTCATTATTGGGAACTCAGCATCTCACCCAGTCCTCCATTCCAAGATTTCTGGTACATCACTTCTGGGATGGGCCTGCGTCACTCCCTGGTTGCGGGACATATACAGAGGGTTGGATATGCTATTCCACCAGGAGATCTGAGGGAGACGGCTGCCCCCTCTCCCCTGTCTTTTCCTCAGCATCAGAGGCTTTCAGGATTGCTTGGGCACGGCCTACTCACAGGTAGAGCCCATACTGACAGATACTTTTTATGGCCTGTTGGGCCTCCCCCCCCTTTTGTCTGTTTTTGTTTAATGTTTTGTATGCTCCTTTTAATTCTTAGCCAGTATTTATTTATACTTACCTTCCCTTTTCACATTCTCAGCTTTCCTCTGTGCAAGATTCAATCATCTGTCCATAATTTCAATGGGCTTTTTGTGACCCAGGTCCAGTGTTAAATTATAGCACAATCATTGATCTATGGGACTCTACAATTAATCCCATTGCCTGCACAGTTCCAACTAAGGTATATTAATTTCATTCTATATTGACTTAGCAGGGGGATAAGCTGGTTTTAATAAGTTACCAACTTGTACTATATTATTTTTCTTTAGGTTTTGTGGGCCTCATATATATATACACAATAACAGATCCTTCTATACAAGTGGAGACACACAGTTTATTGACAATATGTAAGCAATATACAACCAACAGAAATTGTTGTGCATTATAGTAGAGAATATTTTTTACGACACTCATTATCTTTGCAATCTCCTTAGCATTCATTTGTGTGTCCCCACATTTTGACGCAGGAGCCTTTGGCGGTCCTCGGAGGGGGGGGGGGGGGGTTCCCATCTGGCCATGGAGTTTGGTGTTGAACTGACGCCTTTCGCCTTATAGATGAATGAAAGCATAAATAATGTGACTTTTTTCTGTAAGCTACCTTTCTCCCAACTCCTATGCAATGGAAATGAGCAAAGGCAGACATGTTTAAAATCAAGCCTAGGTGACAAACATGGCTGCCTCCCTTCATAGAGTGTATCCATTCAGGTACAGAAGGTGTGTTATTGGAAAGATTACCAGGGGAAAATTAACAAGAAAAGGCCTAAAAATGAAAGCTAATGCAGGAAATCTAAGCACTAGAAAACTACAATTAGTGTTGCATGTACCTTTGTGTGGTCTAGCATCCATTAAAAAAAATCATGTCAGGAGTCATTTTGTTGCATTTCTTCATTTATGCACATACTGTAGCTGCTGAATTTTAATATTAGGACACTTACCTGTCCTGGAATCCAGCATTGTTGGCACCCCAGCCAATGTTTTCATCGGCTCTGGTTTCCTGCCGCTGCCATTCATGGTAAGGGAAACTCCCCTTCTGTGTATGTGCAAAGCACACTACACTTCCTGAATGGCCCGCCGGTGGGAGAAGGAGGAGGGGGGCCAAATTTCCGAGTAATATTTTTGAACAGTGTTTAACCACTTTAACACCACAATATAGCCAATAAATGGCTACAGCGTGGCTCTGCAGTTCTGGGAGGACATCCCTGGATGTCCTCCTATGTATGCACTTCCTGTAGGCCCCCTGGGGTGTGCATGAGGAGTGCTCTATGGTATGCATTAAAACCCAAACAGACAACATTTTAGTTAGGCATATGGCCCCTAAGATCACAAATACATACAATGCCTTGAAAAAGTATTTATACCCCTTGACATTTTCCACATTTTGTCATGTTACAACCAAAAACGTAAATGCATTTTATTGGGATTTTATGTGATAGACCAACACAAAGTGGCACATAATTGTGAAGTGGAAGGAAAATGATAAATGGTTTTAAACATTTTATACAAATAAATATCTGAAAAGCGTGGCGTACATTTGTATTTAGCCCCCCGAATCATTACTTTGTA
This sequence comes from Lithobates pipiens, assembly GCF_037356315.1. Classification (NCBI taxonomy): domain Eukaryota; kingdom Metazoa; phylum Chordata; class Amphibia; order Anura; family Ranidae; genus Lithobates; species Lithobates pipiens. The sequence continues at coordinate 71,398,672 of NW_027507790.1, forward strand.
AAACCACCTTTCACTGCAATTACAGCTGCAAGTCTTTTTGGGTCTATCTAGAGAGTGTAATTTTTGCCCATTCTTCTTTGCAAAATAGCTCAAGCTCTGTCAGATTGGATGGAGAGCATCTGTGAACAGCAATTTTTAAGTCTTGCCACAGATTCTGAAATGGATTTAGGTCTGGACATTGACAGGGCCATTCTAACACATGAATATGCTTTGATCTAAACCATTCCATTGCAGTTCTGGCTGCATGTTGTCCTGCTAGTAGGTGAACTTCCGACCCCAGTCTCAAGTCTTTGGCAACAGGTTTTCTTCTAAGGTTACCCTGTATTTGGCTCCATCCATCTTCCCATCAACTCTGACCAGCTTCCCTGTCCCTGCTGAAGAAAAGCATCCCCACAACATGATGCTGCCACCACCATATTTCACAGTTTTGCTGTGCCCCCCCCCCCCATGGCTTTTTGCAAATTGCAAACAGGACTTCTTATGGATTTCTTTCAACAATTACTTTCTTCTTGCCACTCTTCCATAAAGGCCAGATTTGTGGAGTGCACGAATAATAGTTATTCTCTGGACAGATTCTCCCACCTGAGCTGTGGATCTCTGCAGCACCTCCAGAGTTACCATGGGCCTCTTACCTGCTTCTCTGATTAATGCTTTCCTTGCCTGGCCTGTCAGTTTAGGTGGATGGCCATGCCTTGGTAGGTTTGTAGCTGTGCCATACTCTTTCTATTTTCAGATGATGGATTGAACAGTGCTATGAGAGAGGTACAAAGCTTGGGATATTATTTTGTATACCCTAACCCTGCTTTAAACTTCTCCACAACTTTCTCCCTGACCTGTCTGGTGTGTTCCTTGGTTTTCATTATGCTGTTTGTTCACTAAGGTTCTCTAACAAACCTCTGAGGGCTTCACAGAACCGCTGTATTTATACTAAGATTAAATGACACAAAGGTGGACTCTATTTACTATTTAGGTGACTCCTGACGAGATTTGGTTCCACTAGATTTTAGTTAGGGGTATCAGAGTAAAGGGAACTGAATACAAATGAACAGTGCACTTTTCAGATATTTATTTTTAAAAAATTTGGAAAACCATTTATGATTTACCTTCCCCTTCACAATCATGTGCCACTTTGTGTTGGTCTATCACATAAAATCCCATTCATGTCTTTGGTTGTAACATGACAAAATGTGAAACATTTCAAGGGGTATGAATCCTTTGTAAGGTACTGTAACAAATTGCCAATTTGTAAAGTATATTGGATGTTATAAGACTATAAAAAAGTGCATAATTATGACAATTTTAGTGATTTTAGTACCTTTCTTTTAAAGTATCTTGTAAACTGAGTCCCATCATCTGTAGAACAATCCAGACATACAGATGTAGTTTAAAATTATATCCATATAGCTTTACTGACAAACAAAGGCAATCTAAAAATGCAAATCCTTATTCATGACCCAATAAGAATATGATAGGAATATTTCACAGTATGCTAGTTTTCCCACTGAGACAACCATTTAGACTTCCTTTGATAGAAAAGGTTCTTGACAACAATTGCGGTCAGTGGGAGATAAATTACATTTCATGCAGATGTATTTGAATAGTTTTCTCTTAATGTTCCACTGGACTAATTTAAAACTGTGTGAATGCTACATTTATATTTCGTTTATTTTGATACATTCTCATAAGCCAGGTTTTGGGAGGAAGTGTACTTCCATTAATATAGCCTTAACAGTTATGGGTGACTATGCAGAGATATTTCAGACAAAAAAAAGTACTTCTTTTAGTTTAGTTGACATTTTATAAAGAAATTAAAGCAGAATTAACGTTAGGTTAGAATACAAAAGGGCAATAGCTTATAAGCTCATAATAAAACAATAGTTTACTACTGATTCTAGATGTGTTAATGGAAATATACATGTTTAATAGGTGGCATTATCATGACCAGTATCACAACTGCATTCAGGATTTATAGGAGTAAAATTTAAAGTGGAACTTTCAGCAACTCTATATGTCTGCATGTATCAATTCCCAGTACCATATATATATATATATATATATATATATATATATATATATATATATATATATATATATCCGCAACAGTCGTTTTTTTTGCAATATAGTGTACCTTTTATTATGATAAAGTGACTTTGAGCCCCAATCAAGTGACTTTGAATTTCCTAAAATTATGTAATTGGTCTTCCGGAGGAAGAAAAAGGATCTTTTTAGTCTTCTCTTTCCCTATGATCACACTGCGGCATTGTAACTCTGTAGTACATGTCAAAGGGTTAGGCTGCAGTAGGGACTGATATGTATCAAATGTGTGAACATATTAGAACTACATGGGCGCCAGAAGTATGGCATCCCCAAACCATCTCAATCCAGGAAGTAGGTGCTGAACATAGAAGATTCTGAAAAAAAAAAAAAAACACAGCTATTTCCTTTTTGAAAGAAAGGCATCTCTGAGAGTTAATACATTTTAATGTTACTTTTACACATCACTTAGAAGAATGCATGCACTTACATTATATTTAAAGCCAACATTTTTGGATAGAGTAGAGAAAATGTTATATCCCCTCAGGTTTAATTGACCATCGTATACCATTAGAGATATTTTCATTCACTTTCCTTCTTTTAAACACTACAGAAACTGAGCAAAAACTCTCTCCAAAGTGAGGTTATAATGGCCTCCAGGACAAATAGAGTGAAGCCCCATTAGCAGGGAGACAGAGAGCAATAAAAGCCTGTTAAAGAGAAAAACCTAAAGACAGTTATGATTCCAGTTACCTGTAACAATAATATCCCTGACAGTGATGGAATGCATCAATTTACTTCTATTTCTGCCAAATATGAAGTCCCTGAGCTTGATATCTGGTGCCATTATCAGTTATCCCATTTTCTGCACTCCTTAAGCCGGACATAGAGAGTTCGAGACTTGGTCAGTCCAGCAGAGACCGACTGAGGTTCCAACCATGTAAGGGCAGGATGAATGTACTGATTGATCAACTTGGCTACAATCAGCCTGTTATAGCCGCTAGCAATAATCCCTGTGTTCTCCCGGCGGGGACAGTTTCCCCAGCCTTTCGCCAGGAGACCTTAATGGCTCCCCAGGAGGGATTCCCCTATAAACACTAACTGAATCAAGCAACTCATGGTTGCAGGAAAGAAAATCGCTCTGTCTATGGCTAGCTTTACCTAAACCCCACATTTTTTTGAGAAAATTGCTGCCCATTGAGCAGGATGATTAATGAACTTTGTTGGATTAAATTTTGTTTATTCATATGAATTGATATGATTAAGAGCACTTTCTGAATTTGTATATGTATTTTGTGTACCTGAGTATTGTGTGTAGCTGAATATTGTGTGTGTATTGTGAGTACCCGAGTATCGTATGTGTATGACCCCGGCTTGCTCTCAAGACTCCGAATTTGTCTGGACTTCCTTGTGCTTGACCCCGGCCTTCTCCTGTTCCAAGCTCCACTCTCAGCGTCAGGTGTTAGAGCCCCAGCCGGACTTTTCTCCAGCCAAGTGTCAAGTCCATCCTGGACGGGTACCTCTTCTTCCAGAAGACCTTCAGCTTACTTCACCTGCTGGCAACCCGTGCCCCTCCATGCCCAGTGCCTGCTGTTCCACTCTCAGGGGTACTGTACACCCAGTTGCAAGGGAAGCCACCCTCAGCAACTCGGCCCTGGTGAGTACCTGACAACTGCACCTAAATGAGGAGGATGCTGATTAGTGAGTATGGGGTCTTTCTTTTTTCTGTGAGTCCCCTCTTACCATTTATCCATCATTTATTCATGTGTTACATTACTTTTTTATTTTTAATTTCCAGATATAGTCCCCCCCTGAAGAGCAAGCCACATCTCACAAAATGCATGTTATAGATGTCATGTATACTCATGTACTTTAAATGCAATGCAATCTTTAACTATGTGCAATATTGTATCGGCTTTGCCTTTTGTATGTTGTTTTTTTTATTTATATGTGACTACATCTGTAATAAATACTTTACTGTATTTACATTTGTCAATTTTATCGGCCAATTGATCACACCTCATTCAAAGTCCCAAGGGTGACATCCATGTTTCCCAGCACTAAAGAAGGGACGTACTGCACCTAAATTAGGAGGGTGCAGATCTGAAGGGTGTTAAGATGGCTGAAAAGTTAGAGAGGCTTTTAAACTAGGTTATGGGGGAGGGTCCAGAGGAAGAGATAGTCAGCGTGGAACATATTCCAGAGGTTAGTATTGGGGGCATTAGTGGTAGGTTGACTAAAGCAAATAAACCCAAGCTAAGTATAGTAACAAGTCCTATTTGCAACCTCAGAACACCCAATAAGGAGACAGTATGCGACTGGTCTAAACCACTAGAAACCAACACGTAAGTGGTCTTCTTCTGAAGAGTCCTCCCCTGGAATGCTTGAAGTCACTGGGTCTCTCCCAAACTGGAGACGAAACCCATCCACCTCAGAATCCTTCTTTAGTTTCCTTGCCTCGGGCTAGCCAGCCCTGAGACATCAAAATCAGGTGGATCCGCACCCCAGGCCATAGCCTTCCTGGAGGCTGGTCAGGAGGACCGGGACCATGAAGTCAGTACATAATTCTGGACATGAACCCTGAACCACATGATGTCCGCATCTTAAATACCCTCTTCCAGAAAGCACAGTGAGAGAGCGCCACTCCCACTGGGCGGGCTCCGAGAGAGAGTAACTTAAACACCTAACCAGACCATAGTTCCATGCCTGCCAGAAGAGACAGTGCCCCCTGTAGCCAGGCTGAACATCTCACAGTCCAGTCAGACTGATTCTGAAGTCAAATTTATACAATTGTACCCAAACCAAACTGTAGTTCAGGCATAACTTTTAAAAACGCATAGTGCGTGCTCTTCAGGAGCCACCGCTACACCTATATCACAGGGATAGAGAGGGTAAAAAGGGGGGAGGAATATGCCTGTATATGAAAAATTATGTACAAGTGATTGTGAGAGATGACATCACTAAGGGAGCAAGGGAGGAGGTGGAATCCTTAAGGGTAGAGCTGCAAAGGGAGGAAACTAAGGGGAAACTAATACTGGAAGTATGCTATAGGCCCCCTAACCAGAGGGAGGAGGTGGAGGCAGACCTCCTATTACAATTTGGATTAGCGAAAAGAATGGGAAGTGTCATCATAATGGGGGATTTTATTTATCTAGACATAGACTGGGTGGAAGGAACCGCGCATTCATCTAAGTTCCAAAAAATTTTGCAGGACAATTTCATGGGTCAGATGGTAAAAGCACCAACTAGAAACAAAGCGTTACCAACAATACAGACTTGATCACGAATGTAGAAATATGGGACAATAGGAAACAATGTTCACAGGTCAGTTAGTTTCAGTATAAATCACATAATAGGAAACATAAGGGAAATACAAAGACACTGAATTTCAAAAGAGCCAACTTCCCTAAACCACAAGCCTTGCTAGAAGATACAAATTGGGATAAAATTTTAGAAGCAAAGAACATGGAGAAGAAATGGGTATGCTTTAAGAGCATATTAAATAAGGGCATTAGCCAGTGCATTGCATCCCAATGGGAAATACATTTAAAAGAGCTAATAAAAGTCCTGGGTGGCTTAACTTCAAAGTAAAAATGCATATAAAAGAAAAGAAGAAGGCCTTAAAAAAATACAAGGCTGAGGAAACATCATGAGCATTCCAACTTTACAAAGAATGCAACAAGAAATGTAAGGGTGCAAAGGGCGGCTAAGATAGAACACGAAAGACACATAATGGAGGAAAGTAAGAAAAATCCCAAGAAATTCTTTAAGTACATAAATAGTAAGAAATTAGGTCAGATTATATACGTTCCATAAAGAATGATGAAGGGAATCTGGTTACTAAGAATGGAGAGATGGCAAAGGTATTGCATTTATTCTTCTCCTCAGTCTTCACGAGGGAATCAGAAGGCTTCAGTAACCAAAACTGCAATGTTTATCCTCATGACACGTCACAGGAAGCACCCTCATGGCTAACAGAGGACAAAATTAGAAATAGACTTGAAAAACTTAACATTAATAAGTCACCCGGACCAGATGGCCTGCACCCGAGGGTCCTTAAGGAACTCAGTCAAGTAGTTGCCAGACCATCGTTCCCAATTGTTACGAACAGTCTACTGACTGGAATGGTACCAGCTGATTGGAGAAAAGCCAATGTAACACAAAATTTAAAAAAGGGCCAAAATACATCCCTGGGAATTACAGACCAGTTAGCCTAACATGAATTGTATGCAAGCCCTTGGAGGGGATGATAAGGGACTATATACAAGATTTTACCAATGACAACTGTCATTAGCAGTAATCAGCATGGATTCATGAAGAATCGTTCCTGCCAAACCAATCTATTAACCTTCTATGAGGAGGTGAGCTGCCTTCTAGATAAAGGAAGGCCCGTAGATGTATCTGGATTTTGTAAAAGTATTTGATACAGTTCCCCATAAACATTTACTGTACAAAGTAAGATCAGTTGGCATGGACCACAGGGTGAGTACATGGATTGAAAACTGGCTACAGGGGTGAGTTTAGAGGGTACTGATAAATGGGGAGTACTCAGAATGGGCAGGGGTGGAAAGTGGGGTCCCCCAGGGTTCTGTCCTGGGACCATTCCTATTTAATTTATTCATAAAAGACCTGGAGGATGAGATAAACAGTTCAATCTCTGTATTTGCAGACAATACTAAGCTAAGCAGGGCAACAACTTCGCAGGATGTGGAAACCTTGCAGGAAGAGCTGAGCAAATTAATGGGATGGGCAACTACATGACAATTGTGGTTTAATGGGGAAAAATGTAAAATAATGCATTTGGGTGGCAAAAATATGAATGCAATCTACTCACTGGGGGGGAGAACCACTTGGGGAATCTTGGATGGAAAAGGACCTGGGGGTCCTAGTAGATGACAGGCTCAGCAATGGCATGCAATGCTAAGCTGCTGCAAGCAAAGCAAACTGAATATTGGCATGCATTAAAAAATGGATTAACTCCAGAGACAAAACTATAATTCTCCCACTCTACAAGACTCTTGTCCAGCCGCACCTGGAGTATGCTGTCCAGTTCTGGGCGCCAGTCATCAGGAAGGATGTGCTGGAACTGGAGAGAGTCCAGAGAAGGGTAACAGAACTAATAAAGGGTCTGGAGGACATTAGTTATGAAGAAAGGTTACAAGCATTGAACTTGTTCTCTCTGGAGAAGAGGCGCTTGAGAGGCGGTATGATTTTAATGTAAAAATACCGTAATGGTGACCCCACAATAGGGATAAAACTTGGCCATTCACAAAAATTAGAAGAAAAAGCGTTTTAACCTTAAAATGCGTAGTTCTTTACTGTAAGAGTGGTTAGGATGTGGAATTCCCTTCTACAGGCAGTGGTTTCAGTGGGGATCATTGATAATCTCAAAAAACTATTAGGTAAGCACCTGAACGACCACAACATACAGGGATATACAATGTAATACTGACATAAAATCAAACACATAGGTTGGACTTGATGGACTTGTGTCTTTTTTCAACCTTGCGTACTATGTAACATATTAGCACTTTGGAGTGGATTCTTCACAGCATAATCTAATTAATGACTTATGAGTTGTGGTTGATTCATTTATATTTAAGTGAAGAGCACTTTCACATTCACAGAAGTTCAGAGGGATAGAATATACTTCTTTGCCCACAGGGCCTTTATCTGTAATAAATATCAGGAAATATCAGGAAATCTCCTACAAGAAAGTGACTCGATGGAACAGGACCCCATTAATCTTTTGGCACTGTGGAACACATACAGGCACAAATGTGTTTGGGACTGTCCTATGCTTAAGTCTTTCTGGTGGCAATATGCATGGCAGTTACAATTGGTATGGCCTCACAAGCAAATGTCACCTTAACACATGCCAAACAGTCATATGAGAAATCATAAGTTCTCGGCTAGCATAATGAGCGGACTTGTGTGGGCTTCACTGAAAAGCCTCTTGAATTTGTTGCACTTTGTCCTCTGAAGTGCGTGGTTGCCCTTGACTCTTACCTTTTCATAAACACCCTGATTCTTAAAATTGTTTATATCAGCAATGAATGTTTTTTGCCACTGGTGTATCAATCCTGAAACACTGTTGAAACACACGCTTCACCGTTATTATGGATTCAGTCTTGCTAAAGGTTAATGTCTATTTGGGTCCTAGTAGTGGTATCTAGCACTAGCACAATGAGCGGACTTGTGTGGGCTTCACTGAAAAGCCTCTTAAATTTGTTGCACTTTATCCTCTGAAGTGGGTGGTCATCCTTGACTCTTCCCCGTTCATAAACACACTGATTCTTAAAACTGTTTATATCAATGATTAATGTTCATTGCCACTTGTAGATCAATCCCAAAACACTGTTGAAACACAGTCTGTACTGTTATTACAGATTCAGTCTTGCTAAAAGTTAGTGTATATTTGGGTGCTAGTAGTAGTATCTGGCGGCCATCATTTGAAATTTTAGGCCATGTCCATTCAAGTAGAACAGGTTTCATTCATTGAGGATAAGGGGTTGTACAAATATAAGGTTTTAAAATTGGGTCATTCTTTTTGAAACACACTGTATTTGTACTCCAACCAAAGGGATAACACATTGTACACATTCTCTAAAATACCACTTCAGCGCACAATGCTCAGTATTCCTACATACTATAAGAAGCATATGCCAAGGTTCATATAATATTGATCTAATTGAATACATGCTCAAAATATCCCTCTACAAACAGTTGTTCAATGCTTTTATGAATATTGATTTCTGAAGGAATTCTTAATGATACATTGGGTCCACTTTATTTGAATATTATGTTAATTGATACCAGTATCACTATATAGTAGTACCACTTTCAATCATGTTAGATTTATCACTGTCCAACACACCACAGCAGTTCATACAAATACACACCTTAAAGTTTGTGTGCTTTTGTGAATATCCTATTTAGGTATAAGCATGAATAGTACAATAACACAAATAAATTTTCCTGCGTCCTCAGGGACACTTAATATTAAAACTTACATGCATGTCTAGTGATAAGATCATAGCTATCCCACAAATGCATATGTGTCAGTAGAAGTCAATATCTATGTAAATGTGTGGTTTTTGGAAAATGCAAGTGCTGGTATATATAAAATATGTTTCCAGGAATTGCACTTCATCCATAAGTCAATATCCTAATTAGCCTTGAGGATTGTGGTTTATGTATAATTTGCAGCTGAAATCGAGCAGTTCAGGAGTCTGCAACCTTTTTAACATGTGCACAATTGTTTTTTTTACATTTGTGTAAATTTGTGCTCAAAAGATAATCATTTTATATTATATAGATAACTGGAATTATGACTGTATTTAGGTTTTTCTCTTTAACAGTTTAATTCATACGAATTCCGTTACAGTTTTCCTTTTGTATATTGTCAAGAGGTAAAGGGCTAATGCCACGTACACACAGTCAGAATTTCAGCCAGCAAAAGACAGATGAGAGATTTTTGTCGGAAAATGCGACCGTGTGTATTCTACATCGGAATTTTGCTAGCTGAATTTCCGCCAGCAAAAGCTTGAGCAGGTTCTCAATTTTCCCGACAGAAAAAGTTTCTATCGTAAATTATTTGAGAAATTTCGATCGTGTGTATGCAATTTCGGCACGCAAAACTCATGCATGCTCAGATTCAACTACGAGATGGCACCTATTGGCTACTGGCTATTGAACTTCCTTTTTCTAGTCCCGTCATACGTGTTTTTAATGGTTAGAATTTGGTGTGACTATGTGTATACAAGACAGCTTGAGCGAAATCCAGAATTCCGTCCGCATTACTGTTTCCTTATATTTCCATCGCCAGCAAAAAAACACAAAAACCTATGTTATCAAAAATATGGGATAGATTCACACCACGTTAATTGCATTTAATGGATGTTGACATGCCTCTTTTTTTTTAACAAGTTGTGTTGCTGTGCCTTTTTTATTTTTAAAGTAGATGTCAAGCCGAGCACACACCAATGCAGCACAGTGGTGTGAACTAGGCCCATTGAAAACAATGCATTTTTACGTGTTAGTGCATTGTACTAGTGTTGAGCAATCAGAAGCCAGCTCCATTATCTTGGCCAGAGAACCCTTATTATTATTATTATATTATTATTATACAGGGTTTATATAGTGCCAACAGTTTACGCAGTGCTTTACAATATAAAAGGAACACAATACAGTTATAATACAATAAAATACAAGAGGATTAAGAGGGCCCTGCTCAGAAGAGCTTACAATCTAATAGGGTGGGGCAGGTGGTACAAAAGGTTGTAACTGTGGGGAATGAGCTGATGGAAGTGGTAAAAGATTAGTTGGCGACATGATAACCTTTCCTGAAGAGATGAGTTTTCAGGGATCATCTTAAGGTAGCAAGCTTAGGGGATAGCCGGACAGGTTGAGGTGGGGAGTTCCAGAGGATGTGAGAGGCTCTGGAGAAATCCTGGAGATGAGCATGAGAGGAGGAGATGAGAGAGCTTGAGAGTAGGAGGTCTTGAGAAGAGCGGAGAGGACGATTTGGGTGATATTTGGAGACAAGATTGGTGATGTAGCTCGGGGCAGAGTTGTGAGTGGCTTTCTATGTTGTGGTTAGTATTTTGAAATTAATTCCCTGGGTGATTGGGAGCCAGTGTAGGGATTAGAGGAGAGGGTTGGCAGACACTGAGCCGTTGGTAAGGTATATAAGTCTGGCAGCAGAATTCATGATAGACTGAAGAGGGGAAAGCCTATGGAGAGGCAGGCCAATGAGAAGGGAGTTGCAATAGTCAAGGCGAGAGATAACGAGGGAGTGAATGAGGAGCTTGGTGGTTTCATTTGTTAAAAAGGGGCAGATTTTAGAGATGTTAAGGAGGTGAATTCTACAAACTTTTGACAATGATTGGACTTGAGGCTGAAATGACAAGTCTAGGATTACACCCAGTACCCTGGCATGAGCGGAGGGACTGATAGTTGCATTGTTGATTTTGATGGAAAATTCATAGAGGGGGGCACGGGCACGCACGGGGGGGGGGGGGGGGGGAATATTAATAGCTCAGTTTTAGAGAGATTTTGTTTAAGGAAGTGGTGCGACATCAATGCTGATATTTCTGTGTATTTGTTCCTATTATAAATAAAGTGCATCAAATTTAGCTCAAAAAAATTGTAAACATAAATAAAATAAAAAAACATTATTAATAGTAAATAAACATTAAATAAAAATAAATAACCCAGTGAATAAGGGATAGTTCACACTATACATTTAAACAGTCCTCAGGGAGTTTTGCAGAGCATATGCAGTGTTCATACAATGTTGCAAAAGTCCGTGAGTCTCCAAAACATATTTCACTTTAACAAGCAATATTGATCGGTGTTTTTTTCTCTCTCAAACCGCCTTTCCTTCACCACACCACTGTGAAATGTGATTCCTCTCCCCCTTATGTGAATTAACTCACCGACTAAATCAGCCTCACACTCAATGTGTTTGGCAGAAAAGCGCTTTCCAAACCCTTTTTGCAGGGATGTGGATGACAGGCATACAATCCTTCACTTCAGCGGGAGAAAAGCTGACCCAATTGACACTTTCATAGACAGTGCTCTCATGAAATAGAAAAAAGGAAATGCTCCCATAGCGTGATACCGTAAGAAACTTTTAATCACACATAATAAGATCCTCTTAAGTTACACTCACATTTAAAAACTTGTAACCACGCCAAATAACTCAAGCCACAGCACACTTTAACACAGCTGATTGCCAAAGCATTGGTGATTTTTAGCGGACCCAGGGTATGCGAGGCCCCCAGGCACTATATACTCTGAACAGCAGTAGATATACTAAAAGGCCTGCTCTATATACTCTGCAGAAAATTGGGCCTTAGGTGTTGATAGTACCAGAACACTGTAAACCCACACAGTTACTATTAGTGAGCGCAGGAAATACTATATCAAAAATTGTAATTACATGCCCTTGTATGTAATTAAATTTTTTTATATTTTTTGATATAGTATAGGGGCCGAAAAATTGGGCCTTTGGTGGTGGTGGTGGTAGTACTAGAACACTGTAAGCCCACACAGTTAATCTTGTTGGGTGCAGGAATGGGTCCTGCTGTGAAATATTTAATCAAGAATTGTAATTACATGCCCCTGTTAAACAGGGGCCAAAAAATTGGGCCTTGGGTGGTGGTGGTGGTGCCACAACACTGTAACTAGGGGTGCAACGGATCAAAAAACTCACGGATCGGATCGTTCCTCGGATCAGAGTCATGGATCGGATCATTTTTCAGATCAGCAAATAATAATTGAACTTGCAAAAACCTGTGAAAATTCCACCACCATATAGTCCCCACTGTAAAATCCACAATCTCCCCCACTGTAACATTGGCTGAGTATGGCTGGGTACACCTGAGCATGGCTGGGTATGCCTGAGCATGACTGGGTATCGCAGAGTATGGCTGGGTATCGCAGAATATTACAGAGTATGGCTGGGTATCGCAGAGTATTACAGAGTATGGCTGGGTATCACAGAGGATTACAGAGTATGGCTGGGTATCACAGAGTATTACAGAGTATGGCTGGGTAGGGCAGAGTTTTACAGAGTATGGCTGGGTATGGCAGAGTATGGCTGGGTATGGCAGAGTATTGGCTGAGTATGGCAGAGTATTGGCTGGGTATGGCAGAGTATTGACGGGTTATGGCAGAGTATGGCTGGGTACTGTAGAGTATAGGCAGGGCATTGCAGAGTATTGGCAGGGTATTGGCAGAGTATTTGCAGGGTATTTGCAGGGTATGGCAGGGTATTGGCAGGGTACTGCAGAGTATTGGCAGAGTATTGCAGACTGAATATTGGCAGAGTATTGTAGACTGAGTATTGGCAGAGTATTGGCAGGGTTTTGGCAGGGTATTGACAGTGTATTGGCAGGGTATCTGCAGAGTATTGGCAGAGTATTGGCAGGGTACTGCAGAGTATTGGCAGAGTATTGTCACAAAGCAGCGCTGTGGGCACTACAAATGCAGCCCAGAGCGCTGCTTCTATCCGATCTCTCCCCTCCACTGTACAGATCTGTAAATGGAGGGGAGAGAGGAACCAGTGTCATGACGCCGCCGGTTTGTTTACAAGAGATCGCTCTGTCATTTGACGGAGCAATCACATTGGGTGTAGAAATATGGCCGCTGCTTCTGAGCTAGGCCGAAGCTGCGACTGAGGAGCGCTCCGTGGATCGCAGTGTGGGCCGATCCGAGTGGGGTGACCCCTTCAGATCACGGATCAGTGATGATCCGTTGCACCCCTAACTGTAACCCCTCACAGATACTCTTGTTGGATGCAGGAACGGGCCCTGTGTTGAAATATTATATAAAAAAATGTAATTACATGCCCTTGTTAAACAGGGGCAAAAAAATTGGTCCCTGAGTGGTGGTGGGGCCACCCACAACACTGTAAGCCCTCACAGTTACTCTTGTTGGGTGCAGGAACGGGCCCTGCAATAAAATGTTATATCAAAAACTGTAATTACATGCCCCTGTTAAACAGGGGCATAAAAATTGAGCCTTGGGTGGTGGTGGTGGTGGTGGTGCCACAACAGTGTAAGCCCTCACAGTTACTCTTGTTGGGTGCAGGAACAGGCCCTGTGGTGAAATATTTTATCAAGAATTGTAATTACATGACCCTGTTAAACAGGGGCAGAAAAATTGGGCCTTGGGTGGTGGTGGTGGTGGTGATGGTGCCCTAAACCAAAAATATTGTTGGAAGCTAGCATCATCAAGATTGAGGAGGATTAGGATAGTCGGCATAAGCAGTCTTCAAGGGATCCCACATCCATAGCAAATTCCATCAGTTACATCAGCATCAGGTGCTTGATAGCTGCTGATCCAAATCTGATTCATTTTTATGAATGTGAGCCTATCAACGGAGTCTGTGGACATGCACACTCTGCAGATGCTCTGTTGGAAAGGTCTCCAAGTTTTCTCTTGCCTCTAGATATCCCTGCACCATGTAATGCAGATGCTCGCCATGGTTGCTAGAACTGATTAGACCTTGACACTGAGGACTGAAAAATTGTTTAACCACTTTCAGACCGGACCAATTTGCTGGTCAAAGACCAGACCACTTTTTACGATTCGGCACTGCGACGCTTTAACTGACAATTGCGCGGTCGTGCGACGTGGCTCCCTAAACAAAATTAACGTCCTTTTTTTCCCACAAATAGAGCTTTCTTTTGGTGGTATTTGATCACCCCTGCGGTTTTTATTTTTTGCGCTATAAACAAAAATAGAGCGATAATTTTGAAAAAAACTCATTATTTTTTACTTTTTGTAATAATAAATATCCCCCAAAAATATATAAAAAAACATTTTTTTCCCTCAGTTTAGGCCGATACGTATTCTTCTACATATTTTTGGTAAAAAAAATCGCAATAAGCGATTATTGATTGGTTTGCGCAAAAGTTATAGCGTTTACAAAATAGGGATAGTTTTATAGCATTTTTATTAATAATTTTTTATTATTTTTTTTTTTACTAGTAATGGCGGCGATCTGCGGTTTTTATTGTGACTGCGACATTGTGGGGGACCCATCGGACATTTTTGACACATTTTTGGGACCATTGTCATTTATACAGTAATCACTGCTATATAAATGCAGTGATTCCTGTGTAAATGACACTGGCAGTGAAAGGGTTAACCAGTGGGTGGCAGTGTAGGGGTTAAGTGTTCCTAGGGGTGTGTTACTAACTGTGGGGGGGTTGGGCTTTCATTTAGTGTACACTGATCTCTGTTCCAATCACATGGAGCAGAGATCAGCGTCACTAGTTGCTAGGCAGAATGGAAAAATGTTGTTTATACAGCATTTCCTCCATTCGGCCGCTCCGTGAGACGATCGCGGGGATGCCCGCGGCGATCGAGTCCGCGGGTCCCGCGACCGGACTCACGGGGGTCCCGACCAGCGCGGGAGCGCGCCGCCGGCGACGCGCTCCCGATGGCACGGCGGCAACGAATATTGGACGTACATGTACGCCAATATGCCTGCCCGCGCCATTCTGTCGACGTACATCGTCGTGCGCTGGTCGGGAAGTGGTTAAAGGTATCGGTCATCCAGCCACCTTCTCCACCGCTCCTCCTCTGACTGAACGAAGCCTCAGCAACACGTTGTCCAGCACCTGGAAATTGTAACCTCCCAGGGTCTAGAAATGCATTGCACAAACCTTTCTTCAAGGCCTCCTGAAGATGTTTCATCCTCTGCTCCCTCTGCGAAGGCAGGATGAGTTCTGCAACCTTACCCTTGTAATGTGGACCAAGAAGGGTTGCCAATTAGTAATGATCCATCCCCCTTGATACCAAGAATCCTAGGGTCCTTTCGCAGGCTTTGCAGAATCAGGAAGGCCATGCAGCATAAGTTTGCAGAGGCATTCAATTCTGAGTCCTCTGGGTCACTAAGGATCACATGATCCGTAACTACTTCCTCCCAGCCACGTACAACTCCTTGGGTTAATGGGGACTGAAAACCATCCCTTGAAGACTGCTGCTGAGTGTTATTCTCTACATCCATGCTGACACAATCCTCCTCCTCCTCCTCTTCTTCTTCCTGTGTGTTTGGCGGGCCTGCAGGAATGCTATCTGGATAAAGGGGGCCTTTAGAGGTAAGGAAGACCTCCTCTTCCTCCTGCTGTTCTGCCTCATGTGCCCTGTCCATGATTCCACGAAGGGTGTGCTCCAACAGGAAAACTAGAGGGACAGTGTCATTGATGCATGCATTGTCGCTGCTCACTCTCTTTGTGGTCTACTCAAATGGTGACAGGACAGTGCATGCATCCTTGATCAGTAGCCACTGGCATGGCAAAAAGAAGCCAAGTTCCCCTGACCCTGTCCAGGTGCCATACTCGCACAGGTACTCATCGATGGCCCTCTGCTGTGTGTGCAGTCGCTGCAGCATTGCCAATGTTGAGTTTTACCTCTTGGCATGTCACAAATGAGGCGGTTGGTGGGCAGGTTGCATTTCCTTTGAATGTCAGCCAGCCGAGAACTGGCATTGTATGACTGGCGGAAACAACCAGAGACTTTTCTGGCCTGCCTCAGGAGATCCTGTAAGCCTGGGTACCTGCTCAAGAACTGCTGCACCACCAAATTCAGGACATGTGCTAAGCATGGAACATGGGTCAAGTGTCCCTGTCGGAGGGCGGAGAGAAGGTTGGTGCCATTGTCACCTACAACAATTCCTGGCTGAAGCTGGCATGGCGTCGACCACCTATGAGCCTGCGCCTGCAGAGCTGACAGAATCTCTGTCCCAGTGTGGCTCCTGTCTCCTAAGCAGTCCCCTAACTGAAGCACCGCATGGCATCTTTTTGCCTGACTGCTTGAATGCTTACGGAGCATTGTTGGTTCAGAGGACAAACCTGTAGAAGAGGCCATACAGGAAAAAGAAGAGGAGGGGTGGAGGAGAGATCTGTGGCAAAATCGCCACTAGCATTTTGGAGGTGTAGTGGTGGAAGAAGCTCCAACAATACGGAACCTTGTCCTCCATCCTTCCTAGCTACCAGCAGTGTTACAGAGTGTGCCGTGAAGAAAAGATAACATCTCTGCCCATGCCTGCTGGACCAGGAGTCAATGATAATATGCACCTTAATGCTGACCGCCCTGTCCAACGAGACCAAAACATTGCCTTCCACATGCCGGTAGAGAGCAGGAATGACCTTCCGTGAAAAGAAAAGGCGTTTTGGAACCTACCACTGAGGTACAGCATATTCCACAAATTCATGAAAGGGGGCAGAGTCTACCAGCTGAAAAGGCAGCAGTTATAGTGCTAGCAATTTGACTAAGCTAGCATTTAAACGCTGAGCATGTGGATGGCTGGGACCGAATTTCTTTTTACGGTTTAACAACTGGGGTAGGAAAATTTGCCTGCTAAAATCAGATGGTGGTGTACTGATAGCAGATTGGCTCCAAGTACTTGGGACACCTATTCATTCCTCTCAGTGCAGGTTTTTGAGAGGACTGGAGCTATAGTGGGGTTGGAGATTCCAGATGAGAAGCAAGGAGAAGTCTGCCTTTTTCTTTGATGTGGGTCTTTCATGTGCTATTGCCAATGGACTGTATGGCAGGTCATCATATGTCTGGTCATATGTCTGGTCAAGCATGTGGTGCCCAAGCGGCTGATGTTCTGGCCACGCTTAATCCACATCAGACATAGGTTGCAAACCGCAACAGTGTGATCTGCTGCACACGTGTCAAAAAAGCCCACATCAATGAACTTTTAAAAGTCAGTGGGGAGTCAGCAGCGCCCTGCACCTGCGGAGCTCCCTGGTGTGATGCAATACAGTGGCTACCCTTAAGCTGCCCGCTAGAGTACATCCTGCCTCCTTGGAGTTGTGCCTCCTCCTCCTACTCTCTGCTCTCAGGCACCCAAGTACAGTCAGTGAACTCATCATCCCCTCCGTCCTTGTCACTGGGGCAAATTTGGTAGTATGCTGCAGCTGAGGGAACATGACTGCCAGTTTCTTATCCTTCCTGGGCACCCCCTCTCTCTAGGCTCACGTTAACCCCTTCCTCAACCTGGGAACCAACATCTGGGCCTTCAAATTGCTGCGCATCCCCCAGAAGCATGCACCTGACACTGTGGTCAAATAATTCTGGGGACTCCTCTGTGCATGATGGCGGGGCTACTGAAGGAGTGACTGTAGACAAGGAGCTGGTGGAATGGGCCACTTTGGCAGCTGCATTGGAAGGCAAACTACTCTGAGCCTAGGTGACAGAGGCTGAGGAGGATGAGGACAGCTTTGTTATCCACTCCACCAACTGTTCTGCGTGTTATGGCTCAAAAACACAGCCAGCAACATAAAAAAAGACAAGCGTGTGTCACGTCCACCTGCAGAGGATGCACCATTTCCATGACCAGCACTGTTGACTGTAGACACAGAGGCTGCTTGCCCTCTTTTAGTGGCCTGTGAGCGTTTGCCTCTCCTTGGTGGCCTTCCGGACATAATGTATATTTTGTTTTGCAACACCACACTACACTGGATTGTGGATTGTGAACACCACCAGAAGTGTAGTAGAAACTGTGCACAATGTATTAGATACTGTGTACACCGCCTACACTGTATTGGCAGCTGTACTACATCTGCACTGTATTGTGTTCTGTGTACACCACCAGAAGTGTAGTAGAAACTGTACACACTTTATCAGATACTGTGTATACCACCTGCATTGTATTAGCAACTGTACTACGTACATCTGCACTGTATCGTGCACTGTGTACACCACCAGGAGTGTAGTAGAAACCATACACACTGTATTGGATACTGTGTACACCGCCTGCACTGTATTAGCAACTGTACTTCTGTTGCACTGTATTTTGTACTGTGTACACCACGAGAAGTGTGGTAGAAACTGTACACACTGTATTAGATACTGTGTACACTGCCTGCACTGTATCAGCAACTGTACTATGGCTGCACTGTATTGTGTACTGTGTACACCACTAAAAATGTAGTAGACACTGTACACACTGTATTAGATACTGTGTACACTGCCTGCACTCTATTAGCAACTGTACTACAGCTGCACTGTATCATGCACTGTGTACACCACCAGGAGTGTAGTAGAAACTGTACACACTGTATTAGGTACTGTGTACACCGCCTGAAGTGTATTAGAAGCAGTACACCACATAATGCACTGTAGATATAGGCTACACTGGATGCAGAGTATATATATGTAGCACTAACCCCCGAAGGAGCTGCTGGAATTTGATTTGGGCCTTCACTCTGCTAATGAACCCCCCCTGAATTGACTCAGTCCCCTTGACACAGCTGTGGTGCAACATAATACAGTACAATGTAATGTAATTCAGTATACCTGTATTGTAACCTCAGGATTCGCTGACTCCACCTGCTGGGAGAAAACAACACTCCACACAACTGGATACTTAACCAGATATATTTTACTGTGAATATATTTCAAAGGTGATTACAGTAATTGTGTTGTCACCCCAATATAGGATGACAGCACAATGAATTTCAACATAAAAATTGCAAACAATAGATATATAGTGAGGGTGAACAGTAGCTGACAAGGACCCGGGTCTCCACACGCAGGCTACGACACATGAGGGTTTCAGCCTGACGGTGAGGCGCTTGTCTGGTATAGCTGACATCCACGTTTTATATGCTTTTAATAGAAACTTTTCAAGTAAGCGCATTATGTAAGAGGGTAGAAGGGTATTACTATTAATAAAGGATACTACGGATCCCTTGCATTTTTTACATGTCCGCATCTAATGAGTGAGATCCAAACGGAGGACACAGGATTACACAGCGGGACCCTTCACAGCAGAGATAGGCTCTAAAGATATTTATGTCTGGTAAGCGGCCATTTGAGTGGACACACACAGAGGTGAAAATCTGGTGAAGGTGTAGGATTCCACCTATGTATATCTACACACATGGGAAGACAGACTGTATGATATGCATTATAATCACGCAGAAAGAGTGTGAAGGACTCCGTTACAATTTGATTTTGGACTGATTAATACGGGACTGTGTTTCTTATATATATGTTTTTTTCTGTTTTTATGTTTGCAAGCTCTTCAAGTTTTTATTAATGATTATTAGGAAAATAATAATGTATTTAATCTAAACGAACTGCACGGCGGAAACAGGAAACTGACAGCTCCACCAGTAAGCAGTACAAGCACTGTTAGTGTTTGTCTTGGTTTTTTTTTCCAGGTCGATCACATTGGTTTATATGGTATAGTTTTTATTTTTTATAATAGCAGCTGAGATATTGAGCTTTAACCCCAGGTGGGAACAGTTTGATCACATACATGTAGCTTCAGTAATTATGTTACAAAACTTAGAAACGTCAGAGTAGATAGGCCTCAAACCTGCTCAGTGTCAGTTACTCGGCTCCTCCTTTGTGGAACTATAAATCCCAAGTGAGACCTGTGTATGAGTCTATCTGTGTGTAAAAGTCAACAAACGGTGGGTTGTGACCTGCTCACCAACTGGATCGGAACTCCGTGTAGTAGCTTCGGTCCGGTGACTGTAGCTTCCTCCTCCGTCAACTGGCTCTGTCACTCCGTTCCATTATGCTGGGTGAACCCGATCTTCCAATGCTCAAATGAGTGTCTCTGGATTTCTCCAATCTGGTCACTGTGTCTCCTGCACTGTCAGGTCACTCACATAAGCTGTAGAAGTTGCGATCTGTGATGGCTGTAGGCCCCTTATAACGGGAGGCCTCCGCATAGATTCTCACAGGTTGGCCACGCGATCCCAAGAGACCTAAAATGGCCCCTCAGGTTCCTTTTATGTCCTACTCAGCTTGCACTGCTAGGGAAAGTGTTCATGGGTAGGTCATCAAGCCTCCTGAGTAAAAGGGTCAACCTTCTAAACAAAACAACAGTCACTTCCTGTATTGTGTTAAACACTTAAGAAAAAACAAAGTTATCACAGTCCACTTCCTGTATTTGACCGCTAGATGGTGCCAAATACTAAGCCATAAAATTGTCCATATGCTTACATTGCAGAACATTAACATCACATTAATAGGTGAAAATATATCAGCAATACACACTCCTCCTACTTTTAGTCTTTGGTCCCCAAAGATATTTAGAATCTTGGCCTATACACATTTTTGCCTGTTACATGCTATCATTTACATGCGGAGAGGACAGGTTAGTATGATAACAACCAAGTTGCATTTCCAAAACTAGAGTCTAAACTCAAATGGCTCATCTTACAACCCAGGTCTGACAGAGGAGCTTCCCACCAATTCACATATGATGGAGAGCTGTCCTGTGCACTCACAGCTGACACTATAGCATCTAGTACAGATGTGTCAAGGGGTGAGCTGGGGTTGTTCCTCACTGAATCAGAAGTAGAGGGGCCAAGCAGTTCAGGGTTTGCCTTGCTGACAAACTGAGATGCTTCAGAGCATTCGCCCAATGTATCATAAGTCAGTCTTTGTGGTGGGCGAATGTCTCTCTTTGTTCTTTGCACTTTTGGGGTTTGCACTTTGGACAAATGTCTCTCCTCTCAGAAGCTAAGGATGGAGAGTAAACAGGAGTGCTGGGCTCCTCTGTGTGATGAGATGCCGGAACAAATTCTGAGGCCTTTGCCCTAAGAGTTCCATTATTATCCTCTCCTCCTTCTAAGGAGATATTAGCATCTGTCTCTGAAGTTTTTGAGGGCCACAGCCAGCTCATCTCCGCTCCCTCATCTTCATCTGCAGATGGTGCAGGCTTAGATCTGGTTACTGGCCTACGCACAAAAGTGGATGTGGAGTGTAGTTCCTCCTCTGGACTTTTCCTGACTGCCTCTGTAAGAGGTAAAAGGTGATTCCGATGCCAAGTTTTCACTGGCCCAGTGTTTCCTTCTGGCTTGATTTCATACACTGGGAGCCCTGGAAGCTTCCTACACACAACATAAGGGTGTGTTCGCCAGTGGTCAGCCAACTTATGCTTGCCTGGAATGCCTAGATTCCTCAGTAGGACCCAGTCACCTGGTTAAAGATCTTGAACCCTTACTTTCAGGTCAAAATTCCTCTTATTCCTATTCTCTCTGGAGTTCGAGGTGGCTCTAGCCTGTTCGTAAGCTATCTTCAAACTTTTCCACAGGCTAAATCTACTGGCAGCCTGGTTCACGGCTGAACATTAGTCTGTGGGGCGAATACCCAGTAGCATCACTCTTGGCACTATTGTAGGCATGGACCAGTGCAGTGATATGTTTTCTCCAATGTGGTTTCTGCTCTGCAGTTAGCGTCCCCAACATATTCAGAAGAGTTCTGTTGAACCTTTCCGGTTGAGGGTCCCCTTGTGGGTGGTAGGGAGTACTCCTGGACTTTTGTATGCCTAGTAGATCCAATAGACTTTTTATCAGCCTGCTCTTGAAGTCTCGAAGCCTGCACCCTCGAAGTCTCTTCCTTGGTCTGAATGTATCCGTTGAGGTAGGCCATAGTGGACGAAGAATTTTTCTACGAGAATCTTTTCTACTGTGGCTGCTTGCTGGTCTCTAGTAGGGAACACCTGGGCATAGCGGGTGAAATGATCTGTAACCACTAAAATGTCCCCTTGCCCACTCAGGTTGGCTTCTAGGCACAGGAAATCTATACAGACTAGATCCATCGGCCCTTGACTCTCTAGGTGGCCCATTGGGGCAGCCCTCTGATGCAGAGACTTCCCTTGGATGCACCTGAGGAAGGAATGACAATAACTCTCCACTTCGGTCCTCATGTGAGGCCAGTAGAATCTGTCCCTTATGAGTTGAAGAGTCCTCTCAACTCCTAGGTGGCCATGATGGTCGTGCAGGGCCATCATCACTCTCTCTTTGTGCTTTTCCGGCAAAAGAAGTTGCCACTTCTCTTCGGGATCTTCAGAGGGGCCCCTTCGGTAGACCACCCCTTGTGTTGTAACTGCAACCGATCCCACTCTTTTAACAGTAGCTGGGCTTCTTTCTGGGGACTCTTCCGCATTAGATCAGGCTGCTTGTTCTCCATTGCCTTTAGCACTAATCCACAGAGCGGATCTTCCTCCTGGTCTCTTCTGAGATCCTTTTTTGACAGCTTGGGAAGACCCTCTTGCATAATCTGAGAGACATTACAATATCACTTAGGTACCTCCACTGAGGTTCCTCCCACTTCTTCGGCTCTGGCCCCACTTTTCCCTTGCTGGCTTGTGCCTTCACAGGGGGCTCTTACTCCTTTTGGGGTAAGCTGAATCTAGTCTTCTGAGGAGCCTTGGGAGTAATGGGGCCTTCTTGATAAGGCATCCGTATCTCGATTACCAACTCCTGGTCTGTACTTCAGGCTGAAGGTAAACACAGAGAGAGCAGCCAACCACCTGTGACCGGTGGTGTCCAGCTTCGCAGTACTGAGCAGGTATGTGAGGGGGTTGTTGTCTGTCTTGACTACGAATTCAGCCCCGTAGAGGTTGTCCTTCAACTTGTCTACCACTGCTCACTTCAGAGCCAGGAATTCAAGCTTGTGAGTCGGGTAGTTTCTTTCGGCGGGAATTAAGCTTCTACTCACATAGGCGACGGCCCACAGGTGCCCATCATGTTCCTGGTAGACTACCCCTCCTAGGCTGTCTCGGCTGGCATCTATGTGTAATTCGTAGGGTTTGGCCGGGTCTGCATGGGCCAAGACCGGAGCAGTAGTAAGGCTCCACTTCAGTTGTCTGAAGGCTTCCTCACACTCTGGAGTCTACTGGTCCTGAATGGACTCCTTTTTCTTCCTGGGCCCTTCTTTTGGCTTTCCAGGCCTATTTGGGTCTATGCCAGTTTCTTCTTGATTCTTCAATAGCTTAGTAAGCTGGTGAGCTATTGTGGCAAACCCTCTCATGATCTTTCTGTAATAGGAACAAAACCATAGAAATTATCTAAGCTCAGTCACATTTGCGTGTCTGGGCCAAAAAGTGACAGCCTCCAGTTTCTTGAGGTCTGTTGCTACTCCTTCTTCCCACACAATGTGCCCTAAGTAGTTCACCGAGGGTTGGTAGAATTTTCATTTCTCCACTGAGAGCTTCAGGCCCTCATCATGAAGTCTTTTCAGAACCTTCTCCAAGCGCTCTTCGTGTTCCTCTAGTGCCCTTCCAAACACTATGACATCATCCAGATACACCAGTACTTCAATCAGGTTCATGTCACCTACTGTCTTCTCCATTAGTCTCTGGAAGTTTGCTGGAGCTCCAGACAGGCCTTGTGGCATCCGATTGAACTCGAAGAAGCCCACGGGGGTGATAAAAGCAGTGTTCTCTCTGTCTTCGGAGCACATGGGGATTTGATAATACCCACTCTTAGATCCAGCACACTGAACCACTTTGCCCCGAGAGGCTCTGTAAGGCATCCTCTATCCGAGGTGTGGTGTACTGGTCAGGAATGGTCCTCCGGTTAAGGGTCCTATAGTCAATGCAGTCGTAGGGACCCGTTTTTCTTTCTTACCACCACTATTGGGGATGCGTAAGGACTCCTGGACTCTCTGATAATACCTGTCCTTTTAAGTTCAGCCAGCTGTTCTCTCAAGTCCTCCAGATCCCCCAGTGGGATTCTCCTGACTCTCTCCCGAAAGGGCTTGTCTTTTTCCAACCAAATTTTATGTTCGGCACTCTTTGCAAGTCTCACATCAAACTCACTCTTTGAGAAGACTGACCTCCATCTCAGGAGTTGGGCTGTAGCTCTCTCCATCCATGCCGGAGTAAGAGGTGTGTTTTTCAGGCAGAATTCTTCCAGGGGAATCTCTCCTGCTAAATCACATGCAGAGACAGGAATGGCTGGCCTGGCCTGTCCTAACAGTATCCTGGCTGGTACCCTCACTGGCACAGATGTTTTTTTGCGGACGCTGACTGAAATCTTGCCTCTGTTCCTCTTTAATGCTCTAGTTGGCAGTACTTTGGGGATAAGTTCCAGTCCTCTATGTTCCTCCTGACTTGGAGTCTCGAGGACAATGAATGGGCCCGGCTTTTCTCAGCTCAACTTGATGGAGGCCCTCAGGCAGAGTACTTCACCTGGCTGGACCTGTGAAGTCTGGTCTGTCTTTCTTATCCAGAAGCCAGATCTTTCCCACTCCCTTTTTAGGGGGCATTCTCTTCTTGTTTAAGATCTCCATACACCTGGGCAAGCATAGGGTGTATTTTTGTGGAGGAGGTTCTTCCCTGCAGTGCAAGTGGTGTAAGTAGTCTCCTCACTAAGTCAGTGTTTGTTCCGATAATAAGAGAGCTCTTGTCAGCCCCTGGGGGATGAGGGCACACCACGACCAAGGTATCATATATACTATTTTCAATCAGAATATCTCCTAGTCACCATCTCTATGATCCCAAACCCAACTCTGAAGATACCAATTGCTCTAATTTTCGACCAATGTTCTTGCTATACATGGATGAACCAAGGCATAGGAAGTCCCATTCATCAAGACCATATCGGCGTTATGCCTATTAGACAAGCTAGTTAAAATGCCTGTAAACTTGCTCTCTTGGTTGAGGCCTCCAGAAGACGAATAAACCGCTCATGCTTCTTTCACTTGACATACGAAAGTCCTTCAATACTGTGTCCTGGCCTAACCTATTTTTTTTTTTAGACAAATAAGGCTTTAACCCTAAGTTCCTCTTATGGATCCAGAATTTATATAATTTACCTCTGCATACATGAAAAAAAGCCAGCTTTAAATGCCCATTGTCCCCACTCCTGTTCACTCTAGCTATCAAGTCCCTAATAAAGAAATCTCTGGATGCAAGCAGATTACCAATAGCTGGCCGCTACTACAAGATAAGCCTTTTTGCAGATGATGTACTTTTGACAATAACCAACCCACAAATCTCACTGCCCAGTATGCATAAAATTCTAGCATAATTTGTCTCACTCTCAGGCCTGCAAGATAATTCTGCTAAATCAAGGCTCTGAATATTTCTCTTTTCCCCTTTCAATTTCATACCCTCCAACCTAACAAACATACCAGTATCAATGGAAGCGCCACAAAATTATGTACTTGGTTGTTTACCTGATAAATGGTTATTCTACTGATTTTGAGACAACTTGCCCTCCACTTCTCTCAAAACTTAAATCACTCTTGTAAAGTTGGGCTAACTACAATCTGTCTTGGTTGGGGAGCATAGTGGCAATAAAAATGTATGTACATGTATATACAGTAGCTCACAAAAGTGAGGGGTGTACTCACTTTTGTGAGATACTGTATGTATCTGCCTGAATTATTATTAAAATTATTCAGAACTTTGCCGATATTGATTTCTGCCCCCACTATGAGCTCTATCCAAACCCAGGTGTTGTGCTTTATTTGGTGAAATTGTTAAACAAGAGTCTCCAAACGTGAGCAATGGGATCAGATTCGGAACACCAACAAGTCTTGCTCTTGTAATGCAACTGCGGTCGGAATGAATTACAAAGTGCTAGTCTGGTGGTACATGGTCTCCACCAGACTAGAACACATTATCCATGGAGCTTCTATGCATTGTTTCTATAGCTGTTCAGAGGTTGGCTCCTTTATTCACACTTAGTGGATTTGTCCAGGGTCTCTGGCAGCAAGTATATTGCATTTTGCATGCTCTCTTTCAATCTACATTGTTGCTGAATCCACTCTTGAAGCTCTCCTCAACAAGAAACCCGAGGGGCTGTCTAAATTTATCAATATACTCTTATAACTCATATCATCAAGAAACAGGAGATAGCAAAAGCCTGGCTTTGTGGTTAAATCCTGAGTCCATTGGACATTGCTTAACAGTGAATTCCTGGCCAGGCTTCAGGGTAACATGTCCAAATTCCACTGAGTCTGGGAACTGTAGGTCCCCCAACTACCTCCCATGTGACCATTGTCTCCTGGAGTAGTAACGCCTCTAACTTGCACACATTAAAGCGATACTAAAGTCTTTTTTTTTTTCATTTGAAAATAACAAACATGTCATACTTACCTGCTGTGTGCAGTGGTTTTACACAGAGCAGCCCAGATCCCTTTTCCTGGATCCCTCTTTTGGTGCTTCTTGCCCCTCCCCCTGCATTCAGACACAGACCTATCCTGCCCCCTTTCTCTTCTCATTGGCTCATTGACGTTTATTGACAGCAGTGGGAGCCAATGGTGCTCCACTGCTGTCTCAGCCAATCAGGAAGGAGAGTCTTAGCCAGCCGAGTCTCTTGTGCAACATTGCTGGATTGAGATGGACTCAGATAAGTATTTTGGGGGGCTGAGGGGTGCTACTGCACACAGAAGGTTTTTATCTTGATGCTAGAATGCATTAAGATAAACCTTAATTCTAGCCTTATTATCTATTCACATTCTAGTTTCCATCCATCCTAATGTGAGTTGCCAATTTTTATTGTGTGTGTAGCAGAACCCCTGGGGCTGCTGGTTGTTGTGGTCCATCTGTCACCCTGCCCAGCCATGCGCATAATCTTCAAGCATCCAGAAGACATTAAAACAGTCCAAGCACTTTGTATGTTTTATTGGGGGAATTATACTTGGATAAGCATAGGCTAATTATGAGATGCCCAGATAATTGAAAAGCAGGCAATGTAGGGACTGAAAACTATATATATCTCCAGTATATACAACTTCCTATCTTCCTCCAGTACAAAACTTGCTTATAGATTATCACTCCCAGGACCAGCTAGCACTGAAATGCAGGCCTGATACTGGCCAGGCCCAAAACAAAGGCCCTTTGCAAGCAGGAACCGCTGGCCCCTTTAGTGTAGTAAAAATGAAGGTACTCCCAATGCTAGCTGTCCCATGTGGCTACTGATCCCAGCACCACTACTTCAGGCCCTGCCAGCCCTCCTAGCTGCAGCTGCCTCTCTCCACTGTCTGTGCACCCATCCCAGACTGCACTCTCCCAGTCCTCTCAGGTATGCCTCCCCAGTCTTCCTGACTGTGCGTCACTCACCAGCCCTCCTAGCTGTGACTTGTTTTTCCTCCCTGGAGACTTGCCTGGCAGTGCTCTCCTGCTGTCCTCTCCTTGATCCCATACCTCCTGTCCAGGACACCTCCATGTGTTGTGAGAAGGTCCTGTCCACAGCCGAGCCCAAGGTCACCCCCGAGTGGGAAGCTCCCTCAAAGGCCACGACAGCCTAGCACTCCATCTCCGGCTTCCACTCCAACAACTCCTCCCCAGCTGGGTTGACACAGAGTATTTGAGGATGCCTGCCCCCTGCCAATCCAGGTTGGGGATTGGTCAGGGCTCCTCAGAATACTCCAGCCAGTTCCACCTCTCCTCCTTCCTTTCCAGAAGATTCCAGCATGTTCTGGAAAGAAGTAGAAAGAGGTCTAAGTGATGCTGCCTGTGAGTTACCCCCAACCCAGATCAAAACAAACAGGCTTGGCTGCCAGCCAAACCTGAACTTTACCTACACTACAGAAAACCCAACTACTGTAGTAACCTAACAGCTCTAGAGGGTGCTACATGTGTAATACATTCATACTTTTAATTGCTGCACTTAGTCTGGTGCAACTTCCATTTCATGTTGGTCTTTGGAGAGCTTGCACCCTCTAGAGCTCTCTTAAGGGAGTATTCAGTGTATGTCACCCATATTTCAATTGCCTGACATAATCCATATGGACTTTTATGAACTTTTATGGACTATTCATAAACAGACTCACAGATTCCTGAGATGACAGGCAGGGAGAGGATGGGGGAGAGCAGGGAGGAGAACAGCAGATGACAGCAGTAGCCATGGTAAACCTTGGTCAATTTACAGAGGGGTGGGCATAGCCAGACAAGATCAGCCAGGTTTTTACAGCTTCCAGAGGGGCAAGTTTGACAGCACAAACACTGTTCGTTTTAACCTGCTATAAGGGAACAGGACCTCTTTATTTTTTTTTTTTCTTACAAACATTTTTTGATTTGAAATCAGTTTAGGTCTAAAGATTGTGTAAAAATAAAAAAGATGAGGTTGTGCCAAATGAATATGTATCCATGTATACATGTAAAGTGTTAATTATGCAAACACCTGTGAAACAGTAACAAACTGTAGTACCCTATACTTTCCATAGGCAATGTTTTAAAGGCTCCTACAGTCCAACAGTGTAGACTTAACTGTGACTAATGTTCTGATAAATACATTTTTTGTTAAACTTTTTTTTCATCACACGTGGGACAAAAAGTGATGCATTTTTTGGTGACAGGTTTTCTTAAATAAGACATCAGGGGTCTAAAAGACCCCCGATGTTTAACCTGCTCTCCACTGAGGCTAATGGAGTACAGAAAACACAACAGGATGGGGAAATTACATTTTACATATTGCTGCTGGGTAATTAAACAGGAAGGGGCAGTCAGAAAACAGACGCTCGCTGATCCCCCTTCTCTCTACCTGTTGGTACCTGCCATGCCAGTCCTGTGTCTGCCGATGGGTGCATGGAGTCCAGGAAACATGGCTGAGGCATGTGTGTGTAAGTGTGGGGGAGGTGGTCAGCACTAACAGTGTCTTGTGGAAGTGATCTGGTGGCTGCAATGCTATTGGATTGTTTCCATCGGACAGGCATCAGTTGGCTTGACAGATTTACAAACACTAAGTGAGAGGCCTGGCTGAATTACATTTATCATCACCCTTATGATGCAAAGGCACTGCCACCATAGTATGTAGTATGGAAGTGGCGGCTGAATGTTTTACACAATCCCAGTAGATAAAGCCATTAGGAGTGTGTGTAAAACCCCCTGACACCACTGTTGAACTACAAATGATGATGGCAGTGCCTTTGCAGCATAAGGGGAGTGGTTGGGTGGTGGTATATGTGGCTCAGCCACCCATTTTACTCCCCTGAAAACATAAATGAAAACAAGACCTAAAAGAAAGCATCTTACCGTGCTTATGGTCGTCATTATTATCATGATGATAATCCTAGCACAACAAGTGCTGTTTAGCTGCCTGCCACTTACAGTACTACAGGACTTCTGGTGTTGTACCTTTAACATAGAAGTGCTTTAACGTTCAGTTGTAACTTGTGCCACCAGCCTCTGTATTAGGATCCCAGTGCTGTATTATAATCCTAACAACATCCCTGCTCTGTCACCTCTGGCCGAGTTTGTATAGCGTCTGCCTCCACCCTCATCAGCACTTATTAATTGAGGCAGGTAGATCACTCTGCTAGGAAAAGGCAGTAACATGATGCTGGTGTGTACAGGGTGATGTACAGTGTTAGTTTTCTGACACACATAGCGTTTTGCTTTTAGGACAAAAAGTTACATTTTGGTCTCATCTGATCAGAGCACCATCCTTCACAAATTTTTGTGTCCTTTCGTAAACTGCAAACAGAACTTCTTATTGCTTTCTTTCAGCAATGGCTTTCTCCTTGCCACTCTTCCATAAAGGCCAGGTTTGTGGAGTGCACGACTAATAATTGTCCTGTGGGCAGATTCTCCCACCTGAGCCGTGGAGCTCTGCAACTCCTTCAGAGTTATCATGAGACTCTTGGCTACTTCTCTGATTAATGCTCTCCTTGCCCATCCTGTCAGTTTAGCTGGACAGCCATGTCTTGGTAGGTTTGCAGTTGTGTCATACTCTTTCCATTTTTGGATAATGGATTGAACATTGCCTCTTGAGATATTAAAGCTTGGGATAATTTTTTATAACCTAACCCTGCTTTAACCACTTGCCGACTGGGCCATAGCCGAAAGACAGCTACAATGAGGTTGGCTTATTCTGGGTGCCCGCCGGGTCTGGAAGACCTGGCGCGTCACGGATCGTGGTAAACGGCTGCTGGTATCACATGTAGAACAGGTGTGACCAAATATGCCAGACTGCATAAATGAGTCTGGTCTTAATGGCCTGTAATGTTGCTTTGGGCACTGAATCCTGCATGGGGCACTCACCTTGGCACTTGGTGCAACATGTTGCATTAGCTACAGGATGCTATACAGGTCCAGAGCTGTGGTCAATCGATACACTAACCAGAGGCCTCAAAGACCCATTGGGGTGGGGGGGGGGGGGGTAAGCCCGCTGTGACATGTGAAGCCTGTACTATACATTGTATATAAGCTGTACGTTACATCCAGCATTGTGAATAGGTAAGACAGAGTCACTCTATATAGTTGCCCGTTACTGTGTAAATAGGGCATGTATGTTTTGCATGTATTTACTTCACAATGCAAACTCTACAAATTCAATGCTAAAATTCAATCACTCAGGGCTCAGTCTCACGTGGGGGACTAGGTGTTACATCACACCACTGGTTGCATAGTTTAACCACTTAGAGCCCTTATAAGATACTCTGGTGCTTACCCCCACGCTTTTGCTATTAGGATTCATTGCAGCACAGTTGCTTGGGTTACCATGTACTTCTACTGGACATGCTTTCCGTATCTCCCACACTGTACTCTGTAAGTACCCCACAGGGAAATACCATCACTTATAGCTAGGGATGAGCCGAACACCCCTTGGTTCGTTTCGCATCCAGAACATGCGAACAGGCAAAGAATTTGTTCAAACACGCGAACACCATTAAAGTCTATGGGACACGAACATGAATATTTAAAAGTGCTCATTTTAAAGGCTTATATGCAAGTTATTGTCATAAAAAGTGTTTGGGGGCCCGGATCCTGCCCCAGGGGACATATATCAATGCAAAAAAACGTTTTAAAAACAAAAACTTTTCGGGAGCAGTGATTTTAATAATGCTTAAAGTGAAACAATAAAAGTGCACTATTCCTTTAACTTTCGTACCTGGGGGGTGTCTATAGTATACCTGTAAAATGGTGCATGCAGCCAGGGTTGCTAGAGGTTTTTTGAGCAATGGGCAATTTATGCCTCTCAGTTGGGTAACCAATTTACCTATCTGTAAAGGGGTAGTTCTTCCCAATGACCACAAATGTAAGGAACATTCTTCACACTAGCCATCACACTAATGTACTGTAAGCTGTAGATATAGTTATTATTAGCAGGGGTTTCCTGAGCTTTGAAGGTTATTTCAAAAATTCCTCCATGATAAAGAGGTTGCGAAAGGCTGCATTAGAGTTAGGGGGTATCTATAATATCCTGAAATTTTTGGGCTTCAAGAAATTAGATAGACCGTCAGTACATCAGGGTTGATCAATTTTCAGATACTATATATACCGTATAGTTTGTGGACTCTATACATTTCCTACAGACTAAATAATATACACTGATTTGGGTTATTTTCACCAAAGAAATGTAGTAGAATTCATGAGGAAAGATTATTTATTTGAAAAAATTTATAACAGAAATAAAGAAAAATGTGGGTTTTTTTTAGAAACGTTTTTGGTCTTTTTTAAATTTCTTAGCAAAAAATATTAAACCCGGTGGTGATTAAATACCACCAAAAGAGTGGTAAAAATGTCATATGGGTACAGCGTTGTATGGCCGGGCAATTGACATTGCTGAAAGCTGAAAAGTGGCTTGGGAAGGAAGGGGGTAAAAGTGTACGGTATTGAAGTGGTTAACCAAGTTCCTGTAAGCCACACCCAATATCCCGTGAAATTTTGCCATTATTATTATACAAGATTTTTATACTGCCAACTATTTTTGCAGCTCTTTAAAAAATAAAAAGGAGACAACACAGATACAATACAATTTAAGATGGAAGGATTAGAGGGGAAACTTCTTGTGGGATCCTAAAATTCAATGGTAAAGGCAAATGATACATAAGGTATTAGCTGTGGGGATTAATTGTTCAAGAAAGTAAAATTCAATTGTTAGCCGATGTGGCTTAC
Organism: Lithobates pipiens; assembly: GCF_037356315.1. NCBI lineage: Eukaryota > Metazoa > Chordata > Amphibia > Anura > Ranidae > Lithobates > Lithobates pipiens. The sequence goes on from NW_027507790.1 coordinate 71,430,833, forward strand.
TTCACGTGTCACATGTTTTTTTTTCTGCTCCAGGTTGTTCCTCTTACTCAGCTTCTAAAGATGGATGGTATATATCATAAATAGGGAAAACTGCAATGAAATATATAAAAATAAATTCATTTTAGGCTAATTAGAGGCTAGTATTTCCCTGGCAGTGATACCAGAGTATCTTGATGGAGAGGGGTATTTTTTTGGATAGGCGTGTAAGCCTGCTATTCAGCTGTAAGGTGTCCGTTTAGTAAACTGAGATAAGCTGAGATCAGGATGATCTCTGCTCATCTCAGAGCATTGCAGGTTTAATATACTGAGATCAGAAGATGGAGAACTATTTTTCTCTTCTCATCTCAGTCCACAGAACGGCTGCATTGACTGCAATAGAAACGGCATGTTTAGTATACAGAGATGCCACTTTATCTCTGTGATTCTCTTTCAAGTTCTCCTTTCTGGCTTCTCCAGCCCAGAGGTGGAGATATCAGGAGATCTCTGAGAGAGAATAGATTCTTCCTTCGTCCATCTGCCTGCATGGTCAATACTGAAAGTAAAAAATTTCAATTTCTCTACTGCAGTGGAACATCCATCAAGAGCAGGTTAGATTTACATTAACTATACAATTACCAATTACACACATATATATATATATATATATATATATATATATATATATATATATATATATATATATATATATATATATATCTATACAATTTTTTATATCTGTGTGTGTATATATTTATATCTGTTGTGTCCGTATGTGTATGTATATATATATATATATATATATCTGTATGTGTGTATATATATATATATATATATATATATATATATATATATATATCCTCCGAGTCCTTCACATTTGTTTATAAGGCTGGGTTCACACTGCTGCGGGGGGAGAACCGGATGCGATTCGCACCGCAAATCACATCCGATCTCCGTAGCGATGCGAGTGCAGCCATACAGATAGTATGTCGGAATTTGCATCGCTCCCGCAGCAAACTCGCACGGGACCCTTTTTTTGGTCCGCAACAGAATCGAATCGTATGGGGGTTCACACCATGCGATCCGATTCCTGTGCGAGTCGGCAGATCGCACTGCGATATGCGGATGGAACTGGGGGTGTCATTAACATATCATTGACACTCCCAGCCGTTCGCATAGGGCAGTGGGAGTAATGCGATGCGGGAAAACGCCGCGGATTCGCGGCGTTCCCGCATCGCAGCGGTGTGAACCCGGCCTAAGGCTGGGTTCACACTGCTGCGGTTACGAGAACCGGATGTGATTCACACCGCACTGTAGTGCAAATCACATCCGATCTCCGTAGCGATGCGAGTGCAGCCATACAGATAGTATGGCGGAATTCGCATCGCTCCCGCAGCAAACTCGCACGGGACCCTTTTTTTGGTCCGCAACAGAATCGGATCGTATGGGGGTTCACACCATGCGATCCGATTCCTGTGCGAGTCGGCAGATCGCACTGCGATATGCGGATGGAACTGGGGGTGTCATTAACATATCATTGACACTCCCAGCCGTTCGCATAGGGCAGTGGGAGTAATGCGATGCGGGAAAACGCCGCGGATTCGCGGCGTTCCCGCATCGCAGCGGTGTGAACCCGGCCTAAGGCTGGGTTCACACTGCTGCGGTTACGAGAACCGGATGTGATTCACACCGCACTGTAGTGCAAATCACATCCGATCTCTGTGCGATGCGAGTTCAGCCTTAGGCCAGGTTCACACTATAGCGATGCGGGAATGCCGCGAATCCGCGGCGTTTTACCGCATCACACACCTCCCGCCGGCAGTTCACACTGCCCTATGCGGACGGCTGGGAGTGTCAATGATATGTTAATGACACCCCCAGTTCCGTCCGCATATCGCAGTGCGATCTGCAGACTCGCACAGGAATCGGATCGCATGGTGTGAACACCCATGCGATCCGATTCTGTTGCGGACCAAAAAAAGGGTCCCGTGCGAGTTTGCTGCGGGAGCGATGCGAATTCAGCCATACTATCTGTATGGCTGAACTCGCATCGCTACGGAGACCGGATGTGATTTGCACTGCAGTGCGGTGCGAATCACATCCGGATCTCCCCCCGCAGCAGTGTGAACCCGGCCTAAATAGTATGGCTGAATTTGCATCGCACCCGCCCCAAACTCGCACAGGACCCTTTTTTTGGTCCGCAGCAGAATCGGATCGCATGGGTGTTCACACCATGCGATCTGATTCCTGTCCGAGTTTGCAGATCGCACTGCAATATGCGAACTGATCTGGGAGTGTCATTAACGTTTCACTGACACTCCCAGCAGTTCGCATAGGGCAGTGACTGTATTTTTATTTTTAATTTATATTTTTAATTTATTTAATTTATTTAATTTATTTAATTTATTTAATATTTAATTTTTAATATTTAATATTTAATTTAATTTATAATTTAACAATATTTTTATTGTTATGCTTTTTAAAATTATTTAGAACTATTTAATATATATATATTTATTGTTTTTATATGAATGGTACATGTCTGCATGATAAATAAAGTACAATCATTTCAGATTACACCATTCACATAAATGTGCACATGTGTTATGCTTATGTATTAATCATTGTAATGTTTTACAGTTATGGGGTGTCTCTTTATTGGTTAGGGAGATTATATCTTTAATATTTTATTAATATGTGCAGTGTATGTGGAATGCTTCGTATTTAACTTTGGGGTTCTGATACTGAAATCTCATGAGCTATCGTGAGATTACAGAAACAGAAGCCGTTCAGGATTCTCAGAGCGTTTGTAGATCACATCTATTCTCAATGGGAGAAGTGATCTACATGATATATTAAGCTGCCACATGGGGGAGAACAAATATCTCCGAGAACAGCAGAGAACTCGAGAGATACAAAATATCAAAATATACTAAACGGACACCTATATCAGCTAAGAACTTTACATATTTCTAAGTAAGTTAGCATACTTTTTACTGACCCTAATATCTTACCCAGAATGCCAGCTTGCAGCCTGACATCGCTCTTGAACAGCATCAAGGAAATCATAAGCTACGGAGAGGAAAAAAAGATTAATTTTCAAAGTTTGCACACAAGATTCAAGGACTACATGCATTAACAAACCTCAAAAGAATTATAATTGCACGCTTCAATGTCTGGAAATTAAAAATTCAATTTCAATGGCTTGTGGGCAAAATATCCTTTCTTGTGTTTGATTCAGAAATAAATGGGTTTAAACACAGAAAGATGGATGCAACTGGTCTAACTTCAACCTTACCAAATATTATTCTCTAAAACAGGAAATAATACCTTCTGGGAAGGTGGACATTTCATTTTACTAATTTAAAATCATGAGATGTTCCAACCTTATCAATGCTTTACAGTCTTCCACCAGATTACCATATAGTACACTTCATTTACAGAAATGATTTTATGTTTATGTCTCTGTAGATCCCCTTAGCTGAAATTTCCGTGTAACAAAGTCTGGTAAAATAGACAAAACTTGTAAACAATGCCATGGCTGTCTCTTAGAGGCTCGCATACAATATTAAACACATGACAAGCAGAGAGTGATAAAGTGGAACCTTGAAGGAATTCACTGAGAGCAGAAGTGTCGATCGGCAGAAGGTTTATTAAAAACACACTGTGGAGAGGGAACAACAGGCTGGTCTTCCTCTGCCAAAAGCTGAAACAAAGGCTTCTTTTATATGTATCACGTAATGATGAACTTTTAACGAAACTATTATGATTCTGTACAAAACACTACATGGTTATTTTAATATACAATTTTAAATGGACATAGCATCCTTTTTACTTGGCTTTCTATCTAAAAAGAGAAAATTAAGAGTTTAACCACTTCAGCCCAGGAAGGTTTCTCTCCCTTAATGATCATGCCATTACTGATCAGGCCTTAATGACCAGGAGTTACTTTAACTGACAATTGCTCAGTCGTGCGATGCTGTACCCAAACATTTATAGAAAGAGCTTTCTTTTGCTGGTATTTGATCACCTCTGTGGTTTCTATTTTTTGCACAAAAAAAGGCTGACAATTTTGAAAAAAAACAAAAACATTATTTTTTACTTTCTGCTATAAAACACATCTGTGACTATATGACGAAAGCACTCACGCGGAGTTTAGGGACGTTTCGTCACATTTTTGGCAAGCAGTGGGACACTTCCTGCAGTCTGGAACATCCAAACCTCCACCTGGATCCAAGGTCCGCATAGCAGGAGAGGAGGAGAGGTACAGATACAAGCCGCCATGGAAGAGGAATTTAGAAGGAGGTTGCGAGAGATGCAGCTACAGCACAGAGGACCAGTATCAGAGCAGGTCCTGCTGAGATGGTTTGATTCTATTCGCTGCGAACTCTGGAAGGAAGCGCTAGCCTGTGTGCAGCGTCACCAGGGAAAAGTTCTCCTCTCCAACCAGGAAAGGTACTGGTCGCAGTATGGATTGCTGGTGCTGTTTTTAGGAGAAAAACCGCACAAGGAGCAGACAGCTGAATTAAGCAGGCTGGTCTGGGCAGAGATGAAGGTGGATGAGAGTTACAGAGCCCTCTGATGGCATGTATCCCAAGCATGTCCCTGTATAGTGAATGACAGCCCAATGGAAGGCTTGAGCTATGGCAGCCTGGGGCTGTTGTATGTGAAGCTGACAGGGGACTCTAACTTTGGGAGTGATTTGGAGTGGTGGTTGGATGAAATCATGGATTTCAGAAAAGGGCTAATGAACGTCTCGGAAGTGCACTGGGCACTGGAAGATATAGAGTTTCTGGCCATTCAGGAATGGGAGCTGGAGATCGCCTACAGACGGCTGCTGGACTCTGCTCAGTGCCAGGGCTGGGCTCCCTTTGCCTGGGACTATCAGGAAATACCTGTTGACAACTCTGAAATCCTGGCTGAAGTGTCGGCAATGTGGCAGAGTAACAGTGTGCTTTGCCAACCTGCCCCCGCAGGTCTTATGGCGGATGCAGCAAGTGCTGACTGACCTTGATGATCCTGTTTCTGCATGGGATGATCTAGGATGGAGGAATGTGCCTGTCCAGCAGCATGCCGGAGAATCTGCAGTGGAAAATCTGGAGATTGCCATCCTCAAAGCTGAAGTGCTGACAACACGGCAGAGCTCTGCTAACCTCTGCTCAGCACTGATAGCATCTTCTGGGTTCCACGGACAGGAGATGGTGAAACTCTATCCCCAGGCACCAGTTGAAGAGACAGGGCATTTGATAGACTTTTCTGCTGAGGAAGAAGAACCTGATGAGCCTCCAGCAGAAGAGCTGGTATTAGGGCCAAACTTCACTGTGCTCTGCCAAGCACCAACAGCAGTATCTGTGGAATTACAAAGAACATCCCCAGCTGAAGTGCTGGTCCCCGGACAGAGGGTCCAAGACCTCTGCCCCACACCTGTGGGAGTTCCGGAGGCTCAGGGTGAGAAGGTGGTGATCACTTCCCAGCAGCAGATACAGGGGGAGAAGGGAGAGGAGATGTTTATTGTCCCTCCTCAACAATCGGCAAGGGGGAGAAAGCAGTCTTTCCTCCCCAGCAAAGATCCGTGCACCTAGGAGACAGTACCACAGACATGTCATCCCAGCAGCCAGATGAGGGAATGGAAAGGGAAGCAGCCAGCTCACCTCCCCAATGGCAGCTACACAGTTTGGGAGTACTGCAGACTCCTGCTCCACACCCGTGGCAGTTTTGGAGGTCCAAGGTGAGAAGGTGATGGTCCCTCTCTCCCAGTGGATTTCAGAGATGAAGGGAGGAGAAGCAGACATTTTCCCTCCCCAACAAGGGTTCATGCACCTGGGAGACAATACTAGTGAAAGGGAGTTCCAACAGCAGACGGTGCCCCAGAATGATGACACCAACCCAGCTGAAGCACTGGCAACTGGGCAGAGTGCTACCAACCTCTGCCCAGCACTGGTAATGGCTGCAGAATTCCAGGGAGCTGGGGCGGTCGGCCTGACTCCCCAAAAGTCAGCTGGAGTGGATGATGTGGGGTCCTCAGCTGAAGTGCTAACATGACAGAATGCTACTGGCCCCTACACACAACTGCAGCTTGATCTGATATCGATGGATGGAACTTCAGTCTCCACTTGTATACCCCAGGGATGCTGGGCGGTCGGCCCAGATCCCCAACAGCTTGATGGAGTGAGCCCAGTCACCCAGTCTTCTCTCCAGCGGCTGAAAAGTCTTGAGGGAGAAGGGTCTCTGAGAGAGGCAGAGGTTGGCTGGGTGAGGAATACTCTGTTTGGAAAAATTCGTTTGTGGTACTGTGTGGATACCAGCATTAGAGGACTGGAAATCCTGACTAACATCGGAGTCAACCGCTCTGGTGTCTCCTCCTGTGTTAGTCTCCTGCCGAAAGGGGAAATGTGTGACGGACCTACCCGGGACACAGGCTTTTAGAGAGCACTGAATGCGAGCCTCTTGCTGACTGATTATAGGCCCTAGATTTTAAGGGGTACAGGGTGAATGAGAACTCCACTATAATCTGTGCTAGTTAGATTCAATGCTGTATATATGTATATATAATGTGTGTTGTCTCATGCTGTTGGGACACACATATGTTAGATGCTAATACCATCAACTCCGGCCACCTGTCTGTTGTCTTGTACAATGTAAATTAGTTTAGTCTGGCTTGACACAGATTCTAAAGAGTATTTCACCTATTGTTGTTTGTGCTAATTAACCCTGTAATTGTATGAAGGAGTCCAGTGTTGATTTAGATAATTAGCTCAAGTTAATTCTGTTTCTGGCTACAGTTGTATTGTTAGAAAAATATGAGCAGGAGGGGGTCTTCCTCTTCTACTGTATTATAAATACTTGGCATTTTGGTTCTAATAAATCAGTCCATGTTGAGCAGCTAAGCAAGTGTCGTCTTGTTTTGTGCTTGTGAGCGGTTGGAATATCTGATATCTATATTCAGGCAGGGTGGAAGTGGTATATGACGAAAGAACTCAAGCGGAGTGTAGGGACGTTTCGTCACAACATCCAATAAAAAAAAATGTAAAAAATCTAATTTCTTCATCAATTTAGGCCAATATGTATTCTTCTACATATTTTGGTAAAACAAACTTCTCATTTTATTCTCATAAACATTGTACTTACACTAGGAGTGATCTGTTTCTGGTGGACAAGTGGCTGCTACAAAAGGTAACTCAAATCAAAATTAACAACATAACATGGTCAAACCATGTTTCTGTCCTCCTTATGTTAGGGGATACATATCCCAACAATAGTACCTACGTGTGGCAGTCTAATTCTCAAGTAATAAAAAATCCATCAACAAAAAAAATCCTGGAGGGTCACTTGTCCGATTACTTTCAGATCAATTCCTCTTCTACTGACAATCCATTTGTACTGTGGAACGCCCACAAGGCATATATTAGGGGTATGTTTATTCAACTAGGAGCAAGGATCAAAAAGTAGAGGCAGCAGTGACTCAACACCCTACTGTCAGAAATTAGCACCCTAGAAGCTCAAAACAAAAACTTACCCTTCCCATCAGAGCAAAACTCACTACCTTGAGACATGACCTAAGACGAGTTCTGCTTCAATCCATTGAGCAAAATGAGAAGATGATAAAAATGTCCTTCTATTCTACTAGTAATAAAGCAGGGAAATCACTCACTCGCAAATTGCATGGACAACGCTTTAAAACCAAGATACCTCATCTCATTAACCCTAAGTCTAAACAAAAGGTGTTTGATCCACAAAGAGTCACGGATGCCTTCAGCGATTATTATGGATCTCTCTACAATTTAAACCAAAATAGCCTCACCACCCAACCATCTCAATCAGATATAGAAAACTTTCTAAAAAAAAAAAAAAAAAAAAAAAAGAAAACTTTCTAACAGACATCGAACTACCTCAATTCTCCCCTTTACAACTCCAAGCATTAAACTCCCCATTCTCTCTGGTTGAAATATTGAAGGTTATAGATACTCTTCCAAGTAACAAATCCCCAGGGCTGGATGAACTCAGAGGGTTCTTAGAACTCAGTTAACTCAATTAGAACACAGAGAATGCTACAAGAATTTTAAACTAACCTTAGGACCGAACCTTCTTAGGGTGTATGATGCTGCAGCTGCCTCAGCAGAGAAGGCGTCCGCTTTTTCCTGGCAAGATGAATTATATCTATTAATCATCTGGTGGCTTCTGACATTTTCCCGCCTTTCTGCTTCTAGCTTTGGATGCAGAGAAGGTGTTTGATAGGGTGCACTGGTTGTACCTAACACATGCGTTGGAGAAATTTGGCTTCGCAGGACACATGCTTTCTGCTATACTTGCCCTCTATACTTCTCCATCTGCCCGGGTGTCTACATCAGGCATGTTGTCCAAGCCCTTTGAGATTACAAATGGTATACGCCAGGGGTGCCCACTATCTCCCCTTATTTTCAATATGCTAATGGAGCCATTAGTCACTAGTATTAGACAAAACCCTGACATACATGGCTTTTTGATCAATAACCGTAAACATGTCATAAGCCTTTTTGCAGATGATGTGATTTCAATGCTCACAAATTTGGTGTCTCCCTTGAAACTGAACCTGCAATCTAGATTCCCATATTTATGGAATGACCATGAAATCACTTATCTAGGGATAAATCTCACCTCCCAACCTGAACAATTGTTTAAGGCCAACTACCTCCCATTTGAAAAAAAAAAAAATTAAAGGAGGGCCTACAAATATTAAGCAAAAACATTGTGTTCAGTAAGATTGGCAGCTTTCAAAATGCAACTCTTACCCCAGCTTTACATATACCAAACAGTACCTATACCTAACCCCCGAAAATTCTTTCAAACTTTACAAATAAGACTTTCTAGATTCCTCTGGGAAAATAAAAAAGCTAGAAGTGCTTTCTCCAAGCTTAGTAAGACAAAAAGGGCAGGGGGAGTGGGTTTACCCATCTTTGCTGACTATCACCAAGCAGTAATATTGGCACAACTTAGAGGATGGTTCCCTAGCCAATCCACCCCACTATAGGGGTTGTTAAACAAGCCCTAATACCAGGGGGTAGCTTACATGATTATGTCTTGGCTTACCCTTACCTTAAATTCAAACTCACAGATCTCCCTCTCCCAGTTCTAGCAACCCTGAATTATCAGTCTGACGGCCTGAACTGCACGCTATACCAGCGATTGCGGATGGAACACACCGATCGTTTGGAGTGCACGTTTTTCTCTCAAGGCGAGCAGCCCCAGTGCCGGGTCAGGCACACGACCATGTAAGGAGCCATTTGGCTGTCTGTTTTTATATATATATATATATATTTTTATTAAAATCAGTATTACGCTATGGATCCTTTTGTATTTTTTCATATATACCGCCTGAGTCTGTGAAGGGGGACTTATTATCCTGTGTTATTTCCACCAGCATCTATATGAGCAGGCATTACCTGTACAGGCGCTGTTTGACTTACTTTTTAATTAAAGTGGTCAAACAAATCTGGTAAGCAGTTTGGACTTGTATCTTCACGAGTGGTGTATTGCTGTTTTCTTGGTGGAGGGAGTCGCAAGCCCTTTGGATCTGCTGCTATACCACAATTTATAACATTTGTTTCTGCACTTGGGTCATCCAAGAATTTTCCATCAAGGAATTTATAAAGACACGTTTATTGGGACTTTTTACGTGATTGATTGTCTACTAGTCCCTATTGTATTTTATGTGTTTTCATTATGCTTTATTTGTATGGTGATTAGATCACATTCCTAATATTTTGTATCAATGTAATTTTGGTTATTGATATGGTTTGATTAATTTTTCACATTTAGAATAATTTATTTAGAGCGCTCCCGAAATAACGCCACTATTTAGTAAGGTGTTTTTTTCACTTCACTTTTATAGGGAGCAGCTTCTTTTGTTTTTTTTCTTTATTATTTTTACATGGCACGGAATTTGCGCAGTTGAGGTTCAATTACCCTTTTCACTATATCTATAGTAGTCCGAGCTTAAGAGTGTCACTGGGCTAATTCAAGTAAATTAAAGGCGTTAGTTTACTAAAACTGTAGTGTCGGAACATATCATGTTGTATCTTATGGGCTGACTATAGATGATAGATTCTTTTATGTGCCAAGGATGAAACGTCATGCCTGGGATATGTTGGGTGGCCAATGAGGGGTTTAATGTACAGGAAGTCCAGGAAGTTTGTTTATTTCTGTGAGTAGTGTAATTTAGGTTTTGCTGTGGGGTGGACGTTTTTTGTAACTCCTGTCAACTTGTGACATATTCTTCACACTTGCAGCCCAGATAATTAAAATATCATCAAAGAAGCAAAGGCAGGCTACCCCTATCTGCTGCTAGTAGATACCTTGGCCAAATAAAAAAATAGCAGTGGGTCAGGATAAATGTAAGAGCTAAGTAACTGGTTCAGCAGGCTTGTTCAGGTCTGCAAGATTTTGCAGAAAGGCTGCCATACCCATGATGGCTAAGATGGTTCTTTCAGATACAGAACCAAGGGTAGCATGCTTGTTTAGGACTGGTTGTGTCCTAAATGTAGCTAGGTGTTTCACAGATCTTAGGTTTTATAATATATTTCCACCCAGCTCAAGATATTTTCAGTGTGCATACCAATACCTGAGATTATGAGTCTGCCTGGGTTCCCCTCTTTATGGATTTTAGGACACATGTAAAAACCTTTAAGTTTCTCAGGTATTGGTGTCAATAAATGATCTCTGAAGGTAAACGTTTCACTATGTTTGTGAGTTCTCTTGTAGGAATCTGTAGGGTCATCATCTAATTTGGTGTAGTGTTTGATAACTGTCAATGTGTTGCCTGCATGTAGTCACTTGTGTTCATTATGACTATGGGACCCCTTTATGTCAGGGAGCAAAGCAGGAACGGAAATAAATGCAACAAGCAGACACAGAGAGAGGAGCACAGGTAAGTTCCCCACACACAACGTACAAAGTTTTCTCCATTCTCCATTAACCCTAATGCCACGTACACACGATCGGAATTCTCGTTGGAAAAAGCTCTGATGGTTTTCCCGACGGAATTCTGACGGAATTTGGCTCAAGCTGTCTTGCCTACACACGGTCACATCAAATTCCGTTTGAGTTTATAACGTGGTGACGTACGACACATACGACGGGACTAGAAAAAGGAAGTTCAATAGCCAGTAGCCAATAGCTTCTGTCTCGTAGTTGAATCTGAGCATGCGCGATTTTTGGCGTGTCAGAATTGCATACACACGATCGGAATTGGCGTGTCAGAATTGCATACACACGATCGAAAGTTTTTCCGCCGGGAAAGTTGAGAACAGGCTATCAATTTTTGGCTGGTGGAAATTCTGACAGCTAAATTCTGATAGAGCATACACACGGTCACATTTTCCGATGAAAAGCTCTCATCGGCCTTTTTCTGGCCGGAATTCCGATCGTGTGTATGCGGCATTATAGTCGCTGAAAAAAGAATTCTAGATTCATACCATTGGGCATCATGTGTTCATGAGAAATATCCAGCTGGTTTCCTGCTTGGACATCTCACAAATCAAATTAGACCCTTTCAGTTTGGGTGAATACGATCCACCCCAGAATTTTAAGCCAGATGGGTGTTGATTATGGTGTTTTTTTTAAATGTAGAGAGACACTGTGATATTTTAAAACCAATTAATATATTATATAAATGTTCTGATATACCTTTTTAGGGTTCTTTTGGTGCGTCCCACATACATCAGATTACATGGACATTGTAGGAGATGCACCACATGTGTAGTGTTACATGTTATAAATTCCGTCATTTTAAAGATTTTATTATTTCCAGTAGAAAATTCAGTCCCATTGGACTATCAACCTGTAAACAGGTATTACATCTCTTCCAAAAGTAAAATCCTGCCTCGTCCCAAAACATTGATGGTCTAGTCGCATCTAGCACCTTTTTGACCACCTTGTCCCCAAAATTGTAAATAAAAGATGGTTTTGGTGGAAGTGATTTGATTAATATTTTTTCCATACGTAAAACGCACCAGTAACAATTAAAGATATTCTCAATCTCTTTATACTGTCCATGGAAGTTAGAGATGAACCCCCATTCTTATCTCAAATCCCCCTGGTGATCCTTTCCCTGGGAGATTGGAAACAGATATCAAACCTGTGTGTTTATTTGCCTACAATCCAGTTGATTTCGGTAAGAGTTTAATTTGAAGGGAGATGGGAGTACCCCTTCCTTCTTCATGTGTGGAGGTGTTGGTGACAGACTAACATCTTGCAAGCAGAAATGTAACTATTTTCTGGACAGTCTCACGGATTTAACATAGAAATTTAGCAGCAGGATATTACAGACTTTTCTTATTTATATATATGATTGCACTGCATGATAACTCCTTTAATATTTTAATATTTATATCATACTATTAGAGTTTATAGCTCTGTCAGTGTTTGTGTGTGTATATTTGTTTATTGAACCAAGCTTTAGCCTTAATTGGCCACAAGGTATTCCCATTGAGGAATTAGATTGGGTTCACACTATTGCGTACTGAATGTGGGTTCACTGCATCCAAATCACGATAGCAGGAGACTTTGACCAGCTCTCTATGGAGCCGGTTCACATATCTCCGTTGCAACTCTGGTGCGCATTGCACAGGAGCCCTGTGCATCTTTTGGTCCATTTCAGATATGAATTCATCCTAAAATTTGGGCTGAAATCATACCTGAAAAGGTGAACGGGGATGCACAAGACCCCGGCTGTGAGCCGCATTAGAAAAAAGTGTGAACCCAGCCTGAATGTTTTTTTTTTCACTTAATCCAGAAACACTTGTGTGAGTGGGAATCGGCACAGTTTTATACACATTTTTTAATTCTAATTATTAATTGTCTTTGACAGAGAGGGAACTTATTCTGGCAAGTTTATGGTTATACAAAATCATTTTCTGGGCTGTAGATCATATGCAGATTCTCCACCTTTCTTAAGGCAGACTGTTACAAATTTGTTACAAGCCTGTGAATAGGGACGAGCTAAGTGTTCGACTCAAGCGCATGTTCGACTCGAACGCGGTCCATTCGCCTGTCCGGCGAATTCAAAACGTTGTGGACAGTTCGCACCATATTCGTGTGGCCCGAACGGGCCACAATACACTACGCCATCGCAGTGCATTGCTGGCTCATGATTGGCCAAGCATGCACTGTGACCCCGCATGCTTGGCCAATCACAGCGCCGGCAGTGAGGAGAGCCATAATTGGCCACAGGCAGGAGGCCAATTATAGCTCAGTGGGGTTTAGTACACGCACCACACTATATAAGGCCGCCAGCACGGCGGCCTTGTGTAGTGTGTGGGCGTTCAGGGAAAGAGCAAGATCGGCAGGGACAGTGTATTTTTGCTTGGGAACCTAGCGCTGTTACAGTGGGTGTTGTGTGCCTCCTGCGCAGTATACACCTGAAGCTACCCTTTATTACTGGTGTTCTGTTTCTTTAATACAGGTATCTGCAGAAGTTAGAGTGGGTGTTGTATATACCTGAAGCTGCCCCTTATTGCTGGTGTTGTTCAGTTTCTGTAATACAGGCATTTGCAGCAGTTAGAGTGGGTGTCGTGTGCCTCCAGCACAGTATACACCTGAAGCTACCCCATATTAGCCATTAAAATTCGCACTTTTTATTTTGAACATCCAAGTCCCATGGACTTTAATGGGGTTCTAAAGTTTGTACGAATCTCCGGTTCGTTCAAAGGTTCTGGTGCGAACCGAACCGGGGGGTGTTCGGCTCATCCCTACCTGTGAACATACAAGTGCAAGATTTCTAGAAACCTGGATGCAGTAAGGAACCAGAGAGTTTTATTAAGCTTTACTCTAAATATATATTTTATCACCTCATTTTTAGTTCTCACAATAGGCAGCCTTGTGCAGATTGTGGTATGAGTGATTTTGGGCCATTAATAATAATGGTTCCCATTGTTCAAATTAATAAAATTGTATGCATTTTAAACTGCTGTGTTATATCTGTCTTTCACAATCTATATACAATCTTCTTTTTACAGGTAATCATTTACTACATTGAAAAGGATCCCCAGAGCATTATAGGTTAGCACAGCATAGCAGACACTATGGGGGTTATTTACTAAAACTGTTTGGTACATAATCTGGTGCAGCTCTGCATAGAAACCAAATTACCTTCCAGGTTTTATTGTCAAAGATCAATTGAACAAGCTAGAAGTAGAAGCTATCATGCACAGCTGCACTTGATTCTGAGTGTACCAGTTTTAGTAAATCAACCCCTATGTATTTAATGGAGCTGTTATGCCGCGTACACACATCGGAATTTCGGCCAGCAAAAGACAGATGAGAGCTTTTCATTGGAAATTCTGATTGTGTGTATGCAATTTCGACACGCCAAAATGCTCAGATTCAACTACGAGATGGAAGCTATTGGCTACTGGGTATTAAACTTACCTTTTCTAGTCCCGTCGTATGTGTTGTACGTCACCGCGTTCTTGGCGGTCGGACATTGGTGTGACCGTGTGTAGGCAAGACAGTTTGAGCGGAATTCCGTCAGAATTCCGTTGGGAAAACCATCAGAGATTTTTCCAATGAGAATGCTGATCGTGTGTACGTGGCATTAGCTGGAGCCGTTTAATTACTGCTCTGATTGGCTCATTAATCTGTGCATACACATTTAAACAACTGGTTTCTTTCATCAAGCTAGCAAACAGCCTTTAAAATGTAAAAGGAAGAACCAAGAACAGACCAAGCAGGTGTGCCCTGCACTATTATTTAGCAAGTTAGGAAACAAATATAGTGACAATGCAAGGCATCATTAAGCAAGTCATTAGCATAAAACCAGCTATCTGCTCATCCGAGCCACTAATTTAATTTGTGGCAGTTTTTACCTTTTTAGCATTCTGTCAGCATTCAGCCCTTTCACCCAGCAACAGGCTTTGTCAGCGGGAAGAGTGAAAGCGATAGAGCTCTGAGCATGAGTAAGCGCACATATAAAAAATGCCCGTGGACAACTTAGACTAATTCAGGTCTGGCTGCCAGGCAAGATGTGTTCAGGAGACAAAAATGTTCACTAGACCATCTGGTCATCCAAGCCACTAATTACACGTACTGTATGTCAGTTTCTGCCTAACAAGATACCCCCCCTAATGGGTTCACCAAAACAAACAGGCAGCTTTCATACCTTTTTAGCATTCTGTCAGCACTAAACCCTTTCACCCAGCAGCAGGCCCTCGCAGCAGAAAGAGGGAAAGCGATCGGGCTTTCAGCATGCATATATTACATATATGCATTTCAGCTTACATATAAACAAAGACTCTGGGCAGCTTAGACTAATTAATGAGGTCTGGCTACCAAGCAAGATGTTGTCCTAGGGACAGAGGGAAAGTGGCAGAGTGAGATTCTTTATCAACAGCTCTGGGCACGCATAATTTCTCATCTCCTCTCTGCAATAAGACGGCTACACCCTAGGTATCAGTCTGCTTCCTCTGTTATGGACAGGACCTCAGTAAGAATCAGGTTTGTCTGTGCTCCACTTTTATAGCCTTTTATAGCCTGCAGACAACTGCTCAAATTTCTCTCCCTGAGGGTGTCATGGGGGAAATACTGATTCAGATCAGAAGGTCATATCATTTATTGTAATAAACGTACTCACATGTTAAAAGAAACATTTGTTCAATGAGTTTATGTACTTGAGATTTCATACAGACCAGGGACGTGCAGTGAGGTCAATGGCTGGTGGGGCACGGGCTAGTTGTCAGAGCCAGATACACACAGGTTACATATGCCATGATTGTTAGAGCGAGAGCAATAATTCTAGCACTAGACCTCCTCTGTAACTCTAAACATGTAATCTGTCCCAGGGTCCAGTGATGCGGGGGAGCGAAGCCCCACTTGTCTCCCCCTCCTCTTTGCGATACCAGCATTGTAAGTGTGCACGCCCGGCTGTGGCTACACAGCCAGGCACCCACTGCGCATGTGTGAGCCCCACCGTGACTGGCCGGGCAATCATCTGGGACCTGTGACGTGTCCCAGATGATTGCCGAATGGGAGGGGGGAGAGGTGATCTCCCTTCTGGTGCCGCAGTGCGCCGGGAGGATGTGGGAGCTGGGACCCTCTGGAAAGAGGGTACCGCCCCCCCCCAAGAAATATGGCATGTCAGGGGGTCACCTCCCTTAAAGCGGAAGTTACATTTTTGGGTGGAACTCCACTTTAAGCATTTAAAAAAGCACTTGATGATTTTTGTTTTTATTGCATTGGTACATGTTTTAATTTGACAGATTCGACTCCTATTGATTTTAGTGGGGTTCAGGTGCACGTGTGTTAGCCAAACTTCTTTGAATGCCGCGTACACACGATCAGACCGTTTTTTCAGCGTAGGGCTTCCTCTTCAAGTCCATACTAGGTGACGGGGCCAGCAAGGTGTCAATCTCGCTGCCGAATACGGCGACATTGACTTCCCTAATTAGTCCCGTCTACCTGGAGCCGCGTTCAAAATGAACGGACTTTCCTTCGTGTGTGGGCAAGTCCGTTCATTTCAAAAGTCCAGCAGACTCCCGCCATAGTCCGGTGGTTTTTCTGCCGCACCTAGTCCACCGGAAAAGTCCGGTCGTGTGTGGGCAGGTCCACTCGTTTGGAAAGTCTGGCAGACCTCCGCTTCTCAGGCGGTTTGTCCATCGGACTAAGTCCGCCGGATAGTCCGATCGTGTGTATGCGGCATAACCCTGCTTGAACCGAACACAGTTCAGCTCATCGCTATCCATGAACATCATGCTGCTCCATAACACCATGCACGGCTTTAGCAAATCCTCCAAACCTGTAAGTTAAAGCAATTGTACTTGAATCAAACGTGGAGAAATTTGCTCATCCCTAATATTTTAATGCAATAATCAGTTACTAATCACATTAGTATTTTAAATGGGTTATTGTTAGCTTGTTGTATGTCTCTTGCTGGAAAAAAATAGAAATGTTTTAGCACCCAAAGCGCATGAATCAATATTCACAAAAGAACAATGCACCTATGTCAAAACAGAGAGAGGAAATAAATACACAAATTCTACTGAGTATTACGTTGTACAGCTGCCTTGTCCCTCATTTACGGTATCTTTTAAAAAAAATGTTTTATGTATTATCTAGTGACAATTATTTAGACCAGTGGTTCTCAAACTTTGAGGGTAATGTTATTATTAAGACTTGCTGTTCAAGGTAATGTTCCTGGATTCCTATTTTTTTCAGTTGGATCTAGATTTATTTTTTTATTTTTTTTTGGGGGGGGGGGGTGGATTTATTTCAACACTTCTCCATTGCTAGTCTGAGATGCTTTGAAAGCATATCCCCACGGGCTATTTGTGAAACAAATTTCAGCTGTCAAAGCAAACAAGAAGGAATGGGAGAGGAATCTGATGATACAACTGAATAGAGCATTAAGGGAATGTAATAATAATCCCTCTATTAGTTATTTGAAGAATTGGAAAGCAGAACAGGATCTAGTAAAAAATTGCAATAAAGAACAAACACCAGTGTTTTTTTTTTTTTTAAACAACATTACTTTAAGGAGTGACAAAAAGTAACTTTTTAGCAAATATACCATTGGCGCAATAAAAAATGAAATGGACATATTTTAGCAGTCTCTTCTTGCTTATTTTCTTGCTCCACATGTTTCGCTATAACATGGCTTCCTCAAGGGGGTAAGTACTGCATGTATGGTCACTATGAATTGAGAACAATATATTAGAGACATACAAAATGTATGTATATTATATAACATCTCAATACAAACCATAGACACATCAAAAAGCTCTCAAAGAGCATGGGACCACAAAGCCAAATTCAGCATAAACCTACCTGACATAATAAATATCCTATCAATAAAGTTTAATGTCTCAGTTGTCTAGAGGACATTGATAATTGACATTGATAATTTGGAGATATCTGGTGCACCACAGATGGGGTTATAGGAGCTCCAATGGCAATGAGCCTGTGAATATGGGAAGAATGGCCACCACACACTACATATATATTAGGAACAAATTGGCAAACATATATACATATGCATGTATGTACATACGTATAATGCAACCAATACATTGAACTTACCAGAAAATCCAAAGTCTATAACTCAATGTTCTAAAATATTCATTCCAAAAAGGAGGACTCTCAGTTGTCTCGTGTTGAAAAAATGAAACTTCCAAAATTAAATTCAAAAGCTGGTAATAGTCCTACATTAACAATGAATGTGAGAAGGCAACATTCAGTAGTATACAATCCACTCCACCCTCAATCAGAAATAGAGAGGATTAAAACAATATCAAACCTTTTCTTCACAGGATGGTGCCACACATATCTCTTCACTCCAGTATCAGGCCGCTGCAAAAATGTCATGCTAAGGGGTCTTTTTATGCCCCCTCCAATTTATCCTAAGGGATATACATGACAGTACTTATATATCCCCAATACTTTTACTTACAGTCAGACTGTTGTATTAAAGTAGAACTATAGACAAAACTTGTTCCATTTTGGATAGAGTAAGGGATGGTTAAAGCCCCTGTCAGTTTTTTCTCTCCATCTGTGTCCCATTTCAGAGATTTTGCTTCACTTCCTGTCTCATAGCCAAACAGGAAGTGAGAGTTAATCCCTGCAAATTAAGGGAATTCCTTGGGGACCCCCAGGTCACCAGAACTAATGTCCCCATTGGAATATTTCCCCTCTATTAACTTTCTGGGGACAACCCACGATTTTGGGTTTTCTTTTCCTTTCACTTTCAATGATAATTGCAAACAGGACAAATAGAGTGGGTGAATCTTCTTAAAAGGGGCACAGACAACAATAAAAACTGTCATTCTATTCCCTCTCCACTCTGTCCAAAATGAAAAATAAGACAAAAGAAACCAGAGGTGAGAGCCTGAGAAAATACATTGCCAACATCCTAGTAGGATATAGTAAGAGAAATATTACCCCCACATAAATTGGGACTTTGAAGGCAATATAAAGCCAGACTTTATATTAAAATATGCTGCTATATTTATACAAAGTAGAGTAAAACCAAAGTTTTGCCTTTAGTTATACTTTTAATATGGACTTTTAAATGAGTGTGAAAGGTAAAGTTCATCATATTAAAAGCCAATCACTGGCTTTAGAACTTATTTTATCGTAGCAAAATATTTAGTGAACTAATTCTGATGGACTATAAAGCAAAACAAATTATGCAGCAGCCAGAAGGCAATAACTCATCATGCAGTTGTTTTGACCTTCTAATGAGTATTAGATCATCAACCACAGCACTATTCTAGTTTCTGGATAATTTGGCTGTATGCAAAAAATTACCCTTTGGATTGCATTGTATTCATTTTATCGATCATTTAACTATTATGTCCAATCTGTCATGTGGCATCTACTACATGTTTAATTTCAAGTTATTTGTCAGTTTGAAAGTACTGCACATTGGTGTGTACTGCATCTTCAATTAAACATTGAACAATAAATACCCACAAAAGCTCACACATTAGAAAATGCATTCCATTTGCCAGTTTGAATGTATAGCAAACATATGCATAACATTAGTGGTGGAAAATTATTTACTGAAAGTCCTATGGCTCCAAGTTGGAGCATGACACAAGCTGCTGAAATATTTAAAGTCATGCAAATGGAGACTGGCACTATTTGGACTAAAACATTACCATGATATCAACAGGAATTTCTAAGATTATTGCAGATAATATTTATCATCTTATCAGTTTTTTCTAATAGAATTCTGGAGGTAGGGCTGGGACAAAGTGTGGGCAGGAGGGGAAGCTGTCCTGGGCACTGTGGTATATGAGGTGGGGGGGCACCACAAGGAGATTTGGGGGAGTGAATTTGTGTTGGGAGGGGGAATGTGGGGGTGTGTGCTAAGAGCCGTGTTTTGAGGGGATTATGTTTCTATGCCACAACTGAGCAACATGGATAGCACAGCATCATAACCCCAGAGTGCAACATACATTTTATGTCAATGACAAAAAGCTGAGCACATTAACAATCAAATTTTGGGACCTGAAGCTCACTTTAACGCCACTTTGATTCTGAACTACAAAGGATTGCTGCTTTCTAGCAGTAAATTGATTATCTTCTGAAAATTTCAGTCACACCTTGCTAAATTCTTTGAAGCTGCAGATCTGATTAACCCTTAAAGTATAGAGGTAATATAAACCTTTATTATCTAACAATTACCTTTGTTTAACTACTTTGCATAGCAAAAAATTTTAACACAGTTTTTACATATATGGGGGCCTGTATTTGGCAAAATGAATATCATGAATATATTTTATAACAAGCAGAGATATAGACAAAAAGTGTGTAATGTATAGTGTATAATTAATACCATTCCAAATATTTATACCAATATCCCCAAATAATCTCACTCCTGGCAGCAGGGTTTTTGTTTGTCCAGAGCACTGCAGCACTTGGTACTGCTACCTCTGCCACTAGCCCTGTGTTCCCCATTGACTGCCTGCCACTTGTAAACACAGAAACGGCTTCCCATTCTGGATTCTGTGACTATAAGTTAGTGCCCCTTCAGTGCAGGAAGAGCAACTGTGCTCTAAAGGGTTGCATAACTAGCTGTAGGGAACGGGGTTCGGAGGGAGGAGGGTGAACTCTGTGTACTGGGGGGACAGTAGAGGAGGGGAATCTGTGTACTGTGAGAGGAGGGGGGCTCTGTGTACTGGAGAAGAGGGAGCAGGAGGCTCTGTGTACTGGGGGAGAGAAAGAGGGGGGGCACTTTGCACTGGTGAAAGATGTAGGAGAGGGAGGAGTGCGGAAATCTGTACTGGGTGAGAGGAAGTAGGGGGCTATGTAGACTGGGGGAAGGAGAAGCAAGGGGGTCTCTATGTACTGGGGGGTGAGGGAGTAGGGCGGCTCTGTGTACTGGTGTGAGAAAGAGGGAGGGGGCTCTGTGTAGTGGTGGGAGAGGGAGGAGGGGGAGCACTGTGTACTGAAGGGAGAGAGAAGAGGGGAGAACTCTGTACTGAAGGGAGAGGATGGGAGGAGGGAGGAAGGGGAGAACTAGTATATGGGAGAGTAGAGGGAACAGGGGGAGCTCTGTACTCAGTGGAGGAGGGTTCTGTGTATTGGGAGGAGAGGGAGAGGCTGGAGGGGGAGTTCTGTTCAGGGGACAGGGAGGGGGGGCTCTGTGTACGGGGGGAGAGGGAGGAGGGGAATCTCTGTACTAGGGAGAGGAAGGAGGGGGAGCTCTGTGTACTGGGGGAAAGGGAGGGGACCCCTTAACATTTTTTCAATCCTTGATAAGCTTAGCTTTACCACAGGTCTTTGAATAAACATGATCAAGGCTATAGCTCTTAAAGTAATTTTAGTTGGTCAATTTGGGATAGTATCTCCTCAATTTGCTGCGTCCTCTGTCTTGTAATCTTACTATACAATTTGATAAGAATGCCCCACATGTACACTTTGTATATAGACCAAAGTAAAACTTGGTCTATGTCCGGCTGATCATTGAGTTCAATGAATGAACAGTGTTCATCAGTAATATTGTGGATAGTACCCTGATCCATGAGAAGGGATGTGTTGAGTCTCCAGATGCGAGATGGGCCTGTTTTCCACTCTCTCACAGTGATAGTGACAGGGGTGTGGTCTGACCATGCGATGGTTCTAATTGTTGAGTCTGTGATGTCTTGAAGCGTCTGTCTACCAGAAAAAAGTCGATGAGGGAATAAGACAATTGAGATGGTGAGAAGTAGGAGAAATCTTGTTCTGAGCCATGGTGGCATCTCCAGATGTTGTATTGTCCATGTGCTTGAAGAAATGGGTTCAGGGTAAGTCTTTGGTGACGGGAGGTTGATTTGGTGTCCATGTCAGTATCCCTAATTATATTAAAGTCACCTCCTATTATAACTTTGCCTCTTTTGATACGGGTCACTTTTTTGTATAGACGTTTGCAGAAGCGAATTTGCTGTTTATTTGGGCCATAAACGTTGACTAAGGTGTACGGGATTCGGTTGAATTTCACAAATCAGTATCAAATATCAACCTTGTGGATCCAAAATGGTTTGGTGTAATTTAACCACTTGCCGACCGCCGCACGACGATGTACGTCCATTTTTTGAAGAGGGATATCTCGGTAACGGCAGCAGCTGCTGCCACAACTGAGATATCCATCTCTTCAGGCGGCGGTCGGCTGTACGATAACGGTGGTCTCCGTGGCGGATTCGCCGCGAGATCACCGCTATCGGCGGCGGGAGAGGTGCCACCCCCCCTCCCGCCGCCCTCCCGCACCTTCCGCCGCTTACCGGAGCCGTCGGTAGTGGCGGAGGTGATCGGGTCCTTCCGTCTGCTGGGCATAGAGACAAGTGAGGCTAAGATGGCCCCCACTCGTCTCTATACCATAGGAGGGCGGAAGCGACGTCAAAACGTCACTTCCGCCCATACCTCTTAAAGGTATATATTTTTTTTAAATGTCAGATTTTCTTTTTTTTTTTTTTTTTTTTTTTTTTTTTTTTGCATTTTAGCCCAAATATGAGATCTGAGGACCTTTTGACCCCAGATCTCATATTTAAGAGGACCTGTCATGCTTTTTTCTATTACAAGGGATGTTTACATTCCTTGTAATAGGAATAAAAGTGATCCATTTTTTTTTTTTTTTTTTTAAAGTGTAAAAATAAATAAAATAAATTAAAATAAATAAGAAAAAAATTTTTTTTTTAAAAACACCCCGTTACGACGAGCTTACGCACAGAAGCGAGCGCATACGTGAGTAGTGCCCGCATATGAAAACGGTGGTCAAACCACATATGTGAGGTATTGCCGCGATCGGTAGAGCGAGAGCAATAATTCTAGCCCTAGACCTCCTCTGTAACGCAAAAAATGCAACCTGTAGAATTTTTTAAATGTCGCTTATGGAGATTTTTGAGGCTAAAAGTTTGGCGCCATTCCACGAGCGGGCGCAATTTTGAAGCGTGACATGTTGGGTATCAATTTACTCGGCATACCATTATCTTTCACAGTATAAAAAAAAATTGGGCTAATTTTACTGTTGTCTTATTTTTTTATTCAAAAAAGTAAATTTTTTCCAAAAAAAGTGCGCTTCTAAGACCGCTGCGCAAATACGGTGTGAAAAAAAGTATTTCAATGACCGCCATATTATTCTCTAGGGTGTTAGAAAAAAAACAATATAAAATGTTTGGGGGTTCTAAGTAATTTTCTAGCAAAAAAAACTGTTTTAAACATGGAAACACCAAGTCCGAAAAAGAGGCCTGGTCCTTAAGTGGTTAAAGTGTAAGGAGTCCCGCATGGCAGTCATTACTCCATTTTTTTTCTTTGGGCTTGAGGCTAGAAAGATCTGGCTATAGTTTTTCAGTTTGAATTGGGGGGTTTTGGCAGTGGCAATGTGCATTTCCTGCACTAGGACAATATCAACTTTTTGTGTCTTGGAGTCTTTGAGAAGTGCTGATCTCTTCTGGGGGGTGTTCAGGCTCCTCGTATTTATTGAGAGCAGTTTGAAAGCCATGACGAGGTGGCTAGTACTGTACAAGAGTGTCTACGGATGTAGATGATTCAGTAGGAAAAAGATATTCGCTGTGGAGCTGGTACTAGGGTGAGGTGGAAGGTGAGTAAAAAGTAATAGCTCCAAAGGATAGAACTTTGGAGCTCAGTGGGCAGTAACTACTGCTAAAAAAGAACCTGTATGAGTGCAGGTCGACTACCTTGATTCGGGTAAGTCTACAAACAAAAGTCTAGGCACACGGTTATGACTGAGTGGTACTGCAGGTACCCAGCAATTTTGGCTTATGAGAGACAGGGTCTTGGATAAAGTTCAGACTTGTTGGTAGGTTCCTCCAGTTTCCATTTGAGAAGTGGTCTGGTCATTGGGATCAAGGGTGTCCCCTGGGATAATGCCTCAATCTTTCAGGAGTTGGAGGCCTGAAGAGAGGGTTCTCATGGCATAGGTCTTGCTTTGATGAGTAATGATAATTTGATGAATAATCCCCATTTGTAGGGGATTTTGTGGTTCTGGAGGGCTTTAGTGATTGTTGTGAGCTGCCTGCGATTCTCTGTGGTCACTTTGGAGAGGTCAGCATAGAGATTGATGGAGGAAAATGGTTCAGGGAGTCTAGCCAGGCATTTTGCTGCATACATAATGCGGTCCTTGACCGTGAAAAAATTGATGCGAGCTAGAACATCTCTGGGTGCGGATGGTGGCAGATGGGGGGGTTTAGGGAGTTGATGTGCTCTATCAATCTCCAAATCACGATTAGTCAGGTCAGTGATCAGTGAGTGTAGGAACTTCATCAGGTCAGGTGGGGGGAGTGATTCCGGTATATTGCAGAATTTTATGTTGTTCCTGCGAGAGTGGTCCTCCAGTTCTGCCAATTTGAGTCGGATTAGTTGGATCTCATCCTCATGGTCTGTGACTGCATCCACCATTTCATTGTGAGCAGCTCATCTACTCTGGTTTCTAAAGTGTTAATACTGTGGTCATGCTTTTGTACAGACACAGACAAGGAAGATACCGCTTTGGATAAGTCAGTGTGCAAAGTCTGCTTTAAGGACAGGAGCATATTCTTCATTGTGTGTTCTGACAGGGGCTGATCTGATGCAGGGAACGAGTCAAGCAGTGATGGTTGCTGAGGAGGAGGGAGAGAGAATAGGCAGGGGGCTGCACTGTCATGATCATGCTCTGGTACCTCTGTTCTAGGTCTTGATTTGGCAGGGCTGGCCATGGAGGGGGAGTTAGGGGGAGAAGACTCACCGTTTTGCCTGTGGGGGAGATCGTTCCTGAGAGCTTGTGATACAGCTTATCCGGAGGAAGTGAGGAGAGCCGTGCTGTGTTCCCCTGGGTCCCGCTGGCGCCATCTTCATTGCTGCTCAGGCCTGGAGGAGAGAAGAAGGCTGTGAGCTTCTGCAGTGATTTGAACTCCTTCTTCTGCTTGGACATCACAGAAAGTGCTGGTGTGCTGCGAGAGTGAGGTGGAGTACTTGTGACCCTGTTTGGAGTAGCCGGGTGGTCGCTAGAGCCAGGTTGTCTGTGGAGCTGCAGGATCAAGCCACCATTCACTTGCGCTGCTAAGCCACACCCCTTAAAGTAATTTTTAACCTAATGAATAAAAACTCATATAAACTTTAATTTTAATGTATCTTAATATGTAATCTTCAATATTTATAATTCTATCATTAAAATGAAACTCTGGGACACTGCCTTGATGGTCCTTGTTCAGGTTCTTTCACTTACTTTCTCTTTTCCTGTCTCCCAAATGTGCTTCTTCCCCTAAAATGTTTTCCTCTCCTTTTATCCTCAACTCTGTCTTTCTTCCTTTTTTTATTTCTTTCCCTTTTGTTTTGGGGTTACACAGTTAATTTACCTACCTTGTTGAAAGTTTTGCTAATCATATTTATTTTCCGTCTATTACCTGGTCTCAGTACAGAAGACATCATTTGAGCTGTCTCATTCTTTGTCTTGTAGCTTTAAGTGATTTGCACTTTTAATGTAATACATCACAATTTTTTGGAGATACTTTTACTTTTTGAGACTTTTGTAATTTTTGTGTTTCGTAAATTGTGCACAATTTTTAGTATGTAATGTTACAGGGCAGGGTTTTAAGAAAAAAAAATGATTTAACAAGAAAAATATCATAAACCCATAGTTGAGCCATATTGGATAACCCAACCATTTTCATATACATGTAGGCAATTTGAAAGAAATATGGTTAGCAGCCGACTCAGGCTAGGGAAGGGGATACACATTTTCAGCCCAGTTCCCGGGCTTTTGATTTTGGTGGGTCAACCTGTGATATAAATAGGGGGGCAGACAAGATCAAGTACGGACTGGAACAGGAGTTGGAGTTTGGAACAAAGACACCTGTGAGTGTAAGGGCAGCGCTGAAGTTAACGAGATTGACAGACAGCATCCAAGTTAAGGACAATGCCTACATGGACTCTCACCTCATGGAGGTATGCCTGGGCCACTACGTTATGTTAGTTAGGGACAGTACGTTATTCATTTTCCATTGCCATGCTGCATTTCAACAATAAAGATTACATTATCCATTATGAGCCTTGTCTGAAGCTATTCAAATGTGTGTGTGTTGGTTCTGGTGTATTCCAAAAGAACCTGGGTCTCTAAAGCACTATGGGGTATGAAGTAACGTTGCTAAAGGTTACTTTGACAAGGCACAAGAACATGAGTGTAGTTGCTTTGTGTAACCAAATACAAGAAAAAGCTACAAGCAACCAGTTGTTAAAAGTGGTACCTGGTAAAGGTGGCATGGTCTCCAGTAGTTAGGGAGTTGAGGTTCTGGCTTCCTCCCTAGTGGTCTGTCTTCCATGGTAACCAAGAGCAGTGTTGACTAGTGTTATGAACATATATGGCCTGGTCACATGGTAGGGAAGTAAAGAGTTATGTGAGAGCACACATGAGGTCCACACTAGGTGCTCACTCGGCCAGACCCCATTCTGTTACTGGGAGGTAACAGAGGTACGCTGGACTGGTGGAGTGGGCACAGACTCAGGATGTCCCTTCTAATGCAAACATACAAGTTACAGTCTGTAGGGACATAGAGCAAGTCTCTTTTTCAGAGGACCTCTGCACTCTAATTGCCACACATGGTGAAGGCTCATCTCTAAGTCGGGGAACTGCCTTAATGTTTGATTCTTCACATGACTGCAGTCTCCGGCTGGCCATGGGCATTGATTAGCGCTCCCTGCATGAGAGTTACTCCATGTGCATGAGCGCAGATGACTCCGCCTATATACAGACACCTCAGTAGTGGAAAACAGCATCTGTCTACACCAGGGTTTTACCACTTGTGGTTGAAAGACACAGATAACTCTAATCTAACCAATTTATTGTAAGTTTTTGAAAGAGTGGGGAAGGGTTAGAGCCTTTGTCAACTTTTATTGCTGTGTTTCCCCCCTTTTTAAATATTTTTCCTCTATTTCATAGATATCAGACAGACTAGGAAGTGCTGGGAAAGCAGACATCAGTAATACATTGTAGAAGCTGGAATAGCGGGCGAGAATCAGACCCTCTGTTCAATTTATTTGCTGAGTGTCTCCAATAGGTATTCTTCCCCTCATTTTTGTAACAAAATAGGAAGTGTATATCTGCAGTGTACATTTGGATGTGCTACCTCTGAAACCCACTATTTGAAAGACGAGGTTCCAATCTGTACAGAAGAGCCAGTGTAACAACGTGCTACAATGATTCTGAAAAGTAAATAAACTTTATTGTTACATTATAGTTATTCAGTGGTTACAGCTGCAGATGGCAGGTTTTTCCTCCAATCAGCTGCACAAAACATACACAGGAGTCTGACATGCATACTGTTCTATGCCAAATTCTTCTTTCTAGTAGTAAAATAAGTCTGGTTCAGAGAAGATCTGGGCTGTGTATATGTGCAAGAAGCCTGCACTTAACCAATTTCTCAACCTCTACTGACAGCAGCTGGCAAACACAAGTCCCCCTTAGTGACTCAGACATACATTTATACAAAACCAGAACTAAAACTATTATTGCATTAATGGTATACGTGATAACAGTATGCTCAAACCAAAACTAGAAGTGACAGTGAGTCAAGTCCTCAAAGGATCAAAATACAGTCTGTATTGCATGATACAATTTATGTTGTATTCCAGACAGTGTTTCTTCCATTTCTGTACTCCGTGCCCTTTAAAAGAAAAAGCTCATTAGATTTCCATGACCCCTTAGTTCTAAGTGAGTCATAAAACTATTCAGACCGGTAAGTATGTCCCATTACCAAGTCTCTTTATGCAATGGACACTCCCAGTAGGTAAGGGCAACAGGTAAACAGGTGAACATACCCCTCCTCTGGTTATTGTATCACTTCACTCTTAGTTCCCTTGGGCTGGGCCTGTACTCATAGTGAATATTGGACTGGTATTCCTGTATGGAGGTACACCCTTATTCAAATTTCTGTCAGAAGGGAAACCTCAGTCAGGGATACAGGGTGGTCATTATATGGATACTGGCTCCCTATTCAGGCATGTGATCACAGTGACTGGCAGAGGGAAAGTGTTCAAATGCTAACTTCCTTTGTAGAACTAAGTTGTCATTCGACTGAATACCAAGAACAACAAATGAAGCTGATGCTGAAGAATGTGAAAAAGTTTAACAATAGCCCATGTCCTTTAGAAATTCCCAATGTTCACAACATTCACCAATCAATCCAACACCATGGCACACTTTCCTTAGTGTAGTTACTTTCATTTATAGAAATCTGTCCCTAATATGGAAGAGCTAATTGGCTACGGAACAGGTGCATCTGAGCTACTACTTCCTGGGTAATGCCTGGGGAGCCTCTAGAACCCAGCACTCAGCCTGGGAAGTCTTTGCAGACCTCCATGTAATCCATGCAAAAAAGAGAAAGGCTGATGCCATGCAAGTCGGCTAAAACATTGTTTTATTATTGCATGTGGACAACAGTCAAAAAAGTAAACGCATTTTGTCCATCAGGCTATGTCTGGCTATTGGCTATGTTTGACCTTTAGGCCAGTCATTCCTCCTTCCTACAAGTTTTAACATACTGATATTTGTTCTGGTGATAGTAAACAGAATTATACAAATAACCCTGTTAAGTCACTGTGGCAAATTGTGCAGAGTGGACAGATTATATATAGCATAGACACCTATTTTAGTTATATTTAGTTACATGTAATACATTTTTTTCACCTTGCATATAGCTGTTTCAACCTTGATAGCTCCCATCAATGCTTTCGGTAAAATAGGGCTTGGTAAACGTACAAAATTGAGCTTTCATGAGAAATAAGCCTTCAAAAAACATAGACTCAGAACATATAAAGTCACCATTTGTTATTGTTAGCCTCCACCTAAGGGTAATCTGACAGTCATTTTTAAAATGTAAAAGCAAAAGAACTGTTTGCTTATGGTTCTGCCGAAGACCTACAAACTGAGCTTTCCTTCCAGACTTGGCAAACTTATAAATGATTTGCTTTAAGCTGCACATGAACGTCTGCTAAGAAATGTCAGTTATCAACTATAAGTGGAATGTATCCTCCACTTGCTCCCAGGAAGCACCTGGAGAAAATCTACAGCCTTAAACTCTGTAGACACACAATTCAACATAATCACAATGTACACTGTGCAACATATTTGTTAATTTTTTAAGTAGGATTTGCACAGTAGTCCTGCACAGCCATTGTGCTTTACCAATCTGATTTTTCTTAGCAGTTGTTCTGGAGTAATGCCAACTGACTGCCTGATATATAGCTAGAGAGAGAAAGAGAGCAAATCCACAAATTAGAAAGTTTGGTGCTTCCCTTTCAGCTACTTCATGCACAATAAAAGGATCCCATGGATTATTGGGTCTGCAGACTGGCCTAATTTCCAGAGGTCCAGTTTCAGAAGGTGCTATTCTGCTTATCCTGCCCAATTAAGATAACATGAAGCCTGCCAAAAATGACCCCCTTAAAATGTCATGAAAACAAATTTTGTTGAAATGTTTCTTGATATGTTTCTCATTATCCATGAATATATACATAGAGAAAGTAAGGAAAATATTCCCAAATATATTTATTATAATATTCGCCCAAAATGTATAGGGCCTGCTTTAAGAAACTTCAGTAGAAACACTGCATGGATCATGGTAAATTGACAATTTCAATTAGTTTATTTGTTTGTTTGTATCCCAGAGGAAGCTGAATATTTATGATCCACTGCTCTTTGACATTTGTCTTTTTCACACTCATATTTGGAAGAAATGTACTGTCCGTCAAAA
This sequence comes from Lithobates pipiens, assembly GCF_037356315.1. NCBI lineage: Eukaryota > Metazoa > Chordata > Amphibia > Anura > Ranidae > Lithobates > Lithobates pipiens. Next base: position 71,460,499 of record NW_027507790.1, read on the forward strand.
CAGAAACGATAAACAAGCCGATGCTTTATTAATACAAATTAATACAATGAACATTTTGAGCAAAGTAATGACCTATGCACAAAGAGTCTGAACAATCACACATGATGTTTTGGCCACTATTACACAAGGCATTGTTTTGGGCCTTTGTTATGAAGCCTAAAAGGACTATAAAGCTTGATTTTTTATTTATTTATTAAAATAATAAACATATTATATTTACCTGCTTTGTGCAATAGTTTTGCATAGAGCAGCCCTAATCCTCTTTTTCTAGGGTCTCCTACCAGTACTCCTGATTTCTCCTCTTCGCTGAGTTTCCACCATAGAAAGTAACTTTCTGTGGGGGCACTTGTGCCGGCTCACTCCCGAGCTGCCCTGTCTATAGACAGGGCAAGTTTGGGGTGCCATTGGGAAATAATGAAACTGCAAGCACAATGTGCATTTTTCTTTGCATTTTCAGTACAAGTGTTTCGGTCTGCATTCCGGAAGCGCAGGTGTGAATGCAGCCTTGAGTCAATTTTTGTTTTCATTTTGGATAAGGTAAGGAACTGTCAAAACCCTAATCAAGTTTTTTATTGGTAACATTCAACAACCTGTCCTACACTGGTTCCAATAGTCATTAAAGAAGGGTGTCCAGCCAACAAACAGCTAAAGTAAGGTGCACATTGCCAGCACACATACCAGCCAGTTCCAGGAAGGAGCTGTGTTAGATCAGATTTAAAGCGGTAGTAAACCCAAGTTTCAAAAAACACTTACATTCCAGGATGCCAGAAATGCTAACTTTCACATTGGTTGTGCTCTCAACCAAACTTTCAAACCATCCAATGGCTGGTTTCATAACTGATCAAATGTGCAGTATTATGGCAGTTGAAGAATCATTAGAGGCCAAGATGGCAGCTTCCTTGACTGAAAACGATAGAAGGGTTTACTTCCACTTTAATGGCCACACTACACAAGGTACCTTAACAAGTGTGGAAAGGTAATAAAACTATGTTATGGGAGAGAAAAATAAAAACTGCTGTGTTAAGTATAATGACAGACCTCATCATACAGTAGTATGTCATTTCTGATTTTGCTCATAGTTCCACTTTAAAGGTAAGATAATTGCAGACAAGACAATTTAATCTGCTCATAAGGTACTCTGATTAGCTATGTTATGAACAGTATATATTATGTTCATAATATCTGTGAATGCAGAATATTATGTAGTGGGTTGGCATTGCATAACAGCAAAAGTGCTGTATGGCAAGGTTGACACATTGTAAGGTAACATGTAATATGGATAGAGATAATAGGATTTACCGGTGCACAGGGCAGCCATCAGAAATTGTGGGGCCCCTTATACAGCTTTAGGCCTGCCCCCGAACCTGACCACCAACATTCCCCAGGGTCCAGCCCACTGGCCGTCCCACCAAATCCTTCAATGCCTCAGCCCCCCACACCTTCAATGCCTCAGCCCCCCACACACCCAGCCCCACAGGGGGCTGGGAGCATACAGGTGTGAGTGGGGCTGAGGCATTGAATCCGAATCTCCGTCCGACCCAATTTTCCAACATGTTGGAAATATTTCCTGACCAACTGGGCCGGACGGACCTAATCCGATCATGTGTAGAGCATTTTCATCGGACCAAGTGCCACGCATGCTCAGATCAAATTCCTACATCAAAGCTATTGGCTACTAGCCTGAATGTAGTCCCATCGTAACGAAATTACGTCATCACGTTCTGAAAGATCGGATTTTTCGCCAACTTGGCCAGACCGTGTGTATGCAACAGTTTCGGACACAATCCGTCGGACTAAATCCGACGGGCAAAATCCGACGGATTTGGTTGGCAAAATCTCCGACCGTGTGTACGTGGGCTTAGAGTGGCTGCACGGCTGTTGCTGGAAGTGGGAAGGTGCCCAGTGCCAAGAGTTTATCGCTCTGAACATTAGTCCTACTTGTAAATGCACCTGTAGGGGTCATTTAGGTAACCCTTGAGTATAGCCATTTACAAACACTCATCTCAGTATTGTGTCAAACTAGTGTGTCAATACAATTCTTGTACTTATTGTTTAAACCTGATTCAGTAAATCTATATTTTGGTTTAACTACAATTGTTGTGAGGCTCATTAATTTTCTTAGCAGGTGGACCCAAGTAACAACAAAAGGTAAAAAGTATGTAACCTGTTATTATTGGAGTGTTCTTTGTTATTGGGTCTTCGCACCAACACTATTACACATCTGTGTCAAGCGGGTTGAGCCAAATTATTGAGGGTGGAAAAGCAGAATACAGGCCCAATCAATTACCAGCAGTTCCTTCTGGGTAAGTGCTACATATACACACAGAGGAATGTACACACTCACAGGCACGTATACATACAGGCATGTACACACACAGAAACATGTACACACACAGAGACATACACACAAAGATGTACACAAACAGACATGTACACACAGAGACATGTACACACACAGGCATGTACACACACAGAGACGTGTACACACAGACATGTACACACACAGATATGTACACAGTCACACACACACAGCCAATAGGATTTACCGGCGGTGCTTAATACCCGCTGTCAGTGTCCTATGTGTTTTCATGCAATATGCACTTTTTCTGACAGCCATATATGTCAATCCACTACCTGGCAGAAAGGCAGGAACAAACTAGCAGCAGTAAACCATGTCCATGATTCTGAGTGTTTGTAATGAATAATAAACTATATATAATAACTGCCTTCTATCAGCTTTGTAAGACAGCATGCCTGGAGGCAGAACGGGTGAAATAGAACTGCATTAAATGGGCAATTTTACCCATCCTATTTAAAGAATAATTCAACCAGGCACTGAGAAAGTTAAATTTGGGAGAAATCACACAAAATAATTCCACTTACCTTTTTTATTTACTGCAGTGAGATCATCTCCCAATCTTTGTCTAATGCTGTGCTGTCACTTCAACAAAAACTATCCTGAAACTCTGTTGTCTGTAAAGCTCACCATACACTTTACAATTTTACACAATTGTACAATTGCCTGTAGTGGATTATGGCGTAAGGCCCTTTCTAATTGGATACATATTGAATGAATTTCTTAGGTAGGTCCTCATATTACATACATTTGGTAAAAGATTGTACAGTCAGATTGTAATGTGTATGGTGAGCTTGATGCAGCTACTAACCAAGCTACTATGTTTGTGGACTATGGTCTTTTCCTCTCACCCCTTACCACCCATCTGAAAAAAACTTATCAGTGAGGCTGCCTATTAAATAGATTGGTCAAAAGAGAGCTGAGGGGGAAGGTCATAGCATGGATCAAAGTGACTTGGTGGGCTTTTCCAGCACATGTCCCAGATTTTAGTACCTGAGTAGTGATGGACGAACTTCTGACGGGACGTTTCGCGAACGCGAACCGCGAACGTGGCCAAAAGTTCGCGTACCGCAACGTTTGCGGCGGGCCATATTGACTTTAATGGCAGGCGAACCTTAAAAACCTACAGGTCATATTTTCAGAAACAAAATACTTACTAGCTGTGCAAACATAGTCCAACCACATGGACACTGACATAACAATAGTATTAAGTGAATCTGGGATTGACAACGACAAGCATTTTTTTTCTATCTGTGAAATTTTGACAATTCAGGAGCGCATGAAGGCCATGGAGGAGAGGCAAGGTCAGGCCAGGCTATGAAGGGGTTCAGGAGATGATCAGTACCACAGTCCTCTGCCAGTGTCCCAGTGTGCCAACCTGTGCTTGAGCCCGTCCCTCTGCCCGGCCCTTACCCCACATATGCAGGGCTCCACTGCGGTGGCCCGGAGGTGCCAGTCCAGTGCTGATCCTCAGCCATGGTGCTGGCACTGCCTGCTGATTGGCTTCTCCGCTGCTATCTCCCTCACTGTCTGAAACCAGCACCGCGATAGAGACTAAGCACTGACACCAGCACCGTGATAGAGAGCACTGACACCAGCACCGTGATAGAGAGCACTGACACCAGCACCGAGATAGAGAGCACTGACACCAGCACTGTGATAGAGAGCACTGACACAAGCACCGTGATAGAGAGCACTGACACCAGCACCGAGATAGAGAGCACTGATACCAGCACCAAGATAGAGAGCACTGATACCAGCACCGAGATAGAGAGCACTGACACCAGCACCGAGATAGAGAGCACTGACCCCAGCACCGTGATAGAGAGCACTGACACCAGCACTGTGATATAGAGCACTGACACCAGCACCGAGATAGAGAGCACTGACACCAGCACTGTGATAGAGAGCACTGACACCAGCACCGAGATTGAGAGCACCGAGATAGAGAGCACTGACACCAGCACCGTGATAGAGAGCACTGACACCAACACAGAGATAGAGAACACTGACACCAGCACAGAGATCTTGTGGGCACCCACGTGGCATCACTGGACATGACGTCACCTTCCCCACCGCTATAATTAGAGATCACGGAGTAGGCAGCAACACCGGGGACCAACCTCCTCCTTGGGCTGATCTGGGTACTATCATCAGACTGCTGAGTGGCGGTTGTTGCTACCTCCTCTTCCTGATCCAATGCCAAGAGTGGCTGCGCATCGGAAATGTCTTGTGATGGATCGGAAAATAATTCCTGTGACTCAATCGGAAGGTATATGGTGGTGGTGGTGTTGGTGGTAGTGTCTTTGGGGGTGCACACAGCAGAGAGTAAAGAGAGTGCGGATCGAGAGAATGAAGAGGGTGCAGAAGAGTAAGGCTGAGTGAGCCACTCAACCAAGTCTGGTGCGTCCTTTGACGTAATCTCATTCACCTTCTGCAATTTGCCACTTTGGCTCAAGTCTGTTTCTCCTGCCCTACCCCTACCACCCCTGCGGAAGGGCCTGCCTCTTCCTCTGCCTGTCATTTTTTTAAATGACCCTGTGACAAAAGTCTCTAGAGAAGTACAGTATGTATGTGGAAGAAAGTATATAACACCCCACTTCAATCTGTCGTTTTTCGGGGCCACTGGTCTATCACACCAGTTATAATACTTTTTTTTTAATCGCTTTGTCACTCTTTGTAGTATCGCTGCAGAACTGCTTAGCAGTCACAATGCTGCACAGTGGACATGCACTATATTATGCTTTCTATATGTGCAAGTATTTTATATGTGTATTACACCCCTATATACTGCACACCAAATAGTACACCTATACCAGTCCTTAAAAGGACCTTTGTGGACCTAGTAGCTAGTGATTTGCAGACTGTCCCTCAGTCCCTACACTGATAAAAGACAGCTGCAGAATCGGTCAGAACTCAGCTCAGCAGTCAAGTATAATAGGCTTTCTATATTTGAAAGAAAGTATATTATACGTGTACAACCCTATATACTGTACAACTATACCAGTCCTTAAAAGGACCTTTGTGGACCTAATAGTAATAGCTAGTGATTAAACTGACTGTCCCTGCTCCACACAGCATCCTGTCCTTACACTGACAAAAGACAGCTGCAGAATCGGTCAGCAGTGCACTCAGCAATCAGCAGCACAGCAGTCGGCAGCAGTGCACCAGAACCCTATATACTGTATACATATACCAGTCCTTAAAAAGATTTTTGTGGACCTAATAGCTAGTGATTTGTGTCACTACAGTCTGTCCCTGCTCCACACAGCAACCTCTACCTACACTGACAAAAGACAGAATGTAAAATGGCCGCCAGATCAGGTCTATTTATATGGTAGGGGGGATGCCCAATTGTCCATGTGCTGAAATGTCTCAATTGTCTGTCCTGTACCCCATGATGGATGCGTCATCATGGGTCAAAGTTCTTTCACAATGTAAACGCATATGTCCGCAGCGTGAACAGCACCAGAAGTCCGCCGGTTTGGCGAATCACAAACACGCAAAATTCGCAGCGAACCGACCTCCGGGCAAACTGCAAGGCCATCCCTATACCTGAGATGCTCTAGAAGAAAGTGGAGTGATGAACTGTACCCGCAGACAAGGCTAGGGGCAGAAGGGAAAGCTGATCTGGGCACAGGGTATTCATGTGTGGAGAGGGGGGTACTGCATGTCAAGCTGCTCCTTACTAATCACATATAGGAGAAATGATCCATAAAATACCCGAGTTGTGAGTTGATGACTGGCTCTGCTTAGCAATCTCCATAGCTTTCCCCAGGCCAACATAAAGAGTTTAAACCTTGAAGGGAAAGTCATATCTGTCTGGCCTCCTGAGGTCCCACTTGCTCTGCCCCCCAGACTCTGCCATGCAATGCTGAAAGCCAACCTTGCACATGACAGAATTTAACTGAAAGAAGAAAGTCAGCCAGGAATGAATGCATGTTTTTTCGAAGAGATTATTGGGAATTCAATATAGCCCTAATGGCACTGATATTAGTTCTCTTAAGAACTACCCATATTTAATTTAGGCAAGCATTTGTGCCAGTGCTGGTAACATGCCAGTGCTGATAACACACCAACACATATACACTTTTATGGCAGTGACAAATTCTTAAAGAATTACCACCAGTTCTCAAATTAGGCAACTGGTAGTAATTAAAACCAGATCTGAGGTGACGTATAGAGGTATGCCAGTACTCAGAACAGACAGTGGCTGTGCTGGAAAGCTGTTGTGTATGTGACAACTTTCCACACAGTACATCCATTTTTGCGATACAGTACCTTGCAATGCCCATTTTGGGAAATGACTTCAGTCAAATTGCTTTATTTACCATTGAGAAGGTGATTAGCTACACCTGATTGAGTTTATAAGTCAATTTTAGGAGGGGGTTTACCTTTTTCCATCTCAGTGATTCTGTTTTTAATTTTAATTTTTTTTTGATGTTATATCTTTCACTTGGATGTTACAAGTTGCACTGAGAAAATTCAGCTGGATAAAACAAAAATGTGTCTGTCTCATTTCAGGGAGCGACTTTTTTCTATACCCACTGTATATGAATCTGGTGAAAGCACTTACACTTTTAGTGCTGTGCCCCAATAGATTTCCAAAGGGTGTCTACGACACCCTCTATGAATTGCCACATACTGTATATGTATGTATGTGGGTCTCAGTTTGTGTATATATGTGAATGTGTGTTTGTGTATACGAGTGTGTATTTACTGTTTATTGTATATGTGTGTGTTGTCAAAATGCATCACAGAGGTACTGCTGTGTTATGAAAAGGCAGTAGAATAAATCATTGGGGGTGCTGTGCACTAGGGTTTGTATATACTGCTGGCCCCTGCACTAGGTACATTGTACATTACATACTCCTGAACCCTGCACTCTGTTCTTTGGGCCGTTCATTACTTTTATTGGTGATCTCTGCACTCGGTACATTACACATTCCTGACCCCTGCATTCTCTGCGTTATATACTTTTGACCACTGTACTCTGTACATAAAACACTCACAACCCCTACACTCTATAGGTTACAAACTCCTGACCCCTGCACTCTGTACATAACATACTCCGGACCCTTGCACTCTGTACATAACATACTCCTGACCCCTGCACTCTGTACATAACATACTCCTGACCCCTGCACTCTGTACAAAACATACTCCTGACTCTTGCACTCTATATGTGGGTATGGCAATTTGGCATGCACATCGGATAAGGATAAAACAGGTGAGCTTGCACATAAGAGAGGACGAGGGGCACAGTTTGGTATGTTAGCCTTGGGCGCTGGATGACCTTGTTCCAGCTCTGCCTCAAAGTGCCTGTGATTAAATGTAAGTACAATGAAGCTCTCTAATTTGCTTGCACAAGTCTGTTAAGAAAAGCAAGACGTCACAGCGCAGGTCTGGATTACTTGTTTTATTCCCAGAATTCAAGATTACAGACTGTACCTTTAGGTATTTATATTCATCCATTAGTTCTGTGTTTGCCAAGTGGAAATCCATAGGTTATGTATGGCTTTCATATTGTGGACTCCACTCATGCACATAGATACCTTTATATTGATGTATATCTTAGAGTTATGCAAAACATGTTGACTGTGCTGCTGCTATTAAATAACTGTGCATTAACAGTGCTACATTTGGCTTCAAATAGTGACATCTGCTTGCACCAACATTCAAGGACAAATGAGGGACAAGTGATTAAGAAGACTAAAATGGCAAAGTACACCCCCCACCAAAATAATGCATACATTCAGATCTCTACATCCCACCGTCCTCTGTGTGCATGATTTTTCCTCTGCCACTCTATTGCCTTTTAATGAATACATGTATAGTGGGACATTGGTAAAATCTACTGGGGTCTCTTTGGAAAATTGAAATTCTACAATTTCTCCTTCATCAATGCTAAATAATCTAATGATGAACACAACAATAACTTTTGTATTAAAGTCAAGTGTACATATAGGGGGCTATTTACGAAAGACAAATCCACTTTGCACTGAAAGTGCACTTGGAAGTGCAGGCGCTCTAAATCTAAGGGGTCGATCTGAAATGAGTGGAAGCTCTGCTGATTTTATCATCCAATCATGTGCAAGCTAAAAATCAGTTTTTTTATTTTCCTTGCGTGTCCCCCTCGGATCTACAGCGACTTTACTTCCAAGTGCACTTACAGTGCAAAGTGGAGTTTCCTTTAGTAAATAACCCCCAAAGTCAAAACTTTTTGGTTTCATTTTGGATTGAATAGGGAAGGGTTAGTATTCCTAGTGCATTAATGGGCCCAAGCTACATTTTTCAGAGACTTCTTGCTGCTGTCTGCTATTTGGTCTGGTAGTAAAAGAAAATATCTGTGACACTTACCCCACCTACTTCCCCCCATAAATTCACCTTCATTTTTTAAATTTTTGCCAAAACAGCCACTTTTACTGAAAACCTATTTAATTTTTCTTTTCAACTGAACCGTTAATTTGTTACAATTCAATAATAGATAATTGAAGGGTGATTTATATATTACATTGGTCCTTAGTGTAAACCCTGCCAAATAACCCAGTAAGATTTTTTTCTACTGTTAACCTGATAATAAACCCCTACATAAGCCCACTGAAGTGACTATCCTTGGGTGATGTACAGTGAAGAAGCAAATCCTCTTACATGAGTTGTACTTGTTTATCTGCTACACACTTATTTCTACAGCCATTCAAAGCACATAGATCAAAGGCTACTTCTCAGCTTCCAGGAGGCAGGGGGCAAGGTTTTGATGTCACACACTGCCCAGCACACAATACTAAGATGACTGTAATATAACAACAGAGTGGATTATATGGTTTTGGTAAATCTGAAGGAAAAAATCAGCAGAAAATCTGATAGTGTATATGGGGCTTTAGACAGTTGTCACTGAAACAGGTGTTGCCCTTGGAAGATTTACCCATACACAAGTTCTAGTGACAACCCTAAAAGTTTATATTTCCCATTACTTTTTGTCTCATTGTTGGCCACCAGGACAAATTCCAATGGGTCAATCTACCCAATCAGGACACTTTTGAAAACTAAAAAAAAAAATGTTTTGGCTATATGTACAGTTTAGGAAAAAAGAAATGATCACCTGCATTTTACTTGTAGCTGGTGTTAAGTCTCGATCAGATTTTCAGCCGGGAATTGTGTGATGACAGAATGTTTGCCTAAAATCAGACTGTTAGTACGCTCCATCAGACAATTGTTGTCCAACTTTCCGCCAACAAATGTTAAATGGCAGGCTAGTAAATTTTCAGCAGACAACGGTCTGTTGTCAGATTTTCCTATTGTGTACACAAGTCTGTCACACAAAAGTGAAAAGTACAAACACGCATGCTCAGAGTCACTGCTCACCAAACACGACAGTAGTAGAAGGTGCCCAAAGGGTGGTGCTCAAGAGCTGAAATAGTAAGTCACTATGTTAGTTTTTGTTGGCCGACAATTGTGTACCGTTTGTATGCCTGGCGCTTTGTCTGCCAAAAATCGGATCGTGTGTATGAGGCTTAAGTGATTAAATGTGTGTTATCCACATCAAGTTATCCTCTGCACAGCTACACCAACACTGGGAGAGGGAGGCCCACCACTGACTCAGTTAGGCTCTACTGTAGGGAACATTGCTAACAGAGAGCACATTGACAAGAGAAGAGAAGAGTGTGAGCAGATGGATGACTGTATGACTGCTCTGCTGCTCCTTTATTGGTCAGTCAGTAGGCTGGGAGAGGGTCGGTGACCAGGCTGTGCTGCTGCGGTAATGCTTAAAGAGGTGCCTGTGCTTTCTGGCAGGAACTCTTGGATCACAAGACTGGCCCCTCAAAATAAAATAAAAAATGTAAAATAAAATAATTCTGCCATATGTATTTCAGCTATGCATTTAGCTGAAATTTAATAGGCGCAAAGAAGGTGCAATTAGAATAAATTAGGTTAGATGGGATTTTTTTTAAATTAAAGCGTAGTCTGCGACTTACTGCTGAAGATATTTTTAAACTAGATAGGCAAACGTATTCAGTGAAAGCACCCGACCATGTTACAGGAATTTTTTTAATTGAAATTCCTTCTTACCTGGCAGGATGTTTAATGCAAGTACAAGCACAAAAAATATATTTAAAATAAAAAGATTATTGATACAAACTTAGTTTGCAAACATCCTGACTAATGAACCCTACTTGTGTAATATTCTCATAGACAAACTGCAGCTGTATGGTATTTCAGCACATTTTGGGTTTATGTAATGTTTTTGTTAATAAGGTGATACATCATGTGCAAAGTGCAGTAATTCTTAGCAACCAAATTTCTATGTTATTGCTAGCTATTGCTATTAAATAAGCAAGTAATTTTTTTCAGGTTTCATTATATGATGAATATATATATATATATATATATATATATATATATATATATATATATATATATATATTTGTGTATATATATATATATATATATATATATATATATATATATAAAATAAAAGTTTGAAAAAAGTTTTAGGCAGGTATGAAAAAATGCTGTAAATTAAAGGTCTGCTATGTAATTTTGGAAACCCTTTGAGTGGTTTATTGCTCATGTATGAGCAAATGAAAAAGTATATATATTTTTTTCTTTGTAAATGTCATTTTAGCTGTAGCGCATCCTTCAACAAGAATGGAAAAAAATAGTCTGGTATGGATTTTAAGGAGGTACATACCATACAAAAAAATGCACGAGGTTGCCCAGGAAATACAGTACTGTGCAACAGTTTTAGGCAGGTGTGAAATGCTTTCAGAAAGAAAAGTGTTAATAGTTCATTTTTGTCAATTAAAAAAATGGAAAGTGAACGAAGAGAAATCCAAACAAAATCAATATTGGTGTGACCACCCTTTGCCTTCAAAACAGCACCAATTCTTCTAGGTGCACACAGTTCTTGAAGGAACTCAGAAGTTAGGTTGTTCCAAATATTTTGGAGAACTAACCACAGATCATCTACGGATGTGGGCTTCCTCATATCCTCCTATCACTTCATGTAATCCCAGACAGACTCAATGTTGAGTTCAGGGCTCTGTGGGGTCCCAACCATCACTTCCGGGACTCCTTGTTCTTATTTATGCTAAGGATAGTTCTTAATGACATTGGCTGTAGGTTTTGGGTCGATGTCCTGCTGTAGAATATATTTGAGGCCAATCACATGCCTCTCTGATGGTAAGGTGTGATGAATAAGTATCTGCCTATGTCTCTTAGCATTAAGGACACCATTAATCCTGACCAAATTTCCAGCTCCATTTTGCAGAAACGCAGCCCCAAACTTGCAAGAAACCTCTGCCATGCTTTACTGGTGAGAAATACAGGCAGTTATTAACCCATAATGCCATACCATTAGGGAGGTGTGTGATTCGCCCCAAATGTATTCTGCAGCAGGACAATGATCCCAATATTTCTATTCTTTTTAAATTTATATATATATATATATATTTTTTTTTTACTGACATCTCAGGTGAATGCAAATACTGTATGCTTTGTTTCTTTTGTGAATATTAGCAAAATAAGCAGTGGAACAGTTAAGTTCTCTAATGATAATTTTCCATGGAATGTAGCTCTCAACTCATGCATGCTTTCATATGAAATAACTTATAATGTAAATTTAATAAGGTTGATAGATGATGAGTTTATATTGGTTGGATGATTTCCTTGCTTCACCCATATGCAGCTTAAACAACACCGTGGCTCATCAATCAGTGCAAGTTGTAATGCCATTGATTCTAACATTGCCATACATTAACTCCTTCATCAGTTGCCAACAGATTGCAAATACGGATGTCTTGATTTGTTGTGATCCCACAGGGTACACGCTTATAAAACCACCGTAACAGCCATGGAGGAAACCAGGCAACCAGGCTTTAATGACATGACAAGTTATAATATATATATATATTTTTATATATATATATATATATATATATATATATATATATATATATATATATATATATATATATATATGTAGTGCAACGATGATGTCATCGGTGCATGCACTGTGAAGAAACAAACCTCTGTGCCGTTTCTTCCCCAGCATGTGCCGTGACTAATGGCATGCGGCCCTTGACAGTCACAGGGCCAGAGTGTGCAGACCCAGAAGGAAGAGGGGTGAAGATGGACGTGGCCTGCACAGGGGACAGCACAGGATTCGTTTTCAGGTAAGTTGATCACATAATGCGCTAGTATGCGATAAATATTAGCCCATTATGCTTTTAATATGTAGGGTTTGCAGGGAGCAAAGGAGGAAGTAAAACCCATCAGGGTTTACTTCCTCTTTAAGTGCTCTAAGTGGCCCAGTGGTAACAAATGTCTGAATAGTTGCAGTGTGTTGGTCATTGCCTTTTGCACAAGTCCTCTATACTGTAAAGTAAAATATTCATGTAATTTCCCACTCAATGAGGTTGATTTACTAAAGGAGTAGAGAAGTCAACGTTCACTTCAGACTTCCAATTATGTTACTGGTGCCAGCCATCCATATTTTCATGTGTAATGTGTGAAAATTCAGACAAAAACAACTGTTCATATAGTCTGTTCCTGAGATTTATCCACTCGTAAAAAAAGTTCAGGATGGCAGATTTGGAGCCTACTGGGTGTGCACAGACTCATTTGTTACACCATAAAGTCTTCTGCTTGTTCTCTTTCTATCCCAACAACAGATGAAGAGGGTAAATAGAATCGCAGAGTCAGGCTTCCCTGAGGCGAGAATGTGTCACATACGATACTTACTGTTTCCAGTTTTTCTGTGCGTTCACCCAGCATCAGTCTATCTTTCACTGTCCGTTTTTCAATGCCGTCTCTCCCTCAGTAATAGTGTGTGCTCTAGTAATTTACTTTATCCCGTCTCCTCTTATCTTGCCTATTCCAATGCCCCCTCCCATGTTAGAAATCTCACTGCGGTGCTCATAGGTGAAAACTTTGTTTGAAAGTCTGCAAATATTATAATGAAGTAGGATAAAACATCTTTTATTGACTATATATAAAACATTTTTGGGTGTGAGTTTCCTGCACAGAGTAGAAACTTCCACACACCTTGTTTAGAATAAAATACAGCATCTTTAATAATGATAGTTTGAAATCAGGATTTCAGTATATATTTTTCAATAAAAGTTGTTCTATAATGTAGTATAAAGAATGCATGAGAATTTTTCTCTCTGACTCAAGATCATGGCTTATATAATATTTATCAGTTTATTGTTAGGTAGTAATAATACCTTTGAACTAAGAAAGCTACGTAAAAATGTTTTTTAGCTTATTTTTTGCTATTCTTTGAAGGGAAGCTATAACGGTTTAGGGTCAACTTTATTAATTTTTTTCCCTAAAGATTATACATTTTTAACCACTTCAGCCCTGGAAGAATTTACCCCCTTCCTGACTAGAGCACTTTTTGCGATTCGGCACTGCGTCAATTTAACTGACAATTGCACGGTCGTGCGACTTGGCTCCCAAACAAAATTGACATCCTTTTTTTCCCACAAATAGAGCTTTCTTTTGGTGGTATTTGATCACCTCTGCTGTTTTTATTTTTTGCGCTATAAACAAAAAAATAGCGACAGTTTTGAAAAAACACATTTTTTTTACTTTTTGCTATAATAAATATATTTTTCCCTCAGTTTAAGCCTTTATTCTTCTACATATTTTTGGTAAAAAAAATTGCAATAAGTGTTAATTGATTGGTTTGCACAAAAGTTATAGTGTCTACAAAATAGGGGATAGTTTTATGCCATTTTTATTGATAATTTTTTTTTTTTTACTAGTAATGGCGGTGATCAGTGGTTTTTATTGTGACTGTAACATTATGGCAGACACATCGGACAATTTTGACACATTTTTGGGACCATTGGCATTAATACAGCAATCAATGCTAAAAAATTGCATTGATTACTGTAAAAACATCACTGGCAGTGAAGGCGTTAACCAGTAGGTGGCACTGTAGGGGTTAAGTGTGTCCTGGGGAGTGATTCTAACTGTGGGGGGGAGGGGCTGTGTGTGACACGTCACTAATCAGCGCTCCCGATTACAGGGAGAGCTGATCAGTGACAGTGTCACTAGGCAGAATGGGGAGATGCTTGTTTACATTAGCATCTCCCCGTTCTTCCTCACCGTGAGACGATCGTGGGTATCCCCGTGGACATTGAGATCTTGGGTATCCACGCTGGCATCGCTGGCATCGTGTCCGCGGGACCCGTGATCGCAGACAAGGAGCTCCCAGCGGGTGCGCCCAAGCTGCCTCTTAAAGGGCAATGTACAGGTACGTAAATATGCCTGTACGTGCCCTTCTGCTGCCATATATCTGTGTGAGGCGGTTGGGAAGTGGATAAACCTTTTTTTTTATGTGTTTATAAGCTGTATAAAAGACTCTTTGTTCTTTAAATAAAAATGTAGACTGTAAAAAGGGACTCCGTGAGCACTGTTTGTTAGCAAAAGATATCACACAGTAGACACTGATAGCTGTAAATCTCTGTTTGTCTGATACTGAACTGTGTAATAAGAAATCACTGCTCTGAGGACTCACTGGGGTTGATTTACTAAAGCATTATAGGCTGTTCGCTTAGCAAAAGAACGTTCATAAAGACATGGATGAGCAAGTCTGGGGTGGAGGAACTTGACTGGCCTGCACAGAGTCCTTTCCTCAACCTGATTAAATACCTTTGGGATGAATTAGAGCGGAGAATGCAAGGCAGGAATTCTTAGTGCCTGATCTCACAAATGCGCTTCTGGAAGAATGGTCAAATATTCCCACAGACACACTCCTAAACCTTGTGGACAGCCTTCTCAGAAGAGTAGGAGCTGTTATAGCTGCAAAGGGTGGTCCAACTCAATATTGAACCCTACGGACTAGGACTGGAAGACTGGGATGCCATTAAAGTTCATGTGCATGTAAAGGTAGGCTCCCAAATACTTTTGACAATATAGTGTATATATATATATATATATATATATATTGTATAGTGTACTAAGAAAATTAAGCCAGCAAATTGTGTCTGTGGAGGTCTGATGATAGGCTTTTTTTTTGATTTCTAGTAAACTAATGATTATATATAAAATGGAGAAAATTACATTACTTTACAAAACAGGTCTAATATTCTTTCAGGGAACACAGCATTGATGGTCAGTGGAGTGGAGTAATGGGGGGATGATGTTGGACATGTATTATATACTATATAAGTAAAAAAAAAAAAAAAAAGCTCTGCGCTAACTTCTAGTAATAAATAATTACCTGTGTGTTTCTACACATATATACACACTCTAGACTATATCTGTAGCAAACCACATACATAAAGTACTCTAATGACACCACTAATTAAAAAAATGTGTGACTCTGTGCTCCAATCTAGTGCAACATGTGAACTAATGATGAATTATTCCCTTTGCCTTTCCATGTATATACACTCTACAATTTGCCTATAGAAGATCACATACATAAAGTGCTTACCTGCCTGGAGTTTGTATTTTTCTCCCTGTGCCTGTGTGGGTTTCCTCCCACAATCCAAAGACATGGTGGTAGGTTAATTGGCTTCTATTCAAAATTGGCTCTAGTGGGGGCGCATGCGCAGCAGCTCCGAAGATGGCCGCATAGACCCGGAGCTCCGTCCCGCCCTGGCAGATCGGGACTGATAACGGCGCCCAGAGGACCAACGTTCGCTCCACAACACGTCTGCAGAGTAGCGGATACATCAGGGATCTCCCCAATGTACTCCGGGGCTGTCAGGAGAAACCTCGAGCCGACTTTCGAGGCGACCCGTTCTCCTCAGACAGAGGCGAAAATGGCGGCCGGGCCTGACCGCTCGGACGCGGCCTACTCGGCTGGGGCACAGCTGGCAGTCTCTCCCTCTCCTGCCCTGCAACGACAGTCAGGTACCGATCGTTCTGAAATGGCTTCCCCAGCCTCCACAGTGTCCCTTCTGGAGCAATTATTCCCAGACATGGATTTCCCGCCCTTGGAAGCTAACCTCCCTCAGCCCCAACTTCTAACACAGCCTGGGGATTTGGGCCTACTGCAGCCAATCAATGTGACTGAACTCTTTGCTAAATTTGCAGACCTCCTGGATAGGGGCTTACAGAATACGGCTACCAAAATCACAAATGACATTAAAGCAGACCTCCAGAACATTGGATCTCGCATTGAAACTATTGAATCCAACCTGGATGCGACGATTTCCAGAACAAATCAAAACTCTGCTTGCTTACAAGTTTTACAAGAGCAACTGGATACTGCCAATGCCAAAATAGATGACCTTGAAAATAGAAATAGGAGGTGCAACTTTAGAGTTAGGGGACTCCCTGAATCCTACAAGGACGTTCCTGAGACAATACAGGCCTTCATTAAAGAACTGCTCCCTGACATCCCCCAACACCATCTAGAGCTTGATAGGGCTCACAGGGCCCTCAGGCCCCCCAGGGATGATGGCCTGCCTCGAGATATTGTAGTAAAGCCTCACCACTATACAGTGAAAGAAGCAGTCATGAAGAAATCCAGATCCCTGTCCAAGATCGTCTTTCAGGGACACCAATTACAAGTCTTTGCTGATATATCTCCCTCCACCATTCAAAAGAGACACACCTTGAAACCGCTACTTCAAATTTTAATGAATAAGGACATTAAATATTGGTGGCTCTTTCCATTTCAACTGAAGATGTTATTCAATGGCAAACCCTACACCTTTAGTTCACTTTCAGAAGGGGAACAGCTTTTCCTACGACTCGGCCTCATCTCTCATGACCCAATCGCTATGCAACAGGAGCCCTCTCCTCACTCGGCTAAAAGGCAACTTCCCTCCAGTCCATCCAGTCCACTGAACTCGATGTGGAAACCTGCAAGATACAAGAAATCGAAGGACAACATCCCTCCCTGACTCACTCTGAACTGTCTGCAGTACAAGTTTTGGGACTTTGGGGGGGGGTACTAGTCCCCTCTCGGGGGCCTTGAGCGGGGAAATCGCCTAGACTATATCTCACCATATAGGTGGGAGCGGCCCTCAAGGTCTCCCTCTGTGATGGGGGGAGCTGGTTACCCCTTTTCTACCAACTTTATGTTGCCACACTCAAGTATTTTTCCTCTCCTGATTTGTTTTTCTTTATTCTCTCCTGGACTTTGGGGAGACTCAAACAATTTCTCACGTTAACGTTGGTCCTGGGGCCTTTTTGACAGTTACATTTTGTTTAAAATTCTTAGATGGTCCTTTCTGCTAGGGTGGTGCTCATGCACCCCATCCTGCCTAGTAAACTCGGTATTGACCCTTCACCCTTAATCTGGTCAGGATTACTCTCTGTCTTTATCCCCTTTGGGATTGAGATTAGGGAGGATTTTGTATTTCTTTTGCAGGTGGTATTTTATTCCGCCCGCATCGGGGGTCATGTTTGTCCCCCTTCTTCTCTTCTCTGTACCTCTCTATCCCCTTGTCTTGCTCATCCTCTATTCTTTCTTTCCCCTAGAAGTCGTCTGGAGAATGAGTGCATGGTCTTCATACATGCAAGCTGAAGTCACATACCGGTCTGATATTGTCCTGGTCTATGAGTCTACTAAGGGTAAGTGCCTTTGTTTATCGGGGTATTCTCACTCCTCTGCTCGATGGCGGTAACTGACCCAGACAAAACTCCCCTTAAGCTAATCACTCATAATGCCCAAGGCCTAAACTCCCCAGCCAAACGTCGGAAAATATTTCAACATTTTCACTCCCAAAAAGTTGATGTAGCACTTCTGCAAGAAACCCATTTCCCTAAACGCTTCCATCCTTCCTTTATCCACTCCAAATTCTCTTATTTCTCACTGGCTGCAGATGATAAAACAAAGGGGGTGGGTAATTTTATTTCCAACAGATGTACATTCTCTCTCAAGTCAGAACTTAAAGATCCAGAAGGTAGATTTCTCCTATTGATGGGAGAGCTAGATGGTCATCTCTACTCATTCATTTCATATTACGCCCCCAACAGAGGTCAATATGCCTTCTTCAAGAATCTACTGGACACCGTGTCACCTTTATTGGAGGGGACTGTAGTTTTTGGGGGTGACTCGAATACGGCCTTTGACGCGGGTATGGACAAGGCACGCCCTCCGGGTAAACGCCTTGTTCGACCCACTAAACAAAGTCTGCGCATAGCCAAACTAATCTCTCAACATGGGCTGATTGATATCTGGAGGGAAATGAATCCATCCCTAAGGGATTTTACCCATTTCTCCAGACCCCACCATACCCCTACTTCCCATACCATTCCGTTAACAAACAGAGCTTTCATTAAAGACGTAGTCTGGTCGGACCACTCTATGGTGGTGGTAGCCTTCCGGCGCCCTGGAGTGGTTCGACCCGGTAGGAGATGGCGCCTCAATTAATCTATTTTGAGCGACCCAGGCAGAAAGGCGGAGATTGATATCAAAATTAAAACTTATTTTCAAGTCAACGACACCCCAGAGGTTGGACCCTCGTGCCTTTGGGCTGCTCATAAGGCGGTTCTCAGAGGACACCTTATCCAAATTGCTTCTCAAATTAACAAAGCACAAAAATCTGATATTGTCAGACTGGAGCAGGAATTCACGGCCCTATCTAAAAGGCACAAGGCTCGCCCCTCTGAGGTTCCCATCTCGGACCTGGATGCAGCTCGTGCTTCATTGAACTTGGCACTCACTACTAGAGCTGAAAAATGGATCCGCTGGAATCAATCCCGATTTTACTGCCAGGGAGATCGGATAGGCACATTTTTAGCATGTAGACTTTCTCCAAAAATCAAACACACTGCTCTCCCTAAAATCAAAATAAATGGTAGTACCCTCTCCCAAAACCCGCAACGCATAATGGAACAATTTCATTCCTTCTTCCAATCCCTCTATAGTAATAAAGACTGCCCGACGCAAGCGCAGGTCGATCAGTTCCTCGACACGGTACAAAACCCAATTTTGAAATCTTCCCATCACCAGATCTTAGATGCCCCTATCTCACAGGAAGAAGTCTGTACAGTGATCAAAAAATTAAAGCCCCACTCTGCTCCTGGCCCGGACGGTTTCTCTATACCTTACTACAAATCCTTCTCCACCACTCTAGCCCCATACCTTGCTCGTTTTTTCAATGAGCTTCGGAGAGGGGGTCCCTTAGAAGCTTCTTCTAATATGGCATATGTAACGGTTATCCTTAAACCAGACAAGGACCCTAGTGCAGTTTCCAACTATAGACCAATTTCCCTCATCAACAATGATCTAAAGATTCTGACTAAAATCCTTGCAGACCGCCTGGCCTCTTTCATTAGTCTGTATATCCATAAGGATCAGGTTGGCTTTATACCAGGCCGAGAAGGCTCTGACCAGACGCGTAGAGCCATTGACCTGATTTCTATCCTAAACTCCAACTGGGACAAAGGAGCTCCTAGACAAGGCTGTTTGCTTTCCTTGGACCTGCAAAAGGCATTTGACTCTATTAACTAGTCGTTCATCTTTTCAACTTTACAGCGTTGGGGTTTTAGTGAGCATTTTCTCAATGTTCTGAGGGCTCTCTACTCAACTCCTTCGGCCCAGGTACGTCTGCAGGGATTTTACTCTGAATCTTTCCCTATCTTACGGGGGACGAGACAAGGATGTCCTCTATCCCCTCTTATCTTCACCATAGCGATTGAATCCTTAGCAATTTCTATTAGGAACGACCCTAATATCAAAGGCATATCTTGTGGCTCCCAAACTCACAAATGCGCATTGTTTGCGGATGACATCCTACTTTTTGTATCCTCTCCCCTCACAACGCTCCCTAACTTATGCCGCCTCCTAGATGACTTTGGCTTGGTATCTGGCCTCAAGGTCAACTACAACAAATCTCAAGCACTTAACATTAATCTAGCAGACTCACTCATCTCTAGGCTTCAAGATAGCTTTAGACTCTCCTGGACCAACTCATTTATTACATACCTGGGGATAAAACTGACACCAAGGATAGATCTCCTCTACCAAGCTAATTACCCGCCGCTGTACAAAAAATTAGAGAGAGATCTCCTAAAGTGGTCGGGGCTTCCCATGACATGGCTAGGTAGGATCAATGCCATCAAAATGACATTACTCCCGCGTATACTTTACTATTTTAGAACCCTTCCGATACCAATAAACAAAAGCCACCTTGGGCTCTTCCAAGCCAAGGTCATCAAATTTATTTGGGGGAAGGGTGGACGCAGACTGGCTAAGTCGGTCCTATATAGATCGAGGACAGAGGGGGGACTGGGCCTGCCAAACTTGCTCTGGTATTTCCAAGCAGCACAACTTTCACAGCTCTCCAGAATCTACTCCCGATGGGAACATCCTGACTGGATACACATTGAAAGACTGGCAGTCCCACTTCATACCCTTGATTTCCTTCTATGGAGCCCCAAAAGATCCAGACCCCCGATCATGTCGCCGACGCTGTCCCACTCATTCACATTATGGGACTCCCTCAGGGGTAACACACACCTAATTTCTTCTTTAGAACCCCTGAAACACTTATTTCACAACCCAGACTTCTACCCGGGCCTAGACATCAAAGCATTCCAGTGGTGGCTAGATAAGGGGCTCTACAGAATTGGTCACTTTCTCAGACCTTTAGGCCCCCTAACGAAGGCCTATTGTGTGAGTAAACTGGACATGCCCAGATCTGAATTCTTCAGATTTACACAGATTTCCGCATTTCTTCACAAAAAATGCAGACCTTTCCCAGATGGACCACAAATTACCCCTTATGAACAATGGTGTGGGCAAGGCATCGAGCAGAGGGGTGGGATCTCACTGGTTTACAAGGCACTCTCGGGCAAACAGTCCAAAACCTCTTACATGTTGGCTTGGGAAGATGATTTAGCCCAATCTTGGAACCTGGAGACTTGGCAAAGGAATTTTTCCTACTCATACAAGGGCATCATTCATGAATACCGGTCTCATAGAAGCGAGCATTAAAGTACTCACCAGGTGGTACTTAGTACCCACAAAACTTGCCCACATCTTCACGTCAGCATCTCCTCTATGTTTCAGGGGCTGTAACCTTAGGGGTGACATGCTTCATGTTTGGTGGTCCTGTCCCAGGATTCGACATTTCTGGCGTAAAATTTTCTCCTGGATAAGCATAATTACCTCACGGCCTATCTTACCATCACCCCTCATTGCACTTCTCAACTTCCCAGTCACGGGAGCGCCCAAGATTACACAACGCCTCATCCACTTTATTTTACTGGGTGCCAAACTTACCCTGGCAAAAGCCTGGAAGACGCCTTCTGTATCACCCAGAGTAGCTAAGAAAAAAATTTCTTGGATCATGAATCAAGAAAAAATGGGCGGTGTAATCTTGGATCGTTCTGAGAAATTCTATCATACTTGGGAACCTTGGCCATCTTTTGTTGGGATCTCCCTCCCACACTGAAATTGCTGTACTCCTGGCTGTCGCTCACTTCTCCGGACGACCTTCTCCACCTCCCTTTATCTCCTTTTACACTCTTCTGCGCTAATTGCCTCTTTCCTCTACTTTCCCTGCTCTTATTTTCTTTGTCTATCCCCTTTTCCTCCTTTACCCCTCTTCCCCTCCCTGTAGGGGATGCTCCCTTTGGCTGCAAATATTCTTTGTGATTAGTTAACATTTCACTTATTGGATTTCTTAATCTATACGCTGAAAGGAAATCTTCATTTGTTCTACTGTGTTCTTTTGTTCTTCCTCCCAGATATAGAGTATATATCACTTGTGCCTCATTCAGTTGCATAACTCATAGTTCTCACTTGCTATATTTCAAATGCATAACCAGTGTAGTTGGCTGACCTGTCCCTTTTGCTGGGGGGTGGGGGGCTCTGGGGAGTTGCCCAGTCGCAGTGTGTTCCCATTTGGGGCGGCTGGGCGATCTTCCCTGGGCCCGTCTCGGCCCCGGGTGGAGGGTGTTAAGGGGGGGTCTCCGGGTCCCCACGAATCGGGGGGGGGCCTCGTTGACCCCTTTTTCTTGAATGTACTACTGCTATCACGCGCTCTCATTCTCGGACTGGTCAAGGTTTATTCTCTTACCTTCTATATTGCAACCATGGTCTGGGGAGGGATATGTTTCTTAATTGTTTTCTCATTATATGCTTTACCAGTATGATGCATTTGTCTTTTAGGGGGCATCTCGCCCTACTGCCACTTATTATTGACATGTTTTGTAAACTGTTGTTCTATTTAACAATAAAAACCTATTGCAACAAAATTGGCTCTAGTATATGAATGTGAGTTGGGGACATTGGATTGTGGGGTCCTTGAGGGTAGGGACAGATGTGAGTGTGCGATGTATGTGTGGAGCGCTGCGTAAATTGACGGCGCTATATGGGTACCTTAAATAAATAATAATATAATAAATGAGCATCTTAATGAGATACAATGTACAGGGATAGGGACAATTGTAGACACCCACCCATGTTGAACTGGATGGACTGGTGTCTTTATTCAACCTTACTAAGTACCTGAAAACATCAGCACAGTGTTACTACTGCTGCTATTGTAAAAACTGAAATTATAATAATTATACAGTAGACTTGATAATGTGTCTGTGGAAAGAGTTGTATGTCTGTAATTTTTTGGCCTTATGCCTGTAAAAAATAAAAACATGAGGTTGGCTTGAAAGAAGACCTATAGTCACACACCTTTATCTTTATTTTAAAATATCAGAACTGTAATAGCAAGACAACTGATTGTTATTTTTGACAATCTAATAAGCTTACTTGAAAAATCTCCTCCTATATTGTGAATGCTGACTGCCTGCTGACCATCTCTTTCCACAATTTTGTGAATTCCTTGCATGCTTTGTGGCTTCTCCTCTGGTCATTCCTTTGGTTTACTTTCAATTTCTAAGGACTACATATCCCATCCCGTGTTGAAAAATAATAGCATGATTAAGCATCTATATTGATGTGAAACGCGTTAGCCTGTCTGTACCTTTCAACACCATGATGTAAGAGATTTTGGATCTTCTACACTGTTTTGCCACGAATAAAAGGTGTTATTCGGAGTGCAGCCTTTCAGCAGTTTTCTTCAATTTTCTACACCATTGCAGAGCCTGCACCTGAAGTTGTGAGTGGGAAGTGGGTTATTGAGACACCAACACGCTTGGAGTGGCATCGATATCTCATATCCCATCCCATATTAACTTGTTATCTGCAGTGAATCCTATGCTAACTCCTCTCAGCACCTCAGAAGGCACGCTCTGTGAAATGTGTGACACAACAGTATCTACTCACATGGCATAGTGAACACAAGTTACAGAATTCAAGGAAGTAAATGTCTGGGATTCAGAAAAAATAATCTTCAAACTTCAAGTTAATTCAGATTAAAAGACGTAGGCTGTAAATAATTGTGGTACAATGTGCTAATGAATATAGGATTTTACATCTTGGCCATAAATACCCTTTAAATCCTGTGCAAGCTAAAATAATAAATTTTCCTTACAAATGACTGGGTATTCAAAGAGAACAAAGATTCACCATATTTACAAAGCTGATATAAACATTTAGTTTGATAAATGAACATTCTCTTCTCCTTTAGTAAATTAACCCCACTTTCTTTTAATATCTTGCAGATTTGATGACATGTGACTCTTCGGCTCGTTAGGAATTATGGATCCAAGTGTTTCCTGGCTTCACAAGAAAAACAGAAATGGAAGGTGCGCACACATAGTGCATTACCAAAGATAATTTAATAATAAGGTATCTATATAAAAAAGTGGGTACTCAAAAAATCAACTGACAAAAGGTCATAACAACAGTGCATGGACATGCACAGAACATGGGCTACAGCTAACGTGTTTCGGGGATGTACCCCCCTTCCTCACAGCTAGGCCTGTTTTTATGGCCTTTTGTCAGTTGCATTTTGTGATTACCCACTTTTATATAAAGATTTCTTATTATTATAGCGGTTCTTCACCCTAAAGGGGAAGTTCCGCTAATCTGATCCCTCCCCCCCTCCGGTGCCACAATCGGCACCTTTCAGGGGGGAGGGGGTGCAGTTACCTGGATAATCCAGGTAACTGCACCCACTTCCGGCCAGACCGCCGCAGACGCCCCGCCCCCCCGTTGTGTTCTGGGAAACACACAGTTCCCAGAGACACAGCGGGGGACCATAAGAGACGCGCAGCGCGACTCGCACATGCGCAGTAGGGAACCGGGCAGTGAAGCTGTAATGCTTCACTTCCCGATTCCCTGACAGAGGATGGCGGCGGGGGCAGCAGCGAGACGAGCGATCGCTCATCACCTGCCGCCGACATCGCTGGACCCTGGGACAGGTAAGTGTGATTTTATTAAAAGTCAGCAGCTGCAATATTAGTAGCTGCTGGCTTTTAATATTTTTATTTTAGGTGCAGAACCGCTTTAACCTCCCTGGCGGTATGATTATTTCTGATTTTAGGTGCTGACAGCGGTACAATTATGTTGCATGGAAATTTGGCATTTTATATTGTAGGCCTTCAATTCTTAGGAATAACTCACTTAAATCTGTTCAAACCAGAGTCTAGTAGACATCCCGGGTATGATAAAGTTATTAATATAATAAATAACTATACATAATTATAACAAATAATAATAAAAAATATTCAATAATGCAATCAAATCCAAAAACACAGAAATTTGCTCAGTTGCAGAATTGTTGCTGTCATTAGATTTAGTGTTTGATGACGAATTTCCCCACAAATCGCTATCGCTCAATTCTGCAAGGGATTCTAATTTATTATCAGTTTTCTAGCTGGTCTAAAATCACTTTTGACATAAAGGGACACTTTTTGGTTGCTATGGACAATCTACAAATTCCAGGCAGAAAAAAACAGTATTTATAATATAAAAGTGCATGCAGGGCACTGCACAGACCACTAGGGACAAATGGGGTGTGTAATTTTTATACAGTACTGTAATCTGTAAGATTACAGTATACTGTATGTGTTTTTACTTGAATTTGGCGCCGATCTCTGCTCCCGTGCGTCGTAACATCACAGGGAACGGAGCTCAGCGGCACTCAGGCACTGTGTGAATCAAGCGGAGGAGCTCGCACACACAGCGGGGAGGATATTACAGGATCCAGGGGACAATGTAAGTAACTCTCCCTGTATCCTGCAATGCAATTCCGAGTCTGGCTTGGGGTTCCGCTCGTGGTACTGAAATTCCACCCCGAGCCAGACTCGGGAATACCACCAGGGAGGTTAAATTATCTTTGCTAAGGCACTAGGTGTGCACGCCTTCCATTTCTGTTTTTCTTGTAGTTCCTTTTGAATTACCCAATCTGAGGAAGGAAGCATCCACCCAGTTTTGGATACCATATATATCTTTCACACCACCATTTTATCTGACATCTGTTACTCCACACCTTGGAAGACCTATTAGCGCTGGAAGTGACTGTGTTTTTTTGTATCTCTACTGTATCTTGGCTTCCACCAGGTTCTGAAGACTTCTGTGTACAACAGAATGATTGAACGGGGAGACTGCAAACTAGTATGTCTTATCCTGAGTTTGCAGCTTGTGCTGTGGTAATGTAACATTGTTATTCTGCCAAGATATGAAAGGCAAAAAAACATCTCCATTTTAAATCACAGAATAAGTAATATATATTTGTGGGTCATTGTACTTTATAGTTAAAGTGCCTGATCAGCTTTAGCTCTTCAGAAATGTTTAATTTATCCCTGAAAACATTCTCAAATACATGGCTTAAAGATGCATTGACATTGTAGCACCAGTAGGCCAAAACCTTTGACTCAGATTAGCTGTCATGTCTTTCTTGAGTTTAAATACTCTACCATTTAGTGCATAAGCATTTATTGAGATGCCTTCTCTGGTAGGCATCATTCATTTCTGTGGACATTCTGTAGGCCATTGTTTATTAAAACATGTGTAATGTACAGAAACCCATTGCAATAATCTGCCATTGTTCTTATTACCCTAAACTGAGCTGGAATTTCATTGGTTACTATAGGTTTACATGGCATCACTACCTCACCTATTACATGTATGAATTAACTCAGTATATTCACATTAACAGCATCCACTAAAAAAAAAAAAAAACGAATAATATTCTAGTACCATCAGGTCATTGTGCATTGCTGGTAGGTCAGATGATCATACAGTCAAATATGGTATTAGCCTGAAAATTGTTCAAATGCTGCTTTGTTCAATTAAAAAAGAAAACCAGAGCAGCCAATCAGATTTTACACATAAATGTCCATTCAATTAATGCATTTGTATTGGTTGCTATCAATTACAAGGTCACACTGTATTATGCTTTTTGCTTTATGCAAGAAAATTCTGTATTAACTGACTCCACTGGGATTAATGCTTTATGGGGGAAGACATGGATAGATACGAGCAGTATATATGGACCATCATAAATAACCTTCTATGCAGGCCCTTGCAAGAATTTGAATAACACAAAAAAACTTTTACTGACATAGTCTCCCTCCCCCATTTATTATACATATTTACAGAAATGGGGCAAGGAATGCTTTCTGGGTTTGTGAAAATATTGTTTTACATATTGTCCTTTAGTTACATTTCTTAGAAATATAAAATTGTTTTTTTCACAGTTTTTGTTAATTTTTTTTATAAACGGTTTTTGGTACCTCCACTGTATGCATGATTTTTTTTTTTTTACTTTATAATCTTGTGAATTTTATAAGAACATTCATTTGCTGACTCATTCCCTTCCAGTCTATACATCCATCTGATTTTCATTAACTTAATATTTGCTCTGTCTTAGAAAACTATGCACATTTTGGCATCTATGTGTTAGAGAACACATGGGGTTGGAGAACCCAGTGGTCCTTCATAATCACAATAAATCATAAAAAAACTTGAAGGCATTGATATTTGCAGAACATCATGTCAACTGGCTATTTATATTTTATCTTTAAACTTCTGCATATAGTTTCTGAGGTCCTTGGATTCTCCCAAGTCCATATCTTGGCACACCCATTTAATATCATCTTCGTTAGCTGTCAATAATGACTTGACTGTGGGACAACTGTCATCAGCAGGGATTGTGGTGAAGGTAGTAAATTTTACTCGCTTTCTCTTTGAAGTTGGGGAATGTAAGGGATCATTTTTCTTGTTTTTCACAGTTTTTTCTGTTTCTTCTCCTGATCGATGTGAGTGGCTCTGCACATTCTTTTGTGTATTACCATTGAAAAGATGATGACTCTCTTCTAAGGTAATCCCTCGGTCTATGATGGTGGTGTGCTCATCTTGCTGTGGGGATATATCTGGTGTGCTTTCTAGTAACTCCGTTTCATTACCGAGCCATACCCAGTCATGAGAATGAGTCAGGTTTGCTTGTCCTTCCACTGGCATTTGCTTGTGACGATATTTCAGGGCAAATGTGGCACAGTTAATTAGGAACACTAGGATGGCAAGGCAGAAAACCCCAAGTAATGCATACATTCCAATCTCTAGATCACTCAAGCCTCTGTGTGCTTGCATGAGGTCATTGTCTTCTGCCTCTCCATTGCTTTTCGGTAAGTCTACTTGGGCAGGAAAATTGGTAAAATCTATTGGGATGTTTTGCAGAGGACTATCTTCAGAAAATCTGTTCCCATACATCCTATTGTTTAACACTGATCTAGCAGTAGTACTTCCTTTTCGTATGGCACTTTTATCACGTTCTAGAACAGAGCCATCATACCTCCCATCGCTACCATAACGGTCTTGGTCTGTAGTTTTTTGTCTGCGGTCACTGGTGTGATTTTCAATATCTTCCTCATCGTACTCAGTCCCACCAGGAGAAATTGCATCATTTTGCCCAAACTTGACCTTGATATATCCATTTCCTACCGCAAGAACACTTTTTCTCTTAGATTTTTGGCAAGATTCAGAAATCATGAAGTCAACCTTTACCAGAGCCCCTTGTCCTTCCCCTTCTGCTATCACTATGGGCAATTTAATTAAACTACTTTGTTGAGTGGAAACAATGGATTCATCAAGGGATGTTGCAAATATGGAAAAGTCTTTGGAATCGTAGATATCAAGAGGTGTTACAACTCCATCACTAAACTGTATCCAAACGCTGACCACTGCTTCCTAAAAGAGAAAGAATACATATCCTAAGCAAATATATGAAAAAGAAACACAAAAAACAATTGATAACATTTAACTGTGTCTCACATTTATGAAATTACTAAATATGTGTAGGTATTCCTGCAATCAGTCAGCTCTAGACGTGAGCTTTACCCATGTGTTTTCCTTTAGTTGATCTAAGGTAACTTTAAATTTAACCCTACCAAAAATACTAACACCCACAGGTAGAGCAGTACAACTATAAATGTTCATAATCCTGTAAAAGAAAGTCTTATATTGCCTTTGCATGGATTTAAAATATGTCAACACCAAGGTGTGCCAGGGTCTTCCACACCTCTACGTCTGGGGAAAGTAATGGTACATTGGAATAGAGGGCATAGATAAAAAAAAAGTCTATGGACTCTTGGCAAGTGTACAAATTTGTAATTACAGGACTCTGTGGGGCTTATTTACTAAAGCTGGAGAGTGCAAAATCAGGCTCACTTCTGCATAGAAACCAATCAGCTTGCAGGTTTTATTGTCAAAACTTAAATAGTAAGTAAACCCCCCTATCACTTTCAGCCAAGGCAACTGCCATATTTGCCTCTGTTTAATCTGCAACTGCCATGACGCTGCACATGTGATCAGTCATACCAACAGCCATTGGATTGTTTGACAGTTTGGTTGATATTACAACCAATGGGAGTGTTACATTTCCAGCACGTGCTGTAACTGAAACTGTTTTATGGATGGGTTTATTTTCCGGTTTAATTTAACAAGGTTAGAAGCTGATCAATTTCTGTGCAGACATGAGCCTGGATTTGCACTCTCCAACTTTATTAAATAAACCCCTGTGTGTCATAGATAAGCATCTATCCTCACATTTTCACACATAAAAAGGTGAACTAACTCATAACACCTACCCCACATCCTTGGTCCCCACTTCACTTACATTCTTGGATTATTATGTTTCACTGGCCACACTAGCTGATTTCAGCAGTCCGGGCATTTGAAACAGCACCCATTTTTTTTTTTTGGGATGACATCTTGGAACGATGGAAGCTCAGAGAGATTCTCCATGGTCATGTGGCAGTGCCAACCTATGTTCACTCACTGTTGGGAGAATTATGTTACTACATAGCCTTTGGGCTGTTTACTGCATTTTTCAAATACCCAGACAGCTACACCAGAAGCCACGGGTGGCAGAAGATAATCTTCCAAAGAGGTAAGTGCCTCAGGGACCAGAGATGTCAGAGGGTGTTGTGAGTTAGTTCTACTTTTCATGTTTTGTATAAGGGTAAACCATTATATTAATTAGGGAACAATTATGTGAACAGGTGAAGGCTGAATCAGTATAGGGGCTGAGACTCTTCACTTGAGTGATACTTCATTTGATATAGATATAAAAAAGTAGCATTCACTAGCATCCTTTAAGCTGCTCTTTTTTTTTTTTTTTTTACCTTGCAACCTTAAAATACAGCACATATAAATCATGTTCTATCGACAGCTGTACCTTATGAATTCTCCTGCTTATAGGAATCTCCAATGCAAATTGTATTTTGATGAATTTAAATTTTCTGCTGCCATGTAAAAGTGATCTAATGATTTTTGGTAAAATTGACTGTGCAATTCATCAGCCAATTCAAGCTCGCAAAACGAGTCAATAGTGAATACTGAAAAATATTGAAAAATCCATACAAAATGCACACATTATCTTTTAGATAATACATTCTGGTATAAATTAATAACTGTTCATTTGGGTATGTAAAGCCTGATTAAAAATGATATAAATACATTTAGGATTTAGTAAAATAGTAGGTACTTAAAGTCTTAAAGTCCATTGGTTTGTTTACTAAAGCAGCTTTAACTTCCCTAAATCAGCCTGTCCTCTACAATTTGTCTGCAAATTAGGCCCAGCACACTCAGTTTGAGAGTAGACGTCTGTCTACAGTGGTCCAAAACACACTACCCGTTGAGACAGAGCTAAACAATCGGCATTATGCTTATTCTCTGTGCTGCTTGGAGAGCTGTAGCTCTCACTCATCAGGGGGTCAGTCCTCACCTACTTGACTTTTGGGGGACAGGCTAATTTAGGAGAGCTGGAGATGAGTCCGCAAACAAACCAACAGTAGAACTTTAAGCACTTACCATATATTTTAATGAGATTTCAATTGGGTTAAAAGTGTCTGTAGGGGGTATATTTACTTTCAGTTTTTAGCTTTGGATCAGTTGGAAATGGGTTAAATCTTCTGTCAAGTTTGTGTTACTGTCTGTGTCTCTGCAGGGGTGATCCACCCCTTTATTTGTCTAGGTGACTACTTTTACCATGATGGAATGTGAGGAAAAAATAAACATTTTAGAGCTGTCACCAGACCAGTGAGCGTAAGTCAATGGCAACACATTTTATGGTGACAAGGATGCGCTTTCCCTTCAGTTTGGTGGGATTTTTTCTTATTTATTGTCGTGTCTTCTGCACAGGAAGTAAATGCTAATTTCTTTAAAAAAACAGCCCAACAGAGGTTTTAATTCTTTCCTACTCCCTAGCCAAAAATAGAAAAATAATTTTGGTTATACATACACTTCAAATATGTTGTCAGAATAAGCAATGAAATAACTAGGTAGCTTGTCTACTATGTGTGATGCACACAAAGAATAAAAACAAATAGTAATGTGAGGTTAATAGTTGGAGTCATAAGTATCAAAAAATGTAATAACATGATACATATTCTTATTTTAGTGGAGTTGAGGGAACTGATTTTCAGGTTTTTACATGGAGATTCACTTAAGCAATATGATACCCTATCTTGGGCATACACAGTTTCCAGGGTCACAAAGAGACATTTTGTAAAGCTGTGAATGTGACATTCACCAAAAATAATCACTGTAGGACAGGGAAATCAATAGTTGTCATTTAAAAAAGTATACCAGGAAGATTCACCTGCTGTGAATATTTTATGAAAATCACATTCACAGCAAAGTCACAATGTTTGATAATAATCACATACCCCAATCTGTTGAATGCAGTTACAATTCTGCTCACAGGCTTTAACTACAGTAAGAGCACTTCTAATTATCATTTATCATCATGTTTAATACATTGATTTTCAGTGTTTCACTACAATAGCTGTCACTATTTATTATCACATTGTTTTCTTTCATTTACCAGAGGACTCTATAAAGCACTAGTGAATGAAGAAGTCAAAGCCATCAATGTGGATTTTTGGAAAAAAATTCTAGCATAGTAAAATAAAATAATGTTTTTGGTTGAACTTGAAGCACATGTGACTATTTGAATCCATGTGCCTATGTAACTTTGATTTTCGAACAAAGCTGATGGAAAATAAAAAAATAGTTACAAACATTATTAGTAAATTCCCCACCAAATAAAGTTGATAAAGTGTTGTGACAATTCACCAAGTTTCACCAAGTTTCAGAGCTCTATGACCCGAGTACCTCCACAGCAAATTGCAAAGTCGCAGATTTTTCTTTAAGCTAATCTGTTTTTGTGGTTCACTTTTTTTAATTCCAGCTTTACTGAAATCATTGAGTTTGTTTGCTCCAAAAAATTTAATTGGTAATGAAACCTTACTAGTTCAACATGATTCTGTTAAACTATTTTTGTTCCTCTGGAAAGCTTTACATTTTGCTTCAATCAAGTTTATTCCTTGAAAATGCCTTAAATTTATAAATCAAGACCAGTTCTTAAATATTATGTCCTAATGTTCAATATAGTCCGCAAAGTTTTATATGCTCTTACCAGACAAAATGACCCTTCACACATAGGGGTTTATTTACTAAAGGCAAAATTTGCTGTGCTACAAGTATACTACGCGTGTAGTACAAGTGCACTTGGAAGTGTAGTTGCTGTAGATCTGAGTGGACCATGCAAGGAAAATAAAAAACATGCATTTTTGCTTGCAGGTGATTGGATCATAGAAATCAGCAGAGCTTCTCCTCATTTAAAATCTCTCCCTCAGATCTACAGTGACTGCAATTCCAAGTGCACTTATAGTGCACAGTGGATTTTCCTTTAGTACATCAACCCCATAGATTCTTGGCAAGTATGCACAAATTTGTAATTACAGGACTCTTGCTGGTGAGTGCAAAATCGGGCTCACTTCTGCATAGAAACCAGTAAGCTTCCAGTTTTTATTGTCAGAAGAAAGCTTGATGAGAACAACCATCTGCATGTGTCTTGTCTTTACTTTATCAACTTCCACTTCTCCTCAGATTATTGTTGCATTCAAAAAGGCAAGATAAACCAAAGGCAAAAATAAAAACAGCAAAAAATATAATATAAATCACAAACCAACACTTAATTATTGTGCTCACATTTAATAATTTGATTTGCTTTTTAAATCACCCAATGCTACTGGTGCAGATCTTGTATAATCTACCTTAACAAACAAAAAAAAAAGTCCCTTGGGCATGTATTATTTATTCCCAAGCATTTTCTTCCCATCAGGTGCTCCTACTGATAAAATCCCATAGTACAAAATTCATTAATAGTATAATATCATGTAAAAATCATGATATTAAACAAAATTAGCTCACATTTATATGTGCAATAAGGTCCCAAACTATTCACTTTCCATGTGAAGAAACGTGTATTCTTGCATCCACTCCCCAATAGATAGTGCACCTTACAGATCATGTGGCCACTGTATAAAGGGCTATATCTGCACTTTCAAATCCAAAATAACCCACCATGTTTCTCCATAGATGCCCCCAGACAATATAAGTGCTAATACCATGTCAAAATAATTTAATAAGGACCAAAGTGTAGCATTTAATCAGTTGAAAGACTTTAGTCCACATCAATATGCTTACATATACAGGAGACTATACACAGCCCACATGCAAGATGGCTGAAAGGGTTACGTTCGGTTCCGGTAGTGCTTCTGATGATGCTTCTGATGTCACTCCTGATGCGCTTTGTTCAATGATGTGGAATAAATGCTTTTATCTGCTTAAATACTACCCTATGACTCTGGTACATTCTTTTTACATGGTATTACCACTTATATTGTCTGAGAGCATCTGTGGAGAAAAATGGTGGATTATTTTGGATTTGAAAGCGCAGCTATGGCCCTTTATACAGTGAACACATGGTTTGGCAAGGTGCACTATAAGGGAGCGGATGCATGAATACACATTTCTTCACATGGAAAGTGGATGGTTTGGCACCTTATTGCACATAGAAATGCGAGCACATTTTGTGGGGGAATAATATTGATGTTTATAAATTGTATTATACCATTATTGAATTTTGGTACTACAACAGGATTTTATCAGTATGAGCGCCTAGTGGAAAGAAAACACTTGTGAATCTATGATATATGCCAGAGGAAACTTTATGTTTGGTAAGGTAGATTGTGTAAGGCCGCGTACACACGGGCGGACTGTTCGCCCAACTTTGTCCGCTGAACAGTGTTTGGGCGGACAGTCCGCTCGTGTGTGGGCTTTCAGCGGACAGTTTCAGCGGACAGTTTGACGGACAAGGTTTTTCGGAATTTCCGAAAAACTGTCCGCTGAAACCTTGTTTCAGCGAACAGTCCGCTCGTGTGTAGGCTTGTTCATCAAACAAAGTTGCGCGCATGCTCAGAAAGGATTTTCACGCCGAAAGTTATAATGCAGTGTATAGGACGTCGTATTTTTCGTCCCGTCGTACGTGCCGTTCACGTCATCGCGCACGGTTTCAGCAAACTGTTCGTCCGTCGTGTGTGGCCATGTCCGTCCATGCTAAGTTTGAGCGGACTGTTAGCCGAAACTGTTTGACGGACAAAGTTGGGCGAACAGTCCCCGCGTGTGTACGCGGCCTAAGGGAATAGTTTCTGTATTGATAGCACTGGGTGATTTAAAAAGTGCACACAGAATTATTAAATGTGAGGATAATAATTAAGTGCTGCTTTGTAATTTTTTTGGTACATACTGTACTATATTTTTTTGTTGTTTTTGTTTTGCTTTTGGTTTATCTTGCCTTTTTTGATGCAGAAATAACCTGAGGAGAAGTGGAGGTTGATGAAGTAAAAGACACATGTAGATAGTTGTTCTCATCAGGCTTTATTCTGACTTATGTATGAAGGGTTATTTTATCTGATGAGAGCATACGAAATCTTGTGGACTATATTGAACATTAGGATGTATTATTTAATCTTTGAGCTTGATTTATATGTTCATCTGCCAAGGGGGGCATTGTGAATAAAATAAAGAAATGGTTGCACTCTGAATTTCCAAAAAACTTGCTTGATGGGTGTCATATCGGTTGGTGAGTAGGATGTTTGCTAATGAATCGGTGGAAAACAATACCTTATTCTTCACAGAATACAGAAATTACTTCACTCTCACTTGGTGTAAGATTTTTGGTGGTGGTTTATGGACTTTTTTATATTACTCACACAATGTTATGTAGTTTATGAGCATGGTATGTAAATTCAATCCAATTAATTTCTATTTCTTTTTCACATTTAGGCCTTTGGTCTCACTACAGGCTGCTCTTTGTATTTAATTTGTATTAAATTTGTAGTTATATTTAATTTGTATGTATTATTATTTTTATTGGTCTAGGGTGCGCGACTAAAGAGGTTTTTCAACCTTATTTTCACAGAAAATTAGAAATGTTTTGTTTCATTCAGCAATGTATACTAAATGGGGCAGAATACTGCTTTTTAAAATATTTGTTCCAAAAACAGGACTACCATTAACTACAAGTTTTACCTCAAAGGTATTGAATTTAGGATGGCAATATTTAGTCACCATAAGCGTGACCTTCATGTAAAGAATAAGAAAAATATAAAGGCTTAAAAATAAAAAAAATAAAGCATTCATATTCATATACTATAAACATGGGTGTTAACCACATACAGTTACCAGTCTACAGTAAAGTGGCTCTTTAAAGTGCAGGTTCAGCCTTGCAACTCCAGAATCCTCCTGGGACCTGGGACCTGTGACATGCCCCAGGAGGTTGTGGGCAGGGAAGGAAGTGGGATTGCCTAGGCAATATAGGTACCCGCTGACAAAAATGGAAGAGGAGGGGGAGGATAATCATAACTTCCCTTTTTAGATGAATTTCTGCTTGGATGTCCCTTGTAGCCTATATTTTAAGGTTTGTGATCTTAAGGTTAATGATCTATGCTCTGCAACTGACAAATTTCCTTGATAATTTTGTCTGAGTAATGCATTTATCCTTATGAAGCCCTTCAGCCAGAATTTTTATGATATAATGAACTGAAATCAGGCTTCCCCACCAGTCCATACCTGGCCCAAATTACATTCATATCAACAGAAGACCT
Organism: Lithobates pipiens; assembly: GCF_037356315.1. Lineage (NCBI taxonomy): Eukaryota > Metazoa > Chordata > Amphibia > Anura > Ranidae > Lithobates > Lithobates pipiens. The sequence continues at coordinate 71,496,137 of NW_027507790.1, forward strand.
GTCAATAGGTTGACAATCTGTGTACTGGATTTTCATTGCACTGTGGAGATTTTAAACAAGGTTGCACAGTGTCTTATTGGTTACCACTACTGTCTGAGTTTAAATCCGGATGGCGTTTGCACTTTAAATCCTGGCCAGGACACTGTTTGCATCGTGTTTGCACATCCCCTGTGTTTTTATTGGCTTCCTCCCAGTTCTTAAGTCTCCTCACACACTCCAAAGACATGTTAGTAAGTTATTCGGCTCTTGTATAAATTGTCCCAAGTATGTATGTGAGATAGGGATGATGGAAGTCATTGAAGCGTTACCCCATTCACTAAGCTAAGGGAAAATTCCATTGTAAAGTAAAAAAATACTTTGCAAAGTAAACAACCTAATCGCCATTAGTAAATCAACCCCTCTGTGTTTTAGTTGACTTTTAAATGACCGAAAGCAGTAAAATATGCTGTTCTGAGGATGCTATTAAGTAAATGATGGTAGTAAAGAGCAAGCTAATCTCCAAATCTGATGATATTTTTTATTCCCCTAATTACATTTCATGAGTTATGATTGCCTAGATTTCCACCCTGTGTGATACTCCGCAGATCACACAGGTCAGAATGCAGATAGATGAATACAAAAATATGCAAATCACAGGTTCTGCTATATTCAGGCATCAATGAAAAAAGACAGAATTCAACTTTAGATTTTACATTTCAGAAGGAAGTAGCAAGCTCATTCTTGAATTCGTTTTGTGGTTGTGGAGAAAAAGTCAATGTCTGATCACTGTGTTAGGAAAAACCTCCGCTTCAATGTAACATTTTGTATTGACTTGACAAGCAGTAAGCAGGTGCTTAATAAAGGTAACTGCCAGAAATGAAGGCCGGCAATGCTATTTCCAATCAGGTAAAATGAGATGTAGCTGTTTAGTAATTAACAAACACAACTATCTGTCAGTCCTGCCACTAAGTGATCGGGATGAGGGCAGGCATCTCTTTCATTCCCCTTCAGATAAGCAGCTTCCAATCCATCTTGATCTGTTGATAGTAATTGGAGAACCTTGTCAGAAATAGGACTGGATTTATTGATGTGGTTCATAGGATTTGCAGAAACAGCTTTCTGAAGGACACTACACTAAATCATGGCAACTTTTTTCTTTTAGTTTAAGGCTTTTCTATTGGGAATACGAGACACTTCATGTGATTCCCAAGACATTTTTGTTATGGAAATTGTAAACATGTATACTTACAGTTAATTTATATATTGAATCATCTGTGCTTGTGACATTTGAACAAAAAAAAAAAGACATTAAAGTTATCAGTTACATTCTTCTAAGAGATGGTGCTTAGAAATGCTTATGGGCAGTAATGTAAGAAAAGTATGCTAAAGGTAAAAGTTTTCTTCTTCATGAAACCAAACAGTTAGTGTCACTTTTTGCAAAACAAATTAATTAACCCCTTAGCGCTTGCCCCTCCTGGCCCTTTAAGAGGTTTCTGGTGCTGGGAGGCAGGGTTTATGATCATGTGACTGCTGTGATTGGCTGTCACAACGGTCACATGATCAGAAAGCTCCCAATCTAAAGTAGAGATTGGAAGCTTTCCATTAGCTGCCGGTAACTGTGGCGGGACTGAGCAGGGTGTGCACTCTCAGCATAGCTCTGTTTATATTCTGGTAGGCATATGTACGGCCGCATGGCATTAAGGCCCATCCCTCCAGAGGCCGCATATATGCATACCGCCAGCATGAAGGAGTTAAGCTGTTTGATTGCAATGAGCAATACAAAAAAATGCCTTAAAGTTACTCTGTTGCTGCCTAAATGAAAGGAAAAATTCTGCATGAGACAGAAGGCTTTTAAAGCTTATCTGTCCTGCCACCTATGCCTCTTATCTTCACTATCTTTAAAGCTTATTTCCATGCCATGCCCACGCTGATGCTCTGTCCTGTAGTGGCTTAGTAGTTAGCAGATAGCACTGAAAAGTGCAGAGAATTGCAGAGGAGGACCTAGCATCTGACAGATTCTTCAGCAGCAGCATATTTTAAAGACAGCAAAGGCTGATGGTGTGGGTGACAGTATTCAAAGTGGAACTAAAGTTCTGCTGAAAGAAACAGTGGGATTGATTTAATAAAACTGGCAAGAAAAAAAAATTGAGTGCAGCTCTGCATAGAAACCAATCAACTTCCAGATTTTTTTTGTCAAAGCTAAATTGAACAAGCTGACGTTAAAAGCTAATTGGCTACCATGCTCAGCTGCACCAGATTTTGCACTTTCCAGTTTTAGCAAATCAACCAGTGAGCAGGCAGACATTTATTGCATGCTCACTTTACAATGCCATACTGGTCTCTTGCACATGTGTCATCCTGTGCCAACCAATGACGGGCAGTTAAGAAGTTAAGAAATACAGTGTCAGCCTTTCTACTGAACATTTGATGCCTCCCCTCATTCTACACTTTCTCCTGTCAGCTTTCCTTCTGAATACATGCATGCAGCACACCTGACTGGCTGCCTGCAACTCCCCTTTCCTTTCCCACGTTTTAGTACTGCTGTAGAGGGGATTGCAACAGGCTGATACCAAGTCAAATTCAGGTAGTTAAACTAGTTTCAAAATGATTTACTACTTTAATAATGAATACAGAGCTGCATTGCTTTGTGTCTTTTACATTTGCCTGGAGTTCAGCTTTTACTTAAGTTTTGTTTGGACGAACACTTTATATTGGTAATATCAATGTGAAGGCTTTACCACAATCTTAACAATAAGATCGAATTTCCTTTAACCTTCTTTGCCTTATCAGTGGCCATGACATTCCAGAATCGTGACGCTACCTGTCTAGGAGTGTGCAGCAGTTCCTGGGCCACGGAGGTGGCTACAACAGCCTTGTTATTTGCTGTGCTGGGCTGAAGGTAGAGTGACAGTCCGGAGACAAGTTGCACTCCGATGTCTGTTATTGTCACTTTGTCATCCAGCACTGTCACTGTCTTTTCTGCTAGGATGGAATCGGAGAGAGGGGACATCACCTACAATGCACAAAGAGACTGATTTAATAACAAGCAGCATTATCCATTATTTATAGATTCCTTCCCACTGAGCTAAAATAAACAGAAATCAGTATTTTCTTTGGCACTGTGTTATTATACAGTAATGAAAAAATAGCAAATAATTTACATATAGCTCCATTTTCTCTATTTTCAAGAAAGTTCAGAAAATATTTACTGCAGACATTTTCAAGTGATATGAATTTCTAATCAACAGAATCTTAAAATTCTAGCCTTAGATGAAAAAAAATAATGATACATTACTTGGTGCTGTTTGTCTAATTTCCTGAAGTGGCAGTTATTTTACTTTAGGTTGTTTTCTCACCTAATGACCTCTATAGGATATACAGTGGGGCTAAAAAGTATTTAGTCAGCCACCAATTGTGAAAGTTCTCCCACTTAAAAAGATGAGAGAGGCCTGTATTTGTCATCATAGGAATACCTCAACTATGAGAGACAAAATGTGGAAACAAATCCAGACAATCACATTGTATGATGTTTGAAAGAATGTATTTGCAAATTATGGTGTAAAATAAGTATTTGGTCACCTACAAACAAGCAAGAGTGCTGGCTCTCACAGACCTGTAACTTTTTCTTTAAGAGGCTCCTCTGTCCTCCACTCATTACCTGTATTAATGGCACCTGTTTGAACTTGTTATCAGTATAAAAGACACCGGTCCACAACCTCAAACAGTCACACTCCAAACTCCACTATGGTGAAGACCAAAGAGCTGCTGAAGGACAACAGAAACAAAATTGTAGACCTGCACCAAGCTGGGAAGACTGAATCTGCAATAAGCAAGCAGCTTGGTGTGAAGAAATCAACAGTGGGAGCAATAATTAGAAAATAGAAGACATACAAGACCACTGATAATCTCCCTCGATCTGGGGCTCCATGCAAGATCCCATCCTGTGGGGCCAAAATTATCACAAGAACAGTGAGCAAAAATCCCAGAACCACACAGGGGGACCTTGTTAATGACCTGCAGAGAGCTGGGACCAATGTAACAAAGGCTACCATCAGTAACACACTACACCACCAGGGACTCAGATCCTGCAGTGCCAGACGTGTCCCCCTGCTTAAGCCAGTACATGTCTAGGCCCATCTGAGGTTTGCTAGAGAGCATTTGGATGATCCAGAAGAGGATTGGGAGAATGTCATATGGTCAGATGAAACCAAAGTAGAACTGTTTGGTAGAAACACAACTCATGTTTGGAGGAGAGAGAATGCTGAGTTGCAACCAAAGAACACCATACCTACTGTGAAGCATGGGGGTGGCAACATCATGCTTTGGAACAGTTTCTCTGCAAAGGGAACAGGATGACTGATCCATGTACATGAAAGAATGAATGGGGCCATGTATTGTGAGATTTTGACTGTAAACCTCCTCCCATCAGCAAAGGCATTGAAATGTGGCTGTGTCTTTCAGCATGACAATGATCACAAACACACCATCCAGGCAATGAAGAAATGGCTTCGTAAAAAGCATTTCAAGGTCCTGGAGTGGCCTAGCCAGTGTCCAGATTTCAACCACATAGAAAACCTTTGGAGGGAGTTGAAAGTCCATGTTGCCCAGCGACAGCCCCAAAACATCACTGCTCTAGAGGATATCTGCATGGAGGACATGGAGGCCAACATACCAGCAACAGTGTGTGACAACCTTGTGAAGACTTACAGAAAACGTTTGACCTCTGCCATTGCCAACAAAGGATATATAACAAAGTATTGAGATGAACTTTTGATATTGACCAAATACTTATTTTCCACCATAATTTGCAAATAAATTCTTTCAAAAATCAAACAATGTGATTATCTGGATTTGTTTCCACATTTTGTCTCTCATAGTTGAGGTATACCTATGATGACAATTACAGACCTCTCTCATCTTTTTAAGTGGGTGAACTTGCACAATTGGTGGCTGACTAAATACTTTTTTGCCCCACTGTAGGAGCAGTATCTATAACATAGGTGTTGCATCTGGATATTTTATTTACTTGCTGACTAGCTTTCCTCCACTTTTTTAGATGGCAATGAATTGTTATTTATGATATTAAATAGTGATACATTAGTTATCTTAAGCTAGTGTTGTTTTCCTCTTTAAAAGCAGTGTTCCTAAATTTAATAAAGTTGGCTGTATCTTGGCAGATTAGACAGGCCTTATAACCTGTTTCCGTGGCTTAAACTGCTGGAGATGTATACAGTGATACAAGCTACCGAAAGGATTTTCTTCTAGTTAGATTGATTACTAATGTCTGTCCGAGCTTTTCTCTAATTAACTTTGCCTTATGCGCACATGTGCATTCACTTTTTATTTTTATTTTTTGTAGTCCAATAATTCCTTTATTGCTTAAATGCTGTACAAGAAGCTCCATTATTCTAAATTTATGGTGTGCTTCTTAATAAAATCACCTCACATACCTGTATTGTTGTCATTCCAACCTCTCGCCCAATAAGCAATCTTCCATCTTGTAGTTTTGCAATATGAGGCTCCTCTAGTTTTATGAAATCTGTCACCAGATCTGTCACATCAAACTGCCAATCAGAACTCAACAGATAAACAAGCTGCCCAAGAGGGCCAGGGTCTTCAGCTACAAACTGAGTAAGTACCCGAACCATTGCATGTTGGTACTGAAGTGAACAACCTCTTCCCCTGCGCTCATCTTCATCGTCATCATCGCTGTCTCTTGTAGGCCTGCAGAATTACATTTTAATGATTACAATTATGCATTGCTGTATTGACCAACAAACAGAAAAATATATGCTCATGTATATAGGAAGATTCCCATTTAGATTTGGCACATGTACAATATCTGTCTTCAAATACATCTAAATAATGACATAAATACTGTACACTCATTCTTTAGATCATGTATTCTGCATGGTATATATTGCTTTGATCCTCTATTGGATGCTAATAAATTATTTATTAGTGTGTCCTGCATACAGTATTTAAGGGTTTAAGGGTGTAGACAGGCAAATGCACTATGCATTCAGGTGCATGCAGATTGCATTTGAGGTAAATTTGAGTAAATTCTGAGTTGCTTCTGATATTGTTTTGAGCTGCTATTGCATTCCATTTAAATATCTGTATAAACAGACGATAAGTCTACCAACACGTAAAGGTTAAAATATTGCAGAGAGATCTATAAAGAAAAAATGTAAATACTAGTATACTATTGTATTTTATAAGCACTAGTTGTTTTCACTACAGATTTATGGATGTAGTGGTTTTGTATTCAAATAAATGAGGGAAAATTGGGAATCATTATCAGGAAAAATATATTTTTTTTTAATATATTTTTTATTGTTCATTTTCATTAAACATTATGCAAAAAAAACTTTTTTTTTAATATATAGTCATTTAAATAGTCACCGCTACCAATTCTGTGTGTCCCCAGTAATGATTACGGTATATAACCAAGTGTGACATGAAATCTTTATGTTTACTGTGTACATGTGGTCTGATTGATATAAGATGCTCAAGAACAGAGGCAGACCCACCTCCTGTTGAAAATAATAGGTACTCTCCATCCTTTAATCTGGCTGAGTTCAGTGTCAGAGATATCTATCTGAAGAGGCAGTCGAGGAACCCAGATGGTAATCTGCAGAGGTGCACTCAGATATTGGTATGTGAAGTTCACCATCACTCCAACCTTGCCCTTCATTTCTTTCCCATTGACAAACACATAGTCACATCTTTCTGAAACCTGAACAACAAAGCAATATTCAGAAGGTTGGCAGTAATAAGTGTTGCTTTATTTAGTTATAGCCATGTATCTACTGTTTATACTGTATTTTATCAAAGATGTATAGAACATGTACATCAAACTTGGTATGGTGTAGATTGCACTATATGGTGTCTTATTTGATATAGTTTGAAGTGAGATGAAGCAAACCTATTCACTTTAAAGATAATATGAAGGCCCTTTCAACACAGGCCCAGAAAGTTTCTATGCAATGATCTTTTCCTAGATGATTGTTCTTTATACAGTATCACATTTGTAGCAAAACTGTGCATATATAAACACTTTACCTGTTGTTCTTCCATTATCTCATTAAAAGACCACAGTGAGCCATAGAATGACAACCACAGAAGGAAAGGAATTGCATTTGGTACGCACTCTCATTTTTGGATATTGGTTTGTTTGCAGATATGTCAACTTTAAAGTGGTAATAAACCCAAAAGCAAACATTTATTATATTGCAGCTTACCAATTCTTAGATGTGATGGCTGCATTAGATTCCTTTTTTAAGCTTTCTTTCTGATATTTTTTACCCGGTGATCCTGTCAGTAGGTCTGGGTTTTTTTTCCAACAGAACAAGTTGTCCTGCAGATGAAGCAGTTAAATGCTTGCATTGATCAACTATTATTTATTAATGCAAAACGTTTATCCCAAATAGTAAAAAAACTGTTTGATGTAACTGCTTAAAAAGTATTAGCTGGAGCTTGGCCTCAGGTTGTTAGTTTATCTATATCTGCTAGCACATCTAACACTCCCCTCCCCTGGACTGACAATGCAGCTATCCAAAGATGTCTCTGTTGCCCCTTCATTGAGAATGTAGGCACTCTAATACAGGAGGTGTTTATATAACAGATAAAGGAAAGCATCAAACTTTCCAATATCATTGCCGCCAACATCCCAAAACGTGTAAATAGAAAGATCCCCTAACAAGGAGATCACAGTACTCCCGGTAAAGCGGGACTTTTAAGGCAGACCAAAATATGAGTAAAAAATATATTACAAATTTATTCACATAAATGATACACAAAATCGTTTTACAAAACATTATAAAAATCCATACATATATCAATGCGTGGAATCATACATAGAAATATATAGTTTGCACAACATCAAAGGTTTCATATATGGTTTAATAATGTGAACTCCAAAACGCCTGACATGTTTCAGGAAAACATTCCCTTCTTCAGAGGCATATCTAAGGAGAACAAATAGCTGTAGTCATTTATTTGTAAATGAGCAAAACAACTGAGAATAAATCTCACAAAGATTTATGAGATTTATTCTCAGTTGTTTTGTTCATTTAAGACTGAAGAAGGGAATGTTTTCCTGAAACATGTCAGGCGTTTTGGAGTTCACATTATAAAACCATATATGAAACCTTTGATGTTGTGCAGACTATATATATTTATATGTATGATTTCATGCATTGATATATGTATGGATTTTTATACTGTTCTGTAAAACTATTTTGTGTATAATTTTTGTGAATAAATTTGTAATATATTTTTTACTCATATTTTGGTCTGCCTTAAAAGTCCCGCTGTACCGGGGCGTACTGTGATCTCCTTGTTAGGGGATCTTTCTATTTATCTAATACAGGAGGTGTGTTAGGCCGGCCATACACAGTTGGAATCTCGGCCAGTTCAGCAGCAACCAGCCAAGATTTGAACCCTTGAATGGGCAGGCTGAATGTGCCAAGTTCCCCCGCCCTTCCCTGCCCGGAGAAGACAATTGGCCGGCCAGAGGGATTCAAACATCAACACTGTCTGTGTTGATGGGAGAATCAAGTGGTTGCAGGAAAGAAATGCTCTCAACGTATGGCCGGCCTACTGGCCAGATCACCTGGTGAAAAAAAGGAGGAAAAAAACCTAAAAGAGAAACTTACTGCCGCCACCACATCAAATGATTGGTATGCTAAATTATAGTACATTATTGTTTTTGGGCTTAATACTACTTTAATATTTCCCCGATATTATTGGGTGTGGAACGGTATGGTGTGGTGCTTAAATTGTTCAGAAAAATGAGGCTGTGTTATAAAGGCTCTATCTTTTTGTCTACAGCAGGGATATTGAATTAAAAGTAGCGTCCTCTGCCCCTTCACATCACCCCCCACCACAGTAGTGTCATCTGCCCCCCTTCACATCACCCCCCTCCCCCACAGTAGTGTCCTCTTCCACCTTTACAGTTCTGCCCCACCCAAAAAGGTGTCCTCTTCCCCCTTCACAGCTTTGATCCCGACAGCATTGTCCTCTGCCCGCCCCACATCAAAGACCCCTGCAGCTCTTCCCTCACTTCACAGCACAGCGCCCTGCAGCTCTGCCCCCCACTTTGCACCCCCCTGCTGCTCTGTCCCCCACTTCACCACCCCTGCTTCTCTGTCCCCAAAATGTCACCACCCTGCAGCTTTGTCCCCCACTTTGCAGCCCCTGCAGCTTTGTCCCCCACTTCACACCCTTCTGCTGCTCTGTCCTCCACTTCGCACCACTCTGCAACTTTGTCTCCCACTTTTCACCCCTCTGTGGCTCTGTCCCCAAATTCGCACCCCCTGCAGCTTTGTCCCCCATGTCACACCCCCTACAGCTCTTCCCCACACTTCTCACCACAGCCCCCTACCACTTCATATCGCAGCCCCCTACAGCTTTACCCCCTCATAGGTGTACAGTGGAGCGGAGAGCTGGAGACAGGACATCTCTGAACAGAGCGCAGGAGCTGCAGCCGGAATTACATTTTAATATCAATAAACTGATGATTTAAACTGATGGTTAACTTAAAAAGTTAACTCCAGCAGCTCCCACTCTCCATTCACAACTGTTCTACCTCCATCTTTCTGCTCTGCTTTAATAAAGACAGCTGCAGAGGCTGGGGGAAGAACTGGCTGCTAAATGGTGGGACCATGGTGGTCCAGATGGGACAGTGACCCGGTCTGCCATTTAGTGATGCCTGGTCTACGGCTATGAAATATGATGAAAACCATTATATTTTAAATACAGCACATTGTGTTCCATTCACAAAACCAAATTGCATGCGGTATGTCAGGACACATTTTCCCTAAATATTGCATGCAATCCTGCAACTGTCAATTCACTATACCATTTTGCAGTGTTTACCACAAAACTTTAAAAACTGTCAGTAAATACTGCATTAAACTAGACTAATGCCGCGTACACCCGGTCGGAGAATCCGTCGGAATGCGTCTTATCGGACCATGTCGTCAGATAATCCGACTGTGTGTGGTATGCATCGGACTGATTCCGTCCGAATCTCCGTCGGACCCAATTTTCCAACATGTTGGAAATATTTCCCGACCAACTGGGCCGGTCGGACGTAAACCGATCATGTGTAGAGAATGTTGATCGGACCAAGTGCCACGCATGCTCAGATCAAATTCCTACATCAAAGCTATTGGCTACTAGCCTGAATCTAGTCCCATCGTAATGAAATTACGTCATCACGTTCTGAAAGATCGGATTTTTCGACAACTTAGTCCGACCGTGTGTATGCAACAGTTTCGGACACAATCCGTCAGACTAAATCTGATGGACAAAATCCTACGGATTTGGTTGGCAGAATCTCCGACCGTGTGTACAGGGGCTAAGACGGACTAAGACTGGGATGCCATTAAAGTTAATGTGCGTGTAAAGGCAGGCATCCCAATACTTTTGGTAATATAGTGTATTTCCTTTAGTCATTTCTCAAGATTTTTGGAAACTTTTTTGTGTATATATAAGCATATCCATAATTTGCTGCACACTTTCCAATCACTCGAAACAGAATACAATGTACAGTGCCTTGAAAAAGTAAAGAAATTTTCAATATTTTGTCATGTTACAACCAAAAAAAGTAAATTTATTTTATTGGGATTTTATGTGAAAGACCAACACAAAGTAAAAGGAAAATCAATAATTAATTTTATATCGCTCTCAAATGTATAAATAATATTACAAATATGAAGAAAAATACAAATAAATATATAAAAAAAAGGTGTGATCAAATAATGTTCAAATGTGAATAGGAATTTTCAATAAAGTCCAAAAACAGCCACCACTAACAATTCTTCAATCAAGTGCCCAGTGATGAATGCATTCAGTGACAGAAATAGAACATGCCATCTTCCACCAGTTTAGACAAACATTCTACTCACCAGATCCATCAGACACCCATGACAGCTGTCAGATAAGCAGAACAATATATTGACATGTATCCACCAATATAGACATCTCTCACCAGTGATGTCAAGATGTGACCACCGATGCAGACACCTCTCATCAGCGATATTCATTCAAGTAAAAAAAGCACATAAAATGGAAATACGCCAAGCTGCATTCCACCTGCTCCAGCACGATGGCGGAAGTGATGTGTGACGTATTGCATAACCCAACGCATTTCGTCATCGCGTCTGATGTCATTAGGGGTCATGTGAATCTGATGACGTCAGGTACATAATTGTGACATAGAAGCGAAATGATAAATGGTTTTCAACATATTACAAATAAATATGTGAAAAGTGTGGCATGCATTTGTGGTCTTATTCTTAGTCTTACTACGTAGAACCACCTTTCGCTGCAATTACAGCTGCAAGTCTTTTTGGGGATGTCTCTACCAGCTTTGCACATCTAGAGAGTAACAATTTAGCAAATAATTTTTTGCAAAATAGCTCAAGCTCTGTCAGATTGCATGGAGAGTGTCTGTGAACAGCAATTTTCAAGTCTTGCCACAGATTCTCAATTAGGGTTTAGGTCTGGACTTAGACTGGGCCATTCTAACACATGAATATGCTTTGATCAAAACCATTCCATTGTATCTCTGGCTGTATGTTTAGGGTCGTTGTCGTGCTCGAATGTGAACCTCCGCCCCAGTCTCAAGTCTTTTGCAGACTAACAGACTTTCTTCTAAGATTGCCCTGTATTTGACTCCATCCATCTATCCATCAACTCTGACCAGCTTCCCTATCCTTGCTGAAGAAAAGGATCCCCACAACATGATGCTGCCACCACCATGTTTCACACTGGATATGGTGTGTTCAGGGTGTATTGCAGTGTTAATTTTCCACCACACATAGCATTTTGTTTTTAGGCCAAAAAGTTAAATTTTGGTCTCATCTGACCAGAGCACCTTCTTCCACATGTTTGCTGTGTCAGCCACATGTTTTTTTGCAAACTGCAAGTGGGACTTCTTATGGCTTTCTTTCAACAATGGCTTTCTCCTTGCCACTCTTCCATAAAGGCCAGATTTGTGGAGTGCATGACTAATAGTTGTCCTGGGGGCAGATTATCCCACCTGAGCTGTGGATCTCTGCAGCTCCTCCAGAGTTATTTACTAATTAGGTAACTTTTGAAGGCAATTGGTTCCACTAGATTTTAGTTAGGGGTATTAAAGTAAAGGGGTCTGAATACAAATGCATGGCACTCTTTTCAGATATATTTATTTGTAAAAAATTTGGAAAACCATGTATCATTTTCCCTCCACTTCACAATTATGTGCCACTTTGTGTTGGTCTATCATAAAAAAACCCCAATAAAATACATATAAGTTTTTGGTTGTAATATGACAACACGTGGAACATTTCAAAGGGTATGAATACTTTTTTAAGGCACTAAACAAGCATATTATAATACTCTAATCCCTTGTTAGAACATATGTCATATGTAGTGGGGATACTTTGCTTATTCACAATTATTTTTTAGAGATATCTTTGGCTCAAATATTCTCTAGACAGAATGGGATTAGCTATAGACAAGTATTCTTACAAAGCTGTTAGGAGAGGGTTGTCACTTTCAAGAACATCAGAGAAGGACAATGGCTAACAGGAAAAAACAGATGTGTCCAAATATATAGCAATGACTTTGTCATATATCACAGCACAAATGACTTTAAAGCAGGGTTTCAAAACCAGAGTTCCTCCAGAGGTTACCAGGGGAAAAAAGTATCAAAAATTACACACATATATAAAAAAAAAACCTTCTGCCACCAATAAAAAAGGCAATGGTGTATTTTTTATTGGTGGAAGAAGGGTATGTATATAAGTGTGTAATTTTTGATAAACTTTTATTCAACATTTGACATTTTTAAAGATACCACTTGTATCCACAGGTAAGCCTATACTATAGCTTACCTGTATGTACTGTGAATATCTCCTAAACTCGCCCAGTTTACTAGATATTCAGAGCACATGCATCCCTTGAGATCATCGGGGCATGAGCTCTGAAGGTCTGGCTTTCCCAGCCCATGCCAAAAACGCCAGCTCCCGCACGCATGCGTGTCATTGTGTTCTAGTCCCCTTTTTTCTTTTGTATTAATACATATGTTGCAGGGACTGCACTGACTTGGTGACTTGGCATATTTACATAGGTTAAAACATTTTACCTCTTGATTATCAAGAAAAACTGACAGAGGTTCTAATTCTTCTCCACTGTATCCATCCCACTGGATATCCCATGAGAAAAAGAAGAGGAAGATACCACTTTCTGAATGGAGCCCACTGTTTTTGGTAGTCAAGCTACCCAACTCATGCCATTATATATGTGGCAACATTTGATAAAAAATTGCAATATTAAGGTACCACCATAAGGACTCCCACCCCTTTTTAGTACAACAACATGGTTAAAGCAAGAAACAAAATCAATCTACTTCATAGTGTAACGTAACATTGACACAGATCCATGATTTTAAGAAGAAAAGGGGATTGGCAGTTGGCTTACATTTTTTGCAAAAGAATAACCCAGCTGTTAGCCAAGAAAAGGCAACAGAGGTAGTAACCCTGCAGCATTCTATAGAAGTTGTGATTGCCTCGGCAACAGATATGACTTTATCTGCCCTGGCCAGCAAGGGTGTGAAAAAGGAAATTCCTCTGAATTATTACTGTAGATCCAAGTGAGCACACAAGATAAAACACTATTCGTAACCACCTAATGGTAATTAGGCTGGGTTCACATATATGCAAATTGGATGTAAATGTGATCAGCTTTCAATGGTGCTGCTTCACATATGTGCGGGGTGGCCCCGATACAGTTTTAAAAAGGGTCCTGTGCATTTTTGAGTCCGGCATTTTTCACTGAATTTGCACCTGAATCGGTGAACAGAAACGCTCCAGACTGCAAACCACAACCGTATACAGTATCTCACAAAAGTGAGTACACCCCTCACATTTTTGTAAATATTTTATTATATATTTTTATGTGACAACACTGAAGAAATGACACTTTGCTACAATGTAAAGTAGTGAGTGTACAGCTTGTATAACAGTGTAAATTTGCTGTCCCTTCAAAATAACTCAACACACAGCCATTAACCCCCCTGACGGTATTCCCGAGTCTGGCTCGGGGTGGAATTTTCATACCAAAAGTGGTATCCCCGAGCCAGACTCGGGACTGCATCGCTGGATCCAGGAGGAGGTTTACTTACCTTCTCCCTCGGATCCAGCGTTGTCTCCCCGCTGTACGAGCGAGCCGTGTCTCGCTCGATGCATCACATCGCCGATCTCCGTGCCCTGCGAGCGTTGCGACGCACGGGGACGGAGATCGGCGCCAAATTCAAAAAGTGAAACAAACAGTAAACATACAGTATAATGTAATCTTACAGATTACATTGCTGTATGTAAATATTTCACATCCCCGTTGTCCCTAGTGGTCTGCCCAGTGTCCTGCATGCAGTTTTATGTAATAAAAACTGTTCTTTATGCCTGGAAACTGGAGATTGTCCATAGCAACCAAAACTGTCCTTTTACATCAAAAATGGTTTTAGACCAGCTAGAAAACAGCGATAATAAATTAGAATCACTCGCAGAATTGAGCGATAGTGATTTGTGGGGAGATCCGTCATCAAATACTGAAAAGTAATGACAGTGACAATTCTGCAACTGAGCAAATTTCAGTGTTTTTGATGTGATTACATTATTGAATAATTTTTATTATTGTTATATTATTATTTGGTACAATTATTTATAATTATTTATTATATTATAATTTATGATTTCATTTTTCAAAATGTTATTATACCCGGGATGTCTGCTAGACTCTGGTTTGGACAGATTTAAGTGAGTTATTCCTAAGAATTGCAGGACTACAATATAAAACGCCAAATTTTCATGCAAAATAATTGTACCGCTTTTAGCACCTAAAATCCGAAATAATCGTACCGCCAGGGAGGTTAATGTCTAAACCACTGGCAACAAAAGTGAGTACACCCCTAAGTGAAAATGTCCAATTTGGGCCCAATTAGCCATTTTCCCTCCCCGGTGTCATGCGACTCGTTAGTGTTACAAGGTCTCAGATGTGAATGTGGCACAGGTATGTTAAATTTGGTATGATCACTCTCACTCTCTCATACTGGTCCCTGGACCCGATCTTACCCAACTGCTTGCCTAAAATGTCAGGCGGTGGAACAATGCAGTGTCAGGCTGTTTTGTCCAACTGAGTCTATTAATTGTCTCCTGTGGTTTATGCCACAATTCAACACTTGTTTATTTTTTTTAGTTTGCAAATATTAATATTCTATTGTTACAGGATAATCTGTATAGAGCTCTGCTCCAATCTCCACTCAGCCTCTCCCACTAAGACTAAGCCCAATCTGGGTGAAACCTTTCAGACAGGAGTGGCTATGAGTGGGAATTGTCAGAGTGCAAGTCCTGAATCAACTTTTTGGAGGATTGAAGTCATTAGTGTGCAGCAGCTTTTGTGTGAACTTTTAATATTTTATGTTGTGTTTGTTATGTGCAGTTTTATTGTGTCTATATTTCATATCAGCTATGTAATGGTGTAAACGTTGGATGTCCACAGGCTTTTCTAGAAGTTTATATTCTCCTACACTCTTGCAGATATAAAAAAAAAAAAAAAAAAACAAGGTTATAATGCAATTTTCCGGAAGACAGCAACATGATACAAAGTGCAACATTTTAATGAAAGTCTTTTTAACTAAATCTGCCAACAGAAATGCAATTGCATTGCTTTGTGTGTCAGCAGCCTGATTCCGAGGTGTGACTAGAAGCTTGCACATTATTTATGGGGCTCCTGGTATGTTATGCAAACATTAGACACTTCCAGCAGTCCTCTGCTGAATTTCTAATGAGACATACTTTGCAGATGAGCAGGGAAGCAGCGCTAGATGTGGAAAGCCAATCAGTACAACTTTGTGGTAAGAGCTTCATCTGTAGAACAATACATTGTGGTGTGATATGAAAGCTGGTCTTTTGTTATGTTATTTCTGTATACTGACACTAAAAATACATAGTCTTTTTTTTTCTCTAAAGAGCCTCTTCATCCAGGGAATATGTCTCAATTCAAGGCAGTATGTCATTTATCATAGTGTATATGCAAGACAGGTTTATCTTTAGAAAACAGAGTGGTGTAACCTTTGGCCTGTACCAGAGAACATAATGGCGCTCGGAGTGTTGCTAAGTATGCACACTGCTTAATGTGTCACACAGTTTCAGTTAGGAGATAAAATGTTAGCTGAGACTTCAAATTTAGCATCCTATAAAGTATTCTATTCAGAGCACAGTTATTAAAAAATACTTGATAAAAACTAGGTGGCATTTGTGTCTCAGTTCTTTGTTTCAGCTGAATTTACATTTCGTTAAAGAACTCTAAGCACTTAAATGCTAACTTATTTTTTTTTTCTAAATTCCAGCTCCCCTATGTATCAATACATCAATAGATCAATACATACAATACATCAATACAATCATTAACCACGCCAGCCCCGGAAGGATTTACCCCCTTAATGACCAGACCATTTTTTTGCAATACGGCACTGTGTCGCTTTAACTGACAATTGCGCGGTCATGCAACGTTGTACACAAACAAAATTTACGTCCTTTTTTTCTCACAAATAGAGCTTTCATTTGGTGGTATTTGATCACCTCTGTGGTTTTTATTTTTTGTGAAATAAACAAAATAAAAGTGACAATTTTGAAAAAAAGAAAACAATATTTTTTCCTATAATAAATATCCCCCCCCCCCCAAAAAAACCTAATGTCTTTATCAGTTTAGGCCAATATGTAGTCTACATATATTTGGTAAAAATAAATCGCAATATGCGTATATTGATTGGTTTGCACAAAATGTATAGCATCTACAAAATAGGGGATAAATTTATGGCCTTTTTATTATTACTTATTTTTTTGCTAGTAATGGCAGTGATCAGCGATTTTTAGCGGGACTGCGACATTGCGGCAAACAGATCGAACACTTTTGATACTTTTTTGGGACCATCGACATTTATACAGCGATCAGTGCTAAAAATATCCACTGATTACTGTATAAATGTCACTGGCAGGGAAGGGGTTAACACTAGGGGGCAATCAAGGGGTTAAGTGTTCCCTAGGGAGGTGTTTCTAACTTTAAAAAATTTTTGGGGATATGTATTATAGCAAAAAGTAAAAAATATAGTTTTTTTTTCAAAATTCTTAGTCTTTTTTTGCTTATAGCGCAAAAAATAAAAACTGCAAAGGTGATCAAATACCATCAAAAGAAAGATTTATTTGTGGGGAAAAAAGAACATCAATTCTTTTTGGGTACAACATTGCATGTTGTCAGGTAAAGCGACACATGCCGTATTGCAAAAAATGGCCTGGTCATTAAGGGGTAAATTCTTCCGGGGCTGAAGAGGTTAAAGCTAATTTCAAGAAAGAAACCCTTTCCCTACCCACTCCACCTGCCCTAAATAATTAATTTTTTAAATATATCTAAAAACCATAATTACTTACCTAAATCCAGATCATGTGTCAGGTTGGGTCCAATTCTTCCTTTTTCTCGTCTTTGTGATGAGAGGGTACTTCTTGCAGTGTCCATGTCCATGTAGTTGTAAACCTCTGACATAAAAAATGAACATAGCACATCCTTCTGTAGTGTGTACATCAATCCAAAGCACAGAGAGTGATTTCTGTCTGCAGTCTGGTTTCTCTGCTATCTGCATAAGTCCTTTTTGACAATTTAAGCTGACTCCAAGGGATTGAGTGGAATAGGGGAGGGGACCTTCAGCGCGCAGCCTGTGATTCACAGCCTCAGCTGTGCATGCAGCCCAGTGAAATTGTGTAGGGGGGGTGTCCCTTCCCTCCAATCAGGTCTCAGATTACACTCAACTCCTCTATTGTGCCTCCGTCTAAGGAAAATGATCCAAAAAAAATATTGAAGATTAGAAGACAGCACAACTTCCCCTTTGTCACTAAACTAAGTGAGGTTTTTCCTTGCAAATAGATCTTAGCTTAGTAAATAAGGTTGTGCCGACTTCCATAAGGTACAGGTGCAGAGCGGTAGGAAGAGAATGCAGGAGCCTTTTACTAATCATGGGTGCAATGCTCTGGTAGGCTCCTTAGAAAACCTCTAAAAATATGTGCATTCATTATTTTTTTTTTTTTTACTTTTTTTAAATGTAAATGTAAACTTATTGTCACCTCATTCACTAAAATAAGGGAAAATGTACTTTGAAAAGTGAAATGTCAATGAATTCTGAATTATCTCAAACTGCTGCCATCAACACAGGTCCAAAGCCCATCAGCATATGTCTTTATGCAGCTTCAAAAGTTCTATGAAAAACACAGTCAAGGAACTCCATAAATAGGGTCTAAAACACGCTTCAAAATTCCAACATGCCTCCACATGACAAATGTTAGTGCGAACAACAGATTTATGCACCTGTTGTACACAGGTAGGTGAATCTGGGGCATGCACAGAGTGTGGAGGCTCATTGAATCCCAAGCATCTATATCGAGGTCTCAAACTGGCATCTCTTCATCTGTTCCATTGTGCCTCTGCCTGTGGGAGTCATGCTTGTAACTGCCAGCCTTGCAATGCCTCATGGGACTTGCAACATCTGGAGGGCCGCTAGTTTGAGACCCCTGGTCTATATGGACACGCCATTCTCAATGCAATGCTGATTCCTTCCTGCTGCTGCACCTGTCACGTGGAACAGTGGTGGAAAGTTTTCTAATTGGGGTTGATGCCAAAGACACAAACAGACTGCTATTGGCTACAGAATCTGCCCACTGCCTGCTGTCAATTACAAGACAAGAGTGAACCTGATGAAGAACTATTGTCTCAGCTTCCCCTTTAGGCTCTGCCCACTGCAGACCCACTGGTTACATACAACACTGTATCTTGGCATAGGCCAAGGCCCAGGCCTAGGGTGGCACTTTGCAGGGGGGCATCACGAAAAGAGTTCCAGTCGGCTTGCGCTGCACTCTTTAGTGTAGCACTAGTCTTATGGGCCAGACTGGCCCAAAAGGCAAATTGGTCTGATGCTCCCATTAAGCGGCTGCACTGCTGTTGGTATGACAGTCCACACATATGTAGGGGGCCCGAGCGGCAGACCCCAAACAATAAGTTGTTGTGCGGGCATTCCACAACTGTGGGGGGCCTGACGCTTCTAGTTTTGACTGTCCTATCATCACAGCGGACCTTTCACATGAGTTCTCAGCTACAGAGAGACAGATGCCATGTCGGGAGGCTGAAACTGTCTGGAGGAGAAAGTCAGCTGATGGGTGCAGGTCAGTAGAGTGAAGCAGAAGGAGCTCCCCACTATGTGAGGTGACCCTGTCTAGGGAGAGGGGCAGTGGAGACATGAGAAGGTAGCCAGGCAGGCTTTAATTACACAGGCTGAAAGGAAAACCACATCAGTTGCTTGGGAATTGCAGGACAATTATCTAACTGCCGCAGGGCTTCTAAACTGGGTAGTAGGGTTGGTGCAGATGCAAGGGAGACTGAGAAGGTCAGCCACACTCAGGACATAGGTAGTAAGACTTTCCTGCAAACCTCTGGGTGATAATCTAATATATAAACTGTATATTCTAAAAACCCCTGAGGGCTTTCGAGCTTGAAATGGTCTATATGACTGTTAAATATTAGAAAATCTTCTTATTTATTTGCCTTTGGCAGAGGATTTGGATATATTATAGTGACTTACCATAGATATCAGCTACTGGTAATCAATATAGGAGGTAGGTGTTAATGTTTATATGGTAGCTGACTAGATTATATAGCATTGGAGTAGAAGGAAAGCTACACTATTTGGGTGAAACTTGCATTGCAATTACCTAGCTGCCAAAGAGCTTTAAAACTAGGGATGGTGCAGACACGAGGGACACTGACATGGTCCCCTATACCTGGCAGGTAGGTAGTAGAACTCTCCTGTAATCCTTTGTTTGTATCAGCTGTACATATTAAGGAATCTTAATTTTATTTCTGTTGATTGCTGATGAGAAAAATTAACAGATGGACTTATTTGTTCCTGCCCCAAAACCTTCCTTTACTTGATGCCTGGACCACATACCTTCATCACTGTGCTGTATGTTTTCAGCTGCACCACTGGCATAATTATAGCCTCTTAGTCCTCTCTATAAATGTAACAGAAATTTATGCTTATGCTTAAAGCACACTGAATAGAAAGAAGGGAGAAATACTGTGAGCTATTAGGGAAAACTGGCACCTACAAAGTGCATTGTTTCTGGCATGGATAATTATAATGTCAAGTCAATAAATAGGTGCAAAACTGGCTTAAGTGTAATGACAGCCATAAGCAGCACTGTGAATATCTAGTATGACTATGAATGCAAATTAAAGAGTCCTCTGTTCTTTTATAATATGTTTTACAAGAATTGTGTCTGATGATACGACCATTTCTAAGGCCACTTTCACACCGAAGCGTCAGCTGTGTTAGCGGTAAATCATCGCTAGTTTTAGTGGCGCTTTTCTGTCGTTTTAGCAGCACTTTTTCGGCCATTAGCGGTGGGGCTTTTAACCCCCGCTAGCAGCTGAAAATAGGTTAAAAGTGCCCGCAAAGCGCCGCTGCTGAAGTGCTTTGCAGGCACTTCAGCAGCACTGGCCATTGATTTCAATGGCAGGAGCATTTTGGGAGCAGTGTATTCACTGCTCCTAAACCGCCCCAAAGACGCTGCTTGCAGGACTTTATCTAATGTCCCGCAAGCGCACCACTCCACAGTGAAAGCACTCAAGCTTTCACACTGGAGTCACAGGAGATGCGCTTTACAGGCGCTTTACAGGTGCTATTTTTAGAGCTAAAACATCTGTAAAACTCCTCAGTGTGAAAGTGGCCTAACTAAGAGTAACATATTAGGCAGGTACATGGGAGGATGGAAGGACATAAAAAGCAGCATAAGGGAGCATGTAAAATGTCTCCAAGAAAGGAAACTGTTGTATGTATTGTGACATCAGCTGGCATTTGTTAGTAGATGCCTAAACATATATACAGCCAAAGTAGAATATGGGGTTACATGTATTGCTGAGCTCCTCTGTATGCAAAAGTCGGATTGATACATGATTTATTAAAATGTAATGTCTAATGCTGCTGAAAAATGTGTGACAGTATTATTCCAAAAAAAGAAAAATTACATAGCTCTTATCTGTAAAGAAACACTAGTCTACAAAGGTATTCCAAAATGACAATTTACCAATCCTGCTGGGAGGCTGCCCAACTTCATGGACAAATTAAAGTTTCCCAGAATTTCAGATGTGATGCATGGAACAGGGTAAACTTGTTTTCAGTCTGTCCTCAAACGTTGATCGTATCTAATTTCTATTACCTAGAACATATTGAGTCTGTTGGCAAAACTTCTCTTGGATTAACCTATTATTCTTCAAACTCTGCAGAGAAATAACCCAGATGTTCTTAAGGCTAAGCCATTGCTCTTCACTGACATAGCAAAATCCTCAACAACAAATATGGGCAAATTGAAAGATGTATGTACTCTGTCAACTACTCTGCAATAGAAAATATTAACGCCCTATTAATATTTCCGCCCGGCCTTACCTTAATGAGCATGATATACACAAATTGTGCACAGATCACACATAAGGCCCTTTTCACATGACAAGCCCGCTCAGATCCACAAGTCCATTTTTCTGGCTGATCCAAGAGGGCAAACCATTGACTCCTATGGGGAGACGTATGTCAGCGGAGATGTGTCCGCTGACACCCATCTGCCACCTGATCCGCTAAAGACAGACGTATGGCAATACGTTCACCATCCATCTTGGCGCATCAGATCAGATGAGATCTGATGAAAACGGGCATGCTGTCCACTTTCATCCGATCTCTCCATAGGAATCAGCAGCGCTCTGACAGGCCCCTCCCCGCTCAGTGAGCAGAGACGAACCTGTCATCCGCTGACTCAGTGGAGATCAATGGAGCAATCTACTGCTGAGCTAGCGGACTCTGCTAAATGGATCCGCCTCATGTGAATGAGGCCTAACTGTTTTTTTTGTAATGCACTGCAGAGCACTGTAATGCAGCTGTGTTGCCTTAAAGTGGTTGTAACCCTAAAAAAAAGAAAGCTCCTGTTTCCATTATAGCAGGTTAAACAGCACAACCAGAGGTATGTGATAGTGTCTTCTTATGCACCCAGTGGATAGCATTATTAGCTGTACTGGTATGATATTTGGCCAAGCCAACCTGATTTTAACGTATGTGCTCTTGAATTAGTGTCATTTACCGGTTGGAGGCTGAGGTACTGAGAGGGTTCCCCTTGTGGCTAAGTGCAACACACCCCTGGAGATGGAACAGGGAGTGTAGTGCCCAAAGAAGTATGGTTTGCCAGGGGCTGCTGTAGTCCGAAGAGCTGATCACCAGGAGATGGCTGTAGCAGGCTGGAAGCACTAGAAGGGTAGGTATGCTGAGGTCCTTGGTAAGGATGAGCTGAACAACCCCCGGTTCGGTTCGCACCAGAACCTGCGAACAGACCTAAACTTCGTGTGAACTTTAGAACCCTAATAAAGTCTATGGGACTCGAACATTCAAAATCAAAAGTGCTAATTTTAAAGGCTAATATGCAAGTTATTGTCATAAAAAGTGTTTGGGGACCTGGGTCCTGCCCCAGCGGACATGCATCAATGCAAATTTTTTTTTTAAAGACTACAGTTTTTTCGGGAGCAGTGATTTTAATAATGCTTAAAGTGAAACAATAAAATGTAATGTAATATTCCTTTAAATTTCATACGGGGGGGGGTGGGGTGGGGTGTATAGTATGCCTGTGAAGGGGCGCATGTTTCCCGTGCTTAGAACTGTCCCTACACAAAGTGTAATTTCTGCAGGAAAAAAAGTCATTTAAAATAATTTGCGGCTATAATGAATTGTCGGCTCCCCGTAATACAGAGAACAGTCATTGAAAGCCATTGATAAAAGCGTGGGGTTCCCCCAAATTCAATTACCAGGCCCTTCAGGTCTGGTATGGATATTAAGGGGAACTCCACGCCAATTTTTTTTAAAAATGCCATGGAGTTCCCCCTAAAAATCCATACCAGACCCTTTATCTGAGCACGCAACCTGGCAGGCCGCAGGAAAAGTGGGGGGGCTAGAGAGCTCCCCCCCTCCTGAACCGTACCAGGCCACATGCCCTCAACATTGCGAGGATGCTTTTGGGTCCCCCAAAGCACCTTGTCCCCATGTTGATGAGGACAAGGGCCTCATCCCCACAACCCTGGCCGGTGGTTGTGGGGGTCTGCGGGCGGGGGGCTTATCAGAATCTGGAAGCCCCCTTTAACAAGGTTTCTGCTACATCAGAGGGGGCGGGGTCACCTGCACATCATTGGGGAAGCCCTTGCGTCAGAGGAGTACGTCAGTGAAGAAGTGTCAGGCTGACGGGATCCCCGCAGTGTCTCTGGTAGAGACAGAGGATGGTTGTGCTGCGCTGGAGGGAGAGATCACCCATCGCTGGATCAGATCAGCCATCACTGGACCACGGAGAGATGATCATCCGTCGCTGGATAGCAAGAGTGGATTACCACAGCTGGAATCTTTTTTTTATTTTTAATAAAGGCCCTTTGCAGTGGTGTGTGTGTCTTTTTTAACAATTTTTTACACTTTCTTTGTGAAATGTTAGGGGTACTTTTGTACCCCTTACCATTTCAAACAGGAGGGGGCCGGGATCTGGGGGTCCCCTTGCTAAAGGGGGCTTCCAGATTATGATAAGCCCCCTACCCGCATACCCCGACAACCACCAGGCAAGGGTTGTGGGGATGAGGCCTTTGTCCCCATCAACAAGGGGACAAGGTGCTTTGGGGTCAGACTCCAAAGCACCCTCCCCATGTTGAGGGAATGTGGCCTGGACGGTTTAGGAGGGTGGTCCTCTCTCGTCTCCCCTTCTTTTCCTGTGGCCTGCCAGGTTGTCTGCTCAGAAAGGGTCTGGTATGGATATTGGGGGGACCCATATGCCATTATTTTAAAAAAAAATTGGTTCAGGGTTCCCCTTAATATTCATACCAGACCCAAAGGGCCTGGTAATGGACTGGGGGGGGAGGGGGCATGCCATTTTTTTCAATGAGTTTTATCTATATTGCCGAGGCCCGACAATTCATTACAGCCGAAATCAGTTTTAAATGACAATTTTTCCTTTAGAAATGTATTTTTGCTGCAGTACTATAGACACCCCCCAGGCATGATATTTAAAGGAATATTTCATTTCTATTGTTTCACATTAAGCGCTAAAAAAAAAATCACTGCTCCTGAAAAAACTGTTTTTAAAACATTATTTTGCATTGATACATGTCCCCTGGGGGCAGGACCCGGGTCCCCAACCACTTTTTATGACAATAAATTGCATATAAGCCTTTAAAATGAGCAGTTTTGATTGTTCATGCTAATGTCCCATAGAGTTTAACGGTGTTCCGGCGGCTTTTGAATTTGCCCCGAACACCGCATATTGTTCGGCGTTCACCTGAACATTCGAACAACCAAAGTTCGGCCTGAACTTATGCCTGGTCTGAACCAATCGCCCATTCCTACTGCTGACACAAAGCCTCTATTGGGGAAGCACCTCCGTCGGCCTCAGACATGGCTGGATTATACTGTCACATATCAGTTGGAGGCCAAGGTGCTGAGAGGGCTCCCCTTGTGGCGAAGTGCAACACACCCCTGGAGCTGGAACAGGGAGTGTAGTACCCAAATAAGCACTGTTTGCCAGGTGCTGCTATAGTCCGAAGAAACAGGGTCAAGGCAAGCCAGGTTGGTAATGGGGAGTCCAGAAATCAGGAATATAGAGGCACAGGGAACACAGGGGGCTGTCGATATTCCAGCAACATTATGCTTACAGCAGCAGTTTTAAATAGGCCAGTGGGTGCCAGTATCCGTCACGCTATGTGCGTGCTATTGCACATGCGTGTACGCCTGTTCGTTCCATCATGCATTTGAGTGTGCCGGTTCGTGATGCGCACACTAGCGTGCATGAAAGTTCTCCATATGCGCCTATGCTGGATATGGGACAGTTCTTCAATGGCCATTTTCCTGACAATCAAGGGTAAGATCCTGGTGGCTAAGATTTTAGTAAACAATTTAAATCGACATTCAACAAAGAAATTGGTCGATAATTAATACACTAATAAATAAGAGCCTTACACATGTCTTACATATATTACTTGCTACTCCTACAGAAATAGAAAATGACCATAAGTGCTCTATAAATGCAGACACATGCACATAGAATTGCAAGAATACCTCCCTTTGATCCACTGACATCAGATCTATTCCTTCCTTAGGAATTACAGTGATGCTGGCTCAGAGGATATCTGCTGGCAACAACCCCCCCCACCCCCACCCCCCCTTAAATTAAACCCCACTCTAAACAGTTGGGCCAAAAAATGCAAAGCATTTTTAATACTTCAAGCAGAACCCATCGGGCCTGGGGCCTTGTTGGGAAAACTCTCCTCCACCAGAAGCAGAACTAAACTTAACGAAAGAAAATATTTCAAGCAGGTAGCAGACTTTTCTAGCAGAATTTCTGTCTCTTTTGCCCAAAAAACTCCTTTACCTGTCTGCTAGCAAGTTTTTTTGTGTGTACACAGCCCATGGCACATGCATGATGCAGTGTCCACTCCTGATCTACTCTTGTCATCTGTAAGATGCAATAATGGAGCCAGGCCCTCAAATAATGTAATTCCAGTATGTATGTGCAGAAGTTACATCAACAGCAGTTATTCATAGTACATGAACGAATGTTTGTAAAGAAACAAACCTCCAAAAAATGGTTATTGCTCTGCAGAGGTGTCCATATGGAAGTGAATGCTTGAGAAAATCTTTTACATCAAGGGCTAATCTTTATTGGTCATGAAATACATATAAACATTGCCAATGTGTTTTGCGATGCTAACAATGTCCACTTTAATACAGACACCATATTAACACCTTCCCACTTGGCCTATAGCAGAATGACGGCTGCACAGTGGCTTTGTCATCCTGACTGTACATCATATGACATCCTTCACATTACACTGCTCATGTGTGCCCCTGGAGGAGCGCGTCACCAATAGGTATAAAGAGCCGATGACGTAGGCTCTTTACCATGTGATCAGCTGTGTCCAGTCACAGCCGATCACATGTAAAAAAATGCTGGTTATCAGCATTTGCTTTCCTCAGCGTTGTAAGTGTATGAGGAATGGAAAGCCATTAAGCAGCTTTCCAGCTACATGGGCCATTTACACTGATAATCATTGCAGCCCCATCAATGCTGCCTTATCAGTTCAACATCATCAGTGCCCATCAGTGCCACCTTATCAGTGCCCATCAGTGCAGCCTCATCAGTGCCAATCAGTGCTCATCAGTGCACCCTCATCGGTGCCCATCAGTCCAGCCTCATCAGTGCACATGCGTGAAGAAGAAAAAATTACTTATTTGCTAAATTGTATAACAGAAACAAAGAAAAATATTTTTTTTCTTTTCAAAATTTCTGGTCTTGTTTCATTTGTTTAAAAAAAAAAAAATCCAGTGGTAAATAAATATCACCAAAAGCAATCTCTAATTGTGCTAAAAAAATGATAAAAATGTAATATGGGTACAATTTTGCATGAATGCACAATTGTCATTTAAAGTGCGACAGTGCTGAAAGCTGTAAAATTGACCTGGGCAGGAAGAGGGTGAAAGTGCCCTGTATTAAAGTGCTTAAAGACACCAAAAATGTACAGCAACAATATGCAGTATGTATACAAACATTATTACAAAAAAGCATAATATACTGTTTATAGCAACAATATATCCATATCATCTACTGTATATTATATGTATTAGTATCATAATATATATAATATAAGATAGGTATTTAATAACACAAAGTTGTATAAAAGAATATGCATTTAAAAAGAAAAAAAAGATGCACATTATGGCAAATGCTGAAGAGATCCACTGCGGCTTTAGCTTCCCTTCAATATATAATTATGATAATTATGATGTCTGCAGCCACATTCCTGTTATACTACTACAATTATTTTTACCAAAATGAATTGTACCATAATTAGTATCAATACATTGTACTACTACCGTTTTTAGTACTGGTTCTGTACTGCTTTACATCTATGAACTTATGATAGATAACATAGCCAAAAAATAAGATAGATGGATTGATCTTTGCACAGTGAACCAATAAATTTTTATCTTGTAATAAATGATGCTGTAGAAGTGGAGCTTAGAAGTTGTACAATGAAAATGGTATTATCACATTGAACAGAAGTGTTTGAGCACAACCTGCCTCATTGAATCCTAGAGTGTGGTCATTCAAAGAGGGAAGGAGTCATAGAAAAGAAAAGATTATTTGTTTCAAATATCCTTCATGCATTTTTCAGACCCAGCAAGCAGGATCAGTATTTTATGCAAGCATGAACACAAATTGCCGTAGATTAGCTTTCTCTTCTCTCCTGCCTGCTTCTTGGAATCGATTGTCCATTAATGTATTTCTCTGTGTTTTTTATGAAGCCCTAAATCTGTTTTATATAGGCTTCTAGAAGGAGGGACAATACCATAAAACAAATGAATTGGCATATTTCAGAACTCTTGTACAACTTTTTTTTTTTTTTTTTCCATTTCTGCGTGTGCTTTTTATTAAATGTTAAAGAACAAAAGATTAAACCAATATTTTCAGAGGAAGACAAAGCATTTAAAATTAATTCTTAAAGTAAATTTAACAAAGAATAAACAAGACAAGCAATAATGTAATGATATGCT
Source organism: Lithobates pipiens (assembly GCF_037356315.1). Lineage (NCBI taxonomy): Eukaryota > Metazoa > Chordata > Amphibia > Anura > Ranidae > Lithobates > Lithobates pipiens. The sequence goes on from NW_027507790.1 coordinate 71,523,825, forward strand.
GACATTCTACCAGTAAGAAGCATGGCAAGTCACCTGGGAAATGGTCTTGAATAAAACAGCAGTGTGTGTACAAGGTCATCTGAGACAAGCCTCCTTTGTTACAATATAGATACTGCACATTGTTGTATTAACTTTAGCTCAGATGTGGATAATAGCAATGTAGGTCATATATGATTTAATTTGAATTGTGTGATTGAGAAGAAAAATTCCATGAGTTGGTTTGCAAAGGAGTTTCTTTTTTTTTTGCCAGCGCACAGAAAACCTTAATTCACTTGTATTCCTGTCAAATATTTCAGCATAATTTTTGTGGCACCGATAGCTTGATGTTTAATATTAATATGATGGCGACAACAATAATATACCTTATATATACTCGAGTATAAGCCAACCCGAATATAAGCCAAGGCACCTAATTTTACCACAAAAAACTGGGAAAATTATTATTGACTCGAGTATAAGCCTAGGGTAGGAAATGCAGCCGCTACTGTAAGTGGAAAAGAGGGTCAACAATGCCCATCTGCATCTCACTGTGCCCATTTTCAGCCTCACTGTGCCATCTTCATGCCTCACTGTGCCATCTGCATGAACCTCTGTGCCATCTCCATGCCTCACTGTGCCATCTCCATGCCTCACTGTGCCATCGGGTCGGCCATGTCCATGCCTCACTGTGCCATCTGCATTCCCCCTTTTTTTATTTTTTTCCTCTTTCCCTTTCCTTTTTTTTTATGCTTCACATTTTACTTTTTCACTGCACCCTCCCCTCTCATCACTGCACCACCTCACCTCCCATTATGATATGACTGCTTTGTGAATTTTTAAATAATTTTGTTATTAGCCTGATTTTTTTTTTTAAATCGCCCTTATTTAAGTCCATATATTCCCCTTACTTCATACAACACAATCCTTTCTCACTCACCAATTGTAATAGCTTCTCTTATAACTTTTTATATACGATTTTGGGTTTTTTATTTTTATTTCATTTCAATTTATTTATTATATTTCATCTTATTTCTTATTCACTCTTTTTTTCTTTTTCTTTCTTTTCTTCCCCTTCCATTTTTCCTTTCTTAATTTCCCCAGGGTTTTTTAATATAAATAAAACATTTTTATTTTTTATTTGATTTTTTCTTCTCCTTTTAGTCTCTTAAATTATTTTTAAACTAGTCCGCATTTTTGTATATTTTATTTTTTATTATTCATTTATTTTATTCCACCATCCCTTAAATCATTTGAGTCAGTAATTCGTTTATTATCACTATTATTCCATTTAGTGAAAAAGTATAGACCACTGGCCTTACGAAAAATATACACTTTTAAAAAATATATATTAATATAATACAAACGGATATAATTTAATCTGTGCTTATGGAATGCACTGACGATGCTACCATTTGATGCCCAAACTGCAGGCGCGGCTTGCTTGCGCTCACACTCCACATTTTGGCTTTGGGGGACTTTCCATACATGTAACTCCTCGCAAGATTCACAGTGGCGCCTCTGTCCTTATCCGTGGTGTGCCGGCCGACCAGGGACCCGTGCTGGGACCGCTGTGGTGGAAAACTTGAGAGGATTTTAAATTCAGGAGAAACTGCTAAACATATGTGATTGGTAACTATATGCAAAACAGTAAGATGTTGTATCACTACTGTCTAAGTGATTATAATGATATATTTTAATAAATGTAAACTTCTTTACAGCACTTAATCCTCTGAAGATGACCGTGGGGGTCAAAATGCGTCAGCTTCATTCAAACGACGCCATCCTACCGCGGATATCTCTAACACTGTGTTTAGCTTTATATATGCTGTTTTGCTGCTACCTCCTGGATCATAGCTCATAATTCATTACTATTGTCATTCCTGATACTTATATGTCCTATTAAAGCTTTTTCTATTTTTAAATATTGATATATATTTTTTTCTAATTTGTTGCTGCCTAGAAAACCCCATTTTGGGGGACAATTCCTTTTTTTTTTTTTTGCATTCCCCACTGTGCCATCTTCATGCCTCACTGTGCCATATCCATGCCCCAGTGTGCTATCTGCATGCCCCACTGTGTCCATCTGCAGGCTCATGTATCTGCCCTCCGATCTCCAGAACACCGGCACTGTGACATGCAGTCTAGTTGGTGGCCGTGCAGTGTAGCAAAGCCCTGCCTCCTCCTCGTCCATGACAGAACACTGATTCAGTTTCCCAGCAGTGAGTCAGTGTTCCGCATATCTTTGTTACACTGCACGGCCACCGACTAGACTGCATGTCACAGCGCCGGGAGATCAGGTGCATAGGGCTGCAGATGGACATAGTGACCCGAGTATAAGCCATGGTGGCTTTTTCAGAACAAAAAAATGTGCTGCAAAACTCGGCTTATACTTGAGTATATACGGTATATACTGTATAGATAAGGAGAATGAAATTTTACACTTGTTCAATATATTGGTGCTGAAATTTAGGCTCCATGCACACTAGTGTTTTTTTAGCTCCTAGAAGCTGTTATTAGCATTTTTTTGTTTCGCAATTTAGTTTTCATCCGAAAAATACATTTATTTAGTTATTTGTTTTTATTTATTTTGTTTTCCGTTAAAAATTGCATTCGTCAGAAAATCCAAATTAATTAAGGTCAAATCTTTCATTGAAGGCTTATGGTGTCTGTCGAATGCTCAAAGAAGATTCGACGGAGCAGATAAACTGAATGACTCCATATAGTTTAGCTTCTCCGTTGAATCAATGTTTGTATGTTTTTTGCTGCTTTGTCGAATCTTTGTCGTTCATGTTGAATGTATATAATTCAAACAGAAAATGGACTGGTGATAGTGATCACTGATGAGACAGGTAACAAGATAGGGTATATAGAATCTATATAGAATCTCAATATATAGAATCTATAATAATAAATCCCCCCCACAACACGGGCAGCCTCTGAGGCTATCACAACACTAGCAACACTAGTATCACTATCAGGTTCACAACACTAACACAATAGCAGCAGATTATTATGAAAAAGTTAAGTTGAACTGTAGCTTGCTTCACTATTGTTCTGCTGCTGTGCTTATGCTTAATTGCTAAATAATTTAGGTTCTCTGACAAACGGACCAGCTAAGATTGACTGTCTTCTGAAATGATTCAGTGTGTGTGTCTCTCTGCTAGCAATCGTAAGTGAAAATAAGTTGGCTGTACGTGTGTACTTAGTTCTAACTATTTTACTGCTCCTCCTCTTTGGTTACAATCAGCCAAAAACATTCATCTTCATCATTATTTTTATTTTACTTCCCCCACCCAATTCCAGCAGTGATCTTTTCTCTCTATGTTGAATCTTTTCTTTCTATGTCAAATCTTTTCTCTCTATGTCAAATCTTTTATCTCTATGTCAAATCTTTTATCTCTATGTAGAATAATCCTGGACCAATAGAGTTAAGGTTAGGCACATTCGACCACAGGTTAGATAGACACAGATTGTTATTGTCAGCGACATGTTGAATCTCCTATCTGTATCGAACTGTTGTAACAATATAACGAATATAAAGCATTTGTTTATGTCGGATCTTTCATTTTTCGGATTCTGCACTTTCGTTATCGTTTGTTAATACGATAACGAAAATACCTGAAATTTGGGCAAAAATACATTCCGACGAAAACAAATACACATGTCTAACTAATAGTGTTTTTTTAGCTTTTTTTTTTCTTTTACTGCAAAAATGCTACTAAAACGCTAATGCTCCTAAAATACTGCTAAAATGTCACTACAAAAAGCTATTACCAGTGTTTTTTCCAGCGTTTTTTTGCTTAAAAGAAAGCTAGTGTGCATTGAGCTTTTATGTACCAAATTCTTATTAATTACCTTAAAACTGGGCCTATTTGTATATTGTGAAAGATTATGTTATGCTGAATAAATTGATACCCAACATGTTACACTTCAAAATTGTGCCCGCTCTTTGCATGTAGGTTGCATGTTTTGAGTTATAGAGGAGGTCTAGAATTATTGATCTCGCTCTAACGATCGCGGTGTTACCTCACATATGTGGTTTGAACACCATTTTGTACTCGAGCATGGCGGGACAGGTTAAAAAAAATTCTTATCTATTTTACTTTTTTATTTTTACACTGTTCTTTAAAATAAAATTGTGTCACTTTTATTTCTATTACAAGGAATGTAAACATCCCTTGTAACAGAAAAAAAGCATGGCAGGACCTCTTAAATATGAGACCTGGGGTAAAAAAAAATGTTGTTTGAAAAAAAAAAAGTCCATTTAAGAACTATGGGTGGAAGTTTTGATGTCACTTTTGCCCTGCAATGGTATGGAACCTGGTGGGGGCCATTTTCCCCTCACTCAGCTCCATACCACACAGGGAGAAGGATTTGATTGCCTCCACTGCTGCTGGCAGCTCTGGTAAGCGGCGGAGGGCACCGGATCATTGCGGGAGAGGGGCGGCTCTGCCGCTGAGACCACATTTATATGAAAGCAGACCGCCTGCTGAAGAAGTGGATACCAGCTAGCTGCTGCCATAACAACGAAATTCCACTTCAAAGTCACCATATAATGACAGGGGGCGGTCCGTAAGTGGTTAAGGACATGCCAAAAGCAGTTTGCGAGACTTTTTGAGAAGCCAAACAACATACTGTACTGCTTGCAGTATATAGTGAGAAGAGTGGAAACCACAATCATTGGTTTATTTTTTGTTTGTTTTAGAACATATATTACAGACAAGAGACAAGTTGTGAATTCATTAAAGTGTAAGAAAAGTAATCATAAATATGCTTAAATATGTTCCCTCTCCTCTTCTATTATCTATCCTGCCTAGCCTGTATAAAAAAGATGTGCGTACTTACCTAATATTACATCTTCCCTGCAGCAGCCATGACATAGGGAAGCCAGAGCTGCAGGATCACATGACTAGGTGGAGCAGATTAAAAGTAGGTAACTACACAGATTTTTTTACTGGGTAGACAGGATAGGTGAGTGTGTGAGCGTGTGTGTTTAATGTTAACTGCTAATGAAATGCATCTCAACCTCCTCTCTATTGCTGTCCTCCCACAGTAAACCAATTCTGTCATTAAACATTTTATAGAGACTGGGGACATACTATCAGTGTAGTGTGTCAAAGACTGCTCCCTTAAAGGGGTTGTAAAGCTTTGTTTTTTATTTTCTAAATAGGTTCCTTTAAGCTAGTGCATTGTTGGTTCACTTACCTTTTCCTTCGATTTCCCTTCTAAATGTTTTTCTTCTTTGTCTGAATTTCTCATTTCCTGTTTCTCCTCAGTAAACTTCACACCATCATCCGAGAGGTGTTTAGTCAGCCAGAACAGCTTACTGAACAGCTTACTGAGGAGGAACAGGAAGTGAGAAATTCAGACAAAGAAAAAAAACATTTAGAAGGGAAATCGAAGGAAAAGGTAAGTGAACCAACAATGCACTAGCTTAAAGGAACCTATTTAGAAAATAAAAAACAAATCTTTACAACCCCTTTAAGGGTGCTCTTCACAGGCAATTGTATGATACAGACAGCAATGCAGAAGTCATCAGGTTAGTGTCTCTCTGCCTTCTTTAATTGTATTTCCACTTCCATATTTCTAACCTTTTGTAGGTTTTTAGGAGGAAATGTCGTGACTGACTGCAAGGTTTTGAGGTGAACAATCTCAGAGTTATTCTGTCCTAAGTCTGTCCTCATTAACATGCAATGCAAAAAGCCAAGTCTTTACACCATTAATACTTTGCTAAGACAGATAGTGTCCACATCTAGTTACAATTGGCAATAAAGATTTTCATTACAGCAAAGACAGGGTTAATTATGGCAAACCTCTTCATAGCCAAGGAGAACTACCCAAGATTTTTATACATGCTGAAGGGTCCAGAATAGAGCATCTAAAAAAAGTAAGCTACAATTGTTACATTTCTTTCAGCAAAGCTATGTGAATGGGGACATGTAACAAATATAAAGTAGGTGTCATCTCTACTTGGCTGCAAAAGTATAAAATATACTTTAAGGACCACCCATCATTGGGAGAGGAGAAGATTGCAGAGAAAGAGGACCACATCCAAGAATAAAGCCAGCAGTATTGGACAGTAATAGATTCCTATAACAAGTCTTAGGCTTTCCCAATCTAGACAGAACTGAAAAGACAGACTGGGGTTCAGATGTACGTAACAGGAAGAATCAGGAGTATGGAGGGACTCTGCTGCTGTAGAAGACTTAAAGGATTTTCTGCATTACACAACTTGCTCAAACCTGAAGTTTAGGTATGTTTTTTTTTGATTTGTAGGTGTGAAAGTGATGACATGTTTAATGTTGAAAGTGGAAGTGATGTACCATGGGACGGTAGGCGGCATAAACTCCAAGCTTATAAAGAACACTAGACACACCAAACTGGAATAGTAATGACTGCCGCCTTGTTTATTGGCTTTCACAAATATAAGCAATTCTTACTTCACCATAACCCTTTCAATCAATTAATAATTTAAAACTGTAAACAAAATCAGCCAAAATCAGAGGGGCGCTTTTCAAATATCCCTATGTCAACTGGCAAAGATCTCCCTCAGCCTCCTGCTTAAATAGGGGTCCTAAAAATTTCTGGAATGTCTGGGGGGGGTTAGGTGACCTTAAATGTCCTATCCTAGAGGACCCTCCCAGAACCTCCAGAACATTCCTAATCAGGTGACCTTTTTTTACCTATCACAAACCCCGCCATTGAAAACAATCAATGGAAGTCTTGAAACTCTTACCACCACCATCCCATGAGGGAAAGGGGGGCCTTAAAACAGGCTACCCTCCCTTTCCTCATATTTTCTTGCTTCCCCTGTATGAGTAGCTACACCTAGCTAACAAGTGAGAAGCCTCACTTTCCTAATTTATAGTGTGCACTGCTAGTAATATGGAGTCATGTGTGACCTATATTAATGTTTAGAAGAGGAGAGAGTGGTGCAAAATGCCTAAATCGTGGAATACTAATCAATGGAAGACTGTAATATGGTCCAATAAATCGAGCTTCACACTGTTCTTAACCACCATCCGTGTTTACGTGTGGGGAACACCATCCCTAGCTTATGACTAGGACTGTCTTGCGCAAACAGTAAAGCATGGTGGCGGTGCAATCATGGTTTGGGTATCCTTATCTCAGTATTCTGCATGCCCTATTATCACCTTGAAAAGTAGAGTCACTGCCAGTGACTATGTACACATTTTGGCCAACCATGTGCGCCCCATTATGCAGACCTTCCGAAGATAGCGCCTTTAACTAAGATGATAATGCTCCGATTCATACAACTGGTGTTGTCAAATCATGGTGTGATGAGCATGCAGACAAAGTCTTGCACCTTCTCTGGGCACTGCAATCGCCAGACCTCAATATCATAGAGCCACTATAGTCAATTTTGCAGCACAAGGCTCGGGCTTGTTTTCCTCCTCCTGCATCTCTGTGAGAACTGGAATTGTTTTTGTTTGAAGAGTGGCATCCATAATCCACCATCCAAGACTTATAGTTGTTAATTCCCAGGAGAATTCAGAGTGTCTTGGATGCCAAAGATGGTCCAACACCATATTAGGTACCAATTCATTTTTTTACCTGGTGTTTCCATATTTCTCCAACTCCTGTAAATCTATCTAGTCTACTCCTATTAATATGAGTGATCTTGAAGTTTTAAAACTTACTTTTTGAAGAATCCCATACATTTACTTCCTGGAATTCTGTGACACATATTACCCACACTATGCCCTGTGAGTATGAACTGCTTGTGTCACACATTTCACAGAGCCTGCCTTCTAAACTATTAAGGTGCTGAGAGGAGGAGATGTATCAGTACAGGAATCCCTGCTGGCAGGCAGCAAAGTACCATGGCAAATGCAGTCTTTAGAGATTGACAGTGGCGTTGCTATGAGGGTGCGGGGACCGCACCCGGGTGACACCAATCAAAGGGGTGACACCAGGGGCTGGGACTAGGTGGGGGTGGAAGGGCTCCAGTCTCGGGCGCAGTGTGCGAGCATGGGGGGGTGCCAGTGGGCTGCTACAGTGTCGGCGATCACTAGCATGGAGCATTTGACAACATCTCCTGCACAGTGTCCCCGGGCCTCCAGTGCAGCGATTGCCGTTACTTTAGCAGCTGGTATCTGCCCCAGCCAGCAGTGTCAGAGCGCAGAGGGAAGTTCCTGCAGGTTCCTCCTCTGCTTTTGGCATGTCTTCTGACAGGAGTGGAGGAGGAGCCTGGGAAGGAGATCTCCTGGCGCTGAGGTCCCAGTAACTGATAACCAGTAAGTCTGTGCTGGGGGCAGGTATCTGAGGATTTGAGCAATAAGAGGAAGGATTTATTCAGAGAGGGATTAAGAGGTTTTTTATGGGAAAATCTGGAGGCGAGTGACTTTGTATTGGGGTGGGGGTTGTGCTTGCAGGGGAGGATTGGCAGGAAGGGATTAAAAAAGAGGATTTGACTTGTGTTGAGAGGGGGATTTGTGCTGAAAGGGAAAGAGGGTATATGGGGTTGAGAATTTTTGTTAAGAGGGGGAATATTGGGGGGGGGGATTTGTGATGAGAGGAAGGGGATGAGGAAAGGAGGAAGAGGAATTGTGCTAGGAAGAGGTATATAGGGGTGAGGGGCACTCTGCACATAGTTATTTAGACAATGGGGGGGGCGGGGTGACACCATGTTTTACCGCACCAGGTGACACAAACCCTAGTGATGCCACTGGAGATTGAAGATAATGCTAACCCTCTTTTATTGAACTGTATTGTCCGTGTATTCTCTCCCTTTATATTGTAAAGTGCTGCCTAAACAGCGCTATATAAATCCTAATAATAATATTAATAATAAAACAAAGTAATGAGCAGAGGAAAAGCCACAAAGCAGGCACAGGATCCAAAAAGTTGTGGAAAGTGATGGCCAGAGGTAGGCAAAACTTATAACATGAAGAGAGATTTATATAGTAAGTTTATATTTGTATTTTTATTACAATGATGAAGTTTTAATTATGTATCATATACTCTGATGCCCAAAGCGAGGCTTTAGTTTAAAGTAGGAAGTAATTATTGTATTGTATCTTAGGTGTGTTGTTACTTTATATGAACTAGAAGGCATGGAAGTTGTTAATGTCACACATATTATATTTATGTTTACACTGAGTGTAAGTCGTGTTTTAGATTTAATTGCTGGTGCGCTAAATTTAAAGTTTGCAATCTGGCTTCTGCTTTTCAGCTACTTCATAGTTACTGAGCTTTAAGCCATACAGCTTAAACCATCTGAGAAGTTATATGAGTTTTCAGCAGGTTTGTTAAAGCCAGCTTTTTTTCCATTTTCCCCTTAATGTTCTGGAAGGAGAAGAGTCATTGAAGAGCTGCTGAGTCCTTTAGTGCACACAAGGGAAACATTTGAGGTGCTTAGGCTATTGTATGGTGTCTGCCAACCTCTGCTATTCTCATCAGCAGTTGTATGCGCTGGACAATTATATCCAGACACTCCGAAGGAAGACAGAAGCCAGAACACAGTGATTTCACTTTCATTGCTACAACTAATAGTCATACAAACCTTCATGAGGCCATCTATTTTATGGCTATTGCTCAGCTTAGAGGAGTTTGTATAATATAAAATGTTATTTTATAATCTTTAGACTGCTCGTTCAGCATAGCCTTTCCAGCATTATGACTGTTATAGATCAAGCCTTTTAGAAGTGAATCAACACATGAGAAAAATACAGTAATTAGAGAAAAGGGTGTCTGTTCTTTGAAGTGGCAGTTCAAGAGAAACATTTCATTGCACTGAATTGGTGTGGAATTAGAACTTATAGTAGCTGCTAGCAGCAGAACAGAAGAGCCTCAGTTTTCGATTAAACTAAGTTATCAAGTCAGAATGTGATTTAATCATATTTAGTGGCAGCTCACAGCTGCAGTTGTTGGAACAGTTTTAGAAGAGACATACCTTGTGACTAGCTGGCCCAAGGGTATAGTGTATTTTACATTAGAAGGCTTCTATGTGTTGGCAAGCTTTCAATTCCCCAAATTCACAGAAGAAAAGACTTAACGTTTCTGGTACTACAGCAGTAAAGTTTGTAGGTCTGTGATCCCTCAAAGATGAACTCCAGCCTGGCTACTAAATACACAGTTAAAATACTTCTATGTGATTTCTTTTATCCGTCAAAGAATTTATATCTTTGTTCGCCTGGGTATCTACACAGTTCAGAAAGACAACAGAGCTATCTTCGTAATCTAACTTTTTTCTGCTGCAGTTAAGCACCTTTGTTTGGTTATCTTCAAGCCACCTAGGCTGTGACTGGACAGAAGGAAGAAGCAGAAATAGCTAGTTGATGTTTCTGCTCTCTCCTTCTCTCAGTAGTTTATTATAAACACAAAAGAGTGCAAGGTCACCCGAATCACTTAAAAAGCTTCTCCCCCCTCTTCAAGTGCTGGTTTAATGAGGACTGCAATTTCTGAAATAAATAGAATAGGTTATGGGGTGCTCTTTTACTTATTGCTATCACAAAGGGGCCCCCATGTGATAACATTGGGCAGGAGAAAGTTACTCTTTATGGAGATAGGTTCCATTAGACCCTTAATGTCTTCCATGCCCTCTGTTCCAGCCAAACATACTTGGCTCCTTTAGATAATGTATGCTATCAATTTCAAGCAAACATAGACCAGAAATATTTATTTGAAATAATTTAGAAATAATTAGGGATATGGGAATGGAGGGGGGATTAGGGAGTTGTAATTTTGAAGTTTTTATGTGCTCTGTTTTGAGAATTTATGAGACATGTAGCGTCGGCTCCTGAAGAGCATGCACTATGTGTTTTTCAAATTTAAGGTTACACCTGAACTGCAGTTTGGTTTGGGTACAATTATTGAAATTTGGACTTCAGAATCAGTCTGACTGGACTATGAGATGTTCAGCCTGACCACCAGGGGCACTGTCTCTTCTGGCAGGCATGGAACTATGGTCTGGTTGGGTGCTTAAGTTACTCTGTCTCGAAGCCCACCCAGTGGTAGTGGTGCTCTTGCTGTGCTTTCTGGGAGAGGGTATTTAAGATGTGGATGTCACGTAGTTCGGAGTTCCGGTCCAGAAGGATGTACTGACTTCATGGTCCTGGTCCTCCTGACCAGCACCCAGGAAGGCTATGGCCTGGGGTGCAGATCCACCAGATCTTGTTGTCTCGGGGCTGGCTGGCCCGAGACAAGGAAACTAAAGGAGGATTATGAGGTGTTTAGGTGCCGTTTCCAGTTTGGGAGAGACCCAGTGACTTCATGCAATCCAGGGGAGGACTCTTCAGAAGAAGGTCACGTATAGGTTGGTTTCTTAGCAAGAGCAAAGTGGGCTGAATGATCCAGGTATCACACGAGTGTTCTACAAGTTTAGTTTTCCTACGTGTTCTACAACAACGTCTGTGGCAGAGACTTATCCTTGTATGTTCTGCAACAACGTCTGTGGCAGAGACTTGTTCCTGAGTAAGCACCTTGTTGGCTGCTAGGCTTGGTGAGAGAGGGACTGTGCAACTTGAGTGAACATCCAGTTGTGAATGGCTATTCTCTGGATGCAGCCAAAGTAAGCAAGTTCTTTAATATTGACTTTGACACTAAGAGTACCTGAACTTCCTTTCCAACCCTCTGATCCCATTTTAAGAGACTGTTCATTGTCTATGGTTTTTGCAAATAAAATCCATTTAAGTGGATCTGTCATCAGTCTCTCAAGTTACTGGGCCATCTACCATGGGACACTCCTAGATGTGTAGTGAGGAAAAAGAAGGTAACAGTAAGCCCAATCTAACCAGCAGCTCCTTCGGGGGTTAGTGCTACATGTGGGGGCTTGCAGTCTGGGATTTATTGTTACTGTACTGTACCCGTGGTAAAATATAGGACAGAGGGTTGTGTTTTTGAACTGCGCCATCAGCGCCATCTTTATTCAGACTTTCAATGAGGTACATGGGAGGAGCCCTTGCTGAAAAGCCCGCAAATTTACACAGCCCAAGCAATCAGTGGACGGAGTCTGCGCTGTTCTTTTCCTGCACAAGGCACTGCGTGAGAGTGTGTTGCGGAAGGAGAAGAAGCTAGTCTAGTTTTTTTTTCTCTCTTAAAGTGTTGAAGAGAAAATCTCAGAGAATGTACTGTGCTCCGGGGGTGCAGTCTGTATCAGGACCCAGGATGCCTACTGAAAGGAGCTGTATGAATGGTTTGTCGGATGTCTACAGCATTGGAATTATGGTCAGCACATTTATGGAAACAAAATTGTGATTTGCAGACCAGACAAAGACAGTGCCGTTTATTTCATTACCACTGTGGATGCACAGGGGTAAGATTTTACTTTGCCTGATCCCTGTTTATACTTTTGAACTGTTCCTCAGTCAAGTCTTTGAATTTGCAAGGAGAGTTTCTCTTGGTCTTTATCTTTTTGCATTTTCTGCTGGAACTACATAACTATGGGGTAGTTAGACATGGCCAGTTAAACAGAAAAAACCCTTCCGTGTCAAGATTACTTTACTGGACACACAACCTGTTCTAGGAAGAGACTGCACCTTGGCAGCTCATACCACTAGGTGGCATGAGTCGGCGCAATTAGCACTGTTTTATAAGAAAAAAAAAAGAAGTTTTAAAAGTTTTAAGGTTTAGAAGAGAGGGATCCATTGAGATTGGATGGAACCCTGGCTTCTAATAGTCTGTTTATAATGTATTGTTTGCATGTTTTCTTTCTCTTTTAGGATTCACCAATGAGCATCTATCAAGCTTCCGGAGAATGGGTGGTTTAGGTAGACAGGTTTGGGTGGTAATCTTTATGTATGATAATTCTGTGTTTAAACAATGTCTTCACACAATACTGGAAAGTTTATTGTTTTCCTTCCCTCTTCCCATTCCTACCCCAACGTTCAGGTACTCTAGTTTTTTTTTGGATAGAGCTAGTTTGTTATCTCTGAGTTTTTTTTTCCTGTCTTTCCCAGACGATGAGGACATCATCTAAATTAGCAGGGGGAGTGTGTGGGGCTGGCTCCTCAAGTGAAGTGTTTTTCAAATTTAAGGTTACACCTGAACTGCAGTTTGGTTTGGGTAAAATTGTCTAAATTTGGACTTCAGCATCAGTCTGACTGGACTGTGAGATGTTCAGCCTGACCACCGGGGGCATTGTCTCTTCTGGCATGCATGGAACCATGGACTGGTAGGGTGCTTTAGTTACTCTCTCTCCGAGCCTGCTCAGTGGGAGTGGCGCTCTTGCTGTGCTTTCAGGGAGAGGGTATTTAAGATGCAGATGTCACGTGGTTCGGGGTTCCGGTTCAGAAGGATGTACTGACTTCATGGTCCTTGGACAATTAAGACAATACATTTTGGTCCTGCCAAAATAAGCTCACAATGCGATTATATGTTTTGCCCCAATTGATATGAAGTTGAGGGCTTTAGCTTTATAGTCAAATAGTCAAATATGTAAATTCCAGCATATTACCTCTGGATAAATAAGGTGTCATAGCATGTGTCAATTAATCAAATTGGGGTGCTGCTGTATTCAAACCAAGGAATAATGTAAACGTTAAAATATTAATTACACATCCAAAATATGTCAGAATTTGGTGCTGCTGACGCTCTCTATGAAAATCTTACTGTTCCATACCATGTACAGCTTACAGATTACAGTTTACAGACATCTCCCAAGCCCCAAGCATGTCATTAAAAGTATTGTTGTTTTCCCTATGTTGCCCTTGAAGTTTTAAAGTATTAAAAAACTCTACCCACAGTTTTTTTTTCTGGCAGTACTCAGCTCCTCGTGTCTTTTCTGGTAATCTTTTGCCTATTAACTGTGAAATAGGCAGAACAGATTTTCAAGATATGCCCCCCCCCCCTTTCTATAGACTTCAAAGACGTTCGGTTTTAAATTTGCAATTTTCGTACAGTACTTCCCAATCAGTTTGACACATTGGAAAAAAGACTGTGCACCTTGCAAAGTGCAGTTGCACTCTGCAACTTGCTCCAGAGCTTAGTTAATGAGCAGAAACTCTGCTGACTTCCATCATCCAATCACGTGCAAGCAAAAATGCTGTTTTTTTTTCCTTGCACGTAATTGGGTATTCTTTGCAAACGGAAGCCTTGCCTCTTTTTCTACGCTCTGGAGCAACTGCCCTTGTAGAAGGCAACTTTGCATAGTGCATTGTCTTTTTGCCTTCAGCAAATCAATTCTATTGTCTCATTCTTACCTTCAATGTGTAAGATCAGATGTTGAAATGTATTTCCCTATAAGATACCGCAACCTATTTTATACGCTAAAATGATTTATTATTAGATGGACAAGAACCTGTCTCTAGTAGCACAAGAAAAGATTTTTAGCATCATGGAAGAACCAGCCTTGTTATCCAGTACATGCTTATGTTTTACATTCCTATAGTTCATTTTGTGATTGGTTGACAACTTGTTTTGACCTCAAATATAATACAGACCATAAAATGAACACATTGACTGAAAATAGGAAAAATATGTAGAGCACGCAAAATTCTCATTCATTAACATAAATACTGAGATGGCATATGGTGCATCAATACACTGGTTAGGTCAGAGCGGGGTTACACACGTCTACCTAATTCTTGGTATATTAATAGAAAATGTATATTATTTGATGATAGTGTTTGTTTTATTTTGTGCTTCAGAAATGAAAAGGAGCAAGATTCACTTTTGGTATATACATTTTGCTTTAACAACATAAAATGCGATATGTAATCCACTCTAACTAACAAGATGTTAAATTTGAGGCTACAAACTATTCTGTGACAGGCTGTCAGTTTCCCTGTGTCACCAATCAAGTATGGTAGCACAAATTCTGAAACGTTCAAAGCATTATCCATCATTGTCATACACAACTCACCATGCATCATTTGTCAAAGCTATTTACATTGCTAACAGGTGAACAGAGGACAAATAATGGGTCACTTTTTAAAATGGACTTCAATAAAAGGGATGCATTGCTACCATACTTCATTTTTAACATGTATATATATATATATATATATATATATATATATATATATATATATATATATATATATATATATATATATATGTACTATATATACCGGTACTTTTTTTTTTTTACCACGGACATAACATTATATAGTTATAGCATAGTTATAGTAGTGTAGGACAATATGCCATATTGATATTAACTTATTTGGTGATTTGGTGCAGTGGTGAAAAAGGCCTATGACCATTGTCTATGACCATTGTGTGGACAAGAAATCTGTTTTATTTCATCCTAATATAAGATAATTGTTAGATGTATTGCACAGAAAGGCTCTCTTTTAAATAGCTATTTTACTAGATACTACAGTGCCAGGGGTATAGGATTTTTACCATCACTTCCCGATGACAATAAAAGATAACATATATGTCCCTCTGGGCAAAAAGAAAAAGATTTCTGGGATTGTGGATGCATCTCTCAAAGAAATCAATAGTGCACACATGTTAAAATCTGTTTGTTTTTAGACTAAAATGGCTATATTGAGACAAAAAAATTAAATAAAAAATAACCCTATTACAATAAAATATATACACAGTGTATACAGTGTATATATAACCCCTGTAATCTAATCCCTTAAGAACCCAAATAAAGCATGATATAATCTGATTCATTCAGTCAACTATAATTGTTCCCCCAAGATCTTAAATAGTGATAACAGCATGCAACAAGATTGTAAAATGATCACAAATATTAGCTTTGAAAAAATATTTTATCTCAATGCATTTCCCTTTGTGCTTCTTCAGAAGAGGAGTGTTGCTGTCGGAAACCATGAATCAGACCGAGACAGAAGTACAATTAAATCACACTTGTTTATTAAATAAAAAGGTAAATAGAAAAAAGCGTAGTCAAGCATAGCCAGAGTCCAGTAACCGGATCGAGTAGTCAGCCAGTTCAGAGTTCAATAACCAGATTGGGTAATCAGCCAGGCCAGAAGTCAGGGATCCAAGTAGAGCAACAGCAAGCAGAATAAGGGGCCAGAAGGGATGTCAGCAAGCCAGTCTTTAAACAGAACCGCAGGAGATGGTTTCTTGTAATGTGACCAAGGCGAAGGCAGAGGTGAGTGAGCTGGACAGCTTTAAGTAGGCAGGTCAGACGAGCATGATCAGGAACAGCTGGTAACAGTGGAGAGAGATGATTAGCCGACAGCTGAGCAGCCAGCCCAGAGAAGGAAGGGCTAAGCCAGCCCTGACAGTACCCCCTCCTCAATGACACCTCTCCCTTTAGAGGGCCACCGGACTTGAGGGTAAACCGTCTATGGAACTCGCAGAGGAGGACAGGGGCATGTACGTCTGAGGATGAAACCCAGGAGCGTTCCTCCGGACCTTACCCCTTCCAATGCACCAGGTACTGTATGCACCCACGGAACCTACGGGAGTCAACAATGGATTGTACCTCATACTCCTCATGGTTTCCAACCTGAATAGGGTGAGGGCGTGGCACCGAGGTGGTAAATCGGTTACAGACCAACGGTTTCAATAAGGAGACATGAAACATATTTGAGATGTGCATACTACGAGGAAGGTCGAACGCGTAAGCCACTGGGTTAATCCTGCGAAGGATATGAAAAGGCCCAATAAACCAAGGTGCAAACTTCAGTGAGGGAACACGAAGCCGGAGGTTGCGAGATGACAGCCAGACCCTGTCCCCAAACTGGTAGGAAGGAGCAGGCAGGCATCTGCGGTCAGCATGGAGTCTGTACCTATCATTAGCATGACGCAAAGCCTCCTGGACTTGTACCCAATTGGAACGAAGACCACGGAGATGCTCCTCTAATGCAGGAATACTATGCAGAACAAACGAGTCAGGCAACATGGAAGGTTGGAAACCATAATTCACCATAAATGGAGACAATCGGAAGGCAGAATTCAAGGCACTGTTGTGAGCAAACTCTGCCCATGGTAATAGGTCTGACCAGTTGTTATGGTGGTCAGAAATATAGCAACTTAGGAATTGCTCCAAGGACTGATTTGCTCGCTCTGTGGCCACATTAGACTGCGGGTGATACGCAAAAGAGAACACAAGCTGGATTCCCAACTGTGCACAAAAGGCTCGCCAGAACCGGGAGACAAACTGACTGCCCCTGTCCGAGACAATCACCTTGTGTAGTCCATGTAAGCGAAAGGTCAAAAATGGAAGCCAGTTCCTTAGAGGTAGGCAACTTCTTAAGTGGAATACAATGACACATCTTTGAGAACCGGTCAACCACCATAAGGATAACAGTGTTGCCTCGGGAGTTGGTCAATAGACATGTGCATTCGTTTTCGTCCGAATGCATTTTCGTCCGAATTTCAGGTATTTTCGTTTTCGTTTTGACAAACGATAACGAAAGCACAGAATCCGAAAAACGAAAGATCCGACATAAATAAATGCTTTATTTTCATTTTCCTTGTTACAACAGTTCGATATAGAATAGGAGATTCAACGTGACTCTGACAATAACAATCTGTGTCTATAGAACCTGTGGTCAAATGTGCCTAACCTTACCTCTATTAGTCCAAGATTATATAGAGAAAATATTCGACAGAGAAAAAAGATTTGACAGAGAGAAAAGATTCTGCAAGTTACTGTTCTAAAAAGTGTTTGGGGACCTAAGTCGTGCCCCAGGGGACATGTATCAATGCAAAAAAAAGTTTTAAAAACTGTCGTTTTTTCGGAAGCAGTGATTTTAATAATGATTAAAGTGAAACAATAAAAGTGTAATATTCCTTTAAATTTCGTAGCTGGGGGGTGTCTATAGTATGCCTGTGAAGGGGCGCATGTTTCTGGTGCTTAGAACTGTCCCTGTACAAAGTGTCATTTATGCAGGAAAAAAAGTCCTGTAAAATCACTCGCAGCTATTATGAATTGTCGGCTCCGTAATACAGAGAACACTCATTGAAAGTCATTGATAAAATAAATACATAAATAAAAAATAAAAAACGTGGGGGTCCCCCAAATTCAATTACCAGGCCCTTCAGGTCTGGTATGGATATTAAGGGGAACCCTGCATCAAATAATAAAAAAATTGACGTGGGGGTCCCCCTAAAAATCCATACCAGACCCTTTATCCGAGCACGCAACCTGGCAGGCCGCAGGAAAAGAGGGAGGGACGAGAGAGCGGCTCCCCCTCCCTCCTGAACCGTACCAGGCCACATGCCCTCAACATTGGGAGGATGCTTTGGGGGTCTGTGACCCCTCAAAGCACCTTGTCCCCATGTTGATGTGGAGAAGGGCCTCATCCCCACAACCCTGGCCGGTGGTTGTGGGGGGTCTGCGGGCGGGGGGCTTATCAGAATCTGGAAGCCCCCTTTAACAAGGGGACCCCCAGATCCCGCCCCCCCCTGTTTGAAATGGTAAGGGGGTACAAAAGTACCCCTAACATTTCACAAAGAAAGTGTAAATTTTTTTTAAATAAGACAAATACACTTTTGAAAAATTCCTTTATTAAAAATAAAAAACAAAATAAAAAGATTCCAGCGGTGGTAATCCACCGGTGTGGAGGCAAACTACCGGCTTGACCTTTATCAAAGACATCGCTAAAATCGCGGTACTCCTCCGGCACGGAGGGGAGTGAAGAGGTGCACAGGACCTTGGATACCTTCAGGAAGCATGTCTCACTGCATTGTGGTGACCAGGAGAGAACCTCAGCATGGAGCCAATCAAAAGAGGGATTGTGCCTCTGTAACCTAGGATAACCAATAACCAGCGGAAACCTGGGTGAGGAAATAACTTGGAATTGGATTATCTCATGGTGAAGAGCCCCTACGGCCACGGACAATGTAATTGTCTCATGAGTCACATGGGCAGGCCGTAAAGGTTTCCCAAGAGCCTCAATGGCAAGTGGAGTGTCACGTAGCTGCAGCGGAATCGAGTGCTGCGAAACAAATGCAGCTTCAATGAACAGGCCTGCAGCTCCAGAGTCGTTTAGAGCCTGTATCTCGATGGACGACTCATCCCAAGAAAGGATGACCAAAACCAACGGCTTATCCTTCTGGATAACTGGGGACGAAACAACGCCACCTAAGGTCTATCCATGACAGGACCTCAAGGTTCGAGCGTTGCCTGGATGGGTAGGAAAAGACTTCAAAAAGTGACCTGCCTGGCCACATTGAAGGCACAATCTCTCCCTCCTCCTAAAGACTCTCTCATCCGCAGAGAGACGCGTGAAGCCCAGGTGTATGGGTTCATCTTCAACGACCGACTCGGTACCAGGAGGCATGGGAGGTGAGGGAGGCATGGGTGGGACTACAATGCTCGGGGGCAAACATACAGGAGGCTTCCGCAAGCGCTCCTTAAGAGAAAGTATTTCTCTGAGTCTGGAGTCAATGAGGATGGAAAACGAGATCAAGCTCTCCAGCATAGTGGATATATCTCGAGCTGCTATCTCATCCTTGATGGAATCTGAGAGACCATGAGAAAAAGCAGCCATGAGGGCCTCATTGTTCCAAGCAACCTCTGCTGTCAGAGTATGGAATTCAATGGCGTAGTCGGCAACAGTTCTTGTACTCTGTTTGATTTGATGGACATGAGGCACTTGGCAGCAGAAGCAGAGCGTGCAGGAACGTCAAATACCCTTTTAAAGGAGGCCACAAACTGAGGGTAACTCAAGACAACAGGTTTTTGCATCTCCCATAGAGGGTTAGCCCAGGCCAAGGCTCTTTTAGAAAGCAAAGATATCATGAAACCTTCTTTGCTTCTGTCCGTGGGAAACGCCTGGGGCAACATCTCCAAGTATATCTCAACCTGATTGAGAAACCCTCTGCATTGAACTAGATCATCGCTGGGGAAGTGGAGCAGAACCAGACATACCTCTTATAGAGGTAATACTCGAGGCGGGTGCCTGCACAGAGACTGGTGCAGCAGCAGGGATGTCCTGCAACTCAGGTTGAACCGGATCAGCCACCGTGGGGGATTCCAGGTGAGCTGTGTGACCCAGGAGTGTTTGTAACGCCATGGAAAATTGATCCATGCAGTGATCTTGCTCATCCAATCTGGAAAAAATATTACCAACAAGTGGATTGACTATATCTTTGGAATTCATCGCCTTTGAGTACTATCAGAAACCATGAATCAGACCTAGACAGAAGTACAATTAAATCACACTTGTTTATTAAATAAAAAGGTAAATAGAAAAAGCATAGTCAAGCATAGCCAGAGTCCAGTAACCGGATCGAGTAGTCAGCCAGTCCAGAGTTCAATAACCAGATCAGGAAATCAGCCAGGCCAGAAGTCAGGGATCCAAGTAGAGCAACAGCAAGCAGGATAAAGAGCCAGAAGGGATTTTAGCAAGCCAGTCTTTAAACAGAACCACAGGAGATGGTTTCTTGGGATGTGACCAAGGCGAAGGCAGATGTGATGTGAGCTGGACAGCTTTAAGCAGGCAGGTCAGACAAACAAGATCAGGAACAGCTGGTAACAGTGGAGAGAGATGAGAGCTGGTAATTAGCCGTCAGTTGAGCAGCCAGCCCAGAGAAGGAAGGGCTAAGCCAGCCTTACAGTTGCATCCAGGTACAGGTGTATATGAGAGCCATGTGGACCCCAAAGAAGGTACTCTCAAGGCACTCAAAGGGGGGCAGGGGGGAGACTAGGTCAGTACAAATTCAAACCCCAGACAGTCTTTTTCACATATATCTGGCCCATATATGAACTTAAAACAGATGGAGAGTCCCTATATGGCAAAGCCAGTCTTGCCCACATGGTATTTCTAGGTATATTATTAGGCAAGAGTGTTTCCATGTGGCATTTCCTGGATGGTAAGCTATTTTACACTACAGGAGTTGCTTTTTTTTTTTTGATGCAACACTAAAGTTTCCTGAAATATTTACTATGCAAGGTTCCGATATCAGAACACAAGAGAACATGACAAAAAATGTTTGCAGGCACATATTGACAGTGCATAGAGGCATCATAAAATTACTGCAACACATGAGCTCTCTCAGAGTTTCTAGCTGGAGCGACCAAAAGACTGTATGAGTTTCTTTGTTTTATTTTCAGGTTGCAGACTTTCTATTTACTCAACTGCAAATAGATGTTGTTACCGATACTAGAAAAAAGATGGTGGTGAATGCAGTTGCAGCTGCTGGGTGCTCTGTACAGTAGTGCGAGAGGAGAACTGTTTGCTATGAGCTAGAGGAGTAGCTGGCTATTTGCTGCAGGCAGGAAAATGCTGTGTGTACTGCATGTACTATGGGAGGCCAGGACTATACTTTACTGCCTTTGGCTTTGTGTCCTGTTCAGCCACCTGCCTTGACACTGACTGCCCCAGTGTGTGCCCTGTGTGTCCTACTAGGAGCTTTGCCAGAGATTCAGCACCTTGGGAAGTGTGCTGACACTGCAATTGATGCCATGGCAGCTGCTGCAGTGCTGACAGGAAAACAAGAAAGGCAGTGGAGGAAGCACAAGCACAAACCTTCCTATTACCAAGCTGGGGCTGCTGCGGCTGGGGTGACTGTGGAAGTAGCTGAAGTTTTGGCAGAGGAACAAGCTAAGCAGTGGAGGTGCAGCACACTAAATATTCCCCTGGAGAGCTCATGTTTAGCTGAGTGTGCTGGGGCTGCTGCTAAAGCGTCCAAAGGAACTAGTGGAGGTGCTGATGTTTTTCCTGGGAGACAACGGAGGAAACAGAGGTATATGAGACAGAAAAAGGGTAAGAGAGCTAGTACAAGACCTGTGTTGACAAGTCTTTTTCTTAGTAATTGCCGATCTCTTTTAAACAAGATGAATGAACTCCGGCTGAGGTTTACTATGCACAAATTAAATAGCTGTGTGACTGTCCTCACAGAGACCTGGCTGGATGGTTCTATACCTGATAAGGCCATTGAGCTGGCCTGCTGCTCTGTCTATCAAGTGAATAGGACTGTAGACTTTGGAAAGACTAAAGGAGGTGGTCTGTGTATAAAGCAAAGTACAAAATTAGAAGACAGAAGTAAAGTCTAAAGGAATAAGCAATGGTCAGGACAGGCACAGTTTAGGCACTGTAATGTGAAAGAAAAAGGTTCCCAGATAGAAAGCAATTGAACTGCAAGTTTGAAACTGACTTGCTAAGCTATTGCTAGACTTGCCAGGCTTTACAAGTGTGTTTCTCAATTACAGCAAGTCCACATTGAATGATCCAGATCAACTATCTTTGCAAATATTCTGCAAGTCTGTTGCAAGTTTTGGTTCAGTTATGTTGTACAACAGTCATCTCACTACAGGGGTCACTGTGGCTGAATCTTCATGCTGTAGACTTGCAGCACTCTTGCTGTAGACTCACCACTGCAATTTTGCTCTTGCTAGAGACCTGTCATGTACATTTGCCACAGATTTGAAAAGTGTCAACTAGAACTTGTGCTTCAAGTGCTCTGTAAGTGTACAACTTGCCAGTAAAAATGAAATGTGCAGCAAGTTAACAAGACTTACAATTCAACACTGCCAATAACTCAAAGAAATTAAATTAAAGGAGGGTTCTGAGCCCCCCCCCAAATGTTGGGTTGTCCCCAGAAAAGTAATAGAGGGGAAATCTTCCAAAGTGATCGTTAGTTCTGATGACCTGGGGGTCCCCAAGGAATTCTCCTAATTTGCTGGGATTTCCTCTAACTTCCTATTTGGCTATGGCACAGGAAGTGAAAAATATGTAATGGGATAAAGATGACAAAAAAAAATCTGACAGGGGTTATACCCACCCTTGCTCTATTCAAAATGAAAACAAAAGTTGCCTATAGATCTACTTTAACATTTAGCCTCTGTTGAATTCTATTAACCCTTAGACTAAAACCTTTATATTTTATTTGCGCTCCAATGTCTACCATGTAACCTAACCGCTAAACTCATCACTTAACACTTTAAACTCAAGTTTCATATTAAATTAGCTTAACTACTTCAGCCCCGCAAGATTTGGCTGCTCACGGCACTGCATCGCTTTAACCGACAATTGCGCGGTCGTGCTTCACTGTACCCAAACAAAATGTACGTCCTTATTTCCCACAAATAGACCTTTCTTTTGGTAGTATTTGATCACCTCTGTGTTTTTTATTTTTTGAGCTATAAACAAAAGAAGAGTGACAATTAAAAAAAAAAAAAAAAAAAACAATATCTTTTAATTCTTGCTTGAATAAATATCCTACATTTTAAAAAAACAAAACACATTATTTCCTCAGTTTAGGAAGATATGTATTCTTCTACATATTTTTGAATATTAAAAAAATCGCAATAAGTGTATATTGATTGGTTTGCGCACAAGTTATAGTGTCTACAAAAAAGGTATCGATTTATGACATTTTTATTATTATTATTTTTTATTAGTAATGGCGGTAATCTGCAATTCTTATTGGGACTACAATATTGAGGCAAACAAATTGGACACTTTTGACACATTTTTGGGACCACTGACAATTATACAACGATCAGTGCTATAAAAATGCACTGATTACTATATAAATGTCACTGGCAGGGAAGGGAACACCAGGGGGCAATCAAGGGGTTAACTGTGTTCCCTGTGTGTTCCAACTATAAGGGGATGGGACTGACTATGGGAAGAAAAAGATCGGTGTTCATACTTAGTATAAACACACAATCTGTCTCCTCTTCCCTGAGTGAATAGAGATCCGTGCGTTTACCAGCTCTGTCACGAGCGATCGCGGGTGCCTGGCAGTCATCGTGGCCACTGGGCACTCGCATTGGCTCTGGGCACAAGCTGTGGGTGCACACCCCTAGTGGACAAAAGGAGAAGCGACATAAGGTAATGTTGTTTTGTCCAGCTGAGCCAACCTGCCACAGTAAAACCGCAGCGGCTGGTCTGGAAGTGGTTAAAATATTGCATGTGCAGCAGAACGGGTTAATGTCTTGTTATTTTTATATCTCTCAGGAAAATGATCTGTACTAGTCAATAGGCTGTAATGAAGAACTGCTGCTCTCATGCTCTTTGTTAATTGCAGAGCTATAGGCCTGACTAAGCAGGTAATGTGTCAGACCACTGCAGAGAGACTGCTGTTTACACACAGAAAGCAGTGGTCCTACTCTGCAGTTTCCTGCCTAAGAGAGGATTTTTTACATGTGACAGGGAAAAGTACGGCTTTCGTTATTACGGATAATTCATAACTTCAGATAAATTCATATTCGTTACATTCACTAACAGCCAAATTTGAAAGGAAATCCCAATACCTATAATTTCATAGTTAGCAATAGTTCAGTTATTATTAATTAGCTATTAATAGTTAAGTTATTATTAGTTAGCTATTATTTCAGATTTTCTATTTTTGAATTTTCGGATTTTCATTTTCATTTTTGGATTTATGAATTTTTGGATTTTAGAATTTCTGAATTTCCAAAATGTGAAATTTACGAATTTTTGAATATTGGGAAAAATGTGGAAATTTGGAAATTTTCGAATTAACAAATTTGTCTAAATTCGTTCAGCGCCGCAGCACCAGGGGAGTAAGTGGGAGCTGGGTGCCTGTCCAAACTGGGTACCCGCTCCCCCCCAAAAAAAAGCACATGCCAAATGTGACATGTCAGGGGGTCCCCAGTACTTAAAGCAGAAGTTCCATTTTTGGGTGGAACTCCACTTTAAGGCTACATCGGGCGTTAGTGGTAAAGTGCTGCTAGTTTTAGCGGCGATTTACCAGTGTTTAAGCAGCACTTTTGCACTGCTTTTCAGCCAATAGCGGGCACTTTTAACCCCAAAGAAGGAGTTAAAAACACTTGTGTTATAGCTCTCCCGAAGTGCTTTCCAGGCGCAATGGGTACGTTTTATTTAGGGTACATTTATATTGCAGGCAAAGCAAGTCAAATTCAGCTTTTTCTTGGCAAATGGTGAGTTTTTCTTTTTCTATTGCAGCTGCATGCATTTGAAAGGAAAACACAGCTTTTGACGTGAGGGCCCATTAATATGAACCCTACGGCTAGTGTTCTAGAGGCCAAAGCGCTTTGACACAAGAACGTAAAACTGTTAGCAGGGGGTAATGGTAAGTTTTTACATGGCAGCAGTTGGCAGAGCAATCTGTTTATGACCATGGGCTTTATCTATAATGGTTATTTATACCATCTATTATGTGTATTGCATACATGAAAAGCATTATATTTAAGAAAAAGAAAAATGTTGGGATAGCTTAAATATCAATTTTTTAACTACATAAATACTGCAAAGCACTGCAGTCACATTTTAGACTTAAGACACACATTTATTAAGAGATTGAGCTGTATATAAAGAGCAATATTTATCTTTTTCATCTGTTCCCAGTCACGAAAGATGAAACAGAGATTGATTTAAGAAGAATACGCCTTGGGTTTTTTATTTAGCACCATTAAATGTATGGCTGTGTCATCTAGCCCAGTGGAATAGCAGATAGTATTATTTTATAGCAAAAAAAAAAAGAGTGTTTCTTTAATGTACAATTTGACATGACATGACATGACTTCTGCGAATCCCAGAGGTCAGATTTTGATGAGCAGGATGTTCAATATCCTCTAGGTAGCCAGGATATTAAATATGTTTCAACAAGCAATGTCAAGTCAAGAAACATGTGTAGCACTGTGCTTAACTAAAGAGTGGGCCATTTACATTAATTTACATTAGAAATAGTTTCTTCTTTATACAAAAGCAAGCATGAAGATGTACACTTCCCAAGGCAGTTCTGACGTGTCACCGTCTCATCACTAGCTCCAGGACCTTGTACTAAGCCCTATCACTTGTGTCCCAGGCATTAATCCTACAATGTACATAGGTGAAACAGAACAGGAATGCAGATCTTCATTCTCTGCTCCCCCAGTACTGTAAATCCTTAGCAGCATCGGCAGTCTATTTATATATTCTTTTTTTTTTTCTTTCTGGAGGCTATTAATGGATCCTATTTTTCAGAAACCCTTAGATAAGGGTAGGCAACCTTAAAGAGGTAGTGATCTACCCAAACAGCATGGCAGAAGTCAAAGATCACTGGGCACAGTCTCACCTCCTCATGCCTGATTTAACCACTTCAGTTTTAACTGACAATTGCGCAGGCATGTGGAGCTGTACCCAAAAGAAGTATGTATTCTTTCTCCCACAAATAGAGCTTTCTTTTGGTGGCATTTGATCATCCCTGCAGTTTTAGTTTTTTGGGCTATATAAAAAAAAGACAGACAATTAAAAAAAAAAAAATAAAAAAAAAAAAAAATAAAAAAAATAAAAAAAAAAAATATATATATATATATATATATATATATATATATATATATATAGTTTTTACTTTCTGCTATAAAACATTCCCAATAAAAAAATTAAAAAAATCGAATCTCTTTATCAATTTAGGCCAATATGTATTCTGCTACATATTTTTGGTAAAAAAAAAATCCCAATACGTGTATATTAATTGGTTGGCGCAAAAGTAACAGAGCCTAAAAACTCTGGGATATTTTTTTATTTTTTAATAGTAATGGCGGTGATCAGCGACTTATAGCGGGACTGCGATATTGCAGTGGACAAATCAGATACCTAAATGACACTTTTGACACAGCGGGACTGCGATATTGCAGTGGACAAATCAGATACCTAAATGATACTTTTGACACTTCCTGGTGTCCAGTGACACTAATACAGTGATCAGTGCTAAAAAATATGCACTGTTACTGTACAAATGACACTGGCAGGGAAGGCGTTAACATCAGGGGCGATCAATAGGTTAAATGTGTTCCCTAGGAGTGATTGATAACTGTGGGGGATGTGCTTCGACTGGGGGAATGTAAAGATCCATGTTCCTGCTCAGCAGGAATACAGGATCAGCACATTCCCCTCTCACAGAACGCAATCTGCGTTGTTTACATAGGCAGACTGCCTTTCTACCTTTCTTCTTAATGAACAGCGGGTCCCAGCCGACATCATGTCCACCGGACCCGCTGATTGGCTTCCTCTGTATCCAATTACGGCTGGAGTGGGTTGCCGGCAGCGCCGACCCAGACCCAGAACCCTGAATTGCTTCACACTGACCTGGTCTCTGATCTCTTCTTTCCTGCTGCTGGCTTCACTCTGGAGACCACTGACTGGGATAAAAGGGGGAGTGCAGTTGGCATCACTCTGTATTGGACAGGAGGCAGCACTACAGAGGAGGCCTTGGCTTACTGTGCCAACTCTCAAAGCACTTCAGCTTTACATTGTCTTGTGGGCTCAGTGAAAATGGTAAATAAATGTTATATTTGCTAGAATGGATTCACAAACAATAAACAAGTTGTGATTTGTTTTTAAATATTATTTTTTTTTCTCTATCTATCGCTTTATCTACAGTATCTCACAAAAGTGAGTACACCCCTCCCATTTTTGGAAATATTTTATTATATCTTTTCATGTGACAACACTGAAGAAATTACACTTTGCTCCAATGTAAAGCAGTGAGTGTACAGCTTGTATAACATTGTAAATTTGCTGTCCCCTCAAAATAAGTCAACACACAGCTGGCAACATAAGTGAGTACATCCCTAAGTGAAAATGTCCAAATTAGGCACAAAGTGTCAATATTTTGTATGGTCACCATTACTTTCCAGCACTGGATTAACCCTCTTGGGCATGGAGTTTACCAGAGCGTCACAGGGTCTCCTACTCCTCCATGATGACATCACAGAGCTGGTGGATGTTAGAGGCCTTGCGCTCCTCCACCTTCCATTTGAGGATGCCCCACAGATGCTCAATAGGGGTTAGGTCTGGAGACATGCTTGGCCAGTCCATCACCTTTACCCTCAGCTTCTTTAGTAAGGCAGTGGTTGTCTTGGAGGTGTGTCTGGGGTCATTATGTTGGAATACTGTCCTGAGGCCCAGTCTCCGAAGGGAGGGGATCATGCTCTGCTTCAGTATATCACAGTACACGTTGGCATTCATGGTTCCCTCAATGAAATGTAGCTCTCCAGTGGCAGCAGCACTCATGCAACCCAGGCCATGACACTCCCACCACCATGCTTGACTGTAGGCAAGACACACTTGTCTTTGTACTCCTCACCTGGTTGCCTCCACACGTGCTTGACAATATCTGAACTGAATACGTTTATCTTGGTCTCATCAGACCACAGGACATGGTTCCAGTAATCCATGTCCTTTCTTAGTCTGCTTTTCTTCAGCAAACTATTTGCAGGCTTTCTTGTGCATCATCTTTAGAAGAGGCCATGCAGACCAATTTGATGCAGTGCGTGGTGTATGGTCTGAGCACTGACAGGCTGACCCCCCACCCCTTGAACCTCTGCAGCAATGCTGGCAGCACTCATACGTTTATTTCCCAAAGACACCTTCTGAAATGACGCTGAGCACATCCACTCAACTGCTTTGGTTGACCATGGTGAGGTCTGTTCTGAGTGAAACCTGTCCTATTAAACCGTTGTATGGTCTTGGCCACTGTGCTGCAGCTCAGTTTCAGGGTCTTGCCAATCTTCTTATATCCTAGGCCATCTTTATGTAAAACAACAATTCTTTTTTTCAGAGAGTTCTTTGCCATGAGGTGCTATATTGAACTTCCAGTGACCAGTATAAGAGAGTGAAAGCGATAACACCATATTTAACACACCTGCTCCCTATTCACTACTATACACTGTAGCAAAGTGTAATTTATTCAGTGTTGTTACATGAAAAGATATAATAAAATATTTACAAAAATGTCAGGGGCGTACTAAGGAACTAGAAAGATAAAACATATTTTCTTTTGTTTTTGGATAGAATGCACAAAGATTAGAACACCTGTCAGTTTTTATTGCTGTCCCCATTAGGGAGAATCCCCCTCTCTATTTGTCCGGTTTACCATTATCATTGAAAATTAAAGTAAAAGAAAATCCTACATTTTGAGTTGTTCCTAGAAAAATAATACAGGAAAATCTTCCAACAGGGAACACTAATTCTGGTGACCTGGGGGATTCCTTTAATTTGCATGTATTTCCTCTCACTTATTATCTTGGTTATAGGACAGGAAGTGAAGGTAAATCTCCTCAATGGGACACAGATAGCAAAAATAACTAACGTGGGTTATAACCCTCACATCCAAAAAAACAAAAAGGTTTTGCCTATAGTTCTACTTTAATTATTCTTTCTCTTGCCTCACTTATCCTTGCTGACTAACCTTCACTGGGTCATTTTATTTTCTACAAGTGATATTATATTTGAAACACCCCATTTTAATCATACAATTGAATGACTGAAGCTACATCAAATGCATTGAGATCATTACAAACAACCTTTGTGGCCTGTGAGGAGAATGCACTGGGCAGCGTTCATATATTTATCATGCAGACTCCCATTACTGTACTTCTAAAATAACTTTTTTCCAAATGTAAAGGTTGGTTTATTTGTTGATGGCTTTGTCTACCTTCCTCCATGATTTTGAGTTATAGGCTACTGCAATTTCTTTGTCTAGCACTTTATCTCATGTACATGTAATCTTGTTTTTTCTAGCAAAGAGCAATGAAATGCTGTATATTAGTTTTCTTCAGTTTTATCTAATAAAAGCAGAAGACAGAGACACAAAATAAGTGTTGGGGTAGAAGCCTTAAGCTTGGCTTAGGCATCTGAGGGTGGTTGGACATGAAGGCATGATCCAAATGCTCAGTGGCAAACATTTTGGCAAAAAATACAATTATATATATATACGTTACAACCAAAAACGTTAATGCTGTGGAAATAGGAATAATGGACTTTATAGGCACATAAAAAAAGTGATGATACATTTTAATAGTTTACATAAAAATCACAACATATACTGACAATAACATGTGATGAAAAATACATAGTGGTTTCCCTGGAGGATAGTATAGAATATACTAATATACTTCCTGTGTGGCAATCCTGGAAATACCAGAAATATGCCCACACTGATATATATATTCCTCTCAGATTGGTTTCCTCTTGAATTATTTCCGGTATTTACAGTATTGCCACACAGGAAGTATATTCTTTAATATCCTCCAGGGGAACCACTTTGCATCCTATGTATTTTTTATTACATATTGTTGTCTATATTTGTTGTGATTTTTATGTGAACTTTTTAAATTTATCATTACTTTTAAATGTGTCTATAAAGTCCATTATTCCTATTTCCACAACATTCAGATTATTCAGGATGTGGCACTATATTACACTAGGTGTTTGATTGCCTCCTAAGGGCACCGCAATGTATTTCAGTATTTCAAAAACGTGGGATTGGGATTTTATGTGATAGAGCAACACAAAGTGGCACATAATCGTGAAGTTTCCAAATTTTTTGTTGCAAATAAATACCCGAAAACTGTGGCGTGCATTTATATTCATCCCCCCTGAGTCAATACTTTGTAAAACTACCTTTCATTGCAATTATAGCTGCAAGTCTTTTTGGGTATATCTCTACCAGCTTTGCACATCTTTGCAAAATAGCTCAAGCTCTGTCAGATTGGATGGAAAGAGTATGTGAACAGCAAGTCTCACCACAGATTCTCAATTGGATTTAGATCTAGACTTTGACTTGGCCATTCTAAACCATATGCTTTATCTCAAAACAATTGATCTAAACCAAAATATTCTTTGATCTAAACCATTCCATTGTAGCTCTGGCTGTATGTTTAGGGTCATTGCCCTGCTGGAAGGTGAACCTCTGCCCAAGTCTCAAGTCTTTTACAGATTTTCTTCTAAGATTTCTTCTAAGATTACCCTGTATTTGGCTCCATCCATCTTCCCATCAACTCTGACCAGCTGCCCTGTCCCTGCTGAAGAAAAGGATCCCCACAATATGGTGCTGACATCACCATGGTGGGGATGGTGTGTTCAGGGTGATGTGCAGTGTTAGTTTTCTGACACACAAAGTGTTTTACTTTTAGGCCAATAAGTTAAATTTTGGTCTCAACTGACCAGAACACCTTCTTCCACATGTTTGCTGTCCCCCACATGGCTTTTTGCAAACTTGAAATGGGATTTTGGGCTTTCTTTCAACAATGGCTTTCTTCTTGCCACTTTTCCATAAAGCCAAGATTTGTGCAGTGCACGAATAATAGTTGTCCTGTGGACAGATTCTCACAACTGAGCTGTTGATCTCTGCACCTCCTCCAGAGTTACCATGGGCCATTTGCCTGGTTCTCTGATTAATGCTTTCTTTGCCTGGCCTATCAGTTTAAGTAGACAGCCATGTCCAGGTCTGCAGTTGTGCTGTACTCTTTCCATTTTTTGGATGAGGGATTGAACAGTGCTCTGTGAGATGTACAAAGTTTGGGATTTTTTTATAGACTAACCCTGTTTTAAACTTCTCCACAACTTTATTCCTGACCTGTCTGGTGTGTTCCTTAGCTTTCATGATGCTGTTTGTTTACAAAGGTTCTCTAACAAACCTCTGAGGGCTTCACGGAACAGTTGTAAGCCAACGACCCTAAACATACACCCAGAACTACAATGGAATGGTTTAGATCAAAGCATATTCATGTGTTAGAATGGCCCAGTCTAAGTCCAGACCTAAATCAAATTGAGAATCGGTGGCAAGACTTCAAAATTTCTGTTCACAGACCCTCTCCATCCTATCTGACAGAGCTTGAGCTATTTTGCAAAGAGGAATGGACAAAGATTTCAGTCTAGATGTGGCAAGCTGGTAGTGACATACCCAAAAAGACTTGCAGTTGTAATTGCAGTGAAAGGTGGTTCTACAAAGTATTGGCTCAGAGGGGTTGAATACAAATGCACACCACACTTTTCAGATATTTAAAAAAAAAAATTGAAAGCCATTTATCATTTTCCTTTCACCTCACAATTATGTGCCACTTTGTGCTGGTCTAGCACATAAAATCCCAATAAACTACATTTACGTTTTTGGTTGTAACATGACAAAATGTGAAATATTTCAAGGTGTATGAATACTTTTCCAAGGCACTATATATATAAAGATATATACACAGTATCTCACAAAAGTGAGTACAACCCTCACATTTTTGGAATATACTGGATATACTGTATATACTGTAATATATTGGGCCCAAGTAGCCATTTTCCCTCCCCAGTGTCATGTGACTCGTTACAAGGTCTCAGGTCTGAATGGGGAGCAGGTGTGTTAAATTTGGTGTTATCGCTCTCACTCTCTCATATTGGTCACTGGAAGTTGAACAGGCTGTTCACTGGGGGCGAACAGCCATTGGGTATGGCTGTTTACCATGTGATCGGCCGTGATGAAGTCACGGCCGATCACAGATGGTTCCACCCCCACTGTGCACGGCGCATGCGCACGATCGTGAACGTGCTGCGCGTGCACGTCGGTGGCGGTGTGCTCCCAGGAACACTGCTCGTCACCATTGTCCAGCTGTCTACCCACGGGATCAGCTGTGATCCTTTCCCAGCCGATCACTAAATGTAAACAAACCGAGGTAACGAGATCGTGTGTGAGGAGGAGATTGCGCAAACACCTCGTTACCGCTTACTGTACACACCAATCACACTGATTGCCCCCCAATAAAGAGGACCTGTCACCAGTCATCAAAGTACCTGTCACAGTCCATCAGAGTATCTGTCACAGTCCAACAGAGTACCCGAGTACCTGAGTACCTGACACAGTCTATCAGAGTACCCGAGTATCTGTCACAGTCCATCTGAGTACCTTTCACACTCCATATGAGTACCCCAGTACCTGTCACAGTCCATTAGAGTACCCGTCACAGTTCATATGAATACCCGAGTACCTGAGTACCTGTCACAGTCCATCTGAGTACCTGAGTACCTGTCACAGTCCATCTGAGTACCCGAGTACCTGTCACAGTCCATCTGAGTACCGGTCACAGTCCATATGAGCACCCGAGTACCTGTCACAGTCCATATGAGTACCTGAGTACCCGTCACAGTCCATCAGTGTACCCGAGTACCTGTCACAGTCCATACGAGTACCCGAGTACCTGAGTACCCATCACAGTCCATCAGAGTACCCAAGTACCTGTCACAGTCCATCAGAGTACCCAAGTACCTGTCACAGTCCATCAGAGTACCTGAGTACCTGTCCCAGTCCATCAGAGTACCTGAGTACCTGTCCCAGTCCATCTGAGTACCCGAGTACCTGTCCCAGTCCATCTGAGTACCGATCACAGTTCATCTGAGTACCTGAGTACCTGTCACAATCCATATGAGTACCTGTCACAGTTCATATGAGCACCCAAATACCTGTCACAGTCCATATGAGTACCTGAGTACCTATCACCGCCCTTCAGAGTACCTGAATAACAGTCACCAGGCCATCAGAGTACCTGTCACCAGGCCATCATAGTACCCGAGTACCTGTCACCAGGCCATCAGAGTACCCGAGTACCTGTCACCAGGCCATCATAGTACCCGAGTACCTGTCACCAGGCCATCAGAGTACCCGAGTACCTGTCACCAGGCCATCAGAGTACCCGAGTACCTGTCACCAGCCCATCAAAGTACCCGAGTACCTGTCACCAGCCCATCAGAGTACCCGAGTACCTGTCACCAGCCCATCAGAGTACCCGAGTACCTGTCACCAGCCCATCAGAGAACCCGAGTATCTATTTGCAGCCCATGCCTCATAGAATATACTTGGGGTGTTTGCTTTCCAAAATGGGGTCATTTTGAGGGTAGTTCCTCTGTCCTTGTGCTCCTGGACCTTCAAAAGTGTGATAGGTAGGAATTAAATGAGATGTGTAATTTACGCTCCTAGAACGCCTGAAGATACTGCTTCAATATTCGGCCTCTGTATTTGGCCAGGCTGTGTAAAAGTATCACGCATGTGGTATCGCCATACTTGAGAAGAGTAGCAGAATGTGTTTTGGGGTGTAATTTTTGCTATATACATGCTAAGTGTTAGAAATATCTTATAAATGGACAACTTTGTGTAAAAAAAAATGCATTTTCCAAAAACTTCTGGAAAAAAATGAACCGTTCAAAAGACTCACTCTGCCTCATAGATAATACAATGGGGTGTTTTCTTTCCAAATTGGGTTAATTTTGTGGGCAATTCCATTGTTCCAATGTGTCATTTTTGCTCGTAGAACGCCTGAAGGTGCTACTTCAATGTTGGTGCTCTGTATGTGGCCAGGCTGTGTAAAAGTCTCACACATGTGGTATCGCCATACTTAGGAAGAGTAGCAGAATGTATTTTGGGGTGTAATTTGTTGTATGCAAATGTTGTGTGTGAGAAATAACCTGATAATTTGACAATTTTGTAAAAAATACAAAATAAATAAAAAAAATCTTAATTTTGCAAAGAGTTGTGGGAAAAAATGACAACTTAAAAAAACTCACCATGCTACTTACATAATATCTT
The DNA here is from genome assembly GCF_037356315.1 of Lithobates pipiens. Classification (NCBI taxonomy): domain Eukaryota; kingdom Metazoa; phylum Chordata; class Amphibia; order Anura; family Ranidae; genus Lithobates; species Lithobates pipiens. The sequence goes on from NW_027507790.1 coordinate 71,557,959, forward strand.
GGAATGTCTACTTTTTAAAAAGGGGTAATTTTGGGGGTATTTGTACTTTCCTGACTTGTAAGCGCCTCAAGGAATGAGATACACCTGATGTACTGAAGGCCTGATCAGATGAGATCAATTTTCAGTGATTGGCACCATAGTTTGTAGACTCTATAACTTTCACAAAGACCAAATAATATACAATAATGTGGGTTATTTTTTTACCAAAGATATGTAGCAGTATAAATTTTGGCCAAAATTTATGAAGAATAATTACTAATTAGCAAAATTTTATGACAGAAACTTTACTTTTTTTTATTTATAGAACAAAAAATAAAAATCCACTAGTGATTAAATACCACTAAAATAAAGCTCTATTTGTGTGGAAAAAAGGATGCAAATGTGATATGGATACAGTGTTGCATGACTGAATAATTGTTATTCAAACTGTGAGAGCGCTGAAAGCTGAAAAATTGGTCTGGACAGGAAGGGGGTGTAAGTGCACTGTATTGAGGTGGTTAAAAACATCTTCAAAGTTGTGGGTATGTTCTGTAAATTTAATTATGCAAATCCTCAAACAATCCATGTTAATTCCAGGTTGTGAGGCAACAAAACCAGAAAAATGCCAAGGGGGTGATTACTTTTGCAAGGCACTGTAAATAGAGCAGACAGAAGAAAGGGGAATGTATCAGAAAGTGGTGCCAACTTATTATGGAGAAAAGAATAGCAAACAGGTAAAGTTTTTAAGTGAATGCTCATCTCTTGACCATAAGAAATGCACAGAACATTGTTTACCTGCTTAACTTCTAGATTTATTTTAATTGATTAGACATCTGATATGATCATTTTATGCAGTATAGACAGAAAATTAATTTGCTTCAGTCCTAAAACATTACATTTTAGAAAATGTATCTGCGCCAGTCTGATCACTTTCAAATCTAGAAGTTTCTAGGAATAAGTTAACCAAAGTAAAAATTGATTATTTCAGAATTCTCCATGTAATCAGCTTGAAAAAAAAAAATAATCAAAAAGCCTTCTGAAAAATGTTATCTTCAATTTGATTTGGCAAAATCCATCAAAAGCTATTTAATTGGTACTTGAAAATGATATATAATTAATGACATTGATAAAGATATTGAAACAATTATTAAAACTATTGGGTGTACATATTAATTTTATACACATTCATCAGATTGCAATTTCTGTTGAGATAGTATAGACATGAGCTTCTTGAGTGGTCAGAATAATGGAAGTAAAACAGAGAAAGGAGGTTAGGGGCAGAGAGTCACGTAATTACTCCTGAATATTGTAGAAATTCTAGTATAAGGAAAAGCGATGTGAAAAATGTTTCTGAAAAGAAAGTATCTCAAATAAATTTTCATGACTGACATTTTACATACATTACCATTGTCAATGACAAGACAGAGCTACTTACTTTAACAACGTCCTCATCAGAAGACTTGCATTCCACCAGTTCAGATATATCCGTTATAGATCCATCTTCTTCAACTGAAACAACTTTAACTGGTACAGCCACGGTTTTTCCCGTAAGAATAGCAGTATTTAAAATCTCTGTGTCCTGTACAAAAACAGAAAGACTAAATTGTATTTGTGAAACTATGAGCATTTTTCCTTAAATATTTTCACATTTCTTCAGGACTTTAGTAACAACAAAAAACAAATTTATACATTAACTTTAACTCCAAAATGAAGGCAGAACTCTAAGTTAAAATTGCCCAGCATTGCCCAGCATTGCCCAGCAATCGCTGCAATACTCACTGTCTATCAGGCAGCCACTGTCTATCTGCCTCCACTAGATGACATTCCTCTTTCAGGTTGAATGGTGCCCATCTTTATTCAACCTATGTTCTGTGAGCCTGGTCTGAAAGTGTCTACTTAGTAGTTAGACCCTTGCCTCCTAAGTAAGAACACTTAACAATGGTACATAGAAATGTTAAAAAATATATATTTACTTTACATTCCAGCTTCAGCCTGAGGGAACTAGGTGAGGGTGATATCACGGGGTTTCCAGCAAGATCCTGGGAATGCTCGAGATCCAAAATCTCACAAAAAGATACTACAGCAATCTTTGTAGTTGCTGTGGGGTAAGATCATTTTCATGGTATTCTTTGCCTTATCAAATAAAGGGAACCTGTTCTGTGATAAATAAGGAGAGTGCCTCTGGTTTTGAATATCTATGTAGATCAGAAATTCAGGCTTTGCTCTGAGGTTACTTGTTGAAGGCCAGTTCCAAATGTGCACATGATAAAGTGTTCCAGCCAAATATAACTAGAAACCATAACAGCACAAAATGCAATTGATCCATGCAGCATGGAATGACTCCATTCCAGTACATAATCAAAGTTATAAAAACACATGTAATTGCTTGCTATGATTGACTACACTGCACATTCAACATTTTGTGTTACTTCATTAAGTAAGCCTTTAAGTGTCAATTTGTTAGCATTCTAGAATTGTAACTTTTCGTTTATAGTTATAGATTTTTGAATTCCAGTGGGTTTCTGTAAAGGATCAATTTTATAGTCACTCTTTACCAGTAGAAAGCCAACAGTAAGTAGGCTTTTAGGGCTGATGAGTGCTTTCACTTGGGTTTCTGTTTGTATTGAAAGCAGAAAGATCAAAACCTCTCTGTAGCTGTATTTTTAAAACAATTGGAAAAACATATATAGCACTGATAATGGCCACCAAGACTGAGACACTTACATGTTGTATAAATAAATGGCATATTTGTGCTATACACCAACAGTTCTGAATGCACAATCGGCCACTGAAGCATAAAAGAATGATTTTCATTGCCGCATACACTGTCCCTTAATGAGAAATAAACTCTTTGTTTTTTGTGTTTGTGATGGAAGTGATGATACATAAATAGCTGCTGTTTTAATAAGGCAATGTTGTGCTTTAGAGTATCCGAGCAGAATTCTTTTTGATTTGATGCCTTTTTGCCCCCCTCATCAAACCTGACTGGTTATCCTGTCTAATACAACTGCAAACACAGCACGACTGACATACAACAGTTTTATTATGCTAGAAAAAAAGATATAATGCCTTAATACATAAACAGCACAACTCTTAGTTCTTTGTTTATAATACATTGACCATATGTTGATTCATTCATAAGTAGTTTTTTAATTAATAAATCATCCACTGTAAAAGCAAATGCTTTCATCTAATGCAGTCTGTAATTAATAAAAGGTTAGGCTGAGAATACCAATTAACACCAAAGGGTTAATGAAACAGATTGTTAATGAGCACTTAATATATGCATACCACCTACTCTTTCTACTTTCCAAATCTACAAAAGAGATTTGTCCCACTTTCCTGCCAGCTCATAAAACTAATACGGTGTATAAGTGACATTATTATAAACAAAACCAGGATGCTCTTTACATGGGAGCTTATGTTACTCTAAGGAATAAGCCAATTAATTCTTAGCACTGGTATGCAGACAATTGCCATTCAGTGGTAGGCTGCAAAGCATTCAAGTGGGACTAATTTAGGTACTAATTTAACATTAACTTAGACAGAATGAGAAAGAGAAGTGACAGCTACAAAACACAATCCGCCACAGTTTATGGCCTTAGGAATAATTTGGTTACAAAGTTACAAATCTCTTGGTAAAACAAAATTGTAGCAAATCCATCACATTTACCATTAAGGGTCTTTGTTCCTGTTATTGGTATGTTATAAAAGGTAATAAGCATCTATTTCCATTATTGGTGCAATAACCACTAGTGATGGACGAACTTCCGACGGGACGTTTCGCGAACGCGAAACGCGAACGGGCACAAACGTTCGCGAAAACGACCGTTCGCCGCGGGCTCCATTGACTTCAATGGGAGGCGAATTTCGCAAACCTTTAGGTCGAATTTGCGGCCACGGGGTAATTATTAGGGGGTAGCACGTAGTCCCACCACCTGGACAATAGCATAATACATGTATGAGGTGAATTTGGGATCGATAACTACAAGCATTTTTTTTTTATTTGGGAAATTGTTCTGACAATTCAGGACTATGGAGCTAATGAAGGCAATGGAGGAGAGGGAAGGTCAGGGACCAGGGTAGGCAAACAAGAGGGTGCAGGAGATACAGAGCACTGACAGCAGCACCGTAATACAGAGCACTGACATCAGCACCGTGACATACAGCGCTGACAGCAGCTCCGTGACATACAGCGCTGACAGCAGCTCCGTGACATACAGCGCTGACAGCAGCTCCGTGACATACAGCGCTGACAGCAGCTCCGTGACATACAGCGCTGACAGCAGCTCCGTGACATACAGCGCTGACAGCAGCACCGTGACATACAGCGCTGACAGCAGCTCCGTGACATACAGCGCTGACAGCAGCTCCGTGACATACAGCGCTGACAGCAGCTCCGTGACATACAGCACTGACAGCAGCTCCGTGACATACAGCGCTGACAGCAGCTCCGTGACATACAGCGCTGACAGCAGCACCGTGACATACAGCGCTGACAGCAGCTCCGTGACATACAGCGCTGACAGCAGCTCCGTGACATACAGCGCTGACAGCAGCTCCGTGACATACAGCACTGACAGCAGCTCCGTGACATACAGCGCTGACAGCAGCTCCGTGACATACAGCGCTGACAGCAGCACCGTGACATACAGCGCTGACAGCAGCTCCGTGACATACAGCGCTGACAGCAGCACCGTGACATACAGCGCTGACAGCAGCTCCGTGACATACAGCGCTGACAGCAGCTCCGTGACATACAGCGCTGACAGCAGCACCGTGACATACAGCGCTGACAGCAGCTCCGTGACATACAGCGCTGACAGCAGCTCCGTGACATACAGCGCTGACAGCAGCTCCGTGACATACAGCGCTGACAGCAGCTCCGTGACATACAGCGCTGACAGCAGCTCCGTGACATACAGCGCTGACAGCAGCACCGTGACATACAGCGCTGACAGCAGCTCCGTGACATACAGCGCTGACAGCAGCTCCGTGACATACAGCGCTGACAGCAGCTCCGTGACATACAGCGCTGACAGCAGCTCCGTGACATACAGCGCTGACAGCAGCTCCGTGACATACAGCGCTGACAGCAGCTCCGTGACATACAGCGCTGACAGCAGCTCCGTGACATACAGCGCTGACAGCAGCACCGTAAGCAGCCCCAGGAGGAAGTCAGCACAGCACAGGGATGGTGTGATCCCCTCATAATAAGAACCCCCAGGAGGAAGTCAGCACAGCACAGGGATGGTGTGATCCCCTCATAATAAGAACCCCCAGGAGGAAGTCAGCACAGCACAGGGATGGTGTGATCCCCTCATAATAAGAACCCCCAGGAGGAAGTCAGCACAGCACAGGGATGGTGGGAGCCCCTCATAATAAGAACACCCAGGAGGAAGTCAGCACAGCACAGGGATGGTGGGAACCCCTCATAATAAGCAGCCCCAGTAGAAATATGACACCGCTCAACCTCTTCAAAGAGGAGGGTAGGGGCATATAGTACGGTGTGCTTTTTTGGGTCAGGGAAGTGAGCCAAATGAATTAAGAAGGTCTGTGTGCTTGATTCCAAAAATTGTTTATAGACATATACATGGTCTACTGATCACATGTGTTGAATTCCTCCGAGATCCATGCCTCATTCATTTTTAGAAATGTGAGGTAGTTAACACTGTGGTGAGCTAGGCGAGTACGCTTATCGGTCACAATCCCCCCTGCTGCGCTGAACGTCCTTTCGGACAGGACACTGGATGAGGGGCAAGCCAACAGTTCGATTGCAAATTGGGCAAGCTCTGGCCAGAGGTCAAGCCTGCCCACCCAGTAGTCTAGGGGTTCATCACTCCTCAGAGCGTCCACATCGGCCGTTAACCCAATGTAGTCGGACACCTGACGGTCTAGGCGTTCCCTGATGCTGGATCCGGATGACACCTGTCGATGGGTCGGCTGAAAGAATGACCTCATATCCGAAGTCACCAACACATCTTCAAACCGGCCTCTTCTTGCAGGCGCTGTTGGATTGGTACCCGCAAATCCTTCTCTGGGAGTGGGAATTGCTCCTCTGCCAGCGCACGCAAAAGCAGAATGCAGCATTTCTCGAAGCAAGGCCTGGAAGTGCTGCATTCTGACAGCCCTCTGCGACGGCGGTAACATTTCCGCCATTTTGTGTTTGTACCGGGGGTCTAAGTACGTTGCCACCCAGTACTGGTCCTTGACCCTCATGCTTTTTATACGGGGGTCCCTATTAAAACACTGGAGCATGAAGGCCCCCATTTGCACTAAAGTGGAAGCGGTGTGGTGGCCTGGCTCCTGCTCATCATCCAGGATAATGTCGTCCTCTTCATTCTCCTCTCCCCATCCTCGCACAACAGGGATCCCAGAAAGGTTTAAAGCATGCTCTTCTTGCTCCTGCTCATCCGCCCCGGCACCATCCTCCTCTGACTCCTCATCAGACTCCTGTTGTTGACTTGTCTCAGATAGAGTAGCCCCCCCTGGGAATTCATCCAGCATTGCGACTTCCTCATCTTCCCGCTCCTGCTCCTCCACAGCCTGATCAATGACACGACGCAATGCACGCTCCAGAAAGAAGGCATAAGGTACCATGTCACTGATGGCGCCATGGCTGCGACTGACCAGTTTGGTGATCTCCTCAAATGGCCGCAGAAGTCTGCATGTGTCGCGCATGAGCAGCCACTGGCGCGGTGAAAAAAAACCCAGCTCCCCAGAACCGTTTCTTTCGCAGAGTTCATACAGGTAGACGTTAACTGCACGTTTCTGCTGGAGCAGCCTATCAAGCATATAGAAGGTTGAGTTCCATCGCGTCGGGCAATCGCAAATAAGACGTCTGACCGGCAGATGGTGTCGCCGCTGAATGTCAGCAAGGCGAGCCATGGCCGTGTAAGATCTTCTGAAATGGGCCGAGATTTTCCTTGCCTGCCGCAAGATGTCCTGGACCCCAGGGTATTTGACAAGGAATCGCTGCACGACCAAGTTTAAGACGTGTGCCATGCACGGCACGTGCGTGATTTTGCCCTGTTTCAATGCGCTAAGCAGATTGGCACCGTTGTCACACACCACTTTACCAACTGTCAAATTGAGCGGTGTTAGCCACTCATCTGCCTGTGAACGCAAAGCTGAAAGGAGTGCCGGGCCAGTGTGGCTCTTTGCTTCCAGGCACAACAGACGCAGCACGGCATGGCAACGTCTCACCTGGCATGTGGAATAGGTTCTGGGGAGCTTGGGCGGTGCAGTGGAAGAGACGCTAGCAGCGGAAAAGGAGGAGGCAGCTGAGGAGGAGAGGGAGGAGGATGGAGTAGGAGGAGGAGAAGAAGAGTCAGGCCTGCATGCAATCCGTGGCGGTAAAACCAAATCTACACGGGTGCCACGGGTTACATGCTTGACGGCCGTCAGAAGGTTCACCCAGTGGGCAGTAAAACTGATATACCTTCCCTGCCCGTGTTTGCTAGACCACGTGTCTGTGGTCAGATGTATCTTGGCACCGACACTGTGTGCCAGAGATACATTCACTTGCCGCTGAACATGGCCATATAGCTCTGGGATGCCCTTCTCTGAGAAATACTTCCTTCCTGGGACCTTCCATTGTGGTGTTCCAATGGCCACAAATTTGCGAAAGGCCTCCGAGTCCACCAGTTTATATGGCAGTAGTTGGCGGGCTATGAGTTCTGACAAGCCAGCCGCCAACCGTTGGGCAAGAGGGTTATCCGGCGTCATCATTTTTTTACGCTCAAACATTAGGCCCACGGAAGCCTGCCTTTTTGCAGAAAAATGTGAGCTTGGCGTGATGGAAGGTGGAGTGGAGGACAATTGTGAGGAGAGAGGAGAAGGAGAAGTAGAAGACGAGGCTGGACGGTGAGAGCCTGCAGTGTGGCTTTGTGTGTTCCGTTGCTCCCACTGGGCTCGGTGATGGCTGCTCATGTGCCTTCTTAAGGCGGTCGTCCCTAGGTGAGTATTGGGCTTACCGCGACTAACGCGTTGACTGCAAAGATTGCAGATGGCAACGCTATTGTCAGCAGCGGACACGTTAAAAAAAGCCCACACTGCGGAGCCATGTGCCGGTGTCCTGGGAGCGCCAGATGTGACCGTACATGGTCGATGACTCGCTCCTGATACATTTGCAGTCTGCTTTGTCCCTGCTGTGCAATGTAAGTCATTGCTGCTTCTCCTCCCTATCTGCTGGTCCATATCTCCCTCTGAACTCCCCTCCTCTTCCTCTCTTGTGGGCACCCACGTGACATCACTAGACACGTCATCATCAACGTCACCTTCCCCACCGCTATAAGTAGAGTAGGCAGCAACACCGGGGACCAACCTCCTCCTTGGGCTGATCTGGGTACTGGCGTCAGACTGCTGAGTAGCGCTTGTTGCTACCTCCTCTTCCTGATCCAATACCAAGAGTGGCTGCGCATCAGAAATGTCCTCTTGATATGGATCGGAAAATAATTCCAGTGACTCAAGCGGAAGGTATGTGGTGGTGGTGGTGGTGGTCGTGTTGTTGGTGGTAGTGTCTTTGGGGGTGCACATAGCAGAGAGTGAAGAAGAGGGTGCAGATCGAGAGGATGAGGAGGGTGCAGAAGAATAAGGCTGAGTGAGCCACTCAACCAAGTCTGGTGCGTCCTTTAAAGTAATTGAACGCACCTTCTGCAACTTCCCACTTTGGCTCAAGGCTGTTGCTCCTGCCCTACCCCTACCACCCCTGCGGAAGGGCCTGCCTCTTCCTCTGCCTGTCATTTTTTAAATCACCCTGTGACAAAACTCTTAGTCCCTATACCGCTGAAGGACTGCTGCAGTATAGGGCAGCGGTCAGCAGTAGTGCACGTCAACCCTATGTATTGTGGACCGATAGCGGTCCTTACAGAACAGCAGACTGTACTGCACTCAGGCCTATGTACCGTAGCACCCTATACCAAGTTACCAGTCCTTATAAAAACTTTTGTGGACCAAGCAGGTTGTGTGTTAGTGATTAGCAGACTGTACGTCAGTCCCTATACCAATGAAGGACTGCTGCAGTATAGGGCAGCGGTCAGCAGTAGTGCACGGCAACCCTATGTATTGTGGACCGATAGCGGTCCTTACAGAACAGCAGACTGTACTGCACTCAGGCCTATGTACCGTAGCACCCTATACCAAGTTACCAGTCCTTATAAAAACTTTTGTGGACCAAGCAGGTTGTGTGTTAGTGATTAGCAGACTGTACGTCAGTCCCTATACCAATGAAGGACTGCTGCAGTATAGGGCAGCGGTCAGCAGTAGTGCACGGCAACCCTATGTATTGTGGACCGATAGCGGTCCTTACAGAACAGCAGACTGTAACGCACTCAGGCCTATGTACCGTAGCACCCTATACCAAGTTACCAGTCCTTATAAGAACTTTTGTGGACCAAGCAGGTTGTGTGTTAGTGATTAGCAGACTGTACGTCAGTCCCTATACCAATGAAGGACTGCTGCAGTATAGGGCAGCGGTCAGCAGTAGTGCACGGCAACCCTATGTATTGTGGACCGATAGCGGTCCTTACAGAACAGCAGACTGTACTGCACTCAGGCCTATGTACCGTAGCACCCTATACCAAGTTACCAGTCCTTATAAGAACTTTTGTGGACCAAGCAGGTTGTGTGTTAGTGTTTAGCAGACTGTGCGTCAGTCCCTATACCGCTGAAGGACTGCTGCAGTATAGGGCAGCGGTCAGCAGTAGTGCACGGCAACCCTATGTATTGTGGACCGATAGCGGTCCTTACAGAACAGCAGACTGTACTGCACTCAGGCCTATGTACCGTAGCACCCTATACCAAGTTACCAGTCCTTATAAGAACTTTTGTGGACCAAGCAGGTTGTGTGTTAGTGTTTAGCAGACTGTGCGTCAGTCCCTATACCGCTGAAGGACTGCTGCAGTATAGGGCAGCGGTCAGCAGTAGTGCACGGCAACCCTATGTATTGTGGACCGATAGCGGTCCTTACAGAACAGCAGACTGTACTGCACTCAGGCCTATGTACCGTAGCACCCTATACCAAGTTACCAGTCCTTATAAGAACTTTTGTGGACCAAGCAGGTTGTGTGTTAGTGATTAGCAGACTGTACGTCAGTCCCTATACCAATGAAGGACTGCTGCAGTATAGGGCAGCGGTCAGCAGTAGTGCACGGCAACCCTATGTATTGTGGACCGATAGCGGTCCTTACAGAACAGCAGACTGTAACGCACTCAGGCCTATGTACCGTAGCACCCTATACCAAGTTACCAGTCCTTATAAGAACTTTTGTGGACCAAGCAGGTTGTGTGTTAGTGATTAGCAGACTGTACGTCAGTCCCTATACCAATGAAGGACTGCTGCAGTATAGGGCAGCGGTCAGCAGTAGTGCACGGCAACCCTATGTATTGTGGACCGATAGCGGTCCTTACAGAACAGCAGACTGTAACGCACTCAGGCCTATGTACCGTAGCACCCTATACCAAGTTACCAGTCCTTATAAGAACTTTTGTGGACCAAGCAGGTTGTGTGTTAGTGATTAGCAGACTGTACGTCAGTCCCTATACCAATGAAGGACTGCTGCAGTATAGGGCAGCGGTCAGCAGTAGTGCACGGCAACCCTATGTATTGTGGACCGATAGCGGTCCTTACAGAACAGCAGACTGTACTGCACTCAGGCCTATGTACCGTAGCACCCTATACCAAGTTACCAGTCCTTATAAGAACTTTTGTGGACCAAGCAGGTTGTGTGTTAGTGTTTAGCAGACTGTGCGTCAGTCCCTATACCGCTGAAGGACTGCTGCAGTATAGGGCAGCGGTCAGCAGTAGTGCACGTCAACCCTATGTATTGTGGACCGATAGCGGTCCTTACAGAACAGCAGACTGTACTGCACTCAGGCCTATGTACCGTAGCACCCTATACCAAGTTACCAGTCCTTATAAGAACTTTTGTGGACCAAGCAGGTTGTGTGTTAGTGTTTAGCAGACTGTGCGTCAGTCCCTATACCGCTGAAGGACTGCTGCAGTATAGGGCAGCGGTCAGCAGTAGTGCACGGCAACCCTATGTATTGTGGACCGATAGCGGTCCTTACAGAACAGCAGACTGTACTGCACTCAGGCCTATGTACCGTAGCACCCTATACCAAGTTACCAGTCCTTATAAGAACTTTTGTGGACCAAGCAGGTTGTGTGTTAGTGATTAGCAGACTGTACGTCAGTCCCTATACCAATGAAGGACTGCTGCAGTATAGGGCAGCGGTCAGCAGTAGTGCACGGCAACCCTATGTATTGTGGACCGATAGCGGTCCTTACAGAACAGCAGACTGTAACGCACTCAGGCCTATGTACCGTAGCACCCTATACCAAGTTACCAGTCCTTATAAGAACTTTTGTGGACCAAGCAGGTTGTGTGTTAGTGATTAGCAGACTGTACGTCAGTCCCTATACCAATGAAGGACTGCTGCAGTATAGGGCAGCGGTCAGCAGTAGTGCACGGCAACCCTATGTATTGTGGACCGATAGCGGTCCTTACAGAACAGCAGACTGTAACGCACTCAGGCCTATGTACCGTAGCACCCTATACCAAGTTACCAGTCCTTATAAGAACTTTTGTGGACCAAGCAGGTTGTGTGTTAGTGTTTAGCAGACTGTGCGTCAGTCCCTATACCGCTGAAGGACTGCTGCAGTATAGGGCAGCGGTCAGCAGTAGTGCACGGCAACCCTATGTATTGTGGACCGATAGCGGTCCTTACAGAACAGCAGACTGTACTGCACTCAGGCCTATGTACCGTAGCACCCTATACCAAGTTACCAGTCCTTATAAGAACTTTTGTGGACCAAGCAGGTTGTGTGTTAGTGATTAGCAGACTGTACGTCAGTCCCTATACCAATGAAGGACTGCTGCAGTATAGGGCAGCGGTCAGCAGTAGTGCACGGCAACCCTATGTATTGTGGACCGATAGCGGTCCTTACAGAACAGCAGACTGTAACGCACTCAGGCCTATGTACCGTAGCACCCTATACCAAGTTACCAGTCCTTATAAGAACTTTTGTGGACCAAGCAGGTTGTGTGTTAGTGATTAGCAGACTGTACGTCAGTCCCTATACCAATGAAGGACTGCTGCAGTATAGGGCAGCGGTCAGCAGTAGTGCACGGCAACCCTATGTATTGTGGACCGATAGCGGTCCTTACAGAACAGCAGACTGTAACGCACTCAGGCCTATGTACCGTAGCACCCTATACCAAGTTACCAGTCCTTATAAGAACTTTTGTGGACCAAGCAGGTTGTGTGTTAGTGATTAGCAGACTGTACGTCAGTCCCTATACCAATGAAGGACTGCTGCAGTATAGGGCAGCGGTCAGCAGTAGTGCACGGCAACCCTATGTATTGTGGACCGATAGCGGTCCTTACAGAACAGCAGACTGTACTGCACTCAGGCCTATGTACCGTAGCACCCTATACCAAGTTACCAGTCCTTATAAGAACTTTTGTGGACCAAGCAGGTTGTGTGTTAGTGTTTAGCAGACTGTGCGTCAGTCCCTATACCGCTGAAGGACTGCTGCAGTATAGGGCAGCGGTCAGCAGTAGTGCACGTCAACCCTATGTATTGTGGACCGATAGCGGTCCTTACAGAACAGCAGACTGTACTGCACTCAGGCCTATGTACCGTAGCACCCTATACCAAGTTACCAGTCCTTATAAGAACTTTTGTGGACCAAGCAGGTTGTGTGTTAGTGTTTAGCAGACTGTGCGTCAGTCCCTATACCGCTGAAGGACTGCTGCAGTATAGGGCAGCGGTCAGCAGTAGTGCACGGCAACCCTATGTATTGTGGACCGATAGCGGTCCTTACAGAACAGCAGACTGTACTGCACTCAGGCCTATGTACCGTAGCACCCTATACCAAGTTACCAGTCCTTATAAGAACTTTTGTGGACCAAGCAGGTTGTGTGTTAGTGATTAGCAGACTGTACGTCAGTCCCTATACCAATGAAGGACTGCTGCAGTATAGGGCAGCGGTCAGCAGTAGTGCACGGCAACCCTATGTATTGTGGACCGATAGCGGTCCTTACAGAACAGCAGACTGTACTGCACTCAGGCCTATGTACCGTAGCACCCTATACCAAGTTACCAGTCCTTATAAGAACTTTTGTGGACCAAGCAGGTTGTGTGTTAGTGATTAGCAGACTGTACGTCAGTCCCTATACCAATGAAGGACTGCTGCAGTATAGGGCAGCGGTCAGCAGTAGTGCACGGCAACCCTATGTATTGTGGACCGATAGCGGTCCTTACAGAACAGCAGACTGTAACGCACTCAGGCCTATGTACCGTAGCACCCTATACCAAGTTACCAGTCCTTATAAGAACTTTTGTGGACCAAGCAGGTTGTGTGTTAGTGATTAGCAGACTGTACGTCAGTCCCTATACCAATGAAGGACTGCTGCAGTATAGGGCAGCGGTCAGCAGTAGTGCACGGCAACCCTATGTATTGTGGACCGATAGCGGTCCTTACAGAACAGCAGACTGTACTGCACTCAGGCCTATGTACCGTAGCACCCTATACCAAGTTACCAGTCCTTATAAGAACTTTTGTGGACCAAGCAGGTTGTGTGTTAGTGTTTAGCAGACTGTGCGTCAGTCCCTATACCGCTGAAGGACTGCTGCAGTATAGGGCAGCGGTCAGCAGTAGTGCACGTCAACCCTATGTATTGTGGACCGATAGCGGTCCTTACAGAACAGCAGACTGTACTGCACTCAGGCCTATGTACCGTAGCACCCTATACCAAGTTACCAGTCCTTATAAGAACTTTTGTGGACCAAGCAGGTTGTGTGTTAGTGTTTAGCAGACTGTGCGTCAGTCCCTATACCGCTGAAGGACTGCTGCAGTATAGGGCAGCGGTCAGCAGTAGTGCACGGCAACCCTATGTATTGTGGACCGATAGCGGTCCTTACAGAACAGCAGACTGTACTGCACTCAGGCCTATGTACCGTAGCACCCTATACCAAGTTACCAGTCCTTATAAGAACTTTTGTGGACCAAGCAGGTTGTGTGTTAGTGATTAGCAGACTGTACGTCAGTCCCTATACCAATGAAGGACTGCTGCAGTATAGGGCAGCGGTCAGCAGTAGTGCACGGCAACCCTATGTATTGTGGACCGATAGCGGTCCTTACAGAACAGCAGACTGTAACGCACTCAGGCCTATGTACCGTAGCACCCTATACCAAGTTACCAGTCCTTATAAGAACTTTTGTGGACCAAGCAGGTTGTGTGTTAGTGATTAGCAGACTGTACGTCAGTCCCTATACCAATGAAGGACTGCTGCAGTATAGGGCAGCGGTCAGCAGTAGTGCACGGCAACCCTATGTATTGTGGACCGATAGCGGTCCTTACAGAACAGCAGACTGTAACGCACTCAGGCCTATGTACCGTAGCACCCTATACCAAGTTACCAGTCCTTATAAGAACTTTTGTGGACCAAGCAGGTTGTGTGTTAGTGATTAGCAGACTGTACGTCAGTCCCTATACCAATGAAGGACTGCTGCAGTATAGGGCAGCGGTCAGCAGTAGTGCACGGCAACCCTATGTATTGTGGACCGATAGCGGTCCTTACAGAACAGCAGACTGTACTGCACTCAGGCCTATGTACCGTAGCACCCTATACCAAGTTACCAGTCCTTATAAGAACTTTTGTGGACCAAGCAGGTTGTGTGTTAGTGTTTAGCAGACTGTGCGTCAGTCCCTATACCGCTGAAGGACTGCTGCAGTATAGGGCAGCGGTCAGCAGTAGTGCACGTCAACCCTATGTATTGTGGACCGATAGCGGTCCTTACAGAACAGCAGACTGTACTGCACTCAGGCCTATGTACCGTAGCACCCTATACCAAGTTACCAGTCCTTATAAGAACTTTTGTGGACCAAGCAGGTTGTGTGTTAGTGTTTAGCAGACTGTGCGTCAGTCCCTATACCGCTGAAGGACTGCTGCAGTATAGGGCAGCGGTCAGCAGTAGTGCACGGCAACCCTATGTATTGTGGACCGATAGCGGTCCTTACAGAACAGCAGACTGTACTGCACTCAGGCCTATGTACCGTAGCACCCTATACCAAGTTACCAGTCCTTATAAGAACTTTTGTGGACCAAGCAGGTTGTGTGTTAGTGATTAGCAGACTGTACGTCAGTCCCTATACCAATGAAGGACTGCTGCAGTATAGGGCAGCGGTCAGCAGTAGTGCACGGCAACCCTATGTATTGTGGACCGATAGCGGTCCTTACAGAACAGCAGACTGTACCGCACCCAAGCCTATGTACCGTAGCACCCTAGACAGACCAAGTTACCAGTCCTGATAAAGAGCTTTGTGGAACAAGTGAGTTGTGAATGATTAGCAGACTGCAGCAGAAGGGCAGCAGTCAAGTATAATATTCTTTCTATATTTGGAAGAAAGAATATTATACGTGTACAAGCCTATTACCGTACCACTGATACCAGTCCTGAAAAGAACCTTTGTGGAACTAATAGTAACAGCAAGTCTTTAAAATTATCCTCACTGCCTGACAACACTGCTTCCTGCCTGTCCCTATACAAATTGGCAAAAAAGAGTAGGCTGGAACGATTAGCTGGAACAGCTCTTTTGTGGACCTGATAGTAACAGCTAATGATGATGATGATGATGATGATGAAGAAAGACTAATCTGGCTGAGCTGTCCCTAAAATAGCAGCGTACAGCGCTCTGTCCCTTTATCTAAACTGACAAAAGAAACTCAGGCTGCTGACCTAACACCTATACCAGTCCTGAAAAGAACTTTTGTGTACCAAATAGCTAGCGTTTTCTCTGTCCCTACTCCACACAGGATCCTTTCCCTACAGTGACAGAAGAAAGAATGTAAAATGGCCACCGGATCGGGTGTATTTATAGGTTAGGGGGAATGTCCAAGTGTCCATGAGCTGTCATGTCTCAATTGGTTGTCCTGTAACACATGATAAACGTGTCACGAAAGGTTAAAGTTCTTGTATACATTAAACACGTAAGTCCGCCGGGGCGAACGACGGAAAAAGGCGTTCGAACCCGCGGACGGCGAAAGTCGGAAATTCGCCGCGAAACGACCGCCGGGCGAACCGTTCGGCCATCACTAATAACCACCACATTTTCTACACAAAATTTTTTGCAAAAGTAAATCATAATAATAAATCTATTTGTTAAAAGATTTAAAAAAAATACCTAAGTAAAAAAAAAAAAAAACACACACATTGTTTTTGACACCCCACTCCCCATTACACCCTGTAATCCATTTTCTTCTATTAGTATGTTTTTTGGGTGACAAAGCTCACGTATCCAAAGCCTAAAGCCCCATACACACTATCAGATTTTCTGCTGATTTTTTCCTTCAGATTTACCAAAACCATATAATATGAGGTCAAACCTTAGGAGTTTCAATTTGTATCAGGCAGGCCCTTGCACTACATGGTTTTGGTAAATCTGAAAAATCAGCAGAAAATCTGATAGTGTGTATGGGGCTTAACAATATGTATTAGTGTTACGCCAATACAGGTATTAATGCTGATACTAAGCATTTGCATGAGTATCAGTACTCGTGAAAATGCTTCGATACTTTCAGGCTCAGTTCTTTCAGCTGTCAGCAGGATTCCCCCACTGACAACTGAAATGTAAAAAAAAAAAAAACAGGCCATCGCATCCTTAAGGCTCCACACTGGAGCTCATAAACTGCAGTTTATTGGAGTTTGGACATGTTTTTTAAAAGCCCATAAACTCCACTCTATGTTAACCTATGTGTCCATGCACACATGGACGTTTTTTAGCTTTAATGAGCAGTGGAGTTTATGGGCTTTTTTCTGAACGCCAGAAATTTGCATTCAAAGTGCCGTTTTTCACTGCCAAAACACGACAAACGCTGATAAACGCTCAAAAACACTTATAAACGATCATAAACACACGTTAATTAGTGTTCGGCATTTTATTTTTTCAGTGCATTGTGGGAGTTTGGAATACACTGTGGGATTTTTGGAGTGTCCTCTGTGTATTTTTATTGAAAACGCATATAAACGCTAGTACAAAACGCTGTTAAAAGCACGTTTTTCATCCAGCGTTTTCTCCAGCAAAAAGCTTTTTTGAGCTTCAGTGTGCATGAAGCCTTACAACTGATAACTCATTCAGCTGTCAGTGGGGTTCCCCTGTTGACAGCTGAAGTGTAAACAAAGTCCGAGCAATTGGAGCTGACAAAAAGAAAAAAAGCAGTCGAGTAATCAACAACATTGTTCAGCCACTGAAACAGAAAGATAAAAAAAACATTGTTTCTTTTTGTATCTTTCTTTTTATCCATCTTCAGATCAAAGGGATGAACTTCAATCTGCAGAGGAAGTCAGTTAAACCGATTAAGGACCGAAAGGATTTGACCCCTTAATGACCAGGCCATTTTTTGCAATATGGCACTGCATCGTTTTAACTGACAATTGCGCCGTCATGCGACACTGTACCCAAACAAAATTGACGCCAATTTTTTTAACTTTTTGATACAATACATATCCCCAAAAAATTCTAAAAAAAACGAATTTATTCATCAGTTTAGGCTGATGTATATTCTTCTACATATTTTTTGAAAAAAAAACGCATTAGGTGTATATTGATTGGTTTGCGCAACCAATTTTTTGGTTTTTACAAGTAATGGCGGTGACCTGCAATTTTTAGCGGGACTGTGTCATTGTGGCGGAAAAATCCGACCACAAATTACACTTTTTGGGGACCACTGACATTATTACATTGATCGGAGCTATAAAAATTCACTGTAAATTCAATGTAAAAATGACACTGGCGGGGAAGGGGTTAACAATAGGGGTGATCAAGGGATTAAGTGTGTTCCCTTGGTGTGTTCTAACTGTAGAGGGGGTGGGCTCATTGGGACATGACAGAGATCACTGTTCTCGATCACTGGAAACAGTAGATCTCTGTCATGTCTCCTGACAGAATGGGGATCTGCTTGTTTACACTGGCAGATCCCCATTCTGCCACTGTACTAGACGATCTTAGGTCGCCGGTGGACCCATGGGTCGGGCGGACTTGATGCCTGCTGGCGACCTAGATGCCCACCGGCGGGCATCAAGTCCACCCGACCCGTGGGCAGTGTGCAGCGGGAGTGAGAGTGAGACTTAATTAAAGAACTCCTTATTCTTTGTCTCCATTTAATTATTATTTTACTTCTGATTTATTTATTTTTTTGTTCTATTTCTATTTTTATAAATGATTAATAATTATACTCTAATCAGCCTTAATTAACTCCTTATTTTTCGTCTCCATTTAATTATTTTCCTGCTGATTTATTTATTATTTGTTCTATTTCTATTTTATAAATGATTAATAATTATAACTTTTTTGTTTTCTTTGTTAAATAATATTTTTACACCATTAAAATATATTTAAATGTTTCACATTGACAAAAATGCTAATTTTTTTTTTTTTATTTATTTCATTTGTAAATAACTTTTCAACGTTTTGTACCATTGCTGACAACTGCAGTGTAAACAAAACTGCTGTGGTAGGTATCGGTAATTGGTATTGGTCAATTCTAAAAAAAAAAGTATCAATACTCGTTGTAAAAAAATGGTATCAATGCATCCCTATTATGTATGTTTAGTACCAAGTGACATATGACAAAAACCTGAGCTGCTTGTGATCAAGAAGCAGTAGGAAAACAGACATAGAAGGTGACCCAGACAGTACAGCACATTTTTGGAATTTATCACCTTGTGATCCTGCAAATAAAACACTAAAGGCAAGTAGGTTGTTTAAGAAAGAGAATTACATTTTGCAAAGAATACCCAATGACTTGCAAAGAAAATAGAAACTGTATTTTGGCTTATAGATGAAGAAACTCGATGGAGTTTGTACCAAGCTGTGTATGGAGTGACAAAATACATTAAGGGAAAAAAAAGTGCAAATTCCCTCACAAAGTGCACAGCCTATTTTTCTTTAGTAAATCAACTCCTTTGTGCTACTCCTGATTTGAACTACAGAACACTTTCCCACGTTTTCCCTTTCCAAAACTTAGGTGAGTGAAAAGGGGAGGGGGATTTTAGAGGCAGAGATCGGAAGTTACATGTGCAGCTCATGTCTGGCAGGATCAACAGGTATTTTATGCACGTATCGAACAAATGTAATAAAACTCTTTTTATTAGTTTAATAGACAAATAGAAGTTTATTGTTATAATCTCTCTCTTTCTCTATCTCTTTCTGTATATATACACTACTGTGCAAAGGTTTTAGACGGATGTGAAAATATGCTACGAATTACGATTGTTTTCAGAAATAATTTATTTTTCACAATTAACAAAAATTGAAAGTAAATGAACAGAAGAGAAATCCAAATCAAATCAATCTTTGGTGTGATCGCCCTTTGCCTTCAAAGCAGCATAATTTCTTCTATCTACACTTGCACACAGTTTTTGAAGGAACCCTACAGGTAAGATCTTCTGTGGATATAAGCTTCCTTAAATCCTTCTGTCTTTTCATGTAATCCCTGACAGACTCAATGATGTTGACATCAGTGCTCTGTGGGGGGCCAAACCATCAATTCCAGGACTTCATGTTCTTCTTTACACTGAATATAGTTCTTAGTGACATTGGCTGTATGTTTGATTGTCCTGTTACAGAATACCTTGGGACCAAATATTATGCCTCACTGGTGGTATAGCATGATGCATATCTGCCTATATTTTATCAGCATTGAGGACACCTTTGTTTCTGACCAAATCTACAACTCCATTTGTAGGAACGCAGTCCCCAACTTGCAAGGAACCTCCACCATGCTTCACTGTTGTCCGCAGACACACATTTTTGTACCACTCACTATCACTTCAGTGAACAAATGCCCTCTGATGCAGCAAATATTTCACACTTTGACTCATCAGTCCAGAGCACATGCAGCCATTTTTCTGCAGTTCCTATGTTTTCATGCATAGTTTAGTTGCTTAACCTTGTTTCCATGTTGGAAGTATGGCTGTTTGGCTGCAATTCATCTATTAAGTGCCCTACTGGTTGCTGCCAGTTCTGTGCTGATGGCACTGCTGGACATCTTAAGATGTCAAAGGGAAGTAAGCATAACCTGTCTTTCATTTGCTACATTTCGTTTCCTTGGCTGACCACTGCATCTGTGATCCTCAATGTTGCCCATTTCTTTTAGCTTCTTCTAAAGAGGTTGAACAGCACATATTGAAGCTCCAGTTTGCTTTAAAGCCTTTGCCTGGGAGAAACCTTGGGGATGCAGTGTATCTATTTTGTGTCAGCCAATGTCATTAATAGGGATGAGCCGAACACCCCCCGGTTCGGTTCGCACCAGAACTTTCGAACGGACCCCAAATTCGTATGAACTTTAGAACCCCATTGAAGTCTATGGGACTCGAACGTTCGAAATTAAAAGTGCTAATTTTAACGGCTAATATGCAAGATACTGTCCTAAAAAGGGTTTGGGGACCTGGCTCCTGCCCCAGGGGACATGGGTCAATGCCTAAAATGTTTTTAAAAATGGCCGTTTTGGCGGGAGCACTGATTTTAATGACGATTAAAGTGAAAAAAAAGTGAAATATTCCTTTAAATATGGTGCCTGGGGGGTTTCTGTAGTATGCCTGTGAAGTGCCACGTGTTTCCCGTGTTTAGAACAGTCCCTGCACAAAATGACATTAAACGGAAATAACATCATTTAAAACTGCTTGCGGTTTTAATGTTATATCTGGTTCCTGCAATATGGTTGAAAATCATTGAGAAAAATGGCATGGGTAGCCCTCCCTGCCCATTACCAGCCCCTTTGGGTCTTCTACGCATATTAAGGGGAACCCCGTACTCATATTAAAAAAAGGAAATGCGTGTGGCCCCCAGGCCCTATATACTCAGAACAGCAGTATACAGGCGGTGCAAACAAGACAGGGACTATGTAGGTTTGTTGTGTTAAGTTGAATCTGTTTGTAATTTTCAACTGGTACATTTTTAAAGTGTAGCTCCAGTCAAAAAAACTATTTTTAAGCTTTTTGGAAAACATAGGGAAGGGTTATCACCCCTGTATAATTTGTTTTGTCGTACATCTTTTTTCATCTCACTTGCTGTTGTCTCCTTGCAAGTAGGAGATGTTTGTAAGTTGGATGTTTGAAAGTAGGGGCCTGCCCTATATGCTCTGCAGAAATGGCGGAACAAGGTGTTGGTTTTGCCACAACATTGTAAGCCCTCAAAGTGACTCTTGGTGGGCGCTGGAGTGCCCTGCTGTGAAAGATTGTATCAAGAATTATAATTACATGCCATTGTTGAACAGTGGTAGAAAAATTGACCTTTGGTGGTTGTGGTCCTGGTGCCACAACACTATAAGTCCTCACAGTTACTCTGGGTGGGCACAGGAACGGGCCCTCCTGTGAAATATTATATCAAGAATTGTAATTACATGTCCCTGTTAAACAGGGGCAGAAAAATTGGGCCTTAGGCACTGGTGCTGGTGCCACGACACTGCAACCTCTCCCATATACTCTAGTTTTATTGCAGGAATTAGCCCTGCTGCAAAGCATTGCATCAAAAATTGTAATTAAACGCCCCTGTTAAACAGGGGCAGAAAAATTGGGCCTTAGGCACTGGTGCTGGTGCCACCACACTGCAAACTCTCCCATATACTCTAGTTTTATTGCAGGAATTATCCCTGCTGCAAAGCATTGCATCAAAAATTGTACTTAAACGCCCCTGTTAAACAGGGGCAGAAAAATTGGGCCTTAGGCACTGGTGCCACCACACTGCAACCTCTTCCATATACTCTAGTTTTATTGCAGGAATTAGCCCTGCTGCAAAGCATTGCATCAAAAATTGTAATTAAATGCCCCTGTTAAACAGGGGCAGAAAAATTGGGCTGATGGCATCACCCAGAACCAGAAATGTTCTTCCAACATATCAGCGGAGGAGGAAGAGGATAGACAATCAACATAACAGGACAGTCACTCAGCATCAGCATAGGCAGTCTTGAAGGGATGTGATATTTCAAAAAAAATTATTCGGTTACATCAGCTTCAGGTGCTTGGTAGCTGTGGGTGATCCAAGACTGATTCATCTTGATGAAGGTCAGTCGATCAACTGATTCGGTGGACAGGCGCACCCTGTGATCAGTAACAAAGCCACCAGCAGCACTGAAGGTGCGTTCCGAAAGAACGCTGGATGCAGTACAGGCCAGTAGCTCAATTGCATACTGTGCAAGCTCGGCCAGTGATCCATCCTCAAGACCCAGTAAGCCAGAAGATTTTCGGTGGGAAAGGTGTCCAAGTCTGACCTTGCCCCTAGGTATTCCTGCACCATGTAAATCAGACGCTGGCGATGGTTGCTGGAACCGATCATACCTTGGGGCTGCGGACTAAAAAATTGTCTGAAAGCAACAGTCAGATGGCCACCTTCTCCACTGCTCCTTCTGACCGATGCCTCAGCAACACGTTGTCCAGGACCAGGAGTTTGAAACCTCCCAGTCTCTGGGAACACGTTGCACAGACCTTTCTGCAAGGCCTCCCGGAGATGTCTCATCCTCTGCTCCCTCTGCGATGGCAAGATAAGGTCGGCAATCTTACCCTTGTACCGCGGATCAAGGAGAGTGGCCAGCCAGTAATGGTCCCTCTCCTTGATCTGAAGAATACGAGGATCCTTCATCAGGCTTTGCAGGATCAGGGAGGCCATGCAGCGTAGGCTAGCTGAGGCATTCGGTCCGGAGTCCTCTGGGTCACTAAGGACAACATGATCCGCAGCTACCTCTTCCCAGCCACGTACAAATCCACGTGTTTCTTGGGACTGTAAATCATCCCTACAAGACTGCTGCTGCTGATGCTGAGTGCCAGCCTCCACCTCCATGCTGACACAATCATCCTCCTCCTCCTCTTCCTCCTCCTCATCCTCTTCCTGTGTGATGGGTGGCACAGCAAGAACACTGTCTGGATAAAGGGGGCCTTGAGAGGCAAGGAAGTCCTCCTCTTCCTGCCTCTGTTCTGCCTCAAGTGCCCTGTCCATTATTCCACGCAGCGTATGCTCCAAGAGGTGGACAAGAGGTACAGTGTCACTGATGCATGCACTGTCACTGCTCACCATCCTTGTGGCCTCCTCAAACGGTGACAGGACAGTGCATGCATCCCTGATCATGCCCCACTGGCGTGGTGAGAAAAAAACCAAGCTCCCCTGACCCTGTCCAGGTGCCGTAGTCACACAGGTACTCATCGATGGCCCTCTGCTGCGTGTGCAGCCACTGCAGCATGGCCAACGTTGAGTTCTACCTGGTGGGCATGTCACATATAAGGCGGTTCTTGGGCAGGTTCAACTCCTTTTGGAGCTCAGCCAGCCGAGCACAGGCATTAAATGATCGGCGGAAATGCACACAGACTTTCCTGGCCTGCTTCAGGACATCCTGTAAGCTGGGGTACCTGCCCAAGAACCGCTGCACCACCAGGTTAAGGACGTGAGCTACACAGGGCACATGGGTCAGTTGTCCCTGTCGGAGGGCGGAGAGGAGGTTGGTGCCATTGTCGCAAACCACCATTCCTGGCTTAAGCTGGCGTGGCGTCAACCACCTCTCGGCCTGCCCCTGCAGAGCTGACAAAACATCCGCCCCAGTGTGGCTCCTGTCCCCCAAACAAACCAGCGCAAGCACGGCATGGCATCGTTTTGCCTGCGCACTTGCATAGCCCCTGGAACGCCTACGGAGCACCGCTGGTTCTGAGGACAGTGGAAGAGGCCATGGAGTAAGAAGAGGAGGGGGGGAGGAGAGAGGTGTGTCACAACCAATAGTAGCATTTTGGAGGCATGGTGGCGGAACAACCTCCAACACTACTGCACCTTGTCCTGCATCCTTCCCAGCTGCCAGAAGAGTGACCCAATGGGCCGTGAAAGACAGGTAACGTCCCCGTCCATGCCTGCTGGACCATGAGTCAGCGGTAATATGCACCTTACCGCTGACCGCCCTGTCCAGCGAGGCAAGGACATTGCCTTTCACATGCCGGTAGAGAGCCGGAATTGCCTTCCGTGAGAAAAAGTGGCGTTTGGGGACCTGCCACTGAGGAACCGCACATTGTACAAACTCACGGAAGGGGCAGATTCTACCAACTGAAAAGGCAGCAGTTGAAGTGCTAGCAATTTAGCCAAGCTAGCATTCAACTGCTGGGCATGTGGATGGCTGGGAGTGAACTTCTTTCGCCGGTCCAGCAGCTGGGGCAGGGACATTTGCCTGCTATAATCGGACGTGGGTGTACTGCTAGCAGAGTGCTCGGAAGCACTTGGCTGTGGCACACCTAATTCTACACCTTCATTCCTCTCAGAGCAGGTTTCAGAGAGGACTGAAGGTCTAGTGGGGTTGGAGATGCCAGCTGATGAGGAGCAAGGAGAGGTCCGCTTTGTTCTTTGGTGTGGGTCTTTGAGGTACGCTTGCCAACGAGCTGCATGGCAGGTCAACATATGTCTGGTCAAGCATTGTGGTGCCCAAGCGGCTGATGTTTTGGCCACGCGAGATACGCTTGAGACATATGTTGCAAATAGCAGCGGTGCGATCTGATGCACTCGTCTCAAAAAAGGCCCACACCAAAGAACTTTTAGAATAACGCGCAGAGGCAGCGCCCTGCACAGGCGGAGCTCTGCAGTGTGATTCAGTCGGTGTGCTGCCCCTAAGCTGGCCCCCGGAGGGCATCCTGCCTCGTTGGACATGTGCCTCCTCCTCCTCCTCCTCTCTCCTACCAGGCACCCACGTGGAGTCAGTGCCCTCATCATCCCCTCCCTCTTCATCGCTGTAGCAAACCTGGCAATATGCTGCAGCTTGTGGAACATGACTGCCAGATTGCTGTCCTTCTTGAGCATCCCCTCTCTCTGCATTCACACTACTGCCTTCCTCTAGCTGGGTGTCATCATCAGAACCTACAAAACACTGGGCATCCTCCTGGAGCATGTACCCAACACTGTGCTCAAAGAGTTCTGGAGACTCCTCAGGAGGACGTGGTGGGTCTAGGGAAGGAGTCACTGATGATGACATTGAGAGGAGGGAAGACGATGCGTTGGCAGCTGCTTTGCTAGTACCCTGAGACTGGGTGAGAGAGGATGAGGAGGATGAAGAGGGCTTGGTCATCCACTCTACCAAGTCATTGGCATGTTGCGGTTCAACATGTCCAGCTGCCGAAAAGAAGGACAAGCGTGTCCCATGGCCACGTGCTGATGACAATGCACCGCGTCCACGACCAGCACTGTTGTCTCTAGACACAGAGCCTGCTTGCCCTCTTTTATCGGCTCGCGCCTGTCTGCCTCTCCTTGCTAGCCTTCCAGACATGGTAATGGCCTGAAGGGAGTTGGGTAAAACAGCAGTTGGGTAGTGTATATTGTGCTGGAGGCACACAACACCCACTAACTCCTGCAGATGCCTTTAGTATAGAACACCAGGGATAAAAGGGTATACTGTAATGGAGTCACACAACACCCACTAAGCCCTGCAGATGGCTCTATTAGAGAACAGCAATAAAGGGTAGATACAGGTGTATATTGTGCTGGAGGCACAAAACACCCACTAACTCCTGCAGATGCCTTTATTATAGAACACCAGAGATAAAGGGGTATATACAGATGTATACTGTGCTGGAGGCACACACAACATCCAATAACTCCTGCAGATGGCAAGTGGGCTCAAATAGAGAAGAGCTATGTAGGTGGATATAGCGGTGTGTACTGGGTACAGAGCACACAGACAGCACGCACAAGCTCCTAACACTACTGACTGCAAGCTCTATTATAAAAGATAGATCACTAGCTATATAGGTGAGGTGAATATAGCGGTGTATACTGGTCAGGGCAAGCAGACAAGAACCACTACACAACAGCAAGATCGAAAATCGGCCGATAACGATCGGTGTATACTGTGTTGAAGGTACACAGAACACCCACTAACTGCTTCAGACGCCAACACACTACACAAGGCCGCCGCGCTGGCGGCCTTATATAGTGTGTGGCGTGTACTACACAGCCTGAGCTATGATTGGCCACAGGCATCCTGCCTGTGGCCAATCATGGCTCTCCTCGCTGCTGGCGCTGTGATTGGCCAAGCATGCGGGGTCACAGTGCATGCTTGGCCAATCATGAGCCAGCAATGCACTGCGATGACGCAGTGCATTGTGGGCCGTGAGCGCCACACGAATTTGGCGCTAACGGCCCATAATGTTCGGAATCCTCCGAACGGGCGAACAGCCGATGTTCGAGTCGAACGTATGTTCGACTCGAACAAGAAGCTCATCCCTAGTCATTAAGAACTATCTTTAGTGTAAAGAAAAACAAGGAGTTATGGAAGTGATGGTTTGACCCTCACAGAGCCCTGATCTCAGCGTCATTCAGTCTGTCTGGGATTGCATGATAAGGCAGATTTGAGGCAGCCTACATCCATAGAAAATCTGTGGTTAGTTCTCCAAGATTTTTGGAACAATCTACCTGCCGAGTTTCTTCAAATGTGTGTGCAATTGCAGCTAGAAGAATTGATGCTGTTTTGAAGGCAAAGGCAAATATTGATTTGATCTAGATTTCTCTTCATTTATTTTCTATTTTGTTAATTGAGAAAAATAAACTATTAACACTTCTATTTTTTTAAAGCATTCCTAATTTACAGTGTTTTTTTGCACAGTGATATATATATATATATATATATATATATATACTGTATATTATTCCAACAGGTGGTGGTATCAGTAGTGGGGAGCATCGATAGATGCAAAAAAGAGATAGATAAGCACCTGAGCGACCACAACATACAGGGATATACAATGTAATACTGATATATAATCACACACATAGGTTGGACTTGATGGACTTGTGTCTTTTTTCAACCTCACCTACTACCCTGTTTCCCCTAAAATAAGACCTAGTGTGATTGTCGACGATTGCTGCAATATAAGCCCTACCCCCCAAATAAGCCCTAGTTAAAGTCCTTCTATGTCTTATTCTCAGGGTAGGGCTTATTTTCGGGGAAAGAGGGTGGAGCTTATTTTGGGGGTAGGGCTTATATTGCAGCCATCACCGACACTCACGCTAGGTCTTATTTTAGGGGAAACAGGGTATGTGACTATGTATGTAATGTGTTATTCGTTATGTATAGATAATGTACACATTTTACACGGTTTCATTTACAGGTAACTTTCCCCTTGTACTATTTAAAAAATACCTTGATGGATACACATACTGCAATAAGAGAAGAAAATCCAGAAGGAGAAGGATGGGTACAATCAACAGATTCAGAGACAGTGAGGTGGGTGGCATAACAAAGGGTTCAATATTAGTGGTTTATGTACAGATAAGGTTTGGGCATTGCAGTGGATGGTAAAAGAGAAGATGCAACAGGGTAGGCAAAACAAAAGAAGATTCAGACTCGGTGGGGTGCCTGACACAATAAAAAATGTAGAAGTAGAGGATTTACTAGCACAAGTTGCAGCTTAAGGGCAGATAGGTTACTAATAGAATGAGTATCAGCAGGTTGTGATGTACATTTGGATTTGAGAAGGAGAAAGCAGTGAAAAGAGGAGTTGTGAGACAGCATGACAAAGAGCCCCGTAGGAAACTGTAAAGCAGACAATGGATACAAATCTATATTCACTTTCAGTTTATCTGGCAACCAGTTCACTGTTCAGTGAATGAGAAATGTTGTTATTAATATTATCACACCTTTTATTTTTCACATTGCTTTAGTCAGTCAGCAGTCAGCACCTTGGACAGCTCTCACATAAAACTCTCTCTAACTCAATGAAACCCTTTTGAAGAAACTGCTCTAAGGGGAAACAAAAAATAAGTACATCTTAGAATTAACTTTTCTTCCTCAATCATATATAAAACACTGTAGAAATAAATAGTGAAGTCTTTAATTTGGGGATTGGCTGGTTTAATTTTTAATGAATCTGAGAAAAGCAGCAGGGAAGTGAAAATGTGCCCAGGTTCTGTTTACTTTGTATAATTTATAATTCCATTCAATTAAATTGAAAGAAAGCAAACCAGCCATTAATATTGTTCATATTCGACAACTTAGCCTATTTATAAACTTAGTTTATTTACATTTTATAATTAGAAGCTGATTCCATTCAGCATATGAAAACAAAGTAATCTTGACACTTATTTCTATACAAACTTCCAATTATTAAATCAAGCGGCAAGCTATTGTGTTTTTCTTTTTTTTCAGAAAAAGCTACTATTACATTGCAAACAAAACAAGAAATTGAAAGAGGGCAGTAGCATCTAAGTGTAGAATGTATTAATAATAAGGAGACAGTAGAGAATGTAAGGAAGTGGGCATTTAAGTGGCAATTCCCTGATGATATAGCATACACATAAATTCGTAAAAAAAAATGTTTATTGAAATATACATATCCAAATACATAAAGGGGGCTAACGAAGAGTCCCCTATATCTATAAAATTACCACATGTGTAACAAAACATCAAATGGTATAATATAAAAAAAATAATATAAAAACTTGTCACAGCATAATGTCAAATGGGTGTTGTATGGAGCTTGCCATGTTTCCCGACACAATGGCTGCTTCCTCAGGGCTTCATTCCATAGAATATACTGTAACTCCAAACCTATGCTGCGTATAGACAAATATAAACATTATCAACATACAGCAGTAATATGGAACGGAAGAAAAAAAATAAAAGGGGGGCAGGGAGGAAAAAACAAGGCCAGAAAAAAAAACAACCACAGCACTCCACAAAGTCCAAAATCGGTATCCCCTTAGTTTGGATGGGCCAGACAATTTTGAGGTACAAAGAAAAAATGTTCAGTCAACCACCAAAATACAGGGAAGGAAACTCAGCTATATCAGAGGATACATGGTATTTACCCTCAAACCTTGGAAGAATAAAGCAGAAGAGCACATTATATTTAAAGACCGGTATAAAGTACTACACATATGTGTTAAAAAAAAAAAAGATCATATCAAACTCACTGCTGTGTTGTAAAAACCACACATGACCCACCTGGATATGATGAGCCACTCGAAATTCAATCAGAGGTTAGATAATCCCTGCAACAATTGCATATCATCCAATGGCTCAGTCAATCAAAGCATCCTTATTCTAATAACAAATAAATATACATATCAGTACCTGGGATAAACCACCACCCATTGTAGACTAGACCAAAGAAACAGACATCCAGCCAACAATGCTTTCCAATATTGAGAGATATATCACCCACCAATGACACGAGTAAAGGGTAAAGATATCTCCCATCTCTGCAAAATGCATGGAAATACCTTTCATATGTGGAGGGGACAGAAAAAATAAATATCCAGGTGTCCCGAGGAACCTGCAGTCCAGCCTGAAAGTCCCCAAAGCTAACCTGCCCCTATATATACACCCAAAGGAAGGGGCGGTTGTCAGGGTGCTGGGCAGGTCCTCTCTCCATTAACAAATCAAACCAAAGAATAGCCTATTACAGCCCATCCTTATGGATTAAAAAAAAGGGGTGCCACAAATCACTCAATGCAAACTGACTGTCCTACATACAGATGTTCACCTAAT
Organism: Lithobates pipiens; assembly: GCF_037356315.1. NCBI lineage: Eukaryota > Metazoa > Chordata > Amphibia > Anura > Ranidae > Lithobates > Lithobates pipiens. Next base: position 71,587,453 of record NW_027507790.1, read on the forward strand.
AGATACCCAAAAAGGACATCTCCAATACAAATGAACGCTCAGGGGGAAGGGGCAAGTGCATCCATGCACAACACAAGACATGAAACAGCGTTCCTCTATCCAAGATGGCCACTCGACCGGAAGTGCGTTCAATGCGAGAGCACAACTAGACAGTCTCAAATGGAACGCAGGGAAAGCACCCCCCAGAGGTGCACATCACTGGCCAGGTAGACCCCCTCCTACCCACCGCATATCCCAAACAAAAACTCCAGTCCGCGCATCACCACAAACCAATCAGCAAAAACAGTACTCATTAAAGGACAGAAAAAAACAACACAGGGTCAAATCGACCCACAAGAACTTCCATCAGAACAATGTCTCATGGCTGAAGGAAGATCTCTGAAATAGCATAAATATAATATCTGCCATATACTATCAAATGTCCAATGGAGATCTAGCACGGATGCATCAAAGATCGTGACACCAATACACACACACCACTAGACAGACAAATAAACAGACAGACACACAGACAGGCAGGTGAACAAACAGGCAGAAAAAGGGAGGAAGGAAAAAACAAGGACAAAAAAAATTCTCACCATGAGAGGGCATATAACCTATCTCTAAATAAACCACCAGAAAAGACCTGGTGAATGTATAGTGCAAAGATCCAATAAGTATAACATAACCCAATGATGGATAGGGCGCTAATCGTAAAGAAAAGGGGTATAGCTTACAAAACCATTTAAGCCAGGGGGTAGTTTTCTTTAAGATTAAAGATCCAGCATGATTCCAAATGCAAAATGTGATTATCGAATCCCCCCCCCCCCCCCGGGGTTTTGGATGTATAATTATCAATTGCAATAAACCAGAGGGTATCACATTGCATGAACTGCATTTATTAAAATGGCTTGCAATGGGCTCTCAGGGACACCATCCCTGATATCACTTACATGTACCTTAATACATTGCCATGGTGTACGCTTTGTTTTACCCACATAGAACACATTACATCCTCCTGTCGGTAAGTAAACTATGCCCCTTGTTTCACAATTGACAAAATGTCTGGGCCAGATGGTAGTAGGTCCAATTACCAAAGGATCCTTGAGTTGATTGATAAAGCTTCAATATTTGTGATGTCCATAACGTTATGTGCCCTTTGGGCTTGTCCCACATTGATCCGCCCAATGTTGTCTATAAAAATGGCTTGCTGTGAGATTATCTCTCAGCGAACAACTTCTTCTAAAAGCAATGTGTGGATTAGGGTCCACAAAATATTTGATAGTGATATCCTGGGTGAGCAGATGCCAATGCTCATGCAAGATAGCAAACATGTGGTCCCCCGTTGGTTAAATTTCACAATGGGTCTGATTCTGATTCTTCAGATAAATGGTCCCCCTGAAACAGGAGGAGCTCACATGGACTCGCCACTGCTTTTTTTTATAGGCTCCTTTGAGCGCCTTATGACTGTATCCTCATTCTAGCAATCTATCCCTTAATCCATTGGCTTGAATTTTAAAATCAGCATCACTTGTGCAGTTTCTTCTAACCCAAAGGTACTGCCCCACAGGTATACCTTTTATTAGGTGCCTAGGATGGGTGCTAGAAGCATGGAGGAGAGAATTCCATGCTGTAGGTTTTCTATAGAGATTGGTAATGATGGAGCCATCAGGAAGCTTAATGCTGTCTAAAGCCCCGTACACACTATCAGATTGTCTGCTGAGTTTTTCCTTCAGATTTACCAAAACCATATAATATGAGGTCAAACCTTAGGAGTTTCAATGTGTATGCAATCAGGCAGGCCCTTTTACTACATGGTTTTGGTAAATCTGAAGGAAAAACTCAGCAGACAATCTGATAGTGTGTACGGGGCTTTAGTCCAAGAATGCTATGGTGTGCACATCCATGTTTAACTTAAAACGTAGACTGAAATCATACTAGTTTAGTGTATCTACAAATTGGGTCAATGTGTCTCTAGGCTCTGTCCAGAGGATGAGGATATTGTTGATGTACCTCCACCATAAGGCTATGTGGCTGAAGTACACTGACAAGGTACAGATTGGCATAGGAAGGGGCACAAGTAGTGCCCATAGCTACCCCTGCACCTGGAGGTAGTGGGTGCCATCAAACAGAAACGCATTGTGCGTCAATATAAAATGCAGCAATTCATTGAATAAAAGGCTTCAACATCAATTGATACTAATAAAGTATCTGCCTCTAAATTCATACCCTCTAAAATCATTAGCAGATAGAGAGTGTCCTTTAGATATGTCATAAACTTTCCACTTGGAGGTTTAAGTAATTGTCCACAAGTATTCTTGCTTTGCAAGTTGATACTTTTGATGCCCGACATGATAGGCCACACTGGAGGATCACATACGTTTTTATGTGTTTTAGGGAGAGCATAAAACGTATGGGTTACTGGATGGGTAATGATGAAAAAATCTTTAGTGTCTTTAGTAATGATATTCTGTCAAAAAGCTCTATCAACAAGGTTACAGAATTCCTGTTGAAACTTAGTTATCATAAGAGGGGACATTTTTGTATATCATGCACAATTGGACAAAATCTTGTCACACATTTATACTTATGAATCCTGTGTCATGCTGACAAATATTGTCCTCCTTATCAGAGGGCTTGATCACAATCTTCCGATGCTCCTGTTGTTTTTTCAGGGTTTCCCTATGAAAAAACAACAGGAGAATGTCGAACGTATACCTTATTTTTATATGTTCTACATTCCTAATTAGAACAAAGTGTCTCCAAATCCCTCATAACTAACTTAAGGAAGACATTGACCCTTGGATTACTTTGGGCTGGGAATTTCACCAATTTGTTCCTATATTGAATGGACATAATGTAGGTTCCTCTTTCAGCTCCATTGGAACATCAAGGTCCTCATTGTTCATAAGGACTTCAAAATTAACGTCACAGCTCTCACTTCATTGAGGATTTTGAGGGCAGGGCATTCAAGGCGAGTGAACTCAAGTAGCCTGAATGTGTTAAAATCTCCCAAGGGTTCATCATTTATATATTTGGCGCTCTAAAATTGATGTTTTAAATTTAATTTATGAGCGAACAAATTCAGATCTTTGACTACTTCGAAATTATCCATGTTCACTTCTGGGCAGAAGTTAAGTCCCAGTTTAAGTAATGTGAGTTTGTCAGATGTAAAGTCATGAGTTCATCAGTAGATTAATGATCTCAAAATTATCATCACCTACTGGTCTGGTCTCATCACATATACATCTATTTTCTCATGTATCGTGTTCGGTTGTAAAAGTTTGTCAGTGGATGTAGGTTCTAAAAAAATCGCCATCTGCATATTGGAGGGTAGATGGTAAGGGGTCCTTAGGGTCCTTAAATTCCTTCCTCATTTATTTATAATATATTAAGATACTCATACTGTATATATGCACAAAAAAGCAAAAAATATGCCAATTCTTCCCTACGATCTGCTAAAGTTTTGACAAAGGAATATGATTTCCTCAAAACACATTGCTACACTCCCCATGTACATTGCGTGTGACATCATCAGATTACTCCAGATGCTTCCCTGTATCAATCTGCTTGTTCCAGCCCAGAGAGACTGGGCAGGGTGCCTTCCATCCACCCAGCTGCTTCTTTACCTAACTCTGCTTGCCCGGCAGCATCCCTGCCGAACTTTGCAAACCATTCTCCACACACCTATAGCAGATTGTAGGGAAGGATTAACTTGACACATATCATCTGATATCCTTTGCTTTTATTGAGCACTGTGAGTGCATATAGCTATGAAATTCTTAATATACTATTAATAAAGTGTACGCTTACACCCTCTCTTCTTTTGTTTCAATAACAGTAGGATTACTCAAGTCCCTACCAAAGTGAGGTGCTGCAGCTACCATGGGTGGTTCTTTGTCTTTATCACATCAGACTTCCGAAGGACTTATAATTGCCAGCATTAGGGCTCATTCTGATGTTATACAAATTTTTGTGCCATCTTTGATACTGTATATGGTTTTAACATTGTATTGTAGTGGTTTAGGTTATCTTTAAAGGGAATTTATCATCAAAAGGATCAAGTGGTCCAATAAGCTATCCCTTTTTATTTTATTTTTTGGTTTACAGCTGTGAATTGGACAAGGCTCATAACTGTGCTTGATAATCAGTTACCATATTAATGGTACTTTAAAAAAAAATCTATTGTTTGTAGTGTGCAGGCATGAATTAGTGATCTCCCCTCTGCGTTTTCTCTGCTTCAAAAATGTAAACAAAAGATGCATTGTGCCAGTCTGCTCTTCAACTCTGGCGACAGGTTCACTTTAAATGCTAACTTAAAGAGGAACTTTACCCTACCTAGTTGTTTATTGCATGGGTGAAGATTTGCTTTAAGAACAAGTGGAATTAACAAGCACAACAGGACAAAAGGCACAGTTTATATTCAGTTTACCAGCTTCTGGAGGGACATGTGAGCTAGCATTCAATCTATAGTCATGAGGCTTGGGTAATGATATAGGTCATAGATTTGAGATATGGGTAATGACGTGAAAAACGCAAATTCAGTTACAAGCAACAGAAATGTGTTTTCCTGCCAGGTCAGCTAGACATTCTATCTGTGATAGGTGAAGGAATATTTTTCAGTAATGAATGTCTCAAAGCTGGAAGCAGCAAGTTGAACTGATCTGAAGAATGCAACTATATGACCCCTGTAAGGATTCCACTGAGGCTGCTTTATGTAAAGGACATCTGTACTGCCATTACTGACCTCCTCTTCTGAAAACATTGGTTGACGGCCTGGCATGATGATCTGGTATCATTGACCTAGTACCAGCATGTAGATCAGTTTTACCTACTCTCTGACATTACTTGCTGCATATTTGTTCCAGGTCAGGCTTAGATACTACTGAAGCTAATGGCAGTCTGGCTACTAACATTTTCAGAAATAAGTCTGTATTTTTTAAAAGTACAAGTACATATTTGAAAGCAATATTCTGATGGGTTTATATGTCTATACATTTGACTGGGAACACTTAGATATTGCTAAGGTAAAGCTAGCCGATCTACTATGTCAAATATCTAACCAACCGACCTCACAGATCCCTTATCTAGCCTTCTGTCTTCGTGAATCCCTTATTTGGCCTTCTGGTCTCATAATTCACCTATAGAACTTTTTGTCCTTACACATCACCTATCCAATCTTCTGTACCCATAAATCACCTATCCTGTCTCCTGTCCCCATAAATCACATACCCAGCCTTCTGGCCTCATGAATCACCTATAACCTATTCAGCCATCTGACCTAATGAATCCCTTATGGAGCCCATTGTCATAATGAATCACCCATTTAGCCTTCATCTATCCTCCCTTCTGTCCTCATAAATTACACAAACAGTATTCTGTGCTCATGAACCACCCATCTGCCCTTGTAGCCTTTTGAATCACCTATCCACCCTTACTTCTTCATAAACCCCCTATACAGCTTTCTAGTCTTATGAATGTCCTCATGAATGACCCATCTACTCTTATATCCTCATGAATCACTTATCCACTCCTATGTCTTGATGAACCATGTATCCAGCCTTCACTCCTCATTAATTACCTCCCCCCCTCCCCCTCACTGTTCAGCTTTTTGGTTTAATGAATCACCTATTTACCTATACAGTTAGGTCCATATATATTTGGACACATGCACAATTTAAAAAATGTTCAGGTATTTACCAAAACATATTAAAGCTATATTTATATAATGGTCTGAAAGTGCACACTCTCAGGTTTAATTTGGGGATATGCCTATCCAAATTGGAGGAAGGGTTTAGGAATTACAGCTCTTAAGAATAGTCCTCCCCCATTTTTCAAGGGGCCAGTTTATTTAAAAGCAGTTTCATGATCAGGTGTGGGCTACTCCTTTATTATTTATTCATTAATTAGGCAGGTAAAAGGTCTGGAGTTGATTCTAAGTGTGGTATTTGCATTTTGAAATCTATTTATGTGAACATACATCATGTGTTCAAATGATTTGTCTATGCAAGTGAAACAGGCCATTGTAAGGCTTCAAAAACAAAACAAATTGATCAGAGAGATATTTTTGTAACAAAACACTGCGCTATTCTTATTAAAAAATGAAAAAATATATAAAAATATATAAAATATATGAAACACACAAGAGAGCTGCTAACACATCACTGGGGTGTCGAGTGTAAGGTAAACAAATGCTATATAAAAGTGTAGAGCTACACTTTTATATAGCATTTGATCAGAGAGATAGCAGCAACATTAGGAGTGGCCAAATCAACAATTTTTTACACTCTGAGGAAAGAAGAATGCACTGGTTAGCTCGGTAACGTCCACAGAAGACAACAGTGGTGCGTGATAGCAAGGATCCTCTCTATGGTAAAGAAAAAACATTCACAACATCCAGGCAATTGAAGGACACTCCACTCTCCAGGTTGTGTGCTTATAATTGTCAAAGTCTACAATCAAGAGAAGACTTCACAAGGGCAAATACCGAGGGTTCACCACAAGGTGCAAATGATTTATAAGCCTGAAGAATAGAAAAGACAGATTAGACTTTGCAAACTTTGAAAACATCTAAAAAAGCCAGACCAGTTCTGGAAAAGCAGTCTTTGGACCAACGAAACTAAGATTAATCTGTACCAGAATGACAGGAAGAAAAAAGTGTGGAAAAGGTTTGGAATAGCTCATGATTCAAAGTGCACAAGGTCATCTGTATAACATGGTGGAGGCAGTGTGATGGCATGGACATGCATGGCTTGCAGTGGCACTGGGCCATTTGTGTTTATTGATTATGTGACACTAGAGAGAAGCAGCTAGATGAATTCTGCAGTGTTTAGAGATATACTGTCAGCCCAGATTCAGCCAAATGCAGCAAAGCTGATTGGACAGTGCTTCACAGCACAGATGGACAATGATCCAAAACACACTGCAAAAGCAACCCAGGAGCTTTTGAAGGAAAAGAAGTGGAATATTCTGCAATATCCAAATCAATTACCTGATCTCAACCCAATTGAGCATGCATTTCACTTGCTGAAGGCAAAACTAAAAGCAGAAAGACCCACAAACAGAGAACAACTGAAGACAGTTGCATTTAGAGCCTGGCAAAGCATCAGAAAGGAGGAAACCCAGTCTTTGGTAGTGTCGATGGGTTTAAAACTTCTGGCAGTCATTGCGAGTAAAGGATTCTCAACAAAATATTAAAAATGAACATTTTATCACTTATCCGGCCTTCTCTCCTCATGAATCACCACCCCCCTGTCTGTGTTTATGAATCACCTATACACACTTATGTCCTCATAAATCACCTATCCAGATTTGTACGCTAATGAATTGCCTATCTGGCCTTTTTTCCTTGTAAATAGCCTATCACACTTTATGTTCTCCTGACCAAAAATCTTGAAGCAGAATTCCAGCAAAAAAATAACTAATGAAAATGAATTATTCATTAAAGGGTAAAATAACAAAACCAGCTTCTGCTGCAAAATGCAACTGCAATTCAGGGACTGTTCCTTCAATTATCTTTTTCTGGTGCTAGATCATTCTAATGGCTAGCATTATTCAACCAACTTCCTCTGAGCCCAGCTTGTCCTGGACCCACCCAAGCCTGTTACTGAACAGGGAAAGGAGAAGCAACAGAGTGATTACCTCTGTCACTCTGCTCTCTCTCCCTACCAGCCTGCTTCTTGTCAGTACACGTACTGATTGACTACTTTCTCTCCATTCTAGCTCTACTCTACAGGGACTGCACAAGGCTAATACCAGGCCAAATGCAGGTTCTAACATTGCTTGCATTTAAAAATACATATGAAGCTGTAATAATGATTACAAAGCTGTAATCATTATCACCTCTGCTAATTTCTGCTTAAACAAGGCAGACAGGATACAGGATCATATAAAAAAATCTGGGTCCTATTCTTTACTAGTTGAACTATATGGTTTATTAAGATAAGCAAATCTTTAAATAGGCTAAAACAAATATCAATGTCCATAATATTGGAATGGAAAAAATGAATAACAGAAATTCTCTGTGTAATCTAATGGCTACTGCAGTTGTCCACATGTGTTGCTGTTGTGATCTCTGACTGCTACTTGCCCCATATGATTCCAATGTTTGTTTGAGTTCAGGAAAGAAATTATTACTTATCTAGCCATAAGTGTGTTTACTGAGCCTTGACAAAATCCAGCAGTTTAAAAGCTGGTCTAAGAGGTCAAATCTGTTGGGCTATGGCCAGCTTCAGCATTTTCACATTAAAATAATGATTTGTACTACACCACATTAAATTAGAAAATGTAGCTTTTGATTATTATTTTTTTTTATGGAAGCAGTATCGTGATTGTACTAGGCATTAAAAAAAAAAAGCACAGCTTATTTTTGGTTAGCATGAAACACTATTCTAATAATCCTAATTTATACTCTGAAATAATAAATAAGGGAAATAAGATATAAGATTAAACATAGCTTCTAAAAGGTCACTATGCACAAAGCTACTGCTGTGCTTCAGAATCTTCTCTAGAACATTACACAGACCATATTTTATCAGTGTCCAGTACGTTATATTGGTGCCTTTTCCTTGACCTAACTTCATTAGGAACAGCGCATACTCTGACTGGCCTATTTAGTGGATGTTCATCTGAATTATTACTTTTTTATTTATAGTTAGCATGAGGACAGCCAAATAAAATAGGCTTGAAATCAGGAAATGTTGTGGCCTAAAGCTGTCTGCAATTTCAGAAGCCTGGCTCATGACATGGCATCTTTGAAGTACACACGGTTAATAGAAATGCATAGAAAAAATTATTCAAACTAACCAGTGCTTTGATGTACGGTATTAGAATTGCCTGTATTACTAAAATTCAATTACCTTATCAGTTAATATTAAAACTCTTGCTTCTGCCAAGAGAGAAAATATCAAAAGGAAAAAAATTATATATTTCTCAAGTCTTTTTTTCGTAATTTAGAAGAAAATTTTTTGCCGGGGTGAACAATGGTTAGAAAACATTCTCTCTTTTATTCTAAACTTGTACCATATTACTTGTTGGTCTAGCAAAGCGTGACAAAGACAATGTTTCTTGATGGTCTTTAATATTTAATAGATGGCTAACAAGGTGAATGTGAAAGATTAGAAAAAAGGTATTCATCCTGAAGTTCAAATAAAAGGGTATTTCATATTTATGTACATTCCAGGTGCATAAAAACAAAAGACGTGCAAAGTATTGCAGGAACATTATGAAAAGAAAAGCTTTTGTCCTGCCAGCATACTGCAGAGATGGACTCTTGCTCTCTGTGTGGAAGCAGTGGTCTTCTTTCTGCAGAGGTCTAACACCCCCTTACTGAATCAGAGCTAGAGCTCTCCAATTAACATTGAGTATGACATTTACTGATTTAAGAACTAGGGGTATAACTCATGAGGTGGATTGTTTGGTTTCTGCAGATAGATCAATGCTTTCACAAAGGATGCAATGGCCTTTCTTTGCAGCATGCTGGCAGGGGCAGACATTTCTTATGAAGTTTTGGCTGCATTCTAAAGACAACAAGCTGAAAGGCTTCACACACCTTGTTTTATAATGTACCTGGAATGTATTTAGCTGAATTAAACTCAAAGTTCAATTTAGCTTTAAATTGTTTGTAAACCACAGTCATGAAAGCTGAACATAGTACATATATCTGTAGTTTTTTTTGTGTCACTTTCCAAAGTTCCGAGGGTCATTTCTCTCTGTTGCTTTGTTCCTCTGTTATCAGTGTGTGTCACTTCTGACAAGTTGTCCAGACACAGAGATAAAATGGTGATGGGGAAGGAGAGCTCAGCACCCGGCGTGTCTATTCACAACACAGCTCTGCAAGGTTACTTTGTTTCTCTGCAGTGTGTGAAGGGGGTGGGGGTGTCCCTTTCCTTCAATAAGCTCTCACATACTGTACAAGCGCTCTAACTCCATCTCCGAGCCTCCTCCTCTGTACTACTGGCAGATGCAGAAGGTTTTTACTTTATTTATTCAGCACTTTGAAGGGATGTAGAAAAGAAAAGACTACAGATAAACAAGTAAAACTTATGTACATAGTTACAATCCTATATACACAATCCTATACCCACAGTTGATAGAGAGGAAGACAACAAAACGGCAGCAAAGCATTAACTAATTTTCTCCAGCAGCAGAAAAAAATCCTTCTTTGTCCCCTGAGAGGCAATTAGATATTCCCTGGATCAACTTTACCTATAAATGTTAGTATCCAGTTATATTATGTACATTTAGGAAAAAATCCAAGCCTTTTTAAAGCAATCTACTGAGCTGGCCAGCTCTTGAGGGAGTTTATTACACATTTTAACAGCTCTTACTTTGAAGAAACTTCTCCATATTTGGAGATTAAATTTCTCTTCCTCTTATCCTCTGTGATGACCTTACAGCCCCATACACACTATCAGTTTTTCTGCTGAGTTTTTCCTTCAGGTTTACCAAAACCATGTAGTGCAAGGGCCTGCCTAATTGCATACAAATTGAAACTCCTAAGGTTTGACCTCATATTATATGGTATTATATGGTTTTGGTAAATCTGAAGGAACGTGTATTTGTACATGTTGATCACATCCCCTCTTCACAAGAGGGAATAAATTCAGTTCCTCTAATCTTTCCTCATAGCTGAGCTCCTCCATGCCTCTTATTAGTTTGGTTGCCCTTCTCTGCACTTTTCCCAGTTCCCTGATATCCTTTTTATGAACTGGTCCCAAAAACTGAACTGCATATTCCAGATGAGGTCTTACTAATGATTTCTACAAGGGCAAAATAATATATCTCTTAGGAGTCATATCTCCCCTAATACAAGAAAGGAGTTTGCTTGCTTTGGAAACCACAGCTTGGTATTGCATGCTATTATTAAGCTTATGAGCTACCAAAACCCCCAGATTCTTCTCCATCATTGATTCTCCCCAGTTTTACTCCTCCTAGTATGTAAGATGCATGCATATTCTTAGCTCTCATGTGTATAACTTTTCATTTTTCAACATTAAACCTCATCTGCCACATAGTTGCCCAATTAAACAGTGCATTGAAGTCAGCTTGTAAGTTAGAAACATCCCGTAAGGACGTTATTCCTCTGCATAGCTTTTTGTCATCTGCAAAGATTGAACTTGTACTTTTAATCCCAGACCCCATATCATTAAAAATGTCCTGTATTAAAAATTAAGGGTCCCACTCCCAACACTGAACCTTAGGGTACACTACTGATAACCTTAGACCATTCATAGTATGAATCATTAACCACTACTCTCTGAATTTGTTTTTTTAGCCAGTTTTTAATCCATTTACAAACAGATTTTTCCAAGCCTGTAGACTTTACATTACACATTAAACGTGTGTGGGAAACTATGTCAAACACTTTTACAAAATCCAAGTATACCATGTCCGCAGCCACCCCTCTGTCCAAGGTTTTACTGCAACTATAAAAGTTACACTAACAGGTTTATAGTTATTTGGTAAAGACTTTCATCTCTTTTTAATTATAGGTACCACACTGGCCCAATACCAAATCAGTGGTAATTTTCCAGTCATTAAAGCATCCCTAAATATTAAAAACAATTGCTTTTAAATGACAGAGCTTAATTATTTTAGGATCCGTGGGTGTGTGCTATCTGGTCCAGGTGCCCTATTCACTTTTATTGTGTCTAAATATTTGTAACATATTCACACATTTTTTTTTTTTTTATTGATAAAGATAAAGCATTGACAGTAAATCATAACCTGACATTACAATGTATACAGTTGGTATACTTATATTTCCAATTTCCTCATACAGTGTTTTAACATAACATTGTTAAATCTATAACCATTAACTGAATGTAGCAAACTAAATGACGATGTATTGTCACATATCAGGATTTAAAGTGTAATGAGCGTTCGTAGCTCGATTCTTAGAGGGTGTGTTAGAATCGATCAAGTAGATCAAGAGAAGCCTACTCTCGACTTCCGCACCCCTAATGGAACCACGCTGTATGGGGTAGAGGGCCAGAAGTTTATCTTATGTTGTGTCAACAGTGTTGATCTACATATTGATATATTTTGTCCCTCTATGCCAAAAATGTGAGTTAGCATATCCCATGCCTTTATAAGTATAATAAGATATATGGAAAAGTGTTGGTAATTTTTATGGGAAGGAGCCGTCATGGAACGTCGTGAGTTTGGCACTATTTGCCAGGCTATGTAAACTTCGGATAGCAAACGTGTGTTTGCCTCAAGTATGTATTCAGAAGGCTTCACCTCCGGGTGAGAGAAAGGAGAATATCATTGTGAGGTGTCTGAAGAAGTGTGTGGGCAGACATGGCGGATACGGTGGATGTTTCAACTTTAACTTAAAAGTATTCATATATGAAGAACGTCAGTTCTCTTCCATGGTGAGATGAAGTTAAGGATTGTGGAGAAGCTCCTGAAACTTTGGGGATTCCCTGAAGTGTAGCCAACAAGCCCAAGTATTTTGGTATTTTGTTGGGTTGTCTTTGGCTTGATGGATTAAGTCTTCCATCCCTGATATCTTCGCTATACGTTTGAACCAGTCAGCTAGTGTAGGTGGGTTAGTGTTCCCCCAGTATAATGGTATGCATTGTTTAGCTGCATTTAATAGATGAAGCACAAGAGATTTTTTATAGGTAGATTGTGGAATCGAAGTGTGATGCAATAAGTAATGAGTCGGCATAAAAGCCAAAGTATACGTTGCGATGTGGGAGATTGCATCGTGAATTTTTTCCCAGTATGATTTTATATGTGGACAATCCCAGCAGATATGGAGTAGAGAACCCACATCAGAACCACATCACCAGCACAATGGCGAAACAGATGGATGATATAGGTGAATTCTATCAGGCGTTCGATACTATCTTGAGTATATTTTGTAACAGTTTTCTTGTGCTGAGATGTTGATGGAGCCTTTATGAATATTTTCATAAATATTTTCCCATTCTTCTCTAGGTAGGTCCAACCTGAGCTTGCTCTCCCATATCTGGTCAACTGAATTGTGTTTAGGGTTGTGTTCACTAAATAGAAGCGAATAAACCACCCAGATAAGATGTCTCTGAGGAGTCGTACAAGTGCAGAATGCTTCAAAAGGAGTTTGGTCTCTGAACCACTGTGTGATAGGTCTGGCACTATTCAGAAAATGTTTAATTTGAAGGAATTTATAGAATGGGATGAGATAGTCTGAGAAGTGTGAGAGCAGAGTATTAAATAGGAGGAGTGTATAATTTTGAAAGAATTGGGAGGCCCTCAGTGAATGTGCTACGTGATCCTGAATTGGGTTACCTAATGATACCCCAGGTGGGAAGTCGGGGTTACCATCTAATGGAGTCAACGGGCCCGGAGAGGGGTTCCACTTGAGTTTCTGGGAGATTGCACTGAAAATGTAGAGCGTGTGGCCCCGTTAACAGGTGCTTGGAGTATTACGCATTGCCTTTGCATCAATCCACGGTAGGTGGGAGAGAGGGACCTGTTAAAAATATCAACCCAGTCTTTGGTGAGTTTGTGTACGTGCCAATTGATTATTCTTGTGAGATGGAATGCTGAATGGTATTCATGGATGTCAGGGAGGCTTAAGCCACCTTTCAGTTTGGGGATAGTCATTCTATCCCAGCCCAGTCTTGTGGATAAAGTTTCTGCATAGTCTTTTGCATGTTGTGAAAAATGATGCGGGGAGTTTGATTGGAGTTTGATTGGTAGAATTGATGGGGTAGAATGTTCATCTTTAGGATGGCAATTCGCCCAAACTAGGAGAATTGGCCCGAAGTCCATTTGAGGAGATCCGCTTGTACAGTTTGTAATATTGGTAAGTAATTCCTTTCATAAAGTTCATCTAGGTTAGCCGGTATTTGGGTCCCCAAATAGGTGAGAGCATGTGATTCTCAGCTGAAAGGGAAGTTTGTCCTGCATTGTGTCACTAGCGTCGGAGGGAGAGAAATATTAAGGACTTTAGATTTCGTAAAGTTAATTTGCAAGTTGGATAATTTGTTTAAAAGGGCAAAGTCTTTAAGTAGGTTGAGTATGGTGATTAATGGGTCTGAGGGGAAAAGGAGGATGTCATCCGCATATGCCGCTACTTTATATTTTTTATTAAGGATATCAATTCCTTTAATATCAGGATTTGCCCTGAACCTGCGTAGGATGGATTCTAAAGTGAGAATAAAAATGAGAGGGGATAGTGGGCATGCCTGACGTGTACCATTCGAGATGATGAAGGCGGCCGTTGAACCTTATTCTGGCCGTGGGGCAACAGTACAGTCCTTATATCATTTTGAGAAAGTGTATAGGAAACCCCATTGCCTGCAATGTTGCCAACATGTAGTCCCAGGCCACTCTGTCAAACACCTACTCCGTGTCGAGTGACAAAAAGAAACCTCTTGAGAGCCAATGATGAATGTTGAGAGCTTTTATGGTGTTATCCCTGGCCTCTCTACCAGGAATAAAACCAACCTGGTCAAGGGATATTAGTTTAGGGATGAGAGGAAGTATTCGGCTCGCAAGAATCTTGGCATAGAGTTTTATGTCTACATTAAGGAGGGAGATGAATCTGTAATTGGACACTATTGTTTCATCTTTGACAGGTTTCGGTATTAGTGTGACATGGGCTTCTAATAGGTCTTTGTTTACATGTGGGGACGAGGATAAAGAATTAAATGCTTTCGTAAAATGAGGGGTGAGTATCTTGTGAAAAGTCTTGTAGTAACTTACAGTCAACCCATCTGGTCCAGGACTTTTACCCGTTTTAAAGCGGGAGTCCACCGGGACTCCGCGTTTTTTTTTTTTTTTTTTAAAAGCCAGCAGCTACAAATACTGCAGCTGCTGACTTTTAAATAGTGACACTTACCTGTCCAGCGCGCCCGCGATGTCGGCACCCGAAGCCGATCGCTCGCTCGGCTGCCGGGTCCCGCCGCCATCTTGGGTATGGGAATCAGGAAATGGAGCCTTTCGGCTTCATTTCCCGGTTCCCTACTGCGCATGCGCGAGCCGCGCGGCGCAATCCGGACGGTCCCCGCTGCCTCTGGGAGCTGTGTGTTTCCCAGCAGGCAGCGGGGCACTTGCTGAAGGGGGCGGGCGCTTGCGGAACGGGGCGTAACGTACGCCCCGTTCCGCAGAGAGCTAGCCCGGAAGTGGGTGCAGTTACCTGGATTATCCAGGTAACTGCACCCCCCTCCCCCCTGAAAGGTGCCGATTGTGGCGCCGGAGGGGGGGGGGGATTCCGATGAGCGGAGGTCCATTTTAGGGTGGACCTCCGCTTTAAGTTGTTTTAAGGCTGTTGTCGTTTCCTCGATACTGATAGGGCAGTCTAGAGTCGCCAAATCTTCTTGGGAAATAGGTGGTGCACTGTATTGTATCAGGAAGTTTGTGATCGCCTCCTGTCTGATATAGCGTGATCTACCGTGTTTGCTGGGGTAAATTGTAAAGTTTGGAAAAGTATTTGACAAATTGGGTGGCAATGTCTTCTGGGGATACAAAAGTATTTCCGGCGGGGTCTTCAGCATGGTTGTTGATGCCTTTTTGTGCTGTATTGCTCTAGCTAACATTTTCCCTGATTTGTTGCTAAACTCATAGAACAGTTTTTGTGTCAAAATGTACTTGCATTTCAGCATTTACTTAATTCCTCTCAGAGACCCTCCCTTGCCTGTAAAAGTTCTGTGAGCGATTTAGTGGCTAGGGATGATTTATGTTACCTTTCCAGTGTGTGAATTTTAATGGATAAAGCGGTGATATGATTCTATCTCTGCTTGTTTCTATGAGCAGCTATCGACATAAATTCCCCTCTCATTACACATTTATGTGTAGCCCAGGTAATAGTTGATCCGGAGTCCTCGGGGACATTATTGACAAGTATTCAGATTTTTTGTGTGATGTCTAGGTCTGTCAGCAGAGAGTTATCGAGGCGCCATATCGAATTTGTGGTGCGAGACCATGGTATAGTCAGTGTCATGGAGATGGGGCTATAATCTGAGAGGACCATAGAGTCTATGGTCGCTTTTGTGAGAAGTGTTAAATCATTCTGGGAAAAAAAAAGTGATCAATTCTGGAGTATTTGTTGTGGGGCGAAGAGTAAAACATAAAGTCTCTGTTGTTTGATGCTGGGCCACCGGTGATGGTATCCCTGATGGACTCCTAAAACATACCTATTACGTACCCACCGTCAGTGGCCGAGGCATTTTGCTCTTATTATGCTAACTTATACACCTCCCAAGTAGATGTCACTATACAGGAGACCCGAGCCTTTCAGCAACATATAACTTTCCCTCAACTATCTGAAACTCAGGTAATGGACCTGGCAGCCCCCTCTCACCGTGATGAAGTTGCCTTGGCAATTGCATACCTTGCGCCCGCTAAAGCCCCTGGTCAGGATGGCCTACCATTAGACTTTTACGCATCATACTCGGAGATACTGGTCCCTGAACTCCTGAAGCTGTATAATTACATATTTGAATCTGAATTCCTTCCCAAGTCCCTTCGGCAAGCAGTGATTATCATACTTCCAAAGCCAGGCAATAATCCCTAATACCCTGATTACTACCACCCAATATCATTATTGCAGGTAGACACTAGAATATTAGCAAAAGTACCAGCTACCTGTCTTAACCCAATTATTTTATCCCTTATCCATCCTGACCAAACGGGATTGATGCCCAGTAAAAACACAGCCATTAATGTATGCTGACTTCACATGAATCTTCAAGCGTGCCATGAGACAGTGGGTACCAGAGCAGTGATAGCGTTAGATTCCGCCAAGGCGTTTGATTCTGTGGAGTGGGGGTACTTGTGGGAGTGTTTGAAGTGTTTTGGGTTCGGACCAAATTTTATTAAATGGGTTAAACTGCTATACTTCCTCAGAGGCCCGAGTGGCAGTGAACAGGCATATGTCTGACCCCTTCCCTCTGGGGCGAGGCACTCGACAGGGCTGTCCGTTATCCCTGATACTTTACGCCCTAGCCGCAGAACCACTCGCCAACGCACTTAGAATGAACCTGGACATCCATGGTCTTCAGTCGGGCTTCCTGATGGAGCATGTACGCGAACCACATGCTTCTCTATAAAGAGGATACAGACCTGTCTCTGCAGACTGCCCTTCAAACTATTGAAGACTTTGGAAAGTACTCAGGATTCACAAATATTACCCCTAGACCTGTCCCCGCCAACAAACGATGCCACATCCCACCCGTTGCATAGGGTGGCATATATACAATACCTAGGAATACACATTACCAGAGAGCCCCTATAATATATCACCAATAACATAGAACCGCTATTCACCTACTTGAAAACTCGAACGCAGTCCTGGGCCCGACTCCCATTAGGAGTGATGGGAAGGATCAATCTCACTAAAATTATCCTATTCCCCAAATTCCTCTACATATTTTGGCACTCTCCGGTACTAATCCCCTTAAAGATCTTCAAAACGCTTCACAGTATTCTCAATACTTTCATATGGGGATCCAGTAGACATAAGTTGGCGTGGAATACCCTCAAAAACCCTGCCTCTTTGGGGAGGGGGGTTCCCAATTGTCTAATTTTTATCACCTTCACAAAACAGATGGACCTAGATACTAAACCCTGACATGCAATAGGCCAAACAGCAGCACACACTCCCCCTTACAAGTACTATTCAGAGGCAGGAGAAGCAGAGGAGGAGCGTTTGTTTGAAACATGTTATTATCCCACCATAAACGCATATGGGAGATCGCGCTCAAACTGATGGGGGCTGACTCCTTCCATTCGCACACACCCCTGTGGCACAATCCACAATTAAGGGAATTATTGTTAATTCCGGGCAGCAGCATCTAGGGGAATACTGTACTTACACCAGGTAATCACTCCACTTGGAGTAAGACATTTTCAGTCATTACAGGCCGAGTTTGAACTACCCTCACATATGGTATTTACATATGTGCAAATGAGGTATACCCTCCAAGCCCAATTTGCAGATGGTTTCCCAAACTCGCATACATTATCCATGGTAGACGTAACTATAGGTGAGAACCCCTCCAAATTGATATCCGCTTTCTATAATATATTAAGAACTCCATCAGTATCACGGATTATAGATTGAGCCAGAATAGATGGAAGGAGGATGTAGGTCCAATGGAAGAAGCAGACTGGGATGAGATCCTGGAAAACACTAAAAGGGTCTCTCCTAGACTCTCTGACCATTTGACTCAACTATATATTATACACAAATCCTACCTTACCCCAGCAAGAATTGACAAATACCATACCAATCAAAACCTACGATGTCCGCGATGCGCGACCCACCCTTGCACATTCTACCACCTGATATGGACATGCCCAGTCATCCAGGATTACTGGACACAAATTATACAATCTCTGCACGATCGCATGGGATTATCCATACAGCTAGACCCCAAATCCTGTTTATTGGGCCTACTCCCAGATACCACTATTGATACATTCCTAGCCACATTCCTATATGAGACCCTCTTTAGTGCTAGGAAACTAATAGCTAAACACTGGATGCAAAATGCCCCCCCCCCCCCACTGTCCATGCCTGGATAGGGGAAATAAATATAAATCTACCATATAAGAAAGTTATATACTGTCACAGGGCTGTCTGGCCAAATACAACAAAGTTTGGGACAGGTGGCTCGGCACCTCCGATACGTGCTCTGAATATCTCAATTACACCTGCATGTACACTCGGGTCAAGTGACATCTAGAATCTCACATGGGAATTGTGTCATATTGTATAATGGCAGATAAACAAAGTGTCCATAATGCAGTGAGAGGAAATACATTCTGGGGTCATTCTTGAAGGCACAAAAGTACTCGGTTCATTGGATAGCCAGGATATTGTATCTGCTTGTGCCTATTTTATATCCTTATACTGTATTACATAACATGTACCGTGCCTTTATGTTTTACTTTATTACAAATAAACTTGTTTTTCTTAAAAAAAAAAGTCTCTGTTGCTTGGGTGTAACGTGTGCCATGTGTCATGTAATGTCAATTCCTGTAGGTGTATTTTGATAGCTCTTAGAGCTTTATAGGGCATGGAGGAGGACCCAGTGGAGGAGTACTGTGTCGGATTGAGCGCAACATTGAAATCCCCACCTACAATGAGAATGCCAGAATAAAATTCGTTGAGCAGCTGTAGGGTTTCTCGAAAGAAGGGGACTTATTGTTTCTTAGGAGCATATAGGTTTGCTAGGGTGATGGGCTTGTTGTATAGTGTTCCCTTAAGAAATAGATATCTACCATTAATATCTTGCTTGATTTCAGATATATGCAATGGGATGGGCAGTTTTTCGATATTAATATGACCACCCCCTTAGTTTTAGAGGTATCATTAGCTGTATGATAGACTGTGGGGTAATGATGGTTGCAGAGTTTGGGTATATTATTGGAGCGGAAATTAGTTTCTTGGATGAACGCTATTTGTACTTTGCTTTTCTGCAGCGTATAAAGTTACTGGGACATTTTCTTGGAGGTGTTTAACTCACGTATATTCAGCGAGCATAGCTTTACCTGAGAATTGAGCAGTTTCTTGATCAAGCCATTCGTTCTATGTTTATTTGTTTATGCATCCACCATGATATTGGTGGGGGATTGTCAGAAGCGGAGTGTGTGAAAAAGTGAGGAGAGTTCTGTGGATGAGGTCTATTGCCATTTGTGTATCCATTTAACCAAAGAGGCCGTGCAAAGTGGGAAGGGGGAGAGGAGTAATTAGCTAACCTACT
The DNA here is from genome assembly GCF_037356315.1 of Lithobates pipiens. Classification (NCBI taxonomy): domain Eukaryota; kingdom Metazoa; phylum Chordata; class Amphibia; order Anura; family Ranidae; genus Lithobates; species Lithobates pipiens. The sequence goes on from NW_027507790.1 coordinate 71,607,135, forward strand.
CTACTTCGAGATATGCCAGGTAAGTACAGTGAACTACCAGTGGAATTTGTTCCAGAAACAGGTCTAGACCTTTTCACTGCACTGTGGGAGTTGGCAAGTACCAAACACAGGAGAACTTTCAACACAGAGGGTTGATCCGCCATTGCCATCTATCAAATCAAAAGAGTGGAGGATATAGCAATAGGGGTCTTAAAATGGTCATAGAATTGCCCGTACATACCGTATAGCAGGAAGTGTTGGGAGGAGTAAAGGACCTTAAGATGCAGAAGGAGAGTAGTTCTCCGGTAGCATAAACAAGATGGCACGGTTAATGTGCGGTATTGGGTGGTGTGGTGCAGGCTTCTCAAGCCCCATAAGCATATGGTACGTCAAATATAGCAAAGTAAAACCGTAATACTCATTACAACATTTCAAAGGAGGAACATTTAGACATTTCCAACTAGAAAATTATTGACTATAAACCTGTAGTTAGAACTCAGGGTTTGCTAAAAACAGAACCATTTTTCACCATCAGTGATCCTACTCTTCCTCCCATCATTGTACCCCTGCCCCACTAAGGGACTGTTACGTGTTTGTTTTGTATCCCTTGAGTGTCCCCATATTTGTAGGAATATCGGACGGACCTTTGCTAAGAGGTATAGAGGATGATCGGTGGAGGTAATCAGAGTTTTGCCGGCAGTATCTGGACGATCGTCACAATTTGTGCCACGTCTATCATAACATCTATCCATGTCACCTATCTACGGGCAATAAGATAGCTGTGTATAGCTTAGCGTAAACTGGTTCTAAGTATGAACTGCTTTCTGTTACCTCCTATTCATTTTAGTGGAGGAGCAGTGTAGGGATAGCCAAACATTGAGCGTACGATGGTGGAGGGGTGGACCAGATGAACCCTGGGAATTGCACACTGAAATAGTGGGCATTAAACAGTTATGGGAGGGGACATTTGCTAAGCCATCCTAATCTGCCCATCAGTTTTATGCCTGTACAGGTGTAGGAGCCATCTACAGGAAGATGAATACATTCCAACAAACATTATCCTGCGTCAGTAGTTTTCAGTTGTGACATGCCCCTGTGCGTCTGCCTTTAAGTGATTTAAGCATATACCCTATATAGTAAGAGGGTGCATTTACAACAAAATCACATGCTCAATATACATTACCCAGTCCGAACAGTACATGCTATGTGGGGATACTGGGATAATGCAAAGTATAAGGGCAATTCAGGGGCCGTCCACTGTAACCAACAACATGTACATGGGACCTGAGTCTGTCTCTTAGTAGAATGGTTCAGGCATTTCCTTCCAGGAGAGACATGGAGTCCAATGTGCTTAAGGTTAGTGATACTCGCATTAGAGGTGGATACCAATAATGTTCCTGTGGGAGTGGACACCTCCTATACAAGTAGTCAGATAATCTCGGTGGGGGAAAAGAGGCAGCAACACCGGCCTTCTGTGCCAGTGTACAGATCAGGTAGCCAGTGTAGTAATGACAGTCTTCTATATGAATTCATTGTTCTTATAAGTGTAAAAAAAAAAAAACAGTCCCGGAAATGTGAGAGAAAACCGCGATAACATATTCAACGAAGCCAAGCGAGGCAATTTAATTCCTGTGCACAGAGCAATGAGCAATCTCTGCGGGCTCTCCGAGATTGTGGGGAGTCAGCGGGGCTGTGCCCATGATAAGCACCACATTGAGCGGTGTGTGGTCTGGTGCCCAATGGGGATCTTCTCCTGCGGTATCGTGTATCCTGTGCATCCATTGGTTCTTCCTGTGGTGGGAGTCTCCTGCAGTGTAATGGCGGTATTCCATGTACCAATTAGGGACATCCACCAGGGGGATGCCTAAGCTGTCACAGAATGGGCACAAGTCTTCTGGTACTTTCAGTAGAGCCATCCGGCCTAGGTGTGTAGCCGAAAAACAGAAAGGAAATGTCCACCTATACTGTATCCCATGTGCACGTAGAACCTCAAGTAATGGTTTCAGGTCCCTACGATGCTGTGAGGTAATGCTGGACTAATGCTGGATAAGTCCTGAAAGATCTGAATATGTGTGCTGTCATGTTGTAGCTGTTGTTTACCCCTCGCTTGCCTCAGGATTTCTTCTTTTAACTTATAGTCCACGATACAGCAGATAATGTCCCTAGGGGGATCGGTCTCTCTGACTCTGACATAGTGCCCTATGGATTCTTTCCATCTCAATGTGGGTCTAACGTGGCCTGTTAAGCAGGGTATTAAACAGGTCAGTCACTGCAGGAGTCAGGTGTTCAGAGTCAATAGCCTCAGGTATGCCTCTAATTCTGAGGTTATGGCGGCGACCGTGATTATCAAGGTCTTCAATGTGACGTTGTACTTCCCACAACTACAATGTATGAGTATCAATCTTTCTCGTGGTCTTGCGGAGGACATTGTCATGTTGTGCTGCAGTTTTTTCAACTTCAAGAACCCTGTCTTTTAGTGTGTGTATGTCCAATCTTAGCTCAGCAATGGCGGCTGACAGGGTGTCTTTGATGTCAGCAGCAATGGTCCTCAGATCATGCATGTTGGGGTAGGGTTGTTGAGGGTTGTCTTGTTCTCCTGACATCGTCTGAGGTGACATTTGGGGTGTAGTTTTTGGCCCCGCTACTTGTAGGTCTGATGTCTGTGAGGATCTGTGGCGGGATGACACCATATTGCCCCTCTGCGTCCTGAACATTTCAGGGATATTCTGGCTTAAGTTTCCCGTAGTTTCACGGGGAGAGCGGGACCGTGATGCTTAGGTCTGTCGGGATGCTGTCCCCATTGTTTTGTGTAAAAATATATAGTAATTACCTCCGGTAATGATGATAAAAGATAGACATAGGTGGGAGATGTTCACTCAGGCAGTCATCTCCTTGCTCGGCCAAACCACAGCCCCATTCACACATATTCTGTGCATTTTAAGTAAATCATTGCATTCAGAATCCAGATAGGCCTGACGGATGAAATGGGCTGGCTGTCTTACAACTGTTATACATGTTTTTGCAATAAAGAATAACCATTGTTGGATGGCATTCCGAGTGCCAACTTCCCCTCTTTTGATTCATGTTACCTCAGGCTTTGGCACCTGTGGTTCTGAGCGCTAGAGGAAGCTGGGATGTGAGAAGGTGGATCACTTACATACCTGTATACATTAGAATCCATCTCATAAGGGGAATAGGATTGCCCTTTCGGAGGCATGTGCTGAGTAATTTCCTTCCATTTTCTTTCCTTCCGACTAGTGGGTTGAAAATAATCCCAAGCCAGGGGTGAAACACAAAGCTTCTGAACAGATAACCTGTGTCTGTGCCTGAATGCATGTTTTAAATTTTTGGTGCAGAGTAAATTTAAAGCAACTCTGTTACTACCCTGATACTACCTTTATGATGAAAACAAGAGCTTCCTGTAGATCAACCAACATGTGGTTGTTTCTGCTGATCCTACATCACTTCTGTTTGCTATGGTGGTGTAGGGGCTGGCAGAGGAAACCATAAAATACAGTGCGGTTGTCTGTATGTCAGATACAGAAGATCTTTCATGTAGCTCTCTTATCAATGCAGCAGAGCGTGGCAACACAGGTAGCAAGACTGTTTGCCTTGCAGGGAGTTCTTTTTTCATCTTTATTATATTTTTTCTGAGTCCCTTTAAGTTAAAAAATGACAGCGTTGATACAAAGGTAAGAAAGGCTTTATGATTAAACAAACTCTATTTTTAACACTATGGACACATTTTAACATTCTAAAAATGTTGTTAATTAACTACTTGCTAACCAGCCGAGGCAGTTGTACTGCCGCAGGTTGACACGGCTGCGTGAATCCCTCACTGTACACCGCTTTAAGAATCTATAGGGGGCGCACGTGCCGTAGGGGGTGTGACACAGGAGCCGATGCGCGTGGCTGGCAGACGCGATGTCCGCCCTCAGAGAGCCACAACGGGGATCTGGCAATGTCAACAGACAGATCCCTGTTTTGACAGGGGAATAGCGAGAGATTGGCTGTTCCTAGTGATCAGGAAAAATAAATTTGTCTTCTCCTCTAGTCAATACACTCCCCCACAGTTAGAAATACTTCCCTAGGGAACACTTAACCCCTTGATCACCCCCTAGTATTAACCCCTTCTCTGCCAGTGACATTTACACAGTAATCAGTGGCTATAAATGTCACTGGTTCCAAAAAATTAAGGTGGTCTAATATCTAATATCCACATTCATCATCTGGAAAAGTCAAACCCTGGTCTGCCCCCTTCCACATTTCAGTAAGACTGCCCCTAAGGCCCCTTTCACACTGGGGCAGTGCGGGCGTCGGCGGTAAAGCGCCGCTATTTTTAGCGGCGCTTTACCGTAGTTTTAGCGGCGGTCTGCAGGCGCTAGCGGGGTTGTTTTAACCCCCGCTAGCGGCCGAAAAAGGGTTAAAACCGCCCGCAAAGCGCCGCTGCAGCGGCGCTTTGCCGGCGGTATTGCCGCGCTGTCCCATTGATTTCAATGGGTAGGAGTGGTTTAGGAGCGGTGAATACACCCGCTCCTTCACCGCTCCAAAGATGCGGCTAGCAGGACTTGTTTCACTGTCCTGCCAGCGCACCGCTTCAGTGTGAAAGCCCTCCGGCTTTCACACTGGAGTGAAAGGGGCCGGTTTTTTTCAGGCGCTACACAGGCGCTATTTTTAGCGCTGTAACGCCTGAAAACTGCCCCAGTGTGAAAGGGGCCTAAGGCTCATTATACAATTGTGGGAGAGAACAAGCCAATGAGTGAACCTAATTAGGAAACATCAGAATTTATTTACTACAGTTTTAACTGGTGTTTCTTATTTTTTCCAGGACCTATACAGGACTTACAGGATTTACTAATTTAGGACCTCAAAATTTCAGTGTGCTATTCTGTTTGTTACCTCAAACAAAAAACAAAATAATGTACATTCAACAGGCTGACTACAAAACATAATAATAATAATAATAATGATAATAATAATATAATACAAATAATAATTAATTACATGTCAGTGAACAGGAAATCCTCAGATGTAAATAAATGAATGATATAATACAATAAATAGAAATAACAATGTTTTTTTAACCACTTCAGCCCCGGACCAATTGTCAGCCTAAGGACCAGAGGTCTTTTTACAATTTCGCACTGCACTGCTTTAACTGGTAATTGCGCGGTCATGCAATGTTGTATCCAAACGAAATTTGCGTCCTTTTCTTCCCACAAATAGAGCTTTCTTTTGATGGTATTTGATTGCCTCTGCGATTTAATTTTTTTGCGATATAAATGGAAAAAGACCGAAAATTTCGAGAAAAAAATATATTTTCTACTTTTTGTTATAAGAAAAATCGAATAAACTCAATTTTAGTCATACATTTAGGCCAAAATGTATTCAGCCACATGTCTTTAGTAAAAAAAATGTCAATAAGTGTATATTTATTGGTTTGCGCAAAAGTTATAGCGTCTACAAACTAGAGTACATTTTCTGGAATTTACACAGCTTTTAATTTATGACTACCTATCTCATTTCTTGAGGTGCTAAAATGGCAGGGCAGTACAAAACTCCCCCCAAATGACCCCATTTTGGAAAGTAGACACCCCAAGCTATTTACTGAGAGGCATGTTGAGTCCATGAAATATTTTATATTTTGCCACAAGTTGCAGGAATATTACAATTTTTTTATTTTTTTGCACAAAGTTGTCACTAAATGATATATTGCTCACACATGCTATGGGCATAAGTGAAATTACACCCCAAAATTAATTCTGCTGCTTATCCCAAGTATGGGGATACCACATGTGGGGGACTTTTTGGGAGCCTAGCCACGTACGGGACCCCGAAAACCAAGTACTGCCTTCCGGATTTAAATATAAAACGCTACCAAAAAAAACTGTTAGCGATCGCAGGGATCAGGCCTGACTCTGCAAACGCTACAGTTATGTGTTTAGTGTTTTGTAAGTGACAGTGATCGATTGATACTGCACTTGGGTGAGCTGGGCGCAGGGGCAAAACGTAGGTGCCAGCAGGTATCTGGGCTGATCCCGCTAACAATGCATTTTTTTGGAACCGTAAACTGCTGGGGACGCTAGTATAGATCTGATCAGATCAGATATTGATCTGTTCAGATTCTATACCACTACGGGAGGTTTATGCTTTGCGTGTGGGTGTTAGCGGTACTGGCACTAACCTAGCGCTGCCTGGGGCGACGCAGACCCTGACCCTAAAACCTAATTGATATCACCCGCGGGGTGATCAGGGGGTTAAACCTTTATTGGGTAATAAATGGTGGGTGCCCTGATGCTATAAAAAGCAAACTAACTAACCAGAGTCACCCATAACACTTATAAGGTGATCACTGGTAAAAGGGTTAACTAGGGGCAATCAGGGGGTTAAAATCTTTATTAGGTAGTATATTGGGGTCCCTGGCGCTATATAAAAACCTGACGGGGAACCTAAATAACTAACTGGCCAACCAGCGTCACCAGTGACACTTATACGGTGATCGCTGGTGAAAGGGTTAACTAGGGGCAATCAGGGGGTTAAAACCATTATTGGGTAGCATATGGGGGTACCTAGCACTTTAAAAACCTGGCGGTGAACCTAAAAAAATAACTAGCTACCTAGCGGCACTAGTGACACTAATGCAGCGATTAGAAAAACATTTGCTTAGTGACACTGGCAAAGGGGGGTGAAAGGGTTAACTAGGGTCAATCAGGGGGTTAAAACAGTTATTGGGTAGTATATGGGGGTACCTAGCGCTATAAAAACCAGGCGGTGAACCTAAAAAAATAACTAGCTACCTAGCGGCACCAGTGACACTAATGCAGCGATTAGAAAAACATTTGCTTAGTGACACTGGCAAAGGGGGGTGAAAGGGTTAACTAGGGGCAATCAGGCTGTTAAAACCATTATTGGGTAGTATATGGGGGTACCTAGCGCTATAAAAACCTGGCGGTGAACCGAAAAAAAATAACTAGCTACCTAGCGGCACCAGTGACACTAATGCAGCGATCAGAAAAATGATTGCTTAGTGATACTGGCAAAAGGGGGTGAAAGGGTTAACTAGGGGCAATCAGGGGGTTAAAACCGTTATTGGGTAGTATATCGGGGTACCTAGCGCTATAAAAACCTGGCGGTGAACCTAAAAAAATAACTAGCTACTTAGCGGCACCAGTGACACTAATGCAGCGGTCAGAAAAACAAGTGCTTAGTGACACTGGCAAAAGGGGGTGAAAGGGTTAACTAGGGGCAATCAGGGGGTTAAAACCATTATTGGGTAGTATATCGGGGTACCTAGCACTACAAAAACCTGGCGGTGAACCTAAAAAAATAACTAGCTACTTAGCGGCACCAGTGACACTAATGCAGCGATCAGAAAAACGATAGCTTAGTGACACTGGCAAAAGGGGGTGAAAGGGTTAACTCTAGGGACAATCAGGGGGTTACACCTTTATTGGGGGGTAGGGGGCTACCCTGGACCTAACACTAACTGCCCTGACAGTTTTTACTCTCACAACTGACACTAAATGCAGTGATCAGTAAATAAATGATAACTGCAATCAGTGACACTGTGACTGAGGGGGGGGGGGATCCGGGGGGTGATCGGGGGGGGGGGATTTGTGTGCCTATCTGTACCTACGTCAGTGTAGTGTTGGTGCACACTTACTTTCTTTGTTCTCCTCGCAGTCCGGTCAAAAAGACCGCCCGAGGAGAATGACATCACTTCCTCCCTGCCTGTGTTTACTATACACAGCGGGGGAAGCTTCTCATTCGCCAGGAGCGATCGAGAGGGGATGGCCAGAAACCAACGGCCATCCCCTCATCTCGGATCGCTCCTGCAGCGAAACGGACCGTTGCATCCAGCGGGAGGGGGTCTGATCGGACCCCCCACGCGCTGGAAGGCGTGCACGTACATGTACGTGCTTGTGCCTGTTGGTGCCATTGCGCCGACGTACATTGCCATGCGGCGGTCCTTAAGTGGTTAAATAATTATATCACAACAAACAGAATAGTAAATGTTGCAATCTAAATTATATTAGTCTGTAGCAAAACACATTTAGAGGAAAGGGGCACAAATAAAAATATTTCGAATTTTTAAATAAAAAATAAAGTACTACACAGAAAAATACATAATATAGTACAGAATTAAGAGAAATACATGTATAATAATTATGATAAATACAAATAAATACAATAACCATAGATAAAATAAACAGTTTTCTAAAGGAAAAAAATATGTTCATGGCCATGATTAGAAACTTTCTATTTTTATGTCTTTTCACCTGTAAAATTCTGTACATCAGCAGTGGAAGGCCCTCTAGCATACGCATTGTTCCTTTTAGAAACAAGAAATATTAAAAGAATAAAATAAGGGAAATGGTATTGCTCTTTTTATTACTATTTCCAGAGTGATTGTGTTGTGACTCCCTAGGCATACAGAAACATGATATCCCACAACGGTACAGCAGAAAAATGAGCACATCATTAGCAGCTTGAAAACTGCCTATTTTGATAAATAAGGTGTTATCACATGTCATCAATCCAAGTAAGGAACATCTTTTCACCATTGTCATGCCTATATATTAAAGATCACAGCATAGTTTTTCCAAGAGGAATAGACTCAGGCAACACTTGTCATGTTTTTGGATAAGACTCGGAGTTCCCGGAGTAGCTGAAACAGCAGGCACGTTTGTTGTTATTAACATACCTGGTTAGGTACCCAGGTAGCAGTAAAAGCATAGGAACAAGCAGAAGTATAGTCAGAGATCAAGCCAAAGTCAGTATCAAAAAGTATCAGGTTTGAAATGGAGACCCATAAAGAGTAGTCAGTGAATCAGCAGCCAAGGGTCTAAAGTAATAAATAAGTACACCTCAAAGGAGTAGCAACAAAGAGCAAGGTAACCATTGTAGGCAAACAGGAAGCGCAGAGGCATGGCTTAGTAAGTTAGTAAGGTAAGTTCAAGTGAAGAGCAATTTGCTCAGAGTTCAGCAAAGAAGTGGGAATGAACAAATACTGAGGAGATTAAAGAGATTAGGCAAGGAGCTATTCAGAGCTTTAGGTTATTCAGTAGGAAGAGCCACTGCCAGACACAACAGATCATGAGTTCAGGTCTGGATAGTAATTCCATTCTTTTCTCCAGCAAGAGATATGTACTTGTGTATCATATTAAGAAATTGCACTTAGATTCCTTTATCCAATGGACTTTGATTGTCTATCAAACAATGGACAAGTTCACAGAATGGTCCAGGTTGCAAAACTTCCTTAAAAAAGACATTCCGCATAGGTGCTGATCCACACATAGCACATTTCCGTCTATGAAAAAAGCCATCTCAGTTACTCCTGCTTTGCTAATGGGTGTGCTATGAAATCCTGTGAAACTACTTTTCTAAAGCATGCTGACTTTCACAAGAAACAAAGACAAAAACTACAACAGGGATTCAAAAAGCTGCCCATCTTCTATCTATGAGACAGAATAAATTCAAACTGGAATTAGTGTTGGAGCCTACTTCGAGTCATACAAGATTGTCCTTCTGGGAGAATCATGTTTCAGGAGAAAGACGTGGCTTGAGACATGATAAAAACAAAACAATTTCCACAAGCAGATTTGGAGGTGTATACAGTATATATAGTAAACATTATTTCCAATGTGAATAGAGTAAAATTTACTAAAGAGTGTAACAAGACCTACAGTTCTTGATAGAGGTGGGTAGGCCTTTAAAGGGGTCTTCAGGGACTGGATTCCATAGGTATGGACTGCACTAACTGCATACGTTGCACAAAGAGGTAACCACCAATGCAGGATCCAGTGCTCAAAGCAACATTACAGGCCATCCCTACAAAGTGAGGTCCAGGTATGGTTCCAAAGGTTAAACATAGGTTACACTGATCTAAATGCACTGCTTCTATTACTATAATAGTAGACCATGAGATGTTGATCGAAGAGTTGATTGAAGAATCAAGATAAAATAATAAACTAGCTCACTAAGAGAGATGTTTTCCATAGGGGAGAAGAGGTCTAGTACCTAACAAAAAACCAAGGCTCATGGAGTTGGGTAGAGTTATTGTAGGGACACTCAAGGGTTGTGTCCTAAAAAGCTTTGCCAGTGTAAAATTACCCTATGAATGGGTTACAGCAGTGTACACACAGCAGAAGGTTTATGAGAAAATCTACTAGTTTTCAGGACTGCGCTTTGACTTTAGCATAATGTCATTTATTTGATAGCATAGTTTTTATTTTGGCAGATGCACAAAACTATGTACCTCTATATGTTTAAACTTAATGTGTTCAGTAGTTACCACGTCCTTTGTCTTTAGTAAAGTTTCCTTTTACCCTGGTTAAAAATTGTTATATGCCACAGATCCTAAAGACTTTGTGGTGACATAAAGCAATACAGTCTTCACAGAGATGAAAAAGAACACTTGTTTGAGGGTCAGCTTGATATGCGGCTTAGGGAATGGCAAACATTTTTTATATCACATCCCAACTCTGTTTATATCTGAGCTAGTTTTAGGGAAGGGACCATTATGAATAGATGCATTATCATTATATTAGTATGCAGATAAAAGACTACAAGATTAATGAATCAGTTATTTTTAATTACATATGCATGGTACATACTCAAACACATGTAGATGATTGTGCATACAGATTATTTTTGCCAGGGCCAGATTTAATGCATCATGGGCCTGGTGCTGGGGATTTTGGTGAGTCTTTTTAAGGAAACAAAATTAAATTGCAAACAATTTTTTGCTAAAACAAATTAAATATACTCTCACCAATAATACCAGCCGTGCAGCCTCTGAGCAGCAGCAACACCACCTGCTTTGTGGTCTTTCACCAGCAGCAATATTGGGTGACCACATATCCAAACTGCCATTCAGGGACAATCCCCCACCCCTTCCCAAAAAAAGATGAGGGTGAGGGATGTAGTCTCGGAGTTGATGGGGAAATCAGTGGCGGGGAGTCATTTGTTGGGCAAATGGCTGGTTTTAGCACTTAAAATCAAATGATCAAATTCCATTATTTCTATTACTACATTGTTACAGATAGTGAAATATTTCAACTCACCATAATGCAGAATCAGTGGGAACCTGAGCTTGTCACTTGCCACCAGATGCAGCTTGTTATTTGCCACATTCGCTTGCCACCAGATGCAGTGTGTCTTTTGCCACCCATATTCTGCCACCAGATGCAGCGTATCACTTTCCACAGCTGCCTACAACCAGATGCAGCGTGTCACTTGCCACCATCGCCTGCTGCCAGATGCAGCATGTCACTTGCCACCAGCAGCCTGCCACCAGATATAGTGTGTCGCTTGCCACCAGATAGTGTCTTACTTGCCACCCACAACCTGTCACCAGATACAGTATGTCACTTGTCACCAGCAACCTGCCACCATATAGTGTGCCACTTGCCACCAGCAGCCTGCCATGAGATACAGTGTGCCACTTGCCACCCACAGCCTGCCACCAGATACAGTGTGCCACTTGCCACCCGCAGCCTGCCACCAGATACAGTGTGCCACTTGCCACCAGCAGCCTGCCACCAGATACAGTGTGCCACTTGCCACCAGCAGCCTGCCACCAGATACAGTGTGCCACTTGCCTCCGACAGCCTGCCACCAGATACAGTGTGCCACTTGCCACTGACAGCCTGCCACCAGGTACAGTGTGCCACTTGCCACCCACAGCCTACCACCAGATACAATGTGCCACTTGCCACCAGTAGCCTGCAACCAGATACAGTGTGCCACTTGCCACCAGATAGTGTGCCACTTGCCACCCACAAGCATGTCACCAGATACAGTGTGCCACTTGCCACCAGCAACCTGCCACCAGATACAGTGTGTCACTTGCCACCAGCAGCCTGCCACCAGATACAGTGTACCACTTGCCACCAGCAGCCGGAGACACTCCCTCTGGGACTCTGCCCAGATGGGTATAAGGGACAGGGCCGGCATACAATTATTGCTAGGAGTATTGATCAGACCAAGTTCTACAGAGGGGAGTGTGTACAAGCCATGGTATGCTGCAGTTTGTGCTGCTTGTGTATTGACCTATTGTCCTATTGGTTTATATTAGGTTGCAGGTTTTTGTCAAATTTTCTGACAGTGTGCCAAAGATGCAGAATGCAGGAATTTTGGTGAATTTTCAGAAAAAACAAGCAACCTAGTAGAAATCAATAGGACTGTGCTCACACTTGGATGGTCGGAAGCTTATTACTCCGATCTCGTGTTCACCTTATCTGCTGGCTGCTCTGTTCATAATTTCCCACCCGCAGGGCTCCTTCACTACATGGAATTCACAGAGGGAGAGGGGAGAGAGAGGGGGGGTGGAAGGCAGAGTCGACCCAGCCTCTCTCCTTTCCCATTTGTGCAGTGGTAAACTGTGCACTGTAATAACCACAGTGAGCTAACACAGATGCAGCGAGACACCTCTACATTTATACATAGCTTCTCCGGTCCCATAGACATTTATGGAAAGGAGAAATTAGGCTTGTACTGCTGGCTGGGCCAATTTTAAGGCGGGGGCCTGGAGCTGCAACTCCAATAGCCCCTATGTTAATCCGACCCTGATTTTTGCCCTTTCTTATCCTTTTTCTTTTAATGTTTTTTTTTCTTTGCCTTTTCTTTGGGAGGAATAGACATTACCTGGATTTGGCATGTGTTGCAGGAACAGTCATATTTTCCCTCTAGAATCAGTTCAGAGCCAAGTAAGAACAGAGGGCTCAATTTCAGTTTTCCTTCCTGCTATTCACTTGGTATTAAGCCTGTGTAGCATTAAACACTATCCTGAAGCATTGCTAGGGAATATGTAGTGCAGACAAACTGAAATGATTTCATAATTCATATTTACTCCCAGCTAACTACCGTAGCACAGCCTGAATTAATTATCTGCATTTGAAAGTGCAAACAAGCTAAATGCGATGACAAGGAAGGAAAAGCTGTATAATCTTTGAAGGATTGCGGCATAAATAAAAATTAGCCTCAAGACAATGTTAATTACACTTCTTCCATTGCAAGTAAGGTAATTGAAGTGTTCATTTTACAGCAAATAGCTTGGCTGTTCCAAAAGGAAAATGTTAAGTTTAATGTACTAATTAAAGGTATGGGGTGATAATAATGTGTGTGACAGATACAAAACAAATGATGCTATGAATGTATTTGTTTGGGTAATAGATAAGAAAGCATGTGGAAGAATCAAACACAGCTACACTCTATATAATCAGGGTGATGTGTTTAGGGAAGCTGGGAGATTTAATGGTGGCCAGACCAATGTGCCAGGTGATTTTGCTAATGTTCATTCATTAGATGCTAGTGAGATGTTAATACCAATATGAGCACTGGGTCAAATGGTTTGCAAAGCCGGGCCACTTTCCAGAAGATGAAATTGCCCTTGAAATTTCAAAAATAGCTATTATCAACACTTCAGTTCTAGCATCTTCACAACCTGTATCAATATGAGCACCAGTTTGATGAGACAAAACTGAGTTTTTTACTCACGCAAACTTCATAAACAAAAAATTTCTACTAAGTTGAAAAGTCCATTCATACAACAATATCATGGGTATGAACTATGAAATTCCCTCAAATAGGAATATAGAATTGAGCGTAGACTTCAAATGAATGCATTGTTGTATAAACATTTGTACATTCACGGCTCATCTTTCAATTTTTTGTCACATCATCATATGGTAAAACATAGCTAGACCAGTAGTAGGCTAATTGATTAAAACACTGCAACGAGTATAGCCTAAAGTGCAGTATTCATAGCAATTAAATATAGCCCCTTGAATAAAAAGTGATAATTAGTTAAACACGACTGAGGTGGCAGTAAAATTGCAGGCCCACAAGATAAAGGGAAATTGGCAAGCAAACTGGAGCACATTCACTGGGTGCCAAGGGACCACTCTTCCCAGTGTGCACTTTTATATAATTTAGCTATACTTCTTGTGGTTGATATCAAGTGACCTACATTGCCAAGACAATGGACCTTTTATCTTTTTCTGTTATCATTAAATGTAATTATTTAAGCTCATCTAGCATCATGTAAAGTTTATTCCCAAAATGTAATCTCTTTCCAAATGTTCAGGTACAAATAAAAAACAAAAATCGTTTGTTCACTTGAAGCACATTGAGGCCTTGGTGATTTGCTTATCTATGTTTACTGTACCTATGTGACTGGATATCTTCATTATAAACAGCCTTGCTATTTATTTTTATTTTTTAAATATACTGTATATGTAACATCAACTTGATGTTAATATTGTTATCAACATATGTCAGTCTTTCTCAGCTCCAGTCCTCAAGGCACCCCAACAGGTCATGTTTTCAGGATTTCCATTATTTTGCACCAGTGATTTGATCAGTTTCACTGCCTTAGCAATTACCACAGCCATTTTATCTGAGGGAAATCCTGAAAACATGACCTGTTGGGGCACTTTGAGGACTGGAGTTGAGAAACACTGACATATGTTAATGTTTCATATAATATAACTGTAGGCTCTGTACCCTAATTTGCAGTTCTCTTTTACTACTCCTCACACTGTAAAGTCGGCCAATTAATTAAAGATTTGCATTTGAAAAACGTGTATTATTATACATAAAAATTGCAAGTATCACCATTTTATTATCCATTGTTTTCAGAAACATATATTTCAGAAAATGTACACCGTTTGAGGGATTCAGGCCTAAAATGTTCATATTAACATGTGTACAAAAACAGAAAAATGGTCCTGGTATACAAGGGTTAATTATACTGCCACTGATTACCAATGCAGGGAAAGTTAATAGTGCTTCCAATGACCACCATTTAAAGAGCGGAAAGGAGTAATATTACTGTCAATAACCAGCAAAGAAATTGAATCATTTTGTTCCCAGTGACCATCAATGAAAGTGGGGTTTATTCTTTCTCCCAGGAACAGGGGTGCTGGGGGATATTATTGCATCCACGTATGCCAATGCTGGGGGTTATTATTGTGTCCTCTGACATCAATCCTGAAGATTGTGTTTGCATCCACTGACACCAACGCTGGGGATTCAGATTATACTGACAGAAAGGACGGGGGTTATTATTGTGTCCTCTGATGTCAATGCTGGGGGTTGTTATTATTATGTCTACCAAAACCGGTTGCTGGGGGTTATTATTACAGTCACTAATGTCAATGATGGAGCTTATTTTACTTCCTTTGTCTTATTTCGTTTAAAGCATAGTAAAGCATAGGAAAGCTGCCACACTACCAATGAGACGCCATGAAGAAACACTTACTTTTTCATGCTAATTTTTGCCCATGCCCACAAGTTCAGAAAAAACAACAACAGGTTTGCTTTAATCCCACCCCCTGCCACCCTCCTTGCCAGCAGTACTTACATTTCCCTGCTCCTTCCTCACTCCCTTGACTCTCTGTTGAATACTTGGAGCATAAAACATCATGCCGCTCACTCTGTGACAGTGCTGGGCCAAGCAGCATTTTCACGCAGGGGAACCTTAGCCCCGTGTAAGCTACAACTTTTCCAACCTGGGGGTTACCCAGTCCTTTCCTCACAAAATGCAGAGGTGGAGGACCAAAAGGAAGTGGTTATTTGCTGCTGAGGAAGGATCATTCAAAAGAATCATTTTGTTTTTCCCTGAATGGGTATAAAGCAAAGGTTTTCTTTCCCATGCAACAACATAAAAAAAAAAAAACTTTTGTAGAGGAAGTCACCTTTCATCTACCTTGTGCTGAAGAAGTTTTGCAAATCTAAATTAAAATTGTACAGTGAGATATTGTAGTATACATTTTATAAAATTAAATGACTTTGGTGTTGCTGTCAGTTTTGTTCACCCAGCTGTTACAAAGTGGTTACTTTAAATGCCTAATAATGTAGTGGATTTTACAGCCATGTCATTTGTTACTGATGTCAGGAAATGGACATTTTTAAGAATGATTTTAGGTGAAAACCTCATCGAGTGGGATAAAACATTATATTTTATTATTTAGAGTTGTGACATTTAATTTAGGAAAAAGAATGTCCTGCCTTGAAGTGGCATACCTGACCAGTAATGGATTTTAATGAGTCTCCTTTTACAGTCGCATTTCCATATCTCTTTTATTACTGGCAACATTAAAAGTCAGGAGAATCCGACACATCCTGTTGTATTATTTTCAAAGGTTAAAGATATCAAAAGAAGTGTGGAGAAATTATCACACCCATTGAAACAGGATATTGCTGCAAGTTCTTCTGGATAAAAAAATAAAAAGAATGTGCCATGCGGATTAATATTTCCTTATATTACTGATGTTATCTATATGATAATAGAAGTTAAATATTCTCAATTAGTTATTCTTTACTCTACCCAATTGCTCCTATTACCACTGTACTGTAAAAGCAGTCTATAATGGCTTACTACCCTGGCCAAGTACACTCAATGCTGTACCATTCAGTACAACACTGCTGTCTAGTGGTCACTAAGAAAATAGCACATGCATTTGTGTGCATGATACACCTACATGTGTATATAACTTTGTGTCTGTGCAATTTGTTATATCGAAATATCGAAAATATACCTGTGAAACAATACTTTGCTTGCTTGCAGTAAGAAGAAACTTTGCTGTAAACCCTCCAATGTCCTTCCAATACCATCAGCTTTTTTTGCTACTTTAGAGAGGAGTGCATGTTTCACCCACTACATGCACCTAGCCAGTAGCCCTAGGCAGTTTCCTTTGAACTGTAAAGACGGCTCATGAAAAATGTATCCATGTTTAAAATTGCCCTGAGCATGGAAAATATTAACCAATCTACGACTATACACTCAACAGGCACAATTATAAAATAACCCATTAGATGACTGTCAAATGCCATCTATAATCACTATTAAGAACTATAACTCCGCTACAATATTAATACATTGTACATGTTGAATTAAATCATTATTATTTGTGATCAAACTAAACACAATGCAATTATCCATGATTCTTTTCAGCTGCATAGGGTATAACTGAATTAAATTAAAATGGTACATGCCCTGGATCTGTCTGGATTTGTCTTGTTCAACAAAAATATTCTTACAGATTTTCACAAAAGTAAAGATTTTAATATCTAACATGTTCTGTTTTCTTATTTACGGGTGTCACTTTTGACAAGTGTGTGCCAAGCTAGTACTGTCAAAAAAGATTTTGTTTTTATGTGAAAAGGAAAGCTTTGCAGTCTCCAGTTTTACAAGTGCGGTGTTCTAGGTTTAAAGTAGACAAAATAGTTTTAAAAATGAACAAATAAACTTTAAATAATTGAATCATTTTACTTGGTGCTTTTTATGTAACCTGCTTGATATGATTCAAGACAGAGAAACTTAATTAAAGCAAAGCTAAGCAATTCCAAATAAACTTGAGCCCACCAGAGACCCCCGTACATCATAGTCCCGATCAGTATGTCACCTTAGATAAGAGTTCCCATCAGAGTTCACCATTACTTCACACATCTTTATTATTGGGAGCCTGGACAGCCAGGGAGGGTGGCAGTAGCAGCAGACAAAGGTGAATCAGGTCTGGACAGAGCAAGTGCAATTCTCCTGTAAATGCTTGTAGTTTGCAACGAACAGTAGAATTACAGCACAGCCGGGGAGACCAAGTGGGTGATTGCTGGGGAGAAATAGAGATTCTAAATTGACCTGAAGACCTATGTCTAGCTGCAAGCTGCATGTAATTGCTGGCCAAATTTGGCCCACGACCCATAGTTTGGTGTCCCCAAGTATAGAGTGTGGAAGGGGTAGAACCTCTGTCAGGTTTATATTGCTGTCTGTGTTCTTACAGATGTTTCTAATCTGTTCCAGCTGGCATCTGTCACTGAACACAGGAATGAGAAGTAAAACTTCATAATGATGTAACAGACAGCAAAAAAACCTGACACAGTCTAAATCCATTCCCGTTCTACAAAAAAAATTAAAACTTTTTAGCTTTTTCAGCTAAACTTTTTTAGCTGTATAATTTTTCCTTACGTATTTTTCCAGATATAGCTGAACATGAAGTGAGAAGAAATCTACACAACAGGGACAGTGGTAAAAACCTCACAGAGATTCAAACTCTTCCACCCATAATCCAAAAACTACAGTGGGGAAAATAATAAATTTACCCCCTGCAGATTTTTTTGGCATGGATGTTTTTTAAATGATAGAGACAGAATGTCAACTAAAAATCCTGAAAAAATACATGATACAAATGTTATAAATTGAGTTGCAGTTCAGTGAGTAAAATAATTATTTTATTCCCAAGCAAAACATGACTTGGTACTTGGTGGAGGAACCCTTGTTGGCAAGCACAGAGGTAATTTGTTTCTTGTAGTTGGTTATCAGGTTTCCACACATCTCAGGAGGGATTTTGGTTAACTCTTCTTTACAGATCTTCTCTAAATCCTTAAGGTTTCTTGACTGTCACTTGGCAGCTCGAAGTTTAAGCTTCCTCAGCCTGCATACATTTTCTATAGGATTAAGTTCTGGGGACTGACTAGGCCACTCCATGACCTTAATGTGCTTCTTCTTGAGCCACTCCTTTGTTGCCGTGGGGGTATATTTTGGGTTATTGTCATGCTGGAAGACCCATCCATGAACCATCCAAGATTTTACAATGCCTGGCCCTGTCTATTGGCCCCTCAATGGGGCATAGTTGGCCTGTACCTTTAGCAGAGAAACCGTTCCAAAGCATATTGTTTCTTGGTTGCTTGGTGCTTGACTGAAGGGGTGGTGTTCTTAGGGTTATAGCATTTTTTTTCCGCCAAACACAGCGAGTTGAGTTAATGCCAAAGAGCTTAATTGTGGTCTCATCTGACCACAGCACTTTCTCACAGTTTTTGTCTAAATCATTTAGATGTTCACTAGCAACCTTCAGATGGGCCTGTACATGTTCCTTCTTGAGGCGGGGGACCTTGTGGGCGCTTCCAGAGTCCGCCAGACAATCCGCCCATGTGTGGGATCCGGCTGCTTTTTTTCTCCCAAAAGTCCGGCGGACTTTAAAAGTAGTTTTGACTCAAAACTTTGGTAGCGAGATTGACACATCGCTGGCCCCGTCACCTGGTATGGACTTAAAGGGGAATCCCTACGCTGAAAAAACGGTGTGGGGGCCCCCCCCAAGGTCCATAAAAGACCCTTATCCGAGCATGCAACCCGGTCGGTCAGGAAAGGGGGTGGGGGTGAAAAAGCACCCCCCTCTTGAGCCGTACAAGGGTGCGTGCCCTCAACATGGGGGGTGCTTTGGGGAAGGGGGGCCCTGCGGCCCCCCCACCCCAAAGCACCTTGTCCCCATGTTGATGAGGACAAGGGCCTCTTCCCGACAACCCTGCCCGTTGGTTGTCGGGGTCTGCGGGCAGGGGGCTTATCGGAATCCGGGAGCCCCCTTTAATAAGGGGGCCCCCAGATACCGGCCCCTCACCCTATGTGAATGAGTATGGGGTACAATGTACCCCTACCCATTCACCTGGTGAAAAAAAATGTAAATAAAACACAACTGCACAGCCCCGGGGGTCTTCTTCCGTCTTGGGGGGTCTTCTCCCCAGACTCCTCTGCTATCTTCTGCTCTTTTGCTAGCTCTTTTACTAGCGGAGAAGCTCAGCTTTCTTCTTCGTCGCCGTCCAGGGGTCTTCTTCCAACTTCGGGGGTCTTGTCCCCCTCTTCGAGGGTCTTGTCCCCCTCTTCAGTTCTTCTTGCCGGGCCACCACTAGTAAAAGAGCTATAGGAAGAAAGCGGAGGCCTGGCAAGAAGAACCGAAGAGGGGGACGAGGTGCAAGAGAGAGAATTTCCTTCACCAACACCGTGCTGATAAAACGAGGTGATGTCCCTGTGTGATGACCCCTACGATTTCTGATATCAAATGCCTTTCTGATTCTGGGATTTGGTAAGCGCGCATTTTTACCATTTATCAGCACGGTGTTGGTGAAGGAAATTCTCTCTCTTGCACCCGCATAGGATTTCTTGAGAAGAAACACTTATGATTATTGAACTGTTATGCCCACGATTACATCTTGATGAATAACTGTTTTCTTATATATAATTTTTGAGCACTCTATTCATAATATTTCTGATTGTTCACAAAAATTCTGTGCACTTTACCACTGTATGCTCATTACAACGTCTTTATGAGGAACTGTTGCTTATATATAATTTTTGAGCACTATATATATATATATATATATATATATATATATATATATTTTTTTTTTTTTTTTTGTTCACTTGATTATTGTATGAGTTATAGAGTATATTTTTATTATTCACTTAGTTGGGTTTTTGTATTATATTTTTTGACTAGTTATAGTGTATACATATTATTCTGTTATAGGTTTTAGATATATTTTTTTTGATTTTTGTAATTGTGAGCGCGGTTGAAATTCCTGACTTATATGCTTTATAGGTGTGTATCACATCGTATCAATCACAGCCTTTAGATATTTAGACTGATTGTTGAGAGATTTCTTTAGCGCAGTATTTTTTTCCAAAATTTTTATCTGTAACGACATTGACAAAATGAGGGGGAGGATAACTGAATCTGAATCCAGAATATCTGTGATCCGAAGATCTTACTGCCACTGCCACTGCCACTGCTGAAAACCGACTAAGATGGAATAATGTCCTGGGGCTGCCTGAGGGATAGGAGGGGGATTGTCTAGCAGAATTTGCTGAGGAATTCTTCAAAAGCTTGCTGGGGCTCATGGATGTTCCCCCACCTATGTGGTTGAGAGAGCTCACCAGGTCCCTACAGACCGGGTGATTCCTGTGAACTTCCCCCAACCCTTTCTGATCCACTTTCTTAACTATCAAGACAGGGACAGGAACCTTTCTGAAGCCAGGAAACACCCCTCGCTCAAATCTGGCAACACCACCATCCTCTGGACTTCTCGTGACTTAGTTATGCAAGGGGAGTGGCCATACTTTTAAACAAATCCCTCACCTACAAGGTTAGGCATCTGGTACTTGATTCAGAGGGTCAATATATTATTCTTCTGCAAGAGATTGAAGGGATTGTGTATGCTCTGATATATATGTCCCCCCGCCCTTTAACCAGCGTGTCTTGTACACCATGTATGAAAAACTGGCCACCTTACAATTTTCTAGACTTTATTTAGCTGGGGATTTTAATTTTACTATAGACCCATCCCTAAACTCATCTAATCCTAACAGGGTCTACACGCCTTATTTACTCCATTGGGCAAAAACCTTTAATTACACCAAAATCTGGAGATGAAAACACCATAACACTAGGGCCTACTCCTTTCACTCTACTACTTATAGATCCGGTTCCAGGATCGACCTGGTTTTTGGCAACCCATGTGGTCTGATGGTGGTGCGGGAGGCCTCGTACTTATCTGTGAGCCTCTCCGATCATGCCCCGGTGGAGGTTACCTTGGTGTTGTCAGGGAACAGGAGAGCACACTCCTGGCATTTGGCAACCAAGTGGCTGCAGGACTCTACGGTTGAGGAAGGTTTCCTCAAAGTTAGAAACAATACTGGGACCTAAACCAGAACTCTGCCTCCACACAGATGGTCTGGGAGGCCTTTAAGGCCAATACCAGGGGGGACTACATCTCAGCTATCAAAGCAGTTCATTCTGAGATGTCCTCCCAGGTTCAGCAGCTTGAGCGGGGTGAATCTAAGGCTGCCAAAACCTTTTCTGTCTCCCCAACTCCTAATCATTTCAGCCAGTTAACAGATGCGAGAAGAGTGCTGTCTCTACATCTTGTCACAGCGATGCACCTAGTTATAAATACATTCTATGGACAAGAATAGCAAACTTGGCAAATCTTGTCACAGAAACCAAACAGTGCAAACAGTGATATCTGAGATTTGCAGCCCTGACGAGCAGGTAGTCTCAGACTCTGAATAAATCGCTGCATGAATTTCGTAACTTCTATGAGAACCTCTATGCAGCGGTCCCTCGTTGGCTTGAGGAGAGGCTTAGAGAGTACTTCCAATCTCTACACTTACCTTTGGCTACCAGGTTATAGACAATCCTCCCATCTCTGGTCAACATTGATCAAACTGGCTTCATGCCAGGGAAGTCAATGGACATTAATGTACACAGAGTTTTCACACATCTACAGTTGCCTTCATCTGAGATGGGTACTGGTCGCATTATAAAAAAAAGATAAGGCAATCAATTCAGTGGCCTGGTCTTATATGTCCTTGGCTCTGGAAACTATGGGATTTGGGATAGAATTCTGCAGATGGATTAACATTATATATAGATCTCCAATGGCGCAGGTTAAACTGGGTGGTGCCCTTTCACCCCCATTTGCAATTGGAAGGGGGCGAGGCAGGGGTTGCCCACTGTCACCAGCCATTTTTTGCTTTGGTGATGGAGTTACTTGCCTCTGCTATTAGACAGTCTGACAAGGTCAAGGGCATCCGGGTCAGTTCTATACATTAAAAACTGGGGGTGTATGCAGATGACCTCATTCTTTTCTTAAATGATCCTGGTTTTTCTCTTCGGGAGACACTAAACATTCTTTCTGATTTTACTGACTGCTCGGGTCTAAGCCCTTGTACACACGGTCGGACATTCCGACAACAAAATCCATCGAAACGTGTGTTGCATACACACAGTTGGACAAAGTTGTCGGAAAATCCAATCGTACGTAACGTGATGGCATTATTTCTTTACGACGGGACTATGTTCAGGCTAGTAGCCAATAGCTTTGGTCTAGGAATTTGATCTGAGCATGCGTGGCACTTTGTCCGATCAGAATTCTCTACACACAATCAGACAAAGTCTGATCGGATCATGTTGTCGGAAAGTTTTATAGCCCAGCTCTAAAACTTTGTCCGTCGGATATTCCGACGGAAACAGTCCGATGGAGCCCAGACACAGTCGGACTATCTGACAACATGGTCCGATCGGACCTTTTTTCCGTCGGAATGTCCGACCGTGTGTACAAGGGCTTAAAGTTAACTGGGAGAGGTCCCAAATGCTGCCAATTGACAATGCGGCAAGATCCCAGGCGGACCCCACTCTCCCACTGATATGGACAAGTCAGTTTAAATATCTTGACATTCATATCTCTCAATCCCCAGCTGACTACTACATGCTTAATTTAGCTTCATTGGTACAAACTATGAAGGACAGGTTAAAGGCCTGGGCCCATCTCCCTACTTTCCTGGATTGGGTGAATTAATTTATTTAAGATGAAGCTATTGCCTGTTTTTCTTTATGTTCTTAAACATTCCCCTGTGTGGATACCCAAAAAAGTGTTCCGCCTAATAAAAATACAACTTTGCTTTCCTTTCTCTGCGGCATGAGAGGCAGCCTGTTTGGGCTCCTATGAGACACTGAGGAATGTGCTTTACCATGGAACTTGAGCGCCTTTTCACTTCACACTAGCTATGTAGGCTGTCCTGAGGGCATGGGCTGCTGCACTTTCCCTGCACCCTGTGCCCGCTGGGCATATCTCACCACATACCCCTCTATGGCACAACCCAGTCTTGCCAGCATTTATCTCCATACCTGACCCAAACATCTGGGCACTCAAGGGCATTAAATATGTGGGTCAGATATTCATGGGGGTCAGCTTCAGGTTTTTGACAAGTTGAAGTAAAAATATGATTTACCAAAGTCACATATGTTTAGATATCTGCAACTGAGAAACGCTTTCAATACTCAATTGGAGAACTCACAAGTGGATTTATATACTTAGATTCTGGAGGATTTGCTCAGAGACAAATCTATGACTAAGCCTTTGTCCATTATATACAAAGAACTACTACCTAATGTACATAGGGGACTTGAAACTCAGGGCCAGATGGGTTGAAGACTTTCCTACAATGGACACAGAGGACTGGGAGGAGGTGTGGACATGCCCCTTTTCACAGTTGGTCTCCGTGAGGGACCGACTGATTCAATTCAAAATCATACATAGAGTGTATTTTACACCCACACGATTACATAAAATATATCCAAATATTCCAGATTCGTGTTGGCGATGCGCCGCACCCACAGCGGACTTCATGCATGTTTTCTGGACCTGTCCACAAGTAAATTTGTTTTGGAATAAGGTCATCACATATATTCTAACAGTTACCACTATTCAAGTCCCACTGATGGTGCAGTTAATGCAGCCCTACCAATGTACAAGCCCACTTATCTGTCATGGGGATGCGCTAAGAAGTTCCATAAAATGTAGAATATCTGTATGGAGTCTGCAGATACAACTGCATATTCTCTGGATGACTAATGAGCTTGAGGATGTACGATCTGTTCTTCCTTAAATGGCGGAACTTTGTGTTTCTGCCACACAGGGTAGATGATCTTCTAAGTGACTGGATTCTAGGAGAGAGGACATCTCATTAATGTGTTTGCCACTGAAGATGGCAGGGAAAAACTCCTGCACCCCAATTTGTATAGATGGATTGAGCATACAACCCTATAATGCTTCTATTGTTTAAGTTTTTTTTTTTTTGTGTCTCCAAGCCTGGGTATGTTCAAGAGGTTCTACAATTTAAAACTACAATAAAAAAAAGTAAAAAAAAAAAAGGGGGTATAGGTAGCTGGGAACTGGAATGGAGGACATGTATCAATGCAAACTTAACCACTTGAGCACTTTTTACAATTTGGCACTGCGCTGCTTTAACTGGTAAATGCATGGTCATGCAATGCTGTAGCCAAGCAAAATTTGCGTTCTTTTTTTCCCACAAATAGAGTTACCTTTTGATGGATCATTTCTGCGTTTTTTATTTTTTGCAATATAAACGAAAAAAGACCAAAAATTTTGAAAAAAAATATATTTTCTACTTTTTGCTATAAAAAAATACAATAAACTCAATTTTAGTCATACATTTAGGCCAAAAAGCATTCAGCCACATGTCTTGGATAAAAAAAAAAAAAAAAATTCAATAAGCATATATATATATATATTGGTTTGTGCAAAAGTTATAGTGTCTACAAACTAGGGGACATTTTCTGGAATTTACACAGCTTTTCGTTTATGACTGCCTATCTCATTTCTTGAGGTGCTAAAATGGCAGGGCAGTACAATACCCCCAAATGACCCCATTTTGGAAAGTAGACACCCCAAGGAATTTGCTGAGAGGCTTGTTGAGCACATTGAATATTTTTTTTTTGTCACAAGTGATTGAAAAATGACCAAAAAAAAAAAATTTTTACACAAAGTTGTCACTGAAATTATATATTGCTCAAACATGCCATGGGTATATGTGAAATTACACCCCAAAATACATTCTTCTGCTTCTCCTGAGTACGGGGATACCACATGTGTAGGACTTTTAGCAGTCTAGCTGCATACAGGACCCTGAAAAACCAATCACTATCTTCAGGATTTCTAATGCCGTGTACACACGTAGCAGACTATCCGGCGGAATTAGTCTGGCGGACTTTCCGCCGGACTGTCCGCCAGGACTATCCGAACGAGCTACTTGCCCACACACTTTTGCAGCGGACTAATCCAATGTACCAAGTCCACCGGACTATCTGCCATACTTTTGAAATGAACGGACTCGCCCACACACGCGGAGGAAAGTCCGCTCATTTTGAGCGCGTCTCCAGGTGGCCGGGGCAGCAAAGGAGGCATCGCTGGGCCCGTCACCTGGTATGGAGTTAAAGGGGAATCCCTACGCTGAAATCGGCGTGGGGGTCCCCCCTAGGTCCATATCAGATCCTTATCCAAGCATGCTACCCGGTCGGCCAGGAAAGGGGGTGGGGACAAGCGAGTGCCCCCCCTCCTGAGCCGTACCAGGCTGCGTGCCCTCAACATAGGGGGGTGCCTTGTCCCAAAGCACATTGTCCCCATGTTGATGAGGACAAGGGCCTCTTTCTGATTGGTTTTTGGGGTCCTGTACATTACTAGGCTCCCAAAAAGTCTCACGCATGAGGTATCCCCAAAGCAGCAGAATGCATTTTCGGGTGAATCTCCACATATGCCCATGGCATTTTTGAGAACTTTCTAAAAAGGGGTCATGAGGGGTTGTTTGAACTGTCCTGGAATTTTATGCACAACATTAGAAGGTTATTCCACACATTACCCACTCTTCTAACCACTTGAAGACAAAGCCCTTTCTGGCACTTTTTGTTTACATGGAAACATATTTATTTATTTTTTGCAAGAAAACTACTCTGAACCCCAAAACATTATACATATTTTTCAAAGCAAAGGCCCTACAAATTAAAATGGTGAGTGTTGCATTTTTTTTTTTCACACAGTATTTGCGCAGTGATTTTTTAAAAAAAATACTTTTTGAATTTTAATGCACTAAAACACACTATATTGCCCAAATGTTTGATAAATTATAAAAGATGATCTCATGCCAAGTACATAGATACCAGACAGGACATGCTTTAAAATTGTGTAGGACAGTGCAGTGGCGACAAACTACATAAATTTTTAAAAGCCTTTACAGGTTACCACTTTAGATTTACAGAGGAGGTCTACTGCTAAAATTACTGCCCTCGATCTGACGTTCACAGTGATACCTCACATGCATCGTGAAATTGCGTTCGCATTTGCGCGCGAGCATGGGGGGGGGGGTGTTACAGGGGTGCTTTTTTTTCTTAATTATTTATTTTGCTTTTTTATTTTACTTTCAAACTGTTCCTTTCATTTTTTTAAAATCATTTTTATTGTTATCACTGAAATTGTAGCTATCCCCTATGATAGCAATAGGTAGTGACAGGTACTCTTTTATTATTATATATTTTT
The DNA here is from genome assembly GCF_037356315.1 of Lithobates pipiens. NCBI lineage: Eukaryota > Metazoa > Chordata > Amphibia > Anura > Ranidae > Lithobates > Lithobates pipiens. The sequence goes on from NW_027507790.1 coordinate 71,633,781, forward strand.
TTAAATGGGTCTATTAGACTCTAGATCTCTCCTCTGCCCTAAAAGCATCTGACCACACCAAGGTCGGTGTGATAAGATGCTTTCCCAATTTCCCATCTGGCGCAACCAAAGTCATGAAATGCTCATAGCTTCAGGTTTCTTAGGCCATAGAGATGATTGGAACTGTTCTGATTTTCAATCAGCTCCATGGTCAGCTGGAGGAGCCACCGGCTGCATTATCAGCTTCCCTGGTGGGACAGGAGAGCCAGAGAAAACCAAGGAAGACGACGGGGGGGGTGGGGGGCGTGCTGCTTCTAAAAGGGGGGCCACAGGGCGGGTATCATGCCTATATCCTCGCTTGCTACAGACACAACATCTTCTTTGGGGTGATTGTTGGGTAGGGGTACCAGGGATGAAAATGCCTCCCATGCAGCTGGCTTACTACATTTGTGTTGGGAAGTTGGGGCACAGCACTGTCTGGAAACAGAAGGGCTGTGACGATCTCTTCCTGGAATTTAAGGAAGGATCCATTTCATCCTGATGCTTTGTATAGCACACAAGCCTTCAGCAGAGCCAATTGGAATAAGTATACAGACACTTTTTCATACCAACGTCTGGCCTTTTGGGCAATTAGGTACAGCACCATCAACTGGTTATTGAGGTGTACCACTCCCATATTAAGGTTGTATTCATGAACAGAGAGGGGTTTCTCAGCAATACCAGTTGCCATTTGAATTTGGACCTCTGTGTCTGCGTGAAGGGAGAACAGAACGAAAACATTCCATGAATCTCTCCACTTCACTGCAAGCAAATTATTACTTCTCAAGCAGGCTCTCTCCTCCAGCGAAAGATGGGAATATAAAATCTGCTGGGGTTAGCCCCCGTGATTAGATTGCAGGGTGCCACATGTGCCACTTACATGATCAAACAAGTGACTAAAAAGTGGAAAAGTTGTGTAAAAATTGTCCATATACAAATGGTACCCCTTTCCGAATAAGTATGACAAGTATAAGTCCCACACAATCTAACTAGCACTCCCTAAGTAATTTGGGCTGTTCTCTGGCTCCACTTGACTATCTTTTCCCTCATAAACCCTAAAACTACATGTTTAGCCTGTTACCCTGTCACAGAGCTTAAACATCTTGACCCCATATCTGGCAAGCTTGCTGGGAAGATACTGGTTGAATGACAAGTGGCCAGAAAACTTAATTGGGGACTCAATAATGCAGACAACTTGATCGGGAGTGAACAAGGCTGCAAACTGTTGGTTGAAGTGGTTACGAGAGGCCAAATTTTGTGGAGCCAAGCATATTCAGGGTCAGGACAACAGAGTTCCTTGTCATTGAAGTGCATAAATCGCAAGATCTGCTCGTATCTATCCCTGGTCATGAAGGTAGAAAACAGGGGCATATGGTGAATTGGGTCAGTGGACCAATATGACCGCAACTCACTTTTTTTAGTTATGCCCATGAAGAGGGATAGGCCCAAAAAGGTCTTAAATTCAGAGACTGTGATAGAAGTGATGGGCAGGGCCATTGGCAGGCAGCAAAGACATGGCTCAATTGCACATTTTTGCCGCCTCCCAACCTCAAGTCTAAACGCAGCCTAATGCCGCCGGACTTTCCGAACGAGCGGACCTGCCCATATACGACCAGACTTTTCTGACGGACTAGGTTCGGCAGACAAACCCGTCGGACTATGGCGGGAGTCCGCCGGACTTTTGAAATGAATGGACTTGCCCACATACGGAGAAAAGTCAGTTAATTTTGAACGCGGCTCCAGGTAGACAGGATTAGTGAAGGAGGTCAATGTCGCGATTGACACCTCCCTGGCCCCGTCACCTGGTATGGACTTAAAGGGGAAGCCCTACGCCGAAAAAACGGCGTGGGGGTCCCCCCCAAGCCCATATCAGACCCTTATCCGAGCATGCAGCCTGGCCGGTCAGGAAAGGGGGTGGGGACGTCCGAGCGCCCCCCTCCTAAGCCGTACCAGGCCACGTGCCCTCAACAAGGGGGGGCGCTTTGGGGAAGGGGGGCCCCCACTCCAAAGCACCTTGTCCCCATGTTGATGAGGACAAGGGTCTCTTCCCAACAACCCTGGCCATTGGTTGTCGGGGTCTGTGGGCGAGGGCTTATCAGAATCCGGGAGCTCCCTTTAATACGGGGGCCCCCAGATACCGACCCCCACCCTATGTGAATGAGTAGAGGCAGTGGTGACAGAAGACCAGGCCACCGCTAGTAAAAGAGCTAGAAGAAGAAAGCGAAGGCCCGGCAAGAAGAACCGAAGAGGGGGACAAGACCCCCGAATTCGGAAGAAGACCCCTGGACGGTGGTGGCGACGACGAAGAAGAAAGCCGTGCTCCTCCACTAGTAAAAGAGCTAGCAGAAGATAGCGGATGAGTCCAGCGAGAAGACACCCCAAGAGGGAAGACTACCAGAGCTGTGCAATAAATTATCTTAAAAACATGTGTTGTGTTTTTTTCTTTACACTTTTTTTCACCAGGTGAATGGGTAGGGGTACATGGTACCCCAATACTCATTCACATAGGGTGGGGGTTGGTATCTGGGGCCTCCTTATTAAAGGGGGCTCCCGGATTCCGATAAGCCCCTCGCCCACAGACCCCGACAAACAATAGCCAGGGTTGTCGGGAAGAGGCCCTTGTCCTCATCAACATTGGAAGAAGGTGCTTTAAGGTGAAAGAACCCCCCATGTTGAGAGCACGTGGCCTAGTACGGCTCAGGAGGGGGGGTGCTCGCTCGTCCCCACACCCTTTCCTGACCGGCCGGGCTGCATGCTCGGATAAGGGTCTGATATGGGCTTTGGGGGGACTCCCACGCCGTTTTTCCGGCGTAGGGCTTCCCCTTTAAGTCCATACCAGGTAACGGGGCCAGCGAGGAGTCAATTTTGCCGATGGAGGCGGCGACATTGACCTCCTTCGCTAGTTCCAAATGAATGGACTTTTCTCTCCGCATGTGGGCAAGTCCGTTCATTTCAAAAGTCCAGTGGACTAGCACACAGACGGGCGAATTGTCAAAACTTCTTTCAGTCCGCCGGACTTTTGGGAAGAAAAAGTCAGCCGGAGCCCACACACGGGCGGATTATCCAAGTCCGCCAGATAGTCTGATCATGTGGACGTGGCATTAGAGTCTGATATGAACATTAAGAAGGGCCCTATGCAAAAACAAGCATAAAAAAATGATGTAGGGACCCTGCAAAAAATTACTTGAACCTTGTCCTTGATGCGAGTCTGGTATAGATTTTGAAAGGGACCCCATTCAAAAAAATATTTTGGGTCCTTCCTAAAATCCATAGCAGACTCTTATTCAAGCATGTAGTTGGGTTGACCAGGAAAGTAAGGAGTGAGGAGTATGTGCCCCCCCCCCCATCCCATCCTGAACTATGCCAGGTTACATGCCCTTAACAGAAGACGGGAATATTGCCAGAGCCCCCCTTTGCCATGTTGATGGGGCCAAGGGCTTTTCCCCACATCCTTGGCCCACTTGATATGTAGGAGTTTAGAAATTTCCACAATGTCAATCCATCATCAATCACACCATCCAGCAATATAGATCCATGATACATGACGAACAATGCCCTAACACAAAAATCATGGCCTCTGCATGATGATCCTTCTTTTGGATAACTGTGAATGGCAGTTCACTGGCCAGCTACTGAATGTTAACAAGCCAGCAGATGATGCTGGCTGGTGCCATTGACCAATTATGCAAAGACAGGCTGGAAGGTTATTTGGCTTGTGTCTAAAATGGCCCTAGTATGTGTATGTATGAATGTGAGTTAGCTACCTTAGATTGTAAGCTCTTAGAGGGCAGGGACTGATATGGATGAACAATATAAAGTAGTTAGTATACAGCTTGTATAACAGTGAAAATTTGCTGCCCCCTCAAAACAACTCAACACACAGCCATGTCTAAACTGCTGGCAACAAAAGAGAAAACAACACTATTGGTCAATTAAACATTAGCTAGAATACCCTCTGTCTTGTTTACTATGTGAAACAAGCCCACAGGTGGGCTAGAAAGCCATTCATTTAGTGGCAATAATGACATCTCCATGTAATTAATCACTTGCTGCAGCAGCATTCAGAGCTTGAAGCGATTGAATGGGCCAAATTTGAGCATTACGTTTTCCTATTTGGCAGACCTTAAAGCGATACTAAAAGGTAATTTTTTTTAAAAGCAACAAATATGCTATATTTACCTGGTCTGTGTTTTGCACAGGGCAACCCTGATCCTCTTCTTCTTGGGTCCCCTGCCGGCACTCTGAGCTCCACCCCCCCAAGCCACTTGCTATGGGGACATTGGTACATACTTTCTCACAAGCCCCACTCTCCATGTCCATTGACACGCAAAACTGACTCTGCCCCCCCCCCCCCCACCGACTGTCTGAGCCAAAGAGAAAGGAGAGAGCTGGTAGAGAAGTTGCTCTCATGCGCATTGATGGATTGAGATCGGGCTCAGGTAAGTATTGGGGGAGTCTGGGGATGCATAGAGAGCATGCAGGTAAAAAGCCTAGTGTTCTGGTCAAACTCTTTGTTGACCCAAACCAAAACAAATCCCTACAATACACATTCTCAGTAAATGCTGGAATAGAAAATAATATGCTGTCCATGTTTGGATGAATAGTGTATTCTAAAGTCTGGGACCAATGTGACTGGTAGTATATAGTGTCACAGTAGTTAGGACACTGTAAAGCTAAGGGAATTTGCGCAGAAAAGCTTGTGGGACATGTGGTCAGTGATAATACAGGTGGAAATTTGATTCTAAACATGATTTAGTGGTGTCACCCAACTGAGTAAAGTTTCGAAAACACTGTTTTGTAGAATGCCAACATTAATTGTAAAGATCAATGCATTTTAGGATTTTTTTTGTGTGTTCAGATTATTTTTGTGAGTGATTAGAGAAAGATTCATCTTTTCTCTTCCTCACAGTGAAGGCGTTATAAAAATTAAGAAGTTATCATACACTTTGAAAGCTTTTGGACAAAAATGACAGATTTCAGTTTTAGTGCAGAAATGACTATCTCATTTAGCTTTTATCGTCTATTGCTGCTATTAGCCAGAGTGGCACATTATCTTGTCAGTTCCTGTTATTGCAGACAACTCTCTTACACACTGTTACTCTCACAGCACTCACAGTTTACTTTACTATGCAGCGTATGAGGAAGCTTCGGGAACATCCTTTTTACACTAGCCTTACTTAAGTCCATTTGATTATTATTTTGATGAATAATGTGTACCTGTCAAGGTCTCTGAAGACTGCATGTCTGATAAGATGCTTTTTCTAAATGTACTCTAAAACAAGCATTGACAGTGGTAGGCATTCCATATGAGCCTTAATTTAATTTAACGCCTACAGCAAAACTACTTTATATAATATATACAATATTGTTTAGCCACACATTATACTGTATTTCATAGAATATCCAAAACTTAATGTATATTTAAAGCGATTGTTAATCTACTATAGTATAAGCATGCCAGCCCATCTGTTAAATAACATTATGTGTCCCTGTGCCTGTGCTGTATACAAAAGATGCAGATTTCTACCTGTATTAAAGCATCTTCCAGCAGTCACGTGACTGTTTGGCTCTTTCCTCTCCCCGGCTGACAGCTATAGTGGGAGGGGCCCAGAACTCCTGTTAATGTCAGCTGTAGAGGAGGGGAGGAGAAAAGAGAGAGAGCTGAGCGGTCACGCGAGTGCCATGAGACGCTCTGACATAAGGTATAATTGCCATCTTTTTTATACAGCACAGGCCCAGGGACACATATTGTTATTTAACAGATGGGCTGGCATGCTTATACTATAGATTTGAAAGCAGCAAGAGGAGAGGATCGTAGAGTGGATGGAGCTGACAGGCAGGGAGGGGAGAGAGGACAGAGGATGCCGAAGGCGGGTAAACTGAACACGGTGTCAGGGCTCAGCAGTTTACATGGGGGAAGGCATAGCCAGGCAGGGTCAGCCGAGTATTTCGGGTGATAGAAGGGGCCAAATTACACAGCACAAGCACTGTGTGGTATAACGTGCTTTTAGGGAACAGGATACATTTTTTTTGTAGGGTAACAAATGCTTTAAGTCTCTATTTTATTAACAAGTAAATTACCACCTCTCTTCTTTTTTTTTTTTAACATAAAATGAATATACTACTGGCTTTCCTGAAGGGACATCGTCTTGCTTATCTCACATGTTATCAGACTTGGATAAAAAGGGAATAAGGTGTATAGGGAAGGTTAGGGCAGTATTTAAAATGAAAGCTAAGCTCTAGGAAAATAAAAAAACAAGCACCAATGCAGCTATGTGTGCAATAAGAATTGTATACCATAGGAGACTTTTCTTAAGAATGTTCATTCAAAATGTTATCCATCTACTGCCAGCTTAAGAGAGGGATGGCCTCATTCGTTTGCTGCTTCTACTTATTTGCTTTTCGATCACAGGCTGAGGGAGGCAACATTATTTAAAGTGGTTGTAAAGCCTCAAGGTTTTTCACTTTAATGCATTCTGTGAATTAAGGTGAAAAACTTTCTGTGCTGCAGCTTCCCCTCCTTTTTCTTACCTGAGCCCTATCCAGCGATGTGCATGAGCACAGGGGCTCCAGCCGCTGTCTCTTTCCTCATTACACAGATTGATAGCAGGAGACATTAGCTCACACTACTGTCAATCAAATCCAGTGACATGGGAGCTGGTGGCGGGGTTGAGTCCCGCTGTCTGTGTCAATGGACGCAGCAGCAGCAGGACTCAGGAGCAAGCCCATATGGGTGGCCCCATAGAAAGCGGCTTTCCGTGGGGTACCCCAGAGAAAGAGGATAGGGGGTGTTCTGTGCAAAAGTATTGCACAGGGCAAGTAAGTATACACAGGTTTTTTTTATTTTGTTTTTAAACAAGGGTTTACAACTCCTGTGATTGCAATAGAGATTATTCAGGTTACCAGCTCTGAGGTCTGGAAGAGTTGTGTAAATCTCAAGATGGGATGTACAGAACTGCAAATCTTTCCTAAGTAAAATTGCTTCTATACTGTATATGTATTTTAACTGTATTTTCAGTTTTTTGCCTGGAGCCCAGCTTTAAAGTTATTAGTGGGGTCAAATTGTTGTTAGTTTTCAACCACTCTAATGACAAAATTTAAAGGAGCAGTATAGAAATATTTTGTCATACAAATATCTAACAGTGTTTGTGGGTTCATTCACACCTAAACTGATGTTAAAAGCAAATGAAATGTTGAACTACTTTTTAAACAACATTCTTTAGGCTGTTTTCAAACAAATGCTCATGCTTGTAATTTACATCATTTTTAAAATGTTCTTCTCAGGCCCCATTCACACTACACATAGAGGGAACTCGTGTGCCTGCTTTTAATTTTGTTTGTGCAAATTTCATGCAATGTTGCATGTTATGCATAGGGCAGCCCATTCACTTGAATGAGCTACCTTATGCTCATTTGTTACAACAAAGAAGCTTAGGGACCAAGGTTTGGCCCTGAGCCAGGCGTATTATTTCATGCATGTTTTGCCATGATTCTTGCACATTTTGTTGCAAGGAAGTCATGGGAAAATCCCATCGCAATTGGGGTGCCATTTAGGATGAATGGCACCCAAATGCGCATTGCGTATTTTGCCACAATTCCTAATCATCCAAGTGTTTAATAGGGCCTCAGAGTTCATTGGCAGGTGTTGGCAAGTTCATCGAGACCTAAACTGTCATGCCAACATTTATATCCAGTTTTAGGCTTTCAATGTTTGTAAGTTCTGGTTTCTATAATTTCTTCACAAGCGACCAATAAATCTGCAAATGAGGTCCTCATCAGCATCATTTCATTTTAGCTTGGTTTCTATATTTAACAATGACTACTTCTATTCTCATCATCATGAATACAGGCTTCTCAGCGATTCCCTGCTGCTAGATACATCATGCAACAGGGGACCCTGGACGGATAAAATATTATGTCATTAATGATCTTGCAACTATTGCCTTTATCTGAGCTCGGTAAAGCCACCATGCCACAAGTCATGTGTTCATAAACCCCTGAGAACTTCTCACTGTTGCTGTTGATAAAGGGATTAAATAAGTAAATACTCCTATCTGCAGGAACCTTCGGGTTTGCTGAGAGTATGCTATAATTTAAAGTTAAGCTAAATAGGTTGTTTAATAAAAAAAAATAAAGTGTTTTAGGACAGGAAGCAGCAAAGCCAAACAGACAGAAATATGAAATATATTTTATGTAAAAAATATACATTTATATAGAAGTAATGCAATCTATGAAATTTCCTGCACTGTGAGTTATTAGGTGAACAATCCTGGAGTGAAGGTGACTGTGTCCTCTGAGTCAGCTGTTTAAAGGAAAAAAAAATCACTGGAGTTCTGGGCACAGCACACTTATTGAACCTTGAGTTACCAGACCAAAGGCAGATCTGTGATAGAGTTTGGATATAAAGCAATTAGCTTGTAGCTAAAAATACTGAAGATTTATCAATTCCACTTAGGAATGCCTTAAATATTGGTGTTCGGGAATTACAGAATGGTGATATAATAACCGGGACTTTATCACAAGGGGCTGGCTTATACCTGGAGAACACTGATCCAAAGTGAATTGTTGTCACCATTAGCAACCAATCAGGTTTTGGGGTACCCTTTAGGGAAAAATTAAATGACCATTTTGATTGATCACTAGAGGCAGCAAGTCGATTTTAAGGCTCGGTTCACACAGTAGGCGGCACGACTTGCAGCGCCGCGACCTGCCGCGACCTCAGCGGCGACTTGCAAAATGACTTCTGTATAGAAGTCAATGCAAGTCGCCCGAAGTCGCTGCAAAAGTAGTACAGGAACCTTTTTTCTAAGTCGGAGTGACTTGAGTCGCTCCTATTAGAACGGTTCCGTAGTACAGAACGGGGCGCGACTTGTCAGGCGGCGAAGTCGCCTGGACAAGTCGCCCCTGTGTGAACCGAGGCTTAAGCTTATTTTCTTTTCACAGTTTTAATGAATGGGTCTCAATAAAACAAACAAAGATAATCACACCTTCAATGACTTTGGATACTGACAAAATAAATACATCTTTGATCATCTTTGGAAGCAGAAAAAAATTTCCATTGAAAGATTTCAGTATTTTGTATTATAGATGATTTTTTGTTCCTTCCAAGACATCTATGATCATATGGGTAAAATCTGATACACTCACAGAATAATGCTAAGGGCTAAAGCAGAACTCCAGACAAAAATAACAAGATGGAATCTAATACCATTCAAAATAAAAATGCCCCTTTTGTTGAAATTAGCTTTCCCCTACCACACTTTTTTGATGGTTAGGCATCATTCAACCTACCTTTTTTAAAGACAAAACACTGCGCTATTCTTATATATATATATAAAGAATACATAAACAGCTGCTAACACAACATCAAGGTATAGAATGTGACGTGATAAATATTATATAAAAGTGTAGCGCTTTAAAAACATGGCATATTTACTGCCAATATTGCAAAAATATATATATTCAGCAAATATTCTCAATGTGAAATAGTGCACACACCAAACAAAATCCCATATAAATGTTATTTGCTATATACAACTATACAGCTAAAAAATCTGAAGAATGGGTCAAAAAAATAAAAAATCCAAACGTGGAAATAGCAAAAGTCTCTTAAATGTCCCTGTATAATTCACAGATGTGTGAAAAAGGATCCTACACCTCCTTCTTAGAAAAAACGTGCAGTCACCACGTGATATCCCTCCACCAAGCGAAATGGACGCTTACCGGATTTAGTGGATCCACTCAAATTTATATTTGGAGGATCATATAAGCTCGTACATATATGTAGACTCCTTCACTATTGCGTTTTCCAGAGGGATTTCAAATGTGGTTACTCCATTCAAAAAGGTAACTTATCTCCAGCCATATAGGTCCACAGGGATAATAGAGCACATATAAAGAAAAGCAGGGACCACAATAGTGTAATTCCGTTTCGTATAAACAATTTAATAAAAAAAATTATTAAACTCACATGTATACAGAAGGTTAAGCGCTTTTCAGTATAAAATCAGGCTGCAGTGAAGTCCCTCTGGAAAACGCAATAGTGAAGGAGTCTACATATATGTACGAGCTTATATGATCCTCCAAATATAAATTTGAGTGGATCCACTAAATCCGGTAAGCGTCCATTTCGCTTGGTGGAGGGATATCACGTGGTGACTGCACGGTTTTTCTAAGAAGGAGGTGTAGGATCCTTTTTCACACATCTGTGAATTATACACGGACATTTAAGAGACTTTTGCTATTTCCACGTTTGGATTTTTTATTTTTTTGACCCATTCTTTAGATTTTTTAGCTGTATAGTTGTATATAGCAAATATCATTCAACCTACCGCCTCTGAGTCCACACTATCCTGGACCTGCCCCCGCCTTTGACTGGACAGTGAAAGGAGAGGCAGTACATTGATGAGCTAACCTCTGTCACTCTGCCCTTTCCTCCTATCAGCATGCATCTTGTCAACATGTGAACTGATTGGCTCCTTCTGTGGCTTCTTCTCACACTCCAGTCATGACACTAGGTACATCAGGTAGTTACACTGCTTGCATTTAAAAAATACATTTATTTATATATTGATGATAAGAAAGCTGTATTTACAGTATGTGTGACTCTTATTTCTAGCTAGATTTAAGTTTTAATATTTTTCTAAGAGCTATATATTTCTATTGCAGGCGTGTAGTGTAAAGTGTATATAAACCCTAATAAGGAACTTCTTTCATTTGCTCCCCTTTGGTCTGGTAAACAGATCATTAGACGTGTTTTGTTAAATCTGTTGGATACGTGCAAAATTACACCTGTTGATTCTGCAAGAAATTCTGTCCTGCACACTCTACAGTGTTAACTCAAATAATGTTATTGTAAAGATTACAAAACAGATCCACTAAGTCTCGGTTCACACTGGGGCAGCTTCAAAGTCACCTGACTCTGAAGCTGCCCCCACAATGAGTCTTCACCATGGCTTGCAAACGACTTCTGTAATAGAAGTCAATGCAAGCCGCTCCAAAATCGCCCCCGTAGTAGTAAAGGGACCTTTTCCTAAGTCAGAGTGACTTGAGTTGCTCTGATTAGAATGGTTCCATTGCACTAAATGGAGTGTGACTTGTCAGAAGGCTAAGTCACCTGACAGATCGCCCCAATGTGAACCGAGCCTAATGTTATGGTTAGCCAGCTTATGACTGCCCATTGCAAATATACTGTGGCAGGACGGCCACTCCGGGGCCAGATCACAGACCTAGTACATGATCTGACACTTCTGGGTCTGTGACACGCGCATGTGCCACCGGTGACCTGCTCCCACTATGATTATACACAGCGGGAGTCCAGCAGTGGGTTCCATGTACTCAATTATGAATAGGGTTGAAAAAACCTTTTTGTGAAGCCGTGTACCCTGAACCAGTTACAAATGATTACATATTACAATGGTACTTAGAACAACCCATAGTGAAAAAAAAGTGAAAAAGAAATAGAATACATTAAATAAATTGTAATAAATAAATGTAATAAATTAAATGAATTGTATTTCTATACTGTGCTGATAAACCATATTGACATGTGCAGATAAATACAATGTAAAGTCCGTAGACCACCACCAATTTTCTTCAATCAAGTGAGAGTGAAGTATTCTTGTTTCTGTGAAAAATATATAGTGCCGCCTTCCACCAATTATTAGGCAAACATCCTACTTACCAAACTGACACGACCCCCATTACAGATAGTCAAATGTGCATGGATGGCAAGGAAATGTATCCTCCAATGGAAAACGGCCCCCAAAATTTGAAAGATCCACCAACAAAGGTTTATCATATATCAAAGAGAGAAGAGAGAACTCCTTATGGTGTAGTTTGTAACTATATATTATTCAAAACAAAGTATGCACTTACAGCTAGGTAAACTTTCAAAAGCCCATGGAACCAGGCAGGCACGCCGATCATGGTCCAACTGTGTTCCACCTGTGTTCCAGAAGAATAGCGTAAGTGACCCGCTCCTACTGTGATTATACATATTGGGTCCCAGCAGTGGGTACTGCAGACTTGATGTCTGCTGGCACCCGCCAATTGTACAGGGCACACAGCAGAATGACAATCTGCCTATGTAAACAAGGTAGATTGTCATACTGTCAGAAGGAAGGCACAGAACATGTGTTCCTGCTAAGCAGGAATATGGATCTTTGCCTTCCCCAAGTCAAAGCTCCTCCCCCACAGTAATTAAGCACAACCTCTGCAAGCATTTAATCCTTTGATTGCCCCTGATGTTAACCCCTTCCCTGCCAGTGGCATTAGCACAGTTACAGTGGATATTGTTTAACACTGATCATTTGTAAATCAAATCACTCATTTGTCTGCCGCAATATCACAGTTCTGCTATAAGTCACTGATTGTTGCCATTACTAGTAATAAATAAATAGAAATATCCTATAGATTGAAGTTAATATAACCTTTGGGCAAACCAATCAATATTTTTATTGGGATTTTTTTTTACCAAAAATATGTAGCAGAATACATATTAACCTAAATTGATAAAGAAACTAGAATTTTTAATTTTTTGTATTTGGTATGTATTACAGCACAACGTTGTCAGTCTTTTTTTGCTTATAGAGCAAAAAAAAAAAAAAAAACGCAGAGGTGATCAAATACCACCAAAAGAAAGCTCTATTTGTGGGAGGCAAAAAAAGACAAAAAATGTATTTGGGTACAGTGAAGCACAACTGCGCAAATGTCAGTTAAAATAACGCAGTGCCGTAAAGTGAAGAGAGGAAGGTGTGCTATAGTCCCCAAAATGTTCCTGTCATAGGGTTACAATACTGCTCCTCCATAAATCCAATAAAATGAGCATTGTCACTTTAAGATGGGAGGTATGTAATTTGCAGGATCACCAGGTGAAAATGAAGGAAACATGTCTGAAGAAGGAAAACAAACGCAGCCATATCTATAATGCAATATAATAAATGTTTTTTTTTTTTTATTACTTTTATTGTATAAAAGTTTGTTTTTGATGGGGACACAGAGGTGGGGGAGCCACTGATGGGGACACAGATGTGGAGGAGACTAACTGGGAACACAAATGTGGGGAGACTCTGTAAGTCCTCCCTTAATGCGGTTGTATACCCGCTGATGTTTTTTTTTTTTTTTTTTTTTTTTTTTACTCACCTGCAAAGGAAAAGGCATAATGAGCTAGTATGCACTGCATACTAGCTCATTATGAAATACTTACCTTGGAACGAGGCCCCAACATCTGGCCCGATCCACGCCGAGGGAGCTGACATGTTCCCTCAGCGTTTCTTCTGGGTATCGCGGCTCCGGTGCTGTGAGTGGCCGGAGCCACGATATTGTCACTCCCGCGCATGCGCGTGAGATATTTCTTCCCAGCAGGGTTCGGCATCTGCTGGACTTTCAGCCGATAATCCCCTGTGCGCATGAGCCACTGTAGTCAGCGGCGCATTGCGAGGGGAATATTTCCTATACCGTACAGGTTTAGGAGATATTTTTTTTACCTACAGGTAAGCCTTATTATAGGCTTTCCTGTAGGTAAAAGTCCCAAAAATGACTATACAACCACTTTAAATCCGTGTCCTCCTCAAATTTCCTTTTTTACATCTGTGTCTCCCTCATATCCCTCCTTACATCTGTGCCCCCATCAGTCTCCCCATACCCCAGATTCCTCCTTACCTCTCACATTGTATGTAAATAACTGATTTTTTTTTTACCTTCGAATATGTTTAAAATATGCAATGTGGCCCTCATACTAAAAGGTTTGGAAACCCCTGGTTTAAGTAAATAGGAGTGGGGTTAAAACGCTCTGATTTTGCATTATGCAACATTAAGAGATATGTATGTGCCTGTAGGTTCTTTTTTCTCAGTTGTTGAGTAGAAAGTTGTCATGTCTACCATAGTGTGACTAAATTGAAATACTGTTTTTCCATTTTCTGGTGTCAGAACAAAAGTTACTCTCTGGTTCATATACCATAAATAATTGCAACAAAACTGCAGAAAAAATATCTAGCTCTAAAACCTACATGTAGAAATGAAGCAACGATACAGACAATGCATTTTCTTATTTATTTGTTTTAGGACTTCTTTATACTGTATATTGAATTGTGGTATCCATCATCAAGTCAACAGGCATGTGCATATATTTAATAAGCTATAGTAAAGGCAGTGTGCAATTGAGGTTACATCTCCTGTGCAGTACAGAGATGTGTCCAATATTATTCAGTGGAATTATATTTTTTCAGCTCAGCCACGGCAAGATATTATCTCAATTGGAAAACTTAACCTACACATGACTACAATGTAGTTAGCAAATTAAAAGTCCTAGACATCAAACTATTGCACTCTGTGAAGTTTAAAGGACCCAAAGTTTAGAGGACCCTTCCAAGTGCTCCTGACAACTGCTACAGCTGTAAAGTGATGTGGATACACGCCAGCCATTGCAAGAAAGTACAGCTAATTTCAAAAGATGAGTAAACTACTGTTATGCCTTTGCTTGATCTTAGCAGTCAAGGCTAGAGGAAAATCACCTGTACAAATTACACTTGCTAGCAGACATAAGGAGTCATTTGAGTAAATACTAGATATGTTCACATAGGCCAGATAGTTAAAAAAAGGCACACACCTGGTACCCATTTACTTTCATTTTGAGTTTAAGCTATACAAAACAGCCCAAAATACCAGTATGTCTAGAAATACCACAAATGTTCTAGTATTGTGAAAATACATTTTATGTTAAATATAACTTAAGGCCTTTGGAAAAAGACCCTTGTTTAGTAAGGGAAAGAGGTATACAATGTGACATTATGATAGGAAATATGACAAACCCAGATTACACTTTGTTTAGAAATGGTACATTTTTATAGATTCCACAGATATTGTTTTGTCCTCATAGGAATCATCATTATAGGATTTCTTTTTTTTTTTTTTTTTCAGGTGTGCTAAATGTGAAATACAAGGATTACTACAATGGCAGTTAGAAAGTTAGAACTGAGGAAGATGACCCCAAGGAAGAGATAGAGTGTTATCAAATAGTCAGATTAGCAGATTCGTATGATGCCGAGATGGGTGATGCGAAGTATCACCCATCTCGGCATGTAAATATATGTATTCACATACACCCTAAGAAGAGCTTTACTCTACATAGATGTGAAGTAGTACTGTGGCCCCACTGGTATCATACTAGGTAGGGAAGATATGGTAGTGACCCCTCCATAGGGGTCAAGAGCAGGGAAATTAGTAGAATTATAGGGGTCTGATAATGTTGAGTTTTATTTATATATACATGGGTAATTGAAACTGTTGAATATGTGACAACACAAACTACTGATAAGAACCCAGAAAGCTGCTCAAAATAGGCCTTCATACCAAAACCTGACCAGATACTGCTGAATTATAAACTATACAATCACACCTATAACACACCTAGTGCTTATGCATATTCATAAAGTATATAATGTTAAACTTTATGTTTTTTAAGTCAGAGACACTTCCTTCTTCGTTTGGCCTGGTAGTGCTGAATATGTGTGTATCTCCACTGCAGTGTACATAATAAAGCACCTATTTATCTTATTTTAAGATCTGGACTCACTGTCTCATCATCCAAATGTCTTGTTTAGAGACTTCCTAACCTGATTTAACAAGAGTCAGATACAAGACCATTCACAAGAGATAAAACAGCAATGACTGGTCTTTATTATAGGATGCCCCTAGGCAAAGACACAATTTCACTGTAAGGAAGACTGAATTCACTTCATTGTAAGGGAATAAGCATGGGTTTATGTGCATATGTATACGTTTGTGCATAGGATAACTGCTAAATGTGCATTAGTGAGGAGGTGTGCGCATGCTTCTGTGTGTGGGTACACAAAAATTTGTGTGTGCACTTTTTACTGGTATTAGCACCCAGTGGCATATATAAACTGAAGCAATGTGCAAATAATTTGCTGAGTGGTCATCAGCTTGCTCCTGTTTATCTGAAACCTGATCTACTGATGTTGCCTCACTGTACATGAACTGATTTGCCTCCCAATCTACCTCTGGACTTCTGCCTCTTGGTTGAGACCTTGGCTTGCCTTCTGGACTGCTTACTTCCTTCTGCCTTGTATCATGTTTGCCTGACTGTTGCTGACTTGTCTTGCTTCCTAAATGTACTCCTATGGTGTTTGTCTGTTCCTGACCTCAGTATTGCCCTGGCACTGTCTCTGTTGCCTGATTTTTTTGCTTGACTGTGTCTACCCTGAAAAACTGCCTTAAGCACTTTAATACCGAGCACTTTTACCGCCTTCCTGCCCAGGTAAATTTTTTCACACATTGAATGACAATTGTGCGGTCATGAAACACTGTACCCAAACAACATTTTTATAATTTTGTTCACACAACTAGAGCTTTCTTTTGGTGGTATTTAATCCCCACTGGGTTTTTTTTATTTTTTACTAAATAAATGAAAAAAAACTGACAATTTTGAAAACAGGTTCGTTTTTCTTTGTTCCTGTAAAATTTAGCAAATAAATAATTGCTCTTCAGAAATTTAGGCCAAAATGATCAATACATTTCACATGGCCCTAAAATGCCAGGACAGTACAAATACCCCCCCCCCCAATGACCCTTTATTGGAAAGTAGACAGTCCAAGGTGTTTAGTAAGAGGCATGGTGAATTTTTTAAAGTAGTCTTTTTTGCCATTTTTTTGGGGGAAAATGAAGAAAAAAATAATCACAATTGTTTTGTTTTTTTACATACGGTCATCATTCCTTAACAGTGTGATCATATAACTGGCATGCCAGTGATCAGAGACACTGACTGGTGACAGTACAAAAAAACAAAACATATATATATATATATATAAATGTTTTGTAAATTAAGCGGTTTGTTTGTTTTTATTGTAATTATGTAGCACTTTGAGGTCTTTTGATGGAAAGTGCATTATAAATAAAATTTATTATTATTATTATATATATATATATATATATATATATATATATATATATATATATATATATATATATATATATATATATATATATATATATATATTTTTTTTTTTAACACATTGTGACCAGAACAATATATTGTTACCATAGTAACATTGTACTACTCTGGGTAAGTGATCATGGTTTTTTATTTTTACACATTATGATTGCTTGTAGCAGTGAATTACATTTCTTTAAGCAATCATTTTACTGAATGAAACTGATTCATTCAATTTGTTTTGTTGTGATTAGCTGTGATTGATCAAAGTTAATCACATAGTACAAATGGGCTGTGATTGGCTCTGTCTGTACCATGTGATCACATTGACCAATCACAGCTAGCAACACAATTGTACACAATAGATGGCATGAAAGAAAGCCATCACTTTTTTTGACAACAGCCATGTGACCTGCTGTGATTGGTCACAGTGATCACATGATACCAGCAGCCAGTGAGCCAGTACACTGATCAGTCAACATGTCTGGTGGACAAAGTCAGTGACAGATTGCTCTGCTGCATGGCCCTGACATCCTCAGAATGATAAAGCCACCACCCGGCCATCATTCTGCTATAAGCAGGGCAGGAGGGTATTAATCTTGTTTCTGTAGCCTGCACTTGTACCACAGTGTTCCTGCACTTGGTTTTTGCTTTGTAATCCTCAGTTCTCTGCTCTACACATCTGGTAGCCAGGCAGCGACACAGATCTGGTACAGCCTGCTCCTCTATCACTCATGCTACTCTGTGCCCTCTCATGCTCTGTCACCATCTTCATAAGTGCTAGGGAGGAGGTGCAGGAAGAGCCCCCTTATCTACTCAGTCTCTACCAGCTATGTAATATTGAACATGAATTACTATACAGAAGAAAAACAGTGAACAAAATAAATATAGCAAGAATACACATTCTGTGTTTATAAAAAAAAAAAATACAAAATATATAATCAGACATGAGTGACTATCATATTAGATAATCTGAGATGATGGACATGAACTGATGATCCCACTTCCTGTGGGCAGAAATGGCAAGTTGCACACGTTCTTGCCAGTTGTGGCACAGCAGGGTAAAACAATAAAATCACAATGCAATGCTTTCCAACGTGTATAAATTGTGCTGGGAAAGGCAGATGAGCAGTGAAGTTAGCATTAATGACAATCATAACATGTGTCTGTGTATGCAGAGCACTTTGTTGTAAAAGTCTGGGTCAGAAAGCTATATATTTTCATACGTTTTGAGTGAAAAAAGTCTCACAATCAAGGCAAATAATTTGGTATACTTATAGGAAGCAATCTGGGAGTGTGCAGGGTTCCTAACATTTATATACCAACCTTTATGAAAAAAAAGGGACACTACATAAAACAATGAAAAACAGTAGACATCTAGTTCCTTAGACATATGTAGTGATTTACAATGGCATGGTGACATGAAAAAAAAAAAATCAAAATCATAATCCTTTGACTAAAAAAAAAATAGGAACCTCCCTCCCCATATCACCACAATTAATATAAAAAATACAAATGTAGTCAAAAGGGCTCATACCCATGCCAGATTTTCTTTGTTGAATGTAATGACTACTTTTTGTAATTTCTGGATGCAGAATAAACAAATCCTATGGAGATTCACCATAGCACTTAAATGTCTTGTATTATGGGAAACTGTCAAGCTATAAATTTCAACCTCTGAATGGTTAATTGTTTTATTCAATCATAGGGAACAATGTCTTGGATCAAGGATGGCTCCAGACATGTACTTTGATTTTTAAGCTGGAATTCATCCAGTTACATCCTTTAAAGTATAGCCCAAATAAACATGTCCAGATGTTTCCATAATCCCCAGATGAGACCAGTGGGTCACCTTACTCTGCAAAAAAATGTGAAATTAGGAAAATATAAAGCAGAGGTTGTCAGCATATGTTGTCGTCAGAGTGAATGCTCCTTTAAATAGAGTAATTATTTTGCTGAACGTGTGTGTACACCATGACAATATGTTACACAGCGTAACAGAACCTGTCTCCACTCTTCCACAGAGCATTTACCATATGGTAGGAGTAAACATGTTCCTAATGAAGCCACTGAAGGTTTAGCAATGAATCCATCTTAACAAGAGTGTGATTAAACAGGGGAGATATGCACTGGGGATCGCAGACTGCAATGCTGTGTGGTAAGCACAAAGCATGAGGGAGAAAAACTACTAAAGTCAACCTAGAAAAGGTCATGCAATGAATCTCCCATTAAAAGACACACTTACTATGGCCAATTACTCTGAATAGCAAACACTGCATGGGCCTGTTAATAAATGATTTACAAAGATAATTATTATACATCTTGTTCAAAGTTTACATTGAACAAAAACATAGCTAAATTTTTTTTGTGAACACAAATTATTATGCTATATAACTTGCTAACATATTGTACAATATTTATGTATATGCTTTAGAATGCAAACATAAACTACATAGTAAACTATCAGTAGCTAAATGAAGTAGAGAAGCATACAGTAACTGACATATCAATATTACACACTGGAACTAGAATTCTAAGAAACATGCACAGTATCTCATAAAAGTGATTACACCCCTCACATTTTTGTAAATATTTTATTATATCTTTTCATGTGACAACACTGAAGACTTTACTACAATGTAAAGTAGTGAGTGTACAGCTTGCAAACAGTGTAAATTTGCTGTCCCCTCAAAATAACTCAACACACAACCATTAATGTCTAAACCGCTAGCAACAAAAGTGAGTACACCCCTAAGTGAAAATGTCCAAATTGGGTCCAATTAGCAATTTTCCCTCCCCGGTGTAATGTGACTCATTAGTGTTACAAGGTCTCAGGTGTGAATGGTGAGCAGGTGTGTTAAATTTGGTGTTATCGCTCTCATACTGGTCACTGGAACTTCAACATGGCACCTCATGGCAAAGAACTCTCTCAGGATTTGAAAAAAAGAATTGTTGCTCTACATAAAGATGGCGTAGGCTATAAGAAGATTGGCAAGGCCCTGAAACTGAGCTGAAGCATGGTGGCCAAGACCATACAGCGGTTTAACAGGATAGGTTCCACTCAGAACAGGCTTTACCATGGTCCACCAAAGAAGTTGAGTGCAAGTACTCAGTGTCATATCCAGAGGTTGTCTTTGGGAAATAGACGTATGAGTGCTGCCAGAATTGCTGCAGAGGTTGAAGGGGTCGGGGGTCAGCCTGTCAGTGCTCAGACCATACGCTGTACACTGCATCAAATTGGTCTGCATGACTGTTGTCCCAGAAGGAAGCCTCTTCTAAAGATGATGCACAAGAAAGCCAGCAAACAGTTTGCTGAAGACAAGCAGACTAAGGACATGGATTACTGGAACCATGTCCCGTGGTCTGATGAGACCAAGGTAAACTTATTTGGTTCAGAGGATGTCAAGCGTGTGGCGGCAACCAAGAGGGTTAAGGCAGTGCTGGAAAATAATGGTGGCCAAACAAAAGGTAGCAAGGTGAGGCTCTGGCCTGAAACAATGGAAAAGTCAGATAACACCAAGAAATGCAAGCTTGTCTTATTGATTTTTTTTGGGTCAGCATGATCTATGACAGTGGTGGTCAACTTTAAAAACAAAAAAGGCCTCCTCCATCCGTTTGGCCGAGCGGCATAATATGTTTTATGGATGCACACACTAAGTGGGCACATCTGTCTGGATTCTATGAGGAATCTTGTATCATCATCATGATATATCCACTATTATCCTGAGGAACTGGAGGTATCATGAGGATCAGATCTAACCACCTGGGTTTCAGCACCAAATACTAGAATCTTGTTTGCAGGCCTATCTGACTCCATAATAGAGTCCATAGATTCTGGTAAGAGTCCATATAACTACTGGTGATGGCCCACATGGTGAATATAGAAGCTTTCTGACACTCCTCATTACACAGTGGTGGATGTCAGTTTTGAATGGGACTGCTCCTTGAACATTTTAACCACTTAAGCCCCGGACCAATTTGCAGCCAAAGGACCAGGCCCCTTTTTGCGATTCGGGACTGCGTCGCTTTAACTGACAATTGCGCGGTTGTGCGAAATGGCTCCCAAACAAAATTGGCGTCCTTTTTTTCCCACAAATAGAGATTTCTTTTGGTGGTATTTGATCACCTCTGTGGTTTTTATTTTTTGCGCTATAAACAAAAATAGAGCGAAAGTTTAGGCTGATACGTATTCTTCTACATATTTTTGGTAAAAAAAATCGCAAGTAGCGACTATTGATTGAAAAGTTATAGCGTTTACAAAATAGGGGATAGCTTTATAGCATTTTTATTATTATTTTTTTTTTACTAGCAATGGCGGCAATCAGGGATTTTTATTGTGACTGCGACATTATGGCAGAC
The DNA here is from genome assembly GCF_037356315.1 of Lithobates pipiens. Classification (NCBI taxonomy): domain Eukaryota; kingdom Metazoa; phylum Chordata; class Amphibia; order Anura; family Ranidae; genus Lithobates; species Lithobates pipiens. The sequence continues at coordinate 71,655,109 of NW_027507790.1, forward strand.
ACATCGGACATTTTTCACACATTTTTGGGACCATTGTCATTTATACAGTAATCAGTGCTATTTGAATGCACTGATTCCTGTGTAAATGACACTGGCAGTGAAGGAGTTAACCACTAGGGGGCAGTGTAGGGGTTATGTGTGACGTTATGTGTTTTTTTTATTGTAAGCATGTTTTTTTATTGTAGGCATGTGACTTCACTGATCGTCTTTCCCTATAAAAGGGAACAGATGATCGATGACAACCACACTAGGGAGCATGGGGAGAGGTTTGTTTACACAGACCTCTCCTCGTTCTTCCGCTCTGTGACCCGATAGCGGGACACCAGCGGCGATCGGGTCTGCTGGTCCCATGGCCAGGGTCACGGAGCTCAGGACCAGGTCAGGAGCGTGCCGCCGGTGGCGAACTCCCGACCCACGGCTAAGCACTGGTCCTTAAGTGGTTAAACTGACTTATAATTCATATATTTTTTTTTCACTTATGTCTTTCACTATATTAATGTGGTTTGTATTACTATTAGTGAAAATAAATAGCAAAGATGTCATACTTACCTGCTCTGTGTAATGACTTTGCACAGAACAGCCCAGATCCTCCTCTTCTCAGGTCACACATCGGTGCTCCTGGCTCCTCCCTCCTGCTGGGTGCCCCCATAGCAAGCAGCTTTCTGTAGGGGGCACCCAAGCAGGCACGTGCCCGACTTGCGGCTCTGTGTGTTCATTCACACATGGAGCCATGGCTCGGCCCTGCCCCCTTCAGTCTTCTGATTGGCTCAATGGCTTTCCCACTGCTGCCAAAAGCCAATCAGGAGTGTAAGAGGTAAGGATCTCGTGGACATCACTGGATTGAGAGGGGGCTCAGGTAAATATTAGGTACGTATTATGGGGGCTGGGGGATGCTGCTCTCAGAATGTTTTTTTACCTTCATGCAGAAGAATGCATGAAAGTAAAAAACCTTGTGCCTTTACAATCACTTTAATTTATAAGAGATAGTCAGAGTCTGTGTACATGCTACAGATGTGGGGGGACATGTTACATGAGACTGTCAAAGATCAATATCATTGCAACCACTATATAGTTCAATGTTTCCACTCCCATTAAGTACCACTGGGATCCAGGGGCTGCAACACAAGTGGCAAAAGGCCACATGTGACCCTCATGCCACAGATCAGCACCTAATTCCGTATTTGAGTGCCTTGGAATATTTACAATACAACTGTTTTAGGCATGCAGTAGATTATATTTGTTCTACACATGTAATTTTTATAAGTAAGGAATTACATTTAGTGCAGTTTCACAACATACCAGCAATTATAAAATATGAATAACATATGAAAAGATACATACGAAAAACTATTTATACTAAGGAAGCTTTTGCACATTATGTTGAAGCGTCCCATTTCTTTTCTACCCGAAGACTTGAAGCTGGAGCAGAATGTTGTCAAGTAAAATGTTTTTTTTTTTAGCTCATAAAATAAGAATGGAACATGTGGGATTAATGAAAGGACCTTAATACGATTTTATCCTGTTAGATTACTTTCAAAGACTCTAAATACCATAAACCATATAACTCCCCAAATCATCCTTTAAAGATGAATCTGCAACCAACTGTAATGTACTAGCAAATAATTGATTCTCTTGTATTTTGTTATGTGCAGCAAAGAATAGCTTGAGGGATGTCATAGCACAACTAATGGATATAAATGGGCTGAATTTAGTAGGAGTGGAGGGTACTGGCTACATGAAAGCAATGTCAAATACAGCAGGACATCAGCGTGCGTCTTAAGAGGGTCTCTGAATCCTAATTCACTGGAAGAAGAGTTGAAAATGAGGTTTTGAGGAACTTCACATTGGAAAATGTATCAAATTACTTTCAGGAAATGCTGACTCTTTCAGGTTTATAGAAAAATAAGTATACAATTTATTTCTGCCTGCCTACTGAATCAACCTACAGCAGAGTTCTGAAACGTAGTTTCTCATACACCTACCTGCGGGAGACAAACACATATGGAACGTGTATAATATACAGACAAAGAAACATTATACAGTCAGTGTGGATAATATTATTATCTTGATAACTGTCTATAAGATTCATTCAGAAATAAATACAATTAAAATAAATGATTCATACCTGCCATTTTATTTGTACTATATGTTAATTTAAACATCACCTTTGTTTGTCAGCTGTCTGTAAAAGCCTTGACATACTTATTGAGAGAAAAAAAACATTTAACTAAGGCCACATCAATGGGCTCTTTTATTTAAACTCCTATTATATGTAAACTTCTAGTAGAAGGATATACGGTTACTGCAGTCAGGTTCACCTACTCACCATAGCTAGCATGGGAGAGTGACAAATATGCTATAGGGAGGGATATTGAAAGGATATTATTTGTAAAGGAGGGCCATGGCAAATAAACAGAAATTACAAAACACTCCTACAAAATACTCCTATACTCAAACTCTTTCAAATTACAAAACCTAAAAGTGAAAGTTCATTCAACATTTTACACAAATTCCCCAATGCAATTTCAGATCCCCTGAATAGTAAATTCCACTGTTCCTTCTCAGCCCCTGCAACTAGAGCAGGAGAGAGCACACTGCGCATGCACTCAGTTTGAATGGGCCACTAGGGAGCACACACTTGTAACTTTTGGCCCATCTTGTAAATGACAAGATGGAGGGGGGTCAAGGAGCCTTCAGGTTTTTCAGTGAGCCCTCCATAGCTGCATACTGTATGTATTGGAATGCAGCATTTGAAAATTAATGTTGGTATGTACTATTCAGGGGATCTGGAACTGCATAGGGGGCTTTCAATGGTGCCGCCATTGATTAAAAAATTTGAACAACCAAGCCTTCAATTTCAGTTCATGTTGCAACAGGAAAAATTTTGCAGGAATCTTCTTTTGTTTCTGGGAATTTTCTTTTCTTGCACTCATGGTCATTTCTTTTTCAATTATATTTCTCACATGATTCTCCCATCATTGATTAGAAAATTGTTTGTTTTTCAAAAAAAATGCCAGCATGCCTGATCACTTGCATTCGATGGCTGCATGAAATGCGGCCATTGCTGCAGCCCACTAATGGTGTGGGATTTGAATGAAAATTCTTGGATAAGATTTTCAAAAGAAAATTCTTTTGAAATTCAACCCATTTATGGGCGGCCTTACATTTTTGTACAAGTACAGGCCAATATAAAAGTGTACCTGTTAGCTAAAGTGATGTGATATATTGGCACTTACATTTCATATCAGCACCCTTTCAAATCATCTGCATATTCAATCAGATGTCACATGGACACAATTGTGAACTAGTGAGCTCTGACAGGAACCATGTTACTTGATGTCAGCTCTGGCCCACCACCTCCTGACATCTGATGGAACATGCAAGCACCCAGGATATATTTTTAAAGCATGTGCAAGTTTTAATTTTGGATATTAAACCCCCAAATGTACCTATGCAAATACTGACTCTTGAAAGTTGATATTTACATAGGGGGTTTAGGATGACACCCTCTATCTATTTGGCAGTACTTGGTTCAGATGAGAGGTTTCTTAGGGGATTGATAATTTGTCAGATGCAGACATTGGCATACTGCCATCCCCACTCCTCAAAATCTATGGGATTCAAGCAGGTGACATAACTATCTGCAAATAACTTTGTTTACAGGAAAGATAAATGCTGGTACCCTATGTTACCTGCTGGTCATCATAAGGTCAACTGTAAAAATTTGTAGCACATTTTTAGGTTTAATTCAAAGACTAAAACCACCATACATGGAACAAAATTTGTCTGGCTCAGCAGGGACCAGCCAAATTTTGATCTATGTATGGGCAGGGAGGTTGTACAGAAGTCGACTTCTGTTCAGCCACCCTGTCAGATTTTTCCAGCCTATAGCCGGCAGCACTGATCAGTCTATTCTGATGGCAGGGACGTCTCCTCACTGTCAGAATACAATAGTTCAGTAAAAAGGACTCCTCCTGAATGAAAAAAAAAAGACTCATCTATGGGTTGCCTTACTCCAGCTAAAAAAAAATCTTTGTTTTGGATGGAGTTTAGAACCTTTATGAGGTTTTTATCACTGTATGCCTTGCCATCCTTATGAAACATGTTCTCTTTTGTGCTGGTGTCACAGGGACAGAAAGTGAACCTGAGTCTCATACTGATCTAGTGCTGTACCCATCTGCAGGTCTCACAGGGCAGATTGATAGCAATGGGAGCTATTGACTCCTTCTGCTGTCAATCAAATTCAGCGAGTAGGGGGCGGGGGTAGTATGTGGACAGACATAGAAAAGGAAGAGCCAAGAGCACTTCCGGGGGACTCCAGAACAGAAGGTTTGGGCTGCTCTGGGCAAAACCCTTGCACAGAGCCGATAAGTAAAAACCTCTTTTTTTTTACTAAAGCATTGGAGTTTTTAGAATCACTATAACGCTATAGTAAAAATACAGCTTGCAATATTTAATCCCAGAGAAAGGTCATAAAACATTTCCTGAAGTATTTAGCTGCAAAACTAAGTAAAAGAGTGTAAATTATGAACTAAAGAATAGCTGGGGGTGCCTTCAGATATTTGTATCCTCAAGCCACTGAGTGCTGCAGAGAAGGAGAAAGAGCTGCATAAAACACATAAAGCACACTTTGACACGCCTGGTGATTAGCTTTCTAAATCACAGTTTTATAAAAATAAATACAAAAATGAAATAATGAAATCAATGCGGTATTGGGTAATCCCTGTGTAGTTATTTTCATTTCTTCTTCTGCTTACGATATGCGCTTCTCTGATTAAATAAATACTTCTTACCATAGAGAGGGGGACAATTCCCAGAATATCCTTCTGACTAATGAAGACCTCAGACAGAACCAGATCAGCTGTGGGTTTTCCAGGATATTCTAGCTGCCAGGAGATGGGCTGAGTGCCGGAAAGGCTACTGAAACTGGTGATCTCAAAGTTCATCTGTACGACCTCTGTAAATAGACTGTTACTCCTAGGAGAAAGCAAAAAGGACTTTATTAGCACTGACACTGATGACTTTAAAAGGAATGCAAACTCAAGGATCTTTTTATAAAGGAATGAAAGTCAGAATGATGACATATGATTAAGTGTTAACCCACAAACCAATTCATAAATGAATGATGGGAATTCATAAAGCATGTTTATGACACTTGAAATTCTGATGTGCATTTGCAAAACAAATGTTGGTTCGGGCGACAAAATAATGTACCTCTTGGAAGCAGGTAAATGTCTTTGGTGCAAATATCACATACAGAGGTGCACTAAAGCTCGAGAGTTCACATAGACACACTGTCTTCATTTCAACTGAGCTCTCTCCCTGCCACTGGAGCTGTCACACAACTAAGGATTTTTAAACAAAAAATATATATAAAACTGCACTATTAAACAATTATAAAAAATGTAGCTACATTAAAACAAAGCGGCAGACTCCGCTGTGAGATATAACACAGTCCCAAACAATAATTTCTACAAGGAGTTACGCTAATAAATTGTTGATCAAGCACTAAAAGAAAAAAACTAAGAAAAAAGTCACAAAAGTGAAGATAAGATCCTGGTATAGCATCCACACTGTCTGCCACCTGCAGTAGTGCATTCTTGTGACAATCCCCTCCACCTTAGGCAATATGGTCGCTTACCAGATTATATGGACTCATATAGCTCTAAACCCAGCCAGGGCCTTTAATAACATCCTAGGATTTCCTTGGGGCATACAGAACTTGTACACAGGTGACAGTATCATAGATGATCGCTAAAACATAAAAAAAACTCGCCATAGTGTAATATATCCTTTAAAGCTTTATTGTAGGTAAAAAAAAATTAAACTTAGAAACAGCTGGATGGCTACTTGTGGCTGCTCATCCTTCTGGGATCCAAGAAGTGTGATGACATGAGCACGTCGCTTCACCCTTCACGTTTCGTCATAAGATGACGTTGTCCAGGGCACGGGCAGCACGCCGAGTAACTGCACTATATACTATACAACCTAACCACTCCTCCATCTGAACCCTAGATGGCCAATCACATTTAAGAAAACATATCAGGTAATAGAAATCCCACAATTATACACCGGACATAGAACCACAGTATATAATATTCTGAGGGAAAACGAAAAAAGGGCTAAAAAATGGATTACCATAGAGAGAGTAGCAATGTCATAATATAAGTATAGAAGGCAAAAACAAAACCATTGAGTAACTATATAACTATCTATAACCTTTTAACACTAATAGGTACCAGGAAGTTTCATGAATTTACCGCACGGGGTCATTCCACCTTATCTAAACGGGCACACCCTAGAGGCTACATATTAAACAGCATCTAACATTCTGCCCGAAAAATATTTTTTACAGCACTTGCATAAACCAAACTGTGCAAAAAAGGGAAAACAATATATTTATAAGAACCAAAAAATGACTGACATTTTTTTCTATAGCTCCTACTATCTATACATCTATGTCATAAGTCACCCCCTTTGTCTCCTGGCCGGGTGACCAATTCCTTATTATTGCATAAGGAATCTAAATCTCCAAATCTTTTTGCATTTTGGCATTCTGAACTTTCATCTGATCCAAATCCCTTAGGACCACATCACAAAAAACATTTTAAGGGAAGGGGCCAGTACTCCAGAGGGAATAAATAAAGATGCATGGGAAAGGTTGGAATGTGGAAACTCAGATGAAATTACCATATTCTACTTGACAGGGTTGGTTTTAAGTAACATTTGATACTGATATCCACACAAACTTATGTACATCCATATATGTCTGAAATTTGCTTAGCCTCCTAGGCTGAGCAAACACTCAAACTCCCTATCCAAAACTGCTTTTTCTGAGTCAGTTAAAACTTGATTACTTGAATTGTATATTCCGATTCTATTTACCTTCTTTTTTGAGTGTAGCCACCTACCCCTCTAGTTCCTCTCTTTGTTTCGACTTTGTTTCGACTGGTGGTTTTATACCCTGATTTGGTCTGGGAAAATCCTATTATATTGGTCACTCCAATTCCCATTACAGGATTTGTGGAGACATATGGAGACATATGGTCAGGCACTACCACCATTACCATTAAAGGTATTCTAATTATGTCTATAATAATCCTGTCCATATCCATTATTGGGGATCACTCTATCTCTCAATGGGAAAAACCTATTCTGAGTAGTAATATTGTAATTATAGTCCGGTTCATCATTCCGTCTCCCCTGATGATTAAGTACAGGATAATGATTCCGACCTTTACCATAGAAAGGAGGAGGGCCCTGTCCTTGGTTGTTATACCGTGGCACAATATGGAAATTGCCCCCACCTTGCCCCCTATAGGTTGGGCAGGTACATTGATTATTATCTCCATCCTCTTGTGCAAAAAATGCTTTTGTACATAAAAGATACCAGACACGGGCATGTCCGGTGCTCGTCTTGAATGGCAGCTTGAAGCCTGAGCTCTCTCTCAGCCCGTGACCATCAAGCGACTTAGGGGACCTTCCCGCAACAAACCATGGGCAAGAATCGGACGACCCGCTCCACGGTAGCTAGGGGGTCATCCCCAACCTCCACAGACCTCCGAAATTATGTCACTCTGCCCGACATGCCGCCAGACGGAGCAGCCAAGATGGCACCGGGCAGCTCTGTCCTCTGCACCAGGAGCAGCACACCCCCTCTACATAGCCACAGCTCCAGAGCCTCACAGGCTGGAAGTTGCCGGCGAACATCGGGGGAGAAGCCAGCAATCTATCGGGAGTGGTGAGTCCCCCAAACCAGCAGAATCCCCCACCCAAGGCCTTATCACTAGGCCCGATGGCCACCATCTTGGTATACCCACAGCAGCAGTACACCCAGTGTACTGAAGCATTCCCACGGCTGCTGCGGACGGCATCAGATCCTGGACTCCATGCTGCGGATGGCATCAGATCCTGGACTCCATGGGGTGGAACCGGGCTCCTCTGCACCCTCGGGCAATTCAGAAGATTTCTCAGCTCTCCCAGAACCGGATCACCCGCCACTACACCTGCATTTTGCATATGGAATAATGGGACCCCAGGCCGCACAGGTGACCTCCCCAGCAGCGCCGTCATCTCCCAAAGTGCGGCGTTTGTCTCGATCCAGGGACCCTCATCGCCCCAATATCCAGGCTGACTCTCCTGCCACCTATGCACAGATGGCAGGCGCCCCACCTCCACCACCTGGGGCATTTAAAGAGGGCCCCTCCACTTGCCCCAGACCCTGTCTGGTCTGATTTATGGGACCAGACACCTCCTCGTTCAGGCATCCGCACCCCTCAATGGCTCTACTTGAGGTCACCTTCCCTTTCCCGCCACCCACACCAACAGATGGGGGTAGCCCATTTCCAACCTTTGCCTCCCCAATGGCATTCCTATCTGCAAGCGATGCCCACCAAAGATGATTTCAGACAGCTTATAGAAGATGTGAAATCCACCTGCCGCTCGGAGATTCAAGCCCTCCAATCGGGACTTAAACACTTAGCTTTCCTGGATTACACTGCAGAAACGTAGGCTTCTTCAGCCACTACTGCACACACTGCACTGCACGCTGGGGCTTCCCGTTTAGTCTTACAGCCAAACATAAGGGCAAAACGGCCGTCTTACTATACCCGGAGGACTTGACCGCATTCTGTGATGTTCTGGAAATTACTGTCCCTCAACTCCCAGACTGGGACTTGGTGACTACACCACCTCCACCACCCTCAGTCTGGCAGAGGGTCCCACCAACCAAGAGATCTCAAGCACCAGGCGGATCTGGAAAACCGGCCAGACATGACAACGGAGGACCCAGGGCCCCGCTGCCTTCCAGGGGGCGAGCCTACCCGATGCCCAGCTAACCACGTCTATCTGATAACTTTGACTGAAATAATCCTCATGTCAATCCTCCCCTCTCCCGTCGCCCTAATTTTATGTTAAGCTAGCACAATGGGCGAGTCTTGGATGAGACTTTAGAGAGAGAGACTTTCCATACCTCATCCACCCCCTGAGTTCACGACCACACCTGTTTGTGATTTCTTTTTGCACTCTATGACTGAATTGGGGTTCCCCTGTGCCCCCCTGACTCTCCCATTGGGTCTTGGGTTGGGGGAGCGCGTGGGAAGCCCTGTTGACCTTGGCCCATTGGCCTCCAAAGGTTGTGTGTTAATGTGTGCACATGTAACCATTGTTTCTTTGAACTAATGACTTCTTTTTCTTTAGCTCTCCTACTGTCTTCTTACACCCCTGTCATCGCATGGCTTTACGGAAAGACTCCAAATCCTGCCTGGGGGTCCTCCTGCGGGGTGCCTGCTCCGGAACTGTAGCACCAGGATGACGGCTTCAGCAGATAAGTATCTCCATTGTCCCATAAATCTATTCCCATGGCTAAGATCCTGTCCTTAAATGTCCATGGCCTGAAATCCAACAGAAAAAGGCATCTGGCACTGAGGGAGTTTAGACAGTTGGGGTCAGATGTTGTTATGGTCCAGGAAACTCATTTTGATAAAGGGGGCTCCTTTGCGTTTGCTTCCAAATACTACTCCCAGAGCTACCTCTCTTCGGGGTCGCATAAGAAAGCAGGGGTCGCCATACTTATAAAGCAGGGGTCCCCTTTTACTTGCTCTGACCATTACAGTGATCCCCAAGGCCATTTTATTATCCTTCAGGGTAGTTGGCAATCACAGGAAGTCACCTTCTGTGCGATTTACGCTCCAAACGTCCAACAGAACAGGTTCTTAACCAAGGCGTGTGCCCGTCTTTTTAAACGGGAACATGGCATACTGATAATGGGGGGAGACTTTAACCTGATCCACTCAGAAATCTCAGATCGCCATGTGGTGGACCCCAGGGCATCCTTGGCTTGAACTATCAGAGATTCAAGGCTGTTCCAAAAGCCAACTAGACGTTATGCCCTTTTTGATGCCTGGCGGGTCCTCCATCCGTGTGACCGACAGTACACATTTTACTCAGCCCCCCACCACATACACACCCGTGCAGACTACTTCTTTGTCAACCACCCCATCCTAAGGCAGAACCTCTCAGCGCGAATACTACCAATATCATGGTCAGACCATGCACCCATACTGCTAACACTGGAGTTAGGTACCCCTTAACGCAGACCCTATAACTGGCACCTTAAAACGTTCCTCCTCCAACATCTTCCCACCAAGACAGAATTAGACACCACTTTAAAACATTACTTTGCAGAAAACAACACTCCTGATCTGACTGCCTCCACTCTATGGGAGGCTCACAAGGTGATAATGAGGGGTAAATGTATGGCTCTGTCTTCCGCCATGAAGAGAAATGCACAAGCCCTAAAACAGCAAACAGAAAAGGAACTCAAGGCCCTAGAACACTGCCTGCAGAGCTCCCCATCCCTGACCCTCCTTAAAAGAATCTCCTCCCTTCGTGCTACCCTCTGTGACTTGGCTATAGGACGAGTGGAGAAAGCTTTTATTAAGCTAAAACAAGTTTACTATGATAAGGGCAACAAGGCGCACTCCCTCCTGGCCAGGAACCTAAGGGACAACACCCATGCTACTACATTCCATCAAATTAAAAATTCCTCTGGATCCCTGTTATCACATCCTGAGGAAATAGCCCATTCCTTTGCAGAGTTCTATAAAGATCTCTATAATAGGCCGGATATCCCCCACAATCCCCCGTCCCCCGAACTCTCCCAGCGTATGCAACGTTATCTCGAGAAAAGTGGGATTTCCCAACTTCAACCCGAGGATCTAGCCTCCCTGAATGCGTTGATTATGGAAGAAGAGCTAGAGCAGACTATCAAATCCCTTCCCTCCCATAAAGCCCTGGGACCAGATGGACTACAGTATGAATACTATAAAGAATTTCTCCCTCGTATGCTCCCATACATGTACAAACTGTTTAATGCTTTTCTCCGAGATACCCCCGTCCCACCAGACATGCAGCGCTCCTTTATTACGGTTATACCCAAACCAGACAAGGACCCTTCCCTCTGCGCCAACTACATACCTATAGCTCTTTTGAATTCGGACCTTAAAATTTTCACCAAACTGATTTCACTCCGCCTGAATATGGTCCTCCCCTTGCTTATTCACAAAGACCAGGTGGGCTTTGTCCCACTCCGTCAGGCGGGAGACAATACCAGGAAAATTATAGACCTGGTCGAAGTGGCGAACAGGGGGGGCATGCAGTCCTTGCTGCTAAGCCTGGATGGCGAAAAGGTTTTTGATCACCTTGGGTGGCCTTTCCTGTTCACCACATTATGCCACGTAGGGTTCCAGGGTCCCTTTCTCCGAGCAATCCAGCACTTGTATTCTAATCCCGCCTCTTAAGTTAAAACACCTTATGCTATCTCTCCCCAGTTCTCAGTGACGAATGGCACCAGGCAAGGGTGCCCGCTGTCCCCCAGCTCATCACGCTCTGCGTGGACCCCTTAGAAGCCACAATCCATGGGAACCCAGATATAAAAGGCATTTCAGCCAGCGGTAGGGAGTTTCACTCTCCGGGTACAAAATTAACACTTCTAAATCAGAGGCCCTCCCAATAAACATACCAGAGGCAGAAATAAATCACTTATAGGCTAACTTTACCTACACCTGGAAACACAGGACACTAAAATATCTGGAGATCCACATCACTCCAAAATTCTCCACTCTATACCAGGAAAATGTCCCCTCCCTACATCGATCCATAAGGGCCCTCCTACAACAATGGAAAAGACATCACATCTCCCTGTTAGGGAAAATAGCCTCCGTAAAGATGACAATACTCCCACAATTACTGTATCTATTCCAAACCCTGCCAATCCCAATACCCTACGGTCACCTGAAGAAGCTTCAAAATTATTTACTCCAATACACATGGAATTATAAAAGGCACAGGATACCACGCTCAGTACTAATGGCAGCACGCTCAGATGGGGGCTTAGCATTCCATAACATTATTTAATACTACCAGGCAGCCCAGCTGAAAGCGATAGACTCCTGGTTCACTCAACGTTCCTATAATAAGTGGATGGAAATCGAAAAAATTTGACTGGCCCCAGTGCACACGATCAACTTATTATGGAATGCAAATGCAGAGATAGAACCCAATCACATGCTGGGCCCTATGACCTTACTTAGGCGATTATGGTGTAAACTGATCCAACAGCATAAATTGACCTCGGAAAGCTCGCTCCTGACCTCATTTGTCTGTAACCCCAAGGTGCCAGATAGCCTCACCCATCGTATGTCCACGCCCTGGGCTTCGCGGAATCTTTTCCATTTCGGGAACCTGGTGGACCCCAGGTCCCGTAAACTACTATCCTTGACTACTATCCTTGACCTGCTGTGTCAGGTGTTCTATGGGTACCTTCAGATTCGCCACTATGCACTGACCATCACACCAAATCTGCAATTCTCCCCCCAACCCCATTTCGAAACCTTGGTCTTAGCAGGTTCTGCTCAGAAAGGTCTAATATCTGACATATATAAAATTCTGAATGCATATCCCTCGGATACTAAGGGCAAGCATGCCTATATGGTCAAGTGGGAAAGGGCCTTGGGTGAGGAGATCCCCCTGGAACAATGGCAGAGGATTTGGTCTTAGGCAGCAAAAAGCTCACTCTGTACACTCTACAAAGAAAATATATACAAAATCCTGTATTTCTGGTATATGACTCCAGATGTCCTTCACGCCATTTACCCCACCAGCTCAGATCATTGTTGGCGATGTCTGGGAGATAAGGGCACCCTCCTTCATATATATTGGAGTTGTGCCCTGATCGCTCCTTTCTGGACGTCGGTACAGCAATTGTTGGTCTGCCTCCTCAGAGGATCGATCCCTATCACTCTGAAATTTTTCATATTAGGTCTGTCGCCACTGAAAATCCCAGTGCCCCATAAGAAACTTGTTTGGCGCATCCTCACAAGAGCTCGCTGCCTAGTGGCGATAAACTGGAAGAGGTGACTCCTATGTTTACTTTTGCAAATCTACTGCATTATGTTGTTAGCAGCTCTAGAGCATTAGCATTAAACAAATAGCCACAAAATACTCAATTATACCTGTAATGCATTGTACTTATTCATGTAGTACTGTGTATATAAAAACAAAAATAAAAACTGTTATTTGGAAAAAAAAGATACCAGACACATTATAAATGTGTTATCCAACCACAGACCTAAACCAGGACTGTGGATGGTGGCAGCTGACATATCTTTAGTGTATACAGTTATTCCCCATGATCTTAGCCTGACAGCAGTAAATAATTACATAAATCGTGATTCAGGTTGCTGGTCAAGTGTCCTTTATTATGGAGTATTTGGAATATACGGCAACACACAATTATTTTTGGTTTGAAAATCAATTTTTTTCACCGGGATAGATGTGTAGCCATGGGAGCGAAATATGCATTAGTTTGGCAAATCTTTTTATGGCCAGGTGGGAGGAGGATGTTGTCTATGCCCAAACAGAGACCCCATGTGGTGCTGTGGGCTTGGTACATAGATGACATCCTCCTCCTATGGGATGGCAGTGGCCCTGATTTGGATGAGTGCATCAGCTCATTGAGTAATAACAACAGGAGGATTCAACTGAGCTATGAGACTAGTTTATAAGAGGTCAATTTCTTGGATCTTAAAATTTTGATTAAAGGGAATAGATTTGTTACTTTCACATTTTTAAACCTACAGATATAAACTCTTATATTCCTTTAGATAGTTGCCATCATGCATCTTGGCCTAGGGCAGTTCCAACAAGCCAATATTTGTGTTTAAGGTGTAATTGCACTGAGGTTGGCGAATTTCGAGCACAGGCTACTATTTTGACAACCAAAAAGAAAATTGGGCGAACCTGCAGATGGGAAGAAAAAAGCGGCTACTAAGGTAGCAAAAAGGCAATACTGGAATCTAGAAATTACATAGAAAAATGTTTTTATGATTCCCATTAAAATAAATAGTTAGCTGAAAGACAATAAATGTATACACTGGTTTATGGTTTGTTGAGTTAAAGAAAAACAAACAAAACAAGTAAGGGTCCGGGCGCCGACTAACCATGAGACTGCCAGTGGTAATGACCACATAAGGGATGGAGCAAAAAATGAATCCAGAAAAAAACAACTATTAAGGCGAACTGTGTGTATATGGCCCCCGGGGGGATATTGAAGAAAAAAAATGTGTATATGGTGTGTCATGGTTATGCAATAGTTTGTCTGCTTACCTGTTTCCATGTGTTCATCTAGAGACCAGCCGACCCTCACCTGTCTGCTTTTGTAATCCATCCTCTGGCATAGCTCCACCCTAGCTCCTATCAGGGAGCTCTATATTAACCTGTGCACTGCAGGCCAGCCCTGCTGATCAACCTTTGTGTGTTAGCTTCCTGTTACCTGCCGTGTGCTCTTCTGTTGTTCCGTTACCGACTTTGGCGTGTCCTTGACTATCCCTGTTTGCCTGTGATCCTGACCTTTTGGCGTGTCCCTGACTATTCCTGTCTGCTTGTGGCCCCGACCTTGGCTTTGTCCTTCACTATACCTATCCTCCTGTTTCCTACTTTGGGTGTGAGCTGGGGGACCCTGGGGGTCGCGACCTGGAGCCAGTTGCAGCCAAGTCCATCCTCACCACTAGAGGCGCTGGTGAACACCTGCTGGCTCTTAGACTTCGCGCCCCAGGGAATCTTACGCTCTAACCCCAGTGGGATCTGTCTCCCATCCGCAGCAGTCAGCCGTAGGGTCCACAACCTTGCTGTGCACTCCTGACCCCTACGGTGTGCATCTGTCACCTCACCTCAAGGTGACCTGACATGGTGCCTCTAAATTATGACAGCTTGGAGCTATATATCTGAGGAGCAAAAAGGGTTATGTGAGAAATAACAGCTGTCACATGCGAAGATCCCATAAGGCAGAATGATTTGTTGTCATAGCTGGTGACATCCAAAAAGATTGGACTCAGGGAGCTGTTGATATGATCTGCTACTCATGTGAGAATATGGTGGTAAATGTACATCCCACTATATGCCTTAAACAGGCTATCAGCTCCTGAGAAACATGCTGTAATGGGTCTCAAGTGAAGGATGTCTACACACATGCAGTTTGTCCAGGGAAAGTTTTCATATACCCACTGCAATATTAGGGAATACCATACCTGTACTCAGTTACATATATTACCCAGGACCAGTCACAGTTAGATGTAATCCCAGTTGAAAATGCAATAGCGTGTCAGATAGATAGGATGAGCAATTCAATTATTGCAGGGATATTAGCTCCACAGGTGTGCTTAAGGGCATAGCAAGAGTCCTACAGGGAGGGTCTGTGTTGTACCAAATACCTTTGACTTCCTAAAAATAGACCACTGTGCTTCTAGGCATTCATAAAGGCTTTGGATTTTTTTTGTATCCATCTCCTGAACCGCATCTTTATCCCAGAGATCTTTGACAGTGGCGCCCATAGTTGATTGTTGGCTTCAGTTGCACTACCAGGGACTGAAATGCTCCAGGAAAGCTCTTTTCAAGCTGAGATAATCAAAATGACCACAGCTGATCAAAGTTGAAAGTCAAATGGCTTTTAGTATCTTACAGTCACATATTGCACACATGTTTAGGTGTGTCTGGCATTAAGCATTAATGAATTCCATTGGCCGCAATATACATTTATTTTGGCCACTGAAATGCATTGATGCTCAAATATTAGGGGCTTCTAGCATTCAGGTGCCTTTAGATACAATATATTATCAAAAGTATTGGGATGCCTGCCTTTACACACACAGTAACTTTATTGGCATCCCAGTCTTGTGCCCTGTACACACGGTCGGAAATTCAGACGGAAAAAGTCAGATCGGATTATGTTGTCGGAAAATCCAATTGTGTGTGGGCTCTATCGGACTTTTCCGTTAGAATTTCCGACGGAAAAAGTTTGAGAGCTGGATCTAAAATTTTCCAACAACAAAATCTGATCAGACTTTTTCCGATCACGTGTAGAGAATTCCGACGGACAAAGTGCCGCCGCATGCTCAGAATAAATTACCAGACGAAAGCTATTGGCTACTGGCCTCTTTAAAGTCCCATCATACGGGATTTACGTCACCTTGTTCCAAACGATCGGATTTTCCGTCAGCTTTGTCCGACCGTGTGTATGCAACACAAGTTTCGACCAAAATCCGTCTAAAAACAGATTTTGTGGTCGGAATGTCCGACCGTGTGTACAGGGCATTAGTCTGTAGGGTTCAATATTGAGTTGGTCAACCCTTTGCAGCTATAACAGCTTCAACTCTTCTGGGAAGATGGTCCATAATGTATAGGAGTGTGTCTATGGGAATATTTGATCATTCTTCCAGAAGCGCATTTGTGAGGTCAGGCACTGATGTGGTCAAGAAGGCCTGGATCGCCGCCTCTGCTCTAATTCATCCCAAAAGTGTTCTATTGGATTGAGGTCAGGACTTTGTGCAGGCCAGTCAAGTTTCTCCACCTTTAACTTGCTCATCCATGTCTTTATGGACCTTTTTTGTGCACATGTTGGAACAGCAAGGGGCCATCCCCCAATTGTTTCCACAAAGTTGGGAGCATGAAATCGTCCAAAATGTCTTGGTAAGTTGATGCCTTAATATATATATTTATTCTCTTCCTAATATATTGACAGACAGGCAGGCGATTGTGGTAGTATTTACAGTTAGTGTACTGTGTCCTTTGCACAGTGTGCACCTAAAGCTACCTGGAGACAATTGCTGGTGTTCTCCTGATCCTATTAATACCACCGGTAGGAAAGCAGCTGCAGTGTTTACAGTTAGTGTACTGTGTTCTCTGCCCAGTGTGCACCTAAAGCTACCTGAAGACAATTGCTGGTGTTCTTCTGATCCAATTAATACCACAGGCCTCAGTGGCAGGTTCCCAAACCCCACTTTTTCGCACAGAAGGTGATTCCGGCTCTCTACCGCCATGTGGAAGGCAATGTCCTGGTCTCGCTGGACAGGGCGGTCAGCGGTAAGGTGCATATTACCACTGACTCATGGTCCAGCGGGCATGGACAGGGATGTTACCTATCTTTCACGGCGCATTGGGGGATTCTGCTGGCAGCTGGGAAGGATGCAGGACAAGGTGCAGTAGTGTTGGAGGTTGTTCCACCACCACTCCTCCAAAATGCTTCTACTGGTGATTCTGACACACCTCTCTCCTCCACCCCTCCTCTTCTTCTTCCTCCATGGCCTCTTCCTGTGCTTTGTTCTCGGAATCAGCAGTGCTCCGTAGACGTTCAAGGGACTACGCAAGTACACAGGCCATGCGGTGCTTGAGCTGATATGATTGGGGGACAGAAGCCACACTTGGGCAGATATTCTGTCAGCTTTGCAGGGGCAGGCTCAGAGGTTGATGCCACGCCAGCTTAAGCCAGAAATGGTGGTTTGCAACAATGGGATCAACCTCCTCTCTGCCCTCCAACAGGGACACTTCAGCCATGTTCCCTGTTTGGCTCACGTCCTTAACTTGGTGCAGCGGTTCTTGGGCAGGTACCCGGGCTTACAGGATGTCCTGAGGCATGCCAGGAAAGTCTGTGTGCATTTCTGCTGGTCATATAATGCCAGTGCTTGGCTGGCTGACTTCCAAAAGGAATTTAACCTGCCCAAGAACCGCCTAATCTGTGACATGCCCACCAGGTGGAACTCAATGTTGGCCATGCTGCAGCAGCTGCATAGGCAGTAGAGGGCCATCAATGAGTACCTGTGCGACTATGGCACCAGGACAGGGTCAGGGGAGCTTATTTTTTTCCCCACACCAGTGGGCTATGATCAGGGATGCATGCACTGTCCTGTCACCATTTGAGGAGGCCATGAGGATGGTGAGCAGTGACAGTGCATGCATCAGTGACACTGTCCCTGTTGTCCACCTGTTGGAGCACACTCTGCCTGGAATAATGGACATGGCACTTGAGGCAGAACAGAGGGAGGAAGAGGAAGACTTCCTTACCTCTCAAGGCCCCCTTTATCCAGACAGTGTTCCCGCTGGCCCGCCGATCACACAGGAAGAGGAGGAGGAGAAGGAGGAGGAGGATTGTGTCAGCATGGAGGTGGAGCCTAGCACTCAGCATCAGCAGCAGTCTTCAAGGGATCATTCACAGTCCCAAGAAACCCATGGACTTGTACGTGGCTGGGAGGAGGTGGCTGCGGATCATGTCGTCCTTAGTGACCCAGAGGACTCCAGACTGAATGCCTAAGCAAACCTACACTGCATGGCCTCCCTGGTCCTGCAAAGCATGCAGACGGATCCTCGTATTCGTGGTATCAAGGAGAGGGAACATTACTGGCTGGCTCCTTGATCCACGTTACAAGGGTAAGGTTGCGGACCTTATCTTGCCATCACAGAAGGAACAGAGGATGAAACATCTTCGGGAGGCCTTGCAGAAAGGTTTATGCAACGCGTTTCCAGAGCCTGGGAGGTTACAAATTCCTGGTTCTGGACAATATGTTGCTAAGGCTTCGGTCAGTCCCAGAAGGAGCGGTGGAGAAGGTGGCCGCCTGACCGATGCATTCAGACAAAGTTTTAGTCCACAGCCCCAAGGTATGATCGGTTCCAGCAACCATCGCCAGCGCCTGATTTACATGGTGCAGGAATACCTAGGGGCAAGATCAGACTTGGACACCTTTCCCACCGAAAATCCTCTGGGTTACTGGGTCTTGAGGATGGAACACTGGCCAGAGCTTGCACAGTATGCAATTGAGCTACTGGCCTGTCCTGCATCCAGCGTTCTTTCGGAATGCACATTCAGTGCTGCTGGAGGCTTTGTAACCGATCACAGGACCTGTCCATCGACTCAGTTGATCGACTGACCTTCATAAAAATGAATCAGTCTTAGATCACCACCAGCTACCAAGCACCTGATGCTGATGCTTCAAGACTGCATATGCTGATGCTGAGTGACTATCCTGTTATGCTGAGTAATTATCCTCTTCCTCCTCAATGATCATGTTGATAGCTTCTAAGAAAATTTTGGGTTCTGGGCGCCGCCACTAGTGGCTAAGGCCCAATTTTTTGGCCAACAGTCCGGTCGGGACCCCCATGAGTCCGGTCGCGGGTCCTGCGGACTTGATTGCCGCGGGGATACCTGCGATCGTTAGTGATGGACGAACTTCCGACGGGACGTTTCGCGAACGCGAAACGCGAACGGACACAAACGTTCGCGAAAACGACCGTTCGCCGCGGGCTCCATTGACTTCAATGGGAGGCGAATTTCGCAAACCTTTAGGTCGAATTTGCGGCCACGGGGTAATTATTAGGGGGTAGCACGTAGTCCCACCACCTGGACAATAGCATAATACATGTATGAGGTGAATTTGGGATCGATAACTACAAGCATTTTTTTTTTATTTGGGAAATTGTTCTGACAATTCAGGACTATGGAGCTAATGAAGGCAATGGAGGAGAGGGAAGGTCAGGGACCAGGGTAGGCAAACAAGAGGGTGCAGGAGATACAGAGCACTGACAGCAGCACCGTAATACAGAGCACTGACATCAGCACCGTGACATACAGCGCTGACAGCAGCTCCGTGACATACAGCGCTGACAGCAGCTCCGTGACATACAGCGCTGACAGCAGCTCCGTGACATACAGCGCTGACAGCAGCTCCGTGACATACAGCGCTGACAGCAGCTCCGTGACATACAGCGCTGACAGCAGCACCGTGACATACAGCGCTGACAGCAGCTCCGTGACATACAGCGCTGACAGCAGCTCCGTGACATACAGCGCTGACAGCAGCTCCGTGACATACAGCACTGACAGCAGCTCCGTGACATACAGCGCTGACAGCAGCTCCGTGACATACAGCGCTGACAGCAGCACCGTGACATACAGCGCTGACAGCAGCTCCGTGACATACAGCGCTGACAGCAGCTCCGTGACATACAGCGCTGACAGCAGCTCCGTGACATACAGCGCTGACAGCAGCTCCGTGACATACAGCGCTGACAGCAGCTCCGTGACATACAGCGCTGACAGCAGCTCCGTGACATACAGCGCTGACAGCAGCTCCGTGACATACAGCGCTGACAGCAGCTCCGTGACATACAGCGCTGACAGCAGCTCCGTGACATACAGCGCTGACAGCAGCACCGTAAGCAGCCCCAGGAGGAAGTCAGCACAGCACAGGGATGGTGTGATCCCCTCATAATAAGAACCCCCAGGAGGAAGTCAGCACAGCACAGGGATGGTGGGAGCCCCTCATAATAAGAACACCCAGGAGGAAGTCAGCACAGCACAGGGATGGTGGGAACCCCTCATAATAAGCAGCCCCAGTAGAAATATGACACCGCTCAACCTCTTCAAAGAGGAGGGTAGGGGCATATAGTACGGTGTGCTTTTTTGGGTCAGGGAAGTGAGCCAAATGAATTAAGAAGGTCTGTGTGCTTGATTCCAAAAATTGTTTATAGACATATACATGGTCTACTGATCACATGTGTTGAATTCCTCCGAGATCCATGCCTCATTCATTTTTAGAAATGTGAGGTAGTTAACACTGTGGTGAGCTAGGCGAGTACGCTTATCGGTCACAATCCCCCCTGCTGCGCTGAACGTCCTTTCGGACAGGACACTGGATGAGGGGCAAGCCAACAGTTCGATTGCAAATTGGGCAAGCTCTGGCCAGAGGTCAAGCCTGCCCACCCAGTAGTCTAGGGGTTCATCACTCCTCAGAGCGTCCACATCGGCCGTTAACCCAATGTAGTCGGACACCTGACGGTCTAGGCGTTCCCTGATGCTGGATCCGGATGACACCTGTCGATGGGTCGGCTGAAAGAATGACCTCATATCCGAAGTCACCAACACATCTTCAAACCGGCCTCTTCTTGCAGGCGCTGTTGGATTGGTACCCGCAAATCCTTCTCTGGGAGTGGGAATTGCTCCTCTGCCAGCGCACGCAAAAGCAGAATGCAGCATTTCTCGAAGCAAGGCCTGGAAGTGCTGCATTCTGACAGCCCTCTGCGACGGCGGTAACATTTCCGCCATTTTGTGTTTGTACCGGGGGTCTAAGTACGTTGCCACCCAGTACTGGTCCTTGACCCTCATGCTTTTTATACGGGGGTCCCTATTAAAACACTGGAGCATGAAGGCCCCCATTTGCACTAAAGTGGAAGCGGTGTGGTGGCCTGGCTCCTGCTCATCATCCAGGATAATGTCGTCCTCTTCATTCTCCTCTCCCCATCCTCGCACAACAGGGATCCCAGAAAGGTTTAAAGCATGCTCTTCTTGCTCCTGCTCATCCGCCCCGGCACCATCCTCCTCTGACTCCTCATCAGACTCCTGTTGTTGACTTGTCTCAGATAGAGTAGCCCCCCCTGGGAATTCATCCAGCATTGCGACTTCCTCATCTTCCCGCTCCTGCTCCTCCACAGCCTGATCAATGACACGACGCAATGCACGCTCCAGAAAGAAGGCATAAGGTACCATGTCACTGATGGCGCCATGGCTGCGACTGACCAGTTTGGTGATCTCCTCAAATGGCCGCAGAAGTCTGCATGTGTCGCGCATGAGCAGCCACTGGCGCGGTGAAAAAAAACCCAGCTCCCCAGAACCGTTTCTTTCGCAGAGTTCATACAGGTAGACGTTAACTGCACGTTTCTGCTGGAGCAGCCTATCAAGCATATAGAAGGTTGAGTTCCATCGCGTCGGGCAATCGCAAATAAGACGTCTGACCGGCAGATGGTGTCGCCGCTGAATGTCAGCAAGGCGAGCCATGGCCGTGTAAGATCTTCTGAAATGGGCCGAGATTTTCCTTGCCTGCCGCAAGATGTCCTGGACCCCAGGGTATTTGACAAGGAATCGCTGCACGACCAAGTTTAAGACGTGTGCCATGCACGGCACGTGCGTGATTTTGCCCTGTTTCAATGCGCTAAGCAGATTGGCACCGTTGTCACACACCACTTTACCAACTGTCAAATTGAGCGGTGTTAGCCACTCATCTGCCTGTGAACGCAAAGCTGAAAGGAGTGCCGGGCCAGTGTGGCTCTTTGCTTCCAGGCACAACAGACGCAGCACGGCATGGCAACGTCTCACCTGGCATGTGGAATAGGTTCTGGGGAGCTTGGGCGGTGCAGTGGAAGAGACGCTAGCAGCGGAAAAGGAGGAGGCAGCTGAGGAGGAGAGGGAGGAGGATGGAGTAGGAGGAGGAGAAGAAGAGTCAGGCCTGCATGCAATCCGTGGCGGTAAAACCAAATCTACACGGGTGCCACGGGTTACATGCTTGACGGCCGTCAGAAGGTTCACCCAGTGGGCAGTAAAACTGATATACCTTCCCTGCCCGTGTTTGCTAGACCACGTGTCTGTGGTCAGATGTATCTTGGCACCGACACTGTGTGCCAGAGATACATTCACTTGCCGCTGAACATGGCCATATAGCTCTGGGATGCCCTTCTCTGAGAAATACTTCCTTCCTGGGACCTTCCATTGTGGTGTTCCAATGGCCACAAATTTGCGAAAGGCCTCCGAGTCCACCAGTTTATATGGCAGTAGTTGGCGGGCTATGAGTTCTGACAAGCCAGCCGCCAACCGTTGGGCAAGAGGGTTATCCGGCGTCATCATTTTTTTACGCTCAAACATTAGGCCCACGGAAGCCTGCCTTTTTGCAGAAAAATGTGAGCTTGGCGTGATGGAAGGTGGAGTGGAGGACAATTGTGAGGAGAGAGGAGAAGGAGAAGTAGAAGACGAGGCTGGACGGTGAGAGCCTGCAGTGTGGCTTTGTGTGTTCCGTTGCTCCCACTGGGCTCGGTGATGGCTGCTCATGTGCCTTCTTAAGGCGGTCGTCCCTAGGTGAGTATTGGGCTTACCGCGACTAACGCGTTGACTGCAAAGATTGCAGATGGCAACGCTATTGTCAGCAGCGGACACGTTAAAAAAAGCCCACACTGCGGAGCCATGTGCCGGTGTCCTGGGAGCGCCAGATGTGACCGTACATGGTCGATGACTCGCTCCTGATACATTTGCAGTCTGCTTTGTCCCTGCTGTGCAATGTAAGTCATTGCTGCTTCTCCTCCCTATCTGCTGGTCCATATCTCCCTCTGAACTCCCCTCCTCTTCCTCTCTTGTGGGCACCCACGTGACATCACTAGACACGTCATCATCAACGTCACCTTCCCCACCGCTATAAGTAGAGTAGGCAGCAACACCGGGGACCAACCTCCTCCTTGGGCTGATCTGGGTACTGGCGTCAGACTGCTGAGTAGCGCTTGTTGCTACCTCCTCTTCCTGATCCAATACCAAGAGTGGCTGCGCATCAGAAATGTCCTCTTGATATGGATCGGAAAATAATTCCAGTGACTCAAGCGGAAGGTATGTGGTGGTGGTGGTGGTGGTCGTGTTGTTGGTGGTAGTGTCTTTGGGGGTGCACATAGCAGAGAGTGAAGAAGAGGGTGCAGATCGAGAGGATGAGGAGGGTGCAGAAGAGTAAGGCTGAGCGAGCCACTCAACCAAGTCTGGTGCATCCTTTAAAGTAATTGAACGCACCTTCTGCAACTTCCCACTTTGGCTCAAGCCTGTTGCTCCTGCCCTACCCCTACCACCCCTGCGGAAGGGCCTGCCTCTTCCTCTGCATGTCATTTTTTAAATGACCCTGTGACAAAACTCTTAGTCCCTATACCGCTGAAGGACTGCTGCAGTATAGGTGAGCGGTCAGCAGTGGTGCACGTCAACCCTATCTATTGTGGACCGATAGCGGTCCTTACAGAACAGCAGACTGTACCGCACTCAAGCCTATGTACCGTAGCACCCTATACCAAGTTACCAGTCCTTATAAGAACTTTTGTGGACCAAGCAGGTTGTGTATTAGTGTTTAGCAGACTGTACGTCAGTCCCTATACCGCTGAAGGACTGCTGCAGTATAGGGCAGCGGTCAGCAGTGGTGCACGTCAACCCTATCTATTGTGGACCGATAGCGGTCCTTACAGAACAGCAGACTGTACCGCACTCAAGCCTATGTACCGTAGCACCCTATACCAAGTTACCAGTCCTTATAAGAACTTTTGTGGACCAAGCAGGTTGTGTATTAGTGTTTAGCAGACTGTACGTCAGTCCCTATACCGCTGAAGGACTGCTGCAGTATAGGGCAGCGGTCAGCAGTGGTGCACGTCAACCCTATCTATTGTGGACCGATAGCGGTCCTTACAGAACAGCAGACTGTACCGCACTCAAGCCTATGTACCGTAGCACCCTATACCAAGTTACCAGTCCTTATAAGAACTTTTGTGGAACAAGCAGGTTGTGTGTTAGTGATTAGCAGACTGTACGTCAGTCCCTATACCGCTGAAGGACTGCTGCAGTATAGGTGAGCGGTCAGCAGTGGTGCACGTCAACCCTATCTATTGTGGACCGATAGCGGTCCTTACAGAACAGCAGACTGTACCGCACTCAAGCCTATGTACCGTAGCACCCTATACCAAGTTACCAGTCCTTATAAGAACTTTTGTGGACCAAGCAGGTTGTGTATTAGTGTTTAGCAGACTGTACGTCAGTCCCTATACCGCTGAAGGACTGCTGCAGTATAGGGCAGCGGTCAGCAGTGGTGCACGTCAACCCTATCTATTGTGGACCGATAGCGGTCCTTACAGAACAGCAGACTGTACCGCACTCAAGCCTATGTACCGTAGCACCCTATACCAAGTTACCAGTCCTTATAAGAACTTTTGTGGAACAAGCAGGTTGTGTATTAGTGTTTAGCAGACTGTACGTCAGTCCCTATACCGCTGAAGGACTGCTGCAGTATAGGGCAGCGGTCAGCAGTGGTGCACGTCAACCCTATCTATTGTGGACCGATAGCGGTCCTTACAGAACAGCAGACTGTACCGCACTCAAGCCTATGTACCGTAGCACCCTATACCAAGTTACCAGTCCTTATAAGAACTTTTGTGGAACAAGCAGGTTGTGTGTTAGTGATTAGCAGACTGTACGTCAGTCCCTATACCGCTGAAGGACTGCTGCAGTATAGGTGAGCGGTCAGCAGTGGTGCACGTCAACCCTATCTATTGTGGACCGATAGCGGTCCTTACAGAACAGCAGACTGTACCGCACTCAAGCCTATGTACCGTAGCACCCTATACCAAGTTACCAGTCCTTATAAGAACTTTTGTGGACCAAGCAGGTTGTGTATTAGTGTTTAGCAGACTGTACGTCAGTCCCTATACCGCTGAAGGACTGCTGCAGTATAGGGCAGCGGTCAGCAGTGGTGCACGTCAACCCTATCTATTGTGGACCGATAGCGGTCCTTACAGAACAGCAGACTGTACCGCACTCAAGCCTATGTACCGTAGCACCCTATACCAAGTTACCAGTCCTTATAAGAACTTTTGTGGAACAAGCAGGTTGTGTGTTAGTGATTAGCAGACTGTACGTCAGTCCCTATACCGCTGAAGGACTGCTGCAGTATAGGTGAGCGGTCAGCAGTGGTGCACGTCAACCCTATCTATTGTGGACCGATAGCGGTCCTTACAGAACAGCAGACTGTACCGCACTCAAGCCTATGTACCGTAGCACCCTATACCAAGTTACCAGTCCTTATAAGAACTTTTGTGGACCAAGCAGGTTGTGTATTAGTGTTTAGCAGACTGTACGTCAGTCCCTATACCGCTGAAGGACTGCTGCAGTATAGGGCAGCGGTCAGCAGTGGTGCACGTCAACCCTATCTATTGTGGACCGATAGCGGTCCTTACAGAACAGCAGACTGTACCGCACTCAAGCCTATGTACCGTAGCACCCTATACCAAGTTACCAGTCCTTATAAGAACTTTTGTGGAACAAGCAGGTTGTGTGTTAGTGATTAGCAGACTGTACGTCAGTCCCTATACCGCTGAAGGACTGCTGCAGTATAGGTGAGCGGTCAGCAGTGGTGCACGTCAACCCTATCTATTGTGGACCGATAGCGGTCCTTACAGAACAGCAGACTGTACCGCACTCAAGCCTATGTACCGTAGCACCCTATACCAAGTTACCAGTCCTTATAAGAACTTTTGTGGACCAAGCAGGTTGTGTATTAGTGTTTAGCAGACTGTACGTCAGTCCCTATACCGCTGAAGGACTGCTGCAGTATAGGGCAGCGGTCAGCAGTGGTGCACGTCAACCCTATCTATTGTGGACCGATAGCGGTCCTTACAGAACAGCAGACTGTACCGCACTCAAGCCTATGTACCGTAGCACCCTATACCAAGTTACCAGTCCTTATAAGAACTTTTGTGGACCAAGCAGGTTGTGTGTTAGTGTTTAGCAGACTGTACGTCAGTCCCTATACCGCTGAAGGACTGCTGCAGTATAGGGCAGCGGTCAGCAGTGGTGCACGTCAACCCTATCTATTGTGGACCGATAGCGGTCCTTACAGAACAGCAGACTGTACCGCACTCAAGCCTATGTACCGTAGCACCCTATACCAAGTTACCAGTCCTTATAAGAACTTTTGTGGAACAAGCAGGTTGTGTGTTAGTGATTAGCAGACTGTACGTCAGTCCCTATACCGCTGAAGGACTGCTGCAGTATAGGTGAGCGGTCAGCAGTGGTGCACGTCAACCCTATCTATTGTGGACCGATAGCGGTCCTTACAGAACAGCAGACTGTACCGCACTCAAGCCTATGTACCGTAGCACCCTATACCAAGTTACCAGTCCTTATAAGAACTTTTGTGGACCAAGCAGGTTGTGTATTAGTGTTTAGCAGACTGTACGTCAGTCCCTATACCGCTGAAGGACTGCTGCAGTATAGGGCAGCGGTCAGCAGTGGTGCACGTCAACCCTATCTATTGTGGACCGATAGCGGTCCTTACAGAACAGCAGACTGTACCGCACTCAAGCCTATGTACCGTAGCACCCTATACCAAGTTACCAGTCCTTATAAGAACTTTTGTGGACCAAGCAGGTTGTGTATTAGTGTTTAGCAGACTGTACGTCAGTCCCTATACCGCTGAAGGACTGCTGCAGTATAGGGCAGCGGTCAGCAGTGGTGCACGTCAACCCTATCTATTGTGGACCGATAGCGGTCCTTACAGAACAGCAGACTGTACCGCACTCAAGCCTATGTACCGTAGCACCCTATACCAAGTTACCAGTCCTTATAAGAACTTTTGTGGACCAAGCAGGTTGTGTATTAGTGTTTAGCAGACTGTACGTCAGTCCCTATACCGCTGAAGGACTGCTGCAGTATAGGGCAGCGGTCAGCAGTGGTGCACGTCAACCCTATCTATTGTGGACCGATAGCGGTCCTTACAGAACAGCAGACTGTACCGCACTCAAGCCTATGTACCGTAGCACCCTATACCAAGTTACCAGTCCTTATAAGAACTTTTGTGGAACAAGTGAGTTGTGAATGTTTAGCAGACTGCAGCAGAAGGGCAGCAGTCAAGTATAATATCCTTTCTATATTTGGAAGAAAGAATATTATACATGTACAAGCCTATTACTGTACCACTGATACCAGTCCTGAAAAGAACCTTTGTGGAACTAATAATAACAGCAAGTCTTTAAAATTACCCTCACTGCCTGACAACACTGCTTCCTTCCTGTCCCTATACAAATTGGCAAAAAAAGAGAACGATTAGTGGTTACTGGAACAGCTCTTTTGTGGACCTTGATAGTAACAGCTAATGATGATGATGATGATGATGATGATGAAAGACTAATCTGGCTGTCCCTGTAGCATACACCGTCCTTTCCCTTTCTCTAAACTAACAAAAGACACTCAGGCTGCTGCAAGAATCAGCAGCACAGCAAACCTATCAACACCTAACACCTATACCAGTCCTGAAAAGAACTTTTGTGTACCAAATAGCTAGTGGTTTATCTCTCCCTACTCCACACAGGAACCTGTCCCTATCTTAACAGAAGAAAGAATGTAAAATGGCCACCGGATCGGGTGTATTTATAGGTTAGGGGGAATGTACAAGTGTCCATGTGCTGTCATGTCTCAATTGGCTGTCCTGTATCACATGATAAACGTGTCACCAAAGGTTAAAGTTCTTGTATACATTAAACACGTAAGTCCGCCGCGGCGAACGACGGAAAAAGGCGTTCGAACGTGCGGACCGCGAATGTCGGAAATTCGCCGCGAAACGACCGCCGGGCGAACCGTTCGGCCATCACTAGCGATCGTCTCACGGGGAGGCTGAACTGGGAGATGCCGTTGTAAACAGCATTTCCCCGTTCTGCCTAGCAACAAGTGACTCTGATCTCTGCTCCATGTGATTGAAGCATAAATCAGTGTTCACTAAAAGAAAGCCCAGCCCCCCCACCATTAGTAACACACCCCTAGGAACACTTAACCCCTTCACTGCCACCCCCTGGTTAACCCCTTCACTGCCAGTGTCATTTACACAGGAATCACTACATTTGTATAGCAGTGATTGCTGTATAAATGACAATGGTCCCAAAAATGTGTCAAAAATGTCCAATGTGTCTGCCATAATGTCGCAGTCACAATAAAAATCGCTGATCGCCGTCACTAGTAAAAAAAAAAAATATTAATAAAAATGTCATAAAACTATCCCCTATTTTGTAAGCGCTATAACTTTTGCGCAAACCGATCAATAATCGCTTATTGCAATTTTTTAACCAAAAATATGTAGAAGAATGTGTATCGACCTAAACTGAGGGAAAAAAGTTTTTTTTATATATTTTTGGGGGATATTTATTATAACAAAAAGTAAAAAATTATGCTTTTTTCAAAATTTTCGCTCTATTTTTGTTTATAGTGCAAAAAATTTAAACCGCAAGGGTGATCAAATACCACCAAAAGAAAGCTCTTTTTGTGGGAAAAAAAGAACATCAATTTTGTTTAGGAGCCACGTTGCACTACTGCACAATTGTCAGTTAAAACTACGCAGTGCCGAAACGCAAAAAGTGGTCTGGTCTTAAGCCAGAAAAATGGTCCGGTCTGAAAGTGGTTAACAGGGATGTGTAATTACAATTTTTGATTAAATACTTTGCAGTAGGGCTCATTCCTGCGCTCAAACTAGAGTATCTGTGGGGGTTGCTGTGTTGTGGGACCAGCACCAGTGCCTAAGGCCCAATTTTTCTGCCCCTGTTCAACAGGGACATGTAATTACAATTCTTGATCTAATATTTCACAGCAGCGCCCATTCCTGCGCCCCCCAAGAGTAACTGTGAGGGCTTACAGTGTTGTGGCAACATCAACACCTAAGACCCAAATTTCTGCAGAGTATATAGGGCAGGCCCCTACTTTCAAACATCCAATTTACAAACTACGCCTACTTGCAAACGGAAGGAGACAACAGGAATTGAGATGAAATCTACCCCTAGGAAGGGAATTTCTCTCCTGTAAGAGTTAATATGGGAAAAGCCTGTCTCCTCTCCACTGATGCTTTATCACCAATCCTTGTTTCACTAAAAAACCCAAATTTTCAAAAATCATTTATCATTGGGACAGAAAGTGAGGTGAAATCTTCTGAAGAGGTGCACAGACAGCAAAACAAATGTTACAGGGGTGATAACCCTTCCATATATTTTCCATATATTTTTTGGCTGGGGCTACACTTTAAAAATGTACCAGTTCAAAATTACAAACTGATTCTACTTAACAACAAACCTGTTGTTTGCACCACCTGTATAGTGCTGTTCAAGGTAGATAGGGCCTGGGGTCCACACCTTTCCTTTTTCTTATCTGGGTGCGAGGTTCCCCTTAATATCCATACAAGACCCAAAGGGGCTGATAATGGGATGGGGCGGGGGGGGTACCCATACCATTTTTCTCAATGATTTTCATCCATATTGCCAGGACCAGACATTACATTAAGGCCGCAAGCAGTTTTAAATTACTTTTTTTCCATTAGAAATGTCATTTTGCGCAGGGACAGTTCTAAACATGGGAAACACATGCTACTTCACAGGCATACCCACCAGGTACGATATTTAAAGGAATAATTCACTTTTTTTTCACTTTAAGCATCATTAAAATCACTGCTCATGAAAAAAATGCAGTTTTTTAAACTTTTTTTGCATTGATACATGTCCCCTGGGGCAGGATGCGGGTCCCCAAACCCTTTTTAGGACAATAACTTGCATATTAGCCTTTAAAATTAACACTTTTGATTACTAACATTCGAGTACCATAGACGTTAATGGGGTTCTAAAGTTCACGTGAACTTTCGGCCCATTCACAGGTTCTGGTGCGAACCGAACCGGGGGGAGGGGGGTGGTTGGGGCTGTTCGGCTCTTCCCTAGTGTTCACATATGATAAAATAATGCATTTAAAGGATGAAAAAAAGGCCTTAAAAGCAGCATTTTTTTAAGCTCGCTGTGCATGAGTCCTGACTTATATCAGAAACTTTGTATTTCATCAGTTTAGAGAAGTGAGAACAAAACAAAAAAAATAGTAATGCATATTTCTAATGGTTTTCTGCTTGTAGATTTTATGCTCAAGACTGGATTCAACATATTATAATTATGGCTGGCTATTAAGCTTTTCATTAATAGCTTTGTGGGAAATTTTCATTCTATAAGCACTGGGAACATAAATAAAAAATCAATAGAACACAGCTGTTTAGCTGATAAAACCACAGCTCAGCACTAGGGATTCCACCAATACATCTTTAGAAACAAACAAGACTTTAAGGAGAATTATTCATATTTTAAAGCCTTAAATCAACATTTTTTCATATTGTATGAACAATGAAAACCAACAAATGTAACACCAACCAACCAATAAACCAACAAATAAAAAAAACAAGACATGTAGAAGGCAATAATTAGGTACAGCAGCTGTTGTAATTTCTGAAAACACATACAATTGTAATGCTTGTTTTCTTTTGCACAAAATAGTTTGTTAATGTTGATGCATTTGGACATACTATTTTCCACAGGAAACTATGTTACAATGTATGGCACAATCATGCAGTGCGTTACAGCAAAAAGCACAGCCCACAACTTCTCCTGTCTCTTTCTTCCTGTCTATTGCTTTTGTGCTGGGGATTTGTGTTAGGCGGGGGGATTTGGGAGACTGAATGATGTGTGCTGGGGGATTTCTGCTAGGAGGGGGGAGGATTTGTGCTTGGGGGAGGATTTGTGCTAGGAGGGGGGATGGGGAGGTGGGAGGAT
The DNA here is from genome assembly GCF_037356315.1 of Lithobates pipiens. Classification (NCBI taxonomy): domain Eukaryota; kingdom Metazoa; phylum Chordata; class Amphibia; order Anura; family Ranidae; genus Lithobates; species Lithobates pipiens. The sequence continues at coordinate 71,686,111 of NW_027507790.1, forward strand.
TCATGCTGGGGAAGGGATTTGTGCTATGAGGGGGGGATTTGTGATAGGAGATTCTGGATTTTAGAAGGGGAATTTGAGCTAGATGGGGGGGGGGAGTGCTAGTAGGGGAGTTTGGGGGGAGAGGTTCTACAACCTACAAATCACTGGACATTGCCTTACCAACAACATTTTAGGGCATTTTCACACCAAGTGCAATTTGATAATGCATGCAAAATTATGCGCTGCCTTTAGCAATTGCATGTGGGTTCAAACTCACTAAAACACATGGTACTGAAGTCTAATGGAAATTTGTAAGTTATGTATATAATTGTATTCTATTTTATATGTATTGCAATATGAGGATAGGAGTTGCCTATCTATAAAATGTCTGGGTCAGATGGCGAGCTTTGTCTAGGAGGAGGATTTATAGATGGCCCTGAGAATCCGAAATGAGGAGCTTGAGACGATCTGGGAATTTCTGATAATCAGCCAACTGAGGTAAGCATTTTGCTTACATTTGAGTTATCAGACTTCCTTGATCAGTAAGGCATTTTCGGGACAAAGGGTACTTATTTTACTCCCCTTAATGGAACTGTATTGATTGGTGGTTATATGTTTTGTTGTCACTGTCTACTGTCCATCGGAGTGTTATAGATAAGGGAAGAATAGTGCTGTTCACAGGTATATGTAGTACACATCTGCTAGATAAAGTAGTTTAGAGGCAAGAGAGTATAGACACAAGTAAAGAAGACTGGCCAGTCATTATGGGCATTTAATTAAGTAAGGGAATGAAGGGTAAGAGACCCTCAAAAATTCCCAGCACAAGAGGAGCGCTATAAAATATATGAATCAAAGGTGCAGTTCTGCCTATACTGAGCCGCTAGATTAATGGTTAAAGTGGACATGGATCCACAATGGGTAACTGGTTTACCAAAGTCCACAGGGACTAAGAATCATGCAGAGTAAACAGCTAGAGAAACATCTATCTATGTGAGCAAGATGGATCAAGGGTGACAGATAACACTAGACAGAAAAGGACATGTTGATGTTAAGTTGTGTGATGAATTTGGAGTCAGGCACCACAACTAGTAAAGTTAAAACTGAGAAATGAGAGTCAAGACAGAATACTTTATATATTGTCAGAGAGGGAAGATTGAATGAGCACTATGGCTGCCCATCTGATCATAGAATCATAGAAGCTAGAGTATGTGAAGTATGGGAGTACAATACATGGGATGCAAAGGATATCAGAACAAAATAAGGAAAGCAGAAGTTAAGCCGGGAAATATTAAAGAGTTAAAAGAAAGTGAGAGAATGATATGCATGTGTTGTGTACAAATGGGAAAAATGTAAGCAATTCTAGAGAGATATTCGTGTATGTGTGAGAATGCTGGAACCTTTAGTTCTATCTCTTGTGTGTGCCATGTATGCAGATGTGACCCCTTCCTTTGCAATCTCATGAAAGAATGTAGCTGGGATGAGAGATCGGTGATAAGCTGGAAGGACACCATGCCAACTTCTGTTTTTTAGACAAAACATTTATAACAAAAAGTGCTGTGGTATAAGCAGAAGAATACTTTGGATATATTTGGACATCTCTGTTAGGACATTGGTACAAAATTTCCCCTTAGGGGCGGGACTTTTTAGGCATAAACTGTGAGACACTCAATTTAGTTAAAAAGTATAAAGTAATTTTATTTAACAATTATCAAAAACAGTGATGCAATACTTTGTATGAGTATTGCATCACTGTTTTTGATAATTGTTACATAAAATTACTTTACACCTTTTTCACTAAATTGAGTGTCTCACAGTCTATGCCTAAAAAGTCCCTCCCCTAAGGGGAAATTTTGTACCATATTCAAGATTGGGATATTGGCTGGTGTATAGCAGATTATTCCACAATCTCCATTTTTGATATCTATGTTACAGACATCAGGGAAATAATGTCCGATGGAAACTAAGGAGTTGTGTTATCTAGCTAAAACTAACAACAGAGCAAGCATTGAGAAATTATAATATTGCCAGGAAAAAAGTTGTCTTTTTGAAACATGAAACTGGAGTTCTTACACAAACAGCATGATAGAAAACAAGCCTTTGTAATATATTTAACCCCTTCCCGCCGAGCGTACGCAGATCTGCGTACTGCAACTTACATTTGTACTGTATAATAAGCCCAGTATTCTCCAGGGCTGTTTAAGCATCTGTTAACTTGGAAGTCACTGCTTCCGGGGGTTATACCGGGATGATGCCCGCACCTGCAAGCATCATCCCGGTACCGTTTTTTACAGCAGGCGATTGGCTATATAGCCATACCAACCGAAGTGGCTAAAAGCCACTCGGCTGTTATGCCGGAGGAGCGGGAGGGGACATCCCCCCTCCTGCCGCCTCCCGCCGATGTTACCGGTGCTCCCGCTCGATCGGGAACACAGATTCAAGCTCTGATGCCTCTGGCTGCTGGGGAGGAACTGGAACGAAGCCGTAATTGGCTTTGTTCCAGTATCCTAATAGTGGACACGTCACTTCCCATTTACTCGGCTGCCAATGGCGCCGGTTTTAAAAAAATATACAGTATTCAGAATCGCCGTTTTCGGCGATCTGAATACATTGAAGTATAAAGAGTACCTGTCACCACCTATTACTGTCACAAGGGATGTTTACATTCCTTGTGACATCAATAAAAGTGATCAATTTTTTATTTTATTTTTTAAAACAATTTATTCATTTTAAAATAAAAAAATTAAATAAATTTTAAAGCGCCCGCCGACCCCGCGAGCTTGCGAAGCAAAGAAAACGCATACAGAAGTCGCGCCCGCATATGTAAACGGTGTTCAAATCACACATGTGAGGTATCGTCGCAATTGTCAGAGCGAGAGCAATAATTTTAGCACTAGACCTCCTCTGTAACACTAACCTGGTAACTGTAAAAAACATTTAAAGCATCACCTATTGAGATTTTTAGGTACCGTACTTTGCCGTCAATCCACGAGTGCGTGCAATTATAAAGTGTGACATGTTTGGTATCTATTTACTCGGCGTAACATTATCTTTCACATTGTGCAAAAAAATTGGGCTAATTTTACTGTTTCGTTCTTTTTTAATTCATGAAAGTGTCCCTTTTCCCAAAAAGTTGCGTTTAAAATACCGCTGCGCAAATACCGTGTGACATAAAATATTGCAACAATCGCCATTTTATTCTCTAGAGTCTCTGCTAAAAAAATATATATTATGTTTGTGTTTTCTAGCAAAAAATATGGATTTTAACACCAAATGCGAAAAATAGGCTTAGTCATGAAAGGGTTAAGCAAGCTGGACTCAGTAATGAAGAGTTTACCCAATATATCAGAGCTGTAGCTTTATGCAAAGGTGCTATTAGAAAAAGTTACAGACATTATTTTGGTCAAATAATTCCCACATTCTGCGCAGCAAATATACAGCTAACTAAATGTACAAATCTAACAATGAAAAAGGCGTACGTTTGAATCCAACAACCTTATTGCCTCTATTATAGGAGGCTGGAGAAAAAGGAAAACCACGATTTCCACCTGTCTATTGCTTTTGTGCTGGGGATTTGTGTTAGGGGGGACCATGAATGATGTGTACTGGGAGATTTGTGCTAGGAGGTGGGATTTGGGAGGGGGGAGGATTTGTGCTTGGGGGATTTGTGCTAGGAGGGGGGAATGGGAAGGAGGGAGGATTTATGCTGGGGAAGGGATTTGTGCTAGGAGTAGAGATGAGCTTCGAGTTTGAGTCAAACTCATGTTCGACTCGAACATTGCCTGTTTGCCTGTTCGCCAAACAACGAACAATTTGGAGTGTTTCCGTTACATCAGAGGGGGGCGGGGTCACCCTCACCTCATTGGGGAAGCCCAGGTTTCCCCTTGAGTCAGAGGGGGACGGGGTCATGTGACGGGTTGCCCCGTCCTCAGCTAAGAGACCTGTCAGGCTGCCGGGATTCCTGCAGTGTCTCCGGTGGAGACAGGATGCACTGTGCTGGACATCATCGTTGTATCCTGGACCTGGAGAGGAGAGATCATCCATCACTGGACCCCAGAGAGGAGCTCACCCATCGCAGGATACCGAGAGTGGATTATCACCGCTGGAATCTTTTTAATTTTTTTTATTTTTAATAAAGGACTTATCCCAACGGTGTCTGTGTGTTTTTTACAATTTTTTACACATTCTTTGTGAAATGGTAGGGGTACAATGTATCCGTTACCATTTCAAACAGGGGGGGCCGGGATCTGGGGGTCCCCTTGTTAAAGGGGGCTACCAGATTCCGATAAGCCCCCCGCCCGCAGACTCCCACAACCACTGGGCAAGGATTATGGGGATGAGGCCCTTGGTTTTTTTTTTATCAATGACTTTCAATGACTGTTCTCTGTATTACCAGGAGACGGCAATTAATTATAGCCTTGAGTGCTAGAAGGGGAGATTTTAGATTTTAGAGGGGGGATTTGGGGGGAGAGGATTTAAAACCTACAGATCACTAAACATTGCCTTACAAACAACATTTCAGGGCATTTTCACACCAGGTGCGGTGTGATAATGCATGCAAAATGATGCGCTGCCTTGAGCAATTGAATGTGGGTTCAAACTCACAAAAAAATGCTACTGCAGTAACATGCAATTTGGTGTGGCATGATTGTAAAAATTATGCTGACACTTTATTGTGTGTTTCACATGCATAGACTATTAAAAAAAACATGACATGCAGTTAATGTGACGCACATTAGACGCACCTCCTGGTCAGAAGGAAGCCTCAGACTGGTGTGATTTTGCACAATTCTAAAGGGTGCCTTGACTGAAAAAAGTTGAGAAACACTGATGTAATGTATAATACCTTTGTATTGACACCTAGTGATAAACTAGTATAACTGCAATTTGTAATGCAATGCTTGTGAAATGGTATAATCCAATCTGCCTAGATTAGTTTGTTTATTCCTTAGCTATGCCCTGCTTATTTTTTCATGCTGCTCAGTTAGTTATTATCCAGCCTTCATAGTGGACAAGTTGTAGAAAATCATTGTCCATTTACACTTTATTATGACTACTGAACATCTACAGTATGTATTTCATTTTACAAGACATCATGTGACCCTGGGTACATCAGAAAAATCATGCACTTTGTACAAGCTCCACCCTTTGTTTCATGTGATCAGTATTAGAATTAGGTCGAACATCCCCCGTTCACACCAGTACTCTAAAACATCGCAACAGTTTGGACCTGAACCCCAATAAGGTCTATAGGACCCGAATTTGAAAAATAAAAAGTCCCCATTTTGAACGCTTATATGCAAGTTATTGGTCATAAAAAGGGTATGGGGGCCTGGGTACTGCCCTGGTGGACATGTATCAATGCAAACAGTTTTTTTAAAAAAGATTGTTCTTACAAAAGCAATGATTTTAATGATGCTTAACGTGAAACAATAAAAATGAAAAATTCCTTTAAATATAGTGCCGGGGGGGGGGGGTCCCCTTAGTCTGCCTGTAAAGTGGCACATCTGTATGATGTATAGAACCTGCTGCAGCCAAACTGAAATTTATAGAAAAAAAAACACATTTAAATTAGCAGTAATAAAATACAGTACCATTGCTGGCAATACAAAAATGTTAAAGAAAACGGCATGGGGGGTCCCCTCCAATCAATGCCAAACCCTTATCCAAGCATGCAGCCCAGCAGGAAAGGGGGGGAACGAACAAGCAACCCCTCTCCTGAACCATACCCCCACCCCAAATCACTTTGTCCCCATGTTGAATGGGATAAGGGCCTCTTTCCCACAACTCTGGGCTGTGGCTGTCAGGGTCTGCAGGCAGTGGGCTTATCGGAATCCCCCAGATCCCGCTCTCCTATGTGAATGAGTATGGGGTACATAGTGCCCCTACCCATTCACCAAACCGTGTCAAGAAGAAATAAAAACACACACACAGTCTTTTGGCATCTCCTTTATTGAAATTTTTTTTCCCATATGTAGATCCATCAGTCACAATGCCATTGCCACCGCCGGACCCGAAAAACTGAAAAAAAAGCTCTAACGCCAACGAAGGCTAACCGCCATCTGACAGTACCTAATTAGGTAGGCGGCAGAGCCCCCTGGCGACATAACCTGCTGGCACCGCCCACGTGTGATGTCTCTGATCAGTGCATGCTGGATTGGTGACGTCACATGGGGTGGGGCTACTTGGTGACATCACCTGGTGGCATCGCCCCATGTAATGTATTCGACCCAGTATGCACTGATCGGAGACATCACACGTGGGCGGTGCCACCAGGTAATGTAGCCAGGTGGCTCCCCCTTTCCTGACCTGCCAGACCTGCATACTCGGATAAGGGTCTGGTATGGATTTTGGGGAGCCCCACACATTTTTTTCAAATGTTGGCATGGAGTTTTTTGTATTACCAGAAATGGTATTTTATTGCGGGCAGTTTTAAAGTCTTTTTTTTTTCTTAATACATTTCACTTTTACTGCGGCAGGTTCTATACACAGTACATATGCGCCACTTTGCAGGCAGACTAAGGGAATCCCAGGCACTATATTTAAAAAACTGACATTCTGTATATAAAAAAACTTACGTTTAAATTGCCAGAAATACAATACCATTGGCAGCAATAGAAAAATGTGGAAAAAAATGGCATGTGGTCCCCCTCCAATCAATACTAGGCCCTTTGGGTCTGGTATGTATTTTAAAGTGAACCCCATGCCAAAAAAAAAAAGGTGTGGCCTCTCCCAAAATGTATACCAGACTCTTAACCGAGCATGCAGCCCAGCAGGTCAGGTGGGGGGGGGGGCGAGCCCCCCTGAACCATATCAGGCCACATACCCCCAACATGGGGAGGGTGCTTTGGGCTGGGGGGGCTCTTGATGGGGACAAGGGCCTCTTCCCAACAACCCTGGGCGTTGGTTAAAAATAAAAATAAATGTCCACCTGCTGTAGATCCATTGTCAATTATAACGCTTCTGCCATCGCCGAACCCCAAAAAAAGAAAGAAAAAATGTTCCACCCTCCACAAAGGCTAACCACCGTGTGCCTGCTCTGCCATCTAACAGGCCTTAAATAGGTAAGGGGCAGAGCCACCTGGTGATGTCACCTGGTGACACCACTCCATGTGACATCACCGATCAGTGCATGCTGGGTCGGTAACATCACATAGGGTGGTGCCACCGGGTAGCTCTGCCCCTTACCTGTTTAAGAACTGTCAGACGGTGAAGCAGGCAGATGGTGGTTATCCTTTGTTGTGGGCAGAGCATTTTATTTTCCTTTTTTCGGCGGTGGTGGTGGGTATCATGGTGGATGATGGATCTATATCAGGGGACATTGTTTTTTAATTTTTAATAAAAGAATTGTCAAAAACTGTCTGTTTGTGTTTTTATTTATTTTTGACAGTTTTTTTGTGAATGGGTATAGGGTACTATGTACCCAATACTCATTCACATAGGGGGAGCCAGGACCTGGGGGCCCCCTTATTAAAGGGGGCTTCCAGAATCTGTTAAGCCCCCTGAGCGCAAACCCCCCATAACCACAGCCCAGGGTTGTGGAGAAGAGGAGCTTGTCCCCATTAACACGGAGGCAAGGTGCTTTTCGGGTGGGGGGGCAGAAATCACCCCCCATGTTGAGGGCATGTGGCCTGGTATGGTTCAAGAGGGGGGTGGTCGCTAGCTCCCCCCTTTCCTGGCCTGCATGCTCGGATAAGGGACTGGTACAGATTTTGGGGGGACCCAAATATTTTTTTCCCCACATTTTTCTATTCCCGGCAATGTTTTTTTTTTAAGCTCGTTGACACCTCTGCTTAACAACCAGCTATTAACTATGCCCTGGCTTAGAATGCACTGCGCAGTGTGCAGTTTACTGTGGGGCGCTCGGCAGGCGAACATCTTGCCGAGCGCCTCACAAATTCAGGTGGTCGTTGAATGGACAAACAGGCCATGTTCGGGCCAAACTTTTTCTGGGCCCAAACTGTTCACCCAACTCTAATCAGTACTAGAGTGAGCACCAGCCTGGATCCTCCTCTTCTTTGGTTCATTGCCTGCTCTCGTGGCCCCTCCCTCCTGTTGAGTGCCCCTATAGCAAGCAGCTTGCTATGGGAGCATCCAAGCCGATCCACAGCTCTGTGTCTCTATTCAGACATAGAGTCGCGGTTCAGCCCTGCCCCCTCTCTCTCCTGATTGGCTAACTGACTTTGATTGACAGCAGCGGATGCCATTGGCGCCGTTGCTGTGTCTCAGCTATTCAGGGGAAAGTCCCAGATGGCCTAGGCAGCCGTGCACATCACTGGAGAGAGATGGAGCTCAGATAAGTATTGGGGGGCTGAGGGGGGCTGCTACACACAGAAGGTTTTTTATCTTAATGCATAGAATGCATTAAGATTAAAAAAAAAACTCCTGCCTTTACAATCACTTTCAACTGAAACCCAAAGATGTAATATATTGCAGCTTATTTTTCTTAGATGTGGTGGCTGTAGTAGTTTTCTTTTTTTAGGCTTTTTTCCCTCTGTTTTTACCTGTTCAAACTAGTAACACCCCACCTGTATTAGAGTACCCCATACTCTGGATAAAGGAACAACTGGCACACTTTTGTACAGTAGCATTGTCAGTCTGGGGAGAGGGGTGTGTTAGATGTACTAGCAAATTTAGATAGATACATTAACATATTGAAGCCAAACTCCAGCTAACACTTTTTAAGCAGATATAGCAACAGTTTTGTTCCTTTTGGGCTAAAGGCTTTACATAAATAAAAGCTGATCATTGTAAGCACCCCTTGTCAGTGTTAAATGGTTGGTCTCAGCCCTTTAACTGCTACATTTACAGGACAGCTAGATCACCAGGTTAAAATAAAGGAAATAATGCCTAAAAGGTAACTAATGCAGACATCACATCTAAGAACTGGTAAGCTACAATATAATACGTGCTTGCTTTAGGGTTTATTATCACTTTAATGTTTAACTTCTAAAGGGGTAAAAGAGTAATTTAGACCAGGTTAGGAGGAATTAACCAATTTTGGTCCTTGGACAAACCTGGTCCTACTCCGTCACAAAAGCTCCAAAGTTCTGTAAACTAGCTAAAAAATTATACTGAAATTGCCCTGTAATAAAAGCAAAACCTCAGAGCACTGCAAGCTTTATTTATAAATACAATGTAACAGTTATAGTTTTGCATTTAGATGTGTCCTTTTATGTGCAGATTAATGGCATTTCCCATAAACCATACAAAATGTCAGTTAAGGAAATGTCGCAAATTAAAAAAAAAAAAAAGATTTGCACCAATTTAATCCCTTATTAAGCCCTGGTTAACCACAACAAACCCTACTAAGCTATATTTTTTTGCAGATGATGGTTTAACTTTAAAACTTTTTCGTTCAGTTGCTTCTCTTGATTCTGTAGCCTTTAAAAAAAATAGAATTAAAAAAATGTAAACAAGCAAGCAAAAAACGCTTTTATTCACGGAAAAATAATTTCCCTATGCTTTGTATCACAAATGTACTTTTAGTGTCATTAAAATGGGAACAATTATAGAAAACACATTTTACATACAGTGACACTAAATGTTTTAAAATGAACACGTTCAAACTAGAAAAAAAGAAGTGTAATTTTAATTTTGTTATGTCTTTTTGTCCTCAGATTGAATAGATAAAACAAATATATATATTTTTTTGCAAAACTATTTTGCTAAAAAGCATTATCTGGGCTAAAGAAAACACTATATGCATTATTTCAGCATCGTAAGTAATGACAACATTATTGGCAATTTAATAAGTAAAAACTGCTCTGGTCAAAGCAGTGTACATGAGTGGTAGTTAAAAAATAGGAATTTTGTTTTGTAAACGATTGGATAACTGAAGTGAATGCAGCTTCAGTGGGCTAACTGAACATTCGTATTTCAATTATGCAGAAGAGATGGTGAAGAATGGAGAAGACACTTCAGTCTACAAAGAGAAGATGATGTAGGACAGTGGTCTCTAAACTGCAGCCCTTTGCTTGGCTCTATCTGGCCCTTGAGGCAGTATTCCGCTGACAACAAAAATGGGGCACTATTCCTTCCACTGACACCAACTATTCCCTGCCAAATACCAAAGATCGGCCATTGCTTACTCCCAATGAGCACAGTCTGGCCCCCCTAAAGCCTGAAGGACGTTAAACTTTCCTTTTTTGTAGAAAGTTTGGAGATTCCTGTAGGATCATATTATGTGAAGCCCGTTCATTCTGAATTATTCCCCTTTTTGGGACACTTCAAAAAATATCAATATTACTGTATAGAAAAGACAATAAAACTGTCTCTACCAGAATTCAAAAACACTGCTTATTACCATAATAAATGAAATATGAAAACTGCAAATTTAGACAAAACAAGTTCTTTAAGGTGGCGTTAAACCAAAAATACAATATATTGGCACTCACCAATCATTCATTACATGTGTTAACTGCATTATTTTTAGACCCCCCCCCCCTCTGTTTTTATCTTGTAATCTGGCCAGTAACACACCTCCTGTATTAAGAGTACCCCCACTCTGGATGAAGGAGCACAGGGGCACCTTTGTACAGCAGCATTGTCAGACCAAGGGAGGGGGAGTGTTAAATGTACTCGTAGATTTAGATACAATAACAAATTGGAGCCAAACTCCAGCTAACACTTCATAAGAGGATATAGCAACAGTTTTATTTCCTTTTGGGATAAAGGTTTCACATCATTTTAAAAAGTGTCAGTGTTAAATGGTTTGCCCCAACCCTCTAACTACTACATCTGTAGGATAGCTTATTTTGTTGAAAAGCAACAAACTTACTGCCTATATCAGTGTTTCTCAATCCTGTCCTCAAATACCCCCAACAGGCCATGTTTTGCAAATTTCTCTTAGCTAAAATTGCTGTCCAAAATATCAAGCCATTGACTCTGATCTAAAGCACCTGTGCAAGATAAAGGAAAACCTGCAAACATGGCCTGTTGGGGGTACTTGAGGACAGGGTTGAGAACCACTGGCCCTGATCACCAAGTGAAAATAAAGTAAAAAGGCCAAAAAAAAAATAGAAAAGTAATGCAGACACCAAATCTAAAAAAATGGTAAGCTGCAATGTAAAAAATGTTTGTTTTTGGGTATAATACCGCTTTAAATGACTGGATGAGAACACTTGTACTGGCATACCCTTGTACAGTTCCACAAATGAATGCCTGTAATCATCCAAGTGTATTGTTGCTACAAGTGATGTGTCAGTTGTAGCTTCAGCCATGATGAAGTGTCTGGGAGCATCGGGGTTTTATTATTGATTGCTGCTCTTTATAACAGTTTGTCTCTCTTGACTCATACTTGAAGAGACAGGCTAATATGTTGCGTGTTAGATTTGAGTCAATATAAATTATATACTATATAACATTTTAAATACAAATACATATACTGGTATACATATTTAGTAAACAAAAATCAGCAAAACTGGCACATATAATAATAACAACTGTCCTCGTTTCTCCCTACTATTATGATTAACTTCAAAGATTTTTCCACCTAGCTGCATAAATCTCTTGGTTCCCATTAACTGAGAACGATGTAAGCCATGCTTTGACAATCATTTCCCTAATTCAAGTGACAGAACAGTTTGCCTGCTTAATGTGCATGTGATTTCTGCGATTTGCCGAAACATGCACGTACAAAACACCAAAGGAAGAAAAGACGTCTGTCAGTTCTAGAAGTTTTTTAAAAACTTTGTAATTATTTTAAGCGATAACATTGCAGCAAACAGGAGACATTTGTTTTATGTGGGGCTTGGTTTCTGCATAGCCATCACAGGCCATGGGCAGGGATGGAAGTACTGCCAGGGGTGGCACACGGGGCAAGATTTACTAAAACTGGTGCACTCAGAATCTGGTGCAGCTGTGCATGGCAGACAATCAGCTTCTAACTTCAGTTTGTTCAGTTAAAAGGATTGTAAAGTCTTGTGTTTTTTTTTTTCTAGAAAAATAGCAAACATGTTAAACTTACCTGTTCTGTTGCAGTTGCTTTGCACAGAGCACCCCATATCCTCCTCTTCCCGAGTCCCTCGCCTGTGCTCCTGGTCCCTCCCTTCTGTTCAATTCCTCCACAGCAAGTGGCTTGCTATTGGAGCACTCATGCCGAGTCACAGCTACCTGTGTCCATTCAGACACAAAGCTGCATCCCGGCCCTGCCCCCCATCTCTCCTGATTGGCTAACTGACATTGATTGACAGCAAGGGAAGCCAATGGCACAGCTGCTGTGTCTCAGCCAATCAGGAGGGAGAGTCCCAGACAGTGGAGACACTCGTGGACATTGCTGGACAGAGATGGGGCTCCGGTAAGTATTAGGGAGGTTCTGGGACGGCTGCTACACACAGAAGGATTATTATTCGAATGCATAAAATCCATTAAGAAAAACAAAAAAAAAAAAACCTTCTGACTACAACCCGTTTACGCTTTCACAATAAAATCTGGACACTGACTGGTTTCTATGCAGAGTTGCACCAGATATTGCATGCTCAAGTTTTAGCAAATCCCTCTCATAGTAATATGTAATGGCCAAATAATTATTGTTGCTACATAGTGACCCTGATTTATGAAGGGAACAGAGCATTTTTATTTTTGCAGTATTTTTAAATCACCCAATTATATGCAAGGAAAATAAAAAAAGGATTTTCTTCCTTTCGTGTGATCTGATTGAATTCAGCACAATGCAACTCAATTTACTAAGTTATATGAAAATTCACTTTGTAAAAAGATTTTTTTTTTTTTTTTTTTAAGTAAATGAGGAGAATTTGTGCTGACTTCAATCATCCAGTCATGTGTAAGCAATAATCATTTTTTTATTATTATTCATGCACATGGATTCTGTATTCTTTGAAATTGATCATTTTCTATTTAAGTAAATCAACCTCAGCGTGCTCATCATTGTTGGTGGAATAGTGTACCTTCACTGTTCTAGCTCCATGCACTCCATATAACTGAACTACTGGTTTTCTATTCTTCTAGTCATCGGTTTTAGGTGTAGTGACAAACTTTGACTTATTAAGGCTGCATTCATACCTGAGCATTTTCAGCTCGTTAAAATGCTCGAATAACGCATAAACAAACAAAATTGCATGGCCCCTGTTCACATCTGAGCGTTTTGTAGCCTGAAGCTCAAAAAAGTACACAAGCTTTTTTTTTTTTGAGAAGATTACCAGCGTTTTTCTGCTTTTTAAGTTAGTGACCATTTGACCTGTGCAAAATCTTGGCAAAAACGTGACAAAATTACGGTAAAAATGCATGACTTTCTGCCTGACAACAAAGCACTCAGGTGTGAATGCAGCCTCAGAACATTTGCTCTGTTTTCCCCCAGTATGGGGTTAATTTACTAAAACTGGAGAGCAAAATCTGGTGCAGCTGTGCATGGTAGCCAATCGGCTTTCAGCTTGTTCAATTAAGCTTTGACAGTCCTCATTCACACTGAATGCGGATTTCAAACCAGCATTGCATTGCGAGTTTTAGGGGCAATTTACATACATACATAGGGGCTGATTTACTAAGATGAATGCGCTGCGCCTGTTCATACCTCTATTTGTGCGCCAGGTAAATTTTCAAGTGAGCGTATGAACCGGCGCACGCATAAGCACAACACATACTATGCCGGTGCAATTCATAATAGCGAGCACCATATCATTAACAGTGCATTCCCACAGGGGCAACGCGACTTCCAGCGCGACTTTGGGAGACAACTTGGACACGACTTGAGTGTGAATCACAGCGCAACTTGCGGTGACTTACAATACGACTTTAAGACGCCCCAGGCCAGGTGACTTTAATTTAAAAAAAAAAATGGCATGGGTTCCCCTTCAAGAGCATACCAGGCCCTTCAGGTCTGGTATGGATATTAAGGGGAACCCCGCACCCAAAAAAATGGCGTGGGGGTCCCCCTCAAAATCCATACCAGGCCCTTCAGGTCTGGCGTGGATATTAAGGGGAACCCCGCGCCAAAAAAAAAGGTGTGGGGGCCCCCCTCAAAATCCATACCAGGCCCTTATCCAAACACGCAACCTGGACCTGAAGGGCCTGGTATGGAATTTCAGGGGACCCCCACACATTTTTTTTTCTTAATACTAACATGACCTGTGTGCAAATAGCCTTAAAAAAACCCATAGAAGTGAACCAGTGCAAAAAAAGTCAAGTCGAGAGGTGCGCCTGTTCAACTTATGCAAATTAACCTACGTGGCTTGACATTTACTAAGATTTTGGCGGTGCAGTGAACCAGAACACTTGAACGGGTGCAAATGCCGTTTGCGCATGAGCAGTGCATAAAATGATCTCACGCAGTTCCAGTGTATTTGCAAGCGCAGCAGGCTTGCTCAGAGAAAGTTAATATTCCGTCCTATTTTGGCCATATTTGTTACTTGGACAGTCATATCTATACTTCCTCACATCACCCCACATCACCCCCATAATATTTTCACTTCCAGCTTCTTTTAATTCTGAATTGAAGATGCTGTGCTCCAGGTCTATAGTGGCGCACAGATCGCGGCTGCCCGTGCTCCGGCAACATGATAGTAAATAGGGAATTGCGCTGTGTTACAGGTGCAAATGTTTTGTGAATACAAAAACGGCCGTTGCGTGTCGGCATGCGCCGCTTCTCATGGCGCAAATGCTTTGTAAATCAGCCCCATAGTATAGTAGTTACATACATAGTAGGTGAGGTTGAAAAAAGACACAAGTCCATCAAGTCCAACAAATGTGTGTGATTATATGTCAGTATTACATTGTATATCCCTGTATGTTGTGGTCGTTCAGGTGCTTATCTAATAGTTTCTTGAAACTATCAATGCCCCTCCACGGCCTGTGGAAGGGAATTCCACATCCTTGCCGCTCTTACAGTAAAGAACCCTCTATGTAGGTTAAGGTTAAACCTCTTTTCTTCTAATTTTAATGAGTGGCCACGAGTCTTGTTAAACTCCCTTTTGCAAAAAAGTTTTATCCCTATTGTGGGGTCACCAGTATGGTATTTGTATATAGAAATCATATCCCCTCTCAAACGTCTCTTCTCCAGAGAGAATAAGTTCAGTGCTCGCAACCTTTCCTTATAATTAATATCCTCCAGACCCTTTATCAACTTTGTTGCCCTTCTTTGTACTCAC
Source organism: Lithobates pipiens (assembly GCF_037356315.1). NCBI lineage: Eukaryota > Metazoa > Chordata > Amphibia > Anura > Ranidae > Lithobates > Lithobates pipiens. The sequence continues at coordinate 71,701,191 of NW_027507790.1, forward strand.
TCCATTTCCAGTACATCCTTCCTGAGCACTGGTGCCCAGAACTGGATAGCATATTCCAGGTGCAGCCCAGGTGCAGCCCAGGTGCAGCCGGACCAGAGTCTTGTAGAGCGGGAGAATTTTCGTTTTATCTCTAGAGTCACCAAAAGTAGTGCAGGAACTACTTTTGGGAATCAAACAAACAAGGTACCCCCCCAATACAAAGAGACTTGGATGCTGTTGCTCTGGGTCACTTCAGGCTGTGATTCTTACAGTATCTCCTCTTCCCACGATAAACCATCTTTTTTCTCTGCTAACAGCTGGCAAGACATTCAGCAGTTTAGAGTTTTTTATACATAATTCTGATATCCATCTCGAATATTGGCAGCGACTTTGGGGTTTCCTCTTATCAGGGGTCCTTGCAAGGAGCATCTGGAGCCTTGATGTCACCTGGATGAGGACAACTTTGAGGGATACCACTGTGACCCTGGTGTTTACAGAATTTCTATTTCAGTTTTTATCTATGACAAGTGTGGCGGGCTGTATGGCTGAGTATGGAAAATTCATGATTTTTTCTATGGAATACCTCTGAAGAAAAGATTCTTCATTGTTCCTGAAACACGTCGGGAATAGTACTAGGAGAACATCCATACTACATCCAGCCTTATCTATAGTCATATTTGAATATGTATTGGATATATTGTTTCATGGTGATGTATGCACCAAGTTTTCAGCAATATATAATAATAAAACATTATATTTGAATACGTACTTATATATTTGCATTGCTTTAAAGTCCCTTTGTATTGGGGGGTACCTTGTTTGTTTTGTCCTAAATTGATGGAATGTTGGCAACAATTTAGGTTTACCTCAGTGGTATTTAATTTTGTGAATACTTTTGGCAATCAGTGCCGCAAAGTCAGCGTTGCACCGATTTGGACAGTGCTGTTGCTGGCAATAGCCTGTGATTTGGCATGCGTTTGGCATTTGACATGTCAAATCTCACCAATGTGAACGGGGCTGAAACATGGAAGCTGATCGGTTTCTTTGCAGAGCTGCACCAGATAATACACTCTCTGGTTTTAGTAAATCAACCCCTAAAGCTATCCAGCCAAATGGGGAAAGAGAGGAATTCACAAGAAAGCTGGCTTAAAGCTGGCTGTGCACTAGCAGATTTTCGAACCATTTTCATATGAACATTCGTACAATCATTTCTAAGTACTTTTAAAAATATAACGAATATTATTCAAAAGTACATTAACATTTGTTTGCTTTTCACATTTCAGTTTGGAATAAATGGACTATTCTGAATGAAAACCACATACACTTTTAGAATAATGTACATTTGAGAACATTTTTTATCCTGCTTCTTCGAATTTTCTCATCACTGCAGGAAAAAATTTATATCAATTTGACCTAATTAATGTTTAAAAACAAATGAACTTTCATGAAATGAACAATTTTGAAGGAAATTCTACAAGTGTATGGCCAGTTTAAAGTGTTACTAAACCCAGGACCCTGCATTCACTATATCTGGTCTCCCACAGTACACAGAACCAGGAATGAGCTTTATGTTCGAGTCAAACTCATGTTCGACTTGAACATTGGCTGTTCGCCAGTTCGCCGAACAGTGAACAATTTTGGGTGTTCGCAGCAAATTCGAAAGCCGCAAAACACCCTTTAAAAGTCTATGAGAGAAATCAAAAGTGCTAATTTTAAAGGCTTATATGCATAGTATTGTCATAAAAAGTGTTTGAGGACCCTGGATACATGTCCAGGGGACATGTATCAATGCAAAAAAAAGTTTTATCGGGAGCAGTGATTTTAATAATGCTTAAAGTGAAACAATAAAAGTGTAATATTCCTTTAAATTTCGTACCTGGGGGATGTCTATAGTATGCCTGTAAAGGGGTGCATGTTTCCCGTGTTTAGAACAGTCTGACAGCAAAATGACATTTCTAAAGGAAAAAAAAGTCATTTAAAACTACTCGTGGCTACAATGAATTGTCGGTCCGCAATACACATAAAATTTCATTGATAAAAACGGCATGGGGATTTCCCCACAGGGGAAACCCGAACCAAGATTTAAAAAAAAAAAATGTGTGGGGGTCCCCCTAAATTCCATGCCAGGTCTGGTATGAATATTAAGGGGAACCCCGTGCCAAAATGTAAAAAAAAAAAATGGCGTGGGGGTCCCCCTCAAAATCCCCAGAAAAACGGACCGTTTTTTAAAACTTTTGTTTGCATTGATACATGTCTCTTGGGGCAGGGCCCAGGTCCTCAAACACTTTTTATGATAATACCATGTATATAAGCCCTTAAAATTAGCACTTTTGGTTATTCATGTTCGTGTCCCATAGACTTGAATGGTGTTCGCATGTTCGAACAAATTTTTGCCTGTTCGCATGTTTTGGTGCAAACCGAATTGGGGGGGAGGGGGGGGGGCTGTTCCGCTCATCCCTACACAGAACATGGAAATGCAATTATTTTAAATATAAACTGCTCAATACCCTTTATCATCAGCAGTTAGAGCATAGAGCAGTCTTCTATCGGTGTCTGGTTAAAGCTTATAGGGGGAGTTTTCTTTCTCTCCTGATTGTCCTATGAGGCTGCAGGACCCCTGACCCTCTGTCTGGACAGTGCTGATTGACTCTGTTCTATGAAAGCAGATACTGGAGTACTAAACTTAAATTTTTCCCAGAAAGAAGTAAATATACATTTGGCTCTTCTAATAATATTAAGACTCATCCACCATCCTCTGTGTACTGTACATATTTTTCCGCTCAAATATATTCATTAAAGCATAAAATAGCTCACTGCAGCCTGCAGACAAGTGATCAAGTCAACATTCTGAAGACTTATAACAAAAAAAAATCTGTTCCGAATTGTAATTATGTGCAGTACCAGTTTAATTACAGAAAAACTTAATTAATCTAAAGTGTCTTTCACCTTAGATAATCCCAAACTGTGAAAACATGAAACAGCTCAAATATTTACAAAAAAAACCCAAAAAAAATTAAATTTGCAACTGTATCCTATCATTTTATTTTTGCCAAGACAACTGAGCTAATACCATTCCTGTGATTTAAAGTAAATCAAACTGCTTGTTGGTACACTAGTACGGCAGCTGTGAGCACAAAAAAATAAACTCCAGTATCATAATGGATCAAAAGTCTTGGAGGAGGTTCCACTCAAGAGTCTGTGTCCTTTCAAGAACATAAAAGAGTGTCACTGTCAGCTGGACTATCCAGTTATTAATGTGTATGTAGACCCTAACAATGGACTCGCTTTCCTCTTGCTCTACTACATATACCAATAAAAGTGTTTCTTATATCTGTAGAGTCCACAAATAATAACAATTACCTGTTGGTCCTGTCAGAAATCCAATGTTTCATAGCTCCTAACTGTCCCTGATTTTGAGGGACTGTACCCGATTTGGAACAATGTCCCTCTGTCCCTCATTCCTTCCCATTTGTCCCTCATTTTGGTCTGAACTATATAGTTGTATATAAAAATGCACTATTTATCTTTAAAAAAAAGTGTTTCTCAGTGCTAAACTTTTAATCCCATTTCTAAATTGCTGCATTTGTAAATTTCAAAAGCCAATATAAAGGAATAGTAGTGGTAAATAATACAAAAAAAAAGCCCCTGTGGGTTTAACTAAACTTTTTGGGGGGTTAATTTTCCTTTACGTGGGCGTGAAAGGGTGTGTGGCCTATTTCTACATATTTTGCAAGTAGGTGTCCCTCATTCCCACCTCAAAAAGTTGGGCGGTATGAATGTTTTCATAACTTTCCATCCTGTGTTTTCTGCACTGAAATCTTATATAGTGTTATCAACTTGCCCAGTTATTCTCAGTGGATCACAGAACACTACCCCCTCCTTCATAATGGAGATAGGGAAAGGGGAGGTGTTCTGTAGTTCAAATCAGGATTGAGCAACCTAGAATTACAACATTGCTCATCCATACATATAATGCAGTGAGTGTGTTGCCACCCTAGAACAGGGAATTGGTCACCAGAATCACCAAGTTAAAAAAGAAGCAAAAACGTCTTGTACGGCAAACGAATGCCGTCACCACATCTAATAGCAAGTGAGCTGCAATATATTAAACATTTCCTCCTTTGCTTATATACAAAGGGGGTAATTAACAAAGAGTGCTGCAAGCACAAGGTTGAATCCTCATTCCAAACATAAATAATGGAGCAGATGCTAACAAGAGGAGTGCAAACCCCTTTCTTAAACTGTTACTAAACCCACAACAGTAAAATCAATCTGTATATGCAGTAAAGTATGCTTTTTGTACTCACTGTGGAACCTAAGGGGTTAATCCTCCACATTGTGTAAAAAGGCTGTTTGATCCTGTCTTCTCTGATCCTCCCCTTCTTCCACTCTCCCCAATCTATCTTCTGATAAGACAGAGCCTTTAGAGTCACTCTGCACATGCTCAGTTTGGTGTGTATTGCTACAGAGTTTTTTTCATTGGGAGGGTGCATGTGATCAGCATAGAGCCAATCAGCACTCTTCAGACAGACAGCCAGGGGTCCTGCAGCCTCATAGGACAGTCAGAGTAGAATGAAAACTCCTCCTACAAGCTTTAACCAGACACTGATAGAAGTCACAAGACTCCTATATACTGCTGATGAGAAAAGGTATTTAACAGTTTATATTTACTAAAATAATTGCATTTCCATGTGTTGTGTACTGTGGGAGACCCGATATAGTGAATGCAAGGTCCTGGGTTTAGTAACACATTAATTAGGAGTGATCGGTTATCTGTTCTGTCATGTCTGTGACAGGTAGCACAGGGAAACAAGAGATGGAGATGTGTGCTCTGAACTCTATGCCATCCTCGCCCCTTGCTTAGGTCACAGTGCGAGCGAGGAGGAAGGTTGTTAACCCTGCAGGCTCTGCTCATGTAGTGTCACTGCACGGGCAGAGAGACACTGCATCAGAAGACATACCTGGTGGGAAAACTGGGTCCGTTTCCCATATGGAAACCTACTGTATTCCTTCTGTTAATTAAGAGAAGACCTGCACTTGTTTCTGTTGCACTCTGAAATAGAAACTGCCATGGGTGGTACAGACAGACTGCAAACCAGTTTATCTGCTAATTTCTACTACTCCTGACAGTTTCCTGTGCAATTATAATGCAGGAAGCTTGGTTAATTCCCTGGAAAGTGTGGCCAAAGTTTTTTTTGTGTAGGCGACTTACATAGGGACAATGGGCGGGGTCACCGGGCGATGTCCCCACCCCTTATGATGTCAGAGTCCCAGATTAGGCTCCACCTCCATGCTGACACAATCCTCCTCCTCCCCTTCCTCCTCCTTGTCCTCTTCCTGTGTGATCAGTGGGACAGCAGGAACACTGTCTGAATAAAGAGGGCCTCGGCCTCAAGCGCCCGGTCTATTATTCCACACAGCGTGTGCTCCAACAGGTGGACAGAGGTGCAGTGTCACTGATGCATGCACTGTCACTGCTCACCATCCTCGTGGCCTCCTCAAATGGTGACAGGACAGTGCATGCATTCCTGCATGCATTCCTGATCATGGCATGGGGAAAAAAACCGAGCTCCCCTGACTCTGTCCTAGTGCCGTAGTCGCATGGGTACTCATTGATGGTCCTCTGCTGAGTGTGCAGCCGCTGCAGCATGGCCAACGTTGAGTTCCACCTGGTGGGCATGTCACACATAAGGCGGTTCTTGGGCAGGTTCAACTCCTTTTGGAGCTAGGCCAGCCGAGCACTGCCATTATATGATGGTGGAAATGAACACAGACTTTCCTGGCCTGCCTCAGGACATCCTGTAAGCCCGGGTACCTGCCCAAGAACCGCTGCACCACCAGGTTAAGGATGTGAGCCAGATAGGGCATATGGGTCAGTTGTCCCTGTTGGAGGGCGGAGAGGAGGTTGGTGCCATTGTTGCAAACCACCATTCCTGGCTTAAGCTTGTGTGGCGTCAACCACCTCTCAGCCTGCCCCTGCAGAGCTGACAGAATATCTGCCCCAGTGTGGCTCCTGTCCCTCAAGTACACCAGCGCAAGCATGGCATGGCATCTTTTTGCCTGCGTACTTGCGTAGCCCCTTGAACGCCTATGGAGCACCACTGGTTCCGAGAGAAAAGCACATGAAGAGGCCATGGAGGAAGAAGAAGAGGAAGGGGTGGAGGAGAAAGTTGTGTCACAACCAACAGTAGCATTTTGGAGGCGTGGTGGTGGAACAACCTCCAACACTACTGCACCTTGTCCTGCATCCTTCCCAGCTGCCAGAAGAGTGACTCAATGCGCTGTGAAAGATAGGCAATGCCATGCCTGCTGGACCATGAGTCAGCGGTAATATGCACCTTACCGCTGACCGCCCCGTCCAGCGAGGCATGGACATTGCCTTCCACATGCCGGTAGAGAGCCAGAAATGCCTTCCGTGAGAAAAAGTGGTATTTGGGAACCTGCCACTGAGCAACCGCACATTGCACAAATTCACGGAAGGGGGCCGAGTCTACCAACTGAAAAGGCAGCAGTTGAAGTGCTGGCAATTTAGCCGAGCTAGCATTCAACCGCTGGGCATGTGGATGGCTGGGAGTGAACTTCTTTTGACGGTCCAGCAGCTGGGGCAGGGAAATTTGCCTGGTACAATCGGACGTCGGTGTACTGCTAGCAGAGTGCCCGCAAGTACTTGGCTGTGACACACCTGATTATACACCTTCATTCCTCTCAGTGCAGGTTTCAGAGAGGACTATAACTGCTGCAACTGCCTGTGGTATAGGACTAGAACAGCACCAACAATTGGGGTAGCTTCAGGTGTACACTGTGCAGGGGACACAATACACTGACTGTAACTGTTGCAGCTTCCTGTGGTATAGGACTAGAAAGACACCAGCAATTGGGGTAGCTTCAGTACACTGTGCAGGTGGCACAATACAATGACTGTAACTGCTGCAGCTGCCTATGATATAGGACTAGAACAACACCAGCAATTGAGGTAGTTTCAGGTGTACACTGTGCAGGTGGCACAATACACCGACTGTAACTGCTGCAGCTGCCTGTGGTATAGGACTAGAACAATACCAGCATTTGGGATAGCTTTAGGTGAACAATGTGCAGGGGGCACAATACACTGACTGTAACTGCTGCAGATGCCTGTGTTATAGGACCAGAAAAACACAAGCAATTGGGGGTAGCTTCAGGTGTATACTGTGCAGGTGGCACAATACACCAACTGTAACTGCTGCAGCTGCCTGTCATATAGGACCAGAACAACACAAGCAATTGGGGGTAGCTTCAGGTGTATACTGTGCCGGTGGCACAATACACCGACTGTAACTGCTGTGTCTGCCTGTGGTATAGGACCAGAAAAACACAAGCAATTGGGTGTAGCTTCAGGTGTATACTGTGCAGGTGGCATAATACACCGACTGTAACTGCTGCAGCTGACTGTGGTATTGGACCAGAACAACACAAGCAATTGGGGGTAGCTTCAGGTGTATACTGTGCAGGGGGCACAATGCACCGACTGTAACTGCTGCAGCAGTCTGTGGTAGAGGACCAGAACAACACCAGCAATTGGGGTAGCTTCAGGTGTACACTGTGCAGGGGGCAAAATACACTGGCTGTAACTGCTGCAGCTGCCTGTGGTATAGGACCAGAACAACACGAGCAATTGGGGGTAGCTTCAGGTGTATACTGTGCAGGTTGCACAATACACCAACTGTAACTGCTGCAGCTGCCTGTGGTATAGGACCAGAACAACACAAGCAATTGGGGGTAGCTTCAGGTGTATACTGTGCAGGGGGCACAATACACCGACTGTAACTGCTGCAGCTGACTGTGGTATAGGACCAGAACAACACAAGCAATTGGGGGTAACTACAGGTGTAAACTGTGCAGGTGGCACGATACACCGACTGTAACTGCTGCAGCTGCCTGTGGTATAGGACCAGAACAACACAAGCAATTGGGGGTAGCTTCAGGTGTATACTGTGCAGGGGGCACACTACACCGACTGTAAATGCTTCAGCTGCCTGTGGTATAGGACCAGAACAACACAAGCAATTGAGGGTAGCTTCAGGTGTATACTGTGCAGGGAGCACAATACACCAACTGTAACTGCTGCAGCTGTCTGTGGTATAGGAACAGAACAACATGAGCAATTGGGGGTAGCTTCAGGTGTATACTGTGCAGGGGGCACAATCCACTGACTGTAACTGCTGCAGCTGCCTGTGGTATAGGATCAGAACAACATGAGCAATTGGGGTAGCTTCAGGTGTACACTGTGCAGGGGGCACAATACACTAACTGCTGTGTCTGCCTGTGGTATAGAACCAGAACAACACGAGCAACTGGGGGTAGCTTCAGGTGTATACTGTGCAGGGGGCACAATACACCGACTGTAACTGCTGCAGCTGACTGTGGTATAGGACCAGAACAACACAAGCAATTGGGGGTAACTACAGGTGTAAACTGTGCAGGTGGCACGATACACCGACTGTAACTGCTGCAGCTGCCTGTGGTATAGGACCAGAACAACACAAGCAATTGGGGGTAGCTTCAGGTGTATACTGTGCAGGGGGCACACTACACCGACTGTAAATGCTTCAGCTGCCTGTGGTATAGGACCAGAACAACACAAGCAATTGAGGGTAGCTTCAGGTGTATACTGTGCAGGGAGCACAATACACCAACTGTAACTGCTGCAGCTGTCTGTGGTATAGGAACAGAACAACATGAGCAATTGGGGGTAGCTTCAGGTGTATACTGTGCAGGGGGCACAATCCACTGACTGTAACTGCTGCAGCTGCCTGTGGTATAGGATCAGAACAACATGAGCAATTGGGGTAGCTTCAGGTGTACACTGTGCAGGGGGCACAATACACTAACTGCTGTGTCTGCCTGTGGTATAGAACCAGAACAACACGAGCAATTGGGGGTAGCTTCAGGTGTATACTGTGCAGGGGGCACAATACACTGACTGTAACTGCTGCAGCTGCCTGTGGTATAGGATCAGAACAACATGAGCAATTGGGGGTAGCTTCAGGTGCATACTGTGCAGGTGGCACAATGCACTGACTGTAACTGTTGCAGCTGCCTGTGGTATAGGACCAGAACAACACCAGCAATTGGGGTAGCTTCAGGTGTACACTGTGCAGGGGGCACAATACACTGACTAACTTCTGCAGCTGCCTGTGGTATAGGAACAGAACAACATGAGCAATTGGGGGTAGCTTCAGGTGTATATTGTGCAGGGGGCACAATGCACCGACTGTAACTGCTGCAGCTGCCTGTGGTAAAGGACCAGAACAACACAAGTAATTGGGGGTAGCTTCAGGTGTATACTGTGCAGGTGGCACGATACACCGACTGTAACTGCTGCAGCTGCCTGTGGTATAGGATCAGAACAACACGAGTAATTGGGAGTAGCTTCAGGTATATACTGTGCAGGGGCACACTACACCGGCTGTAACTGCTGCAGCTGCCTGTGGTATAGGACCAGAACAACACAAGCAATTGGGGGTAGCTTCAGGTGTATACTGTGCAGGGAGCACAATACACCAACTGTAACTGCTGCAGCTGTCTGTGGTATAGGAACAGAACAACATGAGCAATTGGGGGTAGCTTCAGGTGTATACTGTGCAGGGGGCACAAACCACCGACTAACTGCTGCAGCTGCCTGTGGTATAGGATCAGAACAACATGAGCAATTGGGGTAGCTTCAGGTGTACACTGTGCAGGGGGCACAATACACTAACTGCTGCAGCTGCCTGTGGTATAGGATCAGAACAACATGAGCAATTGGGGGTAGCTTCAGGTGAATACTGTGCAGGGGGCACAATGCACAGACTGTAACTGTTGCAGCTGCCTGTGGTAAAGGACCAGAACAACACGAGTAATTGGGGGTAGCTTCAGATGTATACTGTGCAGGTGACACAATACACCGACTGTAACTGCTGCAGCTGCCTGTGGTATAGGATCAGAACAACATGAGCAATTGGGGGTAGCTTCAGGTGTATACTGTGCAGGGGGCACAATACACCCACTGTAACTTCTGCAGCTGCCTGTGGTATAGGACCAGACCAACAGCAGCAATTGGGGTAGCTTCAGGTGTACACTGTGCAGGTTGCACAATACACCAACTGTAACTGCTGCAGCTGCCTGTGGTATAGGACCAGAACAACACGAGCAATTGGGGGTAGCTTCAGGTGTATACTGTGCAGGGGGCACAATACACCGACTGTAACTGCTGCAGCTGTTTGTGGTATAGGACCAGAACAACACCAGAAATTGGGGTAGCTTCAGGTGTACACTGTGCAGAGGGCACAATACACCGACTGTAACTGCGATAGGTTCAATCACAAGAAATGTAGACACTGTCCCTGCCTATCCTTCTCTCTTTGAACGCCACAACACACTACACAAGGCCATCGTGCAGGCGGCCTTATATAGTGTGGGGTGTTTACTAAACCCCCTGAGCTATAATTGGCCATAGGTATACTGCCTGTGGCCAATTATGGCTCACCTCGCTGCCGGCGCTGTGATTGGCCAAGCATGCAGGTCACAGTGCATGTTTGGCCAATCATCAGCCAGCAATGCACTGCGATGCCGCAGTGCATTGTGGGCCGTGAGCACCATACGAATATGGCGCAAACTGCCCACAAAGTTCTGGCTTCGCCGAACGGGCGAACACCCGGTGTTCAAGTTGAACATGCGTTCGACTTGAACACCAAGCTCATCCCTACTGACCACCACCGATCCCCATCTCTATAGAATTCTAAAATTGGGAGGTCTGCTTAATCCGAAAAAATAAACCTTTTGAGAAGTTACGGCAATTGTTTACTTGTTATTAATTCATATTACATTATCATAGGTTTTTTTTTTTTTGAGAAAAAAAACTGATTAAAATGAAATGCAGGCAAATGTAAAGACGTAATACCAATCCCTGAAATAAAACATTGACTTATATACTAGTCCTTTCATGTCTTAATGATGAAATAGCATCACCTGACTTTCAACCTTCTTCAAAAGCCTCTTCTGTGCTTGCTGGCCAGAAATGATTCCCGAAACCTCTCTACAACCAATTGGTAATGACTCCATCAATCGGGAATCAATGAAGTTATATGGAGCTTTTTACTAGAGCACAGTGATTCTGGCATAGTATATATTCTTCCTGAACAACTCAAAGACGGTATGATGAGTAAAAAGCACCTTGCTTTAGTCTACTGCTTAGCAGTTTTTTGTTACTTTATCCACAAAGAGAACCAGTCAGAAGAATAGGGCATCTGCCTCTGAGCTCCAAAGCTGGAGATGTACTAAGCCCATCAGACCTTCTAGATGCCTCTGCCCCTTATTGTCCTTACACAATGGTCTCTTCTAGATGTTTTTTATGCTTTATATATACCCATTCCTCTTCTTCCTTTAGCTTTCACAATAGACAGAGACAATTATAGTGCAAGAAAATGATGCATGGAAAATGGTTCAGAATTTTAGAGGACCTGTAGGGTCATGTTATACAAGTATACTGTAGATCAGGAAAGGGAAAACATCAGTATGATCACTAGCCAGAATTTTGAATCAGGGGGATTGCATCATGATATCCCTGTTACTCCTTGCGCAATCCCTAAGGCAGCTAATGTATTCACTTTTTCTATGCAGAATTGTCAGGTCACCTGAGTCAAGGTGACAGATGCACCCTGTTGGGGTCTGGAGTACACCACAAGGTAGTGGACCCTATGAATTCTGCGGATGGAGCTCTAGGGGATACAGAAGAACAAGTACTCTGTAGTACCAACACGGACGACACTGGGAGCTAGAGCATTAGATTTCCCAGGGTGCGGAATCTAAGAGACAGTGGGTGTTCATCAGAGGCCCCTAGTGGTGGGGACGGATTTAGCTGCAGTCTGGCTCCAGGTCGTGAGCCCCTAGGGCATTCCAGTTCACGCTCACAGTAGAGTGCAGGAAGGTAGAGAGGAAGCAGCAGACTGTGACAACAAAGGATAGTCGGGGGAAACAAGTAAAAATAGTCAAGAGATAGCCAAAGGTCAGGGTAACAAGCAGGTAAGAATAGTCAAGAACAAGCCAAGATCAGTAACTGGAATCAGACGTATAACACGCAGCAAGTAGCACACGGAAGCCAAAAAACACAATATTTATCAGCAGGGCTGGCTTGCAGTTCACAGGTTAATATAGAGTTCCCTAATAGGGGCTGCAGTGGAGCCATGCTTTGAGGAGAGATTACTTAAGCAGCCAGGTGAGAGTGGCTGGCCTCTTAACCACTTAACAACTTTCAGACCGGACCATTTTGCTGGTCAATGACCAGAGGTCTTTTTACAATTTGGCACTGCGCTACTTTAACTGGTAATTGCGCGGTCATGCAATGTTGTACCCAAACAAAATTTGCGTCCTTTTCTTCCCACAAATAGAGCTTTCTTTTGATGGTATTTGATTGCCTCTGCGATTTTTATTTTTTGCGATATAAACGTAAAAAGACCGCAAATTTTGAAAAAAAATGATATTTTCTACTTTTTGTTATTAGAAAAATCCAATAAACTCAATTTTAGTCATACATTTAGGCCAAAATGTATTCAGCCACATGTCTTTGGTAAAAAAAAAGTCAATAACTGTATATTTATTGGTTTGCGCAAAAGTTGTCACATCTACAAACTAAGGTATGTTTTCTGCAATTTACGCAGCTTTTAGTTTACAACTGCCTATCTCCTTTCTTGAGGTGCTAAAATGGCAGGGCAGTACAAACCCCCCCCAAATGACCCCATTTTGGAAAGTAGACCCCCTAAGGAAATTGATAAGTGGCATGTTGAGCCCACTGAATATTTTATTTTTTTGCCTCAAGCGATTGAATAATGACAAAAAAAAATTTTTTTTTTTTTTTTACACAAAGTTGTCACTAAATGATATATTGCTCACACATGCTATGGGCATATGTGAAATGACACCCCAAAATAAATTCTGCTGCTTCTCCTGAGTACGGGGATACCACATATGTGGGACTTTTTGGGAGCCTAGCCGCGTAAGGGGCCCCGAAAACCAAGCACCGCCTTCAGGCTTTCTAAGGGCGTAAATTTTAGATTTCACTTCTCACTACCTATTACAGTTTTGAAGGCCATAAAATGCCAAGATGGCACAAAACCCCCACAAATGACCCCATTTTAGAAAGTAGACACCCCAAGCTATTTGCTGAGAGGCATGTTGAGTCCATGGAATATTTTATATTTTGCCACAAGTTGCAGGAAAATTACAAACTTTAATTTTTTTTTATTTCTTTTTCACAAAGTTGTCACTAAATGATATATTGCTCACACATGCCATGGGCATATGTGAAATGACACCCCAAAATAAATTCTGCTGCTTCTCCTGAGTACGGGGATACCACATGTGTGGGATTTTTTGGGAGCCTAGCCGCGTACGGGGCCCCGAAAGCCAAGAACCGCCTTCAGGTTTTCTAAGGGCGTAAATATTTGACTTCACTCCTCACTACCTATTACAGTTTTGAAGGCCATAAAATGCCAAGATGGCACAAAATCCCCACAAATGACCCCATTTTAGAAAGTAGACACCCCAAGCTATTTGCTGAGAGGCATGTTGAGTCCATGGAATATTTTATATTTTGCCACAAGTTGCGGGAAAATTACAAACTTTTTATTTTTATTTTTATTTTTCACAAAGTTGTCACTAAATGATATATTGCTCATGCATGCCATGGGCATATGTGAAATGACACCCCAAAATAAATTCTGCTGCTTCTCCTGAGTACGGGGATACCACATATGTGGGACTTTTTGGGAGCCTAGCCGCGTACGGGGCCCCGAAAACCAAGCACCGCCTTCAGGCTTTCTAAGGGCGTTACAGTTTTGAAGGCCATAAAATGCCAAGATGGCACAAACCCCCCCCAAATGACCCCATTTTGCAAAGTAGACACCCCTAAATTTAGGGGTACACTAGTGAGACTAGGTAATAAATGGAGGATGCCCTGAAACTATAAAAAAATAACTAACCAACCAGCGTCACCTGTAACAGTTATATGGTGATCACTGGTGAAAGGGTTAACTAGGGGGCAATCAGGGGGCTTTATTCGGTAGTATATGGGGGTCCCTGGCGCTATAAAAACCTAAATACCTACCTGCCTAACTAGCGTCACCTGTAACACTAATACAGCGATCAGAAAAATGATCGCTTATTAGGCTGGGTTCACACTGGAGCGATGCGGGAACGCCACGAATCCGCGGCGGGTTCCCGCATCGCATGCCTCCCGGCGGTAGTTCACACTGCCCTATGCGAACTGCTGGGAGTGTCAGTGAAATGTTAATGACACCCCCAGATCAGTTCGCATATCGCAGTGCGATCTGCAAACTCGGATCGCATGGTGTGAACACCCATGTGATCCGATTCTGCTGCGGACCACAAAAAGGGTCCCGTGCGAGTTTGCGGCGGGTGCGGCGGGTGCGACACAAATTCAGCCATACTATCTGTATGGCTGAACTCGAATCGCACAGAGATCGGATGTGATTTTCACTGCAGTGCGGTGCGAATCACATCCGTTCTCATAAACCGCTGCAATGTGAACCCAGCCTTAGTGACACTGGCGACGGGGGGTGATCACGGGGTTAAACCTTTATTGGGGGGGTTAGGGGGGTACCTTAGAACTAAAGGGGGCTAACCCTAACTGCCCTAACAGTTATTACAGTCACAAATGACACCCGCTGGGTGATCAGGGGGTTAAACCTTTATTAGGTAATAAATGGCAGGTGCCCTGGAACTATAAAAAAATAACTAACCAACCAGCGTCACCTGTAACAGTTATATGGTGATCACTGGTGAAAGGGTTAACTAGGGGGCAATCAGGGGGCTTTATGCGTTAGAATATGGGGGTCCCTGGTGCTATAAAAAGCTGCGGCGAACCTAAATACCTACCTGCCTAACTAGCGTCACCTGTGACACTAATACAGCGATCAGAAAAATGATCGCTTATTAGGCTGGGTTCACACTGGAGCGATGCGGGAACGCCACGAATCCACGGCGGGTTCCCACATCGCATGCCTCCCGGCGGCAGTTCACACTGCCCTATGCGAACTGCTGGGAGTGTCAGTGAAATGTTAATGACACCCCCAGATCAGTTCGCATATCGCAGGACTGCGGACCAAAAAAAAGGGTCCCGTGCGAATTTGCGGCGGGTGCGGCGGGTGCGGCGGGTGCGGCGTGAATTCAGCCATACTATCTGTATGGCTGAACTCGAATCGCACAGAGATCGGATGTGATTTGCACTGCAGTGCGGTGCAAATCACATTCATTCTCATAAACCGCTGCAATGTGAACCCAGCCTTAGTGACACTGGCGACGGGGGGTGATCACGGGGTTAAACCTTTATTGGGGGGGTTAGGGGGGTACCTTAGAACTAAAGGGGGCTAACCCTAACTGCCCTAACAGTTATTACAGTCACAAATGACACCCGCTGGGTGATCAGGGGGTTAAACCTTTATTAGGTAATAAATGGCAGGTGCCCTGAAACTATAAAAAAATAACTAACCAACCAGCGTCACCTGTAACAGTTATATGGTGATCACTGGTGAAAGGGTTAACTAGGGGGCAATCAGGGGGCTTTATGCGTTAGAATATGGGGGTCCCTGGTGCTATAAAAAGCTGCGGCGAACCTAAATACCTACCTGCCTAACTAGCGTCACCTGTGACACTAATACAGCGATCAGAAAAATGATCGCTTATTAGGCTGGGTTCACACTGGAGCGATGCGGGAACGCCACGAATCCACGGCGGGTTCCCGCATCGCATGCCTCCCGGCGGCAGTTCACACTGCCCTATGCGAACTGCTGGGAGTGTCAGTGAAATGTTAATGACACCCCCAGATCAGTTCGCATATCGCAGGACTGCGGACCAAAAAAAAGGGTCCCGTGCGAATTTGCGGCGGGTGCGGCGGGTGCGGCGTGAATTCAGCCATACTATCTGTATGGCTGAACTCGAATCGCACAGAGATCGGATGTGATTTGCACTGCAGTGCGGTGCAAATCACATTCATTCTCATAAACCGCTGCAATGTGAACCCAGCCTTAGTGACACTGGCGACGGGGGGTGATCAAGGGGTTAAACCTTTATTGGGGGGGGTTAGGGGGGGTACATTAGAACTAAAGGGGGCTAACCCTAACTGCCCTAACAGTTATTACAGTCACAAATGACACCAATGCAAAAAAAAAAAAAATGCAATTGGTGTCACTGTGACTGGGGGGGCAGGGGTAATTGGGGGGGTGATCGGGGGGTGAAGGGGGGGGTGTGAGTGTGCCTGGCATGTTCTACTGTACGTGTAGTGTGTTGGTGCAACTCACCGATCCTCTCTCCTCGGTGCCGGAACGAAAAATACCGACACGGAGGAGAGATTACATCACTTCCTCTCCTGTGTTTACATTACAGGAGAGGAAGTGATGTCACGCAGCATTTCTATTCGTCGGGAGCGATCGCGAGGGGGTGGCCATGAATGAATGGCCGCCCCCTCATCCCGGATCGCTCCCGAACGAATACCGACCGCCGCAGGCACGGGGGGGGGGGGGGGGCCCGATCGGGCGCCCCACCCGCGGGAAGGCAGGGATGTATATATACGCCCATATGCCTGCCCGTGCCATTCTGTCAACGTATATCGTCGTGCGGCGGTCGGCAAGTGGTTAAGGACCGACTCCTGCACATATACAATGGGAGAATGGCACTGCTGGGCACAAGCATGTTTGTATACGTTGCTTTTTAAGACAAACATTATTGCATATCAATGACAAGAATACTGTACAAGCTGTAAGAGAAATCTGATTGTATTGTCATCTAAAGACAGAAAACCTTTTAAGTGAAACTCTGCTTTCCAACCCAGGGCTGGTGCTTGCCTCATTTGTGCCCTAGGCAAGACCAGCTACCTTCATCCCCCACCCATTGAACTTAAGCCAGCCATAGATGGATCAAAATTTGTCAGATTCAACAGGAACCAGCTGAGTTTTGATCCATCTATGGGCAGGCTGGTTGTACCTATCGATTGACTTCAGTATAACCATTTTGATTTTTTTTTATATATATACGATCACTGCCAGTGGCTTTAACCACCAGCAGTAATCATTGCATTCTGACAGTGGGGAAACTTCTCACTTCATCAACACAGTCAGTCAGTGAATTTAGGAATTGCATAATCTATGGCCAGCCTTAAAGTCTATGTATAACTAAAACTTTTTTTTGTTTTGACTAGAATTGGGAACAAATAGAACCCCTGTTGAAATTCTGTTTTTCGTTGTGTCCCTGCTGAGGAAATTTACCCTCTCTCTTTGTACTGGTGATCATTGACACTTAGCCCTTGTACACACGGTCGGACATTCCGACAACAAAATCCGTCGGATTTTGTCCGATGGATTTTGTCTGAAACTGGTGTTGCATACACACGGTCTGACAAAGTTTTCGGAAAATCCGATCGTTCGTTACATGATGATGTTATTTCATTATGACGGGACTACGTTCAGGCTAGAAGCCAATAGCTTTGGTCTAGGAATTTGATCTGAGCATGCGTGCCATTTTGTCCGATCGGAATTCTCTACAAACGATCGGACAAAGTCAGATTGGATCATGTTGTCGGAAAATTTTATAGCCCAGCTCTAAAACTTTGTCAGTCGGCTATTCCGACAGAAACAAACCGATGGAGCCCACACACCGTCGGATTATCCGACAACACGGTCCGAGTGGACATTTTCCGTCGGAACGTCGACCGTGTGTACAAGGGCTAAGACATCAAATTGAGAGAAATCCCAAATTGTTGAATTGTCACCTAAATGAAAAGTGAAAGGAATTCTCCCAGCCAGTGTTCATTTTAGTCTTAGGACTAAAATGGCATTTTAATTTTAGTCCCATTTTAGTCTTCTGCAATTGTTTTAGTTTTAGTCATATTTAGTCGACTAAATCTCCAGTATATTTTAGTCGACTAAAATGTCCTACGTTTTAGTCGACTAAAATCTCCAGTACATTTCAGTAATTGCAATTTAGTTGTAGTCATAGTCTTTTGACTAAAATGGCATTTTATTTTTAGTCTCATTTTAATCTTTTGACTAAAATTGCTTTTAGTTTTAGTCATATTTTAGTCATCTCAATTGTTTTAGTTTTAGTCGTATTTTAGTCAGCTAAAATAGTATTTATTGAGTATACTAAAATGTTTTAGTCATTTAGTCTACTAAAAAAAATTCGCCGTTTTAGTCAGCTAAATTAACACTGCTCCCAGCGCAACTAGAAAGAAAACACCCCTCACTTTATACAGATTTTCCACTAATTCCTGTTGCACCTCTACGATATGAAGTGGAGATAAATCTACCCAATGGGGCACAAGATGACTGGGGTTTGAACTCTTCCCTGCCCTATACAAAACTGAAAAAAGTTTTGGCTATACATACAGCTTACCAAGAATTGTTAGCATTTTGCTAGTTGTCATAAGAAATGACATTACTTCTCTGATAATGACAGTTCTAGATAGAACAGCCAACAACCTTACCATTTTCTATAGATAGAAGTAAGGAAAAAGCATAGACTGTCTTCATTTGTTAATCAAGTTCAAAACTTTGTCAAAAGTTTTCATCCTCCTGTAATCCCCTGCACCCCAGGCTTTAAAGCTGGCCATAGACATTTCAAATGTCGACCAGGTCAGCAGGAACTTGAATCATGTATTGGCAGGCTGAATGTACCCAAGTCGATCAATTGATCAACTTGGGTACAACAAGCCTGTCTGATGTTGCAGTGCATGCAATTATTGGTAGTAGCTATTATAACTGCTAGCAATAATCACTCTGTTCTCTCAGTGGAAGTGACTTCACCCCCCATGGGAGAACACAATGGCATGGGAGATATTTTCCACCATCAACACTAAGCCTTTGGTTGTAGGAAAGAAAATTGTTCCATCTATGGCCAGCCTAAGTCAGCAAGGCAGTGTTTGATAAGACAGAGCTATGTACCCAATGTTGAAAGGTTCATGCAAAAGAGTGTAGAGCGTTAACTTCACCAGTTTTCTCATGCTCTTGAATTTACTAATCCCAGGTTATGCTAGGCCGTAGCCCAGGTTGTACTACTTGGCTGTAATGCAGAGAAGTCTCTGGGAATACAGGATATGGATGTTCTGATGGCAGGGGTACCTGTGTCACAAGACTGCATTGAAGTACCAATCCTTTGGCAGGTAAAACAGTCAATGAATTTAGATTTCAACTTTTTATTTAGTTATTTATCTAAAGTTCATCTTTAAAAATAAGTAATATATGCTAAATGCCCTTAAATGTTGCAATTGCATCATTAATTAAGCATGCAGAATCACAAGTACCGTATGTATCGGCGTATAACACACATCGGCGTATAACATGCATCAGCGCATAACACGCACCCCAAGTTTAGGAGGGAATTTAAAAGAAAAAAACTTTTAGGAGGGAAGTTTAAGGAAAAAAAACTTACATTTAAATGCCCATCAATGCAGCCTTGTCAGTATCAATTGCAGCCTTGCATTGCAGCCGTGTCAGTCATTTGCAGTCTTGTCAGTCATTTGCAGCCTTCCATTGCAGCCTTGCCAGTCATCTGCAGCCTCGTTAGTGTGTTTGTCATTTAAAAATGGCGCCGCCGAGATACAGAGCAGATGTCCTGTGTATCTCAGCGGCGTTCGGTAGTTCTCGGCCATTCTCGGCAGCCTTCGGGTATTTTCGGCCGCAATCGGCCGTTCTCGCTTATTTTCGGACATTCTCTGCTATTTTTGGCCACACATGGCCATTCTCGGCAGCTTTCGGCTTTCCGAAAGCCGCCAAAAACGGCCGAAAATAGCAGAGAATGGCCGAAGATAACCGAGTACGGCCGAAGATAGCCGAAAATGCCGGGGATAGAAACAGCGGGGGATCGGCGTATAACACGCACCCCGATTTCCCCCTGATTTTAGGGGGAAAGAAGTGCGTGTTATACACCGATAAATACGGTACTTTCACAAAATAAATCTCAGCTTTGTCATTTGTGACATTTGACAATCTCAAAAAGCTTGTTTCCTTTTTTCCTCAGAGCTGCAAAAGATTACATTTTACCATTATTCATTATTGGCTATTTCCTTAATACAACACGAACAAATATAATTTGTAAAGGATTAGAATTTCTGTAACTGTGATGTCTGTCCAAGTTTCTGATTTGCTATAAATAAAAGGTTTAACACCCCAACAGTCCCCTTGTTCTGTGTATCTGGATGGTTAAGCGTACGCGCCAAATGTTTTGAAGTCCATAAAACTTAAGTTCGAGATGTTATACACCAACCTTTAAAAGAAAATAAATTGTACTGTTCTGAAGCCGTGAAACAGGTTGGATTGAGGCAGAAGTTAATACAAATCACTCCAAATTCTATAATCTTCTTGCGGACATCAGACGATTGATGTTACCCTTGGCATCTGAGCTGCTAGCAATGTGCTTTTTGGCTTTCAAAACGCTGCCGTTTCCTTGATTCACAGTCTCTGGAAAAGCAGATATTTTCTCAGCCTGCCATAAACAGCTTGATGCATGCATTCTGCCTATGATTGAATGCTTATTTTTCTACAGGTGTTAAATATGGAAAAGGATCACTGTGCTATGTTAGCCCTGTTGTGCAAACACATGTAAGAAAAATCTGTATTTGGAGTGGAAACATCTTTTACAAAGTACAGGATGCTTTATGGAAGGCAATGTTAATTTTGCAATAGAGCAACGCGCACAGTATACTAAGTAGAGCTAATCAGTGTCGTCAATGTATCATTAGCCCCAACAGACTCTACTAGCAAGCAGGAAAAAGCTACAAATATAGCAGATTTAGCAATGCAAGAAATAAATATATACCATAGAAAGCCGCAAACAGCGGCGTTGGCAGCATGTACCAATGCAAACAAATGACACAAAAAAATACTATTTACCGGGAAGAGTCTTTTACTTAAACAGCCACATTGGAAATTGACAAATTCTTTAAAAACAAACAAGGTTAGAGGATGCTTCAGAGCTGCACATCATACAGAACAGTAGGAGTTATGAGGTAGTAGGAGTTAACCTACCTCCTCCCCATTTGCAATGTACCTATCTCAATGTTAGGAACACAAAGGCCTTAATCCCACATTTGATGCCCCAAGAGGATGTCAGGGTTTGTGGGAAAACATCAAAAGCCTCTTTTATAATGAAAGGGCGCTCAGATATCCAGGCCGCCCCTATGGGAAACAGTACAGGGTAGATTGGTAGAAAAAGTAAATAAAAACACCAACACCTTAGGCAAAGTCCAATAAAAAAAGAAGGCCTTTTAATGTAAATCCAATGTTAACCATGTCATACAGTGGTGGAAATACTCATCAATCACGAGGGTG
The DNA here is from genome assembly GCF_037356315.1 of Lithobates pipiens. Classification (NCBI taxonomy): domain Eukaryota; kingdom Metazoa; phylum Chordata; class Amphibia; order Anura; family Ranidae; genus Lithobates; species Lithobates pipiens. Next base: position 71,722,523 of record NW_027507790.1, read on the forward strand.
CTACAACCGACCAACAAAGTTGCCCCTCAGCCACAATGACCAACCACCCAATGATGTTACCCCACTGCACTGGTGCAAAATTACAGATTCCTGGCATGCTTCTGTATCTAATTAAAAACTGGCTGGGAATGCTGGGTGACAGCATTGACCAAATTTGGACATGACATCACCCGAAATCCCCAGCTGGTTTGTTTACAAAAATAAGCTGGATGGGCATCTCTCAATAAGCAGCAGTATTGCTGTCTCTGCTAAATGACAGATAACCAGCCTGTTTGTTTCCAAACAACCACCAGGGATTAATGCTGGCATGATTTAAACCTAAAGCTAGCCAGGAACATATCCCACCATTTATACCCACATGGGCAAATCAGTCACCTTAATCCAACCCCATGGTGTCATAAAATTTCTCAAGGCACATGGTCTTGTCCTAGAACTAGACTCAAGGTTTGAACATTTGTGGGAACATTGTGTTCTAATGTACATAATTATGTGTTTCTATAATCTGCTATAAGGCTGACAATAAAAGAGGAAAGAATAACATTATCTTATTAAAGCGTTTTTCTTTTCCAGGAGGCAGAACTATAGCAGCATCATTACAATGAGCCCTACAGTGAAGCTAATGAGAAAAGAACATTATAGAACTTTAGAACTTTTGCTTTGTGTAGTATGCATCATCAAAGCAGCGAAGAAAATACAAAAATATAATTATTTTATACTTTTCTCTACAGAGACACCACCAGAGCACCAGTCTTGGCGTGGTAGTCTGCACAGGAAGATTGACAGTAAAAAAAAACACAATAGTTGAGTGAATTTTTTAATATTTTTTGGAGTCCAGCAACAACACAGGAGTATAAATACTCCTCATTAGTGTCTATGGCAAGGAAAAAGTAAAATATAGAATTCTTTCTAGTTTAGCTCTGGAACAAACCACTGAGTGTGATAGTCTTTTGACCATTGACAAATAATAAAATGGATCCCCCAAACACCATTATCAGTAAACAATACAGCTTAGAAATAGAAATAATGGAACTAATTGCCAGTGTGCTTGTCATCACTGCCGGAGAGTATGATGGAGACACAATCTGTACCTGACCTTGGTTATGACTTAGCCTTGATCCACACACTGCACACACTTCATCAGTGGACATATCTATCACACAAAATCCATCATCAACCATCTTTGTAGTTCTACAACTGGATAGTTTACAGCCCTGTGCTTCAGATTGTTATTGGAGATATATACAAGCCTTCACTTACCTCTGTAGTAGCAGGCTCTGTGGAACAATGTCACACTTAAAAAATAAAGGAAAAAACATCTAATGCCAATTAAACGGAGAACAGGTTATCCGCTCCTATGCGGATTTTGAATTAGATTGGCTAATCTCTGTTTATGACAAGCCTTCTGAGATACCCAGGTAAGTGAGTGGATGGAGTAAAGCATAGGAAATATATGTCTGGAAGTGAGAGAAACACAAAGACAGGTATAGATAACAGCAAAGGCAGAGAATGAAAAACATCAGAATGAGGCAGAAGATCCACAGTACCTCTAAGCCAGTGATGGCGAACCTCGGCACCACAAATGTTTGGGAACAACATTTCCCATGATTCTCAACTACACTGCAGAGTGCATGAGCATCATGGGAAATGTAGTTCCAAAACATCTGGGGTGCCAAGGTTCGCCATCACTGCTCTAAGCCAACACACATGTCAAGGTATATTTATAATCAGACAAACAAATCTGGGATATTAAAATATTTTTGCGTTCTCTTGTAAGGAAACAAAACCAAGCTATTGCCAGGATGGAGAAAGGCCCAGGGCACCCCAGGCATTTGAAAGAAAAGCCTGATGTGGCATTGGAGGGGCCGAAAGGGATATAGTTAACTAGAACCTGAGCATTCTAGCTGTATACACATACCCCACTTTTAAGTACACAATGGGGTTTATTTACTAAAGCTGGAAAGTGCAAAATCAGGCTCACTTCTGCATAGAAACCAATGAGCTTCTAACCCCAGCTTGTTCAATTAAGCTTTGGTATCAAAACCTGGAAGCTCATTGGTTTCTATGCAGAAGGGAGCCTGATTTTGCACTTTCCAGCTTTAGTAAATAAACCCCATGGTGTACTTAAAAGTGGGGTATGCCTGTACTGTATGTTTCAGACTTTATAACAGCTAACGTATTAAGGATTATAAAATATTCCACTTAGGGAATAAAATCTCTTAGTAGAGTACAATATTGGGGGTACAGTATTGACCAGCACTACAAAAGTAGTGGAGACCTCACTTACAAAAATATATTAACAAGATAGAACAGGTTCACACAGGTCAACCGAGTGAATATAGTTCAGAAGGGCAGCATTTTCAATATGAAGCCAAGATCAAGAACATGGGGACATGACCTCAAACTAGTATTAGAAAGTAATATTTTAGTTGTTGATGCTTGGAATAGGCCTCTAGCAGAGGTAGTGCATCAGTCATCAGCAAGTGGATTCAAACATGCTTGTGACAACCATAGATCTACAGTATTCTTAACCACTTCCGGACCACCCACCACACATATACTGCAGCAGGGCAACCTGGCCACATGAAATTATGTACCTGTATGTCATTTTGTGCATGAGATACTATGGGATGTCTGCCAGCAAACTGCGATCGCGCCACAGAGAGGCAGAATGGGGATCTGCCTATGAACACAAGGCAGATGCCCGTTCTGACAGGGGACAACACTGAGATTGGCTGTTCCAAGTAATCAGGAACTGCAATCTCTGTGTTGCCCCAGTGAGCCCATCCCCCACACAGCTAGAACACACCCAGGGAACACAGTTAACCCTTTGATCTCCCCTAGTTAACCCCTTCCCTGCCAGTGTCATTTATACATTGATCAGTGCATTTTTTAGCACTGATCGCTATACTGGTGTCACTGGTCCCCCAGATTTTTCTGCCGCAATGTCGCAGTCCCACTATAAATCGCAGATCACCACCATTATCAGTAAAAACTATAAAAAAATGAAAAGTCCCTAAATAGATCCCCTATTTTATAGACACTATAACTTTTGCGCAAACCAATTAATATATGCTTATTGGGATTTTTTTACCATAAATATGTAAAAGTATACATATTGGCCTAAACTGATGCATAAGTTGTTTTTTTACATATTTTTTGTATTATAGCAGAAAGTAAAAAATTTTGTTTTTTTTCAAAATGTTCATTCTTTTTTTGCTTATAGCACAAAAAATAAAAACATAGAGATGATCATCAAATACCACCAAAAGAAAGCTCTATTTCTGGGAGAAAAAGGACATCAATGTTGTTTAGGTACAGCATCGCATGACTGCTCAATTGTCAGTTAAATCGACCCGTATCGAAAAATGGCCTGGTCAATAAGGGGGTAAATCCTTACTGAAGCTGAAGTGGTTAAACAAAAAAAAAAAAACATATATGAATAAAATAAAAAAATGGGACATTGGATTTTGTTTTGTCGGCACTCTTCTATTTTTCTATCGGTTAAGCCCAAAAAAAACTTTAATTAACAGATATGTGCTTCTACCTAAAGCCTAGAAAATAAACTGAGTTTAGAAACACTGCTTTAATATACTATTTGAACAATTACAGTGTTAATTTCTCTGTGTAAAGAATGTTCCAAACCCTGTAATGGCTAATACGATCATTTTAATAGCTATGGCTGGGATTTTATACAGTCAAAACTGTCTGGAGAGCTGAGAAACTGCGGCCAGGGAATTTGTTTGTCCCCTGTGAGCTCTCCATGAAACTGAGCAAAAAAGTGAGTAATGCCTGATCATGATCATTGCACTTACCAAGCCAAGATAAAAAGAAATGGATACAAGGTTTGAGCAGGAAATAGAAGCATATTTTTGCTATTTAAAGAAAACTGGTACCAGTGGAAGAATGCGGAGTTGCATTTTTTACCTCCTTCTGAAAATGCTAGCTGCCTGGAGCTTCTTCAATACTTTTTGAATCTATAATCCACTACTAGTATTGCTGTAAGTCAACAAATCCTGATCTGCATGATTGTCTTGAGACAGTGACTTAGAAAATAATAAAGCTGAATCAGAAGATGAAGGTGAAACAGCTAATTATATTTCTCATCGGATAGGTTTTCATTGACAACCCAATTTAAATATACATCATAAAGCTGGGAATAAATGTGAATCTGCATCTGTGAATCTGTGTGAATCTGCAGTGTCGGCTATTGTACTCTGACAGCCTTTACCCGTGGCTGTCATACTACCTGAACAATGCTTGCATCTAATTGGATGCAGATGCTGTTTTGTTGAGAATTTTGCACCTGTAGCCCTGTAATTCCGAAAGAGCCTCCCATGAATAAAATGTTGGTTGATTTAGCAGGATTTGACCAAAATGCCATCCCTATGCAGCCAACTTAATTTCAAGGTGTGTTCCAACCACTTCTGCCATGGTCAAAATCAGATCCAATCACTCCATCACTCTCAGTTTAATACTTTTTCAACAAATCTGAAAAGGAACTCCTGTTTTGCAAACATTAGATGGTAGGCAAAATGGTAGTGGCAATGTTTGAAAGTAAAACTAGCCATAGATGGATTGAAATGGGGCCGGTTCAGAAGGATCATCTATGTCTTTCCTGTTCAAGAAGAGTCAATCTAATGACTGACTCCTCTTGAACGGGACTGCTGATAAAGTGCTGCTCTAGTATTACTTTGGACTTGTCTGGGTAGAGATACAGTTCTGATGCTAGCCCTAATTGATGCTTACTGATAACAGAGCGACTTATTTTTAAAATATAAGACTGTATATTTTATAAAATATTTTATAAAACAATTATATTATGTTGAATTAACAAACATTGTAAATATTAAAGTGGAGTTCCACCCAAAAAAAAAAAATGCCTGTTTATAGGGAGTCCCTCGTAGTCTGCCTCCTTTGGCGCCTGGGCTCCTGACATCTCCCTTCCCTCGGCGCAGGAAGGGAGATCGCCTCTCCCTCCTCCCTCTTGTCAATCATCGGGGACACGTGACAGGTCCCAGATGATTGCGTGGCTAGTCACGGCACGTGGCGTGGCTCACGCATGTGCAGTGGGTGTTTGGCTGTAAAGCCACAGCCAGGCACCCACAGTTAAAATGCCGGCGCCGCCTAGTGGAGGGGGACTCGAGCGGGGCTTCGATCCCCCGCATTGCTGGACCCTGGGATAGGTAAGTGTCCGATTATTAAAAGTCAGCAGCTGCAGTATTTGTATCTGCTGACTTTTAATTTTTTTTTAAGCGGAACACTGCTTTAAGTCCCTGAGTCTTTTGCCACTTAGAAATATAACAGGTAACATCTATCTATTTCTATGGAGTATTGATATGTTATACGTCTTGATTTCCATATGTGCATGTTAGGCAAAATTGCATTGCTGCTATCACTTTTTTATGGCTGTCCAATAATATTGATGGTGGTTTCTCATTAACGCAAATATAATTACGTTTTGCAATTACCCAAGACAGTAAAAAGAGTATTATTTTTCCAATTATGATGTTATATACATCCCAGTGGCAATATAAACGGATAGACTTAGCTTGTTTAAATGATGTATGAGTCTGCCTAAACATTTAAACAGAGTGAATGTACTGGTTTTATTCATACTTATAATTCATCAACTCTTGCATGTGTCCATCAGTAATGTCTCTTTTGTAGCTGTTAGAGTACATTAATAATGCAAAAGGCATTGCAGACTGAAGGAGTCAATAATATTAGCATACTTTTCTAGGGTATATAAAATTCCAGCAGTAAATGCTAAGAGTTGTGATTATTGATAAGCGAATCTGTGCAGATTTGCTCTGCTGTTGATTTGTTAAATCTGGTCCTATGACCTATCTCACAAGACAAATTATTTAGGGGTGCTCAGGTACTGAACTCAACAGGTCCACTTCTACATCCTATGATGGTCCAATCTAGAACAGGGTACCCCAGCTCACACAACCTCTGGCTTACAAGACAGCATTCTACGAATAGTATGCAATTTATATAGTTAGCAGATTAGTTCATCCCCTGTTAAAAATCTGTTGACAAGACAGACCTTTGTGAATCCTAATGCAGGTGAATTATTACCTTCACCACAAGTATTACTTCAGCATAATTCCACCCACCTCCATTGTCCTAATGGAACCTGAGATTGAATGCTTAACTGAATTACCGCCTGATAGCAAAAACCTGGAGCTGCAACCCCACCATGTATATAGGCTACCCTGAGAGATATTATATTTAAAATACTGGCTATTACTCCCTAATAAATTTAAATATTTATCATAGTTTTAAGTATAAATGTTGCACAATGTTGTTAAACAAAAAATGGTAACTAACCTAGAATTGCATTCAAAATATTATTAGTGCCGCGTTATCCCTACACCCAAGTGTCCTATATAATATATTTAATTAACACTTTAAATTAATAACAAATGTGATACATTTAAATAAAAAAAATCAAGTGAAAACATGCAAAATGAATGTCCTCCTGTGTACTGCTTCAGTGCCTTGAAAAACACCAGTCCATCAGTGTATATCCTTTGTGAACTTCTTAGTATTACCCGTGTGGTAGTGCTCCACCCATAATCAAAGTGCCACCACTCTTGCGATAAATTCTCCTCAATCATCAGACAAAACATTGCTCATTGGATGAATTTCCTCATTATACAAAAGTGGTTAAAGCATCCTGTAGGCATGGCTGGATTTATGTTTCTAAAAAATGCTGGGCTCAAATGTGTATGGCGCAAAATGATACACCTAACAAATTTGTGTCAATAATTGTTAACAAGTGACATAAATACATGAAGTGTCCAGATAATTTTCAAAAAACAAAAAGACTTTGATGTAAAGGCCTACTAAGTGAAATAAAGATCCACCACTGAAGTAAAAAAAAAAGTTATTTTTGTGTGGAAGCATTGGTGTCTCGTTCCTTAAATTCCATCACCAAAGAGATATGAAGCACCCAGAGCATCCTTCAAGCCAAAAATATTATCCACTCACGAGATATACACTTGCACTACACATGTCAACAGAGGACAATTGGAGTATTCCAGAATTAAGGAGTGGTTTCCACCACTGGAGGGATATGCAACACCCAAAGTGTCCTTCAAACCCGTATGCACTCACTTGATATAAACTTGCACCACCCATATCAACAGATGACCATTAAAGTATTCCAGAGTTTGTCAGGCCTCCAGCATTTTTCTTCACAGGGACGACCTGTGAAAAATATCAGGCACTATGTGGGAAGTATAGTATAGTATTTTCATTATTAAAAAATGACAGTAGTATAGCTCCAAGAGCAATGGCGACTGGACGTCAGCATGTAACTCTGCCCCGATGCATTTTGGCTAGGGCCGCATTTATGCTCCCTGCCCCCCCCCAGAACAACTGTCCTACTCCAATTAGCTAAGCTGATTTGGTATCATTCTAAAAAGATCATATGACATTGCTGTACAATGGGCACTGACTGAAATAGAACATATGACTAAAAAGAACAGGGCAAACATTTGTTCTATTCTGTTATAAGTTCTAAGTTTACCAATCCAGTGTGAGTAAACTGAAAGTACACCACCAACAAAAATGTACCAACTGTGTAGGGGCAACAATAAAAACCTAGCCAGATCTAATTGGCAGGCTACATTCTGGGACCATTTATTAAGCATGGGAATGTGTTACTGACTAGCCTTGCCTCCATAGGCTATGGTTTAAATCCTTACATACTCAGGTATTTGTAACAATATCTGAAACTACCAAACCATTTATGGAAGACAGGAAAGACTAGCCTTGTATTAAAGATGCAAGAATTTATCAGAAATCCAGCTATTTAAAATAAAGTTGTATCAATCAGGAGCAATTTTCCAGTACACGTCAACTTTTCTAGCAGTACCTTTTATTCTGAGAACACAATCTTGGACATTTCTGTATAAGTAATGTAGCTTTGAGTATAAAACTTATAGTGGTTTATTTTTACTGTGCATACAGATTGGTAAAATGTTATTATTACTTATTCCATATAAGGCACCAAGTACTCTAGATTTTATAGCTCTTTAAAGACTGTGATGATCATTTTTAACACACAGTATTACATGTAGTAAAAACAAGACAAGCTCTTGAAATATATAACAACAAATATAAAAATATTTAAAGATGGAGAAAATGTATTCCTTTTTTACCCTAAAATGCATTTACAGGCATATAACCATACAACTAATTATGCAAAGTTGTTGCAAGCTCACAAAAAAACTATTTGCACAAATCATAAATCTTTTCTATGACTGGTGCTGACATGTAATGGCTGATGAAATGGTGATGAGCAAAAGTTAGAATTGCTTGCTGAAATTATCTTATCAACATTACACAGGAATGTATGAGTCACATGAGTGACAGCTAAGTCTAAAGTTTCACTCTGAGAATGCCATCCAGAAATAGAGCTCTTTAGATAACCCACAGTGCTCTTAGAATACTTTGTCTTTGTACAGCAAGTTCACAGCATAAACCAAAGAAAACATCTGCTTGTCCGAACCACTAACTGAACTCAGGTCAGTTAGTGATTAACAGGGTGCCCCCTAACAGGTTCTCCAAAACAAACAGGCAGCTCTTGTACACTTTTAGAGTTTTGCCAGCAGTCAGATTTTTCACCCAGCAGCAGACTACCACAGCAGAAAGAGCAAGAGAAAGAGAGCCCCAACTATCAGTTAGCTTGTGGGCAGGGTCATCTGTGCCTGTGCATGTGGGGGGGAACATTTTTTGCAGAGCATGCTCATTAAGGACCACGTGGAGATTGCGGCCATGTGAAAACCTAACAATAAGGAAGTTTCCCGACTTAGAGAATAGCCTTCACTGTGCACAGTAATAAACGTAGTTTCCTCTGAAAAGTGACTTGTCCCATGTCACTACACAATGTGACTTGTACCCACTCCACCAGTCCAGTGTCCCTCTGTTACCTCACTCCCAGTTACAGAATGGGGTCCCGCTGAGCACCTAGCATGGACCTCATGCATGCTCTCACTTAACTCATTCCTTCCCATACCTCGTGACCAGGCTATAGATCTCCGGGATGTGGGTTCAGATCTTGTTGCTATTGGATAGTAAGAAAGGGAGCCTAATAACGACTCCCTCACTACTGGAGGTTCTGCCAGACCTTACCAGATACCATGCTTAACGACCGCTTGCTTGTAGCTTGTGGCTTCACTTGTTTACCCATAGCAACCATACTCCTCTTCCTGTTTTGCCAAGTATGAACCTTTTGCAGCTATTTTACATCATATCTTATAGTGCTTTACAGATCCAAGTACTTTAGATATGACAAAACCAACATGCACCCCTTGGGGGACCAGGTTCATAACAGTTAATATAACTTTACTGAGGAAATGCATTAGAACAGGTCAACATGAACATCATCCTTCCCCTGATCCTAACTAGAATAGTGTAATAGCCCAGGCATACATCCATGAGGTGAAAGTCCATTATGGCATTGTCCATGGCTTGGATATCTTCAGAAAGCCTTAGTTTCTTCAGCAGGGCCAAATGATTGCTCTCACAGGTTAAAGCTGGAATACACTAAACTGGATGAAATCTGCAACTTGGAACTTCTGGACATCAGTCATCCTAGCTAGACACATTTAATCACCTTCCCCAGCCTGAGCCAGCTGCTGACTCAATAGACTATACAAGTTTCAACCTGCCTACAACCTCACATTTATACATATCTCTGGGTTAAATGTGGATATAGAAATGGGGCTTAATCCCTCCCAAAGCTCTACAATGTTTCAGGGCTCCAGTGCCCATAACAGAACCTATTAAGATTCTGAGAAAACAACAAGTTTATTTTCTGCCTATCAGCCATAGAGCCTGGGGACCTTTTTTTTCTTTTTCGAGGGGGGGGGGGGGGAGTTCAGGCTTCAAGTCTTCCCCAAAAAAACCTCCTTAAATGTATTATTCCTTGTATTGTTTTGGTTTTTATTTTTGTTTTCCAAAAAAACGAATAAAAGGGCAAATTCCTGTATTAACTGCCTGAAGATTATGGCTACTGGGTTATGGGGGACTTCTTTTTTATTTTTTTTACCCAAACTAGCCCTAGTAATTAACTTTTTGGCCTGTGAAATTTTCAACTGACAAAGGAAATGAAGGGAATGAAAGATAAGGAAAGGGAAAGGCAGGGAAGGGAGTTAAAGGGAAAGGCAGGGAAGGGAGGGAGTGAGGGGAGGTGTTATGTATTCCTGCCCCAGTGTGACAATGCTGTTCCTCTATAAAGTACTGTGAGGTAGGGTTCTCATCCTAGGAAAGGAAGTGTGTTACTAGTAGAATAACCAGGTCAAAATTAAAAGGGAAATACTAATAAAGCCACTACAACTAAAAACTGATAAGCCATAATATATGTATATATATATATATATATATACAAATAAAAATATATGAGTATATTAAAAAAGATCAATGCCCATAACTGTCCTTGAAGCCAACATCTTATATTCTTGTCTGTAAATTGCAAAGTTTGGTGAGCAAAAATGTTGACGCTAAACTCCAGGTCTCCCCCCCAAACTTACACACACCCTCCCAACGCCTGCTCTAACTTATTCCTGCCATTAAAAAAAATGCCATTTTGTTCACCTAAATTTGCAGTAGCATAACGTTCCAGTCCAAAATCTCTCTTCTGTTTACAAGAGATGAGGTCCTTCTTTGGATGTCTGTGTCACTTCTTATTAGCTCTTCTCTCAGGATCCAGAAGAGGAATATCAGTGGTGAAGTCAGTACAGGCAGATCTGCAACCCTGGATTACCATCCCCCGTGGTTGGACATATCACCAGCAAGAGACCCTGATGGTGAACTTAGGTGAGCACATGATTAACAGGGTGGGTGAGATGGGATTAGGTGTTGCCTTTCAGGGGACAAATTACAGCAAAATCAGTATATATAATATGACATTTTGTTTGAGATATACAGATTACTGGCTTCTGAGAAGCATTTTAAAATAGTTGCCTTCTAGTAAGGGGAAATGTAATTTTCTAAAGGATCACCTCCCACTAGGTTCATTATCATTATCCTGCTATATAATGCCATATTATACCTTCATGTTCATTCAACAACCATAGGATATTTTCTGCGGGGCTCCAGATAAATACATGCTCCATGCAGGCATTCAACATAATGTCATATAAATAGTTTGAGCAGAGAAAGCCTTCACTGTTAGATCTGTTTTGATGTAAAATAAAGTGGATGAAACCTTTTTAACAATACTCACAGCTTTGACAAAAACCCAACAAAAGGGGCCAAAGGTCTTGTCATGTCATCTATTTTCTTCTTGCCAGTGGGAGCTTGCTTGACATGCTATCAACCCTAACATGCTCTCTTACACTATCAAACATATTGATCTTGTCTGGGCAACTTATGCAGCACAGATCAGACAGATTCATCTACAGGGAATTACTTACAATAGACTTATATTTACACTTTGGGACTCATATTCAAATGCTACACAGTAACTTCAAGTCTACATTGTGACTGATATGAGCAGAATATAGTGCATGTGTCAGATTTCCTATACCTGAATAGCATTCATAGTTATGAATATTGAAGGACCTCTATTGAAAAAATATATTGCTTTCTACAAACTGTCTGCATTTCATATTTGTAATGATAGAATAATAATAGCCTTTTTTATTTTGCATATTTTAACTATTGCATGCAGACCAAGCAGTCCAGCAATAGTGTCAAGGGTTGCAACAAACTAAAACCCTTCCAGGGGTGGTTATAATTGTTACATTTTATTCACAGGATTAAAGTAGATGCAAACTGCATGTCACCTGCTTTTTTTTTTTAAAACACTTTGTTAAACAGATGCATTAAAAAAAAAAGGTTTTCATCTTTTTTTATCTTTAGTTTCATCTCTGTGTTGCTAATCCCCTGCAGTCTTTTGCAGCCACTTTCCATCTGGGTTTCCTGATGGGCACAACAGTCGATCATGTCTATGTAAATAGTGTTGAAATGGGCATTTGTAGTCTCCATCAAAAGCCTGTGTGACAAGGTGGCAACACAGAAGTACAATTGGGAGACAGTGTTGTTATCCCATACAAGCAGTGCCTGAAAATTGACCTTCATGGCAGAATCACTGGATATTATTTTAATGAAAGCTTCAGATGTAAAAATATTGAACATGATTTATGAAATGACATTACCATGTTACATAAATCTATAGTAACTGGGTTCACATATACTTAACCTGTTGCTGCCCACATAATGCCCACATGCTGCACATATGCATCCATGGATTGCTGAGGTTCCTCTTATGAGAGCACACTCCCAGCACAGTGACCAAGCTGTCAGACAGCTCTGAGTCTGTAGTAATGATCAGGACCAGGCAGGACCCCCCCCCCCCCCCTCGTTATGTGACCATTGTGACAGACAATCACAGTGATCATGTGATTGGGAAGTCCTCAACCAACCCTGGGTGTAAATACCCAGTTAAAATTATGCTGGAGCTGGCCAGGCCAGGAAGGAAGTAAAACAATTTTTGCAGCAACTATAAACACTGTTATTTTTACTGGACAGCATGTAACTATGGAGAAAAATAAAAGTAAAAATATGCAACATTAAAAAAAAAAAAAAAAAAAAAAAAAGGAATTCATGTATTAATGCGATCATTATATGTATGAACCACATGCACTTATCAGAATACATTTAGGGAAATTCAAAACAGCCCTAACAATACTTTTCTGGCGGTAGTTACCATAAGAACCTGTACCTAATTCCGGCAAGTAATTGTGCAAGTGTCAGTAACATTACCAACATGTATGACAAATCCAGGCAGTTCTTACTTTAAGAACCTGTCGCTATGGCAGTAACAAATTCCTGGAATCTGGAATTACCCTCTGGTTCTGGAATTACCACCAGTTCTTAGTTTAGGAAACTGGCAATAATAAAGAACTGAGAGACTAGCTCTCCATCAGGTCCACTTCACTTCTGATTGATGACATACAGCAGTGGGTGGAATCGAAAGCCAATTCTTGACTAAATAGTGGCTAAGAATCTGCTCACTCCTGTGTGCTGTCAATCAAAAGTAAAGTAGTCTCACATTTCCCCATCAGGCTCTATGTGCCTTGCCTGTTGATGGGCTGCTGTGTGGCAAATTTTAGCTGTGATGTGATCATGAAATAAAGCCCTGGTCTCTTTTTTTGGAGATCCCTGGTGTGCTAGTGACATATCCTTCCCTATCTACATAAATTGGGAGCAAGCACCGACACTTTTGGTGTATTCTAAAGGCTGTCTATGCCATCCTTTATGAACTCCCCCAAATAGCTTTCGCTATAGTTCTCCTTTAACTGGCTTCACTTTGTGGCTAACCAAAAATTGAGATATTAAAACAAAATAAAAAGTGTTCACTCCATGGGATTGATACATTTTAGACATTTTCTCAGTGCTATAAAACGTTGTGAAATATTGCATATGTCAGAGTGTTTTCCTAGTAAGGGTTGGCAGATATATCACTGCCTGATATTCTCGAAGAGGGAACTGCCCATCTCTAAGTGGCCTTAGTCCAGCTTCCTCTGGAAGCCATTACCATAACCTAGTTTTTCTATCTCTGGCAGAAAGGCATGCTATTTGATGTTCCTAAACAGTACAGTCTTGTACAGCATATGTCTTCTTGGATACAGTGCTGCAGATCTAATTCTAAACAAATAGATAAATTGGTAGGCAAATCAACAAACCCATTTTATGCATTCATAAATTGCTATATTACAGGCCCTTACTAAATTAATCTTCTGCAAACAATAACTGATGCTTTTAGTCCAGGGTTTTTATTTTTTCCACAAAACATTTCATACTTATCAATAGAGAAGCTGGTGCTTAAACTGCTCTTAACAGAAAGTATGTCACTTCGTGTATCATCTCACACAATTTACCCAATAAAATACCCTGACCTCTCAAAGTTAAATTGATCTGCGCTTTGTCTTGAAACATTTCTGTTAATGTTACACTTCATAAACAATGGAAAAATAATTTGAATTCCATTGCCTTTGAAAATACTTTTTCTAAAAAAAACACTTTTATTCATTTATGATGGGTTTGAAAATAAACAATTGCGATCAATTGAAAAACCAGACACTTGCCACTGATCAAATGAACCATCACATCCCATACAACAAAATGTTTAGGTTTTCACAGATCAGTTTATTATCTACATACGGCATGAGACTGTTCAATTATTGTTAGACTCGTGCACAGGAAATAGCAGAAAAAAAGAGAAGGACTTCAATGCAGAATTAAATTACACCTAAAGCCAAAACTTATTAGCTTTGGATAAAGTAGAGAATGTTTGTCCTTCTGGGTAGGCACAATTGTTAAATCTTGATGACAATGGTCACTAAAACAAACAGAATGGGTTAATCTCACCAGCAAGAACTCAGACAGCAATAAAGTGGCATATGCAGAGACGGGTTCATCATTAGACACAGCAGGCCATAGTTGGAAAAAGGTGGATTTACCCCATGGAATTATTGGCCTCACAACTTTTCCCCATTTATAATATTCTAAGCCAGGTTAGGACCACTAAAACAATAACTGTTATATGTAAAAGAGGAGATTCTAGAGTTGAGGTAAATATTTTGTGCTCTTATAAAGCTAAATTTCACCCTGGCCTTATGTGCTGAAAAAAGTAGTCATGGGGAGGGGGGTAATCAAAACCAAACCACAACAGGGCTAAACATGTTATCAGAAAACACAGCCACAGTCAGGACAGGCAGAGTACCAGTGAGGACCACCAACACCGGTAACTAAGTCAATAAGTAAATCCAAAATGCAAAGATGAGTCACACATACAAGCTAACAACTCAAAACTGATAACTTTTAGGTGTTTAGGGAAGATATTGATTTTAAGGGAGTTTGTACTTGGGGGGGGGGGGGGGGTTTGGCTAGGACAGAGACTAAAAAAACATTTCCAGAATTGGAGAGGACTATGATGTGCAAGGAGGAAGGGAGCTGTGCTAGGAAATGTACTCTTCCGGGAGAAGTATAATTCTCTTGCAATCTCAAAGGCACATTGGAAATCAATAAAATATTAGACATGTGCATTCGTTTTCGTCCGAATGCATTTTCGTCCGAATTTCAGCTATTTTCGTTTTCGTTTTGCCAAACGATAACGAAAGCACAAAATCCGAAAAACGAAAGATCCGACATAAATAAATGCTTTATTTTCGTTTTCATTGTTACAACAGTTCGATATAGAATAGGAGATTCGACGTGACTCTGACAACGTGTCTATAGAACCTGTGTTCGAATGTGCCTAACCTTACCTCTATTAGTCCAAGATTATATAGAGAAAATATTCGACAGAGAAAAAAGATTTGACAGAGAGAAAAGATTCTGCAAGATACTGTCCTAAAAAGTGTTTGGGGACCCGGGTCCTGCCCCAGGGGACATGTATCAATGCAAAAAAAAGTTTTAAAAACGGCCGTTTTTTCGGGAGCAGTGATTTTAATAATGATTAAAGTGAAACAATAAAAGTGTAATATTCCTTTAAATTTCGTAGGGGGGGGTTGTCTATAGTATGCCTGTGAAGGGGCGCATGTTTCCCGTGCTTAGAATTGTCCCTGCACAAAGTGTCATTTATGCAGGAAAAAAAGTCCTTTAAAATCACTCGCAGCTATAATGAATTGTCGGCTCCCGTAATACAGAGAACACTCATTGAAAGTCATTGATAAAAAAAAAAAAAATAAATAAAAAAAAAGCGTGGGGGTCCCCCAAATTCAATTACCAGGCCCTTCAGGTCTGGTATGGATATTAAGGGGAACCCTGCCTCAAATTTAAGAAAAAATTTGACGTGGGGTTCCCCCTAAATATCCATAACCAGACCCTTCAGGTCTGGTATGGATATTAAGGGGAACCCCGCGTCAAATTTAAAAAAAAATTGACGTGGGGTTCCCCCTAAAAATCCATACCAGACCCTTTATCCGAGCACGCAACCTGGCAGGCCGCAGGAAAAGAGGGGGGGACGAGAGAGCGGCCCCCCCTCCCTCCTGAACCGTACCAGGCCACATGCCCTCAACATTGGGAGGATGCTTTGGGGGTCTGTGACCCCTCAAAGCACCTTGTCCCCATGTTGATGAAGACAAGGGCCTCATCCCCACAACCCTGGCCGGTGGTTGTGGAGGTCTGCGGGCGGGGGGCTTATCAGAATCTGGAAGCCCCCTTTAACAAGGGGACCCCCAGATCCCGGCCCCCCCCCCCCTGTTTGAAATGGTAAGGGGGTACAAAAGTACCCCTACCATTTCACAAAGAAAGTGTAAAAAATGTTTAAATAAAACAAACACACTTTTGAAAAATTCCTTTATTAAAAATAAAAAAATAAAAAAAAGATTCCAGCGGCGGTAATCCACTCTTGCTATCCATCGACGGACGGTCATATCTCCAGCGATGTCTAATATCATCCAGCGCAGCGCAGCATCCTTCTTCTGTCTCCGTGGAGGAGACACTACAGGCATTCCGGCGGCTGACGTTTGTTATATACGGAGGGCGGGGCCACCCGTCACCTGACCCCGCCCCCCTCTGACGCAAGGGGAAACCCGGGGTTCCCCGTGACGTAGGGGTGACCCGCACCCCTCTGATGTAACACAGGCAGGTTTCCGTTAAATCAGAGGGGGGCGGGGTCACCCCTACGTCACGGGGAACCCCGGGTTTCCCCTTGCGTCAGAGGGGGGCGGGGTCAGGTGACGGGTGGCCCCGCCCTCCGTATATAACAAACGTCAGCCGCCGGAATGTCTGTAGTGTCTCCTCCACGGAGACAGAAGAAGGATGCTGCGCTGCGCTGGATGATATTAGACATCGCTGGAGATATGACCGTCCGTCGATGGATAGCAAGAGTGGATTACCGCCGCTGGAATCTTTTTTTTATTTTTTTATTTTTAATAAAGGAATTTTTCAAAAGTGTGTTTGTTTTATTTAAACATTTTTTACACTTTCTTTGTGAAATGGTAGGGGTACTTTTGTACCCCCTTACCATTTCAAACAGGGGGGGGGCCGGGATCTGGGGGTCCCCTTGTTAAAGGGGGCTTCCAGATTCTGATAAGCCCCCCGCCCGCAGACCTCCACAACCACCGGCCAGGGTTGTGGGGATGAGGCCCTTGTCCTCATCAACATGGGGACAAGGTGCTTTGAGGGGTCACAGACCCCCAAAGCATCCTCCCAATGTTGAGGGCATGTGGCCTGGTACGGTTCAGGAGGGAGGGGGGGCCGCTCTCTCGTCCCCCCCTCTTTTCCTGCGGCCTGCCAGGTTGCGTGCTCGGATAAAGGGTCTGGTATGGATTTTTAGGGGGAACCCCACGTCAATTTTTTTTTAAATTTGACGCGGGGTTCCCCTTAATATCCATACCAGACCTGAAGGGTCTGGTTATGGATATTTAGGGGGAACCCCACGTCAAATTTTTTCTTAAATTTGAGGCAGGGTTCCCCTTAATATCCATACCAGACCTGAAGGGCCTGGTAATTGAATTTGGGGGACCCCCACGCTTTTTTTTTTATTTATTTATTTATTTTTTTATCAATGACTTTCAATGAGTGTTCTCTGTATTACGGGAGCCGACAATTCATTATAGCTGCGAGTGATTTTAAAGGACTTTTTTTCCTGCATAAATGACACTTTGTGCAGGGACAATTCTAAGCACGGGAAACATGCACCCCTTCACAGGCATACTATAGACAACCCCCCCCCTACGAAATTTAAAGGAATATTACACTTTTATTGTTTCACTTTAATCATTATTAAAATCACTGCTCCCGAAAAAACGGCCGTTTTTAAAACTTTTTTTTGCATTGATCCATGTCCCCTGGGGCAGGACCCAGGTCCCCAAACACTTTTTAGGACAGTAACTTGCAAATTAGCCTTTAAAATGAGCACTTTAGATTTTGAACGTTGGAGTCCCATAGACTTTAATAGGGTTCTAAAGTATGCTATATACTAGCTCCGTCGAATCTTCTTTATACATTCGACAGACACCATAAGCCTTCAAAGACAGATTCGACCGTGATTCATGTGGATTTTCGGACGAATGCAATTTTTGAACGAAAAATGAAATAAATAAAAACGAATTTCGGGAGTAACTAAATAAATTAAGTTTTCAGACGAAAACGAAATTCCGAAACGAAATATTTTACTCTGCACATGTCTATAAAATATACTTTATTTTGTGTAAAGGAAAAACACTGAGTAATTATTTAAAATACTTGGTTTTCCTTTGCTTTGCCTGCATCAAGTCCTGATCACTGAATTCTGTATGTTGGGAGCACCTGTGGTCTGCAGTATACAAAGGAGTTGATTTACTAAAACTGGACAGTGCAAAATCTGGTGCAGATCTGCATTTAAACCAATCATCTCTGAGTTCTTTTGTTGTGTCAAAGCATAATTTAACAAGCTGAAGTTAAAAGCTGATTGGTTACCATGCACCGGCCACACCAGATTTTGCACTCTCTGGTTTTAGCAAATCAATTATTTGTGTAGCACAGTTTACATGGAGCAGCATTTAGGAATATGCAATATATGGGGCAATATGGGACAAATATTCAGCGATAGGGAATTTGTATTGTAAAGTGCAAAATAGGTACTCCTAACTGCCAAACTCTGTGTATTGTGCTATTTATCACATTTGTGTACATTATATACTCCTGACTCCTGCAATATTGTGTAATATATACTCCTGACTACTGAACTCTGTGTGTTGCTTACTCCTGCCCCTTATTCTCTGTACATTATGTTCCCTTGACACATGCACTCTGTGTTGTACATTTCCCTGATCCCTGTAATCTGTAAGTTACATACTTCTGACTCCTGCACTCTGAGCCTTGTAGTGATTTGTTGGGAAAATACTATAGGCAAGTTCACTGTTCCAGTTTAATGCTATGGCAGACCATTTAAATGAACAGGCTGCCTCCACTCAGTGAATATCAATGTGTGAAATAAGAGGATTTAACACCTCACCAGACCAGAAAGGTCTGAATTGTGCCTTATGCCGCGTACACACGATCAAACAAGCGGGTGGAAAAGTCCGGCAAACTCAAGTCCGCCGGACAATCCCCCCGTGTGTAGCCTCCGGCATACTTTTTTGACCCAAAAGTACGGCGGACTTAGAAAGTAGTTTTACACTCCAATCTTACCGCCGGACTCGCATTTCGGCGGACAATCCGGCCGTGTGTATGCCAGTCCGCCGTACTTTTGAAATGAACTGACTTTTCCCGCCCGGAGAAAAGTCTGCTCATTTCGAGCGGGTCTCCAGGTAGGCGGGGCCTGCGAAGGATACATCGCTGGCCCTGCCGCCTGGTATGGACTTAAAGGAGAACCCCAACGCTGAAAAAAATCGGCGTGGGGGTCCCCCCAGGTCCACATCAGACCCTTGTCCGAGCACGCTACCCGGCCGGCCAGGAAAGAGGGGGCGAGCGAGCGCCCCCCCTCCTGAGCCGTACCAGGCCGCGTGACCTCAACATTGGGGGTGCCTTGGGGAAGGGGGGCCGCGCGGCCCCCCACCCCAAAGCACCTTGTCCCCATGTTGATGAGGACAAGGGCCTCTTCCCGACAACCCTGGCCGTTGGTTGTCGGGGTCTGCGGGCGGGGGCTTATCAGAATCCGGGAGCCCCCTTTAATAAGGGGGCCCCCGGATACCGGCCCCCCACCCTATGTGAATGAGTATGGGGTACAATGTACCCCTACCCATTCACCTGTAAAATAAAGTACAAAAAAAACACAACACACAAGGGTTAAAATAGTTTATTGCACAGCTCTGGGGGTCTTCCGTCTTCGGGGGTCTTCTCGCCGGACTCCTCCGCTATCTTCTTGTAGCTCTTTTACTAGCGGAGGAGCCCGGCTTTCTTCCTCGCCGCCGCCCTTCTTCCGACTTCGGGGGTCTTGTCCCCCTCTTCGGTTCTTCTGCCGGGCCACTACGCCTTCTTCTAGCTCTTTTACAGGCGGTGGCCCGGTCTTCTGCCGCCGCCGCCACCGCCTTCTGTTCTTCTGTCCTTCTCTTCTTCTTCTTCTTCTTCAGATGTTGCCTCGCCGAGTCCTCCGCTCACAATGACGGGGACCGGGCACGTGGCGACTTATATAGGGACAATGGGCGGGGTCTTCGGTTGATGTCACATGGGTTGATGTCACATGGTGACCCCGCCCCCTTATGATGTCACAGTCCCGGAGGATGCTGGGACTCTCACTATGTGACGTCAACCCATGTGACATCAACCCATGTGACATCAACCGAAGACCCCGCCCCTTGTCCCTATATAAGTCGCCGCGTGCCCGGTCCCCGTCATTGTGAGTGGAGGACTCGGCGAGGCAACATCGGAAGAAGAAGAAGAAGAAGAAGAGAAGGACAGAAGAACGGAAAGCGGCGGCAGCGGCGACAGAAGACCGGGCCACCGCCTGTAAAAGAGCTAGAGGAAGGCGCGGTGGCCCGGCAGAAGAACCGAAGAGGGGGACAAGACCCCCGAAGTCGGAAGAAGGGCGGCGGCGAGGAAGAAAGCCGGGCTCCTCTGCTAGTAAAAGAGCTACAAGAAGATAGCGGAGGAGCCCGGCAAGAACGGACCCCCGAAGACGGAAGACCCCCGGAGCTGTGCAATAAACTATTTTAACCCTTGTGTGTTGTGTTTTTTTTGTACTTTATTTTACAGGTGAATGGGTAGGGGTACATTGTACCCCATACTCATTCACATAGGGTGGGGGGCCGGTATCCGGGGGCCCCTTATTAAAGGGGGCTACCGGATTCCGATAAGCCCCCCGCCCGCAGACCCCGACAACCAACGGCCAGGGTTGTCGGGAAGAGGCCCTTGTCCTCATCAACATGAGAACAAGGTTCTTTGGGGAGGGGGGGCCGTGCGGCCCCCCCTTCCCCAAGGCACCCCCCATGTTGAGGGCACGCGGCCTGGTACGGCTCAGGAGGGGGGCGCTCGCTCGCCCCCCTTTCTTGGCCGGCCGGGTAGCGTGCTCGGACAAGGGTCTGATGTGGACCTGGGGGGACCCCTATGCCGATTTTCTTCGGCGTTGGGGTTCCCCTTTAAGTCCATACCAGGCGGCAGGGCCAGCGTCGTATCCTTCGCGGGCCCCGCCTACCTGGAGACCCGCTCGAAATGAGCAGACTGGGAAGTCCGCCAGACTAAGTACGTCGGACAGACGGCTACGTGTGTACGCGGCTTTAGTGTTTCAGACTTGCGATTTTCACCAGTCTGTTTGCTTGAGTACTTAAACAGGACACTACCAGGCATCATTTTGTTGTACCTGGTAAGCTAACCATTAGTGTGTTCTGTTCAAATGGGTTCATTTGTCTCAGAGTTTGTGGCTCTACTCTGCATGTGGGTAGGTGCAGCATGATGCTGTGGGCAGAAAAACATGGAGGTCAAGTGCAGTAACAGGAATATATTGTAACAGAAGTCCAGTAACACACAGCCGACCTGGCAGGAAGGCTACCCGGCCAGGAGCACTTACAAGTTGTAAAACTATAGAAAAGTAGATTGAAGACTCAGAGGTGCAGACTGTGTCTGCCTTGAGGAGCGGAATGCAGCCTGACCGGTCCGTAACCCAAATGGGGAGGCTTCCAGGAAGGATGGCTTTTCCCTGCACTTTCCCTACTCCTCCAGAAACTTTCCATGATGCTAAGCACTCTTCCTGACAGACAGGTATCCTGTGCCTACACTGTCACTTGAAAAAATGCGTGCTAAACCCAGAAAAAGCTATTCAACAACAATACTGCGCAAATTGAACAAAAAGAAAAGTTGAAAAAAAAGGAGGGTAAAAAATAAGCTGTAAGCTGCTGACACGCTAAAATTAGGGACTTTTTAGCTGGGAGACATGTCAAAGATAAAGTGTAAGCGCTCAACTTATATATATGTGTTTCTTAAAGTGATACAAAATCATACGTGCTCCTGTGTATCAAAATATATATAGAATAACCCCAAAGAAAAAAAAGGGGATAATACTGTATTGCAACAAAAAATAAGAAAAAGATCTATAAAGTGACCTATGAATATATATGTGAACCAAAATGGGGACTGTGTGGATATTAATCCCAGTGAAAAGGAAAACCAAACAGTAACTATAAATATATGCAAATATAACTATTAACAGTAATAAAGTCCATAAGCAAACATATAGTCCATATGGAAACGTGCAAGATGTCAATCCAAACGTGTTGTGATAACAGCCAGGATTCTGTGGTATTATGACCAAAGAAGATGATATTTCACCCTGTGACGATCCCACCACCTTATAGGGTACAGGCTTACCGGATCTAGATGACCCTAGCAGACATACGCCTCAGGGGTCATTTAAAGCTTATGGTCCTAGCCAAAATGGTCCCAAGGATTGGATGTATCAATCGTGCCATGTACGATCCCCACAAACGACTAGATGTAATCACTGTTCTTCATATGCATATACAAATCCGACAACGACTCAGGCATGGAAGATGAAGAAACAAGGCCAACATGGCATAATAACGTTTTATAAAAAACCTTTAATAAAAAATTTGCTCAAACTCACATTTCCAAGGTGAACAGTAAAGCATGTCAGAAAAAAAATGGCAGTAGCGGAGTCCTCCCGACGCGTTTCGACCTACAGGTCATCATCTGGGGTGGGCTCCCACTACTGACATACTGCCTTATATAGGTACTTACACAATAAAGTGATGTCATTCCCCCATGTGTCACAATCATGCCCACTTCCGGTGTATCCAAGATGGCGGACGGGCGTGCGTTCCACGCCTCCGTTGTTATGCGTTCCACCCATGTATCCAATCTATTTGGGCCTGAAAGGCATGGTTGGAGATAGTAATAGCTCCACTTCCGGTTAGAATGGAAATGGCGGCCTGGCGTGCGTTCCACGCCTCAACAAGGATGCGTTCCACCCATTCACATTGATGTGTAGAAAAAAGAAGGGGACCTACTTAATATAATAATGTAATGAATAGCAAAAAGAGGGGGCCATCCCCCTGTATAAGTTTGCGTTTATTACAACTCACAGATGGGTATGGAGGCGTGTCGATCCCTCTCTCAAATTGCAACACGAAACCGGAAGTGTGCATCCATGATCACACAGGTACCGGAAGTGAATAAACGTCCATAAGCTTTGATTGACCCCTGAGGCGTATGTCTGCTAGGGTCATCTAGATCCGGTAAGCCTGTACCCTATAAGGTGGTGGGATCGTCACAGGGTGAAATATCATCTTCTTTGGTCATAATACCACAGAATCCTGGCTGTTATCACAACACGTTTGGATTGACATCTTGCACGTTTCCATATGGACTATATGTTTGCTTATGGACTTTATTACTGTTAATAGTTATATTTGCATATATTTATAGTTACTGTTTGGTTTTCCTTTTCACTGGGATTAATATCCACACAGTCCCCATTTTGGTTCACATATATATTCATAGGTCACTTTATAGATCTTTTTCTTATTTTTTGTTGCAATACAGTATTATCCCCTTTTTTTTCTTTGGGGTTATTCTATATATATTTTGATACACAGGAGCACGTATGATTTTGTATCACTTTAAGAAACACATATATATAAGTTGAGCGCTTACACTTTATCTTTGACGTGCTAAACCCAGAAGCCAGGGCATTAAATAGACTCTGTAAAAGAATTAAAAGAGGATGCACCAGCCTTGTGCATTACCCAAAGGATGTTTATTAATATAAGATAAAAAGAGATAGGCTCACAAACAAAACAGTAATAAAAATATTTGGCACACAGCGACCAGGTCACCTAGACTGAATCCAACAAGCTGGATGACCATCCAAATGGCTGACGTGTTTCAAGGGGAGATCCCCTCTTCCTCCCCTTGAAACGTGTCAGCCATCTGGAAGGTATATATCTTTTTATCCTATATTAATAAACATCCCTTGGGTAATGCACTGACCCTCTTTTTGTTCTTTTACAGTGTTTCCATTGGGTTCCCCCCAACCCCTGGAGGGCAGCAAGGCTTGTGCATCTGCCGGGCGCTACAGCAATCCTGTGTAACATCCAACGCCATTGTATCACCCTTGAGTACAGGAGACTTTTTTTGTTATATCGGCTTAAATAGACTCTGCTTGACCCAAGATGGCCACCAAAGCTACCAGGAGTGCCAGCATCCATTTGGATAGCTGCATTCCTGTGACAGAGGAAATCATAGAGGAATTAGATTACTCTTGATTTCCTCCCCATCTGCATTGTCGCTGTGGAAGAGCGCCACCTGCGGTGTAGAATATAGACTGCATCTGCCTAAATGCACTCAACACTTTGCCATTGTGCTCCTCTGCAAGCATTCTCGTCAAATTTGTTTATTGTTTTTTTAAATATAACAGAGATTGACAAATTTAGTAAATACAAGGTTGGTGGCACAATCTCTGCAAGCATTCTCAAAAACAGCATTGCTACAAGTAGTTGCAGCTGCAAACTAGTTATAAATTGAAGGGGTCAAATTTCCAATTTCAATGCTTTCATGCCCACCCTCTAACATCCTTTCTGATTAAATCACAGGGAACATTATTATAAAGAAAATAACTCAACAAGCTACCTATTATCATTACAGTTTCTACAACTGGCAGTGCTATTGCCAAGCTGAATATATAATTGCAAATAGGAAAGATTTTTTTTACTATAGTTACACAATTATGAGCCGTTTTACACAGGTCTCACAAAAACGTTGTGCCAATGAACTCTCTCTCCCCCCCCCCCCCCCTTCCCTCTTTCCTATGCCCACACTTTGTTGAAGTATTGTACAGCTGATTTTTTTCTGTGGTGCCATGTGGGAAATGTGGGGCAGGGGTTCAACTCAAGCGCACATGTTTAATAACATTATGCCATTAGGCATGTTAATTGCATCCTAAGGTCCACATAATGCTTATAGGGTAAGGTAGTGTTCAGGGAACTTTGCACCGTACAGCACATTAGGCATCATACCACTGAGTGAATGGAATTGTATGATTGAAATGTGGTGTGTTTATATGCTGCGTTGCAGTGCAGGGGAAATGTATCCCAATAAACGATTTGTTTTTTTACAAATCTATATATAAACAACGTATATATAAAAAAAAAAATCTAAAATAAATAATTTACGCATTATTCATACATACATACATACATACAGTATTCATCTACTTTAAATCCACTGGCATCTGACCAAACCAAAATATCAAATACCCTGTAACTGCTTATAGTATATTTCTGCTAGAATGCAGCAATGCAAAGGTGGTAAAGGTGGTATTTATTTTTGTAAAAGTAACAGTTTAACATGCATAATGAGAAGAACATATTATAAGATGATAAAAATGTAATCCAAGAATAACTTAATAAGATCCACTATATGTAATATGCCAATTAGTAGTCATTTGCATAATCACAGGCAAGTTTCTAATAGCACTTTCATTGCTTGTAAAATGTGTCTTTATCACTCCATTATTTGAGGTAACAGTAATTAGCACAGAGCTAGTGTCAAAGCGCTGTTCCTGAACAGCCTCATAATAGCTTCGTACATCTCCCTGTAACTTCAGCTCTGCTTGATAAATGACAAAAAATCTATCCCTGAAATAAAAATCAGCGTATTACAAGTCTCAGCTGAAACATATAGCTTATATAAAACATGGGTAAGAAAGGTCGATCACAATACTAAAATTGAAAAATTAAGCAGTTTAGGGCTGCTGGGATAAAACGAATTCCAAGATCCATTTTTATTATAGAATACAATGACCACTGGCCTATGATTAGATCAATATATATATAAAAAAACAAAAACAGTACAAAATCTGATGCTGGATGAGGCACTGAACAAGAAATTTGTTGATAGCCCTAGAGCGACAGTGGAACAAGTTTCAAATCTCATGGATCAATTGGTCTTCAGCCAGTTCCAGAATAAATGATATATGGACTTGCTGTATTAAAACATATGTTCTAGAGCCTCTACTTACTGTATGTAAAGGGCATGTAATGTTTCATGAGAATTAAAGCTGAAATGTAAATGGCAAAAAAAAATTGTTTTTCTAAAACTGTTTATTTAATTTATGCATGTCAGTAATTTTAAAGGGTGGCTGCATTTTTTGCGCAGTATATTGCCAAATGGATCTTGGGAGCCACTTTAAAATCTATTCATGATTCTCATATTTATAGGACAAATCCTTACTTTTATTGTATGAAAACTGGGCAATGATCTGACTAAAGGAGTTCAGAATAAACCACTTCTTGCGATAAAAAATAATAGACGTGCACTCAGAGATTAACAAAATTTGAATTAATGTAGCGCTGATCAGTAGTAAACTGCTAGCAGCAGAGCAATACATGTGAAGTTAAATTATGTTTGATAATCTGTTAAAATACAAAACATTTCAAAGCTGCATATATTATATTTGTAAGACATAGATATCTTTTTTTTTCTGAATAGATATATGAAATAAAGGATTTAAAGCTAATCTCCATGTTTCCCGTCACTTTAAATAGTTCATTTGGACCTTCACTAAGTGTTGTATTGGCTCTAAGCACTGCAAGCACTGCAAGCACTGCATTGGCTCTAAGCACTGTAAGCGCTGCATTGGCTCTAAGCACTCAGAACAATGCAGAGTTGGTTTGAACGGTGCTCAGCCATTCATAGACAGATTCTGTAAATGAATACAAAGCTTCTTTCAATGGGTTTCCTTGTTCCAGTGTTAACTGTCTAGGAGGGGATTTCCTTTACATTAGGGAATTTTCCTCCTTTTTCCTGTTGTGCCTACAAAACAGGTAAAAGGTAACTTTCTCAGTGTTACACAGATGGAAAAAAAACATACCCAACTCTATCTAAAATTAAATTAGCAATTTATCTTTTGATCTACTTTAACAACAATGCAGTCTTACTGGGTGATTGACTGAGGTGGAAAGACATCCCGTTCTCTGACTCAGCCAGTCACAAGAAGCTTTGTATTCATTCACAGAATACAAAGCTGCATATGAATGGCCCTCAAATTGACTCTTATATTGTTCTGGGTATGAGATGGCAAGTATTTGTCTAATAGCTGGAACCCAGCACTGTATACTGTATGTAGTGGAAGCTGCATGCAGTACATACAATGTTTAGAGCCAGTGCTGCACTTAGTGAAGGAAATACTTAATTTGGACCAGCTTGGTCCAAACAATTTAAAATGACAGGAAACAAGGAGATCAACTTTAAATGATGGATGGTACCAGTATGCATATGGAGATTTAAAGTATGATTAAAAAAGGACTGTGTTACAAATACCATATCTAAAGGCAAATCTTCATTTTCGGTGGCACAAGGAAGGGTAAGAAACCCTCTCATATATTTTTTTATTTTTTTCAAATATAACTTTATTCAGCACCAAATGGGGGAAGACGGTCCCCACATTATACATAGAGAATGAATGGAACAAAATAAATCATAATCACATCATGCTACAAATTTGTCATCAATTGAAGTTCTATTCCATGACAACATGACCTTTTAATGCTTATCATGAGGGAAAGAAGAAGATCATGGGACCCAAGGCCCCGGACCCATTACAAATGGGCCCAAAACCCTCTCATATTTTTATGGTTATCTATGACCCAACTAGGGAGATCCACTTTCTCTAATTTCCTAGGTAAAGGAATATCTGAAATTTTGAGTTGTTTTTAGAACAAAAAATGGGTAAATCTTTCAATGGGTGTCCTTGTTCCAGTGTTAACTGTCTAGGAGGGGATTTCCTTTACATTAGGGAATTTCCTCCTTTTTCCTGTTGTGCCTACAAAACAGTAAGTAAAGGGTAACTTTCTCAGTGTTACACAGATGAAAAAAAACATACTCTACTCTATCTAAAATTTAATTAGCAGTTTGTCTTTTGATCTACTTTAACAACAATGCAGTCTTACTGGGTGATGTGGCAAGGCTGTATGTGTTCCAGTGTGAAATGCAGGGCAAGATAAACCTTGAGTATTACAACAATAGCCAATATAATATTGTATATCAAAGAGCCTTCAGTTCAGTTATGCATTCATTCAATAATAACAAATTGTAAGCTAAAAGATTGAAAAGGCTTTCAGTCAAAGTGACCACTTTGTAAGGTAATGTACAGAAATTGGAAGTACTATGCTGAGATTATAGGGATAACAGATGAAGAGAGTCTGGATGATTGTCACCAATATTTTTATTTACTACTGTAGCAGCCCAAAGAGCAGGCAGTGCAGTAGTCAGAAATGTGTAGCCATGCCACGTTATGCTATGCATTAATAATGCAGAACAGCTGTGGGTAGATCTCTAGAGTAGAGTACTTACAGGGACAATGCTGGCTATACTACAACCAGCCATAACATTAAGATCATTGAAAGGTTAATTGAAGGTTAATCCGATCGGAGATGCGCCGTGTCCGGGTGACACAAGCGCATTGGGATATCGCCACTGCCACCCCCTCCTTCTGAAGAACGTTCCTGAACGTCCACTCAGAAGGAGAGGGCACCCACCCGGCCGTATATGTACATTGGCCGGGTGGGAAGTAGTTAAGGAATCAGGACCAGACAGATAAGTAAAACATATGTTGATTAGAAAAATGACACACATTCAATACCAACATCAGTAAATCAATAACTAAGTAAGTGAAAATTGAATGTAACAAAAAGAAAAACAAGTAATAACCTAACTAACTAATAAAATACAAGTGGGGGAATACACATGAGAAGACAGACAGATACAAGGGGAGCAGGTAGCCAGTAATGGAAGCAGAAAGCAGGTTGCAGGGGAACAGGTCTCCGGATCAGGGAACTAGGAACCGGAACGGATCAGGCTCAGGCAGGGTCACAGCTTGCAGAAAGATGCTAAAGCCCTGAGCCTCAGAGAAGGGCAGGCTTATATATTCCCAATAGTCCATATCAGGTTCAGCCTGGTTACCTGTATGTCCATCTGCTGGGAGACACCCGCTGGTGGCCAGCAGAACTACACCCTTTGGTACTACAATCAACATTGTCACCAGCAGGTGGCCGAAGCAATGACACAGGTCCTGACATATATGCACTTCATCTGCATGTTTAATGGTTAATTTGGAGATGGGCTTTAAAGGAGAAGTCCAGCCTGAGCTTTTTAGGCTGGGCTTCTCCAATGGGTCACAGGAGTGCAATTCGGTTTGCACTCCTGTGAACCGTTGTCAGCAGAGAGAGGTCTGAAGTCCTCTCTCTGCTGATGTCACTGCCATCAGTTGAGGCAGCGCGTCATCCTGACTAATAAAGTCTGGATCCGCCAGCTGCCTTGATTGATGGCAGTCAGAGTGTCTAAACGAGCTGCTGAGACAGCCTATCCCCACCCCTCCACAGCTCAGCACTCTAGTGAGCGTGGAGGAGCAGAGAGGAGAGATGCTGAGTGACAATCAGAAGATCTCCTCATGGGGACGAGTGAGAACCGAGCCAACGGCGGTGTTCGGTGGCTCGGTTCTCGGTGCAGAGGTGGCAGAAGAACAGCTGCAGCATCGGTCTGGTGCTCCATCCGCCGAAGTAAGTATGAATCATAAAAAAGTTTTTAAGTTCACTTTGTATACCTTAGATGTCAACATACCACTTTGAGGATGCTGAAAGGTATATTGAGGGTTTTTTCCCGTTGGATCTCCACCTGTTTAATGTGTTTCAAATAGGTCTCACTCTTTTTGGTGAATTTTTTACTTACAGTTCAAAGAAGGAAGTGGGAGAAAGGGCCATGGCTTTTTGGCTTGGGGGAGAGCCAAGAAGTACAACAGGTGGACTCCCTTAAAAATTAAGAAGTCAGTGGGCAATTTGGTGTGTCATTTTTGGGTGGATTTCTGCATACAATTTCTAGTTATTGTAAATGCATTGCATGTTCCTAACATTTTCCATCACATCTACTAAATGTTTTGAAATAGATCATAATGATAACTTGCTAAAAATAGTACTCTTTTCAAACTGTCTTTTGACAAAAATAAAATTAGCATTTAGTTTAATGCCATATAACTTTTTTTTTCCTATTGAAAAATAGACCACGTCCATGTATCACAGACAAATTTCCTCAAACAAGTTATTCAAATATCGCAAAACACTGAACATCTGGGGAAATAACTCAGACTAAAGTGATGAATTTCCATTATCTTTCTTTGGCAAAGATTTATTTCATATGTCTCCTCTCTCTAATACAAGATATAATGCTGCTATGACAGCTTCACTCTCTCTCCAAGATGTATCTATTGCAACTCCATCTCTTTCAGCATTCAACAGTACAAGCACAAAAGAGCTAAAGGGATTCGTCAAATCAAAGGTATTAATGGGCTGACTCCTGGGCTGGGGATATCTGGTGGGACTACCAATTTAATGCACATACTTCACAAGCAGACTGAACACTAAGCTCAAAGTTGGAAATGAACAGGATCCTGGGAGGAATCAACTTAATAGCAGAAATTCCATCACAAGCTAAAACTCTGCTGAGTCCCTGTGGTGGAGAGAATGGTGGGGTGGACTGAAAGTAGATATAGATATTACACTTAAAAGATGTCATCCAGTACAATGGACTTTCCAAATGTCAGAGGCTTAACACAAGCGGAATTAGGGTTTCCTATTGTAAAAACAAAGTGACAGTGGCTACCTTTTAGCATACAGCTATGTAAAAGGGGCAACAAAAACTTGATCCTTCCACTAGGGAGATCGGTACATAAAGTAGACATGCCTGCTGAAGAAACATTAAAACCATTAGGCGTTTCTAGTATAATCAATCCACCTGTTCACTGAAAAACAGGAATAGTTAAGTACAAGGTGTGGGTGAAGGTAAAAAGGACAAACATGACTTCCCTTAAAAACCATGCATAGAAACAACGTTTTTTGAAACATTAACAATTTTATTACATATTGCGATATGTTTAATAGCACTAAGCTAAACATGTTTTAAAGTGGAACTCAACTCTCTCAATCAACATCAATTATGCTGCTAGCATTAGTAAATATGAAGGTATATTATATTTACGTGTTTTGTTTTTGTTTTTTACAATTTTTTATTTGCCTGCTGGTTTCTGGCCTATGACAAAATTATGTCATACATACCAGGAATCTTCATGGGCTTTTTTTTTTCATCTGGAGGAGGGGAGGAGGAGCTTTATCAGCTAAGCACAACCTCCTGCCTGAGCTAAGGTCAAATGGATTCCAGAAAGCAAATGCTACATGAATCATCTACCCTTATTCAAGATGGCCCCAGCTAGAAATGCTAGTGGGCTTTTTCAAAGTGATTTCTTAAAGTGGTTGTAAACCCTCCTCAGCATAAAAAAGCCTAATGAACGCTGCATGTAGATATCTCCTTACTTGCTTAGTATTGTTGTAATCCTTGTTGTTCTGTAGAATGAAGTCACTGAGCATGCCCAGATCTCCCCTGATTTAAGGCACACTCTCTATGTCTTATCTATCTGTTATCATGACTTCCTACAGCACAAAACTGAACTCTGCTAATCACTCAGAGCTTCCTCCTACACACCATGTGACCTCACATAAAGCCTACACTTGCTGAAGCTGATAAGTCTGACAAAGGCAAACATTAGACATCGGCACAAGTAAATACTATGAAATAAACAAGTAAGCTATGAACAGGGAAGCAGGGTTGCCATAGAAACATTGGATTGAGAAGGAGGCTTGGTTAAAAGTACAGGAAGTGCTAATGTAAGGAGCGGAAATACACTCCACTGTGGACTCAGAAAACAATACTTAAGATGGAGCTGCCTAACCCCTGGAAACAAGTTTTTTAAAGTTTCTTTAAACAGTAAGTAATATGCAATTTGGGCTGGATTACAGTGGCTATAGTCTAATAATTACTTATTATAATGGACTAAATTAAAAGAAGCATCAGAGTGAGAGAGTTTACTTCCTCTTTAACAAAATAAAGCATGAAGACATGGATGGATGGGTGGCTTTGTTTTGAATATTAAACATGAATTAACATGAATTAAATATAGTTTTCAGTTTGTTACAGTTTAGTTCTGCTTTAAGGAATATATAAGATAATATATAAAACCTAAAAAACTCCTTTAAATTCATATTCCATATTTATTCACTTTACTGTACATTTTAGACATTCTCAATGATCCCACTATTTTTCCCATATGGTGCATTCTGGTCCCAAGCCGCCTATGCCTTTTTATTTCAAGCACATAATGCATTGCTTCAGTAAAGGCCAAATACATTACAGTGAAATCAAATTGTTCATGCATGATCTCTGAATGATTTGTTGTCTTTTGGAACAGTGTATGAACAAATATACTAAAATCACACAAGCTTGTGTGCTATGGCAGTGTGCAGACACCCCTGGCTAGTAGTAATTAGCTGGGAAAATCCAATCTGGCCTGTTATCATCTCTTGGCCACGGGGTGTCTGCTCTGTGTCACCAGAGACATTGTAACTGTAACCTGACTGACTGTAACTGATGATCATCTGCCTGTGGGTACTTCATCTGTCAGGTGTATCTGTTCAGTGCCCAAGATAAGCCATACAATCCCAGAAAAAATAAAAGGAAGAAAATGTGTTCACATGGTTCTTATACAAAATGCAGACACCTCCCAAATGACATTTAGCGTAATCAATTTATTTCTAAATAGAAACTTGCCGAAACACAAGTGGAATTCGATTTTAATAGCTTCAAGGTTACAATTTTGTACAGCTACTAAAATGGAAAGGATTTCAACTACTGATGAGAGAATGCTTCATTGTAATCACCCAAAATGCCTATTCTATTATTACTACTATAATAAACTATAGCATAAATACGCATAACCACAGAAAACTAATTAATATACTTTAATAACTACTCCGTGACACACAAAGCAAACAGGGGCATAAATTATATCACTTACCCCAGTACACATACATACATACATGTATACTATGTTGTACAGAACTGGTAGTGGCATAACCAAAATTCTGAAGCAGCTGTGACAAGACATGGAAAACTGTGGAAATACTTAATTGACTGATAATATTTCAAAAACATGGCAATACAGGCCCAAGTACGAGATGTCTCTAAAAAGTTCAGGGAATGGTATCAGAAAACAAACAAAACAGAAGATACAAACAAATGACCTTTATTGGCCTTCAAAATAATTGCCATCCTTCACAACACACTTTTGGCAATGTTCATAAAGCTTCTGGAAACTGTTGGCAAATGCCTCTTTAGGAATCGATTGCAGAACTGCTGTCACACATTCTTGGAGTGCCTCCACAGCCGCAAAAATTGCACCTTTCATGACGCTCTTCAGGCGGGGAAAAAGAAAGACGTCAGCAGGGTCAGGAAGATGGTGAATGCCATTCCATCAATTGCAGCTTGGATTCTAGATCAAACTTATAGCACCAGGTCTCATCCCCTGTGACGATGGGTCCTGGTCACACATGGCAATGAAATCTCCAGAGGTTTCAATCCGGTTTGCTTTATGTTCATCTGTCAGCTTGTGCGGCACAAACTGAGAATGGATCTTCTGCTTACCTGCATGGTGATGGTGATGGTGCGCACCGGATCCTTACTAATTCCTCCGCCATCAATTGTAGAGTCAGTTACTGATCCCGTGCCAGCATTTGTCACACTCTGTCGCACTCGCTTGATCGTGTCTGGTGTTCTGCTTGTTGACGATGGACCCGAACGTGGCTCATCCTCAGTCATTTCCTTACCATCATGAAAACGTTTGAACCTGCCATAAAAACATTTTGTGCTCACAGCTTCTGTTCCGTACACTTGCACAAACATTTCACGTGTCTTCATTTTCCCCAATTTGTAGCAGAACCTGATGTTCACTTGTTGCTCTATTGCACTGTGACCCTACCTCCCACGCTGACTCAGGGTTTACCCTGAGGGTCATGTGTGCTCCACGGTTAGGAAAGCTTCTCGCGCACACCTGGCCTATGTACCTGTTAGATATTGTATATGGGGAAGTGGACCAATACATGGGCAGCTGTAGGAAACAGTTGAAATACCTAGGCAGTTCAGACAATACATAGGAAATTGAGGCAATTAATAAAATCCTGCCTTCACCCTCCACAACATAGATTATTTATGTACAGCCAGAAAAATGCTGTTATACAGTGGTTATAAACAGCACTAAACACTGTAAACGTGGGGCAGCTCATGTCAAAAATCCCAATGTGGAGGGGTACAGGGGCCCGATTTATACTTGAGATTTATACTTGAGATTTATACTTGAGAAAAGAGGTCCTTCATGCAGGAGGAATACTATCTGCTTTCTAAACAGTAACTGCCATGCACACTAAGTGACATCAAAGAAAATGGATGGGTAGAGGTGCATCACAGTAGGGGTCTCGGGGGGTATCAAGCAATCATGTTTGGGCTTCAAAGCTTGACTATAAAGTATAGTCAGACCTCAGAAATATTTGTGTGCATACACAGGTGATAGATTCTTCTCTGTAACCAGTCAAGGTAGGGTGGAGATTGAGCATTTTTCTCAAAAGTAGTAAAAAAAATAAATAAGAAAAGGTAAATCTTGAGAGAAAACATTGGTAAAGAGAAGGAAACCCAACTTTTCTTTTTTTGTTGACCAGACGATGAGAAAAAAAAACACATTGTTAGGTTTGTTAGGTTCATAGCACTATGAAATACCTAAAATCACTAAAGGGTTACTGAATACTTCTTTTCATCTTATACATTATGCAAATATCTGATAATGTACTAATACCATGGCTATACTTGATAATGCATATGCTGAGCCATTGGGTCTGAATGCATTGCAACTAATTTTCACCCTTACTATGCAGGCTGAGAGTGGTTTAACCTTGTGACTTGATTGCAACCTTTAAATAACCCCTGTTTGTGCTTACAGATAAAACGTTGCTCATCTAGCGATGCTGGTCATCAGTTTGGATAGTTGAAGCTCAGGTGCTGCCGTCCGCCTGTCAGGCCACAGCAGACTGATGTGTCCTCAATATCTCAAGAAGACAAATGCTAGAGACGTGAAGAAAATGATAAGCGGCTTCAAGGAAGAGAGAGCCTGACAAGGCAGCGCACTTTCATAAAGCCCCGGCCAAAGCTGAAAACGTATGGATGATATTATCATTGTATGCACAAAATGTTCAAAGGTGGACACAAAGATCAATGCAAGAGATACAGTAATTCAAAATGAAATGTGTTTTTATTAACATATTTATCAACAGAAAAATGTAATCAAAGAGTGCTGTTATGAACACTGGTTCTGTGGCTGGCACCACAAGTAAGAAGGTAACATGCATACCTAGAATGCATCTGTAAGAAGATTGGAAAAGAAATGATATCAGATTTTTATCTGGCTTCTTATTTTTCTGGCCACATTAGACAAATTTCCTTCTCTTCATATTTGCATAGTAGGTGACCATGAAATGAGGGCAATATTCATATTTATTCTCTATTGTCTGTTTCAAGTCACCGGTTCTGACTGAAGTCTAAATTAGGGAGAAAAAGGATAGAGTATTTCCAGTTTACAGCTTTTCCTCCTATACAAAAGTGCCCATACATAGGGAAAACGGTCATTGACTTTTTATTTGAGTAATACAACCAGTTGGCTGGAAAGCAATCACATTCACAGTTCTTTATTGTCAGTTGTGTTCACACACAGCAAGCCCTTAATGAACAATTTCCTTTAATCTTTCCCTACATGTGTAGTACAAAGTCAGCAGATGCATTCCATACACTAAACAAAAAGTAACAGGTATCTCACAAATCCATCAAAGTGATTTGCTCTTTATTGGTCCCTTCCGAAAGGGATTCTAAATGGTCAAAATTGCCCATACCAAAAGATAAAGGATATCTGAAAAATCGATCTCATGTTATTTGGGAGCATGAAAAAGAAACAGGAATGTAGCATATTTTAAGTCAAAGTGCTTCCACGTGACAGGGAAACCACCGTGTGTGTGTGTATAAAAAAGGCACAAGTCTGTCAAGCCCAACCTGTGTGTGTGCTTTTATGTGAATATTACATTGTATATCCTTGTATGTTAAGGTTGTTTATGTGCCTATCTAATATTTTTTTTTAATTATCTATGCTCCCTGCTGAAACCACTGCTTGTGGAAGAGAATTCCACATTCTTACTGCTCTTAGCCCTTGTATACACGGTCGGACATTCTGACGGAAAATGTCCGATCGGACCGTGTTGTCGGATGATCCGACCGTGTGTGGGCTCCATCGGACTGTTTCTGTCTGAATATCCGGAAGCATATCCGGAATATCATAATGAAATAACGTCATCACGTTCTGAATGATCGGATTTTCCGACAACTTTGTCCGACCGTGTGTATGCAACACCAGTTTCGGACAAAATCCATCGGACAAAATCCAACGGATTTGGTTGTCGGAATGTCCGACGGTGTGTACAAGGGCATGCAGTAAAGAACCCTCTAGGTAGCTATGCAGTGTTTATTCCAATAACTTCTAAATAGCTATACAGTATAATAGTGCAGCGAATGTTAATGTAGCTTCAGAGATCTGAAAGAAAGTCACAACAATTTACAGTCTTCCCTATGTACAAGTTGGAATATTGTAGCCAGTTTACCTCAATCATTTTAGGCATCCTATAGATGCAGGAGAATGGCATTCCAGCTTCCCCAAGATACAAGAAATGGAATCCTGATTTCTTATCTCATTGCTCTCTTATACTGTTTTTATGCTCTCCTGTATGTTTCCCAGATTTTGCATTTGCTTCCTCTGGTGTCTTTCTTCCTTCATTTTAGGTAGGACAAAAGTAACACTGGAACACAACAGTGGATACAATAGGGCAACAAAGTAGAATTGCTCTTGCTATGCAAATCCACAACATGCAGCAAAGTAAAAGTCTCCGAGGTGGCCACGCGTGTATATTTATTTTAGATTAGTGACTTTTAAAATACTCATGTCATTACTCTGCTGATATCTATGAAACTATAATATTACGAATTAGAGATCAGTAATGGTTGTCACTATTCTTTCTAACTACAAGTTCATTTTAAGCAAGTGATCTAGCAGGAAAACAATAGGACATTCTATTAAACAGTATAAAGACCCGTACACACCTTGATGTTCTGGTGTGTTGTGTTAATGGATATTTTTTTCATGCATAACATGAGTTGCATTAATGCAGCCTATTCAAATGGGCTAGGAATACACCAACACATAAAAAAAAAAAGGGCATGTACTGTTTTTTGCAATGCAGTGCACCACAACACAAGGTAGTGTGCCACCATGCACTATAGTGCACTGCAACACATGTGCATCAAAGTTAAATGGCACCACAATGCAAGTTGTAGTAATGCAAGCATTTCTGCAAAACACCACACTGGAGAGTTGTATATGGTTGTAATAAAAGCCAAAGTCCCTTGCATGAAAATTGGCACAGAGACCCATCATGCCTTATAAATAAATAAATAAAAAATAGGGTCCTCTTCAATCTGCTCATTTTAAATATAATTCTTTATTCTTTTTGTCTATATTTCTGTAGGTTTAATAAGTGGTGTAAAGCTTCTAAATGAAACGGAAAAGAAGGTAAAGGACAGTCATGGGTAAATAAGTGGGAAAGACAGGTACTGTTGAGCTTCATAAACCCATAGCCCAAAGAGTAGTTGCATTCTCGGCCCCCCTGCATCCATACCCTGGTTGGTGTTATGATTAGTTTAGAGCTTGTTTTATAATATGTTAGCTTTCAGTGTCGAGACTTTGGCACTAATAGTCTTCAATGCAGAGCTTCAAACACAGAGGTTAGTGTCCTATCCTAAAGTTACATAGTTACATAGTTCCATAGTAGGTGAGGTTGAAAAAAGACACAAGTCAATCAAGTCCAACCTATGTGTGTGATTATATGTCAGTATTACATTGTATATTCCTGTATGTTTCGGTCGTTCAGGTGCTTATCAAATAGTTTCTTGAAACTATCAATGCCCCCACTGAGACCACCACCTGTGTAAGGGAATTCCACATCCTTGCCACTCTTACAGTAAAGAACCCTCTATGTAGTTTAAGGTTAAACCTCTTTTCTTCTAATTTTAATGAGTGGCCACGAGTCTTGTTAAACTCCCTTTTGCGAAAAAGTTTTATCCCTATTGTGTAGTCACCAGTATGGTATTTGTATATTGAAATCATATCCCCTCTCAAGCGTCTCTTCTCTAGAGAGAATAAGTTCAGTACTCGCAACATTTCCCCATAACTAATATCCTCCAGACCCTTTATCAGCAGCTAGACCAGAGTCTTGTAGAGCGGGAGAATTATCGTTTTATCTTTGGAGTTCTAGAGAGAGTTCTAACCCTTTCCCTCAACCATTCCCTAATTCTAACAGCAACACTACTTTAAGGCCCTTTGCACACTGGGATGTGCGTCTCTCCCAGGGATTTAAATCATCGGACGTCTCCTGCATTCTGGACTTTCAGCCCGAAATGCATCCACTTGGTACAGTGGTCAGCGGGATGCTGGGCTGGATGCTGGGCCGGTCTTTCCTGGGTGCACTGCTCATAGACATCCTTGTGTGAAAGGGGCCTAATGCCCATTCAGGGTAAAATAACAAAGTATCTTGCTAGCCCATCTCATACATATGCTCCCCTTTCTTTGCAACCCCCCCCCCCCCCCCCACACACACACACATACACACCATTGCAGGTATAAGGAAGCATGTGACTATTTATCAGCTATGCATTGGGATCCTCTGCACCATAGACTAAAGATCCTACAGTGATATCAGTATCAGAAAACAACAATCTGATGTTTTTTCATACATAAGAATTTTATAACAGTTTATTTATAGTAAACCTGGATTTAGTGAAAAAAAATAATAATTTCCCTGCATATTTCTTACAGCATTGTCTTACTTAGAGAATGTTAGTTGTGTAGATGATCAACAATGTCAACTTCATGATATCGAGCTAATAAGAGAACTAGTAGAGCAGTGATTATATTCAGTGGATGAAAGCTGGTTATTGGTTTGTAGAAGAAAAATGCTGACAGTGTTGCCATATAAAATCCTGATTCTCCTTTGAGCCCCATGGACAGGAATATCATGTAAGAATTGAGGTTGAGCTCACTGCGATAGAAAGCAGCTAAGAAAAAAATACAGTAAGTAGAGAAACAATAAACAGAAAAATAATGTCTGTTTCTGACATTTTAAATCGCTGATATATTAAATTGTATAAATCACTGCTTTATAAGCTTCCTGTAGTTTCTAAAGTTCCAACTTTTTTTCTGTTAACATTATTTGTCACATTGTAGCACAACCAGCAATGTCCTGATTTACAGAGTCTATAGACATGCTTGTTGTATAAATCTCTTGTGTGACCATTTTGGAAGATAGATTTAATTTATAGGAATTTGTATGAAGGAAGGTGAGTGTGTCATTCACATAACCAAACTGAATCTAGCTCCAATTATTCTAGTGTAGATTACAATTTAAAGAATACATGATATTTAAGAATTGACACCTAGACTGATTAGGATTCATCTACCCTTCAAACCTGACAATTTTTATGCATTTTTCACTATGAGCAACATACACTATTAGAATAAAACATTATTTCAAGAAAATACAGGGCCCAAGGTAGTTTAATGGATCATATCAAATGCAAAATGTGGTAGAAAAAATATAATGCCAGGTACTAATATTACTAATACTCTTATTCAGCATGGGGACTTACTGGTTAGCACTCCTGCCTTGCAGCTTTGTGGTTTCCGGTCCAAAGTCCAATCAGGACACTATCTGCACCAAGTTTGCATGTGTTTACCTGGGATTCCTCTGGGTACTCTGGTTTCATCCCACATGCCAAAGACATGTTGATTCGCTAATTGGCTTCTGTGTAAATTGGCCCTACTATATATGCTTAAGGTCATTGTCCTGTTGGAAGATGAACCTTCACCCCTGCCTG
Source organism: Lithobates pipiens (assembly GCF_037356315.1). Taxonomy (NCBI): domain Eukaryota; kingdom Metazoa; phylum Chordata; class Amphibia; order Anura; family Ranidae; genus Lithobates; species Lithobates pipiens. The sequence continues at coordinate 71,762,321 of NW_027507790.1, forward strand.
AGATCCAGAGCACTCTTGTGCAGGTTTTCATCAAGGATGTCTCTGTACATTGCTGCATTCATCTTTCCATCAATCCTGACTAATCTCCCAGTTCCTGCTGCTGAAAAACATCCCCACAGCATGATGCTGCCACCACCACCATGCTTCACTGATATTGGTATTGGCAGGTGATGAGTTGTGCCTGGTTTCCTCTAGACAAGATGCTTGCCATTCAGGCCAAAGAGTTCCATCTTTGTTTAAACAGACCTGAGAATATTGTTTCTCATGGCCTGAGAGTCCTTCCGGTTCTTTTCAGCAAACCCCAGGTGGGCTGTCACGTGCCTTTTACTGAGGAGTGGTTTCCATCTGGCCCCTCTACCATACAGGCCTGATTGGTGGAGTGCTGCAGAGATGATTGTTCTTCTGGAAGGTTCTCCTCTCTCCACAGAGAAATGCTGGAGTTCTGTCAGAGTGGCCATCGGGTTCTTGGTCACCTCTCTGACTAAGTCCCCTCACCGTTGATCGCTCAGCTTGTCTGGGCGGCCCTCTCTAGGAAGAGCCCTGGTGGTCCCAAACTTCCATTTACAGATGATGGAGGCCACTGTGCTCATTGAGACCTTCAATACAGTAGACATTTTTCTGTACCCTTCCCCAGATTTTTGCCTTGATACAATCCTGTCTCAGAGGTCTACAGACAATTCCTTGGACTTCATGGATTGGTTTGTTCTGTGACATTCACTGTTAACTGTGGGACCTTATATAGACAGGTGTGTGCCTTTCCAAATCATGTTCAATCTACTGAATTTACCACAGGTGGACTCCAATAAAGTTATAGAAACATCTCAAGGATGATCAGTGGAAATGGAATGCACCTGAGCTCAATTTTGAGTGTCACTGCAAAGGCTGTGAAGACTTATGCACATGTGATTTTTATTTTTAGTAAATTTGCAAAGATTTCAAACAAACATCTTTCACTTTGTCATTATGGAGTATTGTTTGTGGAATTTTGAGGAAAATAATACATTTAATCCATTTTAAAATAAGGCTGTAACATAAAATGTAGACAAAGTGAAGCGCTGTGAATCCATATGCACTGTATGTGAGGTAACAACAATAGGTCGTATGCTCCTTGAGGGCAGGGACATATGTGAATATGCAGTATGTAAAGCATTGCATAAAATTGTCAGTGCTATAAGAAAAATAAATGCTATAAATGTAAAATAATGCATTTGGGTGGCATGAATAGGAATGCAATCTATACACTGGGAGGAGAACCTCTGGGGGAATCTAGGATGGAAAAGGACCTGGGGGTCCTAGTAGATGATAGGCTCAGCAATGGCAAGCTGCTGCTAACAAAGCAAACAGAATATTGGCATGCATTAAAAAGGGGATTAACTCCAGAGATAAAACGATAATTCTCCCACTCTACAAGACTCTGGTCCGGCCGCACCTGGAGTATGCTGTCCAAGAAACTATTAGATAAGCACCTGAACGACCGCAACATACGGGGATGTACAATGTAATACTGACATATAATCACACACATAGGTTGGACTTGATAGACTTGCATCTTTTTTTCAACCTCACCTACTATGTAACTATGTAACTATGTAAGAATATCTATAATAAATAAATAAATAAAATAAAAAATAAAAATGATAGCAAACTGACCTTTTAATTACATTTTAAAGCCCCGTTAAAGTGGAAGTAAACCCATCGATTTAAACAGTTAAAAAAAAATAAAAAAAAGGCATGCCGGGAATGCTAACTGCACATTGGCTGTGCTCTCAGCCAAACTATCAAACCATCCAATGGTTGGTGTCATAACGAATCACATGTGCAGCACCATAGCAGTTGAAGATTAAACAGAGGCAAAGATGGCAGCTTCCTTGGCTGAAAACGATAGGGGAGTTTACTTCCACTTTAAGGTCCTCTCACCATATTCCCTACTTTCATTTGTGGGTTTTGCAGAGCAAAAGCAAGACAAACTAGCTTTTAGCTTTCACAGTTTGTTAAAAGGCCAAAGAGAGTGAAAGCTATCATCTTTTTAATGTAACCTAGCAAACACTGCAATTTTGCTGAAATTAGAAGATTAATTTAGTTTACATTAAAGTGTAGCTGCACTTTTTATGAGTATTAATAAATGAGCATGTGGGAATTTATACGCATGTGCTCAAGTTAGATCCTCTCATGTTTACTTCAGTTAAAGAAAAACAAACTCTGGAAAGATTCACCCAAAAAGGACAGGCAGAGGGCAAATGAACAGTCACCAGTATTGCCTGTGGTCTGTCCCCACTGCTTGTAGTGTTTTGTTCTTCATGTGTGGTGGTAGCCATTTTAGTATTAGCAGGACTTTGCTTCCTCATGTCAGAGCCTCCAGTAAGGAAAACAAATTGCAGCACAGTCAGAGGCAGTGTGATTTTATTGACTTTGCATATAAATTCATAACATAAGAATTGGTGTTAGAAAAAGGTATACTTCCCTTCTGATGTATAGAAAGAAATATCCAGAGCCTACGTCAGGCTTCTATATGGAGCTTATTTACTCCCCTCCTAGTGAAACTGGCCTCTTCTATCTTCACTTAACCCCAGGAGATTTCCTCTCAGTTTGTATTGTGTCTTCAGAAAAGGAAGTGATGGGAAGTCTTCCCAATGGGACAAAAAAGGCAACAGGGGTTTTAACAATTGATTACTCAAGACCAGAACTTAAAAAAAGTTTTGGTTTTAGATAAACTTTATAATTTAGCAAGATAGATGGCTTATGCGCAACATATTACGGTGTTCTTTTGTCTACGGGGACAGAGACTAAAGAAGAAGACTTTTGTAGCCCTCGTCTCAAAACACAACAAAAAATCCATACACGAACAAGTCAGCTGCAGTTCTCTGAAAAATGCAAACGTATATCTACTCTAACATTATCCTCAGCAGATGTTTGCTGGCTTATCTCTACTGACATAATTACTAATCAAGTTCTACGAAAAAAATAGAAAAAATCCTAAGCACATTGTTTGATGTGTTCGTTAAACACACTTTACCAAATTAAAGTCTTGCTGCCACTGCCAAATGATGTGTACTTTCCAAAGTTTAACATAGTGTGGTAAGGTATTGTTAAGGACTGCCAAACATCACTGCTTTACACTAATAACTTTTCTTAAGCCTTGAGAGAAGAACAGGGAAACAAACCTGCCCTTTTAAAAGGGCACCCTTTAGAAAACCACTGCCATCTGCAAAACCGAGCATACTGCTGATCTTCAAATTAAGTATCAGCTCAACTCCAGTCACAACTCTTTGATACATACGTAAAAGTTAGATTTTGTCCTCACTGTCCTCCAGTCAAAACCCTTTGATACATAGGTAAGAGGTACTTTTTGTCCTCACTGGGAAGATTTACCATTAATTCTTGTTCTGATGATGTCAGGAGGGTGTGTGTGTCCTGAGACTGGGAGACAGAGACATACAATCCTGATGGGTGTTATAAACTTTTCCTGTTGTAATAAAATACTTTTGTTCTTGCCATGGAGAAGGCAAAGGGTGGTACAATGAACCAATACAAAAGAATACTTAAATGGAGCAGCACAGAGATGGCACTATGGTAAAATGGTAAAGTGAAGGAAGGGAGGATGTCGCAAAGGGTGATGCAATATTGTGAAAAGGGGAACAGACGATACAGTATCATTGCAACCTGTTGGAATAGGCAACTGCAATATATTAGACTGCATGTTATATCTCAACATGTTCCTGGAAGGCAATATTACTCTGGAATAAATAATTAGGGGATAGTTGGTGGACTGGTGTAGGTTGGCACCAAGGTGAGAGTGCAGGCTTGGAAAATGACAGGAACATGCAATTGTATTATGTCAGGACCTGGGTCTGAACCTGCGAACTCGGCTGTCTGGTGATGTCTCTTCTTGCTGAGCCATTGGGGAGTTGGACAGCTCCCTGGACAATCCCTTCAATAATTTTGCCTTGAACCCTATTTTTCTTGAACATGGAACTATTTGCTCCTCCCATGAAATTCCTGATTTAAGCCATATTTCTGCAAATTCTATTTGACAGATTATTGTGCTCTCTCCAGCCAATACCTCGCACTTGCCACTCCTGATGCCATCCATATCTGTGCTACCACTTTTTACCAATCTTTGGCTTGTTCCCAAACTATGCTTCTGCTTGATCCCAACCTGAAACCACTTGTTACTGACTTTTGGCTTGTTTATTGACTACGCTTCTGCTTATCACTACCTGCTATATGTGTTATTGGGTCCCCAGCTTTCTCATCTCCTGGTGGGGCGATCCTGAGGACCACGACCTGGTACTAACATGCAGCAAAACTGATCTGCACCATCAAGAGCTCTGGTGAACACAGATTAGTACGTAGGCTCCACACCTCAGACGAGCTTGTGTCATCTGCTAGGGTAACCTGCTTCTGTGCTTATCCAGCTGGTTGGTGTGTGCTACCGGCCTCAGACCCTGATTCCAGCACGTTACACATTTGGTGATGAGGACATGTAAAAGCATAGAGATGAAATTATATATAATGTACATTTTCTCCTCCTGTCCCCATTTCTGCTGGAAATGACAAAAGTGCCAAATAATTTAGCATTACAAAAAAAAAAAAAAAAAAATCTAACCTTTGATAGTTGCTCTACTAAAATTAATATAGAAACTGCTTTTATTTTTATGACTCATTCATTTGAAATGCATCATAATAAAAGGTTACCATTTATTTTTATAGAGATGTGTTTAGAACCCCCGGGGTTTTGTATCACACTGTTTCCTCACACATAATTAATCTGACACTTCATACTGGCCTACACAGTATAATTTAGTGAACAGGTGACGGAATTTACCATTCTTTCAATGGAGGGGGTGAGAGACATATTAGGGCTAGGGAATATCTTGTCAAGTGACAAGTGTCTTCATAAAAGGATGCCTTTCTCAAAAACAGACACAATGAATGCGTCTGTAGGACAGGGCCCAAGTAGAGAAGGCAGGAAAGAGAGAGACAGATGGCTTATTAGAAAATGCATTTCTTTGTCAGTGAAAAATGACTTTGACCATAGGCATTTGGGTCAGACACATGAATGGGTTAAAAAACTGACTTCTATGAATTTCAGTGGCATATAGGGAGTTTAAGACAACGTAAAGCTTAGGGGATGAGGAATACTGTAGGTTGACAAGGGAAGAAGATGACAGATTCTAGTTCCAATTCCTGGTAGAGTCTAACCCTTTACCATTGAAGTTTACAAGGGCTTGTTAGAATTGTAGTGCGTGCCGAGTACTATTCTCTGTAAGGCATGAAATTAAACAGTGATGGATGGGATAGTTCTCCTATTTATTTGGCAGAGTTTCATAATGTGGCAGTGAGGAAATATTGAGGTCTGGCTAAAACAAGGAAGGTGTAATGAGCATTGTCCAGGAAGAACGAATGCCATGTCACAAACTTTAAGAAAAGGCATCATTTTATTAAATTACACAGGTGATGGATGAGTTGTATCATTGTTGACAGACGTGTCAGCAATTCCTCAACATAGAATAAATAATGTGCTTTATGGGATCTAGTCTTGGGTTTTGAACAATAAAATTTGAACAATGATTGTAATGTATTTTTGGACAAAGACTGAGTGGGATGTGTTATCTGTAAATACAAAAAATCCCTTATCATACACAATTTAGATGTGCTTGCTTGAATGATATAACAAACTTTTTTCAGGTTCAATACCAGCAACAAAAATGTTGATCTTAAGATGTATCATCTTTGTGTTACATTTAATGGTAATTAACATTCATCCTGCAATAAAAGTGTATTGGTAATTCTGTGTTATTTGCTAAAAACATTGACAGTTCTAGATGTCTAAAAATTAAAACAATCCCTGGCTTTCCTCTCTGCCCCTGCCCTAGCTATTATATTCTAATACAGTGATGGCAAACCTTGGCACCCCAGATGTTTTGGAACTACATTTCCCATGATGCTCATGCACTCTGTAGTGTAGTTGGGCATCATGGGGAATGTAGTTCCAAAACAACTGGGGTGCCAAGGTTCGCCATCACTGTTCTAATATAAGCAAAATGTGGTCAGGCAGTCGTCCTCATTTATTCTGCATGGTTTTCTTAGCAACACCAGAGGGAAGAAGCTAATTATCACACTCTACTTGTGTTATTCCATGTAAAATATAACACTGGGCAACTTAGGAATTGTATACAAAAGGCCTTGCTACCTGGAGCTGCCAATTTAATATGTACGTTTTAACCACTTGAACACCTGCCATTTTCTAGCACTTTGTTTCCATGTGAAAATCTGGTTTTTTTTTTGCTAAAAAATAGTTAGAACCCCCAAATATTATATATTTTAAGAGGCTCTAGATAATAAATTGGTGTATTTTGCATTTTTTAATGTCACATTTTATTTGTGCAGCTGTTTTTCAAACATAGTTTTTGGGCAAAAAATTATCTTTTTTACAATTTTGCTGCAAAAAAATACAATACATAACCCAAAATATAAAAGATGATGTCACGCTGAGTAAATAGATACCAAACATGTCACGATTTAAAAAATAAAAATAAACTGCGCTCAGGAAAAAATGTAGCTATTAAAAAGGAATATAAAGAATATTAAAACATAAGAAAAATAAAGGCTGCAGCTCTAAGTGGGATACACACACTAGAATAAATATAAGAAAATTAAAAAAGCTGCGCCAATGATCCTATTCGATATTACAAAACCACACAGAGAAATATAAATAGGGAATTGATAGCCCACACAGAAGATGAATATATATTACCTAACAAATATATGTTACCTGGGCACTTGTTTATAGTTGTGTTTGGATCCACCGCGGTGACTTGATAAGCATGGACAACATGGACTTTATTTTCCTGTCCCAGCTCTTTGCAAGCTGCTATATGTTATTTTTACTTCTTTCACAATTTCTTGCAGCTGTATTTGTGTAATGTTAATGTAAAATATTTTTTAGGTAACATATATTTGTTAGGTAATATATATTAATCTTCTGTGTGGGCTATCAATTCCCTATTTATATTTCTCTGTGTGGTTTTGTAATATCGAATAGGATCATTGGCGCAGTTTTTTTAATTTTCTTATGTCACGATTTAAAATTGCGCACACCCGCACAATGGCAACAAACAACATCTTACTATCCATAGGCGATGCTTTAAAAGCCTTTACAGGTTACCACTTTAGATGTACAGAGGAGGTCCTATGCTAGAATTACTGCCCATGATCCGATATTGGCAGCGATACCTCACATGTGTGGGTTTATGTCGGTTTGTGTGCGTGCAGGACAGACGCATATGTTTGCCCTTGCACGCTAGCATGGGGGGTCGGGGCACTTTAATTATTTTTTTTGAACTAAAATGTATTTTCTTACACTGCTGCTTTAAGTTTGTTTATTTTTTTATCACTTATATTGCTTTCACAAGGAATGTAAACATCCTTGTGACAGCAATAGGGACGTGACAGGTACTCTTTATGGGGACATCTAGGGTCTATAAGATCCAAAATCCCTCCTTTGCACAAATGCCAAGATCTTTACATTTTCAAAAAATGGGGCTGTTGAGATGTTGGTAAACCGGAAGTGATGTCATACCATCAGTTCCGGGTTACCATAGCGGTGACTAGATCACAACCAATCCTGGCTTTCTTCAGGTCTCGGTCTAGCCAGCACGTCTGGTGAAATGGAAGAGCCTGAGTGAGCGGCAGAAGATGGCGGGTGGCAGGGGAATGTCCCCTCCTGCTGCTCGTAATAACAATTGAGTGGCTTGTTAGCCATTGCGGTTGTTTTACAAGAGAGCCGACCATCAACCTGCAAGGAAAACATTTTCATAAGGTCTACCCATTATTCAATATACTAAATGCATTCTTGTTTATTTATTTGCCCATGCACCCTTTGGAGATATTTTCCTAAGAGCAACTGAAGATAAATCTCCCGAAAAGGAAGATATATGACATTAAAAATCTGTAAGGGGCTCTAACCCTTCCCTGCTCCATCCAAAACAAAATAAAATGTTTTGATTGAAGTTGGATTTAAAGTATAATTGTGACAGGGCAGAAACAGCCATATTTCAGGTGACCTTTGACTCTCTCACACAGGGTTCAATTCATTAAACACTATCTGCCACTCTAAGATCAGTGGTAAAATAGCTCATAGTGGTTTCACAAAACGCCAAAATACTGCATGTGCTATTTCTTGAAGTGATGAGGTATTTTAGTAGTGAAAACTTTCAGTATCTTTGGGTCTGGTATAGATTTTGGGGTGAAACTCACCGCAAAAAACATTGTGTGAGGTCCCCCAAAATCCACACCAGCCCCTTATCCAAGAATGCAGCCTAGGTCAGGAAAAGGATAGGAGAGCAAGTGCCCCCAGCATGCCCCAGTCAATGATGTCACAGGGGGTCATAGAGCTGTCAGTTGGTGGGAACCAATCATTGGTGCAGACTGGCTTTGGGTTTTTATTTAATTTGCCTTTTTTTGGTGAAACAAGAAGACAAGGTGCTTTGCGCGGTAGTCGCCCCCCAAAGCACCCCCTCATGTTGAGAGCATGTGGCCTGGCATGGTTCAGAAGGGAGGGTGCTCGCTTATCCCCCCTTTCCTCATCTGCTACATGCCAAGATAAGGGCCTGGTATGAATTTCAGAGGGTCCTTACACCAGTTTTTTCTTGATTTTTGGTGTGCGGTTCCCCGCAAAATCCATACCAGACCTGAAGGGCCTGGTATTGATTTAGGGGGGACCCCGCACTGTTGTTGTTTTTTTTTTTTTAAATATCAGCGCCAGCTCTTCTTTTGTTTACTTTCCCACTGACAGCAGATGAGTTATAATTGTTAAGGAAACATTGGGTTCTGGCTCTTTAACAACCAGCTGATATTTTATATACATCTAAAATTCCACATGCCTGAACCACTAGTTTAGTAATGAATGCATTTATGTAAGAATTTCCTTTAGTGAATTGACTTTAATGCTGTTTTATGCAATATTTGCCCAGGGTCTTTGCTTTTTAAGGCATAATAAATTGAATTTTTTAGTATCACCAAATATTTGGAAAAAATGTGTAACTGCATTTGATATGCTTTAGTGAATTGAGCCCACAGACTTAAGAGTAGGTAAATATAACTCCGAATTTATGATCATTAAAGAATGTAACATAAATCCAATCCTGATTGGTCCTTTTAAAGTAGGGACAATGTACTAATATGCTCACTAACTGCTGGTATTACATCTAAATATAAATTTTTCTTACCTGAGGCCAGGTGTCCGCATTACTGCTTGTTTAAAGTGGAACTAAACCCTACTACCCTTTTCAGCCAAGGAAGCTTACATCGTCTTTTTGATCTGCAACTGCCATGGTGCTGCACATGTAATCAGTTATGGCACCAGCCATTTGATGGTTTGCCAGTTTTGTTGAGAGTACAACTAAATGTGACAGTTACCAGTAACTGATTTTTGAAAACATTATATCAAAAAGTTTAGTTCCGCTTGAATGTGAGCACCTCCTATTGGTGGAGGCAACACTTCCAGTGGCCAGGTCACCTCACACAGGCTTCAGAGGCAGAAGAACTCATGAGGCGGTGAAGGAATCAGTGCCCAAGAAGATGAGGAGCAAGGAAAAATGCCCAGTCCTATTGGTGGAGGACAAAAAGTGGAGGAAACTGTGACTTTGATCCCTTATACTGCAAGATGGCTAAGGAAGAGGTGTTTGAAAATAAGACTGACGAGTGTAGAAACTGATGTACCATTTAAACCTCATTTATTTATCTGGTGATGGGCTTCTAAAAGTTTCAGTTATACTGTTGTATATAGTCTCTAAACTTTAGTGCATTGTTTGTGAGCCCTGAGTACACAAACACTAATATGACATATAATATAATGATATTAGACTTTAGGCCTATGTGAAAGATAAAACTAATGGAGAGCTCCCTTTGTCATACATAAGCTGCCAATGTTCTATATTTCTAAATCAATACAGGCAATATATCACTTATCACTTATTTAATAAAGTGACAAAAAGAAATGTCTTTTCTATTGACATCATGCATGCAAATGGAAACGATTAACTGAAGGGAATGTATTTACCTTAAAGAAGAGGGGATTCAGGGCAACATAACCTTGCACAAAATGGTTTATTTAATAAATTCTATGGAAAGTTGCACAGTTTAATGCCAGTGGAAATACACTATCAGGAAAAGGAGTTTAACCTCCACATACAGAAAAAGTCCCCATTTTGAAGGCTTATAGGCAAGTTAGTGGCTATTAAAAGGGTATGGGGGTCCGGGTACTGCCCTGGGGGACATGTTTCAATGCAAAAACATTTTTTTTAAATGATGCTTAAAGTACAACAATAAAAATAAAAAAATCCTTTAAATATAGTGCTTGTGGGTACCCTTAGTCTGCCTGTAAGGGGTGCATCTGTAGCATGTACTGCAACAGCAAAGATTCAATTTTTAAAGCAAAAAAAAGTCAAATCACATTTAAATTGCCTAAAATCCATAACAGACCCTTATCCGAGCATGCAGCCTGGCAGTCCAAGAAAGGGAGGGACTAGCGAGCAGCTTCCTCTCCTGAACCATCCCAGGCCACATGCCCTTGAACAAGGGGGCCCCCAGATCCCAGCCCCCCATGTGAATGAGTTTGGGGTATGTAGTACCCCTTCTTATTCAACAAAAAAGTGTAAAAATATATAAAAACAGGAGGCGTTTTTTGACAATTCCTTTATTTAAATAAAAAAAACAGTGTCCCTCGGTAAATCCATCGTCAATCATGATGATGATGCCACTGCTGGACCTAAAAAAAAAAAAGATCCACTGTCAACTAAGGCAAACCGCCGAATGCCTGACTTGCTGATTATCAGATTCTATATAGGTAGGGACGGGGCTACCTGGCGACGTCACCTGGTGACACTGCCTCTATCACAAGGGGGCAGCGCCACCAGGTGACACCGCCAGGTGGCTCCGCCCCATACCCATATAAGAACTGTCAAACAGCAAGCCAGGCATTTGGCAGTTTGCCTTAGTTAACGGTGGAGCACTTTTTTCTTTTTCGGGTCTGGTGGTGGCATCAGTGTTGTGATCAACAATGGATTTACATCAGAAGACACTGTCCTTATTTTTAATAAAGGAATTGTCAAAAACTGCCTATTTTTATTTATTTTTGCGCTCTTTAGATGAATGGGTGCCCTGGGGTGGGACCACCAGCCAGGGTTGTGGGGATGAGGCCCTTGTACCCACCTGAATACCGGGCCTGCATCTAGAGGCATCATTCAGATATCATTCTTTGCAGCCGGCGATTCTGTGCACAGTAAGTATGATCATAGCGGCAGTTCCACTGCTTGATCATTCTTATAGGTGACTTCCCCCCTCCATCGCCATCCGGTGCTTCTCCCGGCTCTCCCGTGCTATCGGGGGCCAGAGAAAGAATCAGCCGGTGCTGGATGAGGACAATAGAGATTTCCGATGACCAGATGGTCACCAGTCATCTCTATGACCGTCGGAGGCCCAGGTACCTGGAAATAAATAAAGCACGGCTATCAGCATGAGATGGGTGATTTTTTTCCCAATCTCATGCTTTCCAGCCTGGAGGAGAGATGTGAGGTCTTATTGACCCCGCATCCCTCCATAAAGAGGACCTGTCACATAGATTCATATTACAAGGGATGTTTACATTCCTTGTAACAGGAATAAAAGTGATAAAAAAATGTAAAAAACATCGAAAAAATAAAAAAAAATGAAGTAAAATAAATTTAAAAAAATGTAAAATGCCCCTGTCCCTGCTAGCTGCATGCTCAGAAGCGAACGCACACGTAAGTCCCACCCACATGTGTAAACGCTGCTCAAACCACACATGTGAGGTATCGTCGTGTGCGTTAGAGCGTGTGCAACAATTCTAGCACTAGACCTCCTCTGTAACTCAAAACCTGCAACCTGTAGAAAAAATGTAAAGCGTTATTTATTGAGATTTTTAAGTAATGAAGTTTGGCGCCATTCCATGATTTTAAAGCGTGACATGTTAGGTATCTATTTACTTGCCGTAACATCATCTTTCACATTATATTAAAAATTGGGCTAACGTTACTGTTTTGTTCTTTTTTAATTCATGAAACCGCTTTTTCCCAAAAAAAGGCATTTGAAAAGTTATTGCGCTAATAATGTGTGAGATAAACAGTTGCAGTGACCACCATTTTATTCCCTAGGGTGTCTGTTAAAAAAAAACATACATAATGTTTGGGGGTTCTGAGTAATTTTCTAGCAAAAAAATTATGATTTTTACATGAAGGAGAGAAGTGCCAGAATAGGCCGGTATTGTGGATACGTGGGTACCCATCAAAATAGGAACAGGGTGGTTTGGGGTGGAGGGGCAGAACACTCACCCCCCCATGTTGAGGGCATGTGGCCTGGTATGGTTCGGGAGGGACACTAGCTTGGCCCCCCATTTCCTGGCCTGCTAGGCTGCATGCTTGGATAAAGGTCTGGTATGGATTTGGGGGGGGGGGGGGGCTGTTTTTTGTTTGTTTTTTATGTGTGGGGTTTCATATGGTACAAATGGACTGTGATTGGCCCTGTTTGTACCATGTGATCACTGTGACCTATCATAGCTAGCAACACAATTGTATACAATGGATACCATGAAAGGAAGCCATCCATTATTTACAATTGTCATGTGATCTGCTGTGATTGATCACAGTGAGCACATGATACTGTCAGTGGGCTGGTGCAGTGATCAGTCATTCGCTGTGTCTGGTGGACAAAGTGGGTGACAGATCAGTGCAGAGCGTGGCATGTTATCAGGAGGACATCATGTGACGTCCTCCCAGAACAACAGGGTTCTGAGAGAAAGTCATTTTACAATGGCATGGGTGGGAAGTAGTTAAGTATTAAAGTGACATCAAACTCAATTTTTTTTATCAGTTGTTTTAAAATATTAAGTATATCATGGCTATGTTTTTTTAAGTCTCTTAGCATTGTTTTCAGGCTTCTTTTTGTTGTCCTGTGCACGCTCCCTATCCTCCACTGATGCACCTCATAGCTACATGTATAGAGCGAACAGTGCTGTTATGTCTGGTCCCATGCTCTACTCAATGTGTACTACAATTGCCATAGATTTGAACGTGTCTACACATAGACCGGTAGTCCATCTTAGGGGTGATCAGTAAAGGGTGGCTACTTTCACAAACACAAGGGGGGCACGGAGAACAAACATATGTGCAGGAAGTCTGAGAATAACAGAGAAAAGCTTGCATTTGAGAGATGAAATTCTCAAACAAAACGTGTCACTATAGCATTTAACATTTTTGCACATGTACCTGGTAGTAAAGATATACCTATACTTTTTTATTATCCTAAAGAGTGATGACCTCTATAGAGCCTCAGCTAACCACATTTTTTTACTGCAGGATGTAGCTGTCAAGTTGTCATGGCTGGCCAACAGCAAATGCCCTTTTTACCCTTTATTAGAAATGTCAATGCTATAAGTTTAGGTGAATAATAAAGCTGTCTTCTACAAACTTCCCCTACCTAGTGTGTGCTGCTCAATGTGTTCAATTTGGAACAAGCTAATCACTTCCTGTATAATAATGTTGGGAATCAAATGGGAACTTCTTTAATAACTTCCTAAATAATTTACATTTGATGTTCAAATTATGGAAATGATTTCAGTACATTTTAGTTTAGGCTAGAACATTTGCCTCTCATATGAAATTATTTTATGAAATTAAAGAGTCAATTATGGGCCCTCCAGCAAGGAGGAGGTTAAAGGGTCAAAAATTAGAAAAAGTGAATTTCTATTTGAACTAATCCTGAAATGCTAAAACATGATCTAAAGAGGCAGAGCAACAGAATTTAATCCGAGAAATGTGATTTTGCTTTGGAGATGATACATTGAATACACAAGTCTCAGCTTATTTACCAAATGCATATTCAGCAATGAACATCCAAAGAAATCAGGTTTTTCTTGCCCTCCACTGCTTCTCTGCCCCCTTCTTGGGATTTTTTTCTTAAACTAATCCAGACATTTTAGTTGTTGCAGCTAATGTAGGTTTGGACTCACCTCAATAATTCTCACTGCCCCGGGGAAGCTGAAATAGCAAGATAGCCTGCCTGGTAAATTAATCCATAAAATTCATATTATATAAACGGGTCACTGATTCCCCCGTTAGGATGGAAACCAGGACGATATATGCAAGAACAAGTTGTGTGATGAACAGCTTTCTTATATTGGATGAGTAATCTCCCACTGACTTTCTCTGTTCTAATTTGCAGTCCCTGTCTCACCGATTTTTACAATCTGCATCCTCATCGATTACAGCAGAGTGTCAAAAACACCATTCTTCTTATTTCACTGAATTCAGCTCCTGGAAACCACGTCTCACTGCACAGAGGCACCAATTTAAACCATCATTGACATGTGCCTTAGAGGCAGACACTGTACTCTTCATATCTAGTTGACACAGTAAACTTTGGACACATTTGTACAGGTCAACTGGCAGCAAACAGACTAATTACATAATGTTAATATGGGTCACTGACTTTAGAAGAAATCCTAATCTATGTACAGTAAACTACTTATACACATACTAAATGTGGAAAATAATAATTTAAAAAATATTTTATTAAAGTGGATCACAAGGCAAATAAAATCTACACCCGTAGTCCAGTTGTGCATGAAAAAAAAAGATATGGGTATGACCCTGTATTATGGGATCCTAAAAAAGTTACTAATGGGCTAGTAACCCAAACGGACATTTTATTGCATATATTACATATGCCTTTCACGCATCAGGAGGGGAGGAAAACTATACAAGAAAAGTATCCAGGGGTATAAAAACCAGACTCCAGAAACGTCTGAGGCATTAGAGGACAATGTGGTATATAATATCTCTTCTATACCATTAATGGACACTGAGAACAGAGAAAAAAAAAATAACACATTTGTGTTGAGACAGGATTTATATTGCTTTTATAGGCAACTTAGATGGAAAGCTTATTTTTCTTGAAATAAGGTTTACCAGATCTTGGTGTATTACCATTGTCTATTAAGAATTAAAATTTGAGAACTAAAAGTACCACTATACCTTTTATCTCATGCTTTGCCGTTGAGGTGTTCATTGATAAAGTAAATACGGAAATTGATTCCATTTTGGGTGATAGGTCTAAATTGGAACATATACCGAACACATTTAGTCACAAAAAAAAGTGAAGCTCTGTTCTTCTTGTTGGCTCAGCGAGATATTGTTATCAAACCGGCCGATAAGAGGGGAGAAATTATAGTTATGGACACCCCGTGGTATGAAGCTGAGGTATTAGGACAGCTATCAGATATGCATACTTATAAACAGTTGGACTCTTGTCCTGTTTTTCAGGTTCAGTCTAAAATAAGTGATATTGAGAGCTCTTAACCACTTAAGCCCCGAACCAATTGTCAGCCTAAGGACCAGAGATCTTTTTACAATTTTGCACTGCACTGCTTTAACTGGTAATTGCACGGTCATGCAATGTTGTACCCAAACGAAATTTGCGTCCTTTTCTTCCCAGAAATAGAGCTTTCTTTTGATGGTATTTGATTGCCTCTGCGATTTTAATTTTTTACAATATAAAAGGAAAAAGACTGAAAATTTTGAAAAAAAATGATATTTTCTACTTTTTGTTATAAGAAAAATCAAATACACTAAATTTTAGTCATACATTTAGGCCAAAATGTATTCAGCCACATGTCTTTAGTAAAAAAAATGTCAATAAGCGTATATTTATTGCTTTGCGCAAAAGTTATAGCGTCTACAAACTAGAGTACATTTTCTGTAATTTACACAGCTTTTAATTTATGACTGCCTATCTCATTTTTGAGGTGCTAAAATGGCAGGGCAGTACAACCCCCCCCCAAATGACCCTATTTTGGAAAGTAGACACCCCAAGGAAATTGCTGAGGGGCATGTTGAGCCCATTGAATATTTTTATTTTTTTCCCAAGTGATTGAATAATGACAAAAAAAAAAGTTTACAAAAAGTTGTCACTAAATGATATATTGCTCATACATGCCATAGTTATATGTGAAATTGCACCCCAAAATATATTCTGCTGCTTCTCCTGAGTACGAGATACCCTATATGTGGGACTTTTTGGGAGCCTAGCCGTGTACGGCACCCCAAAAACCAATCACTGCCTTTCTAAGGGTGCACATTTTTGATTTCACTCCTCACTACCTATCACAGTTTCGAAGGTCATAAAATGCCAAAATAGCACAACCCCCCCCCCCCCAAATGACCCAATTTTGGAAAGTAGACACCCCAAGGAAATTGCTGAGGGGCATGTTTAGCTCATTGAATATTTTTTTTTGTCCCAAGTGATTGAATAATGACAAAAAAAAAAGGTTGCCACTAAATGATATATTGCTCACACATGCCATAGTTATATGTGGATTTGCACCCTAAAATATATTCTGCTGCTTCTCCTGACCCCAAGCTATTTACTGAGAGGCATGTTGAGTCCATGAAATATTTTATATTTTGCCACAAGTTGCGGGAATATTACAAACTTTTTTTTTGCACAAAGTTGTCACTAAATGATATATTGCTCACACATGCTATGGGCATAAGTGAAATTACACCCCAAAATAAATTCTGCTGCTTCTCCTGAGTGCGGGGATACCACATGTACATATATATATATATATATATATATATATATATATATATATATACATGTATATATATATACTGCACTTGGGTGGGCTGGGTGGAGGGGAAAAACGCAGGTGCTAGCAGGTATCTGGGCTGATCCCGCTAACAATGCGTTTTTTTTAACCCTAAACTGCTGGGGACGCTAGTATAGATCTGATTGGATCAGATATTGATCTGTTCAGATACTATACCACTACGGGAGGTGTATGCTTTGTGCGTGGGTGTTAGCGGTACTGGCACTAACCTAGCCTGGGGCAACGCAGACCCTATCTGACCCTAAAACCTAATTGATATCACCCGCGGGGTGATCAGGGGGTTAAACCTTTATTGGGTAATAAATGGTGGGTGCCCTGATGCTATAAAAAGCAAACTAACCAGAGTCACCCGTAACACTTATACAGTGATCACTGGTAAAAGGGTTAACTAGGGGCAATCAGGGGGTTAAAATCTTTATTAGGTAGTATATGGGGGTCCCTGACGCTATATAAAAACCTGACGGGGAACCTAAATAACTAACTGGCTAACCAGCGTCACCAGTGACACTTATAAGTGATCGCTGGTGAAAGGGTTATCTATAGGGGCAATCAGGGGGTTAAAATCTTTATTAGGTAGTATATGGGGGTACCTAACGCTATAAAAACCTGGCGGTGAACCTAAAAAATAACTAGCTACCTAGCGGCACCAGTAACACTAATGCAGCAATCAGAAAAACGATCGCTTAGTGACACTGGCAAAAGGGGGTGAAAGGGTTACCTGGGGGCAATCAGGGGGTTAAAACCTTTATTAGGTAGTATATGGGAGTTCCGGAAGCTATATAAAAACCTGACGGGGAACCTAAATAACTAAATAACTAACTGGCTAACCAGCATCATCAGTGACACTTATACGGTGATCGCTGGTGAAAGGGTTAACTCTAGGGGCAATCAGGGGGTTAAAACCTTTATTGGGTAGTATATGGGGGTAACTAATGCTATAAAAACCTGGCTGTGAACCTAAAAAAATAACTAGCTACCTAGCGGCACCAGTGACACTAATGCAGCAATCAGAAAAACGATCGCTTAGTGACACTGGCAAAAGGGGGTGAAAGGGTTACCTGGGGGCAATCAGGGAGTTAAAACCTTTATTAGGTAGTATATGGGGGTCCCGGACGCTATATAAAAACTTGACGGGGAACCTAAATAACTAAATAACTAACTGGCTATCCAGCGTCACCAGTGACACTTATGCGGTGATCGCTGGTGAAAGGGTTAACTCTAGGGGCAATCAGGGGGTTAAAACCTTTATTAGGTTGTATATGGGGGCATCTAACGCTATAAAAACCTGGCGGTGAACCTAAAAAATAGCTAGCTACCTAGCGGCACCAGTGACACTAATGCAGCGATCAGAAAAACGATTGCTTAGTGACACTGGCAAAAGGGGAGTGAAAGGGTTAATTCTAGGGGCAATCAGGGGGTTAAACCTTTATGGGGGTAGGGGGCTACCCTGGACCCTAACACTAACTGCCCTGACACTTTTTACTGTCACAACTGGCACTAAATACAGTGATCAGTAAATAAATGATCACTGCAATCAGTGACACTGTGACTGGGAGGGGGGGGATCGGGGGGGGTTATCGGGGGGTGATTTGTGTGCCTATGTGTACCTACGTGTCAATGTAGTGATTGGTGCACTTACTATGTCCTCTCCTCGCAGTCCGGTCAAAAAGACCGCCCCGAGGAGAGTGACATCACTTCCTCCCTGCCTGTGTTTACACTACACAGGCAGGGGAAGCTTCTCATTCGTCAGGAGCGATCAAGAGGGGATGGCCAGAAACCAACGGCCATCCCCTCATCCCAGATCGCTCCTGAAGCGAAATGGACCGCCGCAGCCAGCGGGAGGGGGTCCGATCGGACCCCCCACCCGCTGGAAGGCAAGCACGTACGGGTACGTGCTTGTGCCCGTACATGCCATTCTGCCGACATATAATTACATGCGGCGGTCCTTAAGTGGTTAAAGATGGTATTATTGATAATGACATCCAGAAATGTTTAATATGCGATTATTCTATCACACCGGTAATGCATATATTACCAAAGATTCATAAAGACCTTTTGAATCCCCTCGGCCATCCTCTAGTGTCTGGAACAGTGTCAGTTACCACTCCAATAGTGCAATATTGGGATAGATGTTTCACTCCACTGGTAATCAATACCAGATCATATTTACATGATACTGGTGATTTTTTTGAGAAATATGAATACACAAGTGGCACCTGACTCTTTTCTAGTCACTTGGGACGTCTCTAGTCTTTACACTGTTATTTCACATGATCTGGGTATAGAAGCCTGCTGGCAGCTGCTGGTATAGTCACAGTGTTATAATGATAAACAAATTGATTTTCTGCTTGCATTGTTTAAAATTGTTCTTGAAGATACCCATTATTTGCAGCTTAACCACTTCAATATCAGGAAATTTCGCCCCTTCCTGCCCAGGACAATTTTCAGCTTTCAGCACTGTCACACTTTGAATGACAATTGCACGGTCATACAACACCGTACCCAAACTAAATGTTTATAATTTTCTTCCCACAAATAGAGCTTTCTTTTGGTGGTATTCGATCACCTCTGGGGTTTTTATTTTTTGCTAAACAAACTAAAAAAGACCGACATTTTTGAAAAAAAGCGTTTTTCTTAGTTTCTGTCATAAAAATTTAGTTTTCTCCTTCACTGACGGGCGCTGGTGAGGCGGCACTGATGAGGAGGCACTTATATGTAGAATTGATGGCCACTGATAGGCACTGACAGGTGGCACTGATGGGCACTGATAGGTGGCACTGATTGATGGTACTGCTGTGCACTGACAAATGGCACTGATGGACACTAATAGATGGCACTGATGGGCAGCACTGATGATGAGGTAATGACAGGTGTTACTGCTGGGTACTTATTGGCACTGGGATGAGCAATGGTTGGCACTGTGGTGGGCTCTGATTGACACTGTGACGGGCACTGATTGGCACTGTGGTGGGCACTCCCTGGTTCACGTGATGATCAGCTGTGATTGGTCCCAGATGATCACGTGGTAAGAAGCCTCTGTCAGAGGCTTCTTACTACGATCGGAGGTGCGACGTGTTAGATTGACATGCCACACTTGCAATTGCTGCGCTGCGCACCCCCGCAGGTACACATTAGCGTCTTATCCTGCTGGACATCATATGACACCCAGTCAGGATAACAGAACCACATCCCGGCTGTCAATCGGCTATAGGCCGGGAGGTACGTGGTTAAAGGGGCAGCGAGGGGTTCCAATGTTGCACCCCCGTACGCAAATATATTTATGAATATGATTGAGACCTCATTTATTTAAAATAATAAAAAGTTTACTGAACACTGTAAGGGATGTTTCAGATTTATTGATGATATTTTTGCAGTGTAAGATGGCAACACTGATAGGTGGCACTGATTGGCACTTATAGATAGAACTGATTTGCACTGACAGATGGCACTGATGGACACTAATAGATGGCACTGATGGGCGGCACTGATGAGGAGGTACTGACAGGTGTTACTGCTGGGGACTGACTGACAATGTGATGGGCACTGATTAGCACTGTGGTGGGCTCTGATTGGCACTGTGGTGAGCCCTGAAAATCTTTATTGAGGGGGCACTGACTGACAGCTATTGGGCACTGATTGTCAGCTCATGGGCACATCTGATGGGGCCTGTGCTGATAATCAATGTGCTGATTATCAGCACAGACCCCCCTCTGACAGGGAGAGACGCTGATTGGCGCTCCCTGTCAGCGTGAACCCGAGGAAAGGTGTTTACCGGCACTTCCTGGTTCACACAATGATCAGCTGTGATTGGTCACAGCTGATCACGTGGCAAGAAGCCTCTGCCAGAGGTTCCTTACCACGATCGGTGATGCAGATTGTCATATTGACAGTACACACTTGCGATCACCATGCTATGTGCCCCCACAGGCATGTGCTAGCATCTTATCCTGCTGGACGTCATATGATGCCCAGTCAGGATAACAGAACCACTTCCTGGCCGTCAATCTGCTTCTCCAGGCGGGAAGTGGTTAAAGGGGCAGCGATGGGTTCCATGTTGCACCCTCGTATGCAAATATATTTATGAATATGATTGAGACCTTGTTTATTTAAAACAATAAAATGTTTACTGAACACTGTAAGGGCTGGTTCAGATTTATTGATGATATTTTTGCAGTGTGGGATGGCGACAATGGAACCCTTTTATTGTTTGATTAGTATATCAATTATTTAGTCCCAGGTCTGAAATTGAATGTCTTGTATATCAATAGGGAGATTTAATTGTTGAACACATTGCTGAAAATAAATGGTACAAACATAGAGAGTGATCTGTTATTACACAATAGGAGTTTTAGCCCCCATGGGGTGTTTAATTTGATATCTAGGAGGGTTAAATGGGGTCATTTGGGGGGGGGGGGGGTTACAAGGGTTAAAAGAATCAACAATGTGAAGTAAGATATAATGAAATGGAAACCAGGCTTGTCAAGCAAGATTATCCAGTTTCATTTGTTAAAAAGGAATGTGTATATTTAGCAGAGAATAGGCATCACTATAGAAATGATAGGAGAATTCCATTTGTGTCACAGTATCATCCATATTCACTTTGTATCCATAATATCCTTAAGAGACATTGGGGTTTATTAACCAGTTGCCGACCACCGCACAATGATGTACGTCGGCAGAAAGGCACAGGCAGGCATATGGATGTACCTGTATGCCCCTGCCTCCCAGCGGGTGGGGTGCCCGATCAATCTCCCCGGTGGCAGCGGCAATCGGAATGCCTTCAGGAGTGATCTGTGCTGAGGGGGAGGCCACTGATTCATGGCCACCCCCTCACGATTGCTCCTGACCAATGACAAACTTTCTCTTCTTCT
This sequence comes from Lithobates pipiens, assembly GCF_037356315.1. Classification (NCBI taxonomy): domain Eukaryota; kingdom Metazoa; phylum Chordata; class Amphibia; order Anura; family Ranidae; genus Lithobates; species Lithobates pipiens. The sequence goes on from NW_027507790.1 coordinate 71,783,882, forward strand.
GTAATGCAAACAGAAGCAGAGAAAATGAGGTGAAGCCTTTTCATTCCGGCTTCCGAGGAGAGAAGACATCTAAGTGAGTGCACAAACACTACACATAGAGTAGAACACGCAGGCACACTATTCACCCCCCAATCACCCCCTGATCACCCCCCTGCACCCCCTGTCACAGTGACATCAATAGTAGTTTTTTTTTTGCTGATTACTGCATTGATGTCATTTGTGACTGTTATAAGTGTTAGGACAGTTAGTGTTAGGCCCCTTTAGGTCTGGGGTACCACCCTAACCCTCCCTAATAAAGGTTTAACCCCTTGAGCACCCCCCTGTCGCCAATGTTACTAAGCAATCGTTTTTCTGATTAGTTTCACAGGTGACGCTAGTTAGGCAGGTAAGTATTTAGGTTCGCCTTCAGCTTTTTATAGGGTCAGGTACCTGACCCTATAAAAAAAAACCTTTACTAGGTATAAACTACCTAGTAAAGGTTTTAACCCCCTGATTGCCCCCTAGTTAACACTTTCACCAGTGATCACTGTATAACTTGTTATGGGTGACGCTGGTTAGTTATTTTTTTATAGTGTCAGGGCACCCGCCGTTTATTACCTAATAAAGGTTTAACCCCCCTATCACCAAGCGGGAGATATAAGTTAGGTTTTAGGGTCTGTGTCGCCCCAGGCAGTGCCAGGTTAGTGCCAGTACCGCTAACACTCACGCATGCAGCATACACCTTCCTTAGTGGTATAGTATCTGAATGGATCAATATCTGATCAGATCTATACTAGCGTCCCCAGCAGTTTAGGGTTCCCAAAAACGCAGTGTTAGCGGGATCAGCCCAGGGCATTTTGCCCCTCCGCCTAGCCAAGCCCAGCCCACCCAAGTGCAGTATCGATCGATCACTGTCACTTACAAAACACTAAACACATAACTGCAGCGTTTGCAGTGTCAGGCCTGATCCCTGCGATCGTTAACAGGTTTTTTTTGGTAGCATTTTGATACAGTCGCTGACAGGAGCTTTTTTACTTGTGAGTCTCACCAGTGTACCACTAAATTTAGAGCCCAAAATGGCAAATCAAAGGTACACTAGTGAAGAGGCCTACATGTTTCTGAGCATGACAGATAGTGAAGAGGAAGAGGAAGTCACTCATCTGTCAGATTCAGGCTCAGAATATGATCCTGTAGACGACAGCAGCTCCATGACAGATAGCTCTGACGACGGAGTTGTGGTCCCTGCCAAGGTCAGGCGCACCAGACCCCAATCTTCTTCTGCTGTTGAGGTGCAAGAACCGCAGGACTCTCGTATGGAGCAGAGAAGTACTAGCGCCTCTATTCCTTCTGGTGAACTGGCAAGCACCAGCGGCCTAGTCCACCCTGGTCGTAGTTAAACCAGCACTGCAGTAACACATTGTGACGTGGCGAGTCCCATAATTGCAGTTCAAGCTGGTGAGGTGGCAAGCACGAGTAGTGTCCCACTGCCACCAAGAAGACAAAGACGGGCCCATCGAGCCCATAGTTCCCTTCCTGCAGAATTCGCCAATTCTAATTGGGAACCCACCACTTCTGCAGCACCCGTACTTCCCCCATTCATTGACCAACTCGGCATTCAGGTGGAAACAGTTGATTTTACGTCACTTGATTTTTATTTGCTGTTTTTCACAGAGGAGCTCTATAGATCTATTTTGGACAAAAGCAATTTGTACGCTGGTCAACACAGAGATTGGAAACCAATTACGGTTTCAAAATTTAAGACCTTTCTGGACCTATCCCTCCTCATGGGCATAACCAAAAAGAGTGAGTTGCAGTCATATTGGTCCACTGACCCAATTCACCATATGCCCGTGTTCTCTGTTTCCATGGCCAGGGCTAGATACGAGCAGATCTTGCGGTTCATGCACTTCAACAACAATAAACTCTGTTGTCCTCATGGAGACCCTGGATACGATCGGCTCTACAAAATCTGGCCCCTCGTAAACCACTTCAACCAATGTTTTGCAGACTTGTTTACTCCCCATCAAGTTGTCTGCATTGATGAGTCCCTGAATAGGTTTTTATGACGCTTGTCATTCAATCAGTATTTTCCCAGCAAGCGTGCCAGATAATGGGTCAAGATGTATAAGCTCTGTGACAGGCTATACATGTAGTTTTATGGTTTACAAGGGAAGCGATAGTCACGTAGAGCCGACAAATTGCCCTGACTACATATGAGGCGCTGGCAAGTTTGTGTGGGACTTGGTGTCACCCTTATTCGGATATAGGCATGACACCTGTTATTATTGTCCCCGCTGTCCTGACAATCCTGGTCTTTGCTCCCACGATACTCGTGCTCCCCCGATACATAGTTAAAAAAAAGAGCATATATGCCGAAGCATGGGGGCAGCAGGTGTGGAGGAGCGATTTGCTCCTAACTTTTGGGGTGGATGCCCCCATGCTTTGGCCTATATTTTTTAGACCATTCAGCTGCAGCATGACTCCAGCTCTGTCGGAGGTGATTTCACCACCACAGTTCAAAATAAAATGGTGCATGTATGCCATCATTAGAAGTGGGTGGATGAAGGGAGGTATTCTAATGGCGGGCATACCCACCGATCAATCTTTTTTTTCATTCAGCCCACAGGCTGCACGAAAAAAAGATTCCAATATATTCCCAAGGACCAGCACTGTACTGGGATATTGCTGGGATTTTGAGTGATTATACTAGAATGATGCCTGCAGGTTTAAGTATCATCTTGGTATCATTCTTTTCAGCCAGTGGTAGGATTTAATGTAAAAGCAAACCTAGCGACTAATTAGCCTCTAGATTGCTTTTACAAGCAGTGGGAAGGAATGCCCCCTCTCCCACCATCTTCCAGGGTTTTCTCTTGCTCTCCTGTCCCAACGGGGAACCTGAGAATTCAGCCAGTGGTTCCGCCAGCTGACCATAGAGCTGATCACATACCAGAATGGTTCCATTCATCTCTATGGCCTATGAAAGTGGAAGCTACAAGCATTTCATGACTTATATTTCGCCGGATATAAACAGCACCATTGGGAAATTTTATCACACCAATCTTGGTGTGGTCAGATGCTTTGAGGTCGGAGGAGAGATCTAGGGTCAAAAAACCCCAATTTTTTCAAAAAAGAGTACCTGTCACTACCTATTGCTAGCATAGGGGATATTTACATTACCTGAGATAACAATAAAAATGATTAAAAAAAATATATAAATGAAAGGAACAGTTTAAAAATAAAATAGAAAAGCAAAATAAATAATAATAAAATAAACACCTCTGCCCCCCTCCTCTCACGCAAAGGCAAGCGCAAGCGTCGGTCTGGCGTCATATGTAAACAGCAATTGCACCATGCATGTGAGGTATCACTGCAAAGGTCAGATCGAGGGCAGTCATTTTAGCAGTACATCTCCTCCATAAATCTAAAGTGGCTCCGCTGCACGTTTGTGTGCAGTTTTAAAGCATGTCATGTTTGGTATCCATGTACTCGGCCTAAGATCATCTTTTTTAGTTCATCAAACATTTGGGCAATATAGTGTGTTTTAGTGAATTAACATTTAAAAAAGTGTGTTTTTTCCACAAAAAAAAGGGTTTGAAAAATCGCTGCACAAATACTGTGTGAAAAAAAAAAAAAAAAACACCCACCATTTTAATCTGTAGGGCCTTTGCTTTAAAAAAATATATAATGTTTGGGGGTTCATAGTAATTTTCTTGCAAAAAAATTAAAAATATTTGTTCATGTAAACAAAAAGTGTCAGAAAGGGCTTTGTCTTCAAGTGGTTAGGAGAGTGGGTGATGTGTGACTAAATGTTGTGCATAAAATGCCAGAACAGTTCAAAATCCCCCCAAATAACCCCAATTTAGAAAGTAGACACCCCAAGCTATTTGCTGAGGGGCATGTCGAGCCCATGGAATATTTTATATTTTGACACAAGTTGCGGGAAAAAGAGAATTTATTTTATTATTTTTTGCCCAAAGTTGTCACTAAATGATATATTGCTCAAACATGCCATGGGCATATGTGAATTTACACCCCAAAATACATTCTGTTGCTTCTGAGTACGGGAATACCACATGTGTGAGACTTTTTGGGAGCCTAGCCCCGAAAACGACTGCCTTCAGGCTTTCTAAGGGTGTACATTTTTTATTTCACTCCTCGCTACCTATCACAGGAATGCCCAGATGGCACAAAACCCCCAAAATGACCCCATCTTAGAAAGTAGACACCCCAAGCTACTTGCTGAGAGGTATGGTGAGTATTTTGCAGATCTCACTTTTTGTCACAAAGTTTTGAAAATTTAATTTTCAAACACAAATGAAAGCTGCAAAATACTCACCATGCCTCTCAGCAAATAGCTTGGGGTGTTTACTTTCCAAAATGGGGTCATTTGGGGGGGGGGGGGTGTGCTATCTTGGCATTTTTTTGGCCTTCAAAACTGTGATAGGTAGTGAGGAGTGAAATCAAAAATTTACGCCCTTAGAAATTCTTAAGGTGGTGCTTGGATTTCGGGGCCCCGTTACACGGCTAGGCTCCTAAAAAGTCCCACACATGTTGAATCCCCGTACTCAGAAGAAGCAGCAGAATGTATTTTGGGATGTAATTCCACATATGCCCATGGCATGTTCGAGCAATATATCATTTAGTGACAACTTTGTGCAAAAAAAAAAAAATGTTTGTAATTTTCCCACAACTTGAGGCAAAATATAAAATATTCCATGGGCTCAACATGGCTCTCAGCAAATAGCTCAAGGTGTTTACGTTCCAAAATGGGGTCATTTGGGGGGGGGGGGCTATCTTGGCATTTTTTTGGCCTTCAAAATTGTGATAGGTAGTGAGGAGTGAAATCAAAAATTGACGCCCTTAGAAATTCTTAAGGCGGTGCTTGGATTTCGGGGCCCCGTATGCGGCTAGGCTCCCCAAAAGTCCCACACATGTGAAATCCCCGTACTCAGAAGAAGCAGCAGAATGCATTTTGGGGTGTAATTCCACATATGCCCATGGCATGTTCGAGCAATATATCATTTAGTGACAACTTTGTGCAAAAAAAAAAAAAAAAGTTTGTAATTTTTTCCACAACTTGGGCCAAAATATAAAATATTCCATGGGCTCAACATGCCTCTCGGCAAATAGCTTGGGGTGTTTACTTTCCAAAATGGGGTAATTTGGGGGGTTTTCAGCCATCTTGGCATTTTATGGACTTCAAAACTGTGATAGGTAGTGAGGAGTGAAATCAAAAATCTACGTCCTTAGAAATAATCGTTACTGCACCATAAGCGGTTTTGGCGCTTCTCTCTCCCCCTCCCTTCTTCTTCACAGTACAAGATGTGAAAATGTGGAACAGACTACCTCAAAAACTAATTCTGGCCAGCTCATAGATTGTTTTAAAAAAAGAGTTGGATGCACATAATTTAACTGGATTTTACCATTTATAGTTAATACCGTCAGGAGTCATTTATCCAGGGAAAATATGATTTCCCCTAGGGATGAAGAAGTATATATCCCCCCCCCCCCCCACTGGAGAAAATAGGACCATGCTTTATAGGGTTGTTTGCCTGCTTTTGGATCCACTGTGGGTGTGGGGTTCTGAGTGTGGAGGTTTTCTATTTGTCAAATTTTTTTTTTCTACTGGCTGAACTAGATGGATTTTTTCAACCTTACTACAGTATGTAAAGATATAACTGCAATTGTAGATTTCCCCTCAGTTCTTGTCCTACTGATAAAGGACACCCAACAGAAGGTATGGGTAAATTTACCCTGCTGCTTGAGTTTCACTTTAATCTCCGGAAACACATAATTTATCCTATGAATACCCAGAAACCCTAAGGATAATTAACAATAATTGGCTTTAAAATGTGTATACCCCCTGATTTTGCTTCAGACAGGATAAGGATGCAAAATATTAGTATATCAAATGGCACCTTGTGGCCCTACTGGTCCCATGCATTTTATTTCTTTATTCAGACAGTGATTAGTAGGAGAATTTGACTTTTTTTTACGAAATTCTGACAGACCTAGAAATAGAACATGTTTTAAATCTATCCAATGGAACCAATTCCTATCGGGAAAACTGTTCGTCTGCATGCTGTTCCAACGGACCAAAAACGATGTATGCTTGGAAGCAAGTACGAGACGGAGGCTATTGGCTACTAGCTATTGAACTTCCTTTTTATAGTCCCACCATACGTGTTGTACGTCACCACGTTCTTAACGATCGGACTTTGGTGTGATCGTGGGTACACATGACAGTTTCAGCGGAACTCTGTCGAAATTTGTGGCATAACTGTGTGTTATTAGATGCATACAGCTCGGTTCAGAGTGAGCCTGCAGGTGCGCTCCCAAAAAAATTGGTTTCTTATGGTGACCCTCCAAAAAGAGGAGGCGCCTGAAGCGCTGGTGGGAGGCCACAGAAGAGCAGGTTCAGGCAATACTATTGCACAGAGTAGACAATTATAACGTGTTTATTATTTTATTTAATAAAAAAATAAGCTTTACAATCACTTCAAATGCCGTCAGGTAATCACCTCTAAAGTTTTGGATTCCCCATCTCTTTCTGTCTCATTGACAGTGGTTGTTGGGACAAATAGAGGGGTGAATGTCTCCAAATGGGACCCAGGTAACAATAAAAGCATGACAAATAGTCTAACCACTTACCACAAAGTTTAATCTTTACATGCAATTTACGCTTGTTTAGTTCACTTATTCTTTTGTTTCCCTTCTCAGTTACCCCTTCATTGCTCTGGAGACTTAATTATCAGTCCTTTTGAGGTGTGTCACACAGAATACCAAGCCATTCTTTACCCCTAAGGGATATTCTGCATGTAATAGTTTGCTTATTTGGTTCTGCGTAATCAAACTCATGGTTGGAATTTTGGTTTTTATCTGTTTCAGGTGTTTAAAGCTATTTTTCCTTTATACTATGTAAACTGTACAATGTATATGTAAAGCGTTGTGTAAATTGACGGCGCTATATAAGTACCTGAAATAAATAAAATACATAAATAATATGACTGCTTCACTTGTATTTTAGTATTCACTTGTACCATCATAACTGAATTGCAAGCAGAAAACATATCTATTTATAGGTGGTTTCTGGCCACATCACATATACTATTTGCCTGATTTTTTTCTATTAAATGATTATTGGGAAAGTGTTAATTATCACATTAAATATTAAGGGTTTGTCTGGTGCTACTAAACACCATTCTTCATCCAATCATTTACTTACAGAAGATACACCTTAAGGCTTGGTTCACACTGCAGCGATGTGGGAACTCTGCAAATCCACTGCGGTTTCCCACATCACATGACTCCCAGCAGCAGTTCACACTGCCCTATGCGAACTGCTGGAAGTGTCAATTAAAAGTTTATTTCACCCCAAAATTAGTTTGCATATCGCAGTGCGATCTACAAATTCGGACAGGAATCAGATCAACATCCAGGTGATCTGATTCTGCTGCGGCCCAAAAAGGGTCCTGTGCGAGTTTGGTCCAAATACGATGCAAATTCAGCCATACTATCTGTATGGCTAAAATCACATTGCACAGACATCGCATGTGATGTGCGGTGCAGTGCAAATCACATCCGATGTCGGACATCATTGCAGTGTGAACCGGCACTTAATTTGAATTCTGGATATGGATGTTTTTGAATAGTTACAATGGTCCGGGTTAAAACAGCTGCATGGTGAACACAGAGAAACGTTTGCTTGGTATGGGCTCTATTGACATAATGCCTTGCATTTTTGGTCACTGTCCCACCTCTCCACCTTATCCAATCAGGAAACACCATGGATTAATTGAGGAAAATGCAAGTTATTATGTTAATGGTGCCTGTGCCGAGCAAGCCCCCTGTGTTCACTATACAGTAGGGCAGACCATCGGCATTGTACCTGGAAAACGGTGGTAATCATTGTAGTAGTGGTTACTACTACAGTGATTTTTAGCTTCCACAATGATTCTATATGTATGTTATATGTAGAGTTACTGTATTTTGGTCCAAGATAGACCAATATAACGATGCAAAAAAAGACTGCAGCTCATACTAAAATGTGTGTAAACTCTTCCAAAGGATATTCCATTCTTCTTCATGCAGGCATTGATAGAGACATTGCATAGCTGCTAACATACAGAACAACCATTCAAGAGAGATATAAACAAAGTAATGCAACTACTTAAGTTAAACTACGGTTGCCAACCATCTTTGTTGTTGAAGAAACTATGTAGTTAGTGTGGTTGCCGATAAGTGACATGGTATCAATCATATCTTTTCCTTGGACATAAAAGCCTTTGGCAAATACATTATTGAAATATGTCCAAAAGACATCCATAATATGCATTTACCAGAAGGCCTGCAATCTTTATGCTCTTTATGTATACATCTAACACTATTGAGAAAAGATCTAAATTGATAGCAGGCAGTATGTAGAATAATCAGTACACACCATACTGGCAGGGACTATGGAAATCCCACATTAGGCCACCATTTCCCAGGGGTTAATAACCCAACCACTGAGCATTTTTACCACATGGAAGCTAACCTTATAAAATGCAACAATGGCTTTAATATGTTACTGCAATGATCATACAAGTGATTGAATGAAAGTGTTTGGATTTCATGCAGCCAATGTTTAGTTGTCAAGGAGAGATTAATGGAACACATGGGGGGCCTTGCAGTCTCCTGCAGGTAGAGGAGGAATAATAACTGCTTATGGCAATAACAACCTTGATTCTGTCTGATTTGCTGAAAGAAAAGTGTTAATGCAACCTCAATGCAAAAATAAAAAGGCCAAAGATAAACTTAGAAACACTCATCAATAAAACAAAATAATGCTACTCTGTTCCTGGACAACCGCTGATGAAAAAGACAAGGTCTCTTAACTGCAAAGTCTGACCTTGTTTGACAAGAGAAAATGGACAGCATTAGAGACACATGCGAAAAACAAATGGACCAATTCTATCCCGCTCAAAGGTTTCAAGATTCATTGCTGTGCAATGCTTACTAAAGACCAAGGATGTTATAACAATTTTAGGTTGTTATTATGGGAGACAAATGAAAGAACTGTCAATAAAGCATGTCTACTGGATTGAAAATTTCCGGTCAGGGAAAAAATGTATGCAAGGATTTTTATAAATGTAAGTTACTTCCACCCAAAAGTTTACATCAATACACATAGGTATTTTACACACAGACCACACAATTCTGGGGGTGATTTTGTAATCTTGGGCTTCATGCACACAAGCAAAAAAAAATAAAAAATATGCAGCTTTAAATGGCCTTTTTTAATTATGATTTTTTATGCTTTTGAACCCAGCCCTGTTTCAGCCATTTTGCCCTTGAACATTGTTTTGTTTGGATATGAATCCTTGCACAAATAAATGTATTCCAGTGGCTAGAATAAATGGATATTCTGGGCAGTAGAACAGGTTTATGCTCATATGCGTCTAAAAGCCATATGCCTGCAAACGTCCATAAACACATGTAATTATACACCAAAACTAAAAAAAAATTATACTTGACTTTTGTGCCAGATCCTGGCAGAACGATCCAGCACAGATAGGAATATTTTAATGTGCATGACACCAATGTGCATAACGCTTTATTATTCAAGCGATACAGAATAATAATTGTTTTCATGTTATGCCTATAAACTAGGGAATGTCATTTTAACTATATGAAAGGGTCAAATGCCATTTCTACTGCCCAAATCGATATGTAACTTGGCAAAGTTGGGTCTCCTGTGCTTCTGGGCCCCCTAACAGTTGTAGTATAGTTTGTTAGGCTTATAGCTACGTTCTTGAATGGGTGTGCTATAAACAACAAAGAAAATATATCACGGCTGATATAAAGTATGTGTAGTGAGAATTTCCTCATTCTAGACTGATCTAGTTAGCTTAGATAGCTTAGACCAAGCTCTAAAACAACTCACGCAAAGACTTCTTTTATACAGATTTGAACGCAACTACATTCCAGGAATTTGTGAGGCCTGTCTTCCTGCTTAAGTTTACAATGCAAATTTTGATGTCTGAGATGAGGACAAATAGATTGATTTGCCCAAGGACACAAGTAGCTGACACAAGGATTCAGATCAGGACTTAAAATAAATCTTTCAGTCAGTGTCTTTAACCAGTGAGCTATCTACTCTGCAATTCATCTATATGTTCAATATTGGCAGATGCTCAGAAACATCACCATATATAATAGGAGCTGAATGTAAAACTACCATTGTTAATAAGAATAAACCACTATCCCATATAGATGATGGGACTAGGCTATCATATGTCATGGTTAACAAACAATAAAAATTTTTAAAAGGGATTTAATTACTTAAAAGTTGTAAACAGAAAACAGACTAGTTATGCCATGAAGGATAATCCTACTCATGAGGTCATGAATGATGTGTGGACAGTGTCTCTTTCTTCAGTGGTCACTGTTACAACTTCCTATTGTGATCTTTGGCATTGTAATTAGTTGAAGCTGTTATATGCAGTTAACAGACTTTCCCTGCTTCAGAATCATGCAAAATGCTAATTTTATAAATGCATCCATCATCCAATCCTCAATTTGTGCTGGAATGCAATGGTACTGCTTACCAGTACCTGGAAATGGTCCTCTACTGGGCTTCACTTCAGCAGGAGCCACTAAATGTCCTACACTTGGTCTGCTATTGAGAATGAAGTGTTCTTCCACTGCCTGGTGCTGAACTGCTGCCCTTACCTGCTCTTTAGTACTCCTGGCAAAGCATATTCTTCCCTTGTTGGTCAGGACAAGGGCCTCTCCCCCACAACCCTGGTGCTTATGGGGGTCTGCTGGTATCTTGAAGACCCCTTTAAAAATAAGGGGCCATACATACTGCTCCCCCCATGGGAATAAGTAATGGGTATACAGTACCCCCACATTTTCACAAAAATAAATGTTAAAATTAAATAAAGACACACACTTTTTGACATATCCTTTGTTAAAAAAAATCCCTCCCCCCAAAATGTTCCACAATGTAAATTCATCATCAGTCACATTATCCAGCAATGCAAATTCTCTCCAATCATGATAAACAATGCCCAATGACTCATCGAAACAAAAAATCTGCCAACCACCCAAGATGTCTGATTCTGTCTTCCAGGTAACCATATTTGGTCAATGATGTCACGGGTTGCACACCATTTTCTTTTGCTTTTTTTGTGGGGTACACCTTAAAATCCATAGGTTGCCTCCTCACTGCCTATTTTAATTCTGTAAATATTGCACCATCATGCTGCAACCTTGTGCATTACACATGGCTGCAGGGAGATTTTGGCACAGGTCTACTTGCTTAAATGGGTCATACTTGTTGGCAGTACTGACGGCAGAAACATGACGGAGGGATCATTTTTTTCAGTGTCTGCTAAGCAAAGCATCATGGCTATGGCATGTCTACACCAGTGTCTGACTGCCTTTGCAATTTAAGGGGGGGTGGATAAGGATATCCTAAAGACCTAGCTTAATCGCTCCCCAACCAAGGAGTAAAGGATCCCAAAGGAAAGAAAACAGCAAATGTACATTGAATGCCCTCACCACAAGGACTGATAAACTGCAATATAGTATATACATTTTTTTGGGGTTGAGATACACTTTAGCTTAGACAAGATATTGCCACACAAGCACTGGAACTGTTACAGTCCGCAAACAGAATATACTTTATTAGCTGTGAAGTGGAGCACAGAAAAAAATAGACAAAAGTGCAGACACTGATATTTGGCAATATTGGTATTTGCCAGGGTGCTTGGCAGGGCTGAGGCTATTGTGAGATAATAAAATCATGTCAGCTTAACTTCAATAAGACTAATTGTAATACAAAAATATCACTATTAGTCCCAAAACATAGTAGTAGTAGTTGAGTAGTTGTAACAGAAGTAGTTGAGTCTCAAAATGTTATTAATCTCTTAGTGGAGATAGATTTAATATATGGACTTTTTTTGCTCTACCTTGCCTAGCAATAACCAGCCACATACACTAGTGAATTCTGTATGTCACAACTGCTTATTCGTGTGGTCCAGTAAACAGATGTAACTCGGGGCATATGCTACTTGCTGTATTTTCAGCTATTTACATATTTACATTACAGTTATATGACTCTGGCATTCTTGTCATAATTTATTTCCCCCAGCTCATCATATACTGTATAAATGGTGTGACTGGATGACTGTGGAGGGCCAGCATTGCCTTGCTTCTCTGTCTGACTCACAGAAGATTTGCTCTCAGCCTCTCCAGACACAGAGCAGTGCACAATCTCTTTTCATTGTGTGCAGAGCATTGTAAGTGCCTTATTTTTGTCTGGCTGATGTATACCCATTCAGTGCAGCGTCAATGACCGGTGACATGGAATCTCCCAGCTGCTCGGTGCCCCAGTGCTGAACTCATCTGTTCATGGCTCCAGCAGATGTTCCTGCTTTTAGGAGAGGAAAATTTGTTTACGCACCATTTTCTTCATTAGATGATCTTATGAATGTGTATGAGAGACAGGTATTAACCCATTTCTTTCATGGAAAACTGCAGTATATTATGTTCTGAACAAGGCCCTTCAGCAAAACAAAGCTACTCATGAACTACTTCGTATGGAGTGCTGGTCACCTGCAGGTTATGGTATTTTACTTTTTTTATGCATGAAAAGAGTCTCACGAAATAAAAATAAAGACATCTCATGTGGCTGTTCACCCAAAAGAATACGTATTCACACCTTTATCCATATAATGCACTCACTAGCCTCTTCTGGGATAGATGACCTTTCCTCACAGCAGGAGGTACCAAGGATGTGGACCGGCTGCACACTATAGTAACTGCCAAATGTTCAGACTGAAAGCCAAATGGAAGTATAATACATACAACAGTTTTTACTGATGTATATAAAAAAACAGATACACTGGTAAATACTTAATATTGTTTCTCCTTTTGATCTAATCCTAGGATTGTGGCTACAGGAACTGAGAGGGAGTGATTGGATAGAGTAATATTCCCCTTTAATAAGCATGAGTTGGCAGTGCCTACATGCGTCATTCCACGCCTATCCCTTCCACTGATATAAACAGAACATGTTTGGCCAAGCTAAACACTGCATTGAAAGAGAATGTTTAGAGTTTTTATTTATTTATTGTCTTAAAAAGTATAAAACATTTTTCTTTAGTCAGATAATTCTGTGCATCTATTTTTTTATACATATATATTTTTACGAGATGCAACTATCAAAAGGTGGTCTAGAGTCAACTAAAGATTTTTTGATTTTCCTTAGTTCCTTGTAGATAATAATTTGATAGGTTGAGTTAGCAGGCAGAAAGGAACAGATACTCCTTTTCTCTGGTTCACACAACATTGTTTAGAGCGCCAATTAAGTATCTCAAATTGAAACTCTGCTATTGATGCCAGAATGCTTTACAAACACTGGGGTTGATTTACTAAAACTGGAGAGCTCAAAATCGAAACCAATCACCTTCTAGTTTTTATGTCAAAGCTTAATTGAACAAGCTGAAGTTAGAAGCGGATTGGCTACCATGGACAGCTGCACCAGTTTTTGCACCAGTTTTGGTAAATCATTTCCACAATGTCATGGCAGCACCATGTATTAACTGTTTATTTTTTAAATGTATATTAAACCTACATTGATTATTTGAGTTGTGTATTCCTCTTCATTAATAAATGAGCTTGTACAATATGCTTCTTATTCCATTAAGCGCCCATTTAGTAGTAAATACTTGGTAAACTTGCCAGTCCTCCTCTTTTCCTAAGGCAAAGTGACTACACCAATCATGACATTTTATCTGTGCTGGAGTGATCAATTTGCATCCCTGAGCTTGCTGATCTTAGCTACAGGATGCCATGCGGACACATAGTGTGCCTATAGTCCTGTAGTTAGCTTTTTTTGCCATGACCCTGGGAATCCCTGCTTTATAGGATCAGCAGAGGCTTTCTTCTCTCTTCTGCCCTTCATCCCTGTTGTAGACACACCCTCTGCTTGATTGACAGTGGCTTTCTTCCACTGTCCTACATGCCATTCTACTGTCCATTATCCTTGCTGCAGATATGACTCTGAATGTGCCCTCTACTTCAGTACAAGTAGCTTTACCCTCGCTTTACACATAATTCTCTTACCTGCTCTCCCTGCTGCAGACATGCCCCCATTGCATTAAATCCCCCTACCTAATAACCAGTGGCTTCCCCCACTGTTATAAATATCATTTAGCTGCCTGTCTCTGTGTTTAAAACAAACCTCCCACACTTGCAAAAAAAGGAAAGGAAGAAGGTAGTGAAGTCACATGGCCATAAGAGCAATACAATAGAATAAAATATGATAACTAAGCAATTTTTCTTTAACAAAAGACATTTTATTACAGCCCTAGAAAACTTTTTCCACTAGGATACTGTCCTTTGCTTTCACTGATTTCACAAATAGATTAATAAAGATTTATACAAATAAGGAAAAAAAACAACTTTACAGAACTGTAAAAAAAAGTTGAAATTTAACTCACCAAAAACCATTATAGTTTAATTTTGGATTACCAATCATTAGAGCTGTTTGAGAGCAGATAAATGGTGTCTGTAATTCTGAACCCCTTGCATGTTTGTGGATAACCTAAAAAAGGTTAAAATTAAGCAAAAATCTATATGTGATGCTGATCTCCACGTACTTGTAAAAGGATAGTGGTGGTTTTAAGGGCCAATAAAAGGCTTTACAAAAAAGTATTACATTATTGCAGTTTGTTTTGTTCCCTATGTTAAAGTGCTGAACCACAAGCCTGCACTCTGCTTGGTAGTAACTCCATAGGTTTTTTCGAGGTGGCATGTACTTATATCAACCCCTGTGGTAAAAACCTTGCTCTTGTTAAAGTCGGATTTTTCTTTTTTATTGTTTGCTTTGGATAGAGTGGTGAGATATAAAAAAATCTGAGAGAAAATAAAAATTGAGTTGTCATAAGAGAAGCACTTGAGGGGAAATCTTCTAATGAGATTATTTTTTTCCCAAAGACAACTGTCTAACATTTTCATCAATTTGGAGATATTTCTTCTCCCTTGCTGTGGTGTCTATACATACTGTGTACTTTAAGTGGTTTATTAATAATCTGCTTCTTCAGATTATCAGAGCCTACTAATAATACTGTACGTAGAAAATCTCAATTCTAATGACCGGTGTCACTAATTCATTTACAAAGCTCCACTCATGAAGATGTTATGCTCCTGTTTGTACTGGAAGATCCATATTTACCCAACATTATTGACAACAATGGCTTTAGGACTGCTTATTAAAAACCACTGATGACCAATAATTCTTAAAACCAGTTGAAATTTCATTAGGATAAACTGCTCTAGAAACACAAATGACATACAGCCGTTTATACGGTACTTCTTAAAACACTATTCAATAGGAGAAAATAAATACCCAAAAGGCAAAGTTACCAAAACATTATCTAGAGTTGTATCCCTTCATTAAATTATTTTTTTTTTTATTTGAAAGTGTATTTCAACCCAAGATCCTCTTCCCTCTAGCTCTTTCTTTTTGTCCCCCCCCCCCCAATTCATTATCACTCTTCTCCACCTCCCTTCCTTCCTCTTCTCTTCCCTCTCCTCTTCCTTTTTCCCTTCCCTCCCCTTTGCTTTTGTTCATTCATTTGTTCCTATCCCATGCCCCCTCCCCTTTTTCTTTTTCATTATCTTGGGGGACCAGCTGCAGGAACCAGTACAGAGGAAGCTGGCTTACCATCACATAAACAAAGATGGTGCTGCAGGACAGGGTGCCTGTGAGAAGAGAACAGGAAAATGTTGGATCTGTTGAGCTTGTAAGTATATTATTAAAGCATAAAAAAGGCAATAAAGGTAAATGGGGAAAAAGCCATTCTCATTGGGAGAGTGATGTTGCTCTTCAAAGTGACACTAAATGATATCCTTACTCACTAAAAACAATTTATACACATCCGCCACTTTACCACTTCAATACTAGGCACTTTCACCTCCTTCCTGCCCGATCCAATTTTCAGCTTTTAGCATTGTCACACTTTGAATGACAATGGTGCGGTCATGCAATACTGTACCGATATGACATTTTTATCATATTTTTTCACACAAATAGAGCTTTCTTTTGGTGCTATTTAATCACTGCTGGATTTTTTTTATTTTTATGTTTTGCTAAATAAATGACAAAAGACCAATTTTTTTTTTAAACAAAACGTGTTTTGCAAAGGAATAATCTTTATTCATAAATCTATCCCAAAATGTATTCTGCTACATTTATTTGGTGAAAATAACTCAAATCAGTATCTATTTTTAGTAGGAAAGCTATAGAGTCCACAAACTTTGGTATATATAGTATATCTGAACATCGATTAATACTGATGTATTGACGCCCATCTCATTTCTTGAGGCCCGAAAATGTGAGGACAGTACAAATATCCCCCAAATGACCCCTTTTTGGAAAGCAGACAGTCCAATGTATTAATAAGAGGCATAGCAAGTATTTTCATACAAAGATTTTTATTATTGGTTTCGGGAGCAAAAAGTAATGCATATTGAACAAACCAACCAATGTACAGGTCAGCAAAATCACGTAATAAAATACAGACAGTACCAGGGTTAACAGAACATAAAGGATTACAACTCCAAAGGGTCAGAGAAGGTTAAAAAATACATCTGATGTTATCAGGAGAGATCTGCTGTGTACACATTGGATTGACTGACTTAAAAGAATTGCTTCATAGGAAGAAAGAGCAAACCAATGCCTTAGGAGTGGAGAAGAGAAAGACAAGAGGGAGAGGAGAAAAGAAAGATAAAGAAAGACCTAGAACTCATGGAGGACAGTAGAGCCATATGGTCAACCAAGTGCAAGTGACAGGGGTATCTTGATGTAATTTGCCCAGAGCTCCAACATTTGCTCAAAGAGTCCCCGTTTATCATTGATAATACTAGCCGCTTTCTCACGTAAGATTATCCAGGATATCTTATGCTTCATGTGTTGGACAGATATGGAGGGAGACTTACATGCAGCAGCAATGGTGATCTTAGCCTCCAGCAGCATACAATAAACCAAATGTCTCATGGGGTGCGACATATTGCCTGAACATCATTCAGCAGATCAATAGAGGGTAGTTGTTCTAGTTCAATGCCAATTATCTTGCATATAACAGAAAAGACATTGTTCCAATAACTCCTAATTTGGGGGCATTCCCGCCATATGTGGAGCATAGTACCTCATAAAGTACACCCTCTAAAGTAGTGTGGAGATGATGACGAGTACATCTTAGCCAAGCGAGTAGGGACCAGATATCCCCTTGTCAAAACTTTTACACTTGCCTCTATTAAGGAGACATTCAATATACCCTTGTAAGCGACCTGAAGCCTAGAATACCAGGACTCATGCTCTATTTCAATATCAAGGTCCCTTTCCTATGCTAATATATATGGGTGTTTTAGAGGTGAGGCCAGTAGTGATGCATAAGCCATGGAAATGCCACCCCTGGTGCCCTGGTCTTTAGAATGGCGAGTATTTTGAAGTTGTATTTATTTGTCACAATTTTTTGGAAAATTAAGATTTTGTTTTACATACTGTCATTAGTGCAGCACAGCATTATCATAAAATGGGCGTGGCATTGATCAAGGACACTGACTAGTGACAGAGTGTAAAAAAAAATAATAATAATAATAATATTTTGCCTAATGAAGTGAAACGCGTCGGATGATATGCTGATTCCACTGTTACTATCTTACAAGCGCTGTTTTCACCTTGGAAATGTGAGTGTAATCCTCTTATTTGCTTATTACATTTTACCCATTCCATACGGAATTACGCTATGTGCCATCCTTCATCTTTTTATATCTAATTGGTTGGGTTGCTTGCCCTTTATTATCCCACCTGCTGACATCCACTGTTCTGAGCACCCTCTGGAAGCTGTGTTTATACTGAGAACATGAATCATCCCAGGTACCTTACAATAGCCTGATTGACTCATTAGGTGTACACCTATCGAACTAGGAGTTCAATCCTTCCGGATCTTCTATCAATTTTTCTAAAATGTATGTGGCGCTCATATTTTGATACACTTGTATGATTTATTGGACTTTTATTCATTTCACTGGACTTTATTTTGGTTCTTTACATTAAGACCTGTATGGTTCCCATATTTCACATATGTACATTTGTCTTCACTTATGAACACTTGTCTAGAAGTTGCGTTTATACTGAGAACCTGAATCAATCCGGGTACCTTACAATAGCCTGATTGACTCATTAGGTGTACACCTATCTGAATTCAATCCTTTCCGGTAAGCGATTGGTGACTTTAGTGGTGGATCTTCTATCAATTTTTCTAATTTTTATGTGACACTCATATTTTGCTACACTTGTATGATTTATTGGACTGTTATTCATTTCACTGGACTTTATTTCGGTCCCCATATTTCACTTATGAACACTTGTCTTTATTTCTGTACATTGTATTCAAATTAATTGTACATTTATTTTAGTTATACTTTTAATTTAGCGCTGCATTTTACTTTACTACTCTACACTTTTTGCAAATTTAATCACTGCTGTGCTGGCTGCTATCTTTTCACGGTGCGATATTTATTTGTATAGTTCACTTTGTTGTCACATGAAAAGATATAATAAAATATTTACAAAAATGTGTGGGGTGTACTCACTTTTGTGAGATACGGTATATGTATCTGAAGGAAGCTTTAAGGAATTAAAGCATACATACTAGATTTGTTTAAACCAAAGCTTAGTGTCAGTTTAATTAATATATAAATGTATGCATTACATATTTTGAGCTAGTTACCCAGAATATTAAAGTGGAGTTCCACCCAAAAATTTCCACTTTAAGTGATGGTGACCCCCTGACATGCCATACTTGGCATGTCATTTTTAAATACACTATTTTTTAATCGTGTATAATAATAATAATAATATAATAATAATTTTGGGGGGGGGTACCCTCTTTTTATCCAGCTCCCACTTCCTCCCGGGGCTCCACGGCGCCCCAGGAGGAAGGAGGTTCTCCTCTGCCCCTCCCTCCCTGCAATCTTCTGGGACACTTCACAGGTCTCAGAAGATTGTCTGGCCATTCACAGCATGCAGAGTCGCATGCGCAGTGCGTGCCCAGCTGTGAAGCCACAGTCGGGCACCCAGAGTAAGAATGCTAGCGACTTGGAGAGGAGGGGTAGAGGAGCAGGGATTTGTACACCGCATTGCTGGACTGTTTATTACAAGTCAGCAGCTACACTTTTTGTAGCTGTTGACTTTTATTGTATTTATTTTTTCCGCGAAACTCCGCTTTAAGGTTTTTCTGCTTGTGCTGATATAGAGAAACCTGACCTTTTTGTGTTGTCAGTATTCTAATAAAAATGTAGTTTATATTATACATTGGTGCTCCAGATCTATCGTCTATCACCCCTACCCAGTGCCCAATGTGCTGCTAAAAAAAGTCTGTCTAACAGACTAGCAGCTTATCACTCTTCTTCACGCCAGCCATAGAATCTAGTACTTGTCTGCAGGACACCACTCAGGAAACTCTGCAGCGTCAAATTGAGATCAATTTGAGATGCTTCTGAGATTGTTCAGAGTTTATTATTGACATGAGTATTTCACCTACAGTTAAGGTTGGCACCTTTTCTGGGAGAAAATACAGGCCTTTCCTATTAATAACATTGGAAACAAGTCCAATTTTTATTGATCAGCATTTGGCCCCCTACTAAGCTATGTCAACCTGCTTTGCATCCTTATTAACTTGTATGGGGAGAGAAGCAATTGTAACATGAACTAAAGCCCATTGACACAGGCTGCTCAGTTCACATAGGGTCAGAGATGAGCAAATTCTCATTCTGACTGCCTCTAATTACTTTTTATCTCCACTTTTTCAGGGGGGCTGATAAGCCCTATTTTCTGATACATCCTATTGAACAATCTTTCCTGATAAGTGAACAACCGTATGAACAGTTTGGCTTAACAAAGACGTGGGCTTGATTTACTAAAACTGGAGTGAAAAATCTGGTGCAGTTTTGCATAGAAACCAGTTTTTTTTTTTTTTTTTTTTGTCAAAGCTTAATTAAACAAGATGAAGTTAAAAAGCTTATTATCTACAATGCATCAGATCTTGCACTCTCCAGTTTTAGTAAATTAACCCCATAGTCTTCATGAACTATTTGCTGTAGCATTCTGATATCTGACAGGCGATTTCACAATTAGAGCTGCGAGCAGGGCTGTCTTAATGCATGGGCCCCTCTGGGCACTGTCCAGGGGCTCCAGGTGCATGGGTGCATGATAATCTTTCATGAGGCTCTGCCACTATAAGCTGACAGGAGAGATGACAGCAGCATCACTCACTACTCCTGTCAGCAGGGAGGAGGAAAAGCAGTGCTGCCTATTCTTGAAAAGTTTTATTTATTTGTAGTATTCTATTACAACCTCAACAGCTAACTATCTTTAAACACTGAACTTCAGAGCTGGAGCGGGCAGTAATGGGCAGAGATGTCCAAGGGGAAAGTTGCCATATGAGTCCTCACCTGCCCTACCTCCCTTCCATGCAGTACTGTGTACACAAGCATCTTATAGTGCAGGTGCCAAACACTGGTCAGCAAGGTACAGCAAGCTTTGGTGTTTCAAAAGGCTATTTATATATTTATGTGAATGCGTATGTATGTGTGTAAGTTTGTGTATGTGAGTGTGTTGTAAGTTTGTGAGTTTATGTATAGTATGTATGCATGTGAGTGTGTATGTACATGTGTGAATTTATGTATGTGAGTGTGTATGTATGTATATGAATGTGAATGTAAGTGTGTGGGTTTATGTATGTGTGCATGTGAGTGTGTATGTATGTATGTGAGTATGTATGTATATATATGTGTGTGAGTTTCTGCATGTGAGTGTGTATGTATGTGTGTGAGTTTATGCATGTGTGTGTGTACATATGTGAGTGTGTATGTATGATTGTGCGTGTGTATATGTACGTAGGTATGCACTGTATGTGAATTTATGCGTGTGCATACATATATTTATATGCACATGTGTGTATGAATGTACATTACTGTTAGGCCTTGTTTAGGGGCGTATTTAATAGACACGTGCACTGCTGAAAAATGTGTTTGTTTTCGTTTCAT
This sequence comes from Lithobates pipiens, assembly GCF_037356315.1. NCBI lineage: Eukaryota > Metazoa > Chordata > Amphibia > Anura > Ranidae > Lithobates > Lithobates pipiens. Next base: position 71,804,966 of record NW_027507790.1, read on the forward strand.
TTGTTTTTTTCTTTGTGTTTCGGGTCATTCGTTATGATCACAATTAGTAAATTCATAAATTAAAAAATTTGTAAATTCATAAATTTGTAAATGTAAACATTCTAAAATCCAAAAATAAGAAAGAAAATCCGAAAATTTGAAAGGATAACTAATAATAACTAACTAATAAATTATAGGTATTGGAATTTCCATTCATATTTGGCTGTTAGTGAATGAAACAAATAAAAATTTACAGATTATCCAAAATAACAAATGCTGCATCTAAACAAATTCATCATAAATAATAATAATACGTTTTTGTTGTTATTATTGTTATTTATTATTATTATGTGTTACGTTTCATTTATTTAAATACGGCATTCATTATTTTGGATAATTCGTAACTTGGGATAAATTCGTATTCGTTACATTCACTAACAGCCAAATTTGAAAGAAAATTCCAATACCTATAATTTAATAGTTAGTAATAGTTAAGCAATTATTAGTTAGTTATTATTTCCGGATTTTGGAAAATGGTATTTTCAAATATTCAAAAAAATTTGTTACGCGGGTTTTCGTTAATTTGGATATCTCGGAATAAACAAATTGCACATGTCTAATATTTAAGCATACACCCATGTGAGGGCTGTGCTTGCCAGCACAGGCATGTGTTGCACAGTTGTTCCAGGCAGTACCATTCATGTCAATTGGGACATAGTGGCTGCACAGATAGAGCCACTGCTCCTAATTTGCTATCTATACGGGTTCTTGTCCCCAAACTCAGTGTGGATTCGGGGACCCATACCCACATGGATTTCAAGTTCGGGGCAGGGGCTTTGTCTGTGCAACTTTTGCTTCCTAACTGACATGAATGTGACTGCCTGCACAGGGATGCACGGAACACCTGTGCATTCTCATGCCCATGTAGGCAAACATGGCCCTTGCATGGGTGTAGGCTTAAGTGTGCGTATGTGAACAAAGCTCAACAGCAACATACAGGCATAAATAAATACAAGCCACTGACAGGCTGGGAAAGGCATTTGTGGCATGGAGTAGGAACAGTTTATACAGGGGACAGGGGGCCAGTGTATGGGGAGAAGCATATACAGTGTCTCTACACACTGCTCCCCGTACAGGGGGGTGAATTTAATCTGGAATAATTCCCACATTGTGTTTATTTGTTGTTTCTAATCAGACTAAAACACCACACCCAATATTTAGCATAATTCAGCCGCACCCAATTTTCCTCAGAGGTGAGCTACTCGCGCCTTAGGTCGTCATCTCCCTGGTAGGGCCCCAATGTATTACTATGCCCAGGGACCCATGATGCTATTACGATGGCCCTGGCTGCAGAGGATGCCTTGGAATGCTCACTCTGCATTAGGACACATGCTTGGAAATGCACTGCTTATCCCCTTTCTCCCTTCCACCTCTAGCCATTTTGCAAAGTTTTTTTTAGGGAGAGATGTGGATTTATTTAAAAATGCACTTTTGCATTAAGTACAATAAAGTATACAATATTTTGATTTTGACAAACAACCATAAAAGCAACTTAGGTCTCCACTCTGTATCCTTGATCTCCTAACAGATGTTACAAGAGACGTAGTGTGGAGTGATTTATATATTTCTAGGTGTTATCTTCCCTAATATTACTATTAATGTACAAATTTGGCTATTGATGTATAAATCTGGCTCCGATACAACTGTAGAGTCAGCGCATTAAGCCACAGTGCTATGATTTCCCTGGATCATTGAGCAGCGCAGGCAGGAGTTGTGTGATCTACAACAACAGAAGTCAAAGAAATATTATCCCAGGTTGCGCTGTAATGAAAGAATATGCAGCAAGCCCAAGCCACCTTGTGTTTGTAGATGGGAGGGCAACTAATTAGAAAATGATGTGCCACAAAACCATTTCATGATAGATCACACAACACGTTAGTCATTTAAATCACAATGCAAGATCAATGGCTTGAGAACAAAGTAGGCACACTTCTTTACTCCAGCATGCCCTGTCATGACCTAAAGGCCAGTACAATCATACTGGAGATGTTTTCTATAACAGAAAATACATGAAATCACTAAACACACATACTGCCTTATGATCTGGGCCATTGAGTCATGTCGGTTTATACATATTGCTATTCATCATCCTCTCACATGCAAGAGCCATGCGGCCCTTGAATGTCGTAGAAACAAATCCCATGCTCTGAGGTAGGTCATGCTAGGCAAATTACATTATAATATTAGGTCACTGTTGCAGTCTTATGACTTAGTGTTAAAAAAACAAACAAAAACAACAGGAACAACATCCAAAATACTTCTGATCTTCTATGGTCAATTGTTTCAGTTTTCTCAGTAGGTTCAGGGAAGGCTTTGAAAACATGCCAAACTCCAGCACAAGACTATCCTGAGCTTTCTAGCTTCAAATTCCTATAGTTTACCCCAACATTTCTTCTGTCACCAATGTTTTGCTTTCTTGCCCAATAAAAACATTTGTTATTTAGAGTACCTGAAACCTAAGAAGTTGGCATCCTTCTTATATATCTTAGCAATAATATTTTATTGGTAGGCTGATTGGCTGATTTAAGACCAGTGGTTCTCAACTCCTGTCCTAAGGGCCCACTAATAGGCCAGATTTTAAGTATTACCTTGGGGAGATGCAGACTAGAATACTGCAATCACTGAACAGCGAATTATATCCCCTGTCATGTGTTTCAGTTATCTTGCAAACCTGGCCTGTTAGTGGGTCCTGAGGACAGGAGTTGAGAACCACTGCTTTAGACTGTATATTGCTTGTTTGAATGTTCACATTAAGAGGGAATTATATAGTTAAGTGTTTAAATATGTATGTTCATGTGATCAGTGTTTTTCTTTTTTTTTAGTGTGGAGTTACTAAAAGTGAAGATGTCCATTCAGGCTTAATTTCAAGAGCTATTCTTTTTTATGCAACCTGTTTAGAAAATGTGATCACGTATAAAATCCTGCTATAGCATAAGTGAGCAATTTTAAGGATTATGGTTTAAATCTTGAATCTAGAACATGTGGATGGAAACAAAAGCTCAAAGGAAAGGTCCACCACCTTGTCAGCTGGATGTAATGCATAGGTGTATACTGCATGCAAGTGCCAGAGCCCCTGTAGCACAGTGTAGGAAGGCTGTGAACCATCCTGTGGGAAAGTATCTCAAATGTTCAGTTTGTTCATCAACGCAGCAGTGTTCTCATTGCTGGTGTTAAGGAAGTGGTCTATCTCGACGAGAAGCACAAACAAACACTTGTACTCACCAGGGCCTCCAATTTATACCAGAATTATTATTTTATATCCAGGGTCACAGATCTCCTTCATGTTAATGAAGCTTGCTGGCTCAGCAGTGAAGAACAGCATGTGCTGTAGCTTGGTTTATCTTTGTACGCATATGAGAGAGTATTTGCATGTCACTCACTTAGCATATACGTGTCTGCATTTATATTGTCAATCAGCATCTCTGAGCAAAATTAGAATCTTCTCACATCAGCTGATTCTACCCAAGAGTAGTGTGAAGGTATGTGTATTGTTATTACTTTCTGCAAGTATATAGTACTAATACCATATATATATATATATATATATATATATATATATATATATATATATATATATCTTTACACGTGATGTAGAGCCATTTATTTACATTTACTATTTAAAATAAAATAAAAAAAATGTAAAGCGCTGCATAAATTGACAGCACTATATAAGTAAAAGAAATCCAAGGAGAGGGGCAACATCATCAGGTACCAGGTTGTTGTGGTTGCATTGTAATTTATGCTGAATCAACACCACTAGACAATGTAATTTAAATTTGCAATAATGGACTTTATCATGGTGTCTATCAAGATGTCATGGTGTCTATGTCTTTTCTTGTTTTTGAAATTTTTTGGAAGAACGTGTAATAAATGTTACTCATGTAACCTGTCAGGAGCGTATAGCGCTCCTGCTCCTCATACCAGCATCCTGGATTTGGCTATGGCTTTCTACTTGTATGTTTGTTCACCTGCGAGGTGATTATTGTGGTTGGTCTCTGGGTGGAAACCAGACCTGATTTAAGCCAGCCAAACATTCATTCTCATGGTTGTGATGCAGAGTGATTATGTGTGTAATATCTGATCAAGCCCCCTTTTTGTCTGCCCTGCTCTGCTCAACTGGATTTCCTTGTGTATGACCTCAGACTGGATATTGGACGATTCTCTAAACTCTGCCTGCCTTTTACCTGGACTGTCATTGAACCACCCTGCCTGTCTGCCAACTGCAAATACCTGTTTGCTTTGCTCAGTTTGCTCCAGCCTTGGCCTGGTAGCCAGACACTGTAGCATTGTGTATAAGATCTGGGGGGCAACAAAGCACTGGTAGGCCTGCTTGCCTGATGGGAAAGGAGGCTGCTATAGGTGAAGAACACAGTAGTCAGCTATAGTGTCTGACCACCTGCATTTACGGTAACTGTGACATAACCCATGCTCATTCCTCTGGTATATTTTGGGGCACTTAATTATAAGGGGGCTTCCAGATTTTTTATAAGACCCCCCACAAATCCCAATATCTGAGGGTATGGATGTGGGGATGAGGCTTGCAACTAGGGAGAGGTGCCTTGCAAAGGGGGGAGAGGCTTTCCGCCTCCACAAGGTTGACAGGCACAAGTTTATTGCCCTCCTTTTCCCTACCACCCGGCCTGCATGTCTGGATAAGGTTCTTGTATAGATATGAAAGTGGATGTAAACCCAATTCATGGAATTTGAGCTGGGCACATATATCTGTAGTTTTTCTTATCCCTCCCCAAAGCACTGTGTCCCATGTGTTTCTTCTGTCCAGTAGCTCTGTTATCGGCCGGATAACTTCTGACAATTTCTGAGATGGGAGCCTGAAGTTTGTGTCGTGGGAAATTGCTATAAATAGACTTAGTGCAAAGCTGTCCGATTCACAGCAGAGCTCTGAGAGTCTCTGCCTAGGTGGAGAGGGGGTGTGTGTGTCTTTCCTCCAATCAGCTGTCTTGGCTTCATGCCAAGATTCCACTCCCAGTCCTGAACAGGAAGAGAACATTTTTAACATGAGGTTAACATTCTAAAGAATATATAAAGCTGAAGAGAGCAAATATACATATGAAACTATGCAGGGAGATTTGTTTCATCCATGTGTATTATCTGAGGCTGTTCACTTCACTTGGTATAGGAGAGGGTTTACATCCACTTTAAGGGGGATCCCAGGCTATTTTGTTTTTATATGTCAATTTTAATGGGTTTAATTATAGAATGATGATTTTGTTTTATGCATGCACTTTGCTTTTTTTCTAATGGTCGGGCTGACCCAAATTCTGGTTATAAATTGAGCTTCAGCGACTGGGTGACCCCAGAAAGGAATAACCACCAAATTCCTTCTTGCAGTGCATCGACAGGAAGCCATTATTTGTGGTCATCAAGCGGCGGACATCTCATCTACAAGACCGTTCTGACGGAGGAAAAGAAGGTCCATGATCCAGAATCGCCACCCTTACATTACAGTCTTTCTACCATAAAGCCTGTCACATTCTGCTCAAATGTGAGTTGAGTACTATATGCTCATTAAAGCTTGTTTTAAACGTCTGCACCCAGAGGCGCATCTCTCCTTGTTTTCTTGCAGGTTCCTGGAACCCGGTTTCTGTTCTAATATGATGGCAGCCCTGCTTGCACTGGACTTTTAACCCCTTCCCACCTTTGTGCATTTACTACAGATTTATCACAGATCTATTACAGATTTATTACATATTTATTACAGATCCTTTATTGGGTTACTTATGGTCTTAAGTTTTTGCGCCTCCACTTATTATTATTGGTCTTCAGCAATCTGCTGCCTTCTTGGGTTGTAGAACTAACTAGAAAGCAGCTCTCTTACTGCACACAACCAGTAGAAGTAGTTCAGGTGTTGGCTGTGTTCCATCATGGGACACATTAGGACCTGAGTCCTCTGAGCATCTTTGTGCTTTTGTCCTTGTTTAAATCTTCCTGATGTATGTAGTCATGAAACATTGACTTTAAAAAGCTAAAAAAAATAACATGGATAGTTTTCAACTTGCATACAGTATCAGTAAAGTGATGTGTTTGTGTAACATACTGTAAGCTCTTTCTTGGGAACCTGCATTTGTGATTTAATGTCTTAATAAAAGTGGTGTCTGCTAATCTCTCACATATATTTAATCTCAATATCATGAGGTTATTTTAGCGTCATAGGTATGTGGTTATGTGGGCATAAATCTTAGGCAACCAAGCATAGATGAGGAGGTTGCAGAGGTATATTTGCTCTTTTATACTTGCTTTACTCACTTCAGATGTCAAACTCAAGGGACTGCAATAAGAAACACTGGTAGCTCATGTTATCATATGCTGCATCCTGTAATTACTTTTGTAGCCTTATAGTGAAAATAAGTAATGGGAATATGGGTAGAAGCAAATTACAGCACAATGACATAACTTTGTTCTATTAGTTCCATGTAGTCAGGCAAATTAAGGTATTACCCATAACTAGTGGGGTTTTGCTTAGCCCAGACAAATTTATAATTAGTTTGCAGATTCTTTCTTGAAATAACTCATAATGTGTAACTTTCCCCACCTCTTTTTATCAATTTCAATTTTGGATGGAAGAGCAAATATGTTTTTAGACTCTTTACAGCTGTCTGGGACCCTGTTATGCCTCGTACACACGATCAAACAATCCGGTAGAAAAGTCCGGCAAACTCAAGTCTGCCGGACGATCCGCCCGTGTGTAAGCTCCGGTGGACTTTTTTTACCCAAAAGTCTGGCAGACTAAGAAAGTATTTTTGCACTCCAATCTGTCCACCAGACTTGCATTTCGGCGGACAGTACGGCCGTGTGTGTGCCAGTCCGCCGTACTTTTGAAATGAGCAGACTTTTCCCGCGTGGATAAATGTCCACTCATTTTGAGTGAGTCTCCAGGTAGCCGGGGCCAGCGAAGGAGGCGTCGCTGGCCCCGTCACCTGGTATGGACTTAAAGGGGGACCCCTACGCCGAAAAAAAGAGAAGAACAGAAGAACAGAAGAGGGCGACAGTGGCGACAGAAGACCAGGCCACCGCTTGTAAGAGAGCTAGAAGAAGGCGCGGTGGCCCGGCAAGAAGAACTGAAGAGGGGGACAAGACCCCCGAAGTCGGAAGAAGAGGGCGGCAGCGGCGAAGAAGAAAGCCGGGCTCCTCCGCTAGTAAAAGAGCTAGCAGAAGATAGTGGAGGAGTCCGGCGAGAAGACCCCCGAAGACGGAAGACCCCCGGAGCTGTGCAATAAATTATTTTAACCCTTGTGTGTTGTGTTTTTTTTTACTTTTTTTCACAGGTGAATGGGTAGGGGTACATTGTACCCCATACTCATTCACATAGGGTGGGGGGCCGGTATCCGGGGGCACCCTTATTAAAGAGGGCTCCCGGATTCCGATAAGCCCCCTGCCCGCAGACCACGACAACCAACGGCTAGGGTTGTCGGGAAGAGGCCCTTGTCCTCATCAACATGGGGATAAGGTGCTTTGGGGTGGGGGGGGGGGCCCACGTCCTCCCCCTCTTCCCCAAGGCACCCCCCATGTTGAGGGCACGTGGCCTGGCACGGCTCAGGTGGGGGGGGGCGCTTGCTCGTCCCCACCCCCTTTCCTAGAAAAAAATGACACAATATGAACACAAGACAGATCAGATTATGAAGGTAATATTTAATATTTGAACTTGCTAACTGGAGCTAGATGTATACTCAGAATAAAGATATATCTTTTCAAAACCTTATTTTATGGAGATCAATTATTTAAATATATTAGTATATTATTTGAACCATGCTTGTATTAATCTTTTCTAGAAGGGAATTAACATTACAGAAAATGCAGCAATCTACTGCAATATTATTTGTTTAAAAGAGAAGTATAGGTTTGTTTTTACATTCATACTTGCCTAGCTGGATGCAGCATTGCTCCAATGCTGCATCTGTCCCCTGCCGGTTCTAACACTGAGAACAGAGCAGTCAAACACTGCTGATCACTCGGTTCTCAGAGCTCCCTGAGAAGAGAGGTGGTGACGGTCAGTGGCCGGCTCTCTGCTCTGCCCCCCCCCCCCCCCCGCTTCTGAGCTGTAGAGGGGTGGAAGTGGCCAGCTCAGACTCTCAGTGGCTTGCAGAGAGGCTGAGCCAGGTGCCGGTCCAGGGTTCTGGGCAGATTCTGACCATGTGTTCACGATCCTTCCTAAGCCTGGACCTACTCTTGAGGTCAGCCAACAGTCGGCTTCAGCATGTTTTTATGCTTGTTGCAATTAGCTGACCTTCCAAAATGGGATATTTCCTGCTAATATAGAAAAATTGTTGTAGTTACATGTTATATGCCTGACCTGTTAATGTTTGCGTCAAATCAAATCTTATCTATTCTAATATTTAAAGTACTCCTGTCAGCCAGGAGCTTCTGACACACATAGTAAGACCTGGCTGTCAAAATGTCAAAATGACTTTTCCATTACTGAGGGCTCCTGAGTCATAGTAGGACTGAGCCCCGCAAATTACACTTGGCTAGGAAAGCAGAATGTGGCTTCTGATACACAGGACTGGATCATCCATTATGGTTTTTCTGGTAGCAAGGCATTACACACACACACACACACACACACACACACACACACACACACACACACACACACACACACACACACACAAACACACAAAATGTAAATAGCATTGCCATGCTTCTTACTAGATTCAAAATAGTATTTTACAGAAATGATATTGAATGCTTGGAACAGACTTTCAGCAAAGTGCAGAGATAATAAGTTAATCAACAGTAGAGCATTTTAACATGCTTTCTAATAAACATGGATATAACCCAAATAAATAGATAAACCAATAAATAAATGAATACAATAAATAACAGCAGGCTTGATGGACCATTTTGCCTTGTGAGTTTTCTGTGTTTCTAAGATACAGTCTAAATATTATAAACATTTATATTACAACATGGTAGTTTTGCAAACATAATGTGTGCCGCCAGAATGATTTAATCACACTTTGCTTACCCTAAAAATGTAAAATGTATTATGTGCAAAAAGAACATGAACAACTGTACCAAATATACAGACAATGTAAACATTTTCATGAGACGCTTACACAAAAGTTATTTAAATGACCCGAAAGACTCTGAACAAAAGAGGGGCTTACACTTTGAGTTGAATGTCATGAGTTAAAAACACCCATATGCATAGTGCAATGTAATGTATAAGACTAGATTATACTATGCAGCTATAATGAGCAAGATCTGAGATGTGGAGTTATAAAGAAGAATGGCTACAATGTTACTGCAAGCACTTGATTACTACATTCCCTGGACACATCCAAAGTAAGAGCACTTGCTTGTTACAGTAAGATGAGGCTCTGGATATAACATCATTTGGAGATAACAAAGCAAGCTAGACGGGTGATTAATTATGTCTTCATCCTCATAACAGCATCCACTGTGTAAGCAGAATTTGTGATCTGCTGCCCTTCAAGAAAAACACTACTGAACGTCAAACATTCTTATGTTGCTTCAGTGGTGACATTATAGGGATGGTGACAGATGGGTTCCCATATCTGGGTTTGGCAGTTTATCCCCACAGCCTCTATACTTAAAGATGCCCAAAGGCTTGCGTCTCTAGACCATCTGTCTAGCAGGGCACTGCAAAGCCCTTTTCCTAACTCACAGAAATATCAGCTTCACTTTCCAAATGAATGAGAGACAGCAGAATATTTTAAAATGAAGCCTGGCCTTTTTCATGCAGCATCATACAAGACATTAGTCATCAGACAAACACACAGAAATTGTTGGTACACATTTGCTCCTTCATCCATGTAGCGCATTGCTTTGTGGACAGCTGCCCTTGGAACAGCCAGTGGATGCTCAGTTAATGAACCCTAGCTCTGTATATCTCTAACCATTCCATGTCCTAAATAGATCATAATTTCAGTCCTCTGTGAACCTTGTCTGAGCAGAGCAAAACAGTATATAGAGACAGATCAAAAGGGTGTTCAGTCAAAAATACATTACATTGTATTCTAATTGTAAGTGAAGGGATGTATTTGGGTTTACAGCTTTATTTTGTAGGACTGCACTAAGAAATAAGGGGGTCATTTAATAAAACGTAAATCAAGAACATCTATAATGTGGAAGTATTGCATGACACATTTTATTTATTTTTGTTCTTGGATGAAAGAAGAGAAATAAAGATGTCCCCTGAGCATTCATGCACAAAACAGATCCAAACAATTCAGTTGTGTTTAGGCGTTTTAGTCAGACAGAGGTAGACCCTCCTTAAGCTGAACCCAATTTTTAGTAAGCATGGACAAATAAATCAATAAGTTAAATTCTAATGACAAACACATCATTTTTTTTTTTTTTTTTTTTTTTTTCAATATAGAACGCTTATGTGTAATAATTACATTACACATCATCCAAAGCTAAAAAAATAGAACTGGAGATGCATACAGGTAGTATTGCCAATTTGCTTAGTAGTCTTAGTAGTTTTTCATTCTGACATTGCTTTATAGCACAATTCTCCCCAAGGTCCTTTTGCATATCATCTGATGATCTTAGAATGCACTGCTGGCGATGCTGGAATACTCTCTTTGCTGACTTCCACATAGAGAATGTATATGTAAGAAAAAAAAACATTGCTGTGAGAAACACAGCCAACAATCAAATTCAGACCCACCTTGGAAGCTGGAGGTGCAAGAGAAGCTGCCCTTGTCATCTTGTGGTGTATGTAGTACAATATCCTACCTTCCTCCACCCTTTCCCTTTAGTTTTCAAAGATGTGTAGGCCATTATTGTAAGAACATTGAATGTCTGTGTTTCTAACACCAAAATAATAAGGAATAACCCTAGGCGGTTAATTTAATAAAAGAGTACACTTACCTTGTACCTGCATTTATTTTAATTACACTGTCACCTGCACAGTAAATTTCAATTTTGAAACAATTCCTTTGCAATATTGAGTATTTAAAGTTAATACATGTCCACTTGGCCAAGTGAAAAATTTACTTTTTAGTAAATTTTCCCCTTTATCTTGCACATTTAGAATCTTTTTCTCTTTTTTTTTTTTTATAAAATCCATATTATGAAATTGCATTAGGTGTAGGATAGTTTCTGCAACCAAATCAAGCTGGTGAAAAACTGGGTAACCATTTTCCATATCCTGAACATTCATCCTCTATCTTCTAAATGTATGACTGCAGGTTGTTATGTAGCAAAATAAATCTATGTTTGAACCATTTTAAATGGATATTTCTCTGCAAGGCCATTTTGTTCGACACTGGCAAAGAGGGGAGATGATTAATAGTTGCATTTTATAGATGGTGACTCAGACACAGGAAAAGTATTCTTAGAGCTAATTGTAGGTAGCACATTTAAAAAGCTAAATCAGTCATTTGGTATGAAAAATTAAAATCTTTTCTGAAACACCGTTAAACATACAAAATTTATACAAAAGACTTTAAACTAAATATTGGCATATGAACTTGGTCAGCCTATTAGAGAGAGGGTCCTGGAGCTCTAGGAACAAAAAAAATGTGAGCGTCGGAGGCCCATTTGTCCCCCATTTTCCAGACTTATCATGATGTAAGTACTTAGAGGGATGATTAACTCTCTCCCTTTTCTCTTGCACACATTCTCCCCATTGATGGGTATTTTGGCTGATCATATTGGTCTACTCATTATTATATTATCATATTTTTTTGTAGAGTTGCATGCATCTGCCCCTGAAGAGTGATATTATCCATGAAACATGCATCGGGCTATTAGGATGCATTCTTACACCTATTGATAGGAATCTACTTAGACTAATTTTTTACAACCAAATGATCATATGTTTTTTACCATTGTTTATGCTGCATAGTGCGATTTAGATGATGTGTATACATATGAATAAGGATGAGCCCCCCGGTTCAGCGATGGCTGATCTCTTCCCTGGGGTCCAGCGATGCCTGATCTCTTCTCCGTGGTCCAGCGATGGGTGATCTCTCCCGATGGTCCAGCGCAGCGCATCCATCCTGTCTCCACCAGAGACATTGCAGGAATCCCCAAAGCCTGACAGGTTTTAGCTGAGGAGGACGGGGCCACGCGTCACCTGACCCCACCCCCTTCTGACGCAAGGGGAAACCCAAGCTTCCCCAGTGATGATGTAATACAGGTTTCCGTTACATCAGAGGGGGGCGGGGTCACCCACACGTCACTGGGGAAGCCCGGGTTTCCCCTTGCATCAGAGGAGGGCGAGATCAGACCCCCAAAGCATCCTCCCAATGTTGAGGGCATGTGGCCTGGTACGGTTCAGGAGGAGGGGCACTCTTTTGTCCCTTCCTCTTTTCTTGCAGCCTGCCAGGTTGCATGCTCGGATAAAGGGACCCTGAAGGGCATGGTATGGATATTTGGGGGGAACCCCACGTCATTTTTTTTTCATTTGACGCAGGGTTTCCCTTAATATCCATACCAGACCTGAAGGGCCTGGTAATTGAATTTGGGGGGAACCACATGCTTTTTTTTTTAATCAATGACTGTTCTCTGTATTAAGGGGAGCCAACAATTCATTATAGCCACGAGTACTTTTAAATTACTTTGTTTCCTGCATAAATGACACTTTGTGCAGGGACAGTTCCACGCATGGGAAAAATGCGCCCCTTTACAGGCATACTATAGACACTCCCCAGGTACGAAATTTAAAGGAATTTTACACTTTTATTGTTTCACTTTAAGCGTTATTAAAATCACTGCTCCCTGGTCCCCAAACACTTTTTATGACAATAACTTGCATATAAGTCTTTAAAATTAGCACATTAGATTTCTCCCATAGACTTTTACAGGGTGTTCCACGGCTTTTCGAATTTGCCGCGAACACCCCAAATTGTTCGCTGTTCGGCGAACAGGCAATGTTCGAGTCAAACATGAGTTCGACTCGAACTCGAAGCTCATCCCTACATATGAATCTGCAAAAATTTATTTTACCCCATTAAATATTTTGTCAATTTTATATGCCGTCCCTTTGACATGTATATGTAATGTATTCATGAGGTCAATACCATGTATGTGTGTGTATACTTATGAAAACCTTTTCTATCATGTGCATTATTGTTATGTATTGTCGGACTCCATATGCCAATTAAATATACTTTCTAATTATCTCACCCCCACAAATCATAATTTAAGGTCCCTGAGTCCTTTGTACCTGAACCAGGGATGGAGGCACAGACCATGTGCATCATTTAAAGTCCCAAACTCTCCCACTATTATTCCACCAGACAGATCAGGGACAAAGTTTTGAAGAAGTTTAAAGCTGGGTTGGGTTAGAAAAAAATATCCCAAGCTTTGAACATCTCATGGAGCACTGTTCAGTTCATCATCTGAAAATGTAAAGCATATGGCACAACTGCAAACCTACCAAGACATGGCCGTCCACCTAAACTGACAGGCTGGGCAAGGAAAGCATTCATCAAAGAAGGAGCCCATGGTAACTCTGAGGGAGCTACAGAGGTCTACAGCTCAGGTGGGAGAATCTGTCCACGGACAACTATTAGCCATGTACTCCACAAATCTGACCTTTATGGAAGAGTGGTAAGAAGAAAGCCATTTTTGAAAGAAAGCCACGCAAAGTCCCATTTTCAGTTTGCGAGAAGCCATATGGGGGACCCTAAACATGCAGCCAGAGCTACAATGAAATGGTTTATATCAAAGGATATTCATGCGTTCGAATGGCCCAGTCACAGTCCAGACTTAAATCCAATTGAGAATCTATAACAGGACTTGAAAATTGCTTTTCACAGACGCTCTTCATTCAATCTGACAGAGCTTGAGCTATTTTGCAAAGAAGACTGTGCAAAAATGTCACTCTCTAGATGTGCAAAGCTGGTGGAGACATACCCAAAACGTCTTGCAGCTGTAATTGCAGTGAAAGGTGGTTCTACAAAAATTGACTCAGGGAGGCTGAATACAAAGGCACACCACACTTTTCACAGATTTATTTGTAAAAAAAATTGAAAACCATTTGTCATTTTCCTTCCACTTCACAATTATGTGCCACTTTGTGTTGGTCTATCACATAAAACCCCAATAAAATACATTCACGGTTTTGGTTGCAACATAATAAAATGTGTAAAATTTCAAGGGGAGTGAATACTTTTTCAAGGCACCATATAGGACATTGCAAAATTAGATTGCAAAGTGTATGTTAATTTTTAGGTTCCACATTTCTAGGGCAGGTTCAATTCTGAATGATGGATATAGGCAAATAGTAACGGATCTGTTTTCATACCCTCGTATATAGTACATGAATCTAATGCCATAATAAGTCCCCACACAGTAACCAATTAAATACAAACCAAACCAATCAAATACAATTAAGTACAGAGAATTTGACAGGCTGTTATGCAATACATGTGTCCACCTGGATACTACAGTAAAGTCCACTTTTCATTTTAAAGAGTACATATTTTTTTTTTTTAGATAGTGTGAAGAAGGGTCAAAACACCTTTCACTTCTTTCAGTTTATTTTTTGTTGTTGTCTGTGAACTGTTAGGCAGATTTCTATTCCCTTTCCATTCACTTCCTGCCCCCAGGAGGCAACAGGAAGTGAGAGTAAATACCCTATAGATCATGGGCGCTCAACCTGTGGCCCTACAGCTATTGCAGAACTACAACTCCCATCATGCCTCTGCCTTTGGGAGTCATGCTTGTAACTTAGCAGCTTGCAATGCTTCATAGGACTTTTAGTTTTGCAACAACTAGAGGGCCGCAGGTTGAGCACCCATGCTTTATATAGTTGAATTTGCCATCACTTTCAATATCAGTGACAATGGTGACCAGGGACAATAGACAGGGTGACCTACAGGGGACACTGACAGTAACAAAAATAGTACAGGGGTTCTAATCCTTGTCTGCTCTATCTAAAACTAAAAAAAGTTGGTTTGTTATTTTATGAAACCAAAATAAAACTTTTTGGGAAAAAACAAAACTAAAACAAGTTCTACGTATACATACACTGCAAGTGTTGGTATAGTACTTATCATACAGAATGCTGTGATCCTGGTGAGAGAAGAACCTGGTTCAGTATAACAGTCAATTTATGTTTGGCTTAAAAATGCAAACAGATATGGAGAAATTTAGAATTAATCTGACTAGATGTTAGAAATAAAAACAATTTTTGTGCAGGTCACCTAAGCCAACACTGTGCACATTTCGGCCAGGTCCTGATGACCTTGCTGAAATTCGCTTTATGGGTGGTTCTAATGCCACCCTCCCACCCAGCATCTTCTAATTGAAAAATTGAAAGAGTCAAAAGAAAAACAGTATCCAGATGCAGCCACTGATGCATCTGGATACCAGAAGCAGCCACTGTTCAGGCAAACTGCTGGTGCTGGATGTCGGAATAGAACAGCTGCAGCAGGAGGTTTGTCCATGTGCACTGTATAGCTTGAATGGGGGAATCTGTTGGCTTTTTTTGCTCAGCACACAGGCTGATTGAAAAAAATAAATAAATCTGAGTATGGCCAGTGTGATTTAATTGTACTTCTGTTTCAGTCTAATTTCATGGTTTCTGACAGTAGTCGAAGGCCATGAATTCAGAAGATACAGTCAATCCACTTGTTGGTAAAAAAAATTCCAGATTGGATGAGCAAGATCACCGCATGGATCAGTTTGCCATAGAGTTACAAATGTTCCTGAGTTGCACAGCTCACCTGGAATCTCACACTGTGGCTGCTTTGGTACAACCTGCGTTGCAGGCCATCCCTGCTGTTGCGCCAGTCTCTGTGCAGGCACCCACCTCAAGTATTACCTTTATAAGAGGTATGTCTGGTTCCGCTCCACTTCCCCAGTGATTTGGGGGTGATCCAGTTCAATGCAGAGGGTTTCTCAACCAGTTGAGATATACTTTGAGATGCTGCCCCATTTTCCATGGACAGAAGCAAAGTAGGTTTCGTGATATCTTTGCTTTCTGAGAGAGCCTTGGCCTGGGAAAACCCTCCATGGGAGAGGCCAAAACCTGTTGTCCTGAGTTACCCTGAGTTTGTGGCCTCCTTTAATAGGGTATTTGACATTCCTGCATGCTCCACTTATGCTTTCAAGTGCCTCATGTTCATAAAACAGAATACGAGAACTGTTGCCGACTACGCCATTGAATTTCATAATCTGGCAGCAGAGGTTGCTTGGAACAATGAGGCCCTTGTGGCTGCTTTTTCTCATGGTCTCTTGGATTTCATCAAGGATGAGATAGCAGCCCAAGATATACCCCCTGAGCTGGAGAAGTTTAACACGTTTGCCATCCTTATTGACTCCAGACTCAGAGAAAAACTCTCTTAAGGAGCGCTAGCGGAAGCCTCCTGTACGTTTGCTTCAGAGCTCTGCAGTCCCACCCATGTCTTCCTCACCTCCCATGCCTCCTGGTACCGAGTCGGTCAGTGAAGATGAACCCATGCACTTAGACTTCACGCGTCTCTCTGCGGATGAGAGAACCTTAAAGAGGAGGGAGAGATTGTGCCTTTATTGTGCCCAGGCAGGTCACTTTTTGAAGTCTTGTCCTACCCGTCCAGGGAACACCCGAACCTTGAGGTCCTGTCATGGACAGACCTTAGGTGGCGTTGTTTCGTCCCCAGTTATCCAGAAGGATAAGCCCCTGGTTTTGGTCACCCTTTCTAGGGCTGAGTCGTCCATCGAAATACAGGCTCTAATCGACTCTGGGGCTGTTCATTGATGCTGCCTTTGTATTGAAGCATTCGATTCCGCTGCAGCTGCGTGATACTCCACTTGCCATTGAGGCTCTTGATGGGAGACCTCTACAGCCTGTCCATGTGACTCATGAGACAGTTCCCTTGTCCATGGCCGTAGAGGCTCTCCCCCCCCCCCCCGGAGATAATCCAATTCTAAGTTATTTCCTCACCTAAGTTTCCGCTGGTTATTGGTTATCCTTGGTTACAGAGGCACAACCCCCCTTTTGTTAGGCTCTGTCCTGAGGTTCTCACCTGGTCACCACAATGCAGTGAGACATGCTTCCAGAAGGCAGCCAAGGTCCTGTGCACCTTTTACTCTCCTCCCTGCTGGAGGAGTACCACGATTTTAGCAATGTCTTTGATGTCCTCCACACTGGCCGTATGATTGCGCAATTGACCTTCAACCTGGTGCCATACTCCCTTGTGGCCGGGTTTACTCTTTGTCTGTCTTGGAGGATAAGGCCATGGAGGAGTATGTTGCAGACGCACTGGTTTCATCCGCAAATCCTCAACTCCTGCTGGTGCTGGTTTCTTCTTTGTGAAGAAGAAAAGTAGTGAACTGAGACCTTTTATTGATTATAGGGGTCTCAATCGTCATTTCACAATTAAGAATGCCTATTCGATTCCGTTACCTCAAGGGGGCAACCGTTTTCATGAAGCTTGATTTGAGAGGGACATACAATCTTGTGAGGATTAAGGAGGGCGACGAGTGGAAAACTGAGTTTCATACCAGAACAGGCTATTATGAGTACCTCGTAATGCCTATTGGCCTTTGGAACACCCCGGCAGTTTTCCAGGAATTTATTAACAATGTCCTCCGCGATTTGTTGCAGTTACGTGTGGTGGTTTATCTCGATGATATCCTCATATTTTCCAGGTCCCTGGAGAGCCACCACACAGGTGTCTATTGTGTGTTTCAAAAATTAAGAGAGAACAATCTCTACTATAAACAGGAGAAGTGTGAGATCCATTGTGAACAGGTTATATTCCTGGGCTCATTTTCACTGCTGTTTTTTTTCGATGGACTCAGAGAAACTTTCGGCAATCCTACAGTGGCCCCTGACCCGTGGGTTTGCGTCCTCTGCAGCGTTTCCTGGGCTTTGCCAACTGGGCTTTGCCAACTATTATTGGAAGTTTATTCATAATTTCTTATTTCTGGTCAAGCCCCTGACTAATATGACCAGAAAGGAGGGTAACCCACAGACTTGGTCTCCGGAGTCCATTTAGGCCTTTGAGAGTCTCAAGGCTAGCTTTGTTTCTGCTCCTTGATGGAACATCCTGATCCTACCTTAACTTTTATCCTTGGGGTTGATGCTTCTGAGACTGGTGTTGGCACCCTTCTGCCTCAACGTCTTACCTCTGAGAGTACTATGCATCCTTGTGGCTAATTTTCCAATAAATTGTACCTTTGGAGTACAATTATGAGATTGGTGACAGAGAGCTGTTGGCGAACATTTTAGCCCTGAAAGAATGGAGACATCTCTTCAAAGGTTCCACTCTGCCGGTTCTCATTCTTACTGATCATAAGAATCTCACTTTCTTGTCTGAGACTAAATGCCTCTCTCCCAGAAGGGCGCCATGGGCTCTTTGCTTGTCAAGTTTCAATTACATTGTCTCATTGTTACTCGAGAACTAAGGCCGCGTACACACGGGCGGATTGTCTGGCCAACTAAGTTCGTCAGACAATCCGACAGACAGTCCGTTCAAAATTTGCATGAACGGACTTGACCACACACGATGAGCAGACAGTCCGCTGAAAGCGTGCGCGATGACGTGTACAGCACGTACGACGGGACTAGAAAAACGACGTCCTATACACTGCAATGCAACCTTCGGCCGTGTAAATCCTTTCTGAGCATGCGCCATACTTAGTCCGTCCAACTTGCCTACACACGAGCGGACTGTCCGCTGAAACCAAGTTTGGACGGACAAAACCAAGTTTGAACGGACAAAATTTCGGAAATTCCGTAAGACTTTGATCGTCAGACAGTCCGCTGAAAAAGTCCGCTGAAGCCCACACACGAGCGGATTGTCCGCTGAAACACGGTTCAGCGGACTAAGTTGGACAGACAATCCGCCCGTGTGTACGCGGCCTAAGAATGTAAGGGTGATGCCTTGTCATGACAATTTTCCTCTACTTCCAGGTTGGAGTCGGTTCCGGTTCCTGTGATTCCTCCTGAACATATTCTGGCTACGGGTCGCACCAGTCTCACTTCTCCTTTGCTACTCTGGTGCCCTGCTCCAGACTTACCATTCTCCCTAGGCAGCTGGCCACCCTGGGAAAAATCAACTTGTTTGAGCCATTTTCCAACAATTCTGGTGGCCTAGTCTACATGATGATGTAACTGCCTTCGTAGCTGCCTGTTCTGTGTGTGCTCAGAGTAAGACTCCATTACACCTTACAGTGGGCCTCCTACAACCCATACCCAATGGAGAAAGGCCCTGGACCCACCTGTCTATGGATTTCACTGGCAACACTGTTATCCTTATGGTGTTGACCGGTTCTCAAAGATGTGTCATTGTATTTCACTTGAAGTTGCCCACTTCTAAGGAACTGGCTTCCATTTTTGCTCGGGAGATCTTTCGCTTACATAGGCTACCCAAGGTGATTGTCTCGGATGGGGGTAGTCAGTTTGTGTCCCGGTTCTGGCACGCCTTTTGTGCACAGTTGGGAATTCAGCTTGCTTTCTCCTCTGCATATCACCCGTGGTCTAATGGGGCCTTAGAATGAGCCAATCGGTCCTTGGAGCAATTCCTACATTGCTATATTTCTGACCATGATAACAACTGGTCAGATCTTTTACTATGGGCAGAATTTGCTCACACATGTTGCCTGACTTGTTTGTTCCGCAGAGTATTCCTGCACTAGAGGAGCATCTCCGTGGTTTTCGTTCCAGTTGGGCACAAGTCCAGGAGGCTTTTGTCAAGCTAATGATAGGTACAGACTCCATGCTGACTGCAGATGCCTGCCTGTGCCTTCCTGCCAGGTTGGGGACAGGGTCTGGCTGTCATCTCGCAACCTCCAACTTCGTGTTCCCTCACTGAAGTTTGCACTTCGGTTTATTGGGCCTGTCCATATTCTTCGCAGGATTAACGCAGTGGCTTACACATTAGACCTTCCTTCTAATATGCGTAATTCAAATGTACTTCATGTCTCCTTATTAAAACCTTTGGTCTGCAACCGCTTTACCACTTTAGTGCCACATCCTCACCCTGTACAGTTTGAGAACCATGAGGAGTATCAAGTACAGTCCATTGATGACTCCCATAGGTTCCGTGGGCGCATGCAGTACCTGATGCATTGGAAAGGATATGATCCAGAGGAACGCTCTTGGGTCTCATCCTCGGACGTACATGCCCCTGTCCTCCTCTGTGATTTCCATAGATGTTTCCCCTCAAGCCTGGTGGTCCTCCGAGGGGGAGGGGTCGTTGAGGAGGGGGTGCAGGCAGGCGCATCCCCCAGCTTGGCTGTTACTTCACTAACCCCCTCGCGGCCGGTCTGGCGGCACTTACCGCTCATGTGGCAGGGATCTGCTCTTCTCCTGGAGTGACGGGGCTTCCTCCTCCTCTTGTGTAGTGGTGGGAAGTGGTGGCTGTGGCTCATATGTCCGCTCGGCTCCTCAGGGTTCCTCCACCATGTCTCCTCTTCCACCAAAGTGTTAGGCATCCAATAGGATCGACTATTGCTTTGGCCAATTGGGAGACAAGTCTCACTGACCTGCCTGCTGATTGGCAGGGAGGAACATTAATGTGAAAATAGCAAAAATTTATTTGCTATGCAAAACAACAGGATGGGATTGGGACACAGTGCTCCATGACCCCATCCCATTTTGAAGCCTATTAGAGCCTCTGGCACGTGCTTCAAAATACACACACCCTGCCTATCCCCGCTATAGTATTTCATGTGTCCAGCATCCTGAAAGGGGCCAGGCACATGAATAGGGAGGGCGGGGGAGGTGTCAGGGGGAGTGGCGCATTTGTGCACCCACAATGCACGGGCTACCACTGAGGTGTATTCATTTTTCTGATCTAAATGAACAAAAATACAAATCTGATATTCTTGAATAAATGACACCTAAAACTGACATGGTGTTTTCATTTTAAAGATCTATATTAACAATTAATTTGTCAAATGGTAAACATTGACAACCACCCCTTCAAATCCTAAAACTAGAATCCATATTAAGTGACAATTATTAAAACCTCTTTAGGGAGTATGCGGGTGCAACCAGTGTTATTTAAACCTCAGACATCTAGGGTCTAGTGTTCTCTTTGGTATTAACTTTCTATTAGCATGCATGGTATCATCATGCCAAGATCAATATAGCTCTTCAAGGCCCTCAGAAAGAAAGTTGTGGATGCCTATGGTGATTTGATGTGATTGATTTAAAAAAGGCTTTAAAAAGATTGCAAAATGATTTGAAATCAATCATTGCACTGTAAGGAAAATAACCTACAATTGGCATAGAATACAACAAACTGCTAATTTGTTCAAGACTGGTCAGCTCAACAAATTCAAGATCTGACCATTTGCTGCTAAAATAAATCTCTAAGAGCCCCAGAATCTCATTGGGGATGTTCAGGTAACTCTTGTAACAGTTGGAGTGAAAGTGCATTTATCTACAAATAGAAAGAGATTGCAGAAATTCAACCTGCATGAGAGGTATTGTAATAATAAAAAAAAACCATGCTGTCTAAAAAGAACATTAGAGCAAAATTGTAGGTTTTCATTGTACATATACCAGGTCTTTTGGAACCACATGTTGAAGACTAATCAATAAAATAATTGTTTGGACAGTAGACAATTTTGCCACCAAACAAGTATTTCAGGAGAAGAACCTCCCTAACAACTGTGAAGCATGGTTTGCGGCTTCAAATCTGGGCAGCTTGCAGTCAATAAGTCAGCTATACAGTCTGCATCATATCCAAACATGCTTGATGAGAGTGTGATGCCATCTGTCCAAAAGTTTAAGTTGTACTGGAAATACCAAGGAATGGCCCAACAAGAAGAAACAAAGGGGCTGTGGAGTGCTCTAGTCAAAGTCATGCTTTGATTCCCATTTATATATTGTAGGGGATTTTTAAATGGACAGTTAATTCCAGGAAACCCCCAAATACATTGTGACTAAAGGAATTTTTAATGGAGAAGTGTTCAAAAATGCTGTTGATGTTTGTGCACGTAATGCAAAATGTAATTTCTCCTACAGGAGAGCAATACCAGCTTTTGATGCCAAGGGTCTACTTACTTTTTCACAGTACACTACTATAATTTGATATGTTTGTAAATAAATAATTGAAAAGGAAAATTTTACTTTTGTTCTTATTCAAGTATATCATATTTATCTGCAGGCACTGTTTGAATACAGACCTACTGTTTGCTTGTTTGAATATGTTGAAAAAAGTCAAATATTTCCATAGAGTGTACCTATTTTTTCACATAGCTGTATATATATATATATATATATATATATATATATATATATATATATACTGAATATACATATACACTGCTCAAAAAATTAAAGAAACACTTTGAAAACACATCAGATCTCAATGGGGAAAAATATCATGCTGGATATCTATACTCATATGAACTGGGTAATGTGTTAGGAATGAAAAGATGCCACATTGTTTGATGAAGATTAAAGTTAATTCAAAGACACCTCGAAAAATCGAATTGAAAACATGTAGCAGCTGGCTAGCCATTTTGCTGAAATTTCATTTAATTAAAATAGTACTCAGTAAATTGTATGGCCCCCACATGCTTGCAGGCATGCCTGACCACGTTGAGGCATGCTCCTAATGAGACGACAGATGGTGTCCTGGGGTATTTCCTCACAGATATGAACCAGGGCATCACTGAGCTCCTGAACAGACTAAGGTACAACCTGGTGGCATCAAATGGACCAAAACATAATGTCCCAGATGTGTTCTATTGGACTTAGGTCAGACGAGAGAACAGGGCCATTCAATGGTTTCAATTCCTTCATCCTTCAGGAACTGGCTGCATACTCTCACCACATGGGGCCGGGCATTGTAAAGCACCAGGAGGAACCCAGGAATAACTGCACCAGCGTAGGGTCTGACAATGGGTCCAAGGATTTCAGCCTGAAAAAAATAATGGCAGTCAGGGTGCCATTATCTAGTCTGTAGAGGTCTGTGCATCTCTCCATGGCTATGCCTCCTCAGACCATCACTGACCCACCACCAAACCGGTCATGCTGAACAATGTTACAGGCAGCATAACGTTCTCTACAGCTTCTCCAGACCCTTTCATCTCTGTCACATGTGCTCAGGGGGAACCTGCTCTCATCTATGAAAAGCACAGGGTGCAAGTGGCAGACCTGCCAATTCTGGTGTTCAGCGGCAAATGCCAAGCAAGCTCCACGGTGCTGGGCAGTGAGCACAGGGCCCACTAGAGGACATTGGGCCCTTAGACCAACCTCATGAAGTTTGTTTCTGATTGTTTGGTCAGAAACATTAACACCAGTGGCCTGTTGAACGTCATTTTGTAGGGCTCTTGCAGTGCTCATCCTGTTCCTCCTGCACAAAGGAGCAGATACTGGTCCTGCTGATGGATTAAGGACCTTCAATGACCCTGCCAGCTCTCCTAGAGCAACTCCTGGAATCTCTTCCATACTCTTGAGACTGTGCCCCCTCTGCTACTCAATTGACCAGTTCAATATCCGAGGAGTTCGATTGACTTGATGCTATACTCTATATATATATATATATATATATAAAGTTCATTTGTGAGGTCAGGCACTGATGTTGGACAAGAAGGCCTGGCTCGCAGTCTCTGCTCCAATTCATTCCGAAGTGTTTTTTTGGGTTGAGATGCAGGCCAGTCAAGTTCCTCCACCCCAAACTTGCTTATCCATGTCTTTATGGGCCTTGCTATGTGTACTGGTCCAAATGAGGGGTTGTTTTTCAAGGGTTGGGCTTGGTCCCAGTGAAGGGAACAATTAAAGGCATCAGCATACCAAAACATTTTGGACAATTTCATGCTCCCAACTTTGTGGGAACAGTTTTGGGATTGGCCCCTTCCTGTTCCAACATGACGGCGCACCAGTGCACAAAGCAAAGTCTGTAAAAACATTTATGAGTGAATTTGGGGTGGAGGAACTTGACTGGCCCACACAGAGCCCTCACCTCAACCCAATAGAACACCTTTGGGATGAATTAGAGGGGAGACTGTGAGCCAAACCTTGTTGTCCAACATCAGTGCCTGATCTCACAAATGTGCTTCTGGAACAATGGTCAAACATTCCTATAGACACACTCCTAAACCTTGTGGACAGCCAAGAGTTAAAGCTGTTAAATATGCAAAGGATGGGCCAACTCAATATTGAACCCTACAGACTAAGACTGGGATGCCATAAAAATTAATGTGCGTGTAAAGGCAGGTGTCCCAATACTTTTGACAATATAGTATATATCTATACTGTATATATACAGCAGGAGCTTCCAGCGGAGGCTGTTAAATATGTATTCTGTACAAATCAATGACCAGCACCACCACTGTTCTCATGTAACCACTCATCTGAGTGTGTCCAGGGTAAGCATTTCTATTGAGTTTTGGGCACTCAGTTGTTTTGTTTTTATGTAACTATAGTACAGAGTGTTGCTGCATCCAGAAGTGGTATATGAACTCAGCAAAATATCCACCTGTGTCAATCATATGCCCCAAAGCTTGCAGCTAATACAGATAAGCAAATTCATATTTTATTAGCTCACAATTTATCCAGTATGGAAGTGGCATACCGGTTTTTAGTTAGCAGTAGTATTGATATATATTATAGATTGAATAATATTATATTTCAGTATTTTTTTTGAATATTGAATATAGACCCAGTAATTGGGAAAAAGAAAAGGTCCTTCCTATAAGACTACGATGACTTTATACTATTTTATGTATGTATTTATTCTTTAAGGTTTTGTGTGCACTTTTCATTTCATTTTTTGTTAGTGGCGTTACCTCATTCTGGTACAGAGGGCAGCAGCAAAGTCTAGAGACTAACAGACTAGAATGATAAAGATGTTATGAGACTTGGCAATGGCAAAGTGTAGACAGCATATCATGTTTTAGAGAACAATTGTTCATATTCTATACTAAAATAATTCATGAACAACACAGTTTGATAAAGATCAATGTGGACTGACCACACTACTTTTTTAATGAACATCAGGGTTTTTTTTTTTTATGTCTGGAAAAAAAAAGCCGCTATGCTTATAGTCTATATTAGTTTAATGGACTAGGAAATAATAGTAGCCTACCACATTGTTGTTGGAAACTGCTGAGGACAAGATTCTTCCTAAAACACATCTGATGGAGCCTTCATTTACTATTCTCAAACAGTGTGTATGGGATGTTAGGATGTGAAGGATGAAGGAAAACGAATTGGTTGAACTTTTAAAGGCACGTAGATTACAGGTCTAAAAATGGTTACATTTATTAATCAAATATATAAAAAAGAACATAATTACATATAAAGAATCAATACAATTGGTATTCACACCCTTAACACACCAGTTCTGACACCAGAAAATATAATATCAAATTATAGTAACACAATACAAAACCACATCCAACAACTAAAACCAGAATGAGATTTTAGAGGTTCGGTCTCTAGGTAAAGATGTGGTTATTTCGAAAGTATTGAAGAAGCGTACTTTCACGCAGAATATGTCAAGCCACTGACTGTTTTATCTACGCCCGGACTCACACTCTGACCCAATACTTTCAAAATACCCACATCTTTACCTGGAGCCCGAACCTCTAAAATATCATTCTGGTTTTTGTTGTTGGATGTGGTTTTGTATTGTGTTACTATCATTTGATATTATATTTTCTGGTGTCAGAGCTGGTGTGTTAAAGGTGTGTCAATACCAATTTTATTTATTCTTTATATGTAATTATGTTTTTTTTTATATATTTGATTAATAAATGTAACCATTTTTAGACCTGTTATCTATATGCCTTTAAAAGTCCAACCAATTCGTTTTTCTTCCTTCTATAAGTAATATTGTGACGTTGGCACATTATTACCTTGTGTATTCACAGTGTCACTCTGTGAAAGCATATTTCAATATAAATATTTTTCCATAGGATGTGAAGGATGCTACGTGTCATCACACATAAATTCCCACAATACAAAGAGCGTTTGATAACAACGAACACACAAAAGCCAAAAGTTTTGCTAAAGTCTATTGATATTTTACCTGAATGCATTCAGGTAAAAACACCCCACTACTTGTCCTACTCCACAATCCTTAAATTCTTACCTGGCTCCATGTCACTGCTGCCAGCCACAGTGCTGCTCCCTTCACTTTTTGATTTCATAGGAGAAACCGGAGCAGAAGAGCCATAAGTTCCTACTGCAATTAGTCACGCTCCTGTCAGGAGTGAGTGGAGTAGTGGCTTTCTGGTGTGCTGTGTGTCTACTAGCTCCTAGACTTCAGAATCTGAACCTGGAACAAAAGGTCAAGAATTCTCCTGTAGAAGTAGACTGAGTAGCATCTAGAAGGAGACTTTAATACTCCGTCATTGGTTGATTCCAAAATTCCAAATGATCCAACTGAACCTTCGGAGAGTCTGAACAGCTTAGTGGATACTATCACCACTGGGCGCACTGGAAAAATGGAAGCAGGAAACTTGGTGTCCACTGAGCCCAGAAAGTCTCCCAGAAGGAGGAAATGACTGATCAGATATATTCCCTATGGAACTTTTTTACATGTGTAGCTCACTACTTAAGGAGCTGCAGATACAGATAAACTTGGATCCCGCACCCCACACAGCCAGGCACACCAAGTTTCCACAGGCACTCCAGAGACCAGAGAACATTCTGTGATTTTTTTGTTGTTTATTGAGGGTTAATAACTTGGATGGGGATGGGAGGTTATGGAATGCACTCTTGACTTCAGCAACATACCTTTGGCAACAACTTCAGGGACACCTTCCTATACACAGTATATATACAGACTATATACAGTCTCCTTGACACTCCTCCTGCACTTCACTTGCTTGCAGACTGCAGCTGGATCACTGCAAGTGGATCTGACAGGCACAGTAAGATTTAGCAATGGGCCTTTGTAGGCAAGAACTCAAAGCCCCCAGATGTTTAGCCAAATACAGTGATAGGCTTGTACTTTCCCTCCTGTGGCTACTGGTCACAGCACCACCTCTTAAGGTACTGCTAACCCACATGGTTGCAGCTACCCCTTTCAGTAGCCCTCCAGGCTAAATTTCCTCCACAGTCCTCCAGGCTGACACTCACCAGGCCACTTACTCTGCAGGAGATCTGCCAGGGAAGGGATGAAGACTTGACACACCACTGTCTTCAGGGAGAACTGGCTACATGTGGCAGTCACCCCCCCCCTTGTAAGTCCCCTGTAGTGCTGCTCTACTCACACTGTCCTCTCTCCTGCTCCCATGCCTCCAGGAAGTGCTTCCTCCATGTGCTGTGGCAGGATTCTTCCAGAACCTGAGCCCTGGCCCAAGGTCACCCCTCCCTCCCAGAGTGCCACGACATTCTCCACACCACTATATCTCCACCTTCCACCCGACTGCCACTGCTGACATAGCTCATGCCTATTTATGAGGTAAGCCTTGCCCCCTGCCAGCCCTTTACTGGGGATTGGCCAAGGCCCTCATAAATATTCAAGTCAACCCCTCCTAACCTCCATCCACCAACTCTAGCAGTTTCTACAACCTCCTAGACCACGGAGAAGCACCAGAGGAGCTGTCAGGATGAAGGATGAATCATCCAGCCCTGACTCACTGAACCCCGATCCAGATTCACAGCTTAGGCTTAGCCCTGAGCTGACTAAATGTACCTACACTAACAAATCCACACTAAAAAAACCTGCACTAACAACTAGTACACACCTGAGGGTGCTACACATGAAGGAAAGTGTTGTTTTTTTTTTTTTTTTTGTATGGTCCAAAATGGGTCAAATGCCTCCTTTTGGGGGCAATGACTCAGTGAGAGAAGAGATTTGCTAGGGCAGAGTGGAGGTCTGGCAATCACTGAAGGACATTGGGAGATAGCATGAAGCTAGAGTTCTAAATTCTACTTTGTAGCCCCTGGACACCATATCTCTCACGCAGCATGCATCTGAAATGCTTTCACTTCAGGCAGTTGAAAAGGCTAAAAAACATCCTTCCACTTTGATAACCTTAAGTCTCGGAGTTATCACAAATCATCCAAAAATATATTAGACTGCTTGTCATCTAGACCTGTATGTGTAAAAGCAGCTGCAGACAAATCAGAGACTCTGGAGCATAATGCATAAAAATTACGATTGTGTCGTCATATGGTAGAGATCTGTTGCATAAAGGAGCCAATAAAGCCTTTGAAGAACATGGGGTCTCAAACAGGGAAGAGTGTTTCAAGCTGTCAGCATCAGGTACAAAAGGAGGAATACTGCAAGCCACTCTGGAGCTGTTAGTGGATTAGAGAACAGCAGGAAAGTCAAGAGGAAACATACATACACCAGGTTTCCAGAAAAAAAGGGGACAAGCCCTCACACTCACCACAGTGGCAGTCCAGAGAGTTCGCGCAGAATAACGTCATCATGGGCCGGCCATTAAAAGTGATCGTAGAGGCATTTTTTGTTATTATTATTTTTATTATTAAAATACCAAACATGTATACAAAAAAGTGGGCAAGTGGGACTTTAAATGAAGCATGTCAATTGAAAATAAAAATAATGAATACACGTGAGTAGATAAAATTATTTAGATTTAATTTATAATCAATAACCCCTAGGGGTAGTCCATGATCGGAATGCATACAATAGTAATACAGTAATATAAATACAGACACGCATTTTTCAGTAATTAGATATTCAACACATTCAATCCAACACTGTTTTTGTTTTGTTGTTTTTTTTCTTTTTTTTTTCTTTTTTGTGACACATCACACTTCTCTTTTTTATTTTTCACAGATTTGGGTAATACATACACATTCAGGACGTAGTGGACTAGTGTTGAGGCCGTCTGGGTCGGTCAGCTTCTGTTTCCCCTGGCCTGCCCCCTGACATTGTTGGGGGGGGGTGGTTGGAACCCTGCCTCAACCCCGGATGAGACGGTTATATCTCAGCTCTAACAGTCCCCATTGCTGGAAGTTCTGCCCAATTTTTGGGCTATATTGTAAGTAATTCTTTCAATTAAGTGGATCAATTTGATACTGTCTCTCTGTTTAACCGAGGTTCCACATATATATTAATATTTGTCATATTCATTTGCTTTTTTAGTAAAAACATGCATCACACCCCTGATGTCTTGCAATAAGCCAAGAAACGCATCGATTTCTCAAACTAAGGATGCCCAGTTAAGCTTATTTTAATCCTTGATAATATCAATTTTGTCCTATAGAGTTTGTACTCATTCATGTGATTTTATGATTTTGATTGGTAATTTATGTATTTCTGATATGAACTGCATCCATGTCCATTGATTTGTCTGTACTCCAGATTTTCTTATTATTATTATGAAAATATCTTAAGTTTATATCTGTATTTATATTACTGTATTACTATTGTATGCATTCAGATCATGGACTACCCCTAGGGGTTATTGATTATAAATTATAAATAAAATCTAAATCATTTTATCTACTCACATGTATGCATTATTTTTATTTTCAATTGACATGCTTCATTTAAAGTCCCACTTGCCCACTTTTTTGTATACAATTCACCCGAGATGGAAGCATGCCATTGTTACTTGGTACTGCAGAAGGTTACTTCTCTCAAAAATACCCAACATGATAAACGTACCTACTCTGTGCAATGGTAAACATTCACTTCTGCGGTCCCTTGCTGGCGCTCCAGGCCTATTCACTTCCAAATGTGCCCCCATAGCTGCTTGCTATCGGGAAAACCTGCAGGCTCAATCCTGAGCTGGGCTATATGCATCCACTGATACACACGCAGTGCACTTTGGCTCCCAGCTCCCTCCTCACAGTATTTGACTGACAGCAGCAGAAGCCAATGGCTTCCACTGTTGCCGAGCCTCCTGTGATAGAGGGGAGAGAAGACAAGCACATTGGTCGATCAAGATTGAGCATAGGTAAATATTATTTGGATGCTTAAAGGTTTTTTACCTTAATGCAGAGAATGCATAAAGATAAAAAAAAAGAAGATTGCTTTTAGAACCAATTGAATAGGCTGAATATGGAATCTGGAGGTTAGACTAGGTGAAGATGGAAGCACTCGGGGAGATCAGTAACAGTGCAGCGCTGCAAAGCACATTATGACAGGTAAGTCTGTCAGAATGTGATAATATGCAGTGCACATTAGGACATTATGGCATAACCCACCTGAGGGCCCAATTAGATAAAGAAATAAAATGCAGTTTAATTCCGCTTTAAGTCGGAAAGTTCCCCCCATATATCCCAATGTGTAATCCCCTGCAGAATAAAACACACGGGTCCATAACTGTCAGTGAAAGTATATTTCCTAAAAATGATTCTATGTAACTTCTGATTTCCTTACTTCCAGCATTATCACTTACATTCAAACTCCCATGGCAGGTTGATTGATAGCTTTGAGAAATATAGGATTGAATGTTTTGTACATCCGTCATGCTGTGTATGAAAGGCAGTTCCAGGATTACCAGCGACTGTGTACCAGAATCATCAGATAACAAACAAAGTGAACTGGGGTGGACTGGTGTACTACAGCAATGTCTGGATGAAAAAATGTGTTACTTAAGCATGTGGGATATCCTCCTTGTATGTATCTCAATGTTACATTTTCAACTACCCTTTTAGTTCATATCTTTCATCTGTACATAAAAATAACTGACAGGCACCTTCTAATGTGAGAGTCTGATTGCAAGTCAATTGTATATACTACTTTCCTAGAACACATAAACATGGTACTGGTACAAGAAGATTAACACCATACAGCACTGCTGTGTGCTTGTGTCAGACATGTAATTATGAAAGATGCCTTAGCTCACTCTCCATCATCAGATGAAACAAAATACATCCCAGTGGGAGACATGCCTAAAACAAATCTAATTATACTTAACTAATTACTGGAAACCTTGTTATTTGTTAAACTGTACAGTATGTTTCTGATCAAGCAAGACTGACTATGTGCTGAGGATGTTGCATTTAGACTACCCTAACTGGAATAATCGGTGCGTAATTCACTAAATGAAACAACATGAAATACAATACCGGCCTAGCTTAATAAAAATAAGAGAAGCATTTACATAGGCTAATGCCGTCAATGGTAATTAGGACATTAGCACTAATTTGCATAATCAGTGCTTACCATTTTTCATAGGTTAATTAGACATTATGTAAATGATACAGTGATTGTAGTGTGTTCTATCTGCTGCTAAAAATTGGGGGAACATTACATCTTGTTCCCTAGGGGTTGAGCTTTCAATATGAAAATGAGTTTTGAAGTACTTTAATGCCTTTGTTGTTCACATATGCATAAAATAACCAGTTGATGTTTCCACATTAGGCATTTAAGATTCTTTAAATGTAATATAGCCATGTATGTATTAAAACATGTATGGACTACTTAAAAGACACACTGTTGGAAACACCAAGAGAGTAATAGTTAAATAAGGTAAGCATAGTCTATGTCTAGAAATGCCTATAATTGTCTTAGCACTAGCAGATAAAAGCAGTGTCTCCACCAGGCTATGGCCATTTGATATTTAGGATATTGTTTTATCTTTGTGAAGTCTTTTTAAATGATAAATTATGTTAGTCTTCACTGAATTAGTGGTATCCTGTTACATCCTGTAAAACTGTATTAAGTTTGTAATAAAAAGCTGATACTAATAAAAAACATGAAAGTATAAAATATGTCTCTGCTCCAGGTCCCTCACTTAATTTAATACCTAATAGGGGCCCACCAGGACACCAATTGCAAGTGGCTGAATTGGTAAAAACAAATCATACAGACTTCAGAACAATCTGCCCGGGTTACAATTTTTCTACTTTTAAAAGTAGCCTATTTTGAGAGACCACTGCTGTCCTCTCCTTTTGAAATTGCTAATTGCTTGGTTGTCATGTTGATACACTGGCTTCATTTCTTTTGAGGTTAATGATGGAGTTGGCTAAGGAATTCTGTCTTGTTTTTCAATGACTCAGAAAGCATTGAAGGCAGACAGATTGCAAGTATTTTGATAATGAGGTCAGCAATGACAGCCTACACATTTTTCTAAACACAGGTTGTCTGTAGGCCCCCTTCACACCTTTCTGATTTGGCATGTTGTGTTATGATTGTACATTGACGTGCATTGCAGTTAGGCAGCCCATTAAATTCACTAGGCTGCCAATACACAAGGATAAGTGCATCTGAAGCTTTTTTTCCCGATTGTTTCCACAATGCATAGGTTTGAAAGGGCCTTCAAAACCCTCATATTTGAAAAGAAAAATAATAACTGTAAATTATTAATCAAAGGGGATGTGGAGCCCAAATGTAAACAAGCTTAACTACTTCCATACCAGCATTTTACACCCCCTTCCAGTTAAGTCAATTTTTCAGTTTTCATTGCTGCAATAGTTTGACTGACAAATACTCGGCTACAAATAGAGCTTTCTTTGATGGTATTTGATAATCATTTTGTCATGAAGAAACATACTGGGGTAAAGTGAAGTGGCTCTGCAGCTTGCACATGTGTTTGCAAATGTGTGCAAACTATGTTTGACATGCATCATCCTTTCATGTGCTCCTTGCTGCAAAAGTTAGTTATAGGTGGGGGCAGTGGCCATTTGTTTGTACTGTTGGAATACTGGTGAGGGTATGCACTGGGCACCTTCATAGCCATTATGCTGTATGCTGGGTGTCCAGTGTGCCCCTATGCCTTTAAGGAGGGATGGGCTCCCTCCAAGCTCACCTGACCTCTGCCTATCCATTATAGTGCATGTGCTTCTACTGTGGAGTCTCTTCAAATTTAGAGTTAGGACTGCAGATAATACTGGGGTGCCATGAAGTGGCTCTGCAGCTTATGCATGTATTTGCACATGTGTCCAAGCTAAATCTCTGTTTTTAATGCATACTTTTAGTCAGGATAATTCAGTTGGTTGCAGGCTGGGCGGTAAGTTGAGCTGGGAATTTTTATTGGTTTTGTTTGACATAATGACGAAACATGTCGATATTGCGTAGGTTAAGGTGTGCTTATCCTTTAAAAGTTACCCACTGAAGTAAAGTTCAAGTTCTACTGTTGTTAGAGGAAGACAGTTCTCTGGAAAAGAATTGTGTGTATCAGCTAGAGGTAATGAATAAACGCGAAACACTCAAAGCATTCCAACAATTATTGTTGGTCAGTGGCATTTTAAATCCCTACAAAACAAACCCACGACATTGGCGTTCAGTGAGATTTTCACACTCCCTGTGTTTCCTCTTGCTGCAGCCTCTCTCCTTTCTTGATTGCTTGCACTGATTTTCCTTCCTTTCCCTTCCTTCATTGTGACATAAATGGGCAGGCTCTCAAAATAGGGAAAATTGTGTTGTGCTTTAGATTAAAATTTTCAGCCCTTTAAATTCTCAACCTAAAACAAACAACTTGTCCTCTTAAATAAACTTCACAGTGAATAATGCAAAAAGCAGTCAAATAAATATGCAATCATTTGAAATGAAAGTTGAATAACCATGTGCCCAGTGAAAAATTACATGTGCACATCAATATTCCAGACGCACCAACTCCAGTGCACCATCACAAAGAGACAAGTGCCTCTTAGCAGAAATATGTGATGCCTACCAACGGAGGCACACTTATATGTCATGAAAGTGTCCATGGGATAGACATGACCAGCTTGGCATGGATCACAACCCAGATTGCAATCAACTCAACAATAAAATGAGGGCAGCAGGAAACATGAGGAGAGAAATAAAGTAGACTAGATAGTGTAGCTCTGTACAAAAATGCACTGCTGTATACAGGTGAAACTTTAAAAATTTGACTATCCTGCAAAAGTTAATTTATTTCACTAATGCAACTTAAAAGATTAAAAAAATGCTGCGTACACATGATTGCACTTTCCTGCAGACGGACCTAGAAATAGAACATGTTTCAAATCTATTTGATGGACTAAATTCTGACGAACTAAAATCGGGAAAACCGTTCGTCTGTGTGCTGGTTATTAGTTAGCTATTGGCTAGTGGCTATTGAACTTACTTGTTTAGTCCCATTTACATCATCACATTCAAAACAAACAAACTTATGAAGAGGCTTAGTCCGTTCATGTGTGGCCAAGTCCGTTTGTTTGGAAAGTACATCAGAACTCTGCCGAAAGTCAGTCAGGAAGCGTGTCGGACCTAGTCTGCCGGAAAGTCCGGTCGTGTGTATGCGGCATAATATATGAGACAGACTCATTACACGCAAAGCAAGATAGTTCAAGCCGTTTTTTGTCATATTTGTGATGATTATGACTTACAGCTCATGAAAACCCCATATCCACTATCTCAGAAAATTTTAATATTACATGCAATCAATAAAACAAGGATTGTACATAGAACTATATCAGACCTCTGAAAAGTATAAGCATGCATATGTACTCAGTAGTTGGTTTGGGCCCCTTTTGCAGCAATTACTGCCTCAATGCGGTGTGGCATGGAAGCTATCAGCCTGTGCACTGCTGAGATGGAAGACCAGGATGCTTCAATAGCAGCCTTCAGCTCTTCTGCATTGTTCGGTCTCATGTCTCTCATCTTTCTCTTGGCAATGCCCCATAGATTCTCTATGGTGTTCAGGTCAGGCAAGTTTTCTGGCCAATCAAACACAGTAATCCCACGGTCATTGGACCAGGTTTTGGTGCTTTTGGCAGTGTGGACATCCGGCAAGTCCTGCTAGAAAATGAAGTCAGCATCCCCATAGAGCTCGTCTGTGGAAGGAAGCATGAAGTGCTCCAAAATCTCCTGGTAGACAACTGCGTTGACCCTGGACTTAATGAAGCACAGTGGACCAACACCAGAAGATGACATAGCTCCCCAAATCAACACAGACTGTGGAAACTTCACACTGGACTTCAAGCATTTTGCAGTGTGTGCCTCTCCATTCTTCCTCCATACTCTGGGTCCTTGGTTTCCAAATGAGATGCAAAATTTCCTCTCTTCTGAAAAGAGGACTTTAGACCACTGAGCAGCAGACTAGGTCTGTTTTTCTTTAGCCCAGGTAAGACGCTTCTGACGTTGTTTGTTGTTCAGCAGTGGCTTGACAAGAGGAATACGACATTTGAAGCCCATGTCCAGGATCCTTCTGTGTGTGGTGGCTCTTGATGCACTCACTCCAGCCTCAGTCCACTCCTTGTGAATGTCCCTAAAACGTTTGAATGGCCTTTTCCTGACAATCATCTCCAGGCTGCGGTCATCCCTGCTGCTTGTGCACCTTTTTCTTCCACACTTTTCCCTTCCACCTAATTTTCTATAAGTGTGCTTTGATACAGCACTTTGGGAACATCCAACTTCTTTTACAATTACCTTTTGAGGCTTTTCCTCCTTATGGAGGGTGCCAATGATGGTTTTATGCACAACTGTCAGATCAGCAGTCTTTCCCATGGTTGTGATTCCTACTGAGCCAGACTGAGAGACCATTTAAAGGCTCAGGGACCCTTTGCGGGTGTTATGGCTTAATTAGCTGATTAGAGTTGGACACTTTGAGCCTAGAATATTGCATCTTTTCACAATATTCGAAAAAGGGGCCCAAACCAACTACTGAGTACATATGCATGCTTATACTTTTCAGAGGTCTGATATAGTTCTATGTACAATCCTTGTTTTATTGATTGCATGTAATATTCAAATTTTCTGAGATTGTGGATTTGGGGTTTTCATGAGCTGTAAGCCAAATCATCACAATTATGACAAATCACAGCTTGAACTATCTTACTTTGCATGTAATGATCTCATAAATTAGTTTCACCTTTTAAGTTGCATTAGTGAAATAAAAGAACTTTTGCATGATATTCTCATTTTTCAAGTTTCACCTGTATATTCAGTATAAAAGCACACACAAGGCAATGAATAAAACCAGCTCAAGTGTTGGTTCCTACACCACCCCTGCCCATTGGAATGAATGGGTAGCACTTCCAAAGTGCCCTTTAAAGCTATTCGGAAGCGCCGCAACACAGGCGGTTTTATCACTTTCTTCGGGTGCTAACAGGGGTTAAAAGCACTCCGCTGGCAGCCATAAAGCGCAGTTTAAATGACGGTGAAGTGAAGCTAAAACTAGCGACGCTTTACCGCTAATGGATCCACCACCCCAGTGTAAAAGGGGTCTAAATCTCCCCTTGTTTGTTGCAGCACAGGTGCATTAGTATGCTAGTCAAATGGATTGGCATTACAGTGCACTACTACATGTTGTAGTAAGACGTGTGTTACCGCAAGGCATTGGTATGAGCAGGCCCTAAGTTAGATCTATATGCCAAGCCATTCGTTAAGGCCCTCAAGCGTACACTTTTTAAAATTATGATTTTTTTTTATCATGCCCACCTGTAATTTATGTCCTTTCGTAGAGTCCTGGGCACGGGAAATGATTGACATTACTGAATGAAGGAATTCCAGAGCTAGGCCTGGCAGAAGCATTGTAGTGATTATATATAATGGTAGTGATTGAAAGTAAACAGATTCGTGTTTGAGAACACTCAATCTGCAATAAACTGCATGTCTAAATTCTTGACTCATGCCATATCTACCTCACTTCTGATGTGATGCCTGCACATACTATACATGACCCTATTATTTAATAACTGGAAATCTTTGTATTACTTTTATTTGTATTTATTTATAGCTGCTGCAAGAACGTTTTCCTTCTGTTCGAGTTGTATGTTACTGGCGTACAATGTAAGATTTAATATCTGCTGTTATCTAAAAGATTTTCTGTCATCGGCATGTAGCCCCAGTGTTTTGCTCCTTTCAGTTTTAACAATTTTTTTTTTTTTGATATGTTATAGTTGAGTACAATACACAATACTTTTTTTTATTTGCACAAACAGTTTATTTTATGATAGTTTGCAGAGAAACAGACACTAAAAACTTAGATTGGATCTTTCCCTCGCCAGTCCGTGTTTTTTTTTTTTTTTTTATATATATACTTGTATTTTCTCTTTCATGTGTGGAGACTGTTGAAGCTCTTTTCTGTTGCTCCTTGGAAATAATCAAAGTTAACTTGTTTTCACTGCTGTTGCTATAAACACAGTATATGTGTTGGGACTGTTTTACCTATGGTAACCTTGCAGCTTGGGATAAAATGAGCATGTTAAGGCACACACGTAGTGAACATGATCCCTTACACTACCTAGAAAATTTTACATTGTTCAGGTTTGATGTGTTGAACTTCCAACATATGCCCTCTGTTTTGATAGGGAGCACTAAGGAATTTGCATGTCAACAGTTTACCCATTAACAACAACAAAGTTCTCTAACAATGCTGCACCACCCCAAGCGTTATAATAAGAAAAGAAGTCCATTAATAAATATAAAAATCCAATGCATATGGTTGGGACATCTGAATTAGCATGTAACAGGTATAGACTACTTTTGGCAAAATGGCAGTGGCCTTAAATCAATTGCAGTTCTTTCCTGTGTAGCCCTTCCTATTGACTTGCCATTTGACCCTACTTCACACCACTTCTTTTTTTGCTATACATGTTGAGCACACTTTTGGCTGCAACAGGACAGGCTACATTTGTTTGTGATTGACATTGTTTGTATTCATGCAGCACGTTATCATATTACATATGGGGCTCAATTCACTAAGAGATAAATACTGCATGCATTTTTACCTTAAATTAACTCTTGCAATATTTATCTTAAAAGTAGTCATGTTACTAAAAATATACACAGATAACCAGGTGATTCCTTAATGCATAGAGTACACTTTGTATGTAGATGCCTCCATTATTAAAATCTTCTCTATGGAGAACGAACATTGCTCCACATTTATCTTCAATT
This sequence comes from Lithobates pipiens, assembly GCF_037356315.1. Classification (NCBI taxonomy): domain Eukaryota; kingdom Metazoa; phylum Chordata; class Amphibia; order Anura; family Ranidae; genus Lithobates; species Lithobates pipiens. The sequence goes on from NW_027507790.1 coordinate 71,842,627, forward strand.
CAGGAGAAGTCACTAGGTCTCTCTTCCTAGTACCTTCATTAAAGGAGGCTGTATTGAAATGTCTTAAGCCCCATACACACTATTAGATTTTCTGCTGATTTTTGTCTTCAGATTTACAAAAATCATGTAGTGCAAGGGCCTGCCTCATTGCATACATATTGAAACTCCTAAGGTTTGACCTCATATTATATGGTTTTGGTAAATCTGAAGGACAAAATGTGTATGGGGCTTAACAGATTTATTTGACAATGTTGGTCTTTCCTGAATCTATGCTATTACTTATATTATTTTCTAGCAGAAACCCTTTTATGTGTTTTTCATAGGTGTTTGACAATCAGTAAGGAGGTGATGTTACCTACTCATTGCCTGTTTTAACTCCCTAAATGCCACACTGCTGTGCTGTAACCATGTGCGTTGTGGAGATGTTGCAAAGATGCCCCATGCACTTTGACTTTGACTTGCACTTTGAGTAACTTTTTCTAAGCTAAGTTGATGTCCCTGATGTTCTGCTTTAAGCAGTCTGCTGTAGGCAAGAAGAAGCCTTTGCTTAGTCTTCCCCAATGATAAGACTGCAATGCTGCATATGTGTTAGGAAAGTGAGTAAGTATGCATTGCATTACCACAGCACAACAGTGTAAAAGGTGCTATAATGACTAAATTAGGTGGTAGGACCTCTGGACAAAGGTTATGCAAACAAAACTTAGGTATAATCTTTGAGGATAAGTGTATACAACTCACAGAGAAGGGAAGGTAGGCCTACAACTGCCAAAGGCAGTGGAGGTCAGCCTGGAGAGAAAGAAATAAGAACATCTGTGGCTTAAAAAAAGCACCACAAGAGTGTAGAGGGGGATAGCAGTGTGTGAACAGAGTCCACTGGTGCCATCTGATACCATACTGCTCAGGAGAGGACAGATAACTACTGCGGTTGGATGGTGGCTGCAGGGGTAAGAATTCAGAGACTGCCTTCTGTGGTGAGAGGCCTCTTGGCCTCTGAGTTTTCTTTTGAGGCTGATTTGCTCAGAAGATGCCAGTTTTGCACTAGAAATTGATTGCATGTAAGCACCCCTGTCAGCTTGAAATGGTTTGCCTCAACCCACTAACTTCCTCTTTAGCTGGACATCCTGGTCTATTAAAGAAAGTTGAAAAATAAAAGCAAAATAAAAATATTAGCAGGTAAAAAAAAAAAAAACAGGGGGGGCAGGGGGAACTCCAAGAATTTAGCTACTTTGTAATATGTAAGTCCAATGAGCGTTGGGCCACCTCCCTGGACTTACATTTTAAAAAGTAGTTGAATCTTAGAGTAGTGAAGGAATATTTCTTTAATTCACTGTAACATTTTTTTCTGAGTGTTAGGAGCATAATTTTTGCAATACATTCAGCATTCTGGGTCTAGACCCTCCGATTTCAGCTCCTGGGGCTACAGAGTCACATATAGCCATTGTGTTTGCTCCTCACCTCCTTTTGCCCAAGCACAAAGGGCTTTGTAATAAGTGAACTCATCCACAGAATAGACTCAAGTTCTTTATTTTTTGTCACACGTGATTGTGCATTGTATAGTGAATATAACTTCAGCTTATTCACTTAACAATATTAACATACACTTTGCAAAGTGAAAATTTACCTTGCCAAGAGAACAGCCTCTACTATTTTTGTAAACCACTCCAATGTGTCTTCGATCAGTCTGCAGGTGGAGTTGGTAATAATGATATCTCCTCATGCAGGGGATGCAGGCCACAACAATATTAATGGTGTGGAAATGAAAAGTCTGATTTTGAAAGATTCACTTCATTAAACCTGAATGTAAGGAATATGGCTGTAGAACAGGGTAAGTAATACAAAATATTAACACTGGGTTGATGCATAGCTTTGTCTTATAATCTGAAATTTATCATAAAATAAAGTTAGGCTTTAAACCACACTGAATGCAATAAATGAGACGGTTAAAGGGTGTTAGGGATGACATCTGCCTCCTCTCTCCACCCGCATTCAAAAACTGGCATTTGTTGTTAGAAGTCATTATAATGGATACAGTGGACGCAGTTTATTGTGATACCATGAAACATACAAAAAATAAATACAGTATATTGAATGGAATGATCCTGGCTCCATATCAACCAGATGGCATACAAAGAAAGACGCAGATGCAGAGGGAAAGGATAATAAAGTTACTATTGTGAAAATATGTGGTCAGGAGCAGCAAAAGCCAATTCATTTTATGGAAATGAATGTACTGTAGCCTGTAAGCAGATGGAGGCACCATTAACAAAAGTGCTTTTATGATGCCCCTCTATAGCTTTAACAGTTATTGATACAACTCAAGCTGATGCACGTTGGAATGGCACCCTACCTGTTACGAGGGCTTGGTCCTATTCTTTGACAGGCTACTGTTGTGGTGGAATGTTTCCCTCCATTTCCCAGTTCTTGCTTAACATCCCACTGCCGAGCATCACTGATCTTCACATTCAGAATGTTGACACCTTTCTTCACCTTGGCCCTGTGGTGACAGAGACAATATCACATTGATTTATTATTTTACCTCAATAGAGTGGGAAGTTCCATCTTTTTTTTTCAGCTTAATTCTTACTTGCCATAGCCATAGTGAAATTTGGACACATTTACTGAAGACCAGTATATCTTCAGAAAAAACTAAGAGCAGGATTGTAGCCATTAAATCATCCCATCTATTATCAGCAACATCCGAATAAAGATTACTTGTAAATGAACCTTGAATTAGTCATAGAACCTGTCTCATTGGCTATCATCAACGTGTATATACATTATCTCCTTTCATATCTAAATAATGATTTCATTATAAAATATCTTTCCCATATAGACCATCTTGAATCGCTATAATAATTATAGTTCATACACTGTAGATGTATTTATAAACTGAATATGCTAGTTATTTGGAAGTTTTTTCTAGCTGCAACCCTTTATGATGAATGCCCCCTAAACCCTACACATAGTTAAAATTTGATAGAGGGAGCGTTGAAGGAGACAGAGAGCATAAATAGTGCTATCCATTGTGTAAATCACCTTGTAATATTTATTTATTTATTTATCATTAGTACTTATATAGCACTGTCAATGTACACAGCACTTTACATACATACATACAACTGAAACTGAATACAAAGTATCGAAACATAATATGAGTGCAATGAGCTACACTTAAAACATATAAAGCCCCATACACACTATCAGATTTTCTGCTGATTTTTTCCTTCAGATTTACCAAAACCATGTAGTGCAAGGGCCTGCCTGACTGCATACAAATTGAAACTCCTAAGGTTTGACCTCATATTATATGGTTTTGGTAAATCTGAAGGAAAAAATCAGCAGACAATCTGATAGTGTGTATGGGGCTTAAGAGCTGAAATCCTGGCCCCTAGACTGTGTAAACTTTTCTCCACCATTTTTACACAACGTGGCCTACCCCCATCCATGAAAGAAGCACTCATTGTATTAATCCCCAAGCCCAACAAGGACCCTCTTTATTGTGAATCATACAGGCCGATTTCACTAATTAATACGGACCTAAAAATGTTATCGAAAATTTTAGCCGCCCGAATAAATTCTGTAATTACCACTCTAATAATCTCGGATCAGACCGGATTCATCCCAGGGAGATCTACTTATAGTAACATACACAGATTATATACCAATCTCCAAGCCCCAAATGCACTAACAGTCTCTAGAGCAATAGTGTCCCTGGACGCCCATAAGGTGTTTGATTCTGTGGAATGGCCTTATCTCCTCTACATTATGGAAAAATTTGGATTCGGACACAATCTTATTACCTGGATTAAAATATTGTATGACCAGCCCATTGCCCACCTTCGACTTAACAGTACCATTTCTAAACCCTTTAGAATTCATAGAGGCACCCGGCAGGGATGTCCTCTATCACCCCTTCTATTTGCGTTGGCAGTGGAGCCTCTTGCTAGGTTGCTAAGAGTTTCTACGGAGCTGCAGGGAATGTGGATAGGCTTGTTGGAAGAGTATATCATTATATGCCGACGACATGCTGCTTTATTTGTTGAATTCAAAATTTACAATCCCCAAGCTGCTGCAGTTAATCACTGATTTTGGCACATACTCCGGGCTGAAAATTAATTGGACTTAGTCCATTGTGTTCCCAATAGATTCGGACTCTCCTGTTGACTTACCGCAGAATTGTCCATTGCAGATTGTCACAAAGTTTAAATATCCAGGAGTGATGGTCCAGTTACCAATTACGAAGTATATCTCAGATAATCTTCTCCCCTGTATAGCCTCCCTTAAGGTTAAACTTAATAACTGAGTTAACTTACCTCTGACATTGATGGGGAGGGCTAATATATTTAAAATGGTGTTTTTCCCCAAACTATTATACATTCTAGCAAACTGCTCGGTCTATGTGCCCAAAACGATTTTCAAGAGATTGACTCCTTAATATCCACATTCCTTTGGTTTCCTAAGAATCCACGAATAGCACTGACTACTCTGCAATTACCCACAAATAAGGGGGGACTAGCGTTGCCAAACCTGAGATTGTATTACTATGCCTCACAACTAGTATACGTACATTGGTGGCTGTTCCCACAACTGAATAATGCTGCGACTGCAGCAGAGGCAGCCTCTCTTTCCTCCTATGAAGCTCTATTGAATGTCATATTCAGGGGAAGGGTTGGTGGGAGGAGAGGTACAGAGATGATCAAGGTCTCTCTCAAAATCTTTAAACTATGTCAGGTATTGGTGCCTGAGGCCCAACCCACGATCTCACCCAATCAACCCATATGGAATAATCCTTTGTTTCCACACTTCTATGATTTACCTGATGCAGACAGATGGGCGGAGAAGGGCTTAAAATACATTCACCAACTGTATGAGGAAGGTGTCTTTAAACCATTCCCCATGTTGCGACAGGAGCTGGGTATACCTGAGACCTGGAGATTTAGATACCTACAACTAAAACATGCCTCTAACTCCCAACTGGGACTTAGGAATGTCTCTTTTTAGAACTCTACGTTAGAAGGGGTGCTAGTGTGCCCAGAACATGTAAAACTAGTCTCCACTTATTATAAGGTGCTGAATGAACCTAGGGCTACTTGATTACAAATTCTGAAACAACACTGGAGGAGGGATATACCTGATCTCCCAGAGGATAACTGGGAAGAACTCCTTGATACATATTTTAGCACTGCTATCTCCGCCAAGGATAGAATAATACAGATACGTATTTTTCACAGGATATATTACACCCCCCTGCGACTCTTTCGAATGCGGAAAATACCTAGTCCAATGTGTCATAAGTGTGGTAGAGGGGAAGGAAACTTGCTACATATGCTATGGGACTGTGAGAAAATAAGACCGTTTTGGTCTCAAGTGACCCACTTTGTTGCGGTCACGTTTGACCTGCCAAATATATGTAGTCCTAAATGGTGTCTCCTCTCAGTTTTTGAAGAGGTGGAACTTAGCAGTTACCGCAAACAGTTCCTGCGATTTCTATTATATTATGCTAGGAAGTCTATACTTCTACAATGGACACAAACCGCAATGATCTCCTTAAACCGATGGAAAGCATTGATTAATCAGGATATACCAGTGGACAAAATAACATACGAGACAAGGGGAAGGACAGGGAAGTTTCTTAAAATATGGGGAGACTGGGTGGAAAGGGTGGAGACATGTGGAACTCCTGAACTTTGAACCTGACCTTCACGAGAGTAATACTATAGAGGCTCTCTTGGGCCTATGGAAATGGATCTGAGCTTAGAATTAATGATAGACTGATTATCCAGCATGTGCGTGCAGAAGTTTGATTGTTTATTATTGTTTGGGGAATAGGGGGAGGGAGGGGGGAGAAAAGTACACACTTATTGTATAAATAAAGAACAGGGAAAATAAGATTGAAAGAAATGGTGTTCGGAGTAGTAACTTTAATGATAACATGTTTATGACATGGGAATATTCTACACCATGATGTAAAATGTCTGTTGTACATTGCCTGTCTGTAATGATTGTTAATAATAAAAAAGAAGTTTAAAAAAAAAACATAAAAGAGCTGTTGTCCAGAAATACAGTACCCTTGATAGTTTAATGAAAAGGAAAGCTGAGCCAGAGGAAAATCCAAACCAACATTATATATATAAAAACCCCCTTTCTCAGTAACCTCCTACCTGTGGGAACCTCCTCAGCTAGGAGGTTCTTGAGAAAAGGGGTTTTTTACATCCTTGAAATGTTGAAATGAATATCTTGTTTTATGCTTGATGTTATACTTGGTTATCTGTACCAGTTGTCAGTGGTGTTGCAATGGGGTCGGGGTGTGCAGGCCACACCCGGGTAACACCTGCCAGAGTGATGTCACCAAGAGCAGGACAAGGGGGCCGTGAAGTGATAAGAGTGTGGGCAGTGCCGGCTAATGTCTGCCCGATGGCGGTTTAACATGTACATCGGTACACAGTTCACTGCCGAAGTCAGACCCTGTAACGTGCCCTTGCAGTGCTCCAGTGGATTGCCGAGTGCATGAACCCTCCCTGTGTGCCTTCTGCACTCAGCACTAGTAGACATCCATTACATACACTTCTCTATCAGGGGGAGTGAACCCTGCCGGACAGATCATTTCTAGTCCCTGCTGCTGACATGATGTCATTCAGAGACTAGGACAGGAAGAGTGATAGAGGCACCATGAGGGAGCGTGCATGTTGCTTGGATTAGGTCAGTGAGCAGTGACAGAAAGAAGAATATATGTTAATGTTGCAGTGACTCAGCCGTAAGACTTTTCCAGTGCACTGGACTGGTTAATGCCTTGGGAACTATGGTGGATTTTGTGATTGGGGGTTAAGGGTTTAAATAACTGATACTGTCAGTAATCATGGTATGAAGCTTCCGACAGAGGCTTCTTACCATGAGTTCAACTGTGACCAATCACTGCTGATCATTGTGTGAACCAAGAAGTGACGGTAAATGGCTCTCCTCGGTTCACACTGACAGGGAGAGACGATTGCCAGCTCTCCCTGTCAGAAGGGGACTGTGCTGATAATCAGCACACTGATTATCAGCACAGCCCCAATCAAAAGGTGCCCATCAACTACCAATCAGTGCCCATCACCTGCCAGCCTGTTCCCCCTATAAACATCTGTCAGTGCCCATAAAAGTGTAGATCAGTGCCCACAACAGTGCCAATCAGTGCCCAAAAAAGTGCCAATCAGTGCCCCATCAGTAATGCCTGTCAGTGCCCCATCAAAGTGTCAATCCGTGCCACTCAGTAATGCCTGTCAGTAGCTCCTCATCAGTGCTGCCTATCCAGTGCCACCTATCAGTGCTCATCAGTGCCGCTTATCAGTGCCATCAGTGTCACCTATCAGTGTCATCAGTGTCGCCTATCAGTGCCGTCAGTGCTGTCTATCAGTGCCCATCACTTTTTTTCAAAATTGTCGGTCTTTTTTAGTTTATAGCGCAAATATTAAAAACAGCAGAGGTGATCTAATACCACCAAAACAAAGCTCTATTTGTGGGAAAAAATGATAAAAATGTTGTTTGAGTACAGTGTTGCATGACCGCACAATTGTCATTCAAAGTGCAACAGCGCTGAAAGCTAAAAATTGTCCTGGCAAGGAAGGGCGGAAAGTGCCTGGTATTGAAGTGGTTAATTGTGGTGTGCAGACCTTTATTGCTAATTTTCAGTGCTTGTTCTTCCCATGGATCTCTTGGCTCTCACAATGCAGTGTGGAGCAAACACCAAAATATTACACAAACACAGTATGAGCAATTGGAAAAAAAGGTATATGGACTTTGTACTGGAATCCTATTTACAAACTGTTATAGTTATAGTGAACCTTTTCAGTATGATAGATATAAGCATATTGCAATGAGTTAATTAAATATTATTGTATATTATAAATGATCAGGTAAGTGTACACTATCAGTTGGCTTAGAAATGATCATATACGTTAAATAGAACTGAGAATTCCACCAGTCCAATCCTTGAGATATAAGAGCATGTGATTTATCATGATCACAATCACACATAATCAAAATGCAAGTTTTTGAATAGAGATGGCATTTATTGATATTTAGAGCATAGTTATGTGCTATATAAAACAATGAATTACAGATTGGACATTGTTATAATAGGTTTGGCTAATCTTACTCATCTCGGGTCTTGTTCAGTACATGTTGCATGTACCAAAGCTGGAATAGAAGACTGAAGACAAAATATTAATATTTGATAAAGATGAGCCTCATAAACATTATATTCAATGATCCGGGAAGTACAGAGAATATTTTAGAGTAAACACTGGTTTCTGCCTTGCTCTTGTCCAACCACATACATATTAACTATCTGCTCTAAGCATACTGAAGAATTTGAGGTGGCCCTTGGTAAGAAGCTGAATATGTAAAACAATGCAAATTCTAAGCATTTACATGGATGCACTCAGAACAGAACAAGGGCTAAAATGCTTGACCTTCTCTCCTCTTTGAAGCACAGTGCTATATAAATAATATAATGAAGAAGAAAGAATAAATTAAGCTAAATTAACCTATCCAGTGTTCTAAGTTTTTTTTTTAAAACTTGCAGTTCAGTTTTTTACAGAATTTATAAAATGTATAATTTTGGAACACTGCTAAATTACTAATTCTGCTACTGTTTGTATACCTTAATTGCTAAACAAACATTGCATATAATTTATTTTAAGCCCCAGTAGGCCTTTCCACAGAGGTATTTAATAGCATGGCAACAAATAGACTATGGCAGTAGTTGTTTTTTAATGCAATATAATTACAGTGACCTAGGGTCTTCTTGATAATGCACTAACCTGTGCTGCGGTGAAAGTTTTGCCATATTTCCCAGTTATATATTTGCTATCATTTTCCAATATGTTTTAGAAAGATTACAACTAAAGCCTGTACACGTTCACTTTCCAGTCCTTCAAACGGTATGAAAATTGTTGTTTATCTTATATTTTTTAATTTATAAGGACAACTACAAACATTACTGTAATTCTAGGCGAAGCATATCAGAGAATAATTTGGGGATTTTAAAGGTGCACAAATACAACGCAAAGTAGAAAAATATAAATTTATTTGAACAACATTAAAAGCAATATGAAGACATGAATATGTCCAAAATGATCATAAAATACATAAACAGGTGCAAACTGATTGAATCTCTACATGTCTCGCCATACCAATGGCTTCTTCAGGGGAATTATTATCAGGCACTGTACAAATGACAAAGAATATGACAAATACAAAATATACAACTATACATTTTACATTTAATTTCCTGGATTGGCAAGAATTGAGCGACAACAAAACTTGGGTCAATAGATTACCTGTGTATTCAAAGAGTAAATTTAAAGGATGTTGAAGGCTCCAGAGTCATAGGGATGAATCCATTTGGATCAATTGATGTAACTATATATATATATGTATATATATATATATATATATATATATATATATATATATATATATATATATATAGAGAGAGAGAGAGAGAGAGAGAGATGTATAAAAAGATGCCCACTAATGGTCCATCTATGGAGAAAGACAAAGGATAATCAATATCAAGGATAAAGATCCACTAATCCAAAGAATAGGGCAGAAAAGCCTACCTGAGGCTAAAAATTGTGATGACAAGTTCCAAAGACAGTTCCCATTATTCCCTTCTCGGATAGGTGGAGAAACCAGAAGGGGAATGGAGGAGTGAAATAATGAGGGTTTTTTTCTTAGAGCTCCAACACTTCAGAGGCTACCTTTTAGACCAAGAACAAATAACCAAATCAACACAAATAAATCTCCCATCAATCAAGGATAAGAGCCAATAAACCATTACCTCCAAGGTAGCTTAGTTACCTGCCATTAAAAACCACCACAATATTTTCTCCCCTCTTATGTTTTATCAGCAAAACTAACTCTGACTGGCATCCTTGTATATCCCCCTCCACCCCCCTATGGAGACAATTTGGTGCCAAAAGTGGCGTGAGGACACCTTATTGTGCCAGTGTACATGCCGAGGTCATGCTGGAAATGACGTTGAGACATCAAGGATGCCCCGAAAATGACATCAGAGCGTCAAGGACGCACCGGAAATAATGTAAAAACCGCCAAGAACAAGAGCATCAAAAACCACCAAACGTCACACACCAGAAATGATGGCAAATGTTAACCACGTTGGGCATCAAGAAAATCAGATGTTAGAAATAAACAACTCTGACGTAGGCACCCTATTGGCGTCGGACGTCCCAGGTAAAAAAGTGCAGCCGGTGCCATGATGATACCAATGTCCAGAGGGAGGCTTGATCAGGGGAAAACCTAAACTGCCGCCCTCTACAACCGCGCGTAAGATGATAAAAACCACAGGATGTGATGGAGTACACGGAATGGGCAACTGGCAAATAGCGCCATCTAGTGGAGTCCAAGGAAGCAGACACCACAAAAAATTATGCACTGGGCGTCCATATGGTCACCTAGCCCAGATCCAAGCCCTAATAAATCAAATTGACAAACAGATAACTGTATATTCAAATGTCACAAAGTAAGAGAAACATCATATATTATTAATAGACAAAAACAACTCATTGGCCCAATATTGACTTTAATTAAATCAAATCCTAAACTAAAGTAAATTACCTATATAAGCATGAGGCACAATCAAATAAATGTGCCAATCCAGGTTACAGGTTAATTACAGGCAAAATTGAAATTATAAAAATATTTTTTACTATACAAATATGATTGGTGAGAAATACATCTCATAGATAATGGCCAAGTTTAACCAACAGAAAAGGCTTAAAGCTGATGGATTAATTCAAACCCGGATGGACAGTGGCTGCCAGGGAATGAATCCATTTGGTCTCACGTTGAAGGAGAATTTTATCCAGATCTCTTTTATGAGTAGGCACATACTCGCGTCCTTGATGTCTCAATGCCATTTCCGGCGCACCCTCCACATACGCACTGGCGCAATAAGATGTCCTCACCCCCCTGTTGGTGCCAAATTGTCTCCATAGGGGCAGTGAAGGGGGGATATAAAAGGATGCCAGTCACAGTTAGTTTTGATGGTCCAGCATAAGAGGGGGAGAAAATATTGTGGTGGTTTTTCATTGCAGGTAACTAAGCTACCTTGGAGGTAATGGTTTATTGATGAGAGATTTATTTGTGTTGATTTGGTTATTTGTTCTTGGTCTAAAAGGTGGCCTCTGAATTGTTGGAGCTCTAAGAAAAAAAAACTATTTATTTCTCCCCTCCATACCCCTCCTGGCTTTTCTTTGGAATTTGTCATCAAGATTTTTTTCTCAGGTAGGCCTTTTTGCCCTATTCATTGGATTAGTGGATCTTTATCTTTGATGTTGATTATCCTTTGCATTTCCATATAAATATATATAGTTACACCAATAACTCTGGAGCCTTCAAAATCTTTTACATTTTTACTCTTTGAATACACAGGTAATCTGTTGACCTAAGTTTTGTTGTCGCTCAGTTTTGCCAACCCAGGAAATGAAATTTAAAATGTATAGTTGTACATTTTGTATTTGTTATATTCTTTGTCTTTCTCTAAAAAATATTTTTTCTATTTTTGACTCTTTATTGATCATTTGTACAGTGCCTGATAATAATTCTCCTGAAAAAGCCATTGGTATGGCGAAACATGTAGAGATTCAATCAGTTTGCACCTGTTTATGTATTGTATGATCATTTTGCACATATTCATGTCTTCATATTGCTTTTAATGTTTTTCAAATACATTTATATTTTTCTATATTTTGGTGGATTTTTGCACCTTTAAAAATCCCCAAATTCTTCTCTGATCTGCTTCGCTTATACAAGGGATGTGGTGCTAAATGATTCTCAGATGCTCAGTAAACATTTCTCTCCATTACTGGAATTCTGCTAAAAATCAACACTTATCCAAGTGAACTCCACCCATATGTATACTTCTCCCTAAAGAAAAAATATGTCTGTTTAGGTCTGCTAGGTATCACGACAGCACTTTGTTGGCACTTGGTGTTTGGCTTCTCAGGCAGATTGAGTCCATGTCCTTATGTTCTTGAGCTTCTTATTAAATATACTGCTCTCCTGAACCGTCTTATCCATAATGTATTTAAAGATTTCAATTATGCCCCCGCTCCTTCCTTCTTCAAGACTGTACTGTACATATTAGGTTCCTGCAGTTTCTCCTGATATGCTATATCTTATTGTAGGAGAGGTCAAGACACAGTATTCTAAATTAGGTCTAACTAAATATCTATATAGAGAAACCAGACTCTCCTTCCTCCTGCTGCTGATCCCTCTAGTGATGCATCAAATAATTCCATTCACTTTTCTCACTACCAGGCTACATTATACATTATTTGCTCATTTACAATCATCTAAAATAAGTAACCCCACATCTTTTTCTCTCCCTGTAGTTCTGCCCAACCCTGTACCCCAAATATTGTACTCTGTAGGAGAGTTATTTTCCCTTAGGTGCATTATGTTGCATTTAGAAATGTCGGATAGCGGTTTCCACTGTTTTGTACAGTCTTTCAGAAATGCCAAAACACTTCCTGGGATGTCAACACTTTTTTGCACACTTTTGTGTCATGTGCAAAAAAAGACACACCTTGTGAAATAAATCAGCAGTTATGTCACTTTCAAACAGATTATACAGAGCAGGACCTAGTACAGGGCTTTTTGGTACACCGCTCTTCCCCAAATAAACCCTATTTACAACCACACTTTGTCATCTGTCCTTTAGCTAACTGCGTATTTACTGAACCAATCAGGATTGAGTTCTAGCAAGTAAAATATTTTTATGAGATCATAAGATGGAACTGTATCAGATGCTTTGCTGTAATCAAGATGTCCACAGCACCACTCTGGATAAAAACATTTGTGATATAGTCAAAAATTCAATCAGATAAGACTGACATGATCTTCACTCTGTAAAATGTCTTTGGGTCCAGCAAGCTTTATGTTTTTAAACTATAATTACATAGATACATAGTTACATTTTAGGTGAGGTTGAAAAAAGACACAAGTCCATCAAATTTAATCTGTGTGTGTGCTTTTATGTCAGTATTACATTGTATATCCCTGTATGTTGTGGTCGTTCAGGTGCCTATCTAATAGTTTCTTGAAATTCTGGATGCTTCCCACTAAAACCACTGCGGACAGAATTCTCCGCAGTGGTGGAGAGAATTCCACATCCTTACCGCTCTTACAGTAAAGAACCCTCTACACAGTTATAGGTTAAACCGATTCTCTTCTAATTTTAGTGAATGGCTACGTGTCTTTTTAAATTCCCTTTCGCAGAAAAGTTTTATCCCTTTTATGGGGTCACCAGTATGCTATTTGAACATTAAAATCATATCCCCTTTCAAGTATCTCTTCTCTAGAGAGAATAAGTTCAGTGCCCGTAACTTTTGCTTGTAACTAAGGTCCTCCTTTATTAGCTTTGTTGTCCTTCTATGGGCTCTCTCCAATTCCAGCACATTCTTCCTGAGGACTGGACGGCATAATCCAGGTGCGGCCGAAACAGAGTTTTGTAGAGTTATTATTGTTTTATCTCTGGCATTAATCCCCTTTTTAATGCATGTTAAAATTCTGTTGGCTTTGCTTGCAGAAGCCTGGCTCTGCATGCCATTGCTGAACCTGTCATCTACTAAGACCCCCAGATCCTTTTCCATCCTAGATTCTATTTGAACCTTCTTTTTTATTTTATTTTTTTATTTTATTACCCCCAGATCCTTTTCCATCCTAGATTCCATTTAAACCTTCTTTTTTATTTTATTTTTTTATTTTATTACAACAGATGGTAAACTCACCAGCCTGTAGCCAACTTCTTCCTGACCACCCTGCTTGTGTTAGCTGCCTAACTGCCTGTGTTGGCTGCCTAACGGTCTGATTAAAAGAATCAGTAAATGGTCCAACATATATAGCTTGATCTGTTTCTTTAAGGCTTAATTCTAATATGTTAGCTTACAGGACTAAGCTAATCTTTGTAAGGAGAACTTGCTTAGTGTCAGTAAATAGGGTGTTTAAATTAGGGTTAGGTTAAAGGTTGCATTAAGGTGGAAGGATAGATTTAAAGAGCAACAGTGCCATTGAAGTTGAGCCCCAAAAAAGCAAAGCAGGGGTCAAACAATGAGGCAACAGGATTTACTGTAGGCTCCCTGCAGCTGATCGCTTCCCATTATTGATTTACTATGCCTTGTTTCACGTAGTGTCTCTTGGTAGAGGAACAGGGCTTTGCTTCCTCATGTCAAAGCTGCTCCTCTGATGATGGGTGATCTAATGATCAGTGAGATAATATTCAAGAGGTAGGAGGAGTGGAAAAGGGAGGACAGATCAACAGTATGCCTGAAGCAGGAACTTCCTTTAACTGCAGGTCCTTAGTTCAGTTTTCTCCCAACAAGCCCTCAGGAGAACAATGAAGCAGAATAGTAATATTGGCCAAATTTTAGTCCAAAGATGACTTGAGGTTTTTTTTTTTTGTTTTGGGTCCAGAAAGCCCTAAGTTGGGCAATCCCACCAAATAGGATACATGATGGTCTTTCCTCCACATCTCCAACATTTGTCTGGAATTTTACAAACCATCCTATTTAAGGTGTGAGGGCAGCAATACCATCTAGCTTGTGTGTACTGTATTCAACCAATTAGTATGGTTAAAAAGGGAAGTGAACAACATGTATCAAACCATATAAAAGCGATATTGTATGAGTAGACTACACCAATAGTTGACATAAAAGTTCCAAAGAAGTAGGTGGTCATGTTAAAAGAGAAGTATGTTTTTTTTTGTACATTCATACTTACCTAGGTGGACGCAGCATCAGAACGATGCTGCATTTGTCCCCCGCCACCTCTCCACTGAGAACCGAGCCACCGAACACTGCTAAAGGCTCGATTCTATCACCTCCCGGAGTGGAGAGCTGCTGACTGTCAAACAGCAGCTCTCCTGCTCTGCTGCTCCATGCTCACTGGAGCACTGAGCTGTGGAGGGGCAGGAACGGCCATCTCAGCCTCTCAGCAGCTCCCTGAGACGGCCATCAGTCCAGGCAGCTGGCGAATCCAGACTTCCTAAGTCAGAAGGACACGGTGCCTGGACTGTGACAGGTACTCTGATGGACTGTGATTGACAGGTACTATGAGGGGTGGTGACAGGTCCTCTTTATTGGGGGGCAATCAGTGTGCTTGATGCGTACTGTAGGCGGTAACGAGATGTTACCGCAATCTCCTCCTCACACACGATCGGTGTGTGAGGAGGAGAACCCGGTAACATCTCGTTACCGTGGTTTGTTTACATTTTAGTGATCGGCTGTGAAAGGATCATAGCCGATCACGTGGGTAAACAGCCGGCCAATGGCTGTTTACCAGCGTCGTTGACGAGCAGTGTTCCCGGGGAACACGCCGACGTGCACGCGCAGAGCGCTCACGATCGCGCGCATGCGCCATGCACAGTCGGGGTGTGACCATCTGTGATCGGCCGTGACTTCATCACGGCCGATCACGTGGTAAACAGCCATAACCAATGGCTGTTCACCCCCTTCGGTGGCGAGCGGTGTCTCCGTGATGCGCCGCCACCGAAGAAACAGGGATGCGCGCGCACGATCGCGCGAATTCCCTGTTTAAACGGGAGGCCGTCAGATGATGGCCTCCCGCCACAATAGGTGCGCCGCCTGGCCGTAATTTGATAGCCGGCGGTCAGCTACTAGTTAACAACTTGCATACCATCTCCTTGCTCCCTTTTTCCTCCAAACTCCTTGAATGTCTGGTCTACAACCGACTGAGCCACCACCTCATTAAGAATACCTTTTGATCCTCTTTAATTTGGATTTGATGCCCTTCAATCTGGATTTCACCTTCAACACTCCACAGAAACTGCTCTCCTAAATCCTAAAACGTTTAAATGATTTACTAACGGTTAAAACCAATGGACACTATTCTGTAATCTTACTTCTGCACCTTCAGCTACCTTTGATACGGTTGACCACCCTCTCCTCCTCAAAAAACTTTACTAATTTGGGCTCCATGACTGCGCTCTTCGTTGGTTCTTATCCTACCTATCCCACCGCACCTTCAGTGGCCCTTACAATTCCACTTCCTCCTTTCCTTTTCCTACCTCCGTCAGGGTCCCCCCGGGGTTCTGTTCTTGGACCTCTCCTATTCTTGATTTAGACCTCCTCCCTGAGTCAGCTCCTCCCTGAGTCACCCAAATCTATTTCTCTACCCCTCAGCTCACAACATCAGTCTCCTCACACATCACTAATTTACTGACCGACATATTAGTCTGAATGTCACACCACTTCTTCAAACTCAACCTGTCCAAAACTGATCTCATAATATTTCCTCCCCCACATGCCCCTTCTCCTGACTTCTGTGTCATGGTCAATGGCACAACCATCAACCCATCCCCGCATGCCAGGGTGCTAGGTGTAATCCTGGACTCTGACCTTTCCTTTCAGCCCTACATCCAATAACTTTCCAAGGCTTGCCACCTCAACCTCCAACATCTTCAAAATAAGCCCCTTCCTAACCGACACCATGAAGCTCCTAATCCACTCCCTGCTTATCTCCTGCCTTGACTACTGTTACTCTCTCCTCACTGGCTTACCTTTACATAGGCTACCCACCCTTCAGTCCATCATGAATGCTGATGCCAAACTATGCATTTTACCAACCTTTCAGTGTCTGCCCCTCCCCCCCCCCCTCTCTGCCAATCCCTCCATTGGCTGCTACTCTCCAAACAAATGAAATTCAAAATATTAACAAAAATTTACAAAGTCATCCACAACTCAGCCCCCAGCTACATCTTCGATCTCATCTCAAAATACCAACCGAACCATTCTCTTTGTACCATCCAAGACCTCTTGTTCTCTAGTTCCCTTGTCAGCCCCTCCCATGCTTGCCTTCAGGACTTTCCCTGAGCCTCTCCTTTCCTATGGAATTCCCTATTCCAATCTGTAGGGACTATCTCCTACTCTGTCCACTTTTAGGTGATCCCTGAAAACATTTCTCTTCATAGAACCCTATCTTGCCTCCACCTAACTAACTTTATTTTCTCCATCAGCTCATCCCCACAGTTATTGCCTTTTGCATCACTTGACCCCTTCCTTTGGATATGTAAGCTCTAATGAGCAGGGCCATCTGATTCCTACTCTATTGAATTGTGTTGTAACTGTACTGCCAGCCCTCACATTGTAAAGTGATGTGCAAACTGTTGGTGCTATAAAAATCCTGTATTATAATAATAATGTACATTCATATAGCATGATACACCGAGCTTAACAAAGCAATAAACTATACTACTCATCTAGAAACATTTAAGTAAAAACTGCCCTGATTGCTTTCATTCTTCTGCAAGATATGTAGTGCAAGTTCTGTCTGCCAGTGTGGTTTATTTCCATATATATACTCCTACTATATTCATACATGAAACAAAAAAGAACTCAAAAACATATATAATTGTGTGGTGAAAAAAACTTGTTTACAAGAAGTGCAGTGCCACCCGATGAAGTCACGTGACCATGTTTTAGTGACATTGCGGTTTACCTACAGTATGTGCACATGGTGAGTGTGTTTTTATTGTTTTCTATTAAAAGTGTGGTTTTAACAAATGGAAAACACTACATGGTATATCTCTGCTTGTCTTGACTGATTGTGATAAAGTGGACACTATCTGGAACACCTGGATCCAAGGAAGGGGAAATAATAAAAAAAAGGCTTATAATGACTTGTGCAGGTCATTCCTTTAGGGCAGGGGTAAGCAACCTTGGCACTCCAGCTAGGGTGAAACCTCAAATCCTATCGTGCCTCTGCTTCTAGGAGTCATGCCTGTGATTATCAGAATCTTTCAATGTCTCTTGGGACTTGTAGTTTCACCACAACTGGAGGGCCAAGGTTGCATATCCCTGCTTCAGGATAAGAGCACATCTTGAGTAAGGCACTGCAGTGGAGAATGAATGGAGTAAATCATTGGAAATTTTTTGCACAGACTGATAAGAAATGGGTTTTATATTATTTAGCACTTGAGACTGATATATTGGTTTATTTTGTAATATATTTGAAAAAGGTTTATCACTTCACAAGCATACAGTATATGGGTTTGAGTTCTTCTTGTTTTATGTATAATTATAGTAGGAGTGGTGAGCAGTGCTGTATATATATATATATATATATATATATATATATATATAATATACACCATGGTCAATGCATGCTCTTCTATGTCTATAGACACTTTACTTGAGACCATCATCCAAAGTCTGTTATGAGTTAATAGAGCAATTGTTTTATAGAACTCCAAGCACAGAAATACTTCAAAATATTGAAATAATATAGAAAAAAAACATTTATTGTAGAGACATCTGATGGGATCAAATCTTAAGTAACCATTTTCTCCCTCAAAATGGACAAGTATATTTTCTACATCAGCTAATGGAGTGGGGTGTACAGGCAACAAGCGAGTGGTATGAGTCACTCATCTGTATACAGTAATATTGCTTTCATTTTTAAGTGGTTCTATAATTAAACATGATGCAAGAATAAAATACAGTGCCTTGCAAAATATTCACCCCCCTTGGCTTTTTACCTATTTTGTTACATTACAGCCTTTAGTTCAATGTTTTTTTTTTTTTTTTATTTTAATTATATGTGATGGATCAGAACACAATAGTCTAAGTTGGTGATGTAAAATTAGAAACATATATACATAAAACTATTTATTCAGAAATAAAATCTGATAATTTGCATGTACGTATGTATTCACCCCCTTTGTTATGAAGCCCATAAAAAGCTCTGGTGCTGGAATTACCTTCAAAAGTCACATAATTAGTGAAATTATGTCCACCTGTGTGCAATCTAAGTGTCACATGATCTGTCATCACATATACACACCTTTTTGAAAGGCCCCAGAGGCTGCAACACCTAAGCAAGAGACACCACTAACCAAATGAAGACCAAGGAACTCTCCAAACAAATAGGGGACAATGTTGTTCAGAAATACAAGTCAGGGTTAGGCTATAAAAAACAGAAACCTAAGGTAATCCTGGAGGAGCTGCAGAGTTCCGCAGCAGAGACAGGAGATTCTGTACATAGGATGACAATAAGCCGTACACTCCATAGAGTTGGGCTTTATGGCAGAGTGGCCAGAAGAAAGCCATTACTTTCAGCAAAAAACAAAATGACACGTTTTGAGTTTGCGAAAACACATGTGGTAGACTCCCAAAATGTATGGAGGAAGGTGAACTGGTCTGATGAGACTAAATTTTAACTTTTTGGCCATCAAAGTAAAAGCTATGCTTGGCGCAAACCCAACACCTCATATCACCCAAAGAACACCACCCCCACAGTGAAACATGGTGGTGGCAGCATCATGCTGTGGAGATATTTTTCAGCAATCGGGACTGGGAAACTGATCAGAGTTGAGGGAACGATGGATGGGGGGGGGGGGGGGGGCAGACACTGAAAGGTTGGTAAAATGCATAGTCTGGCATCAGCATTCATGATGGACTGAAGGGTGGGTAGCCTATGTAAAGGTAAGCCAGTGAGGAGAGAGTAACAGTAGTCAAGGCAGGAGATAAGCAGGGAGTGGATTAGGAGCTTCATGGTGTCGGTTAGGAAGGGGCTTATTTTGAAGATGTTGGAGGTTGAGGTGGCAAGCCTTGGAAAGTTATTGGATGTAGGGCTGAAAGGAAAGGTCAGAGTCCAGGATTACACCTAGCACCCTGGCATGCGGGGATGGATTGATGGTTGTGCCATTGACCATGACACAGAAGTCAGGAGAAGGGGCATATGGGGGAGGAAATATTATGAGATCAGTTTTGGACAGGTTGAGTTTGAAGAAGTGGTTTGACATTCAGACTGATATGTCGGTCAGTAAATTAGTGATGTGTGAGGAGACTGATGTTGTGAGCTGAGGGGTAGAGAAATAGATTTGGGTGTTGTCAATGTAGAAATT
Source organism: Lithobates pipiens (assembly GCF_037356315.1). Classification (NCBI taxonomy): domain Eukaryota; kingdom Metazoa; phylum Chordata; class Amphibia; order Anura; family Ranidae; genus Lithobates; species Lithobates pipiens. Next base: position 71,862,554 of record NW_027507790.1, read on the forward strand.
ATATTGAAAGCCATGAGAAGCTATCAGCTGACTCAGGGAGGAGGTCTAAATCAAGAATAGGAGAGGTCCAAGAACAGAACCCCGGGGGGACCCTGACGGAGGTAGGAAAAGGAAAGGAGGAAGTGAAATTGTAAGGGCCACTGAAGGTGCGGTGGGATAGGTAGGATAAGAACCAACGAAGAGCGCAGTCATGGAGCCCAAATTAGTAAAGTTTTTTGAGGAGGAGAGGGTGGTCAACCGTATCAAAGGTAGCTGAAGGTGCAGAAGTAAGATTACAGAATAGTGTCCATTGGTTTTAACCGTTAGTAAATCATTTAAACATTTTAGGATTTAGGAGAGCAGTTTCTGTGGAGTGTTGAAGGTGAAATCTAGATTGAAGGGCATCAAATCCAAATTAAAGAGGATCAAAAGGTATTCTTAATGAGGTGGTGGCTCAGTCGGTTGTAGACCAGACATTCAAGGAGTTTGGAGGAAAAAGGGAGCAAGGAGATGGTATGCAAGTTGTTAACTAGTAGCTGACCACCGGCTGTCAAATGACGGCCAGGCGGCGCACCTATTGTGGCGGGAGGCCATCATCTGACGGCCTCCCGTTTAAACAGGGAATTCGCGCGATCGTGTGCGCGCATCCCTGTTTCTTCGGTGGCGGCGCGTCACGGAGACACTGCTCGCCACCGAAGGGGGTGAACAGCCATTGGTTATGGCTGTTTACCACGTGATCGGCCGTGATGAAGTCACGGGCGATCACAGATGGTCACACCCCGACTGTGCACGGCGCATGCGCGCAATCGTGAGCGCGCTGTGCGTGCACGGCGACGTCGGCGTGTTCCCCGGGAACACTGCTCGTCACCGACGCTGGTAAACAGCCATTGGCCGGCTGTTTACCCACGTGATCGGCTATGATCCTTTCACAGCCGATCACTAAAATGTAAACAAACCACGGTAACGAGATGTTACCGGGTTCTCCTCCTCACACACTGATCGTGTGTGAGGAGGAGATTGCGGTAACATCTCGTTACCGCCTACAGTACACATCAAGCACACTGATTGCCCCCCCAATAAAGAGGACCTGTCACCACCCCTCATAGTACCTGTCAATCACAGTCCATAAGAGTACCTGTCACAGTCCATCAGAGTATTTGAGTACCTGTCACAGTTCATCTGAGTACCCGAGTACCTGTCACAGCCCATCAGAGTACCCGAGTACCTGTCACAGTTCATCTGAGTACCCGAGTACCTGTCCCAGCCCATCAGAGTACCCGAGTACCTGTCCCGGCCCATCAGAGTACCTGAGTACCTGTCCCGGCCCATCAGAGTACCCGAGTACCTGTCACGGCACATCAGAGTACCCGAGTACCTGTCACGGCACATCAGAGTACCCGAGTACCTGTCACGGCCCATCAGAGTACCCGAGTACCTGTCACGGTCCATCAGGGTACCCGAGTACCTGTCACAGTCCATCAGGGTACCCAAGTACCTGTCACAGTCCATTAGAGTACCGAGTACCTGTCACAGTCCATCAGGGTACCTGAGTACCTGTCACAGTCCATCATGGTACCCGAGTATCTGTCACGGTCCATCAGAGTACCCGAGTATCTGTCACAGTCCATCAAAGTACCCGAGTACCTGTCACGGTTCATCCGAGTACCCAAGTAGCTTTCACAGCCCATCAAAGTACCCGAGTAGCTGTCACGGTTCATCCGAGTACCCGAGTACCTGTCACAGCCCATCTGAGTACCCGAGTACCTGTCACAGCCCATCTGAGTACCCGAGTACCTGTCACAGCCCATCTGAGTACCCGAGTACCTGTTCCAGTCCATCTGAGTACCGAGTACCTGTCCCAGTCCATCAGAGTACCCGAGTACCTGTCACCAGGCCATCAGAGTACCCGAGTACCTATTTGAAGCCCATGTCTCATAGAATATACATTGGGGTGTTTGCTTTCCAAAATGGGGTCATTTTGTGGGTAATTTCACTGTCCTGGTGGTCCAGGACCTTCAAAAGTGTGATGGGTAGGAATGAAATGAGATGTGTCATTTATGCTCCTAGAACGCCTGAACTTACTACTTCAATGTTTGGCCTCTCTATGTGGCCAGACTGTGTAAAAGTCCTACACATGTAGTATCGCCATACTCGGGAAGAGTAGCAGAATGTATTTTGGGGTGCAATTTTTGCTATATACATGCTATGTGTTAGAAATATCTTATAAATTGACAATTTTGTGTAAAAAAAAAATGCGTTTTAATTTTTTTCCACATATTCCAAAAACTTCTGGAAAAAAATTAACCGTTCAAAAGACTCATTATGCCTCACAGATTATACGTTGGGGTGTTTGCTTTCCAAAATGGGGCCATTTTATGGGAAATTCCATTGTTCTGGTACTCCAGGGCCTTCAAAAATGTAATAGGTGGTTGAGAAATGAGATGCGTCATTTTTGCTCGTAGAACGTCTGAAGGTACTACATCAATGTTGGTGCTCTGTATGTGGCCAGGCTGTGTAAAAGTCTCAGGCCGGTACACACGGGCGGATTGTCTGCCCAACTTAGTCCGCTGAACAGTGTTTCAGCGGACAATCCGCTTGTGTGTGGGCTTCAGCGGACTTTTTCAGCGGATTGTCTGACGAACAAAGTCTTACGGAATTTCCGTAAGACAGTCCGTCCAAACTTGGTTTCAGCGGACAGTCCGCTCGTGAGTAGGCTAGTTCGACAGACTAAGTTTGGCGCGTGCTCAGAAAGGATTTACACGGCGAAGGTTGCATTGCAGTGTATTGGACGTCGAATTTTTCGTCCCATCGTACGTGCCGTACACGTCATCGCGCAAGCTTTCAGCGGACTGTCTGCTCATCGTGTGTGGTCAAGTCCGTTCATGCAAATTTTGAACGGACTGTCTGTCGGATTGTCTGACGAACTTAGTTGGCCAGACAATCTGCCCGTGCGTACGCGGCCTCACACATGTGGTATTGTCGTACTCGGGAAGAGTAGCAGAATGTATTTTGGGGTGTAATTTGTTGTATGCATATGCTGTGTGTGAGAAATAACCTGATAATATGACAATTTAGTAAAAAAAAAAATAATAAAAAAAAATCTTCATTTTGCAAAGAATTGTGGGAAAAAATTACAACTTAAAAAAACTCACCATGCTATTTACTTAATACCTTGGAATGTCTATTTTGTAAAAAGGGGTCATTTGGGGGGTATTTGTACTTTCCTGACTTGTTAGTGTCTCAAGGAATGAGATACACCTGATGTACTGAAGGCCTGATCAGAAGTGATCAATTTTCAGTGATTGGCACCATAGTTTGTAGACTCTATAACTTTCACAAAGACCAAATAATATATACTAATGTGGGTTATTTTTACCAAAGATAGGTAGCAGTATAAATTTTGGCCAAAATTCATGAAGAAAAATTACTAATTAGCAAAAATTTATGACAGAAACAAAGAAAAAAGCATTTTTTTCACAAAATTTACGTTTTATTTTATTTATAGCACAAAAAATAAAAAACCCACTAGTGATTAAATACCACTAAAAGAAAGCTCTATTTGTGTGGAAAAAAGGACGCAAGTTTCATATGGATACAGTGTTGGATGACTGAGTAATTGTCATTCAAACTGTGAGAGCGCTGAAAGCTGAAAATTGGTCTGGTCAGGAAAGGGGTGTAAGTGCACTGTATTGAGGTGGTTAAGATTGGTGGGGTTCAAGGAGGGCTTTTTTAAGTATGGGGGTGACTATTGCATGTTTTAGAGAGTTGGGAAAGATGCCAGAAAAGAGGGAAAGATGTGTGTTAGACAGTGTACGATAGAGCAAGAGGGCGACTGCAGTATTTGAGAGGGAATAGGCTCCAGGGGACAGATGGTTGGGTGGGCAACTTGTCTATAGTTGCGGTGTTGAATAAGGGAAGTGTTGACTGTACCTGTGGACATCAGGTGTTAAAGGGGGGGGGGATATCTGAACAGTGGGGATTTGATTGCGAATCATATCAATCTTATTATCGATGTGGGTGGAGGCAGTGGGGGGCCAAATAGAGAAATAAAGCTAGACAAGATATGATGGAGAATGGATTAGAAGGTGTTCATAAGAGTGATAAAACAGGTTTGCTTGGCAGTGTGGAGGCAAGAATTATTTTTTGGGGGGCAGATTTATATTTGTAAGTCCTTGTGAGACTAAAGCGGCGTACACACGGGCGGACTGTCTGTCCAACTTAGTCCGCCGAAACACATTTCAGCGGACAGTCCGCTCGTGTGTGGGCTTCAGCTGACTTTTTCAGCGTGCAGTCTGGCGGACTAAGTATTTCGGAATTTCCGTAATATTGTCCGTCCAACTTTGGTTTCAGCGGACAGTCCGCTCGTGAGTAGGCTAGTTCGACGGACTAAGTATGGCGCATGCTCAGAAAGGATTTACACGACGAAAGGTTGCATTGCTGTGTATTGGACGTCCTATTTCTAGTCCCGTCGTACGTGCTGTACACGTCATCGCGCAAGCTTTCGACGGACTGTTTGTTCATCGTGTGTGGTCAAGTCCGTTCATTCGAAAGTAGGACGGACTGTCCGTCGGATTGTCTGACAGACTTAGTTGGCCAGACAGTCCGCCCGTGTGTACGCGGCTTTAGTCTAATGCCGCAGGTGCTCAAGAGACTTCTGGTGTCATCTGTTTGCCAAGGTTGTAGGACCGGGCCTAGTTCTGTGTGTAGTGAGGAGGGGGAGCTTATCCAAGGTGGAGGACAGGGATCTATTGTAGAAAGTAGTGGCTAGATTGGGGCAGGACAGGGGTGAGATTTTGTCATAGAGGTGGTCAGTAGCAGAATAGAGAAGAGAAGGGCAGTTGGAGAGAGAAGAGGTGGAAGACAGAAAGAGAGCGAAACTAACAAGGGGATGATCAGAGAGAGGAAAAGGATTCTTGGAGAGGTTGCAAAGAATGCATAAGTAGAAGAATACAAGGTTGAGGGGGTTGCCATCAGAGTGAGTAGAAGCATGTATCAACTGCTTCCGGTCAAATGAGGAGGTCCGATTAAAGCCCCATATACACTATCAGATGTTCTGCTGATGTTTGTCTTATGATTTACCAAAACCATGTAGTGCAAGGGCCTGCCTGATTGCATACAAATTGAAACTCCTAAGGTTTGACCTAATATTATAATATAGAAAATCTGATAGTGTGTATGGGGCTTAAGAAGTTTAGAAGCATCAAACAACTACTGAAATATATTAAATGTTCCTTTATGGTTTATGCAGCCATGTTTAAAAGCATTTAATGTGCTTACTTAGTCTCAGTTTCCCCCACAGTGCCCAAAAATACTTACCTGAGCATGATCTTGGTCCAGCACTGTGCATGAGAGCAGCAGCACTGGTCTGTCTCTCCATCCTCACTGGACTATGTGAAAGCAGTGGGAGCCATTGGCTCTCATTGCTGTCCATCAAATCCACAACGTGGCTTGGGATCAAACCTGCAAAAGTACTCCCCAATAGCAAACTGCTTGCTAGGGGGATACTATAAGGGGGAGGAGTCAGGAGCATCGATGGTGGACCCCAGAAGGGGAGGATAGGAGCCGCTTTGTGCAAAACTATTTAAAAAAAAATAAACATGTAATATCACTTTAGGAGAAAGAACAACCAATATTAAAGTGGATGTAAACCCCATTCATGAAATTTGACCTGGGCACATCTATCTGTAAGTCTCATGTCTTTCTGCTGCTCGGTTCTTATGTTATCAGCCTGATAACTTCTGACAAGCTCTCCGACAACAGAGTTAAAACCAGCCTGAAATTAGTGTCGGGATGGTGCATAGATATAGATTAGCAGACAGCTGATCTATTCACAGCACAGCTCTGCACGTTTTTTTCTTCCTCTGCCTATGTGGAGAGGAGTGTGGGCCTTTCCTCCAATCAGTTGTCACACAGTATATGCCAAGAATCCACACCCAATGGGGGAACAGGAAGAGAAAATTCTAACATGATATGCACTTTCTAAACAGTCTATAATGTAGAAGACAGCACATATACCGTACAAGTAAAACTTATGTAGGAAGATTTGTTTCATCTCTGTATCATCTGAGACTGTTCACTTCACTGGGTATATGTGGGGGTTTACATCCACTTTATCCTTTCCTTTTGCAGAGCTCACTAGACCAATTACATGAACTTTTGGACATGTGCTCGAAACAGGAGAGAACCAAGAGCATCATTTTCTCCAAGAAGGATAAGTCCTTCTGCCCTTCTGTAACTTTTTGATAATTTTGTTGCATTAGTAACAGCTTTAATATCATGTTTTATTTAGTTAAAGCGGGAGTAAACCCAGTTTAAAAAAACACTTACATTCCTGACATGCCGGAAATGCTAACGTTCACATTGGTTGTGCTCTCTACCAAACTTTCAAACCATCCAATGGCTGGTGTCATAACCGATCACATGTGCAGCATTATGGCAGTTGAAGAATTATTAGTGGCCAAGATGGTGGCTTCCTTGACTGAAAATGATAGAAGGGTTTACTTCCACTTTAAAACTTTCTTTTTTTAAGAAGCCTCAACATGTTAAAAAAAAAATTGTTGCACTAAAAAAATGGCTAAAAAAATAATGCCTGTGTTAGTTATAGCAACTGTTCAGCTTTTACCTTTTTAACTTGTCCTAGAAACAGGAAAGGGACGAAAGAAATGGAAAGAAGAATCTAGTTAGCTGCTGTGAGCTACACAGATATTTTTCTTTCAGTCACTTTTATACATGGGGCTCATAGTGAACTAAGTATTGTACTGATGTTATTCTTGAAAATCATATAATATGTAATTATTGCGTACACAGTGAAACGCTGTATGGAAAACAAAATGCTTAGTTTCAAGAGGCGCTGAAGTTGTGCCATTCAAGACACGAATTGCTTTACTTTGCAGAAGTCTTAAACTGGAAGAATAGCTCCATTTGTGTCACAGCTGGCACTTTCCATCTGCTCCTCCACAGACTTTCTATTTCATCTCAGATTTATACATTGGGCCTGCATGGTTAGATCTAAAACTGTGCTTTAAACAAAAGTGCTATCATGCCACAAGCATTGGTTTTATTCTCACTGAATGTTTTAAAGTCACAGGCTAGATCATACTGGCTTGTTGGTTACACTCCAAAACCTCTACAATGTTAAATCACAAGTGTTGCTTTGGTTATATTAGGATGGATGATGTTTTATATTGTAATAACAGAATGTTCCATAGACAGTGTAGTCTGGTACTCACATTACTTATTTTAAACCTTACCAGGTACAGAGCAGGATCTGGGTGAAATATCTGTGAGACAGTCGTGTCTGTGCCAGTAATAGAGGGCGCACAGGGTCCCATGTATCCTGAAAGCAGAACTTCAGTTTAGTTAAACCCCCTTAGGCCCCATTGAATGGTGCTCACAGATAATGTGAGCACCGCTAGAAGTATGAGTAAGGACAACCACTGCTAGAGGAGAATATGAAGGACCCTTGACATCAGTGTTCCGAAGACCTTTAAAGGTATGTACGGCATTATTTAAAATGTGTGTGTGTGGTGGTGGGGGGGGGTGGGGGGGTGGAGGGGGCTAGTAGTAAAATAGTACCTCACTCAGAGATTTCTTGGCCCAGTAATATGGCAATTTACTAAAATACCAGAACATATTCACTTTGCAAAGGGATTTTTACTTTTCAAGGGAATCTTCAAGTTGCTTAGTGGTAGTCAATGTACCCCCTGCCCCCCCCCCCCCCTCCAGACACACACACACACACACACACGGAGCTTACATGTCCCTCTTTTGTTGGTGATCATTGAAAGCAGTGGTATTCACCGAATTGGCAGAGAAGCACTGGTAGAGGAGGAATAAAGGAGATAAGTGGAGCAATAACAGCAAAGGGCTATGAAATATCAACCCAAGCTGCATTTATATTTGTGATCAACGTGATTGGCAATCAATGCAATCACAAGACACAGAGCAATTCTAATTGGCTCTGTGCCTTTTACCTGTGAACTGTGCTGTCTAAAGACAGCAGATAACAGGTATTGTGTACAAATGGTTACAGTGTCTGGTCCAGCAGGATAAGAAACAACTTCATACACTTGAAAGGAAGGCACATGGGAGATTCAAGCTTTATGAAAACCTACAAAGCTAGATCTATTGGAAAAACAAGCTAGGTGAATAATAATATAATGCAATCAGTGATGCAAGGAAGAAAGAAAGAAGGAGATGATGACTCTGGGCAACGGTGTCCATTTATGAAGCAGTGGAAAATATCTACTGCTCCATTCTCCAGCATTCACAGAGGAGATCTCTCTCCTCTGGGTGCTAGTTTATGAAGCCGTGTAGATTGCTTCTACTTTTGTGAAGTAAAGTGATCTACAAATGGTTCAAACAGTGGACAATGCCCCCTGATACTGGAATCTTGTGAGACTTAACGAGATTACAATACCAGAAATTCACTGAAATTCACAGTTTATTAAGCACTGATAAATTATCACTGCTCAGTACATTAGACATGTGCAGAGTAAAATATTTTGTTTCGGAATTTCGTTTTCGTCCGAAAACTTAATTTATTTAGTTACTCCCGAAATTCGTTTTTATTTATTTCGTTTTTCGTTCAAAAATTGCATTCGTCCGAAAATCCACATGAATTACGGTCGAATCTGTCTTTGAAGGCTTAGGACGCGTACACACGGGCGGACTGTTCGCCCAACCTTGTCCGCTGAACAGTGTTTGGGCGGACAGTCCGCCCGTGTGTGGGCTTTCAGCGGACAGTTTCAGCGGACAGTTGGACGGACAAAGTCTTTCGGAAATTCCGAAAAACTGTCCGCTGAAACTGTGTTTGAGCGAACAGTCCGCCCGTGTGTGGGCCTGTCCGCTGTACTTTCGAAATGAGCGGACTGTTCCCGCTCGGAAAGTCCGCCCATTTCGAGCGCGTGTACAGGTAGGCGGGGCCCGCGAAGGAGATGTCGCGGGCTCCGCCGCCTGGAATGGGCTTAAAGGGGAACCCCAACGCCGAAAAAAATCGGCGTGGGGGTTCCCCCAAAGTCCACACCAGACCCTTGTCCGAGCACGCTACCCGGCCGGCCAGGAAAGGGGGGCGAGCGAGCGCGCCCCCCCTCCTGAGCCGTACCAGGCCGCGTGCCCTCAACATGGGGGGGTGCCTTGGGGAAGGGGGGGCCGCGCGGCCCCCCCACCCCAAAGCACCTTGTCCCCATGTTGATGAGGACAAGGGCCTCTTCCCGACAACCCTGGCCGTTGGTTGTCGGGGTCTGCGGGCGGGGGGCTTATCGGAATCCGGGAGCCCCCTTTAAGAAGGGGGCCCCCGGATACCGGCCCCCCACCCTATGTGAATGAGTATGGGGTACAATGTACCCCTACCCATTCACCTGTGAAATAAAGTACAAAAAAAAACACAACACAGGGAAAAAATATTTTATTGCACAGCTCCGGGGGTCTTCCGTCTTCGGGGGTCTTCTCGCCGGACTCCTCCGCTATCTGTGTGTAGCTCTTTTACTAGCGGAGGAGTCCGGCTTTCTTCCCCCCCGCCGCCGGCCTCTTCTCCCGACTTCGGGGGTCTTGTCCCCCTCTTCGGTTCTTCTGCCGGGCCACCGCGCCTTCTTGTAGCTCTTTTACAGGCGGTGGCCCGGTCTTCTGTCGCCGCTGCCTTCCGTTCTTCTGTCGCCGCCTTCGGTTCTTCTGCCGGGCCACCGCGCCTTCTTGTAGCTCTTTTACAGGCGGTGGCCCGGTCTTCTGTCGCCGCTGTCGTCGTCGTCGTCGTCGTCGTCGCCGCCGCCGCCGCCGCCGCCGCCTTCCGTTCTTGTTCTTCTTCTTGTTGTTCTTCTTCTTCTCCTGGAGATGTTGACTCGACGAGCTCTCCGGCCGGAATGCCAGGGACACGCTCCGCTGCCACTTATATAGTGACAATGGGGCGGTGTCACATGGTATATGTCACATGGGTTGGTCACATGGTGACCCCGCCCCCTTACGATGTCATAGTCCCCATGTGACATCAACCCATGTGACCAACCCATGTGACATATACCATGTGACACCGCCCCATTGTCACTATATAAGTGACCGCACAGCGCGGCTCTGGCATTCCGGCCGGAGAGCTCGTCGAGTCAACATCTCCAGGAGAAGAAGAAGAAGAACAAGAAGAAGAACAAGAACGGAAGGCGGCGGCGGCGGCGGCGGCGGCGACAGCGGCGACAGAAGACCGGGCCACCGCCTGTAAAAGAGCTACAAGAAGGCGCGGTGGCCCGGCAGAAGAACCGAAGGCGGCGACAGAAGAACGGAAGGCAGCGGCGACAGAAGACCCGGCCACCGCCTGTAAAAGAGCTACAAGAAGGCGCGGTGGCCCGGCAGAAGAACCGAAGAGGGGGACAAGACCCCCGAAGTCGGGAGAAGAGGCCGGCGGCGGGGAGGAAGAAAGCCGGACTCCTCCGCTAGTAAAAGAGCTACACACAGATAGCGGAGGAGTCCGGCGAGAAGACCCCCGAAGACGGAAGACCCCCGGAGCTGTGCAATAAAATATTTTTTCCCTGTGTTGTGTTTTTTTTTGTACTTTATTTCACAGGTGAATGGGTAGGGGTACATTGTACCCCATACTCATTCACATAGGGTGGGGGGCCGGTATCCGGGGGCCCCCTTCTTAAAGGGGGCTCCCGGATTCCGATAAGCCCCCCGCCTGCAGACCCCGACAACCAACGGCCAGGGTTGTCGGGAAGAGGCCCTTGTCCTCATCAACATGGGGACAAGGTGCTTTGGGGTGGGGGGGCCGCGTGGCCCCCCCCCTTCCCCAAGGCACCCCCCCATGTTGAGGGCACGCGGCCTGGTACGGCTCAGGAGGGGGGGCGCGCTCGCTCGCCCCCCCTTTCCTGGCCGGCCGGGTAGCGTGCTCGGACAAGGGTCTGGTGTGGACTTTGGGGGAACCCCCACGCCGATTTTTTTCGGCGTTGGGGTTCCCCTTTAAGCCCATTCCAGGCGGCGGAGCCCGCGACGTCTCCTTCGCGGGCCCCGCCTACCTGTACACGCGCTCGAAATGGGCGGATTTGCCTCCTCCTTACGTGGGCGAGTCCGTTCATTTCAAAAGTTGAGCGAACTGTTTGGCAAACAGTTTGCTGAAACAGTCCGCTCGTGTGTGGGCAAGTCCGCTCATGCAAATTTTGAGCGGACTGTTTGCCGAAACTGTTTGACGAACAAGGTTGGGCAAACAGTCCGCGCATGTGTACGCGGCCTTATGGTGTCTGTCGAATGTATAAAGAAGATTCGACTGAGCTAGTATATATACTATATAGCATACTTTAGAACCCTATTAAAGTCTATGGGACTCCAACGTTCAAAATCTAAAGTGCTAATTTTAAAGGCTAATTTGCAAGTTACTGTCCTAAAAAGTGTTTGGGGACCTGGGTCCTGCCCCAGGGGACATGTATCAATGCAAAAAAAAGTTTTAAAAACGGCCGTTTTTTCGGGAGCAGTGATTTTAATAATGATTAAAGTGAAACAATAAAAGTGTAATATTCCTTTAAATTTCTTAGGGGGGGGGTTGTCTATAGTATGCCTGTGAAGGGGCGCATGTTTCTGGGGCTTAGAACTGTCGCTGCACAAAGTGTCATTTATGCAGGAAAAAAAGTCCTTTAAAATCACTCGCAGCTATTATGAATTGTCGGCTCCGTAATACAGAGAACACTCATTGAAAGTCATTGATAAAAAAATAAATAAATAAATAAAAAAAAAAGCGTGGGGGTCCCCCAAATTCAATTACCAGGCCCTTCAGGTCTGGTATGGATATTAAGGGGAACCCTGCCTCAAATTTAAGAAAAAATTTGACGTGGGGTTCCCCCTAAATATCCATAACCAGACCCTTCAGGTCTGGTATGGATATTAAGGGGAACCCCGCGTCAAATTTAAAAAAAAATTGACGTGGGGTTCCCCCTAAAAATCCATACCAGACCCTTTATCCGAGCACGCAACCTGGCAGGCCGCAGGAAAAGAGGGGGGGACGAGAGAGCGGCCCCCCCTCCCTCCTGAACCGTACCAGGCCACATGCCCTCAACATTGGGAGGATGCTTTGGGGGTCTGTGACCCCTCAAAGCACCATGTCCCCATGTTGATGAGGACAAGGGCCTCATCTCCACAACCCTGGCCGGTGGTTGTGGAGGTCTGCGGGCGGGGGGCTTATCAGAATCTGGAAGCCCCCTTTAACAAGGGGACCCCCAGATCCCGCCCCCCCCTGTTTGAAATGGTAAGGGGGTACAAAAGTACCCCTACCATTTCACAAAGAAAGTGTAAAAAATGGTTAAATAAAACAAACACACTTTTGAAAAATTCCTTTATTAAAAAAAAAAAAAAAAAAAAAAAGATTCCAGCGGCGGTAATCCACTCTTGCTATCCAGCGACGGACGGTCATCTCTCCAGCGATGTCTCATCTCATCCAGCGCAGCGAATCCTTCGTTCTTCTGTCTCCGCAGAGGAGACAATGCAAGCATTCCGGCTGCCTGACGTTTCTTATATACGGTGGGCGGGGCCACCCGTCACCTGACCCCGCCCCCCTCTGACGCAAGGGGAAACCCGGGGTTCCCCGTGACGTATGGGTGACCCCGCCCCCCTCTGATGTAACGGAAACCTGCCTGTGTTACATCAGAGGGGTGTGGGGTCACCCATACGTCACAGGGAACCCCGAGTTTCCCCTTGCGTCAGAGGGGGCGGGGTCAGGTGACGGGTGGCCCCGCCCTCCGTATATAAGAAACGTCAGGCAGCCAGAATCCTTGCATTGTCTCCTCTGCGGAGACAGAAGAAGGACGGAGGATCGCTGCGCTGGATGAGATGAGACATCGCTGGAGAGATGACCGTCCGTCGCTGGATAGCAAGAGTGGATTACCGCCGCTGGAATCTTTTTTTTATTTTTTTATTTTTAATAAAGGAATTTTTCAAAAGTGTGTTTGTTTTATTTAACCATTTTTTTACACTTTCTTTGTGAAATGGTAGGGGTACTTTTGTACCCCCTTACCATTTCAAACAGGGGGGGGGGCCGGGATCTGGGGGTCCCCTTGTTAAAGGGGGCTTCCAGATTCTGATAAGCCCCCCGCCCGCAGACCTCCACAACCACCGGCCAGGGTTGTGGAGATGAGGCCCTTGTCCTCATCAACATGGGGACAAGGTGCTTTGAGGGGTCACAGACCCCCAAAGCATCCTCCCAATGTTGAGGGCATGTGGCCTGGTACGGTTCAGGAGGGAGGGGGGGCCGCTCTCTCGTCCCCCCCTCTTTTCCTGCGGCCTGCCAGGTTGCGTGCTCGGATAAAGGGTCTGGTATGGATTTTTAGGGGGAACCCCACGTCCAATTTTTTTTTAAATTTGACGCGGGGTTCCCCTTAATATCCATACCAGACCTGAAGGGTCTGGTTATGGATATTTAGGGGGAACCCCACGTCAAATTTTTTCTTAAATTTGAGGCAGGGTTCCCCTTAATATCCATACCAGACCTGAAGGGCCTGGTAATTGAATTTGGGGGACCCCCACGCTTTTTTTTTTATTTATTTATTTATTTTTTTATCAATGACTTTCAATGAGTGTTCTCTGTATTACGGGAGCCGACAATTCATAATAGCTGCGAGTGATTTTAAAGGACTTTTTTTCCTGCATAAATGACACTTTGTGCAGGGACAATTCTAAGCACCAGAAACATGCGCCCCTTCACAGGCACACTATAGACAACCCCCCCCTACGAAATTTAAAGTAATATTACACTTTTATTGTTTCACTTTAATCATTATTAAAATCACTGCTCCCGAAAAAACAGCCGTTTTTAAAACTTTTTTTTGCATTGATACATGTCCCCTGGGGCAGGACCCGGGTCCCCAAACACTTTTTAGGACAGTAACTTGCAGAATCTTTTCTCTCCGTCAAATCTTTTCTCTGTCGAATATTTTCTCTATATAATCTTGGACTAATAGAGGTAAGGTTAGGCACATTCGATCATAGGTTCTATAGACACGTTGTCAGAGTCATGTCGAATCTCCTATTCTATATCGAACTGTTGTAACAACGAAAATAAAGCATTTATTTATGTCGGATCTTTCGTTTTTCGGATTTTGTGCTTTCGTTATCGTTTGTCAAAACGAAAACGAAAATAGCTGAAATTCGGACGAAAATGCATTCGGACGAAAACGAATGCACATGTCTACAGTACATGGACAGACGGCCCACCTCATGTTAATAAACTAAATAGTCTCTTCTGATCATCCCTGTTTCATAAATGGTTTATGAACTGAGATCAGCAGCAATCCTCGGAATCACTGCTGTTCACAGTTTCATAAATGGACACCAAAGTGAGAAAAGTATTGAGGACAGCACAGTGGGGGGCAATGGCTGCTGGTGAAAAAAAATGCCCCTCTTCATTTAAATTAATAAAAGCACTTCAAAAGCGCCTGAAAAAGCTCTTCAAAAGTGCATAGTGTTTTACTGGCAGTTTACAAACACTTCAGTGTGAAAGGGGCCTAAAGGTCACCAAATTCAAGCTTGACAATAAGCTGATAAACATAAGAGCCCTTTCAGACTGGGGCGTTGGGGGCGTCGATGGTAAAGAAGCACTATTTTTAGTGCCGATTTGCCATAGTTTTAGCAGCGCTATTCGGCCACTAGTGGTTTTAACCCCTGCTAGTGGTCGAAACAGGGTTAAAACTGCCCACAAAGTGCTGCTGCAGTGGCGGTTTGCTGCCTGTTTGTCGGCGCTGCCCCATTGTTTTCAATGGGCAGGGGCGCTGTAGGAGCAGTGTATACACCGCTCCTACAGTGCTGAAAAGATGCAGCTTGCTGGATTTACGGTCCTGCAATCGCATCGCTCCAGTGTGAAAGCCTGAGGGCTTTCACACTGGAAAGACAGGAGCGGCTCTTTACAGGCGCTATGGCAGGCGCTATTTTTAGCGCTTTATTGCCTGTAAAGTGTCTCAGTGTGAAAGGGGTCTTATTGTAAGATTCTACATATGACTGGAACATAACTGCTGTGGGACCAATTATATTTAGGAGAAAAAATGTCATTTCTGTAAAAAAAAAAAAAAAAAGGGTGGAGCGTCCAGGCTATGACATTACATTTGCATGTGTATTCTGGCTGATGGTGCTTACAAGCTGGAGCTGAATCTGTGATTTGTGAAAGGATTAAAATATGGGTGGTTGTTCGTCTTTTGCGTGAAATACTGTATTCATGTCATGCTTGTGCTTTACTATCTAGCAAGCTGAAATGAGTGGTGAGTCCACCACGGTTCTAGTTTGATCATGACCATAACAATTCTAGAGTACATTGTTATATTACATTTGAATAACTGAATAAACCTTTTTAAACTTTTATTAGAAAGAGGAAAAAAAGAGTAATGCATGAGATATTTGATGCTTCTAGAATGATGAAAAATGTTGTTCTCAGTTTTTGGGCTTCTACATACCATGTTGGTATTCTCAGCTATTAGGCACCCAATCAAGAGAAGTTATTTGAAAGAGGCAGTACAATACATTTTTAAAAGTATGGTTTTAAGTTGGTTTTAATTAGATATGTTTGCAGCTGTAGGCACAGATATATTTACTTTCTTTTTTTGGAACTTTTTCAGATAATTAATAGATTGGATGGCTCGCCAAATGTTCTGGACTTTCACCCATTATGAAATGCTGATGGGACAAGGCAGTCACTGGAACAGTAATAAAAGCATGCGTAAATATTCAAAATATGCCTATTTTCATATCTGTTTATCTCATATAGTCAAAAACAATGTCAATAATTAATGATGATTCTAATGTAAGTATAGTTTAGTATGCAAACAAAAAACCTGTACTCATACACCGCTTTTTCATAACCACAAGCTGTGCTTATCTCACTGACCTGCTATTAAATAATGCATTATTTTAAGCAAAGATCAACTTGGGAAATTATATCTTTTAAAAATTAAAATTTAAATGCAGGTATAAGCAATCAGTGGTTTCACCATACTCCTAACATAAACTATTCATTTAAAAAAAAAAAAGTGTTTTCAATCGTTTTCACCGTCCTATTGTCCAATTTAAAAAAAAAAATAAGCCTTCTTCCTTTTTTATTTCTAATTTCCCCTTCATTATCACCCTTTTCCAGTAGTATAGCTAATGTCCTTTCTCTTCTTTAGGATATACTGTATATGAAAAAAATGATTCAGGTTTTTCTTTTTTCTGAAGGAGAGCTGTGAAATACACTGACTTGGGTTCTATTCTATAGGAGAAATGTAAGAATATAGTGACTCAGGTGTTGTGTGTTTATATGTGAGGCAGCTGGAATCTGCTGCAGGCAAGTGGGTAAGCGGGAGGGAGGCCAAGAGTGTACAAGAAGCAGAAGAGGTCTTTCTGCATAACTTTCAGTTCCCTCATTGTGTATTTGGCAAATTAATGTATTCCTCTCCCACTGTTTTCTGTTTTTAATAGTCTGCTCTGTAGTCATCATCAACAAGTGAAAATCTTGGCAGGCTATAAACATGTGTCGTTAATTGTAAGTCACATGCAATTTCCATCAAGTGAATAAAAGAAAAAAATCAATTATAGCTCTTCATTGGGTAAATTAGTATGTAAAACAAAACCAATTTGGTAGTTAACCAAATACTTAAGAGAGGGACATTTTCATATTCATTAAATGTGGAATTTGCAAGGATAAATATAAAACAAAAAGCAAAAAAAAGGTGTCTATTTTTAGATGCCAACATTGAAAATATGATTTTTGTAAAGAAAAGGAAAATAAAACGACACATTTACAGGTTAAGTCAGTATCAGTTAGTATTGTTAAGGATAGCCCATGCAATCATTATTTTACTAAAGAACATCTTAGCTCAAATGATCATAAGTTGCTACCTTGGGTACGATGAAGACCAAGATACATGAGATACAGCTGTGGAGAATGGAGGACATTTGTCCTTATGCTGCGTACACACAATCGGAATTTTGGTCAGAAAAAGCTCTGATGGTTTTCCTGACGGAATTCCGAATCACACCAAATTCCAACCATCAAGACCGCGGTGACATACAACACGTACGATGTGACTAGAAATAGGAAGTTCAATAGCCAGTAGCCAATAGCTTCCGTCTCATAGTTGAATCTGAGCATGAATGAGTTTTTGCGCATCAGAATTGTATATACACGATCGTCTGAAAAATTGAGAACCTGCTCTCAATCTTTTTCTGGTGGAAATTTGGCCAGCAAAATTCAGATGGAGCATACACACGGTCGCATTTTCCGATGAAAAGCTCTCATCGGTCTTTTACTGACTGAAATTCCGATCGTTTGTATGCGACATTAGAGGTATATTCAATATTTCTCAAATGATGAATGAGAAAACTCCAAAATACATTGTTTGCCATTTGAGCCCTCTGCAGCCTGGTATTCTGCACTCTGTATCCCCACCATATTACACTTTGATTTCCCTCCTCTACAGTATTCTCTTCATTCTAACATACCCTTTAATTGGCAATTTCTTATGTGATGACATGAAGCTTCATCCACTGAAGGATGAAAATAAGCTGGTAGTTGGTTGGGGCATGGTTGCGTAGCTGATTTTTTTGCTGGTCAACTTCAGACCACTAGTCCTAGATGTCTCTAGTTTACTAGTCCTACATGTCTCTTCTGCAGTTCGTTAGTTACTGAAGAATAGTATATACACAATATTCTTGTATCACAAGGGCATTTCTGGATGATTAAAACAAAGTGTGAGTTTATTGTCACACAGTTGGCATCATAAATACAATGTAAAACATATAATATAGTTCAGTGTAGGTAAAAATATATGAAATTGGGATAAATAGTTATAAACTGTAATAAGCTTATGAAAGCATGTGTGCTTCATGGCTGCTGCCTTTTGTCTCCATGCTGTTTTGACTCCAAAAAGAAACAGAAAGTGACGTTGCCTTCAGTTCTGAGAGATTGCAGCTGTTCCAATTCATCAAAGAGTTTGTGCAATTGACAGGAGATTGGGTAGTCTTTCGTGTGTGTGTGTGTGTGTGTGTGTGTGTGTACCTCTCTCCTAGAGGGTGTTTGTATGTCCTTCAATATTGAAGTGTTGGCTTTATATGTTACATGTAAACGTTATAAACTCACCAAAATTCAGAACCTTGTATGGCACACATAATGCCATCCTAGAGGAGGTACTAACTCAGATCCATATATGGATATTGATTGGCAAGCTCACATGTAACACTCTGTACTTGTATTAATGTGCTGATCATGTAATATAATGAATAAAATTAACGCATATTACCAACTTTAACTACAATAAGTAAATACATATTAATATTATTAATTATGACTGAGACTATGCTCGTCCCAACTTAACAGTATTCAAACAAATACAGTCATGGGTGAAATTGTTGGCACCCCAGAAATTTTTCCAGAAAATCAAGTATTTCTCACAGAAAATTATTGCAGTAACACGTTTTGCTATACATATGTGTATTCCCTTTGTGTGTATTGGAACAAAATAAAAAAGGGAGGAAAAAAAAGCAAATTGGACATAATGTCACACAAAACTCCAAAAATGGGCTGGTCAAAATTATTGGCACCCTTTCAAAATTGTGGATAAATAAGATTGTTCCAAGCATGTGATGCTCCTTTAAACTCACCTGGGGAAAGTACGATGTGTGGGTAATATAAAAATCACACCTGAAAGCAGATAAAAAGGAGAGAAGTTCACTTAGTCTTTGCATTGTGTGTCTATGTGTGCCAGACTAAGCATGGACAACAGAAAGTGGAGAAGAGAACTGTCTGAGGACTTGAGAACCAACATTGTGGAGAAATATCAATCTCAAGGTTACAAGTCCATCTCCAGAGAGCTAGATTTGCCTTTGTCCACAGTGTGCAATGTTATCAAGAAGTTTGCAACTCATGGCACTGTAGCTAATCTCTCCGGGCATGGACGGAAGAGAAACATTTATGAAAGGTTGCAACGCAGGATAGTCCGGATGGTGGATAAACAGCCCCAAACAAGTTCCAAAGAAATTCAAGCTGTCCTGCAGGCTCAGGGAGCATCAGTGTCAGTGCAAACTATATGTCAACATTTAAATGAAATTAAACGCTATGGCAGGAGACCCAGGAGGACCCCACTGCTGATACAGAGACATAAAAAAGCAAGACTACAGTTTGCCAAAATGTACTTGAGTAAGCCAAAATCCTTCTAGGAAAACATCTTGTAGACAGATGAGACCAAGATAGTAGGCGTGTGCAATTAGTTTCGTAACTAATCGAAATTTTGCATCTTTCGGACATTCGGATGCATTAGAATGTCCGAAAAACACAATTAGGAATTACAACAAATACGAAAGAAATATAACGAATGAATTCGAATGAATTCAACATGATTCGGTAATTCTTTAAAGATCTAATGAAACAAAAGGGCAGCTCAAAGTAAATCTTATAGTCCAATCAGCTAATTAATTTTGTGCTGGAGGATGGATTACTGGCAAAGTGCATTCCTGAGAACTGAATGAGAAGGGTGTTGTATTGTATTTGAGCCGAGGAGAAGAGACGTTGTCATTGTGTGTGTTAAAAGATTCAATAAACAAACGACTTTCCAAACTACGAATTATTATCACGAATGTCTATACATACATAAATAGCGAATTTCAACTAATACGGACGAATTCGACACTCTACGAATAATAACGAATTATCTGAAAACGTATTAACGTAACATAACGAATATAACAGAACGAAATGATGTATTTTACGAATGACAACGAACCGAAACTAAACAAAATTTTCCGTTGTGCACAAGTCTACAAGATAGAGCTTTTTGGCACATCATTCTACTGTTTACCAAAAACGGAAGAAAGAAAAGAACACAGTACCTACAGTGAAATATGATGGAGGTTCAGTGATGTTCTGGGGTTGTTTTGCTGCCTCTGGCACTGGGTGCCTTGAATGTGTGCAAGGCATCATGAAATTTGAGGATTACCAAAGGATTTTGGGTTGCACTGTATAGCCCAGTGTCAGAAAGCTGCGTTTGCATCCGAGATCTTGGGTCTTCCAGCAGGACAATGACCCCAAACATACGTCAAAAAGCACCCAGAAATGGATAACAACAAAGCGCCGGAGAGTTCTAAAGTGGCCAGCAATGAGTCCAGAACTAAATCCCATTGAACACCTTGGAGAAATCTTAAAATGTCTGTCTCCAATAAGAGAGACCTGGAGCAGTTTGCAAAGGAAGAGTGGTCCAAAATTGCGGGTGAGAGGTGTAAGAAGCTTAATGATGGTTATAGGAAGCGACTGATTTCAGTTATTTTTTCCAAAGGGTGTGCAACCAAATATTAAGTTAAGGGTGCCAAGAATTTTTGGAGTTTTGTGTGGCATTGTGTCCAATTTGCTTTTTTTCCTCCCTTTTTTTGTTTAGTTCCAATACACACAAAGGGAATACACATGTGTAAAGCAAAACATGTGTTACTGCAATACTTTTCTGCGAGAAATACTTGATCTTCTGGAACAATTTCTGGGGTGCCAACAATTTCGGCCATGACTGTATGTATTATTCCTCTAACTACATAAATACTGGTCTATTCTGGACCTCCCTTGACATTCTATACCATATACCTTATATGTCATTCTTAACTGGTTCCCCACCAGCGCACACCAATGTACGTCGGCAGAATGGCACGGGCAGGCATATTGGCGTACAGGTACGTCCAATCTTTAATGCCACCCTGCCATCACGAGTGCGCCGCCAGCGGCGTGCTCGCATGCTGGTCGGGACCCTCGTGAGTCCGGTCGCGGGTCCCGCGGACTCGATCGCCGCAGGGCATAATCACTTATTGCAATTTTTTTACCAAAAATATGTAGAAGAATACGTATCGGCCTTAACTTAAAAATGTTTTTTTATATATTTTTGGGGGATATTTATTATAACAAAAAGTAAAAAAATAATGTGTTTTTTTTTCAAAATTGTCGCTCTATTTTTGTTTATAGCGCAAAAAATAAAAACCGCAGAGATGATCAAATACCACCAAAAGAAAGCTCTATTTGGGGGGAAAAAAGGACGGCAATTTTGTTTGGGAGCCATGTCGCACGACTGCGCAATTGTCAGTTAAAGTGACGCAGTGCCGAATCGCAAAAAGTGGTCTGGTCTTTGACCAGCAAAATGGTCCGGGGCTGAAGTGGTTAAACTAGCTACACCAGAAACTTCTAGCATATTACTGACTCAGCTTCAAATGAAGATCTATTTTACTGAACATTTGATCAAAGTCATTCACACATACTGTATTTATTATGACTAATCATAAAACCAAATATGTTTTGCAAGCTTGCCATGAATATAACACCTACACGTATTATGAATTTGGAATAATATTCTAACAGTTACTCTGCATTGAAACTTTTTAGGTATTATAACAAAGCTCTCCAGATGACACATCTCTCAAAACTGATCTGTTCACATTTACTCAAAGTAACAGAGGGCCAGTGTGTGGTGTCTGTTTATGTCTAGTCCTTAAGAAGTGCTTAAAGTGTTTGTTCGCCTTCACAGACAAAAAAATTAAAAAGGTGAACTAACACCGTACCCCTCCCCCCCAGTCTGCTGAACTGTCAGTGTGTCCAGAGGTCTGAGGATTTGAAATTCCTGCTTTTCTCCCTATTCTCAGCGTATTATTCTGATTGGTCACTGCTGTCACAGTACATTGCTCTGGTCCATCCTGAAAGTGCTGCGCTGAGAAAGGGGAGAAGAGCGGGGATTTCAAATTCTGGGGGGAGGTTGTATGGTGTTAGTCTACACTAGTTAGTTACATTTTTTCTTTACAGGTAAACTAATACTTTAAAGCAGTGTTAAAGGAAACGTACAGCCAAAGCTCATTTGGCTGTACTTCTCCTGTGAATCATATAGCATTTCACAGTACGTTCTGCATGCTTGTGACCTGTTTTCAGCAGACAGCGGGCTTAAGCCTGTTATTGGCTGATGACAGAGAGCTGGTCCAGGCTAGGGCAAGATCGAGACCATATGGCTGGGGTCCACCCAAAACCCTGGACAAACACCTGGCTCAGCCTCTCAGTGAGCCGCTGAGAGCTGGAGCCATCCGCTCCCACCCCCTCCACAGGCCAGTGCTCCAGTGAGCGCAGGAGGGCAGAGCAGAGAGCTACTGACTAACAGTCACCAGCACTCTACTCGCAGAGCTCTGCAAACCGAGTGATCAGCAGTGTTTAATTGCCCAGTTCTCAGTCTTAAGCCCCATACACTATCAGATTTTCTGCTGATTTTTGTCTTCAGATTTACCAAAACTATGTAGTGCCAGGGCCTGCCTGATTGCACACAAATTGAAACTCCTAAGGTTTGACCTCATATTATATGGTTTTGGTAAATCTGAAGGAAAAAATCAGCAAAAAATCTGATAGTGTGTATGGGTCTTAAGAGCCAGCGGGGGACCAAGTATGATTCTTGAAAAAAAATGCAGAAATTCTCTTGTAAACCCAAAACCAAAAATGGAACATACTGCAGCCTACCAATCATCAGGCTTTTTTTACCCCAAAATGCACCTACTGATCAGGCTTGTAACACATATCCTGTATTACGGTCTACATTCTGGACGAAGGAGCACAGGGGGCATCTTTGGACAGCAGCATTTTCAGTCTGGGGGAAGGAGAGTGTTAGATGGACTTGAAGATTTAGATAAACTAACAATATGAAGCCAAATTCCAGCTAACACTTTATAGACAGTTACAGAAATTTTTTTTCCTTTCCGGATAAAAACTTTACATAAATAAATAAAAGCTGATCACTTTAAGTACCCCTGTCAATGGTAAATGGTTTGTCTCATCCCTGTAACTAATACATCTACAAGAGAGATTGTTCTTTTGAAAAACAACAGGCTTACTGGCTGGATCACCAGATGAAAATAGAAGAAAGAGAGGCTAAAAAAGAAAACAAATGCATCCATCACATTTAGGAACTGGTAAGCTGCAAAATAATAAATTGTTAAATTTTACTTTTGGGTTTAATACGGCATTAAATTTGTGTTAGAATGGTGCCTAAATTATATGAAAAGTCAGAGGGAGATGTCCATTCTCAGGTACACTGAAATATTCAGAAATGATTCAGAAGTGTCTTCACCACGAGTTAAAAAATTAGTATAGGCAGACATATCTTCATATGTGTATAAAGTATATTAGCACCACATTCATGAGGCAGCTGTTGCAGACACTTTTTTTTAGTGATGTATTACAGCCAATTATGATGGTCGGAAACACACTTTCCGTAATATAGGAACCATCTAATTTTTTAAACCCCCCCACAAGATTAAAGGGTTGGTTTACTAAAGGCAAATAGAATGTACACTTTGGGGGTTATTTATGAAAGGCAAATCCAGTTTGCATTGCAAGTGCACTTGGAAGTGAAGTCACTCTAAATCTAAGGGGTAGATCTGAAATGAGTGGAAGCTCTGCTGATTTTATCATCCAATCATGTGCAAGCTAAAATGCATGCTTTTTATTTTCCTTGCATGTCCCCCTCAGATCTACAGCGACTTTACTTCCAACACTTGCATTGCAAAGTGGAGTTTCCTTTAGTAAATAACCCCCTTTGTAAGGCTGCTTTCACACTGGGGTGGGAGCGGCGTCGGCGGTAAAGCGCCGCTATTTTTAGCGGCGCTTTACCGTCGTTTTAGCGGCGGTCTGCGGGCGCTAGCAGGGTGGTTTTAACCCCCGCTAGCGGTCGAAAAAGGGTTAAAACCGCCCGCAAAGCGCCGCTGCAGCGGCGCTTTGCCGGCGGTATTGCCGCGGTGTCCCATTGATTTCAATGGGTAGGAGCGGTTTAGGAGCGGTGAATACACCGCTCCTTCACCGCTCCAAAGATGCGGCTAGCAGGACTTTTTTCACCGTCCTGCCAGCGCATCGCTCCAGTGTGAAAGCCCTCCGGCTTTCACACTGGATTTAAAGGGGCCGTTTTTTTTCAGGCGCTACACAGGCGCTATTTTTAGCGCTGTAACGCCTGAATACCGCCCCAGTGTGAAAGGGGCCTAAGTGCAGTTGCATTCATTTTACTAAGAGCTCAGTAAATGTGTAAAGCTTCACTTTGTAAAAAATACCTGTTTAGGTGCAAGGAAAAACAAAACAAAAACGTAGTTTTTACTTACATATGCTTGGATGGTGGAAATCAGCAGCCATCTTTACTAAGTTCTGAGGAAAATAATTGCAATTGCACTTACAAAGTGCACAGTCTATTTGCCATTAGTGAATCAACCCCTAAAAGTTTTGTTTATATGGGCATAATGACATTCTTAGCTAGAACAGTGATATGGAAGCAAATGCTAAAGGTTTTTTACTTCTGTCTTGGAGAACACTGAATAATACAGTTGCTTTAGGAGGAAGCATTGCACTCTAATTTTATCAGCAAGGAAAGACTGGAATTCATAAGAACATTGAGATTGCTGCCCAGTTCTTTATTTCTTTCAGTGCTTTTTTACATTGTTCACGGTATTTCTACTTGACCTTTCTGCAGCAATCAATTCAGTAGGTGTCGCACAGTTGCTATGTTTGGCTCAAATCGACTATACCAATTAGACCATCCTAAAAAGGATCTGAGCTGTGTTACACCTTTGGGTGGTGGTGCTTCTTAGGCTGCATGGTTTTTATAAGATTTCTTTAGACCAATTATTTTTTCAATAACATATCCACAATACTGTGTTTTACGTTCCCATGCAGACTGGATCATTTTTAGAAATCATGGGGCCCCCGTACAGCCTACTTGATGGAGCCCCCTTGAACCACACTTTTGACCCCACTCCTGAGCTTGGCTTGAAACTAAATGCAGGTTTGTTGCCATTTACATATGCATGTGGAGCCAATGCATGCATTTGCAGTTAACAAGCATGAAGGAGCGGGGGCAGTTTAAATTTATTTTAAATTGTATTTTATTACAAATAATTTTTTTTTTTTTTAAATCTTACATTGTATCTTTAAATTTTTATTTCTCTTTTACTTTCACAAGGCATGAACAATATCCCTTGTGATAGCATGGGCCATGACAGGTCCTCTTTATGGAAAGATCTGGGGTCTCTTGGACCCCATATCTGTCCTCTGGCCTTCAAAGCATTTGATCAAACATAGATCCATTTGATCAGATGCTTGTTCAACCTGGCAATGGCTTCTTTACATGAGTCCGAAACCGGAATTGATAAAATCCTTATCACTTCCGGTTTCTGACATCACACGTTAGGAGGAACGACATCTATCCTTCTCACTGTGTCCCAGTAGTAGATGCTACTGGTCTTAAAAGCAGTAAAGGTGTTGGTGGGACCCCCTTCCACCACCTGTAATAGTAATCCAGTGTCTTCTTAGCCATTAGGATTACTTTTACTTTGTGAAGTATCACTGGGGCTAAAAAATGATGTAAGCAAGTAGGAGCAGGGGGGGGCGTTTAGAAGACTGATGCCCAAGCCCCACTGTATAGCTGATGGGGGGGCGATACAATGGGGCTGGTTGTACTGCTCTATTAGCATCTATTTTACAGCTGCTTGTATGGGCCCTGGCATTTTGTTTACTGCCTCTAAACGTCCCTATGTTAGTCTATGTGTCCGAGCACACATAGGCTTTAACAGCATTTAGTGGCCGGAGCTTTTAGGCTTTATGTACACTAGCAGCCAATAAACTTGAGTTTATGAGCTTTTGCGTTTTTTTGGCAAAGCTCCTAAACTCAACTCCATAGAAGCCTATTTGTCCATTTTTCATGTGTGTGATTTTGCAGCATTTTGCGTTTTCCGATGATGACAAGAAATGTTGACCTGGTGTACATGAAGCCTAATGCTCTGTACACACAATCGGACATTCCAACGGAAAATGTGCGATCGGATCATGTTGTCGGAAAATCTGATCGTGTGTGGGGTCTATCTGACTTCTTCCGTCGGAATTTCCGACAATCAAAGTTTGAAAGCTGGATCTCAAATTTTCCAACAACAAAATGCGATTGTTTAACCTCCCTGGCCGTATGATTAGTTCTGATTTTAGGTGCTGAAAGCGGTACAATTATTTTGCATGGAAATTTGGCGTCTTATATTGTAGTCCTGTAATTCTTAGGAATAACTCTCTTAAATCTGTTCAAACCAGAGTCTAGCAGACATCCGGGGTATGAGAAAGTTTATAATATAATAAATAATAATAACAATTATTCAATAATGTAATCAAATCCAAAAACACTGAAATTTGCTCATTTGCAGAATTGTCGCTGTCATTAGATTTAGTGTTTGATGACGAATTTCCCCACAAATCGCTATCGCTCAATTCTGCAAGTGATTATAATTTATTATCGCTGTTTTCTAGTTGGTCTAAAATCACTTTTGACATAAAGGGACACTTTTTGGTTGCTATGGACAATCTTCAAATTCCAGGCAGAAAAAACAGTATTTATAATATAAAAGTGCATGCAGGGCACTGGACAGACCACTAGGGACAAAGGGGGTGTGTATTTTTTATACAGTACTGTAATCTGTAAGATTACAGTACTGTGTGTGTTTTGTGTGTTTTTACTTTTTTGAATTTGGCGCCGATTTCCGCTCCCGTGCGCCGTAACATCGCAGGGAACAGAGCTCAGTGGCACTTGGGCACTGTGTGAATGGAGCGGAGGACAGCTCGCTCACACAGCGCGGAGGACAACGCTGGATCCAGGGGACAAGGTAAGTAACTTCTCCATGTGTACTCCCTGTATCCAGTAATGCGATCCCGAGTCTGGCTTGGGGTTACCGCTTATGGTACTGAAATCCCAGCCCGAGCCAGACTCGGGATTACTGCTAGGGAGATTAAATTCCGATCATGTGTAGACAATTTCGACAAAGTTCCACGCATGATCAGAATAAATTACGAGACAAAAGATATTGGCTACTGACCTCTTTATAGTCCCGATTTTGTCGTCAGAAAGTCCGACTGTGTATACAGGGCATTAGGCTTCTTGTATGCAAGCAGCTCCCAGCAGCTCCTAAACTTAAGTTTAAGAGCTATTTTTTTTGTCAGCTCCTAAACTCAATTCCATAAAAGCCTTTGCGTCCATGTACACATAGGCTTTTAGCACAGTTTAGTAACTGACATCTTTAGGTGAGGTTAAACCCCCCTCTCCTGAACATGGAAGAATGACATTTAGGATAGGAATGTTTTAAATGCAGGCACGGGAAAATTCAAAACACTGCAAAATCACTGTAAAATTGTGTCAAAAACACGATTTGCGTAGTTACCGCGTTTTGCATTTTCCCGCATTCAGGAGCTGCCAGTGTACATGAAGCCTGAGAAGCAGGAAAAAAAACACTGCCAGTGCATCCACGAGCAGCAGAGTTTGGGCAGAAAAAAACCTTTATGCTACTAAAAGTTGCTACAAGATGCTAAAAGCTGCTAAACGCATCTAAAAGCTAGTGCTTGAACATTAATTAATTTCAATGGCCAGAATAAATTATTTATTCTGGGCAATTAAATGAAATAATACCAAAGAAGCCTGTAAAAGCTCCAAAAATCTTGAAAAAGCTTTAGACACTTCTACAAGCGTTAGGCAATTTTTCTGCAAAACCACTGCTGGCTTCTAGGAGAGTTGAATGTCCTGTGTGCATTATGCCTTACATTCAGACACACTTTCTGTGTTTTGGACGTTCCTGGAGCAGATGGGGATTGATCACAAAATCTGTGCAGGGGGAGCTAGTTGCTGCTGCCGATTTCTGAAAATGGCTATATTTACATTACATAGTTACATAGTAGGTAAGGTTGAATAAAGACAATAGTCCAACCAGTTCAACTTGTGTAGGTTTACGTGTGCCAGTGTCTATAATTATTTCCCATATCCCTGTATGTTATGTTCTTTAAGATGCACGTCTAAGAGTATTTTAAAATTATCAATACCCCACGGATGCCACCAATTGTGGAGGAGAGTTCCACATCCTTATCACCCTGACAAAGAAAAACCTACTACTCAGCTTAAGGTCCTCCAATCTCATTGTGCGGCCCCTTGTCCTCTTACACTCCCTGAGATTAAATCGTTTTTTTCTACGCTGGGATCTCCATTGAGATATTTGTTAAATTATTATCATGTCCCCTCTCAAGCATTGATTCTCCAGCAAGAATACATTTAGTGCTTGTAGTCGTTCCTCGTAATTGAGGGAGAAATGTTCTGGCATCCTATACATTCATATATTTACAGTCAGTGTGTGCTTGTGTTTGTAAGACTTGGAGTACATAGCGAAAGATCACACAGTGATTTCAGGGAGAGACATTTTCTTTCTTTTTATATAGTGCCACTGAAAAGTCCTATATTCATAGACAGAGTGTGTTGGCTAGACTTGGAGTCGATCGGGAAAAATAAATCAGAGTGTTTACAGGGAAAGATACCTTTTTGTGTGTGTCAGCACTCAGCAACAATTTCAGTTGCTGTTTATTTCACGTTTTTATATTTTACTTTTTTACTTTTTGAACTAGAGTCAGTACAACATTTTTGACTCTTTTCTCTTAAATGATATTCTCTAATTTGCTGACAATCTACATTTTGTAAAACCATTATTTTATTCATATAAATCCATATTAAAAAGTCAGCTAATAATGACCATCTGTTTAAATATTACAAGATAATATAAGATCTAGTATGCCCTCCAATTCAGAACCAGATTCCAAAATGTGTTTTCAACTAATGCATAAGAATGCCTTTATCACCTGCCATATACTTTATTCACCCTATGTCCTACCACAATAATTAACTCCAGGATGACATTGAATAGACTGTTGGGAAGTGGGTAATACTGTCCTCAATGTGTTTCAAAAACTAAAATGTTTTCTTCCTCAGGGGATGTATTAAGTGTGTTTAAAAAACTTATATCAATACCCATTTGTTAAAATATTACCAGAAAATATGAGATCTGGTATGCCTTCCAATTCAGAGCCAGATTACACAATTTGTACCAGATCATGCATAAGACTACCATAGCACAATTCCAGAATGATATTGAAAAGACTAGTGGGAAGTGGGCAATACTCTTGTACTTAATTCCAAGATGATGTTGAAGAGACTAGTGGGAAGTGGGCAATAGACATGTGCATTCGTTTTTGTCCGAATGCATTTTCGTCTGAATTTCGGGTATTTTAACGTGCAGAATCCAAAAACCGAAACAGCATATCAACAGTTTGATATAGATAGGAGATTTGACATGACGCTGACAATAGCAATCTGTGTCCACCGTGGTCGAATGTGCCTAACCTTAACTCTATTAGTCCAAGATTATTCTACATAGAGAGAAAAGATTCGACATAGAGAGAAAAGATTTAACATTATAGAGACAATAGCAAAAAAGGTCAAATGTGCCTAACCTTACTCTATTAGTCAAAGATTCGACATGAAGATTCGACGAAGCAGTCACCGCGAGTGGACATTTATGGTCAAATGCTCCGCATATAGGCTATAGATAGGCTATAGAAGGATTCTAATGTTGGTTGACTAGTAATAATAATTAATAAATAGAATTATTACTAGTGTCATACAACATTAGAACTCTACTATAGCTTGTAGGCGGAACATTCGGCCGGAAATGTACGATTGCAGCATCGTACAGTTTAGCTGCTTCGTTGAATCTTCTTAGAACATTCGACAGACACCATGAGCCTTCAATGACAGATTCAACCTTAATTATTTCAGATTTTCGGACGAATGCATTTTTTAACGAAACAAAATAAATAAAAACGAATTTCGGGAGTAACTAAATAAATTAATTTTTCGGACGAAAACTAAAATTCCGAAACAAAATATTTTAGTGTGCACATGTCTAGTGGGTAATACTCTGGTCAATGTATTTTACAAACTATGTTTACTTCCTTTGAGTGTGTTTGAAAAACTTATAGCAATAACCCAAATCATTAGTAATAATCCAGTTATAATGTTATGGTACATAATTCAGCTTTACAGTTGACTGTTACTAGCGTTGGGCAAACTATTCGGCCAAGCAAACATTCGGGATGAACATCGCCGAACCCTCGAATTTCACATTCAGGATGTTCACCTGCCAAGCGCACAGTCAATATGTTGTTAAGAAGTGGAGCCAGGAAGCCGGCCCCTGTGTCCTTTACAAGGAAAGACTCCCCCACTGATAGCTGAAAGAAAAAAAAAAGATTTCCAGCAATACAAAATAATTAAAAAAATGGCATGGTCCCCCCAAAATCCATATTAGACCCTTATCCGAGCATGCCGGGGGGGGGGGGGGGTATTTGAGCGTGAACCCCTCCTGAACTATACCAGGCCCCATGCCCTCAACTTGGAAGGTGGGTGTTTTGGGGCAGGGGGGCTCTGGTGGTCGGTGACATCCTGAGGGGGTGGAGCCACCAGGTGATGGCACCAGGGGGCCCCTTACCTATTTAAGAACTGCCAGATGGCGGAGGCGGTGTTTGGCAGTCTGCCTTCTTTTTTCGGGTCCAAGGGTGTGGTGGGCATTGTGATTGGCAATGGATTCACATTGGGGGACATTTTTTAAAATTCTTTTTAATATTTTTAATAAACCCTTGTAGTGTTTTTATTTATTTTTTACAGCTTTTTGGGGTAATGAGTAGGGGTACAATGCACTCATAAACATGGGGGTGAGATCTTCCAGATTCTGATAAGCCCCCTGCCTGCAGACCTCCACAATCACTGGCCAGGGTTGTGGGGAAGAAGCCCTTGGGGACAAGGTGATTTGGGGCCCCAAAGCACCCCCCATGTTAAGGGTATTTGGCCTGGTATGGTTCATCCGTTAAACCCCCCCACTTTCCTGACCTGCTGGGCTGCATGTTCGGATAAGGGTCTGGTATATATTTTGGGGGCCCACCTGTTTTTTTATTTTATATTTTGGTGTGGAGTTCCTTTTAAAATCCATACCAGACCCAAAGAGACTGGTATAGACTGGGGGGGGACCGGGAATCGGGAGTCAAGTTAAATGTGATTTGACTCGTTTTCTTTCTTTAGAAATTTCATGTTTGCTGCAGTAGGTTCTATACTATGCTATAGATGCAATACTTTACACGCAGACTAAGGGGACCCCCAGGCACTATATTTCAAGGAATTTTTCATTTTTATTGTTTCACTTTAGGCATTATTAAAATCACTGCTCTTTTAAAAACGATTGATTTAAAAAACATTGCATTGATACATGTTCCTCAGGGTAATACCCAGAACCCCATACCCTTTTTATGGCCAATTACTTGCATATAAGCCTTCAAAATAGGGACTTTTGATTTCTCATGTTTGGCTCCCACAGACTTCAATGGAGTTTGCAGTTCAGGGCAGAACTTTTCCCCTGCCTGGGAGTTCTACTGCAAACCGAACAGGTGGGTGTTCAGCCCATCTCTAACTGTTATTATTACTCATGGTATTTCATTCAACACATCTGCTGAGGAAACAATGTAGTCTGTTCAATAAAATCTGTGAATTAAGTATTTTGTTATGACATATGGTAAATAAGGCATATGAGTTTCTTTATACATATGCATTTATAATATTCATATTGGCACTTCATACACAGATATGCATTTACAATATTTATATTGGCACTTTATACATGGATATTGGATATTGATTGCTTAGCGCAACACTTTATTGTTAAATGTGTATACTGTTTACTATAAGGTGACCAATATTCTTATTCTATGATATCAGCATTCCATTTGCCTTTTTATGCCTGTAAACAGAAAATGCAGCAACACGGCACTTAAGTCATTTCACTCTATGCATCTCTAGAAGCTATATGGAAATAAGCCAACATCAATGATGCAGAAAAAAACTAAAATTCTATGAGTATAGAGCGTTCCCTCGACTTCTACAAATATGTGTATGGTAATGAAGCATGACTTCCTCTAAGAGCTAGTAAACAAACCTTTCCAAAAAAGATATACAATCACTAATATCTTTATTTTCCGTTTCAATTCTGGAAATTTTTCTGGTAACCATGTACTTAAATAGACCACATAATTAGGATTACACCAAACAAATACTTGGTTCTTTAGTTAAGACTTTCCTTTAATCAGAAGCATTGTTTGTGAAATCACCGATGGAAAACTACAATGGTATTAACCAGTCAGAATCACTTAGTAAATTACAAAATCAGTCTTAAATCACATAAATAAAAACTTTACTTTTATTTTAAGTTCCAAGCTTTGTCATGCACGATAACATCACTAAAGCCGAAGGTTGGAAGTGGATATATTATAGTACTTTGTGTTGTCACCTCAAATCTGTCACACTTGCGGGAAGGTACCATAACGTTACAGCCGGTTGACACATTGCAAAATCTGTTTTTACATTTTAGATTTCGGCTACCCTTGCTAAGTTATTGGCAGTGGAAAATCTGATTTGGGACAGCTTATTTAAATGTCTAGTAAAACTGCATAGAACCTTAATGGTGGAAGTCAGGCCTCTTTACACTCCTCTGTGTTTGCAAAGAATTATTCAAAAAGGCATGGGACTGTACACTGTATCATTAATCAGGGCTACTTGAGCCAACTATTTGCTTTTGCACACAATTTTGTGCTTACTTTTTTTCTTAAAAAAAAAAAAAATCACTTCTTTAAAAAGATTTGAAGAAACAAACATGCACACACACACAATTCACACCTGAACCGGACCCAAAAACGAACAGGACCCTTTTTGAAACTGCACCGCGGCCTCCGGACATGTGTGGACTGGCTCAATTGAGAGGCGGTCACATTCACATGTCATGAGAATTGGATGTGGTTGAAGACACATCCAATTTGCATATATGTAAACCCAGCCTTAATGATAGGGTCCTTAGATTTCAGGTGCAAAAGCTAAATTTGGAAACTCTGTGTTGAAATGATGTGTTGATAAATACTTAACCCCTTCCCGCCTGGCTTATAACAGAATGATGGCTGGGAAGTGGTTCTGTTATCCTGACTGGGCGTTATATGGCATCCAGCAGAATAACATGCAGACACACACCCGCAGGCATTCGCAGCACGGCTAGTATGATGTGTGAGTCTTCAATCACAGCTGATCATTGCGAGAACCAGGAAGTGTCGGTAAATGGCATTTCTCGGTCCGTGCTGACAGAGAGAGCCAATCGGCGGCTCACCCTGTCAGTAGGGGGGTCTGTGCTGATAATCAGCACACTGATTATCAGCACAGCCCCCATCAAATGTACCCATAAGCTGCCAATCAGTGCCCAGTCAGTGCCCCATCATAACCCCCTGCCAGTGCCCAATAACGTGCCAATCAGTGCCCACAACAGTTCAAATCAGTGCCCACCATAGTGCCAATCAGTGTCCATCACAGTGCCAATCAGTGCCCAGCATTAACACCTGTCAGTACCTATCCAATCAGTGCTGCCCATCAGTGCCATCTATTAGTATCCATCAATGCCACCTGTCAGTGGCAATCAGTGCCGCTGGTCAGTGCCCATCAATGCCGCCTGCCAGTGCCCATCAGTGCTGCCTGTCAGTGCCCATCAATGTCGCCTGTCAGTGCCCATAAATGCCGCCTGTCAGTGCCCATCAGTGCCGCCTGTCAGTGCCAATCAGTGCCACCTGTCAGTGCCCATCAGTGCCACCTGTCAGTGCCAATCAGTGCCACCTGTCAGTGCCAATCAGTGCTGCATATCAGTGCACCTATCGGTGCCCATCAGTGCTGCATATCAGTGCCGCCTATCATTTCCCATCTATTCTACATCTCAGTGCCTCCTCATCAGTGCCACCTTATCTGTGACAACTCATCGGTGCCCCCTCATCAGTGCCCATCAGTGGCGACTCAACAGAAACGAAGAAAAAATATTTTTTAAATGTCGGTCTCTTTTCATTTGTTTAGAAAAAAAAAAAAACGCAGAGGTGATACCACCAAAAGAAAGCTCTATTTGTGGGAAGAAAATAATAAAAATTTTGTTTGGGTACAGTGTTGTATGACAGTGCAATTGCCATTCAAAGTGCGACAGCACTGAAAGCTCAAAATTGTCCTGGGCAGGAAGAGGCGAAAGTGCCCGGTATTGAAATGGTTAAAGGGTAAGTTCACCTTTGTACACTTTTTTTTCTAAATTCCGTCACCCCTTTGCACCGATAGTGCATTCATGTACTTTTTTGGGAAAAATATCAAAGCTTTCCATTAAATCTAGAGTCACTTTCTTTTCTTGTCCTAATCCATGTTTCCAGATGTATCCATTAGAAATGTCTTCTTCCTGAACAGACTGTAGGTTATGACAAGGAGTTGACCAGCTGACCTCATTAGCACACACCCAGCATTATCCACCCTCCCACTCCCAGGACTGTAATGTATTGTTGGATCCGGCAATATAGATAAAAGTTATTGAAAAAAACGGCATTGCCCCCCCCCCCCCCCAAGTCCATTACCAGGCCCTTTGGTTTTGGTATGGATTATTAAGGGGAACCTGCACCAAAATGAAAAACAAAAATTGGTGTAGGAGTCCCCCCAAAATCCATACCAGACCCTTATCTGAGCATGCAACCTGGCAGGCCACAGAAAAAGGATGAGAGAGTGCCCCTTCCTGAACCGTACCAGGCCACATGCCCTCAACATGGGGAGGATGCTTTGGGGTCCCCCCCAAAGCACTTTGTCCACATGTTGATGGGGACAAGTCCTCATCCCCACAACCCTTGCCTGGTGGTTGTGGGGGTCTGCGGGCAAGAGGCTTGTCAGAATCTGGAAGCCCTTTTTAACAAGTGGACCCCCAGATCCTGCGCCCCATGTGAGTGGGTATCAGGTAAATTGCAACCTAAAACATTCACCAAAAAAAGTGTCAAAATGGTAAAAATGAC
Source organism: Lithobates pipiens (assembly GCF_037356315.1). Taxonomy (NCBI): domain Eukaryota; kingdom Metazoa; phylum Chordata; class Amphibia; order Anura; family Ranidae; genus Lithobates; species Lithobates pipiens. The sequence continues at coordinate 71,897,235 of NW_027507790.1, forward strand.
AGCAGACGGTTTGGGACAAGTCCTTTATTAAAATAAAAAGTGTCCCAACGATGTAATTCCATCTCCGATCACAGCACCCGATGACCTGAGAAAAAATAAAAATAAAACTTAAATAACACCACCTCCATTTGAGGCACTCAGTGACTGTAGGCTTTCTGCAATGACAGCTGCTATATAGATGAGGGCGGGGCCACCCGGTGACTCCCCGCCCCTTCTGACATCATGTGACGTCACGTAACTTCAGTAGGGGCGGGGTCATCCATTTATGTCACCAGGTGGCCCCGCCCTCAGGTATATAACAGCTTTTATTGCAAAAAGCCTGCAGTCAGTGGGAGCCTCCCGTGGAGGCAGAGCTTTTTTCATTTTTTTATTTTCTAGGGTGATCGGATGCTGTGATCTAGTTACATTGTGGGACTTTTTTTTTTTTTTAATAAAGGACTTGTCGCTAGTCCCTCTCAGAGGAGATGTGCAACAAATGAAACTGCATTTGTGCCAAAGTGTGATAAGAGTGGAGCTCCAGATTTACTCAAATAGCAAAGCACTGCACTAAAATTACAGACAGGAACATGATTTTGGCACATTCTATGATGCTTTCTCACTGCCTCTGAGACATTTTCATGAATTCTGTCTGTGCCAGGTATGTTAACTTTTCAAGTGGCTGTTGTGCTGAAATACCACAGTGTTGCTGGCCAGGAGCAGGTATTCCAAATATGCAGTGTTTTTTAACCTACTCTCTTCTTTGATTGTTTGTACCTTCTTCTTTGTTAAAAAAAAAAAAAAAAAAATCCATTCAAGTTAGCAAAAACTTTTTTCTGAAAAGACTCTTCACTGACAGATTAATGCCCCGTACACACGATCGGAGCTTTAGACGGAAAACTCTTGGATGGTTTTTCCGAAGGAATTCCGCTCAAGCTTGGCTTGCATACAGACAGTCACACAAAAGTTCTCTCAACTTTCGACCGTCAAGAACGCAGTGATGTACAACCCTATGATGAGCTGAGAAAATGAAGTTCAATGCTTCCGAGCATGCGTTGAATTGTTTCCGGGCATGCGTAGGAATTTTGCACGTCAGAATTGGTACAGACGATCGCAATTTCCGATCGGAACTTTTTCAGTCGGAGAAATAGAGAACCTGCTCTCAATCTTTTGCCGCCTGGAATTCCGCTAGCAAAAGTCCGATGGAGCATACACATGGTCGCAATTTCCGACCAAGAGATCACATCGGACTTTTGCTGGCGGAATTTCCGATCCTGTGTACCGGGTATAAGAGTACTTCTTTTTTTTTATTTTTTATTCTTTATTTAAATTTTTCATTTAAGTTGCGTACAAAACATAATCAAGTATTATAAAAGAAAACCATAGGACCAAAATACATTCATGCCCTTAAATTTTTCACATTATCCTGGTTTTCTTTCTTTACTTCTCGAGTTCTTCTAAAATATCTCCCTCCCACCCCTCTCCCCACCCCTACCGACCCATTACCTCGTTAAAAATCATAGATTGTCTAAAGATTTTCCAGTATTTCCATTTCACATGGAATCTCTTTCTTTCTCTTTCTTCCTCCATTCCCAGCCCTTCAATACTATACATTTCCTCAACTTTTCCTAGCCATTCCTTTACTTTGGGTGCTTCTATTTCTTTCCATTTTTTCGGAATCAGGCTTTTTGCCACGTTTATTAATGAGCTTGTGAGGGAATTCCTATACTCCTTAATTGGGGTATCTACTGCATGGAATAGGCATAACCATGGGTTCTCAGGTAACTGTATTTTAGCTATTACTTCTATATATCTTATTATTTCTCTCCAATATTCTTTAATCTTGGGACAATCCCACCATATATGGGCCAAACTTCCCGTTTGTCCACAATTCCTCCAACATTTCCCAGATTGTCCCTCCTGGTACTTTGCCATTATATCTGGGGTCCTATACCATCTTACTAAAATTTTATAATTTGTTTCTATCATCTTACTATTTTCCGTGGATCTGTGCACCATCTTCAATATTTTTTCTATATTTTGGTTTTCACCCCGTGCTCCTATCTCTTCTTCCCATTTTTGAATGAAAGTTGGTACCTCCGCTTCACATTCCCGTCTCAAGACCTTATAAAGCTGGGCAATACCTGCCCTTGGGGATTTCCCCTCACATATCCGCTCCAAGGCAGTCAAATTTTCTCCATCTCTAAGCGGTTGTGGTAGTCTTGAGACGAAATGTCTAAGCTGCAGGTATCGCCACTCATTCAAATCCATCCAATCATTTTCTTTCTGTAATATTGCTAGTGTTTTCAATTTCCCCTCTTTAATTATGTGTCGTAATTGCATATTATCTTGTTTTATCCATTTCCCTCCTATTGTACTTTTACCAGGTGCAAAAAAATCATTATCTTTTAAATAAATTAAAGGGGAATTATATTTCCACTTATTATGTTTGTGTATTCCCTCCCATACTCTAAACACATTTTTTGTGACCAAAGGTGTTGTCTTCCCTAGTGATCTATATTTTAAAGGAGTCCAGATTTCTCTACCTAAATTTGTGCCTGATAAACTGTGTTCTATTTTTCCCCATCTTTTTTTACTTTCTAATTTTGCCCATTCCACCACCCGTGTTAACACTGCTGCTTCGTAATATTTTCTAAAGTCTGGGACATTCAGACCCCCCTCGTCTTTTCCCTTTTGCAAAGTCTTCAGTGGGATTCTAGGTTTCTTGTTGTTCCAGATAAATTTAGAAATTAAAGAATTTATCATTTTAAAATATAGGGGGGGGATATATATTGGTAATAGCTGAAATTTATAAAGGATTTTAGGTTGAATAATCATTTTTAAGGCATTAATTCTTCCTAACCATGACAGGGGCTTTGTTCTCATTCTCCTTATTTCTTCTCTCAATTCTTCTAGAAGGGGGATATAGTTTATTAGGTACATTTTTTCTATTGATGCAGTCAGTTTAATCCCTAAATATTTAATTTCCTTTTGCCATAGAAATGGGAATTCTCTCTTAATGTCAAGTTCTTCTCTCGGATTTATATTTACGTTTAAGATTTCTGACTTGCTTGGGTTGATTTTAAAGTTAGATAATTCTCCGTATTCCTGTAAAGCCTTTAACAAGTTTGGCATGGAGATTCGTGGGCTGGATACATAAAACAGAATATCATCCGCGAATGCGGCTGTCTTATGTATTTCCCCCTCTATCTCAACCCCCTTTATATCTGGGTTTCTCCTTATCGTCTCCAGGAGTGGCTCCAATGCCAGAACGAACAATAGGGGGGACAGCGGACACCCCTGTCTAGTCCCATTGTTCATTCTGAAGGCTGTTGATAGTACCCCATTAACTCTTACCACTGCCTTGGGGCTGTTATATAGTGCCTTTATCCACTTCAAAATTTTGGGACCAAACCCCATTCCCCTTAGGGTACCCATCATGAATCCCCAGTCTACTCGGTCAAAATTTTTTATTTTCTAGGGTGATCGGATGCTGTGATCTAGTTACATTGTGGGACTTTTTTTTTTTTTTAATAAAGGACTTGTCGCTAGTCCCTCTCAGAGGAGATGTGCAACAAATGAAACTGCATTTGTGCCAAAGTGTGATAAGAGTGGAGCTCCAGATTTACTCAAATAGCAAAGCACTGCACTAAAATTACAGACAGGAACATGATTTTGGCACATTCTATGATGCTTTCTCACTGCCTCTGAGACATTTTCATGAATTCTGTCTGTGCCAGGTATGTTAACTTTTCAAGTGGCTGTTGTGCTGAAATACCACAGTGTTGCTGGCCAGGAGCAGGTATTCCAAATATGCAGTGTTTTTTAACCTACTCTCTTCTTTGATTGTTTGTACCTTCTTCTTTGTTAAAAAAAAAAAAAAATCCATTCAAGTTAGCAAAAACTTTTTTCTGAAAAGACTCTTCACTGACAGATTAATGCCCCGTACACACGATCGGAGCTTTAGACGGAAAACTCTTGGATGGTTTTTCCGAAGGAATTCCGCTCAAGCTTGGCTTGCATACAGACAGTCACACAAAAGTTCTCTCAACTTTCGACCGTCAAGAACGCAGTGATGTACAACCCTATGATGAGCTGAGAAAATGAAGTTCAATGCTTCCGAGCATGCGTTGAATTGTTTCCGGGCATGCGTAGGAATTTTGCACGTCAGAATTGGTACAGACGATCGCAATTTCCGATCGGAACTTTTTCAGTCGGAGAAATAGAGAACCTGCTCTCAATCTTTTGCCGCCTGGAATTCCGCTAGCAAAAGTCCGATGGAGCATACACATGGTCGCAATTTCCGACCAAGAGATCACATCGGACTTTTGCTGGCGGAATTTCCGATCCTGTGTACCGGGTATAAGAGTACTTCTAATAAAAAATTGAACTGCTTTCAAAAGAGAATTTATTTTCCTTCTGCCATAGTACCAACCCTATGTATGTAAATTGCTTTATAACTTCTTGGTTTACTGTCCAAGCAAATAAAATATATCTCTATATATATATATAAGTCTGAGTCAAACTAGATAATACAATACAGAAAATAAGTAAAGAGGCACATAGAAAGACAGTGGAAAGGAGCTGTAAAGGAAGACTTGCTGTCAGAAAGGAACAAAAGGAAAGATCTATGATATATAGTATATATAGTGAGACTGATGTATTTCCAGACTAGGAATAACTCACAGTGGTGTATTTAATCTGTCCAGATTTACAACCTGTTAACATTGTGCCTGGAGCATAGATAAACATTACACACTCATAATAGTCACAAAATCTGTCACCTGGGTGCTATTTAGCTTGGATCAGCGGGTTAGTACTGATCGAAGAATAATAGTATGTGAGTTGCTAAGAGTCTCTCCAAGCCTCTCCATGGAGCATACTCCTTCAGCTCTAATAGAAAACACAAGTTGACACCGAGCCAATGAGCATCTGAAGGTAAGCCAGGAGTTCTGCAATATAATGGAATGCCTTTATGTGCTATAAGCTCTGAAATGCTTTATATCTAACTCACTACAGAAAACAGTCTATCCCAAACATTACAGCAAGACTTTGAATAATAAAATTAAATTATTAGAGGTCATGTGTTGGACAGTTGTGTAGAATGATAGCAATTTTTTTTTTTTAGAAACATTGAAAAGCTGTTAAATAAAACTTAAAAGCTAAACCCTGATCAACAAATAAATCATAGGTGCCCTCCCAAGACAGTTATGGTTAAATGCTCCTTTAGTCTTTGGGGTGTAAAGCTGAAAAATACCTTTATTTTCATGATTACAGAGTTTTGCACCGCCAATTTTATGATGGATGAATAGTCCATCAAAGCTGCCCATTTTTTTTGGTCCTGCAGGTGCTTTCTTGTAACTTTGAAGGTCCACTTATATCTTAGGACTGGAGCACAAGCGAAGAGCTTGTATGTATGTATTCCTCTACTTTACACCCCTGACTAAACAAGAATGTAACCCTTACTATTCTGGGGGAGCACCCAAAAGTTAATCTTAAAGGCTGACCAAAATTCAGCTTTAGGTTTTGTAGGCTATAGATGCCCTGTACAAAGGAATTAAAGAATACAGTCATGGACAACAGAAAATATAGTACTGCAAATACTGTAAAACATGGCTGCTGACTCCCATCCTTCTCACAACAGACATCTGAAAATCAAGTCCTTTTTAACAGTAAAGTATTTGTAAATTATACATTTTAGACTAATTGCAATGTATTACCACAAGGTTATATAACCATATACTATGCCTTTGCAAATTCCTGCAGATTGTTATGCATAAAATATCAAAATGGCAATCTTCTGATATGTGTGTGCATGACTTTAGTAGGCACATTATAGCCCGTACACAGATCAGAAAATCGTACAAAAAATACCGATTTTAAAGCAATCATACAATAATCTGATCATTAGTACATAGCTTTCGAGAGCTGATCATGACAATTCATGTGAAATTATCCAATAGGACAAGCAAGAAAATATTTCTGTACAATATCAGATCGTATGATTTTCGTTGAAACGCTACAGATGTCGTTCAAAATACAATACAAATATACTACAACACATTACACCACTTCCGAATTTTTATTCTGTCGTATGAGAATTTTCATAACTTTAGTAAACTCTTCATTTTTGATATGGAGACTAGCATGCAAAAAAAAAAAAAAAAAAACACAACCATTCGCCTGATAATCTTATTGTGAGTAACAGGCATTAGATTAGTGGCGGCCCGTCCATTAGGGGCGCCCGAGTGCCGCCCCCTCTCTCCTCTCCACCCCACTGCCATCGCCCCCTATTCATGTGTCCGGCCCCTTTTGGGTCACCGGGCCCATGAATTACAGCGTCCACAGGGGGGGGGGGTTGAAGCACCTGCTTAGAGCCATAGGCTCCAATAAGCTTCAAAATAGCGTGGGCTCAGGTCGCAGAGCATGCATCTTGAGCCCACCCAGGCATGTTGCAACAGCAAATTAATATTCCCTGTTGCAACACTGATCCTCCTCCTGGGCAATTGGGAAGCGGGTATGGTACACGTCACCTGACAGTACAGGCAATTCTATTGGAAGCCTTGCAAGGAGGAGAGAAGAGACACACAGCGTCTCTATGAGAGGAAGCAGAGCTGCTCTTGGGACACATCTTGCTGACATTCACCCGTTGCCTGACCCGCCACTAAGCTGGGGTAAGTGTTGGGCAGACAGCGGGGTGCTTTAGAATTGATTGCCACAGTTATCATTAGGGTCCCCCTGGATTAGTCAGCACCGCTGGCTGCGTGAAGGTTGGGTGGGGTGTGTCGCTGGATACAGTATCTGACAAAAGTGAGTACACATTTTTGTAAATATTTTAATATATCTTTTCATATAACAAAACTGAAGAAATGACACTTTGATGCAATGTAAAGCAGTGAGTGCACAGCTTGTATAACAGTGTAAATTAGCTGTCCCCTCAAAATAACTCATTATTAGATTGCATGTTCTTAACAATGGATGGTGAGATGGATAGCAATGGTTCTATGTTCTCTGATTTAAGTTTTTTCCAACAGCTTTTTTGTTTCTAGTTTGGGATTGTAGCAGTTCTTTCACAAGTTTCTTTTAACACAAAGAAAAAAAAAAATGCCCATATTTATGATCAGTTCTAAACACATGTAACACACTAAACTTGACTGCCTTCCATGCATTGGCTAGTGCATGTGGAGCTAGGAATGTTTACACACTCTAAATGGTCAATGAGACCTTCAATCAACTGTAATTTTTAGATAACATGTAAGCAGTGAAAAAGATATTTTCACTGGAGTCAGGGGGTAGACATCTAGCTATGCCATGACCATTTTCATTACATAAATAAACAACTAAACCAAAATTGCTCAAATTAGGCAGGAAACATGGTTTTATTAAAAATAAAAATTTGATCAAAAACTAAATTCCCCCAAAAACATTTAGCTTATTCATTGTCTTCAGCAAAAGAACTTCAGGGAATGGGTACTGAAAATGTCAAATCTTAATCCATTGTGATCCAGCTAATCAATGTTTTATTGTAATTGGTGAGTGGAGTGGACATATACCAGCTTTTAGCAATAATGCATTAGCCCTCTACTCTAGCCCCTTTATCCAATATGTGGCATTACAAATTTCAGATTAATACTTAAAGCTGGGCATTTTTTATTTTTTTTGCTGTGCCTGCACTGCATAGGTTAACTGCTCATTTTATCCAGGGGTGAACATTGTGCCTATACTCACCCAATCCTTTATTCTCCGGAACTTGGCACTGCCCCAAGTCCAGCGGTGGATTGTTTTCATGTCCAGAGCTGGTCTATGCACAGATGGCGTCAGGAACAGTCCACTGCAAAAGACTGCTAGAACGCAGTGAGGCAGGAACTGCAGTGACCGGTCTTGCTCTGGGAAGATTGAGGGATTAGGTGAGCATATGTCGCATTTCCAAACCCCTACACTAAAATGAGCAATTAACATGCAGTGTGGGTAAAAAAAAATAAAAAATTGCCCAGATTTCAGCTTTAAAGTGTATGTACACCCAACATGTCATATTCCTTATACAGTATGTGCCTGCTGTACAATGTACCTGTATGAGAAAGTATCTAGTTCCCTTTATATTGCTTGCTTTGTGTGAAATCCCTGGTTTTCCTGCCAGTCCCTCTGCTTTACTATTAAAAAACTGACCACACTAAGCAGGAGAACACACCACAGTCCGGACATGACCCCCCCCCCCCACCCCCCACAGCCATTTACTGGGAAGATCAAAGCGCTGTTACTTTTCCTCCCCAAGCTTTTCTGCAGCTGAGAACAGAGGAAATGTTATAAAAATGGGGAAAAAAAGGTATTTATAGTGTTTTTTATATCTGTGCACAAATGTTTTGCCTCTCATTTCTATTTTAAACTGAGTCATTTACAATCACTTTAAGAGCCTGGTATACAAAGCTCCTATTTGAAACAAACTACAGTACAGGATCACTGGTCTCCACTCCTGGGAAGAGGCGCCACTGAGGGACAAGTAATGTCACACTTCAATCAGTAAAAAAGGTATTTAAAAAAAAAATGAACATACCATGGAGGCAGGGGCAGAGGCAGGGCCGGACTTACCATTGGGCTTGATGGGGTCAAGCCCACAGGCCCTGCCCAATAGGGGGCCGAGATACATAGCCAAGTGTACTCGGCTTGGCTCCCAGTCACGCCCAGTCCCGCCCTATGATGGACATAACACAGGGACTGGGCGTGACTGTGAGCCGAGCCGAGTACACTCGGCTACTCTTGGCTCCGCTTGGGACTGCGAGAGGACCTGAGAGCCATCGAGACCTGCCAAGAGGACCCTAGAGCCCCCGAGAGGACCCGAGAGCTGCTGAGATACACAGAAATCTGTATCTCGGTGGCGCCATTTTTAAACTTCAAGACTGCAATGACAAGGCTGTAAATGACACTGGGGCAAGGCTGCAAAGGACAAGGCTACACGGACAAGGCTGCAAATGACACTGACAAGGCTGCAATGACAGTGGACAAGGCTGCAGATGGACACTGATAAGGCTGCATTTATATGCATTTAAATGCAAGTTCTTTCCTTAAACTTCCCTCCAAAACTTGGGGTGCGTGTTATACGCCAGCACCTGTTATACGCTAATAATTACGGTAATGTATAGAAGGTAGGGCCCGAAAGTGACTCAAGCCCATGGGACCCCGCCACCCTAAGTCCTGCCCTGGGTAGGGGGAAGGGTTGGGTGAGGAGGTTGATATTTGTCTAGAGATGTGCTTTACATTTTCATATGACATTTACAGATACCGGGGATCATTTGTTATAATATTGTAAAGTATAACTGCCTGACCCAGAAATGAAGATTTGTAATGTTCCAACAGTAAACACACATTGCAGCAGATTCATGCTGTGCATCAAATCTGTCTATTCTTAAAGCCTATAACAATCAACTAGCATGCCAGGTCATCTGAACACAGATAATAGGTTACAAATGTGGCAATAATACACCTATTCTATGAAACAGAAATATTCAAAGGAGAATGAAGGTTGTATACAGCTTAGAAACACTATTCTGACAGCAAATTATGTACAGGAGTATAAACAATGATGTTATATACACCAGAGGCCATGGCATTTATGCCATGAATTCTGCTTCCAGAAATATTTAACCCACAAATACATAACACATTGTACAGTTACAGCCAAGTACATTGCTTTGCCTATGCCAAATACACAAATAAGAAGCACATTGTGCAAGCTTGTTCTGCTAATCATTGGCAAAAATGCTGGGATTCGTACATACAGAGTGTAGCTGGAGTGGTGTGTTTTTCTGCAACCTTCAGATTGGCGATACCATTTTTCTAGTGCAGATAAGAGAATGAAAGCTAACGCCTGATTCATTGCTACTGTTGTAATTGCAACTTTAGTTTTACATCATTTTTGTACATAAGCCATAACACTGCTATAAAGTGTGCCTACCACTGCCATATATCATTTATTAACCAGGTTTTAGGATATGGTTTTATAATACATGTTACTATGGAAGTATCAAGTCCTTATACTTTCTATAAGTATTTTCAAAGTCTTATTATAGTCTTACTATATTGATTGAGAGACAGATACCTACACTCGTATGCCCTGTACACGCGGTCGGAAATTCCGACGGAAAAGGTCAGATCGGATTATATTGTCGGAAAATCCGATTGTGTGTGGGCTCTATCAGACTTTTTCCGTCTGAATTTGAGAGCAGGATCTAAAATTTTCAGACAAAAAAATCAGAACGTTTGTAGAGAATTACGACGAACAAAGTGCCACGCATGCGCAGAACAAATTACAAGACCAAAGCTATTGGCTACTAGCCTCTACGTAGTCCCATCGTACGCAAAGAATGTCACCGCATTCCAAATGATCGGATTTTCCGTGTGTATGCAACAACAGTTTTGGACAAAACCCGTCTGAAAAAATCTGACGGATTTTGTTGTCGGAATGTCCGACCGTGTGTACAAGGCATTATTGTTTGTTTATATGATATATGTCAGGTTTGCCATAATAGGTTTAATTAGTGACAAGGCAATTTGCACAGATATGTTCTACTGGTGAGTAGGGATGAGCTTCGAGTTCAAGTCGAACTGATGTTCGACTCGAACATTGCCTGTTTGCCTGTTCAGCGAACAGTGAACAATTTGGGCTGTTTGCGGCAAATTTGGAAAGCCGGAACACCCTGTACAAGTCTATGGGAGGAATCTAAAGTGCTAATTTTAAAGGCTAATATGCAATTTACTGTGCTAAAAAGGTGTTTGGGGACCTGGATCAATGCAAAAAAAAGTTTTAAAAACTGCAGTTTTTTCAGGAGCAGTAATTTTAATAATGATTAAAGTGAAACAATAAAAGTGTAATATTCCTTTAAATTTCGTACCTGGGGGGTGTCTATAGTATGCCTGTGAAGGGGCGCATGTTTCCCGTGCTTAGAACTGTCCCTGCACAAAGTGCAAAAAAAAAAGTCTTTTAAAATCTCTTGCGGCTATATTGTCGGCTCCCATAATACAGAGAAAACTCAGTGAGTGTTCTCTGTATTAGCTGACAATTCATTCATTCATTGATAAAAAAAAAAGCGTGGGGGTTCCCCTAAATTCAATTACCAGGCCCTTCAGGTCTGGTATGGATATTAAGCGGAACCCCGTGTCAAATGTAAAAATAAAATTTGACGTGGGGGTCCCCCTAAACCCCCGATTAGCCCCGCCCTCCTAATATAAGAAACGTCAGCGCTGGGATCCCCGCAGTGTCTCCGCAGTGGAGACAGAAGACGAATGTATGGACAGCGCTGGACTGAGAGATCCCCGTCGCTGGATATGATCATCCATCACTGGATAGCAAGAGTGGATTAGCACCACTGGAATCTTTTTTTTATTTTTTTATTTTTAATAAAGGAATTTTTGCAAAGTGTGTTTGTCTTATTTAACCATTTTTACACTTTCTTTGTGAAATGGTAGGGTACCCCCTTACCATTTCAAACAGGGGGGGCAGTATCTGGGGTCCCCTTGTTAAAGGGGGCTTCCAGATTCTGATAAGTCCCCCGCCCGCAGACCCCCACAACCACCGCTCAGGATTGTGGGGATGAGGCCCTTCTCCACATCAACATGGGGACATGGTGCTTTGAGGGGTCACAGACCCCCAAAGCATCCTCCCAATGTTGAGGGCATGTGGCCTGGTACGGTTCAGGAGGGGGGGGGCGCTCTCTCGTCCCCCCCTCTTTTCCTGCGGCCTGCCAGGTTGCGTGCTCGGATAAAGGGTCTGGTATGGATTTTTAGGGGGACCCCCACGTCAATTTTTTTTAAATTTGAGGCGCGGTTCCCCTTAATATCCATACCAGACCTGAAGGGTCTGGTATGGATATTTAGGGGGACCTCCACGTCAATTTTTTTTTTTTATTTGACACAGGGTTCCCCTTAATATCCATACCAGACCTGAAGGGCCTGGTAATTGAATTTAGGGGAACCCTCTCGCTTTTTTTTTTTTTTTATCAATGAATGAATGAATTGTCGGCTAATACAGAGAACACTCATTGAGTGTTCTCTGAATTACGGGAGCGAACAATATAGCCGCAAGTGATTTTAAAATACTTTTTTTCCTGCACAAATGATACTTTGTGCAGGGACAGTTCTAAGCATGGGAAGTATGCGCCCCATTCACAGGCATGCTATAGACACCCCCCAGGTACGAAATTTAAAGGAATATTACACTTTTATTGTTTCACTTATTATTTTTTTGTTTCACTTTCATTATTAAAATCACTGCTCCTGAAAAAACTGCAGTTTTTAAAACTTTTTTTGCATTGATCCATGTCCCCTGGGGCAGGACCCAGGTCCCCAAACACTTTTTAGGACAGTAACTTGCATATTATCCTTTAAAATTAGCACTTAAGATTGTGAACGTTGGAGTCCCATAGACTTTAATAGGGTTCTAAAGTTCACACGAAGTTTAGGTCTGTTCGCAGGTTCTGGTGTGAACCGAACAGGGGGGTGTTCGGCTCATCCTTACTGGTGAGCCACTAAATCCATTCCTGTCATGTTTCATGAAGAAGACCTCCACCCACAATTACCTTCACTGGCTATTAGGAGATTATGTTGTGGCTGTGCCCTGCTATCATAAAAAAACTGCAAAGCCCCCCCCCCCGGCACGCCACGTGATTGGATGTGATTGATAACAACGCAAGCCAATGGCTGCGCTGCTTTCAATCCATCCACTGTAACCAATCAGCGGCCAGGCTGATCGGCGAAGAGGATGTCGGGGACGAGCGCAGGACTTTCGAGGGGTCAGGTAAGTATAACTGGGGGGCTGGGGGGGCCAGTATTGTCAGATGTTTTTTCACCTTAACTTCTTAGTTACTTATCTCTAGATGAAGGAACCCTGAGCTCACCTTTTTTTCAACCCAAAGAAGGAGACACAGATTGGGGTATAGAAAAAAAAGTGTTACATCTTTTACAATTAGACACTAGGAAGCAGCTTGCATCTTTAATATTTTATGTTGCAAACAAAAAGTATTACTGAAATGCCAAAATGTCTGAATTAATTGATGGCTAACTTGGTCCAAGGCTCTACTAGAGTTAGACTAATAGCTTTTCTTCCCACTTTTTGTTCAGCCAGTAAAGGGGTAAAGGATCAAGACCCCTTTTCCCAGATAAGTGGGGAGAAGGGGGATGGAGAAGTTTTCAGGGTGCACTCCCTGTGCTGATATTCATTCAGCTTTATCATTTTTCAGCTTGTTTCCTCATGCCTGGCTATGATCAACATGTAGAATTCCATTCTTTATAGATTACTCTGTTCACTAGATTACACCCTACACTCAAAATTAAATGAGATTTTTTTTAACCCCACCGCCTCCTGGCCCTTTAAGTGGTTTAGGATGCAGGGAGACGGGACAGGATTTATGGGTGTCATGGTGGTCAGATTATCGGAAAGCTCCTGATCGCAAGCAGTGATTAGGAGCTTTCTGTTAGCCTCCGGTAACTGTGATGGGAGTGCGCAAGGCAGGCACTCTCGACACAGGTGTTTTTGTAATATTGCACGCAAATATGCGTCAGTTTGGTGCCAAGGCCCACCCGCCGAGAGGTTGCATATTCGTGTGCGGCCGGTGCCATTGATGTATTCAGCCGTTTTTAGCCCCAATATACTTTAAAGGGTCTTTTGGCGCCCAAAAAAACACCTCCCCTCCGCTATAATTGCTCTTCTTCCCTTGCCCAGGAAAAAATGTCTGAAACTTGACAGAAGTGCAAAAGCACTTGCAGAAACACCTGGAAGAAAGGTTAAAAATCACTAGGAATACACTGTGAATGCAGGCTAATGGGTGTGCTTTTTGCAAGATGCCTCTGAAAGCAACTCAAAAAGTTGAAAAATATATCGGCTAGAATCAGCTTGAATGGCTAGGAGAATACCAGCTTGTCTGTTTGCTGATGCCTGTTAAAAAAAGTGTGTTTATAATGTCTGAAACTTTTACATCTTTAATAAATCATGCAACATTTTTTCCCATGATATCTTTACTTGATGAACCAAGCCAGCAATGTCAGCAATGGCTTAAGCTGCTAAACGTTGCCTCACATGTCCTTTAGAGCCACTGTTTTATCATCGGTACTAATCACCTGAGGTTTTTTTTATATGAAGACAGATTAGCATTAAAGTATTTATATATCTTTGTTGTAGTACATTCCTATTTCTTGATATTACATTTAATTTACATATGGGGACAATATTCTTACAAGAACAGATAAAAAATTTAAAAAAACAAAAACAGAAAATTTGGTTTTGTGAGCATTGCTATTCAAAAATGACTGTGGATACCGAATGGAGTTTGTAAATATGAGCAGACATACCCAATGCATGCTCAAAAGTTAGATATTGTGTGCCAATAGGCTGCTTTTTAGCCCTAAAGTCTGACTAAGAGGAAAATGCACATCACAGAGGGAACAGGGTCATTGAAGTCCACTTCTGAATATACCACATCTGCGAGTTCCCTCCAAATACATTTTTGTAAGCACCTGCTTTTATTCCTTTTGCTAGTGTCAATAATGTATGCATAGGACATATGACTTTAACCTCCCTGGCGGTATGATTATTTCAGATTTTTGATGCTCAAAGCGGTACGTTGTTTTGCATGAAAAGTTGGCGTTTTATATTGTAGGCCTGTAATTCTTAGTAACAACTCATTAAATCTGTCCAAACAAGAGTCTAGTAGACATCCCGGGTATGATAAAGTTTGAAACATGAAATCATAAATTCTAATATAATAAATAATTATAAATAATTATAACAAATAATAATATAATAATAATAAAAATTATTTAATAATGTAATCAAATCAAAAACACAGAAATTTGCTTAGTTGCAGAATTGTCACTGTCATTACTTTTCAGTGTTTGATGACGGATTTCCCCACAAATCACTATCCTTCAATTCTGCGAGTGATTCTAATTTATTATTGCTGTTTTCTAGCTGGTCTAAAACCGCTTTTGATGTTTTTGGTTGCTATGGACAATCTCCAGTTTCCAGGCAGAAAGAACAGTATATTTAACCGCATGCCGACCAGCCGCCGCAGTTATACAGCAGCAATATGGCTCGGCTGCCATGGTACGTTGGTATCATAGACAGCCACTAGGGGAGCGCACGGCCCCCTGCTCGCGGATGTGAGTGCGGTCACCATCAGGCTCCCGCAATAGCTCGGGGCACACAGAGAACTCGGAACTGTGTGTGTAAACACAGAGTTTCCTGTTCTCTGAGGGGAGAGCTGACAGATCGTCTGTTCAGAGTATGAACAGACGATCTGTTATCTTCCCTGCACAGTCCCCATCCCCCTTCAGTTGGAACACAAACTAGGACACTCTTAACCCCTTCACTTCCCCCTAGTGTTAACCCCTTCACTGCCTGTGACATTTTTACAGTAATCAGTGCATTTTTAATCACTCTGATCACTGAATTAATGCTAATGGTCCAAAAAATGTGTCAAAATTGTGCGTCGTCTCTGCCATAATGTCGCAGTCACGATAAAAATCGCTGATCGCCGCCATTACTAGTATAAAAAAAATTATTAATAAAAACGCCATAAAACTATCTCCTATTGTAGACGCAATAACTTTTGTGCAAACCAATCAATATACTGGTCTTTGGCCAGCCAAATGGTCAAGGCTTAAGTGGATAATATAAAACTGCATGCAGGGCACTGGACACACCACTAGGGACAAAATGGAGGTGAAATAATGTGATACAGTAATGTAATATGTAAGATTACAGTGTAAAGTACTGTATGTATTATATGTTTTTAACTTTTTGAATTTGGCGCCATGCTCCATCCCCGTGCGTCACAACACTCGCAGGGAATGGTGCTCGGCACTGTGATAGATCCAGCGGTGGACAGCTCGCACACACAGCGGGGAGACATCGCAGGATCCTGGGGACAAAGTAAGTAACTTTGCCTGGATCCTACGATGCGATCCAAAGCGTGGCTTGGGGTTACCACTTTTGGTAGTGAAAATTCACTCCGAGCCACACTTGGAATTACCGCTAAGGAGGTTAAGGTTGCAAATAAGTGTAGTAAAGAGGCAGTGTTTCTGATGCCCACCCAACTCTATATCTGCTTACCCTGCGTATAAATTCAGAGTGCTTTCCAAACTTTACATGCTGTTTGCAGGTAGCACTAGTCTTTTAGATACACTAGTTCTCCCATGAGAATATTGCGGGGTGCAGGTAAGTAAACATGGGCACTAAAATCAGTTGCATATCTGGCACACAAATGTAAGAGCCCTAAAGTGTTAGCAGTCTGTTAAGACCACTTTAATGCCCTGGGTTGTTCTATTAAATAAGACTGTAAATATTGGTTTAGCTAAAAAAAAAAATCCGAGCAGCAATATGATTTGAAAAGACTTCATATTTCAATTGTTTCATTGGATGAAAGATACACTAACCCAGGATTCCATTTTTATTACAGTAACAGCAGACACAAAAGAAGAATTTCTTCCATAGTGAGGGAATAGTATGAGAAGGAAGTCTCGTACCTACAGCCAACACAGGAGAAATCAATATGCTCACTGCTGCATATCTAACAGTGGGATACCATTCTTCAAAATAATATTATATTCCCACTGGCAGCATGCTCTTATCCTCTTTGTTTATTAAATCCAAAGCCTCTAAAATGCCAGAGCCTGAATGCTGATAAGCAGCTGAAATTGAAAACAGCAAAAAACACATTTGTTTTAAATGTCTTTAAGTAAGTTTTCAGTTACAAGTCACTGTCTAGTTTGGAGTCAGGAGGAGGAATGGATGTACAAAATGATGAATATGTACTGTAGATCAGGCTGCGTATTGAAAAAAGTACTCTAAATGATATCAGTGTTTGCTGTGGAATAAAGAAATAACCATGAATAAAGGAGAAATTAAAGTGAAACTCTATCCATTTTTGGGGCAGAACGGGGAAAGGTTCCTTCGGCCCACAGGGGGGGAGTGCAACAGAGGTTATGACTTTTTCATAAGGCAACAGATGTAATGGAAATGGAGCATATCCACCACCTCAGTGCAAGGGCTGAATGAGCTGGCTGTGCATTCGGAGTCTATCAGAAGAAAGATACAGGACAGGTTGAAGGGTATGAATGTCAAAACTCAGATGAGGAAAATGAGGGACGGAACACTAATTTACTGTTCAGCAAAATCTATTCAAATTCACTACCACCTTTACTACTGCTAGGTTTTTATTGATGTCTGTGTGTGTTCATTTATTTATTGTGGTAGTAGATTAGTGGAAGGCTAGAAATCCTGTCATTTTTTTATTGCTTCTCTCCCATGGACTATGTAGTCACCTGGGCAGGAAGAAAAGAGAAATCTCTCAAAACAGAGCCTCAGACAGCAATAAAATGATTGGCCTAATGTTTCATCACTCTAATGACGCGTACATACGGTCAGACTTTCTAGCAGAAAAGGTCCAACTGAATCATTCCATCGGATATTCCAATTATGTGTGGGCTTCAGCTGAGTTTTTCTTTCAAAATTCTGATGGACTTAGAAATAGAACATGTTTTAAATCTTTCCGATGGAATCAATTTCTATCTGGAAAACCTTTTGTCTGTATGCTGTTCCGACGGACCAGAAACGATGCAAGGGCAGCTATTGGCTACTGGCTATTTAACTTCCTTTTTCTAGTCCCGTCGTACGTATTGTAAGTCACCACGTTCTAAACGATTGGACTTTGGTGTGATTGTGTGTACGCAAGTCCGTTTCAGTGGTACTCCGTCAGAAAAACCATCAGAGTTTATTCTGACGGAAATAACAGTCGTGTGTATTCAGCATTAGACACAAAAACAAAACGTTGGATAAAGTAACACTACGGGGGTTATTTAGGAAAGGCAAATCCACTTTGCACTGCAAGTGCACTTGGAAGTGCAGTCGCTCTAAAACTAAGGGGTAGATCTGAAATGAGAGAAAGCTCTGCTGATTTTATCATCCAATCAGGTGCAAGCTAAAAATGCTGTTTTTTATTTCCTTTGCATGTCCCCCTCGGATCTACAGCGATTTTACTTCCAAGTGCACTTGCAGTACAAAGTGGATTTTCCTTTGGAAAATAACCCTCTATGAATACTCATGTACATGTAATTTTTTTTTTTATAAATTTGCAAAGATTTCAAACAAACTTCTTTTCATGTTGTCACTGTGGGGTATTGTTTGTAGAACTTTATTAAATATTGAATTTAATCAATTTTTGAATAAATCTGTGACATTATTATTATTATTATTATTATACATGATTTATATAGCGGCAACAGTTTACACAGCGCTTTGTAGAGGGGGGAAAGCATAATTACAGAACAGTTCAATACAGAAGGGACAGGAGGGCCCTGCTCATAGAGCTTACATTCTAAAAGGAGGGGGTGGTGGTACAAAAGGTAATAGATGCAGGGAATGATTTGATGGGGGTGGCTCGGGGACAGTTGTTAGGTGGATGTGGGATAGGCTTCTCTGAATAAGTGAGTTTTCAGGGATTTCCTAAAGGTGGACAGGTTAGGGGCTGATCGGATATACCAGGGCAGGGATTTCCAGAGGATGGGAGAGGCTCTGGAGAAGTCCTGAAGCATAAGAGGAGGTAACAAGGGAGCTAGAGAGCAGGAGGTCCTGGGAGGAGCAGAGGGGACAATTTTAGGCGATATCTGCAAGTGGCAATTAATACTCCCTTTAGGATCTGTGCTCAACATTTTCAAACTGCACCTGAATGGGACTTTAAAAACTTTAACAAAGGTTGCTGAAAGCTCTGCAAATGTTTTATCAAAGCTTGCTGTTCACACAGATCTAATACAAGCTGAAGTCCATGTGAAACAGGCCTAAAGCCCATTTGATTGCATAAGCATATCTGGATGTAAATACCGTATTTATCGGCGTATAACATGCACCTTTTTCCCTGTAAAATAAGGGGGAAATCGGGGGTGCATCGATCCCCGCTGTTTGTAAGCCTTTTTGCCGCTCTCGGCGGCTTCCGGGTATTTTCGGCCGCACTTGGCCGTTCTCGGCTATCTTCTGCCGTTCTCAGCTATTTCCAGCCGCACTCGGCCGTTCTCGGCTATTTTCGGGTGCGGCCAAAAACTACCGAGCACCACCGAGATACACAGGATATCCGCTCTGTATCTCGGTGGCGTCATTTTTAAATGGCAAACACACAGACAAGGCTACAAACGACTGACAAGGCTAAATGGAAGGCTGCAAATGACACTGACAAGGCTAAATGCAAGACTGCAAATGACTGACAAGGCTAAATTGAAGCCTACAAATGACACTGACAAGGCTAAATGCAAGACTGCAAATGACTGACAAGGCTAAATTGAAGCCTACAAATGACACGGACAAGGCTGCATTGATGGGCATTTAAATGTACGTTTTTTTCCTTAAACTTCCCTCCTAAAAGTTTTTTTCTTTTAAATTCCCTCCTAAACTTGGGGTGCATGTTATACGCCAACTCGTGTTATACGCCGATAAATACGGTAAATAACATTTGTGACAGTTTTACACTATGTGAAGACCCTTTCTTTGGTATATGTCGCTTTCTGGGTGAGGACTGAGGAGGTGCTTGAGGAGCTTGTGACACTGACCATCAGCAGCTGCTATGAGAAGAATCTGTATTTGAATTTATGCACATTATGACCATTCGTAATTAAATGGTCATGGTGTTCTGGTAAGCGGCTTTTCATCTCTTTCCTGCACTGTGATGGAGATATACCAAACCCCCTTTGGTTTCCAGCTTGGGATACACGCTCTGTTTCCTTCTTACCTGGACTTTTATTATCTTTTTGCATTGGCACATTCTAAGCATATGGACATAAAATGTATGTTATATGCACGTTTTACACTCGATTGCAGTATTTGACATAGCGCTGTCTATGTTCATTTATCACTTGAATTAATTGTACATTTGATGTATCAACTTATGCAACTTATGCACATATTGCAATTTATGTATGATCTTTTCTTACATGAATTATAGACTGTATGCAATAGTTATTTAAAATTTTTGCAACATTTTTTGCACATTGTTATTGGATAAGCATCTTTGAATTAACTGCTACCTTAGATGTGTTGTTATACTCAAGAGGTCTTTGTTTTATCAGGACATTAGAGTAGCAGCGGATTCTTATTGTTATTATTCTTATGTCCCCTTTTTTTTGGTGGTAGGCATGGTCTTGTTCTTATATTTTTATACTTGAATTCAGTTGAGTATAGATCTGCTTTAAAACGTTTGTAATCGAAATAAAAATAAAAAAACAACAACAAACCTCTCTATACTTACCTGCATTGTGCAATGGATTTGCCCTGAACCTCCTCTTTTCAGGTCCCCCGCTGACTCTCCTGGCTCCTCCTCTCTGTCCAGTGCCCCCATGGGAAGCTGCTTCCCATGGGGGCACTTGTGTGTGTTTGCCCCCAAGCCACGCTGCTCTGCCCATCACTGGCTTTGATTGACAGCACTGGGAGCCAATGGTCCCAGAAAATCCAGTGAGACCATGAAGTGAGGGGAGAGAAGAGCTGCAGATGTGTAGATCGAATGAGGGCTCAGGTAAGTATGGGGGGGGGGGGGTTGAGGGGCTAAATTTGATGCCTAAACATTTTTTATCTTAATGCATTAAGATAAAAAATGCTTAGGCTTTAGAACCACTTTAAGTAAACAAACTCTTAAAATTCAACCCCGCTACCTAAAGATCATGAGAATGCACAAACTCCATACTGTTAGACTGAGCATAGGGAATCTTTCTAATAAAATGTACACACATTTTTCCTCCGCTGATATCATTCCTATAAGAATGTTTAGGTTTGTATCATGTTTTTATTCTATCAGAGCCTAATAAATTTCAGAACATTTGTTGTCTGAGGTTGTTCAGAAAAAATCATACATTTTCTTTCTCTATGCTGTCTGGACATTTGATATAGAAGACAGTATGAATCATTTGATTCCTTTCATGATAACATTCCTATGAAATGCTGTATAGTGTAATCTAAGGAAGGTTTGGTTTCAATTTCTCCTTGTTACTTCAATACCATAAAAATGATCATATTTTAAAAGCATTTTTGGATCATTAGGTGAATTAGCTGCCAAGTTCCTATACACAGAACAAACGGGACCTATAATTTTCCTCCTGTGATTTTCCTTTTAAATAAGGGATTTTTTTTTGCATCAGCAAAAATGTCTGAAGAAGAAAAGGTCAACAGTTTAAAGGGAAAACTGTTCATTTTAAAAATGCTTTGTTTAAGGACAGCGTGATGGAATACCACATATTACCTTTGCTAAAAAAATAAGGCGGCTGTGGATGGCATGGTGGTTAACAGCACTGTTTACTTGTTGGGACACTGGGGATGATTTACTAAAACCAGAGAGTGCAAAATCGTGTGCAGCTGTGCAATGCAGCCAAACAGCTTCCGACTTCAGCTTGTTCTATTAAGCTTTAACAAAAAAACTGAAAGCTGATTGGTTGGTTGTGCAGAGATTTTGGTTGGTTGGTTGTGCAGATTTTGCACTCTCCAGTTTTAGTAAATCAACCCCATTGTCCTGGATTCACCTGGAAAACTGCAGAAGCTTGTATCCCAACATTATGTGGATTTCTTCCTGGGGTCCAGATTCTGAAATTGTATGTAAACTCTAAGCCCTTGTACACACGGCCGGACATTCTGATGGACAATGTCCGATCGGACCGTGTTGTCGGATAATCCGACAGTGTGTGGGCTCCATCGGACCAAGTTTTCCAGCTGGGCTATAAAATTTTCCGACAACATGATCCGATCGGACTTTGTCCGATCATGTGTAGAGAATTCCAATCGGACAAAGTGCCACGCATGCTCAGATCAAATTCCTAGACCAAAGCTGTTGGCTACTAGCCTGAACATAGTCCCGTCCTAACAAATTAACGTCATCACGTTAAGTACAATCGGATTTTCTGAAAACTTTGTCCGACTGTGTGTATGCAACTATGCAACAGTTTCAGACAAAATGTGTCAGCCAAAATCCATCGGACAAAATCCAACGGATTTGGTTGTCGGAATGTCCGACCATGTGTACAAGGGCTAACAATAAACTTCTCTTATTCACTAGTTTTTCATATACCATTGGAAGTGTTTTGTTATATCTGCTCAAAAGGTACAAAAAGTACGTGTTGATCATGTCAGAAATTCAGCCTTGAGTCTTGTGTTACTGTTTTATCCCAAAGGACGTAATTATTCCTCTTAGTTCTTGTCTTGACTACAAAAAATAAATAAATGTCTATGTTTTACTTGAGCAAATAAAAACTGGACAGGTCTGACACTACTTAGCTCACAAAATTGCTGTTTGTTGTCAATCCAGACTAGAAGTCAGATCAAAAGGTATTTTTATATACCTGCATGGCCTTTAAAAGGACAAAACAACTAGAAATGTAGTATGTAATAATGCTTGGTGCAGAACTCTTCACCATTAGCCATTATTTTTTTGAGAAAGCTTTCTGTGCTTACATTCTACTTGAGGATTTCAGGCTGTTAAGCCCAAAACTGGTCTAGACTGATAATTTCCACAGTGTATGAGATCTGTGTAACACAATAGAGAGGAGCTTCAAACACATAGTAGATAAGTGGGAATGTGCCTTTAATAACTTCCGTTGATCTATTTAAGACTAACATCCCTTTCAATAACACCTTTGACTTGGCAAAAATTTAAGTTGTAATAGTATTGGTATAAACTCAAAAGGATAATAGTTTTGGATTTTTCCATAGCTCTTCAAACACGCACTGTAATGAAAGGGAAAGGTTGAACACCAGAGCCCTGCACATCTACTCCCCTAACCTGTACTCTGACAAAATACTGTAAAATCATGATGAATAAATATTTCCTGTAGCCAAGTTTTGAGCCACAAAACAGTATGTGAACTTTCTTTCTTCAAGGTGATCACCCAGTGCTGTTACCAGCTATAGTCATTACTCCAGATTTATGGTGTCCTTCTTCACAAGAGGCGTAGATAAGGGAGGGTTAGGGGGTCGGAACAGTGTCAAAACTGTCAGTGTCAGAATGTCTACCACAATATCGTCCGGATATAAGTCGCTGGTTACCGCCATTGCTAGCAAAAAAGTAAATAAATAAAAATATCCTATAGTTTGTAGATGTTATAACTTTTGGGCAAACCAATTAATATACGCTTATTGAACTTTTTTTTACCAAAAATATGTAGCAGAATACATATTGGGCTAAATTTATGAAGACATTTGATTTTTTTTTTTTTTATTGGATATCTTTTATAGAAGTAAAAAAAAAAATATTTATTTTTTTAATTGTGTGCCTTTTTTTGTTTATAGCGCAAACAATAAATACCACAGAGGTGATCAAATACCACCAAAATAAGCACTATTTGTGGGGAAAAGGGGCATACATTTTATTTGAGTACAGCGTTAATCATCATCACATAATATATA
Organism: Lithobates pipiens; assembly: GCF_037356315.1. Classification (NCBI taxonomy): domain Eukaryota; kingdom Metazoa; phylum Chordata; class Amphibia; order Anura; family Ranidae; genus Lithobates; species Lithobates pipiens. Next base: position 71,920,627 of record NW_027507790.1, read on the forward strand.
GCAAGCTGGGATAATATGATAGTTAAAGGCAGGTTTAATCGAAGTATTAGGACAAAACATGATGTAAGGTACATGGTAAAAAAAAGAGAGCTCATTACATACATGATGAAGTTTGCTTTCTTATTGCTGACCATATTTTTTCACTCAATATTTATTTGTAAAGATGGGCTCCAGGGCATGTAATTAAATCCGCTAAGCTTTATAGGCTTTGAAATTCTCTTTAATTGCTAAAGCAATAATTATTGCTTAGAACATCTGAAAGGTCACTGCCAACATTAGCCACAAAATCATTGGTAGGTATGAAAGCAACATGTGTCAGTAGTAAAAGTTTCCAATTTGTACAATGTTTGTGAATTGTTCAGCAACAATGACATAAACTGATATTACGTGACCAAGTTTTACTTCCTTTCTTATATATTTTTTTTTTTTTTCGGGAAATGAACTTGTTAGATTCAATAGGCTAAATGTTTCCCCCTTTGAAGTCAGAAAAATAATCAATTTGGGATAACACATTCTCATTCTCAGCATAAACCAGGCACAGAATATGCCTTCAGCAAATTAACTTATCATTCCCTGTGATACTGAAGTGAATAAACAAATATCTGTTTCCCTGCTAGAAAAAAAGGTGGTTGAATATGAATAATATCATTCTAGAATGAACAGTCAACAAAATAGATGATTATTTAATTTGTGAAAAACTAAACTAAAAAATAGTGTGTGTGTGTATATGTGTGTTTTTAAAATGACATGGGCTTATATTTACTGTGCTTTGTTTTTTTTTTCCTTTTGTACCACTTTATATGTATTCTTTAATAGAAAATAAATTTAGGACTTGTAGTGAATAAACAAATATCGGTTTCCCTGCAAGACAAAAGGTGATTGAATATGAATAATAACATTCTAGAATGAACAGTCAACAAAATAGATGATTATTACATTTGTGAAAAAACAAAACAAAAAAATAGCGTGTGTGTATGTGTGTTTTTAAAATGACATGGGCTTATATTTACTGTGCTTCGTTTTTTTTTTCCTTTTGTACCACTTGTAGACATGTCACTGGAGAAGTGATCGAGGGGGTGTACATCTCACCTAGGTTGCGACAGAGTGTGAGATGGTAAATCCAGGATGGATCAGTTTCTCAGCAGCGATATGCTGTTGAGTGGTTAAGTAATTTTGCCGGGCCTGGGTTTATATGGAATGGCAGGTAGGTTTGGTAGAGGGACCTGTCATTCCACATCCCCCGATCCAGTTCTGGGTTTGGGATCAGGTGAGCTTTGATCCTAATTAGCCTGGGAAGGTAAAGGCTCTGCAAGGCCTGCAGGTGTTTGCTCCCAGCCAGGGAATGAACAGCCTGTATGTTGAAGGAAGCTGCAAGCACAGACACTGCTGGAGCTAAAACCCACCCTGCGATATCCAGACGAAAAGACGCTGTCTTTATAAATGTCAGATAGATGAGAAGAACCTGTTAGTAAGCGCCCAGCCGGGCTAGGTCTTTTGTTTATTTTGTTGTACTTAGAAAGCACGGTGTTGCTGTATGTTTTGTTTGCTGGACTGTTTGTACCACGAATAAACGCCAAGATCTGCTTCATATATTCCAAGTCTGCTTTGAACTGTGTCCAAACACACCCTACCCCGGGAAGATCCCTTACAATTGGTGTTCGAATGCGGGCAACAGACGGTTGCTAGGGGCAACGGTGTGGACAGACTTGGCTACAGCTGCTTATGTCCTGGGTGAAAGCTGCATCTAAACTCCAAGAACAGTCCAGCAACATGGAGGAGATGCTGAAGCAGTTTATGCAAGTGAGTTTGCAACAACAGCAGGCTCAGACAGAGGCCAATAAACGACATGAACAGTCCATGGCTGCACAACAGCAGATGATGGCTGCACAACAACAACTTCTCGAGCACCTGATAGCAAATCGAGAGGCGCCTGTGGTTGCTAATCCACCCACAGTGGAGGGAGCCGCTCCAGAAAATTTTTTTGGGAGAAGGACTGTGCAGAAAGCGCTGCAAAAGATGACTGCTGAGGACGATGTTGAGGCCTTTCTAACAATATTTGAGCGCGTGGCTGAGCGAGAGAAGTTACCAGCCGCTGAATGGGCAGAGGTAATTGCGCCCTATTTAACAGGTGAACCTCAAAAGGCCTACTATGACCTCAGTGAGCAAGAGGTCAAGGACTATACTCGGCTAAAAGCGGAGATACTTGCCCGACTAGGAGTTACTACTGCGGTCCGTGCCCGGAGGGTACGCAACTGGAGCTACAGTCTGGACCAATCAGCGAGGTCCCAGATGTATGACCTAATCCATTTGGCAAGAAAGTGGTTGGAGCCAGACACTTCTACTCCTGCACAAATCCTAGAGAAGATCGTGATGGATCGCTACCTCCGAGCACTTCCTACTGACCTGCAACGCTGGGTGGGACAAGGTGATCCTAAGGATGCAAACGAACTTGTCAACCTTGTGGAGAGGTTCCAGGCGACTGAGGACTACCTCCGTGATGTTCCTGCAGCATCTTCACCTCCCCGGAGCGCCAGACCTGTGCCGTCAGCTGGTAAGAGACTTCCATCTATTGGGGGAGTGTGGAGGGCTGCTGATGGAGGGATAAGGGCTCAAGTGGTGTCTCAGGGACAAAAGACTGGTGATGGTCCCGGGTGGCTAAGGGGCTCTAAAAAGGACTCCTTGCCAAGGAGACCAGCCCCTATCCAGTGTTGGAGATGCCATGAGGCGGGACACGTGTCTGCCCATTGCCCTCTTACCTCTGAACCCATGGAATGTGACGCTAGCCGGCGCCAGTCGCTATTTGCGGAACCATCTTGTGCTGCAGTTCCTGGACTAGAGACTGAACCGCAAATCTGCAACATCACAATCAATGACTTTCCTGTTAAAGCGTTAATGGACTCAGGAAGCCTCGTAACCTTGGTGCATGCTAGCCTGGTGGCTGGGGACTTAGAGCCTAACAAGCATATGAGTGTTGTGTGCATACATGGTGATACAAAAGTGTACCCTATAGTGCGGGCTAAAGTCGGGACTAAACAAGGCACCGTACAATATGAAGTGGGTGTGGTTAAAAACCTCATGCATGATGTAATATTGGGCCGCGATTTTCCGTTATTCTGGGCTCTCTGGGAAAAAAGAGAAATCCCCAAAAGGAGTGAGGATACCTCTAAGGAGGTTGCCTTGTCCGCTGTGAATGATAAAAGTATGCAGGATGAAAATGATTGTTTTCCTTTGCAGGTCCTGGTTGGGGAGGAGGATCCTCCCACTGAGCAAAATATACTAGACTTAGAGGTGTCTAGGGATAATTTTGGGGCTGCACAATTACAGGACCCCACTCTCAAAAATGCGAGAGAGCAGGTTACTGTTATGAACGGGGTACCTCAGGAACCAGATGCTGAAAAAAGATTTCCACATTTTTCGGTGACTAATGATCTTTTCTATAGAGTCAATAAGATTAAGGATGAGATTGTGGAACAGCTTCTGGTACCTAAGCCGTACCGGCGTCAGGTGCTTGACATGGCTCATAACCATGTTCTTGGGGGACACTTGGGGACTGACAAAACGAGAGAGAGGGTTCTCCAGAGATTTTTTTGGCCGGCCATATATGATGACATTAAAAAATACTGTGAGTCGTGCCCCACATGTCAGGTTAATGCCCCAGTGTCTCATTTTCGCAGTCCTTTGGTTTCGCTCCCTATTATAGAGGTGCCTTTTGAGCGTATTGCCATGGATTTAGTGGGTCCCATTGTAAAGTCAGCTAGAGGACACCAGTATATTTTGGTAGTCATGGATTATGCGACCCGCTATCCTGAGGCTGTACCCTTAAGAAACACTGCATCTAAAACAATTGCACGTGAGTTGTTTCATATGTTCTCTAGGACTGGGATCCCCAAAGAAATCCTAACTGACCAAGGTACGCCATTTATGTCGAAAGTAATGAAGGAGTTATGCAAACTATTTAAAATCTCACACATCCGTACCTCTGTATACCACCCCCAGACGGACGGATTGGTGGAGAGATTTAATAAAACTTTGAAACATATGTTGAAGAAAGTGGTGGAAAAAGATGGTCGTGACTGGGATCATTTATTACCCTACCTCATGTTTGCTATTAGGGAAGTGCCCCAAGCGTCCACCGGGTTCTCACCATTCGAGTTGGTCTATGGTCGTCACCCTAGGGGTCTACTGGACATCGCAAAAGAGACATGGGAGAATGAGTCCACCCCATACAAGAGTGTTATTGAACATGTAGCACAAATGCAGGACCGTATAGCCACTGTAATGCCCCTCGTAAGGGAACACCTCCAGAGGGCTCAAGAGGCCCAAAGTAGGATTTACAACCGGTCCGCAAGAATCAGGACATTCAACCCAGGCGATAGGGTCCTTATACTAGTCCCCACTGTTGAGAGTAAATTCTTGGCGAAGTGGCAAGGTCCTTATGAAATTGTTGAAAAGATCAGTGAGGTGAACTACAAGGTGCACCAACCAGGTAGAAGGAAGCCTTTCCAAGTTTATCACATAAACTTGATCAAGCCCTGGAAAGACAGGGAATCCTTGGTGGCGACAAATACTGTTAATAATTTGTCACAACCAATCCCTCCAGTCAAGGTAGGTGATACTCTATCAGTGTCACAGAAACAGGAGGCTCAGGAATTTCTACAGAAAAACAAAAACAAGTTCTCTGACCTCCCAGGGCGTACACACCTCATCCATCATCACATTGAAACTGAGCCTAGAAGCAGAGTAAACCTTAAGCCCTATAGGATACCGGAGGCACGTAGGGAAGCCGTATCTGCCGAGGTAAAACGTATGCTTGCTCTGGGGGTAATTGAGGTGTCCCAGAGTGAATGGTCCAGCCCAATTGTGCTAATCCCAAAGCCCAATGGAACTTGGAGGTTCTGTAACGATTTCAGAAAGTTGAATGAGATCTCCAAGTTCGATGCGTATCCTATGCCCAGGGTAGATGAGTTAATTGAGAAGTTGGGTAACGCCAGGTACATAACCACCCTCGATCTCACAAAGGGCTACTGGCAGATTCCACTGTCTGCTGAGGCTAAAGAGAAAACGGCATTCTCTACCCCTGATGGACTATTCCAGTATGTAGTGATGCCATTCGGGTTACATGGAGCGCCTGCAACCTTCCAGAGGTTGATGGACTTAATTCTGCGACCACATCGTGATTACTCAGCTGCCTACCTCGATGATGTGGTCATTTTTAGCCCTGATTGGGAAAGTCACCTCTGTAAGGTACAGGCCGTGTTGGATGCCATAAGTGATGCGGGGTTGACCATAAATGCCGAGAAGTGTGCTCTAGCCCTAGAAGAGGCCAAATATCTGGGCTACATTATTGGGAGAGGGTTGATTAAGCCACAGCTAAATAAGATTGAGGCAATACAGAATTGGCCTAGACCCCTGACAAGGAAACAGGTTAGAGCTTTCCTGGGTATTACGGGGTATTACCGTAGATTTGTGCCGAACTTTGCCTCAGTTGCTGCTCCACTAACTGACTTGACAAAGGGCGGAAAGACAGCAATGGTCACGTGGACCCCAGAGGCCGAGAAGGCTTTCCAAAGCCTTAAGTCTGCCTTGTGCCAACCACCTGTGTTAATCACCCCCGATTTCAGGCGAGAATTTCTGGTCCAGACAGATGCCTCTAACACAGGCTTAGGTGCAGTACTCTCACAAGTAGTGAATGGTGAGGAGCATCCAGTGACGTACTTGAGTAGGAAACTAACCCCGGCCGAGAAAAATTATGCCATTGTGGAGCGAGAATGTTTGGCAGTAAAGTGGGCTCTAGAAGCTTTAAAGTATTACTTGCTAGGCAGGAAATTCAAGTTGGTGACAGACCATGCCCCCCTAACATGGATGAAGTTAAACAAGGAGAGAAATGCAAGAGTGACTAGATGGTTTCTGTCCCTACAAAACTTTAATTTCACTGTGGAACACAGGCCAGGGAAATTACAGGCAAATGCTGATGCATTGTCGAGGGTAAGTTGTCTGTGGGGACAAAAGGCTCAGCCCTCCGGTCTGAAAAAGAGGGGGGGGATATGTAGACATGTCACTGGAGAAGTGATCGAGGGGGTGTACATCTCACCTAGGTTGCGACAGAGTGTGAGATGGTAAATCCAGGATGGATCAGTTTCTCAGCAGCGATATGCTGTTGAGTGGTTAAGTAATTTTGCCGGGCCTGGGTTTATATGGAATGGCAGGTAGGTTTGGTAGAGGGACCTGTCATTCCACATCCCCCGATCCAGTTCTGGGTTTGGGATCAGGTGAGCTTTGATCCTAATTAGCCTGGGAAGGTAAAGGCTCTGCAAGGCCTGCAGGTGTTTGCTCCCAGCCAGGGAATGAACAGCCTGTATGTTGAAGGAAGCTGCAAGCACAGACACTGCTGGAGCTAAAACCCACCCTGCGATATCCAGACGAAAAGACGCTGTCTTTATAAATGTCAGATAGATGAGAAGAACCTGTTAGTAAGCGCCCAGCCGGGCTAGGTCTTTTGTTTATTTTGTTGTACTTAGAAAGCACGGTGTTGCTGTATGTTTTGTTTGCTGGACTGTTTGTACCACGAATAAACGCCAAGATCTGCTTCATATATTCCAAGTCTGCTTTGAACTGTGTCCAAACACACCCTACCCCGGGAAGATCCCTTACACACTTTATATGTATTCTTTAATAGAAAATACATTTAGGACCTGTAAAATAATAAAAACAATCTGGGTGTCCTGTATTACTTTTCATGAAGTGTAAGCATTGTTTTGTAAAAAAAAAAAAAAAAAAAACATTTGAGGGTACTGATTTAGACAATTGAAAGCATATTTTAAAATAAAAACAATTAAAATTTTGTGTGGATGCTTGTTTTTTGTATTTGCTTTAGAAATATGAACATTTATAGAACCTTTGTGAATGCAAATAAAAAAATGTGAAGCTTGTATATGTAATACATATGTATTTTATGATATGCATATTTATTTTTAGAAAATTCTCCAGTAGATCTCTATGTAGAAAAAGACCACATGGTCTATCAAGTCTGCCACTTTTTTTGTTATCTTTTTGTCCAAGTATGGATTTATGTTGTTCCCAAGCATGTTTTAATTCACTTACTGTTGACTAAAGCTGGACATACATAAGGTTCTTTGTTTTTTTTGAACCAGCAGGTTGAATAGGAAAAAAGCTTAGATCCTCACATCCACACAAGTGATGTGGATGCAGAAATCTCTTCAGCTGCAATGTTGTGCTCTGCCAGCAGGGACTAACCCCCTGTCAGAATACACAGATCAGCACCACAGCCATTGGATGCATATGCTGATTGAATACTGGTTTTCCAGCAGGACCATTCGACAGAGCAAAATTCAACCAGATCCTGCTGAACCAGATGACTTCCCGTCCATGTATGGCCACCTTAATTCACTATCTCTGATGGAAGTCTGTTCCAAATATCAACTATTCTTTCTGTAAAATAATACTTTCAAAAGTTAGTTTTGAACTTTTGTACTGCTAGTTTAGAGTCATGACTCTGTGTTCTTGATCTTAACGTCATATTGACAATACTGCCTTCTTGAACCTTATTGAAATGCATTTAAAGGATTTAGTCATGTCTCCTTTTTCCTTTCTTTCCTTAAGACTACATATTAACCACATGCCGCCCAAGCCTTTTCTGGCACTCCTCTCCTTTTTAAAAATCATAATTTTTTTTCTGGAAAATCACACAGAACCCCCAAACATTATATGTGTGGTTTTTTTAGCAGAGACCCTAGGGAACAAAATGGCGGTTGTTGCAACTTTTTATGACACACAATATTTGCACAGCAACTTTTCAAATTTATTTTCATGAATTAAAGAAAAAAAAAAACAGTAAAGTTAACCCAATTTTTTTGTATAATGGAAAAGATGATGTTACGCTGAGTAAATAGATACCCAACATGTCATGCTTTAAAATTGCGCACACTCGTGGAATGGCGCCAAACTTTGGTACTCAAAAAATCTCCATAGGCGACGTTTTAAATATTTTTACAGGTTACCCGTTTAGAGTTACAGAGAAGGTCATAGGATAGAATTGTTTCTCTTGCTCCAACGTTCACGCCGATGCATCACATGTGTGGTTTGAACACCGTTTACATATGTACGCATGCCGTATATATGCGTTTTCTTCTGTGTGCAAGCATGCAGGGATGAGGGCGCTTTAAAATGATTACTTTTTGGACACTGATTTTGTTTGCACTAAACACACAACATATAGGAATACAGAGGGTCACTTGAGTATATGGTATGGGATAATACTGGTATGAATGGGCAGGAGGGTGCGGTAATAAATTCATATTTAGGAGCGTGATACTATTGGGTATGGTAAGGATGGGGTTGTTTTTTTTTTAATGGGTTTTATTTATTTATTTATTTTTTATTTATTTATTTTTACACTATGGTTTATCTAAATTGAGACTATGATATTAACAGAGGGTAAAATTTAACACTATGCACGATAGGCAAGGAGAAGATAGGATAGAGGGTAAGGACATGTAGGGATGGGAGGTTCTCCCCCTTTTTTTCTTTTCCCCCCTGCTTCTCCCCCACATATCTAGAACTGGTGTCGGAAATAATAATTCTGAGACATATATGAGAAGAAGTAAAACAATCACACTTTGTCCCTGATTTCAGGTTAAAGGTGTTTCTCTGAATACAATGTTAAATCTCTTATATTATATTAGATTATAAGTATAATAATTCTTTATTTTTGGATTTTCATAATAGATGATAAGTTGATTTGATTGATAGATTTAAAGTAAATATTTAAAGGCATGGCTGCTGTTTTCATTTTTGTTTTCTCTTAGTGGGGCTGGAAAAGACAGCCGGGGACTCCCTCCTCTTGGTCATGCTTAATCACTTTCCTCAATTATGCCAGCATTCATACAGTACAGAGGTAATGGGTTGAGTGCATAAAGCAAATTGCTTTGATATCCCTTGGAGAGACTGCAATATAGCACCCACTCCAAGAGGCTATAGTTAGTTGTTGTCGGAATTATAGTGTGACGTGTATTGGGGAGTTTCCCCCCCTTTTTTTGGTTGTCTGCTCTGATGGGGAGAAGGGCCTCATCCCCACAACCGTTTCCCAGTGGTTGTGGGGGTCTGTGGGCAGGTAGCTCATAGGAATCTGGAAGCCCCCTTTAACAAGGGGACCCCTAGATCCCACCCCCCCGTCTGAATTGGTATTGGTACCATTTCACAAAAAAAAAGCAAAAAGGTTAAAAAAGACAAAAGACAGTTTTTGACAAGTCCTTTATAAAATTTTTCTTCTTTGTGCTTCTTCTTTCATCTTCTTTCTTCTGGTCTTCCTTGTTGTTCTTCTTCTCCATCTTCTTCTTCATCTTCTTCTTCATCTTCTTCTTCCCCCGCTCTTCTCGTCCCACATCTTGCTCCAGCTTCTTCTCCGTTCCGTCCGCACGATCTGCCTCAGTGGGTGTTTTCCTCCGTGTGTGATGCTTTGGTTCTTCTGATACTTCTTATATAACGGAGGGCGGGGCCACCCTGACGCACGAGGACTTCCCTATGGCTTTCCCCGTGTTGTCAGAGGGGGCGGGGTCACCCGTTTACACCACGCCATTTTTATTTTACATTTTGGTGCGGGGTTCCCTTTAATATCCATATCAGACCTGAAGGGCCTGGTATGGAATTTAAGGGGACCCCCACGCATTTTTGTCATTGCCATGCCATCAATGCCATGTCATTTTGCTGTTAGACGGTTCTAAACACGGGAGACATGCACCACTTTACAGGCATACTATAGACACCCCCCAGGTCACCCCCCCCGCTTAAGGACTTCCCGCTGGCTTATCATGCCACCAATTCTGTTGCCAAGTTGAGGGGGTATCTATTTTGATTTCTAGTAAGATCCCATGGTCTTACACAGACCTTTATACAGTCTTGTGGTCGCTGGGGGCCAATATTTATTTCTTAAAGGTAGGATTGGTGGGGTGGGGGTAACTGTGGCATCTTTCTATGCCCCTAATGTACAACAGGATTTTTTCTTTAGAAATATCTTGGATAAACTAGAGGAGTTCAGGGAGGGCCAGTTGATCTTGGGAGGAGATCTTAATATACTCTTGATACCTCAGGGAGATACTTCCATAGGTACCTTGTCAGTTCTGCCAGGTTCACGGAAACGGATCACTCGGGCACTTCAAGGAGCAAGACTTCTAGATGTGTGGTGCCTTTTACATTCTGGGGAATGTAGAGAGATTATTCCTATTATTCACCATCGCATAAGTCATATTCCCGTATTGATGGAAGAGGTTCTAGTGGAGGTGACATGTTATTTTCAGGCCAACGATACCACAGAATGTGCTCCTGAAGTGATATGGGAAGCCCATAAAGCAGTGATTAAGGGAGTACTGATAAAACATGGTGCTAGGATTAAATGAGAGAGGGAAATAAAGTTACCATCCTTGGTAAGAGATATACAGTGATTAGAATCACTTCATAAACATGCTCCCTCCTCAGACATGGAACGGGAACTTTTAATCGCTCGTAGACAAGTTACTGACTTACTCATGTTTAAAGCTAAATGTTAAAAGGGCAACACAGATTGGACGTAAACACGTTTATGAGTCTGGCAACAAATGTGGCAAAGTACTTGCTAAAACCCTGGGGGAACAACAACCGATGACCTACGTACCAGTGATTACAAGGGCTGAAGGTGAAAAGCTCACATTAAGTAGACAAATTGCTCAAAGATTTGGGGATTACTATTCTTTTCTTCATAACTTACAGTCAGACTCCCCCCCCCCCCTCCCCCCACCACATACACACAGTCAGGAATAGATGATTATTTAGCATTATCTGTAATGCCCAGCCTGACGTCTATAGCACAACAGGAATTGGAAGTACCAATTACTTTAGGGGAGGTGCAGGAGGCAGGGAATGGGGCTAAAACAGGTAAAGTACCTGGCCCAGATGGTTTTACATTTCAATATTACAAACACTTCCTGCCTATACTGGGACCTTATCTTGTAAAGATGTTTAATGGTCTGGGGAATCGGAGTCTCCTCCATATGGAATCACTTAAGGCCCTTATCACGGTAATTCCTAAAGAAGGAAAAGATCCCATGCAATGTGGAAGCTATAGGCCAATATCCCTTCTAAATGCAGATCTGAAAGTTTTTGCCTTCTCTGATTCATCTGGATCAAGTAGGGTGTGTCCCGATGTGGGAAGCAAGGTACAATACTATTAATGCACTGAATTTCTTGGGACGGATGCAGAGATGGCTTTTGATCGGGTCAATTGGCAGTTTATTTTTTGGATCCTACGAAATGCAGGGGTGGAAGACAATATGCTTCAATGGATTCTAAGCATTTATACTTTGCCAAGTGTTCAAGTCAATGAGTTCTGTCTTATTCCTTCAAGATCACCAATGGGACTAGGCAGGGTTGCCTACTAACGCCCTTTCTTTTTGCTCTTTCTTTAGAAACGTTCCTTTGTAGGATTTGATCAAACCCAGACATTCAGGGATCGACAGTTGAAAGAACTCAGCATAAGATTTCGGCCTATGCTGATGATATGCTCTTTTCACTGACTAACCCAATGATATGCCTTCCTAATATCTATCTTGAAATGGAGAGATATGACTCTTTATCGTACTTTAAGATCAACCTATCTAAGTCAGAGGCCATGGGAATCACAATACCTAAAAAATTGTTGAGATTATTGAAATCCAGCTATAAATTTAAATGGACTGATCAAGCTCTAAATAATTTAGGTATCCGTAGGCCAGCAGACCTCTCATATACATTCAAGCTTAATTTCCCACCACTTTTACAAAAGGTATGATGTCTCCTGGAGAAGTTCCACTCCTGGTTTAGAAGAGGTAATATAGTCAAAATGAATATTTTGCCAAAGTTCCTATATTTATTCCAGGCATTATCCATTATTAACTCTAGGCATTATTTTAAACAGATTGACACACTCCTCACCTGATTCATCTGGGCACAGAAACACCCAAGGATTAGAAGATCCTTGTTGACCCTTCCTAAACAATACAATGGACTGGCAATACCTGATTTGTATAAATACTGTCAAGCAACCCTATTGAGTCGTATAATTGACTTGTGTTGACATGGGGACCTAAAGATCTGACCAAGCTTGGAGCAAGCATAGAGTAGTGCCCTATTACATAGAGCATCGTGATGCATCATCTGCGGTTAAGACAAACCCATTGATAGGTCCTACGATAAGTATGTGTTACAAATTTATTTCCAAAGGGAAGCTTTCATCATTAGAGCCCCCATTATTCCTCATTTTGGGGAACCCACAATTTGTGCCAGGCCTGCGGAAGGAGGCCTTGGGACATTACTGGAACAGGGGCTAGCACTCACCAGATCCTTATGCCTCACAATTTAAAATGATCAGCATAATGCACTTTTTGATTAATCACTTCCTCCATATGCACTTTCTTTCAATCCCAATCCAATCCATCCAATCAATCCATGCAAAAGTTAGGCAAGTTAGGCGAAAGAAAAAAAAAAAATCCCTGAGAGTGTATTATCATAAATCTATTTAACATGTATGTAACCTCATTAAAAATAATCACAAACATAAATAAAGACAATGCCCAATAAATCACATTTCCATAGACAAACAACTCAATGTGAAAGTCAGCCTCCTGTCAGCATGTAGGTTCCCTGGTGTCTCACATGGCTCCTCTGTGTAAGCTGTTACGTCATTTCTGGGATGGCGTGTGACTTCTTCTGGTTGCCATAAAGCAAAGGGGTTAGCCCTTCGAAGAAGTTGGTACAAAGAAATGTGCCAGGATGCAGCCGCACTGCAAATAGAAGTGATGTAAAAGGCAGAAAAAAAAGTGTAATTTTTTACTCCTAGTGTGCATGAGGCCAAAAGTGTCAAGTTAAATCTAAACATTGGGCAGTCAGCTAAATACATTTCAAATACAAAAATATGAATTTTCTCAACTGTCAAAGGATTTTTGGATTTCTTTTTAACCATTGTGATCAGGTACCCCTTTCAGACAGCAGACTTGACCACGAAAGAGGGCAAACACACTCATAAGCTATAAGAACACTCACTCTGCTCTCTCCTCCTGTCAGCAAGTCCCTTCAGCATAATTGCTGTGGAGTCAAGGAAGGTCACCAACCTGACTATGCTATCTGACAGGGATCCTACTGATTACAACCAGTCAAACTGAATTACATACATTTTTCTCAGATAAGAAAGTTCAGATACATGTATTCAGCTGTTTACTGGAGTTCTTTTTTAACATGTTTTATACGTGGGTTTATAAGCAGTTTGAATGTTTCTGGGAAAGTCTGCTAGAGTATACTACCAGAGCATTTTTAACAGCATACTGTAAGTGTTAGCCATATTTTTATATTATGTCTTCCGTCTCTTTTAGATTGCCTTACTTTGTCTGCAAAAAATGCAAATTGTTTAGGGAGAGTCTGATTGAGGGCATTACAGTAACAGAATAAATGATTTTCTAGCAACAATTTCCTTCTGTTACCTGCAGACCATGTAACAACACTCGCTCCCCTCTCTTCCCCATCTGGTATAGCACAGCTTCCGTCGGTAACTAAATGCTCACATGCTTAACAATTACTGAAATCTTCTGCATGGCAGAATCTCAGGTAGAGACCAACCTTTGACACCTGGACCCAGATCCAACCATCCAAGTGATATAAATTGGCATGTAATAGGGGAGAACAGAACAATTTTGCAGACATACATGATTTTACAGTAAGGGCTTATGGAGTTTATAATGGATAACTCATAGAAAATAGGATTACAGCTAGACTTTTGCCTTAACCCCAATTTCAATGTTTGCCTAAAACCTTTTTATGTTAGAATGTTTATATTAGTATTATATTTTCCTTGCAATACCCATTAGCTGATGTGTTATGGTTATACACAAATAATTCATAAATGCTTTATTTTATATTGCAGAACGATCAAATTCACAGTAAAAGGAACTGCGGCTCTGAGAATTTATACAGGTTAATAACTGTCAGAATAGATGATTGTTATCTGTGGTGTTTATATCCTAATTTCATTGAAAATGTGTAAGTCTTTGAAGATCCAACACCGTGCCCAACATGTATTTTACCCATCTGCAAAGTGATACGTATGCAGAATGAGTTGGCTGTTAAGCAGCTGTGAGGACTGCAGGGTGACCGGGCTGTGTGAAGTCAATTATGCCACATACAATAGACTGAGCATATCACCAGCGGCAAAATCCATTCTGGTTGCTTATTATTAGTGTGCAAGGTAATCATGGGACAATAATGCCACCAGTTCGGAGGCTGTTTGAAGGTACCACTGCAAACAACAGAGGCAGGAAACAAAGTTTAGAAAGATCCAGCGTACTTGTGTACTAGGACTAATTGGCACTTTAGTAGGAGCCCTGCAGCAACACATATGTTAAACTATAACATTCAGAAAGGCAAGAAAATGGATCAGGTAGAAGTATTACGGGCTTAGCAATTATTAAATTAAGGATGCCATTTTGAGATAAACTTCATTAAAATTCACTTTGGGTTTCTTTCTTTCCATCTCAAAGAGTGAATGGAAACCTTTTTGTTTCACTTTGATGCTGAGACCTGTCTCAAAGCATTATCAGATGTGTCATTTGTGGGTGATAGAACCATTCAGCTTAAGCTGACCAGATTTGTCATTCAAACCGAGAGATGTGGCATCTCCTGTAATCATAAAAGACAGCTCTGTGCTCCCATTATTATAAATAACACAGATTCTCAAAATGAAAGTCAAAATTGGTAGATAACATTTGCCTTTTCTGTACTGCTGGAAACCTTATCATTTGCAGAATGGCATGATGACATAGCCAGAAAGCAGGTATCGTAATGACAGTCCAAATGAGGTATACACCTGCGGTATTGGATGTTATGCCCTTTAAAGTGATACTGAAGTTTCTTTTTTTTTTGTTAAAAATAACAAACATTTCATACTTACCTGCTCTGTGCATTGGTTTTGTACCGAGCAGCCAAAATCCTATTCTTCTCTGTTCCCTCATCAGCCTTTCTGGCCCCTCCCTCCTGTTGCATGCCTCCACAGCCAGTAGCTCTCTATGGGGGCTCTGGAGCCAAACCACAGCTCCCTGTGTCCAGGCCTTTCCCAGCCCCATATCCTTTCTTTCCTCATTGGCTCACTGACTGGCTGACACCAGCAGGAGCCAATGAGGCCATGCTGCTATCTCAGCCAATGAGGAGGGGAGTCCCGGACAGCTGAGTCTACCGTGCAACATCACTGGATCTAGGTGGACCACAGGTAAGTATTAGGAGGGGCTGCTGCACAGAGACGGCTTTTTATCTTTCATTAAGATAAAAAAATGCTTACAACCACTATAAGTTTAAGGCTGGGTTCCCACTATCTTTGCATGTGGCTCACAGCAGGGGTCCGGTGTGTCCCCATTCACCTTTTCAGATCTAATTTCAGCCCGACTTTTTGGCTAAATTTGGACCAGAAATGGACCAAAAGACGCAGAAGGCTCCTTGGCAAATTCACACCGGAGCCACAGCAGAGATATGTGAACCGGCTTCATAGACAGCCAGTCAAAATCTCCTGCTATTGCAAATTGGATGCAATAAAAACCGCATCCAATTCGCGATAGTGTGAACCCAGCTTTAAGGAGCACATGCGTGTTATTACTTGGTGGTTTTACACCAAACAAGAGTAATGAGGCAGCTGCTAACTTTATGACATAATACGATGTAACCACACAACGTAAGCTGGTCTTATGACACTAGACAGGTTCACGTCAAAATAATATTATCGAAATACACACTTAAAGTTTCGCTAAAGTCAAAACTTTTTATTTTGTTTTGGACAGAGTGGAGATGGATTAGAACATCTACCTTATTGGGTTTTCATTGCTGCCTATGCTTCTGTTAGGCAAATTCACCCCATTTGTCCTATTATCATTAAAAGTGGAAATAAAGAAACCCCCAAATGTTGGGTTGTCCCCAAAAAACTAATAGAGGGGAAATGTTCCAATACAGGCAATAGTTCTGGTGACCTAGGGGTCCCCAAGGAATTCCCTTAATGTGTGGGTATTATCTCTCACTTCCTGTTTTTGGACAGGAAGTCATGGCAAATCTCCCCAATAGGACACAGATGGAAAAAAATAAACAGCGGTTATACCTGCCCTCTTACTGTATCCCAAATGAAATACTCAGGAATTCTTGAGCTGTTAGTATGGAGGTTTACATGTGTGTGTGTTAGTTGCTCAGATACTGTATGTATTATAGAAGCCCCCTCTGCAGTATGATTTATGAGGGCTGGCTGTACAAATGATCTAAACAAATTGGTGGATACCATATTATTTATTTCAATACTTAACGAACTCCAAAAAGGATAACGTTTACAGGAAGGCATTTATACCACCTGCTTTTGGTAGAAATTCTTCCTGCTCACACAACTTGTGGTGCAGAGTATGTCAACAAATTAGCACACCAGCTACCGTATTTCCCTGAAAATAAGACCGGGTCTTATATTAATTCATTTTGCCCACAAAAAACACACTACGTTTTTTTTTTCAGGGGATGACATATTTATTTACGGCATAAACAATAATCTACATTTATTTAAATACAGTCATCTTCTTCTGGAACATCGTGATAACGCTCCAAATCCCTAATTTTGGCCTGAAGTTCTTACATCTCCATTGCCTTTTGAACCAGTGGGCCTATGTACAGCAATAGAACTCTCCTTAAATGAGTACTTCTTGTCCATGTACTGTAGCCTGCTTGTAGTGCTTTGCCAACACAGTGGTCAGTGATTTTATCCCATTAATTCTTCACCCATCTTGCAGGCTAGGCTTCACAAAGTTTCCCTGCTGATTTCTCTCCAATCTATTTTCAGTGTATTCATTGATTTTCATGTGCAGATGGTCCTTGAATGGCTTGTTTATTGCAATATCAAGAGTCTGGAGATAAGCAGTCATTCTTGCAGGAATCATTATTTGATCTATTCTTCTCTCTGCAGGTAAGTTCTTTGTGTATTTTGCACGGTGTGTGCTGGCTGAATCCAAGACTAGCAGACCTATTTGGCCACCTCTCAAAACAAGTGGCAGCATTAAATCAACCCACTTCCTTATAACTGCTTGTGTGCACCAGGCTTTTTCAGTTTCAAGAACATAAATGCCTAAAACATGTTCAAACGTATGTTTTTTGCCCTTTGGGATGATTAGAGGCGTGGCTTTCTTTCAATCCAGATGAATTGCCAAAATACAGGTAACACATGCACTTTCATAACCAATGGAGGGAACGTAGATTGATGAGGCTCCCCTCTGATCAATTGTCATTTGAGATCCTTGGCCCATAAACACTGCAGTTTCATCCATAGCAATTATGTTGGAGAGTTGGTATTTAGAAAAGTCAATACCATCAACAAAGAACATGAATGCAATTGCAAATTAAACAACTTTAGTATCTCCCAGCTTGAACAGTGTTGTCGATCTTCTTAGAGACAGTTCATTTCGCCGAAGATAGCCATCCAGCCAGCGGTGTGATTCTTTAAATTCTTCTGTGGTGCGATTGCAAGGGCAAATACTTGAATATCCACCCTGCGCACAACCAAAGGCCTCAGCAATCTATTCACAGATGATGTCTTCCAGCTCAAGAAATAATGACTGCCGACCTGATCAATTGGCCATTGGCTCCCACTGCTGTCAATCAAAGCCAATGAGGAGGGAAAGGTGGGGCCGGGCTGCGGCTCAGTGTCCAAATGGACACAGGGAGCTGCAGCTCGGGGTGCTCCCATTGCAAGCTGCTTGCTGTGTGGGGACTCAAAAGGAGGGAGGGGCCAGGAGTGCTAAAGAGGGACCTGAGAAGAGAAGGATCTGGGCTGCTCTATGCAAAACCATTACACAGACAAGGTAAGTATAACATGTTTGTTATTTTTTCACAAAAAATTTGACTTTAGTATCACAGCTGTAACACTTTTTTTTAATTAGTTTTACTTTGTCTTTGTATTCCAGTCACTGGTACTTGGGCAGGAAGAAAAGTGATCTCCCCAAGGGGTACAGATAGCAATAAAAATTTGACAAATGTTATAAACACTTCCCAGAGTATTCAAAGTCTAAACTATATTTTAGCTGGAGTAGATATCAAGGCCTAATCACAAGCCTGTCAAAATATGTACATGCTGCATACTTTACATGCACTATTACTTGTGTCATAGACACATGTCCTTTTATCATTTTTACCACTTCAGCCCTGGAAGGATTTACTCCCTTGATGACCAGGCAATTTTTTGTGAAATACGGCACTGCGCAGCTCTAATGCCCCGTACACACGAGAGGGATTAAGTCTGACAGACCTCCAAAGGAGTTCCGCCGGAGTTCCGCCGGAGTTCCGACGGAGTTCTGGCGGACTTTTCGACCGAACGGACTTGACCACACACCATCACACCAAACTCCGACGGAGTCGAACGTGATGACGTACGACTGGATTCGACGTAGGAAGTTCCTAGACAGTAGCCAATAGCTGCCCTAGCGTCGGTTTTAGTCCGTCGGAGTAGCACACACACGAGCGGATTTTTCAAAGGGGACCGGGTCCGGCGGAGTTCCGTCGGGAAAATTTAAAGCATGCTTCATTTCTAAAGTCCGTCAGACTTTAGCTTCGCTAAAGTCCGTTGCAGCCCACACACGATCGGATAGTCCGCCGGACTCAGTCCGTCGGAGTTTGGATGTCGAAAAGTCCGCTCGTGTGTACGGGGCATAACTGACAATTGCGTGGTTGTGCAAAATTGTACAGAAACAAAATTGATGTCCTTTTTTTCCCACAAATAGAGCTTACTTTAGGTGGTATTTCATCACCTCTGGGATTTTTATTTTTTGCACTATTAACAAAAAAAGAGCAACAAATTTGAAAAAAATATATATATATTTTTTACTTTTTGGTATAATAAATATCCCCAAAAAATAAAAAATAAACACATTTCTTCATCAGTTTAGGGCAATATATATATTCTTACATAGTTACATAGCTACATAGTAGGTGAGGTTGAAAAAAGTCCATCAAGTCCAGCATATGTGTGTGATTATATGTCAGTATTACATTGTATATCCCTGTATGTTGCGGCCGTTCAGGTGCTTATCTAATAGTTTCTTGAAACTATCAATGACCCCCCCCCCACCCCCCCGATGAGACCACCACCTGTGGAAGGGAATTCCACATCCTTGCTGCTCTTACAGTAAAGAATTGTCTACGTAGTTTAAGGTTAAATCTCTTTTCTTCTAATTTTAATGAGCGGCCACGAGTCTTGTTAAGCTCCCTTCTGCGTAAAAGTTTTATCCCTACTGTGGGGTCATCAGTACGGTATTTGTATATTGAAATCATATCCCCTCTCAAGCGTCTCTTCTCCAGAAAGAACAAGTTCAGTGCACACAACCTTTCCTCATAACTAATACCTTTATTAGTTTTGTTGACCTTCTTTGTACTCACTCCATTTCCAGTACATCCTTCTTGAGGACTGGTGCCCAGAACTGGACAGCATACTCCAGGTGCGGCCGGACCAGAGTCTTGTAGAGCGGGAGAATTATTTTTTTATCTCTGGAATGAATCCCATTTTTAATGCATGCCAATATTGTGTTTGCTTTGTTAGCAGCAGCTTGGCATTGCATGCCATTACTGAGCCTATCATCTACTAGGACCCCCAGGTCCTATTCCATCCTAAATTCCCCCAGAGGTTTTCCCCCCAGTGTATAGATTGCGTTCATATTTTTGCCACCCAAAAATCTTCTACATATTTTTGGTAAAAAAAACAAAAAAACAAGAAAAAACCCAACAAGCAT
Source organism: Lithobates pipiens (assembly GCF_037356315.1). Taxonomy (NCBI): domain Eukaryota; kingdom Metazoa; phylum Chordata; class Amphibia; order Anura; family Ranidae; genus Lithobates; species Lithobates pipiens. The sequence continues at coordinate 71,940,435 of NW_027507790.1, forward strand.
ATATTGATTGGTTTTCCGTAAAAGTTATAGCGTGATAAGTTTATGGCATTTTTATTATAAATTTTATTTTTTACTAGTAATGGTGGCGATCTTTGATTTTTAGCAGGACTGCGACATTGCGGGGGAAAGATTTGACACTTTTGACACTTTTTTGGGACCAGTGACATTTATACAGCGATCAGTGCTAAAAATAGCCACTGATTACTGTATAAATGGCATTATCAAGAAAGGGGTTAAGACTAAGGGGCGATCAAAGGGTTAAGTGTTCCCTAGGGAGGTGTTTCTAACTGTGGGTGGAGTTTACTGACAGGGAGTAGAGAGAGGTCACTAATCCTAATCACTAGGAACAGCAGATCTCTCTCTCCTCCCCTGTCAGAACGGGGGTTTGTTTGTTTACATTGACAGATCCCCATTCTGGCTCTCTGTGAGCCATTGGCCATGCACATCGTCTCTTGTGACATGCTGTGGGCGATCCTATTGCTCTTATAGCGTCCGACGTACAGCTACAGCGATATGTGCAGCCGTGCCAACCTGCCACAGTATAATGATGGCGGCTGGTTGGCAAGCGGTTAAACACAATAAAATCCTTACCAGCCATGGCTCTGGGTCAAGTTTGCCTGATGCAAAGGTACTGGTGTGTACTATTGACTGTAGAGAGACCCAATTCTGATTATAGGTAATTATATCAGCATTTTTATTATGTGCTCGAGTTAGCCAGAAGCCAAGTAAAGAGGGGGGGGGGGCATTTTTGTAAAGAAGATTTTAGGTCCACTTTAGTATTGAGGTCATAAATAAGCCAAAACAAATGCAATATCAAAGGATAAAAGTATCCAATATCTTTTTATTTATCATATGACTTTGCTGAAAAATTGTTCCATGCAATTTTGATTATACATAGTTTCATAGAGTGGAAAAATATTTTCTTCTTGTTTAGAAAACTCAGAAAATTTTGTTTTTAATAATACAGCACAACATTAGAGTTCAGATGGCAGAGGCATTGGTGGCAGGCTGCCAGCCACTTACTGGAGGCAAATATTTAGGCTCATTTTTCTATATTGTTTTATATTAAAGAATATTGCATGACTGCATTAATTACAAAGTGAACGTAGCTGGTTCTCTATTAAATCAGCAGGTGCTGTAAGCCTAATATAAAAGAAAATCGGCCATTCATTCATAGTAAATTCAATTGGGCTGTTAGATAAAAACTAAACATTACAAAGGGAAAAAGATAAATAGCTATAGATATTTGAAAGTGCAAGGCAACAAACAATACAGCTCCAAGTGTAAAGGAATCATTCTCTATTGTGTTTGCTAGATGACTGCAATTGTTTTAAAGCCAAACTCCAGCTTTTCCTCCCCAAAATAACAGATGCATTGTACATGTAAATGAATGACCACCCCACTGTCAGATTGTGTATAACTTACCTACTTTAGCTGTATACAGCAAGTTTCTGTGTCGGTGATGTCACGCCTCCTCCTCGCTGAATTTCAAAGTTCTCTGACTTCCTGTTTTCTTCCTTTACCAGTCCTGATACTACATGTGCCATGATCCTTTGAGCCTCTTTAGTTTCAGGGCAGAATCAGTGACCCGTCAGGTTAGGTAATGGAAGTGACATTCCGTCACCTGAGCATCCGCTACCAGGGTTTTTCAACTGACAGAACACATACAGCCAGAAAAAGGCAGCGGACACCTTAATACACCCAGCTATGTCTTGATTTTCAGAATAATGTTAGCAATTAAGTAAGCGTATGTAGTGGATGACATTTTGGACAAAATGTCGTACGCATGTAAATTTAGTTTTTGCCTCAGAACAGTAGGGGTTCTGAGGGTTAATCACAAAGGTTGGCCTTAACATCAGTCTGGCCGGGCTGTGTTGGAAAGTTCTGCCTCATCATGTGAACGGTGAGGTGCACATAATAGGCCAGAACCAGGCCTGGTTGGATGTTTGGGTACCAGCCTTCTCTGAGCCAATCAGTGGGAGTGCCAGGGCCCGCGGAGGAGTCTGGGAAGGGGTACTTAAGAGGTGTGGGTCACATGTTTAAAGAGAGGTGTTCGTGAGACCCATGTGGTCTGTTCTGGTTCCAGGACCGGTGTAGCCCTGGGAGGGGTCCCGGTCACGGGGTGTTCGGCATCCTGCAACATGTTCCTGTTAGAGGCCCCTGATAGACCTGTCTGGTCTGGGGTAAGGATTCGTCTGTTCCCGAGTCTCGGAACCTGCTGTTCCAAGGCGCAGTATCTGAGGGAGCATTCAAGGTGTCCGGGTATGCTCTTGGCTTGGAGAGGCACCACAGCTCATGGAAGTAACCAGGGGAGGACTCTTCAGAGGAGGGACGGCAAGTGGCATCCTGGGAAGTGCCTGGTTACTGAATTGGGAAGGACATTGACAAATTCATGTTTTTCTAGTGCCATTGAGGAGACGGGAAATGTTACAGGTACTAAGGATCCTGCTCACCCTTAGTTACAACTTGTACACGTTCATAGGATTTTTTCAAGTTTTGAGTCTGACTGCCATGATCTCTGGCTAGAGATCTGTTCAGCTTTGAAGTACCCAGCTGCGAGTGGCTGCTCTCTGGGTGGAAGTCAAGACTTTGCTCGACCTGCAGTTCAAGGTGCCTGAGTTCTTCACCCATGCCCTCTGTTCCTACAAGAGACTGTGTTATTGGATGTTACTACTGCAAAATAAAACCTTTGTTAAAGGACTTTATCTGTGTCAGTGTTCAAGTCGTTGGGTATCAACCCTGGGAACCCCTAGATGCGGAAGAGCAGGCCAAGAGAAGGTAACTGGTAAGCCCAATAAGTCAAGACCACCCTGCAACGTGTTATGGCTGCTACATGTATATAAATGAATATAGTATATTGACATCTGCGATGCTGTTTGGATGTTTAATTTTGAAAGCCTAAAGGTTTAGTGCTGAGCAGTGTGGGGTGTCTCTACATGACCTCCGCCACCTTCCTACTGCTGGCATCCAGCTTCTTTCAAAATGTAACATGAAAACAACATCACAGATGTCAACATACTATATTTATTTATATATATTTATATTTTATTGCTAAAATTACTCAAGACGTAGCTGGGTGTAGTAAGATGTCCGCTGCAGCTTCATCTGACTGCAGGTGTTCAGTCAGATGAGCAAACCTGGTAGCAGTGGAAAGCATGCACAGGTGATGGAATGTCATTTCCATTACCTAATTTGACCTGTTGCTGATTCTGAAGTCATAAAAGACAAAAGAGCAGTGCCAATCTGAGTGTAGTAACTTTAAAGTGGTTGTAAACCCTTACAAACTACTTTGACCTACAGGTAAGCCTAGATTAAGGCTTACCTGTGGGTTCAAGAAATATCTCCTAAACCTATACGGTTTAGGAGCTATTTACCTGAAGACAGCCACCACTGCTCTAGAGAGAAAATTTTCCAAGGATGAGGGCTGCTCTCCAGGACCTAGACTGGGAGAGAATATTGGCATCAATGGGCACAGAACAGAAATGGGAATTCTTCTTCAAAAAAAGACTGTAACTATGTATAACCCCTTTAATTAACATTTTTATTCAGGACATGAAATGGAGGAGGACATGGGATGCAGGGCATGGGATGGAGGAAAAGGGAGAAGACATGCGAAGCAGGGCATGGGATGGAGGAGGACATGGGATGGAGGAGGACAAGGGATGGAGGAGTAGTACATGGGATATAGGACATGGGATGGAGGAGGAGGATATTGGATGGAGGAGGAGAACATGGGATGCAGGGCATAGGATGGAGGTGACTGAAGAGTGATATCTGCCCTCCATTTAAAATGGTCCCTCTGCCTATGTTTGAAACTTTGCACAAAGCCAACTGAAAGGAGGCTAAAGAACCACTGCTCTGACTTGGTGTACAAATTTTAGCTTGAACTGCTGGAATCTGTAAACAACAGGCTTCTTCCAATAGAGAAGATAAGGAGACCTTGGAAAACACATGAAAAGAATCTGACAGCTCAATCTCTTGGCTGCACATGAAAATATTTCAGTCTATAACAAATTAATGTATGAAATATATGCCACTCCACCATACATAACCAATTAAATTAACAATGCTCAACTGCTTCTGACCCAGGTTTTAGGAAATCAGAAATGCCTAACCATCACATCTGTTAAACAAAAAGATAAGCTGCAATTTCACTTTTTTCCTGCAGTAATACCTGAAATCTGGTATGTCATGACCTATCCCACTCAGTACCTTTGTATTTCACTTGTCAGAAATTAGCAATCCAGATCTATACAACTTCATGGCAAAGGTCCCATTGTTACCTACAGACTGGATGTGGAAGAAAATATCCCTTTTATGTCTAACAGAAATGTTGGAAGCAGCTGTAATGTTGCATTCAAGTTGTAGAACCCAGATAGTGAAAGCTGCTTAATTTCAATGTCATCCTTAAGGGCTAGTTCACACCAGCCCTTTTGGGCAGCATTGCCCAGTTCCATCCCAATGCAAAGACAAGGCAAAAATCCTTTCTTTGTATAGGGCCTGTTAATACCAACAATCTGAGCGAGTGTATTGTGATAAAAGGATGCAGGCACACATTTTATCGCAATGCACTGCTGCACTTAGAGTTAAATGAATTGTTAATACAGTAAATAAAACACAAACAAAACACAAAAACACAAAACAAGGCGCATGCGCGAGGCTTCCAAGATGGCCGCGATCATCTAAAGCTCCGCTGCCTCGCGGAACGACGGAACCCCTACCGCACGACGCGGCTACCATTCCGCTTCCCGAGCTATAGGGACGGACTCCCGAAGTGTTGGGGCACATTACTGAATGACCGGTGGACTGGCTAAACGCAATCTGGGCCCGCTGTTCGCTTCATTGGAAGTGAGGGAGAAATCCAAGATGGCCACCGCAGCACAGCTCCTGTCTCAGGATCACAGATCCGCAGGCACAGTGGATTTCAGGTCAGATACAGACTTCCCTCCTCTCCACGCCACCCCAGGCAACCCCAGGGGTCTCCCCAAGGAAGCCACACCGTCCCCGGCCTCCACGGTCTCTCTGCTGGAACGCACCATCCAGGAGTTCTCCCCCTCCCCAGCGGGGACTTACAGGGTTACCCAGGCCGCCATGGCCCCCCATGAGGCTGCTCATGCAAACCCAGTCTCCCACATGGATGCCCTGTTTGGCAAATTCTCTGAACTATTAGAAAGAGGCCTCTCCCAAACTGCCTTGCAAATCACGGGGGAATTGAAAGCTGATTTTATTAACCTGGGCTCCCGGATCGAAACGATCGAACATAAAATGGAGGATACCATAGCCAGATCCATCCAAAACTCCAGGCACATTTATTCAGTACAGGAGCAATTGGACATAGCCATGGCCCGTATCGATGACCTCGAAAATAGGTCACGCAGATATAACATCAGAATTCGCGGGCTTCCAGAATCAATAACTGATGTGTCCAGGGCGGTGCAAGACCTCATTCAACAGCTAATCCCTGACATCCCAGCTACTAAGCTTGAACTTGACCGGGTCCATAGAACCCTCGGCCCCCCTAGGAAAGATGGCACCCCGCGCGATGTTCTGGCCAAGCCACATCACTTCTCGGTGAAAGAAGAAGTTATGAAGAGAGCCAGATCCCTGCAACACGTCACATACCAGGGTCACCAGGTTCAGATCTTTGCGGACCTCTCCCCCTCCACTATACAGAGACGGAGAGCTCTAAAACCCCTCTTGCTTGCAATGTCACAAAAAGACATAAAATACAAATGGGCATTCCCATTTGTGGTCAGGTTCACGGACAAAGGGAAGTCTTTTGCTTTCTCCACATTCCCCGAGGGGGAAAAGCTCCTCACCAGGCTGAAAATCATTTCTCAAGAAGCTGATATGGACACTTCCAACCCTAGCCAAGGCTCCAACAAACGGCCCACTCCTAACAGCCCACAATCCCCGTTGTGGACCTCCGGAAGAGCCAAGAAGGTCAAGGATAATGCACCCACCTGAGCAACATCCAGACCCCTTTTCAGACTCTCCATTCTGCGACTGACCGTCCGAGGTCCTGGAGAGGGCCGGAGGACTGCTCCCCAAACATTGAAAGTTTGGCCCTCCAACCCTTTTTGCCCTCCCCTTGCCTAGGACTTGTGCTACTCTTCTCCCCATTGCCTTCAATATCCCGGGACGCTATGCAGTACTTCGTCCATCTACTGGACTGCCCGTAACCCCTCATATTTTTTGCGTCCCCTCGCAATGGGCCCTAAGGCTGCTATGAGGATTTTCCAGGAGGCTTCACTCCCCAGCACCCTCCCTGGATATACCATCCTACCTTCTGCCTAAAGAACAGCATTCATTGTTTAGCCCCAGTGTCTTCTAATCATTTTGTTTAGCCGTGCCTCAAGAAAAAATTTTTTTTTTACATTGCTGCTTATATGCTATTGTTATTTAATGTTCATTTCACAGTTCGGGTAGTTACCCGACTAGGGGTCCCCAGTTCCGCGAGGGACCACATGTGTAACTCTCCCTCCCTCGGCCTTTCCCAGGCGTCTGAGGGTCGGGACTTCTGACCTTATGGGTCGGTTGTCTACATTGTTTTTTCTTGGGATTTCGGGGGGTGTCTCCTGCCCTGATCTCCTCTTTCTCTTCTCAGGAACCCTTTCTTTCCTTGCCCTTTCTCCTCCTCTCTCCCCCCTTGATGGTAAGCTACCCCCGTTGAATGTTTACATGACACTACTTTTTTTCTCCTCAGGTTGGGCTGAGCTAACCCAGTCGGCATGGTATCCTGGGAGACAACCTCGGGCCACCGATCCCAATGCCCCTACCGAGAACCCCGCTATGGATTGGGTAAGTGAGGTCGCTTTCAGATGCTGGGCTCCCCCTCTGCTCCATGGCTGATCCACAGACTGCTAGGCTTAAGATAGCCTCCCATAACATTCAGGGTCTTAATTCCCCCATCAAACGGAGAAAAGCCCTTGATTACTACAAATCCCTAAAACTAGATATAATTCTACTTCAGGAAACCCACCTTCCTATCCGGTATAGTCCCAAGTTCCTACATGCTCACTTCCCTCAGTTCTACTTAGCCAACGCGGAATCCAAGACCAGGGGGGTGGCCATTTTGTTTGCCAAAACATGCAAATTCAATAAAAGTTTTGAAAAAGCGGATCCGGAGGGCAGGTATTTACTTGTAAAGGGCACTGTGGGGGACCAACTTTACTCCTTGGTCTCCTACTACGCCCCGAACACGGGTCAGGCCAAATTCTTCGAATCCCTGCTGCGCACCTTAGCACCTCTTTTAGAGGGAACGGTTATTGTCGGAGGGGACTCTAACGTCGCCTTTGATCAAGGACTTGATAAATCCTCCCCCTCACATGCCCGCTTAACCAGGCCCACGAAGGCAAGCCTACGGATCGCCAAATTGCTTCACGCTCATGGGTTATCCGATGTCTGGCGGGAATTAAACCCCACAAAGAGAGACTACACTCACTTCTCAGCGCCACACCAATCATATGCACGGATAGACCACATACTTGTCCCCTCCTCGCTCCTTCCCAGGATGCTCAAAGCCTCCATCACTGACACAGTGGTCTCGGATCACTCGCTGGTGATTGTGACGGCCCTGGGGGGTTCGAGTGGGAGACACCCCAGGCATTGGAGGTTAAATGAATCCCTCCTTTCGGAGCCATCACGAGTTATGGATCTCGACAAAGCACTACAGGAATATTTCTCTATTAATGCAACGTCTGATGTCTCCCCCGAAACCCTGTGGGCGGCGCACAAAGCATTTATTAGGGGTAAACTCATGCAATTAGGTTCACAAATAAAACGGGAAAGGCAATCAACCATCCTGAAGCTAGAAGAAGAATACTCTAAACTCAGAGCTCTTCACAAAAAGGACCCCCTCCGCACCCCCACCTCCATACTAGACAAGACTCGCTTAGAACTCAATCTCGCCCTCACCACGAAAGCAGAAAAATCGGTTAGGTGGTCTGGCCACAAGTTTTACTCACAGGCGGACAAAATAGGCACACTCCTGGCTAATAGACTATCCCCTAGAACCAAGCTGAGCACCCTCCCTCGGATCAGAAGCGCAGGACTCCCGCCCACGTCTAATCCGGTCACAGTTCTGAATGCCTTTCAGAACTTTTACACCTCTCTCTACAGTAGCCCCCCATCTCCCAAAGATAACCTCCTTCCAAAGTTTTTGGAGGGACTCCCCATCCCTGCCTTATCGGACGTTCACAAACAAGTTATGGAAGCCCCCTTCCAGGCAGAGGAGATACTGGGAGTCATAAAGGATCTTAAAAAAAGCTCCGCCCCTGGACCCGACGGTCTTTCGATCCCTTACTATAAAGCCTTTGCCAACACGCTAGCCCCTCACCTGGCCATAGTGATGGACGAACTTCCGACGGGACGTTTCGCGAACGCGAAACGCGAACGGGCACAAACGTTCGCGAAAACGACCGTTCGCCGCGGGCTCCATTGACTTCAATGGGAGGCGAATTTCGCAAACCTTTAGGTCGAATTTGCGGCCACGGGGTAATTATTAGGGGGTAGCACGTAGTCCCACCACCTGGACAATAGCATAATACATGTATGAGGTGAATTTGGGATCGATAACTACAAGCATTTTTTTTTTATTTGGGAAATTGTTCTGACAATTCAGGACTATGGAGCTAATGAAGGCAATGGAGGAGAGGGAAGGTCAGGGACCAGGGTAGGCAAACAAGAGGGTGCAGGAGATACAGAGCACTGACAGCAGCACCGTAATACAGAGCACTGACATCAGCACCGTGACATACAGCGCTGACAGCAGCTCCGTGACATACAGCGCTGACAGCAGCTCCGTGACATACAGCGCTGACAGCAGCTCCGTGACATACAGCGCTGACAGCAGCTCCGTGACATACAGCGCTGACAGCAGCTCCGTGACATACAGCGCTGACAGCAGCACCGTGACATACAGCGCTGACAGCAGCTCCGTGACATACAGCGCTGACAGCAGCTCCGTGACATACAGCGCTGACAGCAGCTCCGTGACATACAGCGCTGACAGCAGCTCCGTGACATACAGCGCTGACAGCAGCTCCGTGACATACAGCGCTGACAGCAGCTCCGTGACATACAGCGCTGACAGCAGCTCCGTGACATACAGCGCTGACAGCAGCTCCGTGACATACAGCACTGACAGCAGCTCCGTGACATACAGCGCTGACAGCAGCTCCGTGACATACAGCGCTGACAGCAGCACCGTGACATACAGCGCTGACAGCAGCTCCGTGACATACAGCGCTGACAGCAGCTCCGTGACATACAGCGCTGACAGCAGCTCCGTGACATACAGCACTGACAGCAGCTCCGTGACATACAGCACTGACAGCAGCTCCGTGACATACAGCGCTGACAGCAGCTCCGTGACATACAGCGCTGACAGCAGCACCGTGACATACAGCGCTGACAGCAGCTCCGTGACATACAGCGCTGACAGCAGCTCCGTGACATACAGCGCTGACAGCAGCTCCGTGACATACAGCGCTGACAGCAGCACCGTAAGCAGCCCCAGGAGGAAGTCAGCACAGCACAGGGATGGTGTGATCCCCTCATAATAAGAACCCCCAGGAGGAAGTCAGCACAGCACAGGGATGGTGGGAGCCCCTCATAATAAGAACCCCCAGGAGGAAGTCAGCACAGCACAGGGATGGTGGGAGCCCCTCATAATAAGAACACCCAGGAGGAAGTCAGCACAGCACAGGGATGGTGGGAACCCCTCATAATAAGCAGCCCCAGTAGAAATATGACACCGCTCAACCTCTTCAAAGAGGAGGGTAGGGGCATATAGTACGGTGTGCTTTTTTGGGTCAGGGAAGTGAGCCAAATGAATTAAGAAGGTCTGTGTGCTTGATTCCAAAAATTGTTTATAGACATATACATGGTCTACTGATCACATGTGTTGAATTCCTCCGAGATCCATGCCTCATTCATTTTTAGAAATGTGAGGTAGTTAACACTGTCGTGAGCTAGGCGAGTACGCTTATCGGTCACAATCCCCCCTGCTGCGCTGAACGTCCTTTCGGACAGGACACTGGATGAGGGGCAAGCCAACAGTTCGATTGCAAATTGGGCAAGCTCTGGCCAGAGGTCAAGCCTGCCCACCCAGTAGTCTAGGGGTTCATCACTCCTCAGAGCGTCCACATCGGCCGTTAACCCAATGTAGTCGGACACCTGACGGTCTAGGCGTTCCCTGATGCTGGATCCGGATGACACCTGTCGATGGGTCGGCTGAAAGAATGACCTCATATCCGAAGTCACCAACACATCTTCAAACCGGCCTCTTCTTGCAGGCGCTGTTGGATTGGTACCCGCAAATCCTTCTCTGGGAGTGGGAATTGCTCCTCTGCCAGCGCACGCAAAAGCAGAATGCAGCATTTCTCGAAGCAAGGCCTGGAAGTGCTGCATTCTGACAGCCCTCTGCGACGGCGGTAACATTTCCGCCATTTTGTGTTTGTACCGGGGATCTAAGTACGTTGCCACCCAGTACTGGTCCTTGACCCTCATGCTTTTTATACGGGGGTCCCTATTAAAACACTGGAGCATGAAGGCCCCCATTTGCACTCAAGCGGAAGGTATGTGGTGGTGGTGGTGTTGTTGGTGGTAGTGTCTTTGGGGGTGCACATAGCAGAGAGTGAAGAAGAGGGTGCAGATCGAGAGGATGAGGAGGGTGCAGAAGAATAAGGCTGAGTGAGCCACTCAACCAAGTCTGGTGCGTCCTTTAAAGTAATTGAACGCACCTTCTGCAACTTCCCACTTTGGCTCAAGGCTGTTGCTCCTGCCCTACCCCTACCACCCCTGCGGAAGGGCCTGCCTCTTCCTCTGCCTGTCATTTTTTAAATCACCCTGTGACAAAACTCTTAGTCCCTATACCGCTGAAGGACTGCTGCAGTATAGGGCAGCGGTCAGCAGTAGTGCACGTCAACCCTATGTATTGTGGACCGATAGCGGTCCTTACAGAACAGCAGACTGTACTGCACTCAGGCCTATGTACCGTAGCACCCTATACCAAGTTACCAGTCCTTATAAGAACTTTTGTGGACCAAGCAGGTTGTGTGTTAGTGATTAGCAGACTGTACGTCAGTCCCTATACCAATGAAGGACTGCTGCAGTATAGGGCAGCGGTCAGCAGTAGTGCACGTCAACCCTATGTATTGTGGACCGATAGCGGTCCTTACAGAACAGCAGACTGTACTGCACTCAGGCCTATGTACCGTAGCACCCTATACCAAGTTACCAGTCCTTATAAAAACTTTTGTGGACCAAGCAGGTTGTGTGTTAGTGATTAGCAGACTGTACGTCAGTCCCTATACCAATGAAGGACTGCTGCAGTATAGGGCAGCGGTCAGCAGTAGTGCACGGCAACCCTATGTATTGTGGACCGATAGCGGTCCTTACAGAACAGCAGACTGTAACGCACTCAGGCCTATGTACCGTAGCACCCTATACCAAGTTACCAGTCCTTATAAGAACTTTTGTGGACCAAGCAGGTTGTGTGTTAGTGATTAGCAGACTGTACGTCAGTCCCTATACCAATGAAGGACTGCTGCAGTATAGGGCAGCGGTCAGCAGTAGTGCACGGCAACCCTATGTATTGTGGACCGATAGCGGTCCTTACAGAACAGCAGACTGTACTGCACTCAGGCCTATGTACCGTAGCACCCTATACCAAGTTACCAGTCCTTATAAGAACTTTTGTGGACCAAGCAGGTTGTGTGTTAGTGTTTAGCAGACTGTGCGTCAGTCCCTATACCGCTGAAGGACTGCTGCAGTATAGGGCAGCGGTCAGCAGTAGTGCACGGCAACCCTATGTATTGTGGACCGATAGCGGTCCTTACAGAACAGCAGACTGTAACGCACTCAGGCCTATGTACCGTAGCACCCTATACCAAGTTACCAGTCCTTATAAGAACTTTTGTGGACCAAGCAGGTTGTGTGTTAGTGATTAGCAGACTGTACGTCAGTCCCTATACCAATGAAGGACTGCTGCAGTATAGGGCAGCGGTCAGCAGTAGTGCACGGCAACCCTATGTATTGTGGACCGATAGCGGTCCTTACAGAACAGCAGACTGTAACGCACTCAGGCCTATGTACCGTAGCACCCTATACCAAGTTACCAGTCCTTATAAGAACTTTTGTGGACCAAGCAGGTTGTGTGTTAGTGATTAGCAGACTGTACGTCAGTCCCTATACCAATGAAGGACTGCTGCAGTATAGGGCAGCGGTCAGCAGTAGTGCACGGCAACCCTATGTATTGTGGACCGATAGCGGTCCTTACAGAACAGCAGACTGTACTGCACTCAGGCCTATGTACCGTAGCACCCTATACCAAGTTACCAGTCCTTATAAGAACTTTTGTGGACCAAGCAGGTTGTGTGTTAGTGTTTAGCAGACTGTGCGTCAGTCCCTATACCGCTGAAGGACTGCTGCAGTATAGGGCAGCGGTCAGCAGTAGTGCACGGCAACCCTATGTATTGTGGACCGATAGCGGTCCTTACAGAACAGCAGACTGTAACGCACTCAGGCCTATGTACCGTAGCACCCTATACCAAGTTACCAGTCCTTATAAGAACTTTTGTGGACCAAGCAGGTTGTGTGTTAGTGATTAGCAGACTGTACGTCAGTCCCTATACCAATGAAGGACTGCTGCAGTATAGGGCAGCGGTCAGCAGTAGTGCACGGCAACCCTATGTATTGTGGACCGATAGCGGTCCTTACAGAACAGCAGACTGTAACGCACTCAGGCCTATGTACCGTAGCACCCTATACCAAGTTACCAGTCCTTATAAGAACTTTTGTGGACCAAGCAGGTTGTGTGTTAGTGATTAGCAGACTGTACGTCAGTCCCTATACCAATGAAGGACTGCTGCAGTATAGGGCAGCGGTCAGCAGTAGTGCACGGCAACCCTATGTATTGTGGACCGATAGCGGTCCTTACAGAACAGCAGACTGTAACGCACTCAGGCCTATGTACCGTAGCACCCTATACCAAGTTACCAGTCCTTATAAGAACTTTTGTGGACCAAGCAGGTTGTGTGTTAGTGATTAGCAGACTGTACGTCAGTCCCTATACCAATGAAGGACTGCTGCAGTATAGGGCAGCGGTCAGCAGTAGTGCACGGCAACCCTATGTATTGTGGACCGATAGCGGTCCTTACAGAACAGCAGACTGTACTGCACTCAGGCCTATGTACCGTAGCACCCTATACCAAGTTACCAGTCCTTATAAGAACTTTTGTGGACCAAGCAGGTTGTGTGTTAGTGATTAGCAGACTGTACGTCAGTCCCTATACCAATGAAGGACTGCTGCAGTATAGGGCAGCGGTCAGCAGTAGTGCACGGCAACCCTATGTATTGTGGACCGATAGCGGTCCTTACAGAACAGCAGACTGTAACGCACTCAGGCCTATGTACCGTAGCACCCTATACCAAGTTACCAGTCCTTATAAGAACTTTTGTGGACCAAGCAGGTTGTGTGTTAGTGTTTAGCAGACTGTGCGTCAGTCCCTATACCGCTGAAGGACTGCTGCAGTATAGGGCAGCGGTCAGCAGTAGTGCACGGCAACCCTATGTATTGTGGACCGATAGCGGTCCTTACAGAACAGCAGACTGTAACGCACTCAGGCCTATGTACCGTAGCACCCTATACCAAGTTACCAGTCCTTATAAGAACTTTTGTGGACCAAGCAGGTTGTGTGTTAGTGATTAGCAGACTGTACGTCAGTCCCTATACCAATGAAGGACTGCTGCAGTATAGGGCAGCGGTCAGCAGTAGTGCACGGCAACCCTATGTATTGTGGACCGATAGCGGTCCTTACAGAACAGCAGACTGTAACGCACTCAGGCCTATGTACCGTAGCACCCTATACCAAGTTACCAGTCCTTATAAGAACTTTTGTGGACCAAGCAGGTTGTGTGTTAGTGATTAGCAGACTGTACGTCAGTCCCTATACCAATGAAGGACTGCTGCAGTATAGGGCAGCGGTCAGCAGTAGTGCACGGCAACCCTATGTATTGTGGACCGATAGCGGTCCTTACAGAACAGCAGACTGTAACGCACTCAGGCCTATGTACCGTAGCACCCTATACCAAGTTACCAGTCCTTATAAGAACTTTTGTGGACCAAGCAGGTTGTGTGTTAGTGATTAGCAGACTGTACGTCAGTCCCTATACCAATGAAGGACTGCTGCAGTATAGGGCAGCGGTCAGCAGTAGTGCACGGCAACCCTATGTATTGTGGACCGATAGCGGTCCTTACAGAACAGCAGACTGTAACGCACTCAGGCCTATGTACCGTAGCACCCTATACCAAGTTACCAGTCCTTATAAGAACTTTTGTGGACCAAGCAGGTTGTGTGTTAGTGATTAGCAGACTGTACGTCAGTCCCTATACCAATGAAGGACTGCTGCAGTATAGGGCAGCGGTCAGCAGTAGTGCACGGCAACCCTATGTATTGTGGACCGATAGCGGTCCTTACAGAACAGCAGACTGTAACGCACTCAGGCCTATGTACCGTAGCACCCTATACCAAGTTACCAGTCCTTATAAGAACTTTTGTGGACCAAGCAGGTTGTGTATTAGTGTTTAGCAGACTGTGCGTCAGTCCCTATACCGCTGAAGGACTGCTGCAGTATAGGGCAGCGGTCAGCAGTAGTGCACGGCAACCCTATGTATTGTGGACCGATAGCAGTCCTTACAGAACAGCAGACTGTACTGCACTCAGGCCTATGTACCGTAGCACCCTATACCAAGTTACCAGTCCTTATAAGAACTTTTGTGGACCAAGCAGGTTGTGTGTTAGTGTTTAGCAGACTGTGCGTCAGTCCCTATACCGCTGAAGGACTGCTGCAGTATAGGGCAGCGGTCAGCAGTAGTGCACGTCAACCCTATGTATTGTGGACCGATAGCGGTCCTTACAGAACAGCAGACTGTAACGCACTCAGGCCTATGTACCGTAGCACCCTATACCAAGTTACCAGTCCTTATAAGAACTTTTGTGGACCAAGCAGGTTGTGTATTAGTGTTTAGCAGACTGTGCGTCAGTCCCTATACCGCTGAAGGACTGCTGCAGTATAGGGCAGCGGTCAGCAGTAGTGCACGGCAACCCTATCTATTGTGGACCGATAGCGGTCCTTACAGAACAGCAGACTGTACCGCACCCAAGCCTATGTACCGTAGCACCCTAGACAGACCAAGTTACCAGTCCTTATAAGAACTTTTGTGGAACAAGTGAGTTGTGAATGATTAGCAGACTGCAGCAGAAGGGCAGCAGTCAAGTATAATATTCTTTCTATATTTGGAAGAAAGAATATTATACGTGTACAAGCCTATTACCGTACCACTGATACCAGTCCTGAAAAGAACCTTTGTGGAACTAATAGTAACAGCAAGTCTTTAAAATTATCCTCACTGCCTGACACACTGCTTCCTGCCTGTCCCTATACAAATTGGCAAAAAAGAGTAGGCTGGAACGATTAGCTGGAACAGCTCTTTTGTGGACCTGATAGTAACAGCTAATGATGATGATGATGATGATGATGAAGAAAGACTAATCTGGCTGAGCTGTCCCTAAAATAGCAGCATACAGCGCTCTGTCCCTTTATCTAAACTGACAAAAGAAACTCAGGCTGCTGACCTAACACCTATACCAGTCCTGAAAAGAACTTTTGTGTACCAAATAGCTAGCGTTTTCTCTGTCCCTACTCCACACAGGATCCTTTCCCTACAGTGACAGAAGAAAGAATGTAAAATGGCCACCGGATCGGGTGTATTTATAGGTTAGGGGGAATGTCCAAGTGTCCATGAGCTGTCATGTCTCAATTGGTTGTCCTGTAACACATGATAAACGTGTCACGAAAGGTTAAAGTTCTTGTATACATTAAACACGTAAGTCCGCCGGGGCGAACGACGGAAAAAGGCGTTCGAACCCGCGGACGGCGAAAGTCGGAAATTCGCCGCGAAACGACCGCCGGGCGAACCGTTCGGCCATCACTACCTGGCCAATCTCGGCAATCATAAAGCTAATGGAGGCCCCCTGGATCCCCACCTTAACACGGCATATATCACGGTCATTCCCAAACCTGGCAAGAACTTGGAAGATGTCAGCAACTACAGACCGATTTCCCTTATTAATAATGATCTCAAAATTCTCACGAAAGTTATGGCCAATAGGCTAGCCTCCTTCATCGGACGCTACGTCCACAAAGACCAAGTTGGTTTTATTCCCGGCAGACAGGGACCTGATCAAATTCGGAGGGCGATTGATATTATCTCCATATTGCAGTCTAATTGGGAAGGGGGACCCGGACAATCTGGCTTCCTCCTTTCCTTAGATATTCAGAAGGCTTTCGACTCGGTCTCATGGCAGTACATCTTCCAGCTCTTTGACAGGTGGGGATTTGGGGCTCGTTTCCTGGGCTTATTACGGGCCTTATACTCCCAGCCGAGGGCCCAAATTCGAATGCAGGGATACCTCTCTGAGCCAATTCCCATCACCAGGGGGACCAGACAGGGGTGCCCCCTATCCCCCCTCATATTTGCAATAGCCATTGAAACACTGGCGATCGCAGTCCGCCACAACATAGACATTGGAGGTGTCCAATGCGGCAGTCAAACGCACAAATGTGGACTCTTCGCGGACGACATACTGTTGTTCCTCACTTCCCCCCTCACAACCCTGCCCAACTTATCCCGGGTACTGGACGACTTTGCCAAGGTCTCAGGCTTGCGGGTTAATTACTCCAAGTCTGTGGCATTGAATATTTCTCTCCCCACCCACCAAGTCCTCTCACTCAAACAATCCTTTCCGTTCCAATGGAGTGACACAGCCATCCAATACTTGGGTATCTCCCTTACACCTAAAATAGAGATGTTATATGCCCACAATTACCCCAAATTATATAGACAGCTGGAAACTGATCTCTCCTCATGGTCTAAACACGAACTATCCTGGCTTGGCCGGATTAACTCCATAAAAATGACCCTTCTCCCCAAAATCCTCTACTATTTTCGAGCCCTGCCAATACCAGTTCGGAAGGACCACCTTTGTTCTCTGCAAAGCAAAATACTGAAATATATCTGGGGTAATAAGGGATACCGCCTACCACAAAACACGCTCTTCCTACACAGACGCAGGGGGGGGTTGGGTTTGCCTAACCTCCACAAATACTACCTTGCAGCTCGCCTAGCCCAACTCTCCTCGATCTACTCCAAATACGAGAAACTGGATTGGCAGGCCATAGAACGCTGTTCTGTACCCTCCTTTACACTAGATTTTCTATTATGGTGCCCGCCCAAAGCCAGGCCGCCCATCATGTCCCCATCCCTATCTCACTCCTGCGCCCTATGGGACGGTCTTCGCAAAGAGCCTTCCCTAGTCTCCACTTTAAGACCCCTTGCTCACATGTTCCGTAATCATGACTTCCCCCCTGGTCTGGACATTGAGGCCTTCAGATGGTGGTTGGACAAGGGACTATACCGGATAGGTCACTTTTTCAATTCCAGGGGTCCGATTTCCCTAGCTTATTGTATCGAACACTTAGAGCTACCAGACACAGAGAGGTTCCGCTTCCAACAAATATCTCACTTTTTGAACTCACTTTGGAAAAACAAACCCCTTCCTCCTTCCTTTACTGAATATGAAGCCTGGTGTGGTAGGATCGGGGAGCAGAGGGGTGGTATTTCAGTGATCTACGCGGCTCTCACATCCCCAACGGGCAAATCCCCCTATATGACGGCATGGGAATCTGATCTCCAGACCTCTGGCAGTCTTGAAACCTGGCAGCTGGCCCTAGCCAGATCCTTTCGTGGGATCCAAAACACCTCACTAATGGAGGCTAGCATCAAATTGATAACCAGGTGGTACCTCACTCCAGTCAGGCTAGCCAAAATATACCCCACGGCTAACCCCTTATGTTTCAGGGGGTGCCAACTTCGTGGCTCCATGATCCACATCTGGTGGGAATCCCCTAGACTTCGATCGTTCTGGACTAAAATCTTCAACTTGATTTACTTAGTCACAGGCTGCCGGGTTCCGAGAACTCCAGAGGTTGCGTTACTCAATACCCCTGTTCCTTTGATGTCTGGTAACACTCAGAAACTAACTTATTTTATCCTATTAGGAGCCAAAATTGCGATTGCCTCCGCATGGAAGCAACCCAGACCCTCCTTCCTCGCAGTTAAGAGGAAGATATCGTGGATAATGTCCCAAGAAAAACTGTCAGGTATTCTGTTAGATACCACACCTAAATTCCGAAAGGAGTGGGACCCTTGGGCCCGTTATTTGGGAATCTCTCTGCTGCCTGGGGTACCCCCAGGCTCTCCTCTAGTGACCAGACCTCACCCCTAAAGCGCCCCCTCTTACATTGAATGCTAAACATTCTCCCGCTATAACCTTCCACCCTTTCAGGACATAGCTTACATCCCCTTACCCCTCTGTCCTCTTCTTCTCCTCCTCTCTTCTTTTCTCTGTCCTTCTAGACGTTCTTAGTTTTTGGTTTGCTCAACAGAGCTGTAATTGACAGGTTCACCGTACAGTCCAATTTAATGTTGCGGTGCCCACTGCGGACGGTCCTCCAACTGTTTTATCCCTCTGAGAGGGGGGGGCCTGGGAGGATACTCCCTCATCCTGGCACAGCAAGTTCCCTATTAGGGGTGTCGGGATGGGGGCTCCTGGGGGCTACCCCTAATGGTTCTATTTGGTGGGCTCTCCCTGGGGGGTCACCCTCTGTTTACCTCTATTTTATTTAGCCCCTCAATGAGGAAGGGCATGCCGACTGTACCCTTTTGATAGTGTCTGTCTTTCACTAATGTCTCCTGTTTTCATTACTTACATTGTGACAGCAGGCCCTCCCTGCTGCAGATTGTTTATATACTGTTATACGTATGTAAGTGCCTTTATCGTAAAATAAAATATTTTGAAAGTAAAAAAACACAAAACAACACACATGCAAAGCACACACCAGTGCACATTATCACACACCCCTGCTGGTGTGAACGGGCCCTTAATGAGTTCTGACTATCACAATGTTTTATTTACATGTCACTAACATCTTACACTAAAGAATTATTGATGATACACATAGATCCCTAGAGATCCATTTCCATAGAATTTCTTTAAAAAGCAATTTTGTTGTATTCTTATATTGATGCAGGAAAGAATATGTCAATCCACTGTACATTCTATGGCAACACAATTAACATTTTCCACTGCAGAGCTTGTAAAAAGAACATGCTTCTCATATTTTGCTGAAGGCAAACTTCATTGAAGAACTTTCTGTCACACAGTCTTAAGTTTGGTACACACCATAAGAAAATCGGGCAAACGTTTGTCCGATTTTTCTCAATGTTTCACAGCAAATCGGAACTGATGAAAAAAAAATTTCTATGAAAATTCCCACGAATATTTTCGTATGACAAAGGCTTTTTTTGTTGTTTATTGTTTCTGATCATGCACAGTCTTTCTTTTGAGATTTTTCTTACGAAAATCGCAACAAAAACAGTACACATTAAATGAAAATCATTCATTCTGTTCCCATATGAGAAAAACTTTGGAGTTCGTCCCTTCGGGAATTTCCCTACGGAAATTCGGAATCGGCTGTGGAAAGTTGTGTACACACTATACAAAAATCGTACGAAAATTCTGTGGATAAAAATGTTCACCCAATTTTCCTATAGTGTGTACAAGCCATACACACACACACATATTTTCATTTACAGTACACTGTAGGCAAATAAGGAAGCGCACAGAGAAATATTGATGTGCATGGCATATTAACCCATAAAATCCAATTAATAATCACAATCAGCAAAAGAAAATCTGATCAATCTTGTGGGTAATAAACAAGAGTAAATTACAACCACATGCCACTAGGGATGAGTGAACTGAGCAAAGTTGGATTCATAAGACATTTAATTAACCCAGCAGAAGCATACAGCACCTGTACCTGTGCACTGCTGCTACTCACAGAGCGCCAGAGACAGCAGCCAAACATGCTGGTGATGTCAGGACCAAGAGGCAGGGAACAGTTAGAGCTGGCTGGCACAAGAAGCCTCTGACACTCCTGGAAGTGTCAGAGCTTGATGAAAACTGCAGTACTAAATTGCTATGGCAAGGGCAGCAACAGTGCAGATTTGAATTTATGTGAGCAGCTTGGAAAGTGTTTAGGGTATCAGTGTGAAGGTATATCTTTTAGCAAAAACAAACATTATTTTATAATACATAATGTTAGTTTACTTTCAAAAATAGTTTGACATAAAAAATGGCAAATTCCTCCAGCTGACAACTGGTTAAAGAAGAGTTGATTTGTGCAATTTTCTCTGAGAGACATCCATAAGAAAAGCTTTTAGAGGTGCCCGAACAAAAAATGGAAGCAATAAAATGGAAGTTTATAACTATAACTAATATTTGTTTGCTGGAGACTTTACTATAGCTCTAGAAATGAATGGGTGGAGATTGGAGAAATGAAACTACAAAGCATATTGAAATGTTGGTGCATATTGCTTCAAGATTGTATCTCCTAAGAGCAGATATTGTCTGAAAGAGAAACCTATGTAGATATGACATAGACAGCAGATAATCTCACTTTGTATAGGGTGGGGAATGGCTTAGAACCCTTTACTATGGAGGATATTTACCCTAACCAACTGTCCAAGACAGACACATCAGGAAGGTAATTGATGTCTCTTGAACGTGAAATAATAGCTTCTTAGACTGCTGTCACCAGAACATGTCTTGAGTAAAAAAATTACCCTCACTACCTGTTTCAGTGACAACCATACAATATTGAATTTCCCATTATAACAAATAAGGACAAATAGGGAAGGTAAAGCACCTCTGGGGGGACACACTGAAAGCAATACCTTTTAGAGATACCCTGTTGTGTTGTTATGGATATTTAGGTGATATTATAGCAAATGTAGTGGTTTGGTTAGATTGCATAGTTTGATTTTTTACGATCCTGTGCTGTGTTAAGAAGCCAAGTTCCATCCATTGATATGCAAATAAAACAGTCAGATTGGGGTAGGAGCTAAGCAGAGGACAGGATATGATGTAAGGGGAAGTTGGGGGGGGGGGGGGGGGGTTCGAATTTTGATAGAAGCATGCAGGCAGACAAAAACAAGACATGGCTGCTAGAAGCTGGAGGACTTTGGAGAAAGTTGTTGGACTCTGAGAAAAGAATCATGAAGGACATTATATCTTGATGCCATCTCTAAGTTGAGTAACTGTTTAGTTTACTTATTACATACGTATTGAACACATGCATTTTGCGAGAAAGGATAATTGGCTTGTGCATGTTATAGGCATATTGTCTAACTATGAATTAACTAATTAATTCATTAATTAGGTAGCATGTGTTGCTATGAATATGTAGGTGATTTTATAGGAAAGCTATTTGTTAGAAAAGTTTTAAATGTTTATTGTGTGACTATTAGAAAAACAATAACCCTGAGACTGATTTTTAAAACTTATTTCTGAGCACATTGTTGTATTAACTTGTTGTATTGTTTTGTCTTAACTAACTCCATAGTAAGCTGTAGGATGACTAGGTTTAACTATATATGGTAGCATAAGATTGTAAAGGAAACACTGATTAGCCAAAATAAAGTACCATCGTGTACCAGGCACGCTATCTATGTTTCCTCAGCCAATAGAAGCGTAGAGGTGGTATCATAGTAGGTATGAGGAGGGGGGAGACACATTCTTTGGTGGGACTCTTACTGCAACTTCTGCCTTGTAAGCTTGTCTCCCTTTTGTGGGCCACATCAGAAATAAATTGTCTGCTTCTCAATACATCTGGAGTTTTGACTGATCGCAAGAGAAGATTCCTAACAGTATTTGTTTGGTTAGATTACATAGTTATATTTTTTTAAGATCATGTGCTGTGCTAAGAAGCCAGGCCCCCCCCCCCCCCATTGATATACAAATAAACCAGTCGATTGGTTTAGAACAGGAATATGCAATTAGCGGACCTCCAGCTGTTGCAGAACTACAAGTCCCATGATGCATAGCAAGACTCTGACAGCCACAAGCATGACACCCAGAGGCAGAGGCATGATGGGACTTGTAGTTTTGCAACAGCTGGAGGTCCACTAATTGCCTATCCCTGGTTTAGAAGCTAAGCAGAGGACAGGATATGATGTAAGGGAAAGTTGGGAAGTTGGGGGGGGGTTAGGATTTTGAAAGAAGCATGTGTGCAGACATAAGAGTGTTGTTTTGGAAGACTTATTCAGCGTATACACTGTCAGACTTTCCGAAGACAAATGTGTGTAGCGTCGGTAATCCTAACGAGTACGCGCTATATATTTAAATTTTGTTTTTGACCAAAACTGTAATGAGTTTTGGGACTAATTGTGCTAAATTATACTTTGGCATCAGTTTGGCTAGGCTGTATAGAAGTTCTGCCTGGTCATAGGTGGGGTTGTACACCTGTGGGAGTCTATAGAACGCAGTCTGGTTGGACACATTGGGTACCAATTTATATCTCGGAACCAATCAGTGGGCGCGTTTGTCTCACTGCATAATCCGGGATGGGGTACTTAAGGTGCTGAAGTCACGTGGTTTGGGGTTCCGGTCCAGAAGTTGTTGCCAACTCCATGATTACGCCCCTTTCCGAAAGTCCCCCGCTGCCTGCTGGGAAACACACAGATCCCAGAGGCAGCGGGTCCATCCTCATTGCACAGCGCGACTCGCGCATGCGCAGTAGGGAACCGGGAAATGAAGCCGAAAGGCTCCACTTCCTGATTCCCATACCCAAGATGGCGGCGGCAGCACCCGAGAGACGATCGAGAGATCGGCTTCGGGTGCCGGCATCGCGGGCGCGCTGGACAGGTAAGCGTCAATATTTTAAAAGTCAGCAGCTGCAGTATTTGTAGCTGCGGGCTTTAAAAAATAAAATAAAAAATGCGCACTCCCGGCAGACTCCCACTTTAAGTCCTTCCAGCAGAGCAAGTAATAACTTTTTTTCTGCAGTTAGTGTCCTGCCACCCTACATAACAAAAGTTAGGGATTGATTGATAACAATGTGAGTTGACTTGTAGTGAACTGGACCTTAATTTGCATTTCTTCCATTATAAATAAGCATAGGCCCTGTTGTTGCTGACAAACAAGTCCTCATGAATAGGCTTGTGCAATTTGTTTCGTAACGAATCGAAATTCGCCCGAATTTTGCATCTTTCGGACATTCGGATGCATCCAAATGTCCGAATAAAAAAATAACTAATTACAATGAATACGAAAGAAATATAACGAATGAATTTGAATGAATTCGACATGATTCTAAATTATTTCAACCGCATTCGAAATTATTTCAACATGATTCGACATTATTTCAACTGCATTCGAAAATATTTTGTGACCCGACTTTAGGGCCATGTATCTCGGGATCACTTGGTGCTAGACACTTCAAATTTGGATATGTTGTAGTGCTAGTATTATTGTGTTTGCATACCAAATTTGGAGTTTAGCTATAAGTGACCCCAAGATATGTGGCCCCAAAATCGGGTCGCAAAATGTTATTAGTTATCAGAGCAGAGAATAACATTTTGCGACCCGATTTTGGGGCCACATATCTCGGGGTCACTTATAGCTAGAAACCCCAAATTTGGTATGCAAACACAATAGTATCCAACATACAACATATACAACATATACAAATTTGGAGTTTCTAGCACCAAGTGACCCCGAGATACATGGCCCTAAAGTCGGGTCACAAAATATTTTCGAATGCAGTTGAAATAATGTCGAATCATGTTGAAATCATTTCGAATCCGGTAGAAATATTTTCGAATTTGGTTGAAATATTTTCGAATGTGGCCGATTTTTCGAATTCGGTAGAAAACTAAACGAAATCCGAAAACGAATTTAAGGAAGTTAACGAATATAACTAAACGAAATGAATAAATTAACGAATTAAAACGAAACGAAACTAAACTAATTTTTTCCTTTTGCACATGTCTACTCATGAAGGGTTTTTTTGGACCCCCAAAACATGTTGGATAATTTTTTGACTGTCCCTCTGACTTTTATTGAAATAACTTAGTATCTGTACCTTAAAAGCCCCATACACACTATCAGATTGTCTGCTGATTTTTTCCATCAGATTTACCAAAACCATATAATATGAGGTCAAACCTTAGGGGTTTCAATGTGTATGCAATCAGGCAGGCCCTTGTACTACATGGTTTTGGTAAACCTGAAGGAAAAAATCAGCAGACAATCTGATAGTGTGTATGGGGCTTTAGAAGTTGTGTGGTACTGCTATTTATGTTATAGGTACATTAGACTACAAGCCAAGAAGACTGTATAAATCCTGTATAAATGGGGTGTAGAAACTGCCTGCCCAGAAACCAGACTACATACTGTATATATATCAGACCAAAATAAAGGACAAATGAGGGATAGTCCCTTGAAACCAGGGACAGTTAGGAGCTATGACCTAGTCAGAGAAGAACGTACCTTCTGCTTGTTTTTTTAGCAGACTGGATCAGATTGGAGGTAGGCAGGTGTATACGGACACAAGTCCATTTTCATCCACTAGGGGTGAATAGGCTGTCCAGTCAGGTCCACCTGAAAAACTGACAGGGGGTCCTGATTGGACTCCTCATGTGAAAGAAGCCATAGTCAGCCTAAAAGCCAGACTTATTGTAATATGATAGCTGCTACATACAGATATTTCGAAGTCATTTATATTATGAGTCACTGCAGAGAGATTTCCAAACATCTGTAAATCAAATTAAAGAATTTGTGTAAGGCCCCTTTCACATTTGGCGACATGAAAGTCTTGTAATTTTACCGCAATTTTTCTATGCAATTTTAATGCGATTTGAAGCAATGCCTGTGTAATATTGAGGTCTATGGACCTCAAGTCACATCAAAGTCAGACCAAAGTAGTACTACTTTGAAGTCGCTGCAACATGAAGTTGCACAGATATGAATGGTACGACTTGTCCTGCGACTTTGCAGTCCAAAGTCGCAGGACAAGTTGCACAAGTGTGAAAGGGGCCTAACCAGTTGCAGTCATGGACATTTCATTTGGTTTTCGCTTGCCTCTTTTGCAAGCAAAACAAAAAGCCCAATGTCCAATAAAGATTTCTACTGATACTAGAAAGTAGTGTAGGTATGCTGGTCTGTGGTCTCATATAACTTGCTGAATATTGATAATTAGTGAGGGGCGAACAGTTCAGCCTGAACATGAGTTTGGGCCGAACATTGGCTGTTTGCCCCATTCGGGGAACACCTGAATTTGCAGGACTTCTGGCCGTTGTTTGCACCTGCAACACACTGCAGGCTGCACAGTGCATTCTGCGCCCTATATGGGCAAAGCATATGGGTGAAACTTTGTAAAGCTGGTTATTAAGGAGCGTGGCCGACACTAACCCAGCTTGTTCTACAAATATATTTCAGGACTTCACCTTTTTTTTTTCAATAGACTTTATTGAAAGAGTTAAACAATACAAGACATGGTACGCATGACAGGACAATGTCCCCTGTCACCTGCATTCAACATTTTCAATATAAGGCACCTGAGTCTGGAAATATAGATCAAGAGCAAATTACAGTTTGATACCCTTTAATTTAATGAGAGAGAGAAGATATTAAGGGGTGTGTTCCTTATAAAGTATTTGGTGACCCCTGTGGTAGGAGAATGAGCTATCAAAGTGTCTATTTCTTCCTGGGGCAATATAGAATACATGAAGGTCTTCCATATCAGATAGAAGTGTTTCCCGGAAGTATTGTGGTTCAGGTCTGTGGTTATATTATTTCCCTGTAGAGTAGCAACAGTAAAACCCATTTACAGTGGTGTGAAAAAGTGTTTGCCCCCTTCCTCATTTCCTGTTCCTTTGCATGTTTGTCACACTTAAGTGTTTCGGAACATCAAACCAATTTAAACAATAGTCAAGGACAACACAAGTAAACACAAAATGCAATTTGTAAATGAAGGTGTTTATTATTAAAGGTGAAAAAAAATCCAAACCATCATGGCCCTGTGTGAAAAAGTGATTGCCCCCCTTGTTAAAACATACTATAACTGTGGTTTTCCACACCTGAGTTCAATTTCTCTAGCCACACCCAGGCCTGATTATTGCCACACCTGTTCACAATCAAGGCATCACTTAAATAGGAGCTGCTTGACACAGTAAGGTCCACCAGAAGATCCTTAAAAGCTACACATCATGCCGAGACCCAAAGAAATTCAGGAACAATTGAGAAAGAAAGTAATTGAGATCTATCAGTCTGGAAAGGGTTATAAAGCCATTTCCAAAGCTTTGGGAATCCAGCGAACCACAGTGAGAGCCATTATCCACAAATGGCGAAGACATGGAACAGTGGTGAACCTTCCCAGGAGTGGCCGGCCGCCCAAAATTACCCCAAGAGCGCAGCGACGACTCATCCAAGAGGTCACAAAAGACCCCACAACAACGTCCAAGGAACTGCAGGCCTCACTTGCCTCAGTTAAGGTCAGCGTTCATGCCTCCACCATCAGGAAAAGACTGGGCAAAAATGGCCTGCATGGCAGAGTTCCAAGGAGAAAACCACTGCTGAGCAAAAAGAACATCAAAGCTCGTCTCAATTTCTCCACAACACATCTTGATGATCCCCAAGACTTTTGGGACAACATTCTGTGGACCGATGAGACAAAAGTGGAACTCTTTGGAAGGTGTGTGTCCAAGTATATCTGGCGTAGAAGGAACACTGCATTTCATAAAAAGAACATTATACCAACAGTAAAATATGGTGGTGGTAGTGTGATGGTCTGGGGCTGTTTTGCTGCTTCAGGACCTGGAAGACTTGCCGTGATAAAAGGAACTATGAATTCTGCTGTCTACCAAGAGATCCTGAAGGAGAATGTCCGATCATCTGTTCGTGGTACTCAAGCTGAAACAAACTTGGGTTCTGCAGCAGGACAATGATCCTAAACACACCAGCAAGTCCACCACCGAATGGCTGAAGAAAAACAAAATGAAGACTTTGGAGTGGCCTAGCCAAAGTCCTGACCTGAATCCTATTGAGATGTTGTGGTATGACCTTAAAAAGGCCGTTCATGCTCGAAAACCCTCTAATGTAACTGAATTAGGACAATTCTGCAAAGATGAGTGGGCCAAAATTCCTCCAGGACGCTGTAAAAGCCTCATTGCACGTTATCGCAAACGCTTGGTTGCAGTTGTTGCTGCTAAGGGTGGCCCAACCAGTTATTAGGTTTAGGGGGCAATCACTTTTTCACACAGGGCCATGATGGTTTGGATTTTTTTTCACCTTTAATAATAAACACCTTAATTTACAAATTGCATTTTGTGTTTACTTGTGTTGTCCTTGACTATTGTTTAAATTGGTTTGATGTTCCGAAACACTTAAGTGTGACAAACATGCAAAGGAACAGGAAATGAGGAAGGGGGCAAACACTTTTTCACACCACTGTAATCTGTGAGACTTTCAGTCTGAGAAGTACATTTTTTAAAAATGGCTCCCCTGGCCACTAAGAGGCAAATTAGACTCTAGTCCTTGTGTGGTGTGTGGATATTTGAGGACCATGTTAGGAGTTGTTTGTCCCAATAGCCAAAAATTAGAAGGAAGGGGTCCTTTGGAAGTTGAAGTAGGGTAACCCCATTAATGTTGGATATGACTTGGTTCCAGAAGGTAGATATATGGGTTAGGGAAGGTTTTGGCTGGTGACAGAGAGGGCAGGAGGCGGCCTGTGGGTTGTTTTTTCGGATAAAAAGGGTATGTAAGTTTGATGAAGTAGTTTCATTGGTGATTCTCTCCAAGATTCACTGGGGATCAGCTGAAGGACTTTGTTGTAGCCTTGCAGTAGTTTGTTGAGTAAATTAGCATCCGTAAAACCTCTGCCCCAGTTTGTCACTGATGTGGAAGATAGGGGAGGAGTAGCGTCAATGATCAAAGGTATATATATATATGTCTGAGATAGTATACAGACCATTTGTAAGTAGAAGGTCTAGTAGAGTTCTTCAGAATCTGTGACTTTCTGTCCCACATGGGGCATGGATGAAGCTGATACATTGTTAGTAATAGAAACTATGGGACTTAGGTAAGGAGAATTTGCTGGCTATGGCAGCAAAGGAGTGAGGCGTTCCAGACTCCAGATCATACAGGGACGAGAACTCAGTAAGACTCTTGTGTTGTCATAGGGAGAAGATTTTGTTGTCTATCCCCGAGGGGAACATAGGGTTGCCTTGAATTGGTAGATATCTGGAAATTTAGTGACTGGGGCTGTATCTCTTAAAAAAAATGTTGTGTTGCAGGTCTGGATAAACAGATTTCCATTTGCAGTGCAGCAGAGCTGCTAGAGAATATGGGTGGACCATAATTGCTTTCATAGGATAGTTAGAGTAGCAGGAGGCCTTAGAGAACCAGTTTAGACCTATTTGTACTATCTTAAATAGGTGACATCTCCCCAGAAGCGAAAGAGGCAGATCCATTCAGCTCTCCAGTTCTTGTGTGATTTTTTTTTTATTAGAGGGGGAGAGTTTAGAGTGTATAGAGTGGACAGAGTTTTGCCTATATTGATGCCTAGATAGGTTATGTGTGACTTAGCTACCGTGAAGAGTGGGTGGTGAATCCCCAAATTTAGCTCTCCACTTTTGAAGGTCAGGTGAGAAATCTGGGAATATAGACACCCTGCTGTTGTACATTATATTGCCCATTTATCTAGCTCTGCGTGTTATAGTCACTTTATCCTTGTAGTAAAGCATTTTTGCCAATAAAGGCCTCGGGGGAGCTCCAGGTTGAGGGAGCCTAGTGGGGACCCTGTGTGCTCTCTCTATTGCAATAAATGGTGTAAAGGACTCCTGCCCAAATGTATCTCGAAACCACTTTTCCAGGAAAACAGCTGGGTCTGCACCTTCACTTTGCTCAGGAAGCCCCACTATCCGTACATTCTTTCTTCTCATCCTGTTTTCCATTTAATTCATTTTACTCTCTTGTTTGACCATCTGCTCTCTTATAGCTCTCATCTCCCATTTGAGGGGGGTCAGCCCACTCTCCCCTCCAAGGCAGTAGTCCTCTTCCGGGCCTTTTATAAGTCATGCCTGACAAAGGAAAGCTCTTCCTGAATTGTTCTAAGTTGGACAGTCATTTCATTCAGGGAAACTCTGCAGGAATTAACTGGCTGCAGGACCTCTTTCAGTGATGGCTCAGGGTCCCCTGAAGCTCCAAACCCAGGCGGTGACCCTAGGGTCTCTTCCACCTCCTGTCCCTGGAGCTTCCCACCTAGCTCGCTCACCTCCATTGGCATTGGTACTTGGCTCTGTCCTTGACTTTTTCTTACCCCTGTAGCCCCAGCCTGCTGGTTGGGTTGTGGCTGTTGACTCTGTAGGGTGTTTTTTTGGGGTGGTTAAATTCAAAATACTAACCACAACATACAAAGCCATTCACAACTCTGCCCCGCTACATCATCAATCTTGTCTCCAAATATCACCCAAACCGTCCTCTCTGCTCCTCCCAAGACCTCCTACTCTCAAGCTCCCTCATCTCCTCCTCCAATGCTCTTCTCCAGGATTTCTCCAGGGCCTCTCCTATCCTCTTGAACTCACTACCTCAACCTTTCCAGCTATCCCCTACTCTTGCTACCTTCAGGCAATCACTGAAAACTAATCTCTTCAGGGAAGCCTATCAAGCTTCTAACTAATCTTTTACTACTTCCATCAGCTCATTCCCCACAGTTACAAGCTTTTGTACCACCTGTCCCACCCTATTAGACTGTAAGCTATTCTAAACAGGGCCCTTTTAATCCTCTTATTTTTTTTTGTATTATAACTTTTGTATTATATCTTTAAGGGCGGCACAGTGGTGTAGTGGTTAGCACTCTCACCTAGCAGTAAAATGGGTCACAGCTTACCATTGGAGTTTAAAGAGAAAGAGACTGATATGAGTCAGGCCACAGAGGGTCCTTTCCTTGTTTTAAAATGAAAATTATGAGAGCCTTATTCATTGATTGTGGTAGTGTTATCTCTTTAAAGGCTGTATTAAAAATCGTTAATAACTCTGGGAGCAGAACCTCCTCATAGATTTTATATATTTCTGCCAGTAGGTCATTAGCACCCAGAGCCTTATTAGTAGAGGTGGCTGATAAAGCCTGTTCTTTCAAGGAGTTATAGGGGCTTCCAGCATAAATTGGTACTGTTCAGATAGAGAGGGAAGAGTAACGGAATCCAAATCATTACTCAGGTCATCAACATAGGATACTTTTCTGCTACAGAAATCTAAGAAGAAGTTTCTAAAAGCATGAGCAATCTCAAGGGAGAGACACTGTATGTTCCATACCATCAGTCAATTAATTATATATGCTGATCACTTTTGTGGCTTTGCTTTTGTGGCCAGTAGTTACCCTGTGCATTCTCCCTCCCAAAACAAGGCTGACTCAGGAAGAATCTTTTATTCTCTATTTTAATTAATGAGGGATTTAAAGGACTACTACTGGTGGTCTGACCAAAGGGATTGGTTATCACATGATCTTTATTGAAGTTCTAACTGTGGACAGTGCCATTTTAGACTTCCAACATCAATTGCTTAAGGAGGAGCAGCAGTCTGCTCACATAATTTGTAATAAAAACATATTTGCCATTCTGAAGCTTCCCTCCAACCACTGCATATTTTTTTTATATATACTGTGATTCTGTATTTGCCAAATATGCTGCAGAAATCTCCCTCCACTGAGTCTGACTGCAATCATTTTAACTGTGGGCAGCCGAATCTTCTGCCTGTTAACTTTCTGGATTTATACAGACACACACCTCCAGCTTTGCAGCTCTCATTGGCCCTCTTATGATTCATCCCCCCTCCCTTCCTGGCAAATGCTCACAAGAGTGAGAGATAGAGAGCTGTGCATGATGTCATAAGCCTAGGCTTTTCGCCAGACAAGAGACAGGAAGTGAGCTGTATAAGTTATTTACTTGCAGAAAAAAAAAATGTTTTACTATCCAAAGTTAAAACAACAAGAGCAGAAGATTTAATAGAATAGATAAAAAATGACCGACATTCTGCTTTAAGGATGACAGTGCTAAGCACCACATGAGTGATTTTACTAAAAGTTAAAAAGGTGACCCTCTACATGCCGAGTTGGAAAAAGTATTTTTCTTGTCAGAACACTATTTAATGGAGGTATTCAAATGTATTTGTAATGTTGAAAAAAATTGTTAACTTAAACCTAGATTCACATTGAATTATTGCTTAGTGCATGGAATTCAGTGAAGATCCCATTTGCATGTAGTTGCAGAGGGCAATGGCATACATTAGTAAGAGTCCTCTAAGAGTGCTCTAGATTATTGTACATATCCACATGATGTGAACTTCAGATCTAGCTTTACAAAAACACTTGCAGTATATTAGTAGCAGGGGTAGAGGGTATGTGTACCTCAAGTACAGTCCAAGAGTATTGTAGTATATTTCTCCTTATACAGAAAGTCGAGCAAACAAGCAAAAGTTCTGGGATAATGAATGGTTAACTTCATAAATCAAATCACAGTTAAAAATGTGCTTGCATAAAATCTTAGCTATTCTTTCTTAAAAGTTTATTTTTTAAGAGGAGCATTGGAAGTACAAGCAGTTCAACGAAGGAAGAATGTTAAATACAAAGATGCACTTGATTAACAAGTACACCCCTTCTCAGTTAAACAGATTGTACTAATGAATCACATTTTGGTAGTTTGTTGTCAGAGTGGGTCTAAGATACTTGACAATCAGAAGAAATATGGAATCCTGTTGATAACGAGCTGCATGAATTAATAATCAGGATATGGTGTACCACTGTATATTTTCCTTTATAAAACAAAGATTTATATATACTGTATACAGCATATACTGTATCCGGGTTTCTCAACCAGATTTCCTGCAGAGGTTGCTAGGTATTTCTTGAGCAGTAAGCAAGTTTTGCATCTCATTTTAGCTTTTTTTTTGTTTTTTGGGGGGGGGGGAGCCAGAGTGGGGTATTCTTCCCAAATGTAAGGAACATCGTTCTTACTGATCATCATACTAACGTACTTTGAGCTGTACATAATTATTAGCAGGTGTTCCCTGAAGAATATATATATATATATATATATACATGCATACACATACACACAGGTGGTGCTTACTTGTTTATGCCCAGGGGACAGTTTCTTAGCCCTTGTACACACGGTCGGAGATTCCGACGGAATGTGTCCTATCAGACCGTTTTGTCGGATATTCCGACTGTGTGTGGTCTTCATCGGACTGTTTCCATCGGAATATCCGACGGACCAACTTTTCCAACTTGCCGGTAAAATTTTCGGACAAAATGCTCCGATTGGACATACTCCGATCATGTGTAGCCTACTCCGACGGCAAAAGTGCCACGCATGCTCA
Source organism: Lithobates pipiens (assembly GCF_037356315.1). Classification (NCBI taxonomy): domain Eukaryota; kingdom Metazoa; phylum Chordata; class Amphibia; order Anura; family Ranidae; genus Lithobates; species Lithobates pipiens. The sequence continues at coordinate 71,972,780 of NW_027507790.1, forward strand.
GATCAAATTCCTAGACTAAAGCAATTGGCTACTAGCCTGAATGTAGTCCTGTCATAAGGAAATAACGTCATCACGTTATGTACAATCGTATTTTCCGTCAACTTTGTCCGACCGTGTGTATGCAAAAGTTTCGGACAAAATCCATTAGACAAAATCCGTCGGACAAAATCCAACGGATTTGGTTGTCAGAATTAGTGATGGACGAACTTCCGACGGGACGTTTCGCGAACGCGAAACGCGAACGGACACAAACGTTCGCGAAAACGACCGTTCGCCGCGGGCTCCATTGACTTCAATGGGAGGCGAATTTCGCAAACCTTTAGGTCGAATTTGCGGCCACGGGGTAATTATTAGGGGGTAGCACGTAGTCCCACCACCTGGACAATAGCATAATACATGTATGAGGTGAATTTGGGATCGATAACTACAAGCATTTTTTTTTTATTTGGGAAATTGTTCTGACAATTCAGGACTATGGAGCTAATGAAGGCAATGGAGGAGAGGGAAGGTCAGGGACCAGGGTAGGCAAACAAGAGGGTGCAGGAGATACAGAGCACTGACAGCAGCACCGTAATACAGAGCACTGACATCAGCACCGTGACATACAGCGCTGACAGCAGCTCCGTGACATACAGCGCTGACAGCAGCTCCGTGACATACAGCGCTGACAGCAGCTCCGTGACATACAGCGCTGACAGCAGCTCCGTGACATACAGCGCTGACAGCAGCTCCGTGACATACAGCGCTGACAGCAGCACCGTGACATACAGCGCTGACAGCAGCTCCGTGACATACAGCGCTGACAGCAGCTCCGTGACATACAGCGCTGACAGCAGCTCCGTGACATACAGCACTGACAGCAGCTCCGTGACATACAGCGCTGACAGCAGCTCCGTGACATACAGCGCTGACAGCAGCACCGTGACATACAGCGCTGACAGCAGCTCCGTGACATACAGCGCTGACAGCAGCTCCGTGACATACAGCGCTGACAGCAGCTCCGTGACATACAGCGCTGACAGCAGCTCCGTGACATACAGCGCTGACAGCAGCTCCGTGACATACAGCGCTGACAGCAGCTCCGTGACATACAGCGCTGACAGCAGCTCCGTGACATACAGCGCTGACAGCAGCTCCGTGACATACAGCGCTGACAGCAGCTCCGTGACATACAGCGCTGACAGCAGCTCCGTGACATACAGCGCTGACAGCAGCACCGTAAGCAGCCCCAGGAGGAAGTCAGCACAGCACAGGGATGGTGTGATCCCCTCATAATAAGAACCCCCAGGAGGAAGTCAGCACAGCACAGGGATGGTGGGAGCCCCTCATAATAAGAACACCCAGGAGGAAGTCAGCACAGCACAGGGATGGTGGGAACCCCTCATAATAAGCAGCCCCAGTAGAAATATGACACCGCTCAACCTCTTCAAAGAGGAGGGTAGGGGCATATAGTACGGTGTGCTTTTTTGGGTCAGGGAAGTGAGCCAAATGAATTAAGAAGGTCTGTGTGCTTGATTCCAAAAATTGTTTATAGACATATACATGGTCTACTGATCACATGTGTTGAATTCCTCCGAGATCCATGCCTCATTCATTTTTAGAAATGTGAGGTAGTTAACACTGTGGTGAGCTAGGCGAGTACGCTTATCGGTCACAATCCCCCCTGCTGCGCTGAACGTCCTTTCGGACAGGACACTGGATGAGGGGCAAGCCAACAGTTCGATTGCAAATTGGGCAAGCTCTGGCCAGAGGTCAAGCCTGCCCACCCAGTAGTCTAGGGGTTCATCACTCCTCAGAGCGTCCACATCGGCCGTTAACCCAATGTAGTCGGACACCTGACGGTCTAGGCGTTCCCTGATGCTGGATCCGGATGACACCTGTCGATGGGTCGGCTGAAAGAATGACCTCATATCCGAAGTCACCAACACATCTTCAAACCGGCCTCTTCTTGCAGGCGCTGTTGGATTGGTACCCGCAAATCCTTCTCTGGGAGTGGGAATTGCTCCTCTGCCAGCGCACGCAAAAGCAGAATGCAGCATTTCTCGAAGCAAGGCCTGGAAGTGCTGCATTCTGACAGCCCTCTGCGACGGCGGTAACATTTCCGCCATTTTGTGTTTGTACCGGGGGTCTAAGTACGTTGCCACCCAGTACTGGTCCTTGACCCTCATGCTTTTTATACGGGGGTCCCTATTAAAACACTGGAGCATGAAGGCCCCCATTTGCACTAAAGTGGAAGCGGTGTGGTGGCCTGGCTCCTGCTCATCATCCAGGATAATGTCGTCCTCTTCATTCTCCTCTCCCCATCCTCGCACAACAGGGATCCCAGAAAGGTTTAAAGCATGCTCTTCTTGCTCCTGCTCATCCGCCCCGGCACCATCCTCCTCTGACTCCTCATCAGACTCCTGTTGTTGACTTGTCTCAGATAGAGTAGCCCCCCCTGGGAATTCATCCAGCATTGCGACTTCCTCATCTTCCCGCTCCTGCTCCTCCACAGCCTGATCAATGACATGACGCAATGCACGCTCCAGAAAGAAGGCATAAGGTACCATGTCACTGATGGCGCCATGGCTGCGACTGACCAGTTTGGTGATCTCCTCAAATGGCCGCAGAAGTCTGCATGTGTCGCGCATGAGCAGCCACTGGCGCGGTGAAAAAAAACCCAGCTCCCCAGAACCGTTTCTTTCGCAGAGTTCATACAGGTAGACGTTAACTGCACGTTTCTGCTGGAGCAGCCTATCAAGCATATAGAAGGTTGAGTTCCATCGCGTCGGGCAATCGCAAATAAGACGTCTGACCGGCAGATGGTGTCGCCGCTGAATGTCAGCAAGGCGAGCCATGGCCGTGTAAGATCTTCTGAAATGGGCCGAGATTTTCCTTGCCTGCCGCAAGATGTCCTGGACCCCAGGGTATTTGACAAGGAATCGCTGCACGACCAAGTTTAAGACGTGTGCCATGCACGGCACGTGCGTGATTTTGCCCTGTTTCAATGCGCTAAGCAGATTGGCACCGTTGTCACACACCACTTTACCAACTGTCAAATTGAGCGGTGTTAGCCACTCATCTGCCTGTGAACGCAAAGCTGAAAGGAGTGCCGGGCCAGTGTGGCTCTTTGCTTCCAGGCACAACAGACGCAGCACGGCATGGCAACGTCTCACCTGGCATGTGGAATAGGTTCTGGGGAGCTTGGGCGGTGCAGTGGAAGAGACGCTAGCAGCGGAAAAGGAGGAGGCAGCTGAGGAGGAGAGGGAGGAGGATGGAGTAGGAGGAGGAGAAGAAGAGTCAGGCCTGCATGCAATCCGTGGCGGTAAAACCAAATCTACACGGGTGCCACGGGTTACATGCTTGACGGCCGTCAGAAGGTTCACCCAGTGGGCAGTAAAACTGATATACCTTCCCTGCCCGTGTTTGCTAGACCACGTGTCTGTGGTCAGATGTATCTTGGCACCGACACTGTGTGCCAGAGATACATTCACTTGCCGCTGAACATGGCCATATAGCTCTGGGATGCCCTTCTCTGAGAAATACTTCCTTCCTGGGACCTTCCATTGTGGTGTTCCAATGGCCACAAATTTGCGAAAGGCCTCCGAGTCCACCAGTTTATATGGCAGTAGTTGGCGGGCTATGAGTTCTGACAAGCCAGCCGCCAACCGTTGGGCAAGAGGGTTATCCGGCGTCATCATTTTTTTACGCTCAAACATTAGGCCCACGGAAGCCTGCCTTTTTGCAGAAAAATGTGAGCTTGGCGTGATGGAAGGTGGAGTGGAGGACAATTGTGAGGAGAGAGGAGAAGGAGAAGTAGAAGACGAGGCTGGACGGTGAGAGCCTGCAGTGTGGCTTTGTGTGTTCCGTTGCTCCCACTGGGCTCGGTGATGGCTGCTCATGTGCCTTCTTAAGGCGGTCGTCCCTAGGTGAGTATTGGGCTTACCGCGACTAACGCGTTGACTGCAAAGATTGCAGATGGCAACGCTATTGTCAGCAGCGGACACGTTAAAAAAAGCCCACACTGCGGAGCCATGTGCCGGTGTCCTGGGAGCGCCAGATGTGACCGTACATGGTCGATGACTCGCTCCTGATACATTTGCAGTCTGCTTTGTCCCTGCTGTGCAATGTAAGTCATTGCTGCTTCTCCTCCCTATCTGCTGGTCCATATCTCCCTCTGAACTCCCCTCCTCTTCCTCTCTTGTGGGCACCCACGTGACATCACTAGACACGTCATCATCAACGTCACCTTCCCCACCGCTATAAGTAGAGTAGGCAGCAACACCGGGGACCAACCTCCTCCTTGGGCTGATCTGGGTACTGGCGTCAGACTGCTGAGTAGCGCTTGTTGCTACCTCCTCTTCCTGATCCAATACCAAGAGTGGCTGCGCATCAGAAATGTCCTCTTGATATGGATCGGAAAATAATTCCAGTGACTCAAGCGGAAGGTATGTGGTGGTGGTGGTGGTGGTCGTGTTGTTGGTGGTAGTGTCTTTGGGGGTGCACATAGCAGAGAGTGAAGAAGAGGGTGCAGATCGAGAGGATGAGGAGGGTGCAGAAGAGTAAGGCTGAGCGAGCCACTCAACCAAGTCTGGTGCATCCTTTAAAGTAATTGAACGCACCTTCTGCAACTTCCCACTTTGGCTCAAGCCTGTTGCTCCTGCCCTACCCCTACCACCCCTGCGGAAGGGCCTGCCTCTTCCTCTGCATGTCATTTTTTAAATGACCCTGTGACAAAACTCTTAGTCCCTATACCGCTGAAGGACTGCTGCAGTATAGGTGAGCGGTCAGCAGTGGTGCACGTCAACCCTATCTATTGTGGACCGATAGCGGTCCTTACAGAACAGCAGACTGTACCGCACTCAAGCCTATGTACCGTAGCACCCTATACCAAGTTACCAGTCCTTATAAGAACTTTTGTGGACCAAGCAGGTTGTGTATTAGTGTTTAGCAGACTGTACGTCAGTCCCTATACCGCTGAAGGACTGCTGCAGTATAGGGCAGCGGTCAGCAGTGGTGCACGTCAACCCTATCTATTGTGGACCGATAGCGGTCCTTACAGAACAGCAGACTGTACCGCACTCAAGCCTATGTACCGTAGCACCCTATACCAAGTTACCAGTCCTTATAAGAACTTTTGTGGACCAAGCAGGTTGTGTATTAGTGTTTAGCAGACTGTACGTCAGTCCCTATACCGCTGAAGGACTGCTGCAGTATAGGGCAGCGGTCAGCAGTGGTGCACGTCAACCCTATCTATTGTGGACCGATAGCGGTCCTTACAGAACAGCAGACTGTACCGCACTCAAGCCTATGTACCGTAGCACCCTATACCAAGTTACCAGTCCTTATAAGAACTTTTGTGGAACAAGCAGGTTGTGTGTTAGTGATTAGCAGACTGTACGTCAGTCCCTATACCGCTGAAGGACTGCTGCAGTATAGGTGAGCGGTCAGCAGTGGTGCACGTCAACCCTATCTATTGTGGACCGATAGCGGTCCTTACAGAACAGCAGACTGTACCGCACTCAAGCCTATGTACCGTAGCACCCTATACCAAGTTACCAGTCCTTATAAGAACTTTTGTGGACCAAGCAGGTTGTGTATTAGTGTTTAGCAGACTGTACGTCAGTCCCTATACCGCTGAAGGACTGCTGCAGTATAGGGCAGCGGTCAGCAGTGGTGCACGTCAACCCTATCTATTGTGGACCGATAGCGGTCCTTACAGAACAGCAGACTGTACCGCACTCAAGCCTATGTACCGTAGCACCCTATACCAAGTTACCAGTCCTTATAAGAACTTTTGTGGAACAAGCAGGTTGTGTATTAGTGTTTAGCAGACTGTACGTCAGTCCCTATACCGCTGAAGGACTGCTGCAGTATAGGGCAGCGGTCAGCAGTGGTGCACGTCAACCCTATCTATTGTGGACCGATAGCGGTCCTTACAGAACAGCAGACTGTACCGCACTCAAGCCTATGTACCGTAGCACCCTATACCAAGTTACCAGTCCTTATAAGAACTTTTGTGGAACAAGCAGGTTGTGTGTTAGTGATTAGCAGACTGTACGTCAGTCCCTATACCGCTGAAGGACTGCTGCAGTATAGGTGAGCGGTCAGCAGTGGTGCACGTCAACCCTATCTATTGTGGACCGATAGCGGTCCTTACAGAACAGCAGACTGTACCGCACTCAAGCCTATGTACCGTAGCACCCTATACCAAGTTACCAGTCCTTATAAGAACTTTTGTGGACCAAGCAGGTTGTGTATTAGTGTTTAGCAGACTGTACGTCAGTCCCTATACCGCTGAAGGACTGCTGCAGTATAGGGCAGCGGTCAGCAGTGGTGCACGTCAACCCTATCTATTGTGGACCGATAGCGGTCCTTACAGAACAGCAGACTGTACCGCACTCAAGCCTATGTACCGTAGCACCCTATACCAAGTTACCAGTCCTTATAAGAACTTTTGTGGAACAAGCAGGTTGTGTGTTAGTGATTAGCAGACTGTACGTCAGTCCCTATACCGCTGAAGGACTGCTGCAGTATAGGTGAGCGGTCAGCAGTGGTGCACGTCAACCCTATCTATTGTGGACCGATAGCGGTCCTTACAGAACAGCAGACTGTACCGCACTCAAGCCTATGTACCGTAGCACCCTATACCAAGTTACCAGTCCTTATAAGAACTTTTGTGGACCAAGCAGGTTGTGTATTAGTGTTTAGCAGACTGTACGTCAGTCCCTATACCGCTGAAGGACTGCTGCAGTATAGGGCAGCGGTCAGCAGTGGTGCACGTCAACCCTATCTATTGTGGACCGATAGCGGTCCTTACAGAACAGCAGACTGTACCGCACTCAAGCCTATGTACCGTAGCACCCTATACCAAGTTACCAGTCCTTATAAGAACTTTTGTGGAACAAGCAGGTTGTGTGTTAGTGATTAGCAGACTGTACGTCAGTCCCTATACCGCTGAAGGACTGCTGCAGTATAGGTGAGCGGTCAGCAGTGGTGCACGTCAACCCTATCTATTGTGGACCGATAGCGGTCCTTACAGAACAGCAGACTGTACCGCACTCAAGCCTATGTACCGTAGCACCCTATACCAAGTTACCAGTCCTTATAAGAACTTTTGTGGACCAAGCAGGTTGTGTATTAGTGTTTAGCAGACTGTACGTCAGTCCCTATACCGCTGAAGGACTGCTGCAGTATAGGGCAGCGGTCAGCAGTGGTGCACGTCAACCCTATCTATTGTGGACCGATAGCGGTCCTTACAGAACAGCAGACTGTACCGCACTCAAGCCTATGTACCGTAGCACCCTATACCAAGTTACCAGTCCTTATAAGAACTTTTGTGGACCAAGCAGGTTGTGTGTTAGTGTTTAGCAGACTGTACGTCAGTCCCTATACCGCTGAAGGACTGCTGCAGTATAGGGCAGCGGTCAGCAGTGGTGCACGTCAACCCTATCTATTGTGGACCGATAGCGGTCCTTACAGAACAGCAGACTGTACCGCACTCAAGCCTATGTACCGTAGCACCCTATACCAAGTTACCAGTCCTTATAAGAACTTTTGTGGAACAAGCAGGTTGTGTGTTAGTGATTAGCAGACTGTACGTCAGTCCCTATACCGCTGAAGGACTGCTGCAGTATAGGTGAGCGGTCAGCAGTGGTGCACGTCAACCCTATCTATTGTGGACCGATAGCGGTCCTTACAGAACAGCAGACTGTACCGCACTCAAGCCTATGTACCGTAGCACCCTATACCAAGTTACCAGTCCTTATAAGAACTTTTGTGGACCAAGCAGGTTGTGTATTAGTGTTTAGCAGACTGTACGTCAGTCCCTATACCGCTGAAGGACTGCTGCAGTATAGGGCAGCGGTCAGCAGTGGTGCACGTCAACCCTATCTATTGTGGACCGATAGCGGTCCTTACAGAACAGCAGACTGTACCGCACTCAAGCCTATGTACCGTAGCACCCTATACCAAGTTACCAGTCCTTATAAGAACTTTTGTGGACCAAGCAGGTTGTGTATTAGTGTTTAGCAGACTGTACGTCAGTCCCTATACCGCTGAAGGACTGCTGCAGTATAGGGCAGCGGTCAGCAGTGGTGCACGTCAACCCTATCTATTGTGGACCGATAGCGGTCCTTACAGAACAGCAGACTGTACCGCACTCAAGCCTATGTACCGTAGCACCCTATACCAAGTTACCAGTCCTTATAAGAACTTTTGTGGACCAAGCAGGTTGTGTATTAGTGTTTAGCAGACTGTACGTCAGTCCCTATACCGCTGAAGGACTGCTGCAGTATAGGGCAGCGGTCAGCAGTGGTGCACGTCAACCCTATCTATTGTGGACCGATAGCGGTCCTTACAGAACAGCAGACTGTACCGCACTCAAGCCTATGTACCGTAGCACCCTATACCAAGTTACCAGTCCTTATAAGAACTTTTGTGGAACAAGTGAGTTGTGAATGTTTAGCAGACTGCAGCAGAAGGGCAGCAGTCAAGTATAATATCCTTTCTATATTTGGAAGAAAGAATATTATACATGTACAAGCCTATTACTGTACCACTGATACCAGTCCTGAAAAGAACCTTTGTGGAACTAATAATAACAGCAAGTCTTTAAAATTACCCTCACTGCCTGACAACACTGCTTCCTTCCTGTCCCTATACAAATTGGCAAAAAAAGAGAACGATTAGTGGTTACTGGAACAGCTCTTTTGTGGACCTTGATAGTAACAGCTAATGATGATGATGATGATGATGATGATGAAAGACTAATCTGGCTGTCCCTGTAGCATACACCGTCCTTTCCCTTTCTCTAAACTAACAAAAGACACTCAGGCTGCTGCAAGAATCAGCAGCACAGCAAACCTATCAACACCTAACACCTATACCAGTCCTGAAAAGAACTTTTGTGTACCAAATAGCTAGTGGTTTATCTCTCCCTACTCCACACAGGAACCTGTCCCTATCTTAACAGAAGAAAGAATGTAAAATGGCCACCGGATCGGGTGTATTTATAGGTTAGGGGGAATGTACAAGTGTCCATGTGCTGTCATGTCTCAATTGGCTGTCCTGTATCACATGATAAACGTGTCACCAAAGGTTAAAGTTCTTGTATACATTAAACACGTAAGTCCGCCGCGGCGAACGACGGAAAAAGGCGTTCGAACGTGCGGACCGCGAATGTCGGAAATTCGCCGCGAAACGACCGCCGGGCGAACCGTTCGGCCATCACTAGTCAGAATGTCCGACCGTGTGTACAAGGGCTTAGAGAAATAGGGAATGAGCACAGAAACCTTGCCAGAGTTTGCCCGAAAAAATAAAACCCCTAGGCACATTAGCTTGCTTTTTTAGTTCGAATCATGGCACAAAAGTGAAATAGTGTGTGCCGTGTTCTGCTGGTTACCATGTAAAAAGAAAATGCCTCACTTAAAGGAAGAGGTTTATAGTCACTGATCATCAGCCAAGCTTGTATTGATTTGGTCGCAGTATTTTATCCCCTCTTTACATGGCACAATTATGGGCTATGAGCTGTTGATAACCTTTACTACAGATTTTCTCTTGAGAAAGACACTAATCAGTCTCAGAGTCAGAATACAGAAAGCTACTTTGCTCACCACTTCTAGGAGCCCACTTCAGGTGTTCTTCTGAACCATTCTTTTCTTTCTCCACATTGCATAAAGAAAGCATAGCATAGCAAAAGAAGGCTAAGAAGAAATGTTTTGCCTTTCTTTTCTATTTTAAAGTGAATGGGTTGTTTTACAAAGTGAGGGTTTACAATCACTTTAAGATATTACTTGGGTATCATTTGGGAAGTTATCAGTATCCACTTCAGATGAGCAAACGGACCTACATGGATTAAAGTTGGGAATATATCAATGCACTTTTCTCAAGGTGCATACTAGTTTATAATGAGTGTCTTGTGGTACTGCTGCTTAAGATATTTTGCCACCGTGTGTGTGTTTCTTTGGTTGGTTTGCTGGCTACATCTACCAGTAAGCAGGACTGAAATGGATGGGCATTCCTTTCATAGAAAAATATCAGTAAGTAAAAGCATGCTTAATAAATTTGTATGGGAGAGGGTTGTGAAATATAATAGGTAGGAAGTGCGTACAATCTGTTTGAATGTTCAAAATGTACCACAAGCAAATAGTTAAAAACGTTGTGCACCAAGAATATATTCTAAAAATTACACATACATGTCTCATTCTCAAAGCACTAAGACCAAAAACAAAGGATAATTACATTTTATATAAATTCAGTATATCTGTATTTACGATGCATATTAAAATATATTAACGAAACAAAAGAGTTGCACGCAGTCTTCATTTTTTTCAATACTCGTTTGCATTTTATATTGTGTTTTTGAACAGCACATTTTTTATGACAATACAATGCAGCACATTTAAGTGCTGTGTGTCTTTAGACCAATTATACCACAGCAGGCTTTATGCAAAATATAAAATATAAATATACTTTAGATATACATGTTTACATACCAAAATACATAGATACAAAAGGAGTGTGTTGCCATAGTTGTATAGCAGTGCCAGTAAGGTTTGCTGCAGTGTTTTCAACATTTTGAGGTTAGTATTATTCTGTTAGTAGTGCTTTTTCTTTTGGTTTTCTCAATCATATTTCACCTGCACAGACCAGGCAAAATCAATTACTTTCTATGGGGTTTGTGAGAAGCCATTACTTTCAAACGGCCATTTGCTTTCAATGGAACATTCAGAATCAATGTCACCTTAAATTATGCAGCATTTATGCCATTTTATTTTTATTGTACCACTACAGATAACTCATGATAGACATCAATCTGAGTTTTACCCCTCTTTTTTCTTCATCTATTCCTGCGATGTTTTTCATATTGCCAAAATGGTCTCTATCAAACTGCAAATGGATCAAATTTTTCCAGATAGCCACATATTATAGAAATATTCTTACACATTACATTTTAGTGAAGAGCTTTATATACATCCTACATTCAAACATGCATGTACCGTTAAAGAGCTTTTAGCATAAAAAATATATTGAAGCCCAATTGAACTTTGAGTTTAAATCAATATTTGAGTTTAAATCAATCAGAATATATATACCGATCAGTCATAACATTATGACCACTGACAGGAAAAGGGAATATCATTACAATAGCATCTGAAAATTGGTGGGATATATTAGGCAGCAAGTGAACATGTTGTCCATGAAGTTGATATGGTGAAAGCAGAAAAAAAATGGGCACCGCAGTTTGTTGTGTAGGGGTCTGTGAAGCTCATGGTGACCCATGTCCACAGCCAAAAGCTTCTACAATGGTCACATGCATATCAGAACTGGACTACAGATCAATGCAAGAAAGTTGCTTGATGTGATGAATCACGTTTTCTTTTACATAATGTGGATAGCTGGGTACATGTGTGTCACTTACCTTGGGGAGAGATGGCACCAGGATGCGGTATAAGAAGGCAAGTTGGCAGAGGCAGTGTAATGCTTTGGGCAATGTTCTGCTGTGAAACCTTGGGTCCTGCCATTCATGCGGATACTACTTTGGTGTCCATGCCTCAATGGGTCAGGGCTGTTTTAGCAAAATGGGGCCATACTCAATATTAGGTGGGTGGTCATAATTGTATGACAGATCGGTGTATAGCGCCAACAGTTTATGCAGGGAATTGCTAAATAAAGGCACAAAGTACAGTTATAATAAAATGCAAGACAATAGGGTTATGAAAAAAAACCTTCTAAAGAAAAGGGAATTTAATACAAAGGGTAGTAGCTGTGAGGGGATGAGTTGATGGAAAAAGTAAAATTCAGTTGCTAGTTAGAGGCAGGATGGGCTTGACTGAAGAGACAATTTTTCAGGGATAGCCTAAAAGCAGGAGTAGGAGATAACCATACAATTTGGGGTGTTTGGGGATCCAAGGAATGGTAGTGATTTTGGAGAAGTGTCAGGAAACATGAATCAGACAGAGACAAAAAATACAGTAAAAATCACACCTTTTAATATAGTGGTAAAAATTGAACAAATATTAAGCGTAGTCAAAACATAGCCAGGGTCTGGTAATCAAAGTGGGTAGTCAGCGCAAGCCAGTAAATCAGGAAGCCAGAGATCAGCGTAGTCAGAGACAGCAAACAGGATCAGAAACCAGAAGTGACGTCAGCCAGGCAAGTCTTTAACAGGAACACAGCAAAGAATCTTCAAATATGTTGACCAAGGCGAAGGCATGTGCGAAATGAACAAGACAGTTTAAACAGCCCAAAGGGGCTGGCTAAGCACTGAGTGGGGGGGGGGGGGGTGTAGCCCAGTCCTGACAAGAAGTTCTGGAAACGACCAAGAGAGGAGGTGATGTGGGAGTTAGAAAAGAGGAGGAGGTATTGGGAGAGGAAGTGTACAATTTAGATATGAGATGAGATGAGTTTGGTGATGTAGTTGTGGACAGATTTGTGGGTGGCTTTGTAAGTTGTTGCTAATATGTCATCAAAACAAAAGACATTCAAAATTTTCAGAGATAGTTTTTCTCTCTGTGGAAAAGCGGTACTTCGTAAAAAACACCACCCCTACACTATGGGGGTTATTTACAAAAGGCAAATCCACTTTGCACTACAAGTGCAAACTACAAGTGCAAAGTGCACTTGAAATTGCACTGCAAGCGCACTTGGAAGTTCAGTCACTGTAAATCTGAGGGGTAGATCTGAAATGAGGGAAAGCTCTGCTGATTTTATCATCCAATCATGTGCAAGCTAAAAAAAAAATTTCCTTGCATGTCCCCCTCAGATCTACAGCGACTGCACTTCCAAGTGCACTTTCAGTGCAATTTCAAGTGTACTTTGAAATGAATTTCCTTTCGTAAATAACCCCCTAAAACTTGGACATGGCAGAGGGCATATCTGCACTCCACAATGACCACTGCATCCACACAAAGAAAAAGGTACCTTCTCTGAAGCATGCTGGCAGAGGGCAGGCTTTTCTACTCAGACTTTCAGCTGAGTGCATGTTATTAGACTCTAAGCTGACCTAATGCTTCATTTCACATGCATAGGTTTCTATGTTGAACACCAAAAACTGACTGTATTCGAGTATACGTACAACATCAGTTATACCAGTAGTATAAACACTACCAGTAATAAGATAATTATAAAAATGGTGTCACCCTCTGCACCCTCCACTTTCCTTCTGGATTCAATTGTTTTCTCCCACCCACTTCTTTTCTATTCATCTCCCTAGTATAGTCCCTCTACAAATACATTATCTGTACACTGTAAATGGCAAGTGGACTGATTTTCAAAGACCCCTTGATAACGTTGGCAAGTAACTAATCCCTTTTACTAGTTGATTGACGTTGCTCTTTACGCTTCTTTACAGAAAAATTTACAAACATTAAAGGTCTGGGAAAAAATAGATAAAATAGTGGGCTGACTCAGGGCAAGTTCTCTTTACTTGGTGCAGAAAATATAAATCTAAATAAAGAGAAAAGTGCAAATATCCACTGTTAAAACATAAAGAGCTAAAGAAGAAAAAAAAAGACGAATGACCCTACTTTTATTTCCAGTGACAAATAACCTTAAATCACAATCCATATTCTTTGGTGTAAAGTATATTAAAATAGGATTGCTCTCTCAAGCTGAAAACTGCTGTGAGACAACAATGTATGGGGCATAAGAGCACAGCATAGTTTAAGACATAAAAGTTTTACAGTCATGTTTGAATGGCCTCATACCAAGATTCTCCTTTTAGCACCCTTTTTAAATTCCTAACTCAGTAATTCTGGGAAAAACATCAGTTTTCCTTTTTTACTTCCATTTTACACATATTACTTGCTGTGACTTTGGAATGTTAAAAGAAAAAAACAGAATGAAATAAAGGTCTTTCAATGTTTTTTTTGAACACTGAACACAGTGAATTATCTCCTAAGGTAAGGAAGCTTTCTATCATTCCCTGTCAGCTTATAAAATGTTTAAAATAACAATATTATCTGCACTTTGCAAATATAGGTGATCGCTTTGACCATTCACTCCTGGTCCACTTTAATAATTATTTAACTATAACACTTTAACAATTTTAAGTACCAGCAAAAGTGTGTCCATTATAAAAGAGGAAAGCAACTGTCTTAGCAGGTAGTATATGTGGGAGAGCTGTACATAAGGCCCCTTTCACACTGCCAGCGCCTGGGTGTCAGCGGTAAAGGGGTGCTATTTTTAGCTCCTTTTTACCATTGTTTTGACAGCACTATTCGCCCGTTAGCGGGGCAGTTTTAACCCCCGCTAGCAGCCGAGAAAGGGTTAAAAACCAGCCGCGAAAGGGTTAAAACCACCACAAAGCGCTGCTACAGCAGCGCTATGCCGGTGGTATAGCCGCGCTGCGCCACTGATTTCAATGGCGTCCTGCCAGCGCACCGCTCCAGTGTAGTGGTTAGGTGAGAGTGCTAACCACTACACCACTGTGCCGCCCACACTCATGTCTGTGTCTTCATGCAAACATTCAAAATGTAACCAGAGATTACCCAAATAAATACCTTGTTAAGGGAAAATTAAAAGTAAAACTATCAGTAATTCATGAAGTGTCTCCCAGATACTTATATATTGGTAGAAGTTACTTCTCATTCTAGTGTCAAGGACCTGTATTTTTCACAAACTGCTGGACCTAGAGAAGACTATACACCCATGGCCGTTCATTCAGAGCGCATGCGCCAGTGATGTAACTGGCTGTATGCAATGCAAATATCTCCTAAACTGTATACGTTTAGGAGATATTTTCATTACCTATAGGTAAGCCTCTTTATAAGCTTGACCAGTATGCGCAATGAGACCGAGGACTTCTTGGATAATTCTCTTGTGGACAAAATCCTGGCAGGATACCTTAAAATCCAGAGACTGACTGTAAACGAATGTTGGCAAGAATCTCACTTTAAGCTTAGCCACAGGGCCTTCATTCCAATTCTTTTAGACAAGGATAATTCTCAAGCTTTTCGCTGTCCTCTCTGTGATTCCCATTGACCTTCTCTCCTACGCCGTTTTTGGTTATGCCCTAACATCTACATTTTCTGGGATCAAGTTATCTAGTACATATCTGGAGTCACAAAGGAAACTTTCTCTCCTGGTTCGAATCCCAACCACGATACTACCTGCCTGGAGTTTGCATGTTCTCCCTGTGCCTGCGTGGGTTTCCTCCGGGTACTCCAGTTTCCTCCCATAATCCAAAGACATGCAGGTAGGCTAATTGGCTTCTGTCCAATATTGGCCCTAGTATATGAATGGGGACCTTGGATTGTGGGCTCCTTGAGGGTAGGGACCGAGTGTGCAACATACAGGGATAGGGACAATTGTAGACACTCACTCAGGTTGAACTGGATGGACTGGTGTCTTTATTTAACCTTACTAACTATGAAACTATGAGTGTCTTTACTAGCTCCCTCCCTATAATCACTGATATCCTGCAAATGTGCAGTCATGTAAGTTACATGTTTCCAGCACTACCTTCTCTTTAGACACACTGGACCTCATGACCGGATCTAGGGGAGTGCTGTGGTTGTGCTAGGAAGTGTAATTTGTGGAGGGGGGGGTGGTTGTGTTGGAAGAAGGAAATGGAGGAATGGGTAGGAGAAGTGTTAGGAGGCAGGATTAAGGGGGGGAGGGATTTGTGCTGGGAGGGAGATGGGGAGGATATTTGTATTAGGAGGGGTGGAGGGGGATTTGTACCGGGAAGGGTACTTTGAACCAGGTTGTGCTAGGAGGAGGGATTTGGGGGAAACAGGATGTATGCTAGGAGAGATGATGTTTTTTGGGTGGGGTTGGAATTGGGGGATTAGAGCTGGAAGGTGGGATTGGGGGGATGGACAGATTTGTGCTGGGATGGGGATTTGAACTGGGAGGAGGGGAAATTTTTGCATTTTTGTTTTGGGAGAATGTTGGCTTGCAGAAGGAATTTATGCTTAGGGGGTGAGCTTGTTGATTAGTGCTGTTTTTTTTGGGGGGGGGGGGTCATTTCTGCTGAGACATGATGCTTACACATTGGGGGGCCATGTTGGACCTCTTGGCTTTAACACAGCTGTAGTGGTTTCTAGAGAGCATTTTCAGTTAACTGACTAGAGTTTACTCGTTATCTGGAGTAGTTGTCTAATGAATTTGTGTTTCTTTATACAAATAATAACAATTTTAATGCTGCCATCCATTTGTATACTGTGTTTGAACCATGGTATTATAATATATGTGAGCAACCTAAAAACATTTACTTGGGGGATGCTCTAAGAAGTAGAATTTAGTTTACTTTTATTTATTTTTTTTCTTGAAAAAAAGACCATCCAGCAAATCCATTCTTGCATGAAATTAAATAGAAAATGTTTATATACACAATGTGAATAGCGCATTTGACTTTTTTGGAAACCATTTGCAAATATTTTATTTTTTCTTCTTTAAAATATAAAGCTCAAAACAAACAAATAGAGCCTTGAAAAGCTAATCTGACGGTGCTCTTTCTCCATACACTGAATGTGCTGAAAGCTCGTGGGTTGCTAGGTTGCAAAATTTCAATATAATGATGAATTTATACTGTAATTTACATATTAAAAAGCAAGCCATCAAGCACGAGGTGTGAGGTGAAAATTACCATATAAATATGTAAGGTTTATTAAGTAAAATAATCTACGCCTTTCTCTGAGATATAATGGACTTTTATCTATATGTTTCATTCTGCTTTTGGATCTACAATCCTCCACTGCTCTCTCTGTGAAAACTAGTATACTGAATAGACCAACAAAATAGTCAAAAGATGAAGATAATTATGCAACACTCTGTAAAGTGATATTATTAAAGTTAAAAAGGTTGTAAACCAAAAAAAAAAAAGAGTAAAGAATCCCTAATATTTTTTTCCAATGTATCTGTGCCCTTTATTTTTAAAGTAAAGTTTTTTGACAAATGTACCCATTAATCCTCCCAGTCACTCTGGCATCCTAGTTCTTGGTGGTAATGATCTCCAGGCTCATTCAGCCTCTGCAATGTCAACGCCATAGTGCCCAAGCTCCCAATCTTCTCACAAATCAGCCAAATCTACTGGATTTCTATGGGGCTTGATTCTCTTAGTTGCCTTTATCACAGGTAGCAAAGCTTGTGGTGCAGATCCTTTGCGGAAGAGATTACAGGGTCTATTAATAAATGTTTACACAGAAAATTCACACAAGTTTCCCCCAGGATTTACCCTTTTTTCAAAATGTAATTCAATAGGAAAAATGTAAATCCTGGGTAAAATTTGTAGGAATCTTGCAAGAAAACAACTGCCTGAAGGGGAAAGGAAAAGGCACAGTGTCTAGGGGCCATGTTTATAAGAAGGGACAAGTAAAAGGATAAAACCCATGTGTTGTTAAAGCAGTAGTAAACCCTGCAAGACAATGGTGTGGAGTATGGTCTGAGCACTGACAGGCTGACCTCCCACCACCTTCAACCTCTACAGCAATGCTGGCAGCACTCATATGTCTATTTCCCAAAAACAACCTCTGGATATGATGCTGAGCACATGCACTCAACTTCTTTGGTAAGAAAGGGGGAATTTTGTGACTTTAGATAAAGTTCTAGACCAGGTTGGAATATAAACACATGTTTATTAACACAAGATGTGCTGTGATAAAATATCTGCATTCTGGGACCGTACATAATGATACATGCATGTCATGGACACTAGAGACACATATTCATATCAACTTGGAAACTCATGGTGATATGTCAAATACATACAGAGCATGGACATTAAGAGTAAAAAGTAATATCAACTTGAAATACATGGCAGCATGAACATATAATGAACAGTTCCAATGATTACATATATATATATATATATGTATATACACACATAACATTCCTTGGAGCGGCACTGTGCATGAAAACCATGAAGTAAAAACGTGCGGCCATGTGTGCGGGGTATATCACGCCCATCCACACACTCTCTCTTGTCCTAATATGAGTATGCCATATCAGTCAGGGACCTGCCTGTCCCTTGATGCTAGACATCCAGATTTTATGGCGCTCCTATTACTCGACTACCATTCCAGCGCTCAACTAAGTGGGGCTAATTGCCCTTTTTGATAAGTTTTATGCTTGCGTCCTAGCATACACATGGCCCCATCACCTCAGCTTCCGGGACGGACACCCTCCAGTTTTCCCCCATTTATCATTCCATCTATCCCCACCAACTACTTTTTACACTTTGAGAGCATCCGCCCCTGATGAGTGTATTAACACGAAACGCGTCAGGATATCCAGGATGCCAACATATTCTAACATCAGCAAACCTAACTATTCACTGGTTCAAAAGCAACTTTGGGTTACATTTTTTACTTCATGTTTTTCATGCACAGTGCCGCTCCAAGGAATGTTATGTGTGTATATATAGAAAGGCCAGTATGGTGGCCTGGAATTATGGGTGGAGCCCGGTGGAGTATATAACCAGCCCGTTCGCCTAGCTCCCTCGTCGGTTCCGGTGCGCGATATCTGATACGTCAGAAATCAAGGGCCGACTATCCTCGAGACCTTTCAGTGAGCCGGGTTCGTGAGTTCCACGCTGTTCCGTCCGCCTTAGTGTCGACAAAGCCTTGTCGTTCGTCAGCGTCCGTCTGATTGCCGTCTGAGTCGCTATACTCAAATCAAAATTTTTCCGTTGTCGTACAACACGTCTGGGCCGGCTGTCGCAGGTAGGGCTTCGGCACCCATTTCATTTCATGTGTTACAAAGTCACGTAAACTAGATTCCTGAACTCACGAACCACTCACTCTAGATTGCACGAACGTCTTAACTGTGGCACTCGTATTCGTTATTTCATGTCACTACCCCTTCTTCGAAAGAAGCCGTTATCACTTTTTCGGTACATGCCGTTCGTGCCACCAGGCACCTCGTTTCGTAGCACGTCGCTGCTAAACCGAACGACTCCCCCGATCATTTCTATGTTCGAATCGATCGAACCGTTTCGAAATTACAGCCGTCTGCTTGTCACGTTAAACTGAGCACTCTGGCCAATGGCAATCTAATGTTGTTCAAAATCATGAAACGGTCGGACCGTTTCAAATCCGAACAAGTTTAAGCATTTCAATCATTTCATGCTGTTTGTACTATGTCTGTCATTTCGTTTCATTTCATTTCAATCATTTCAGTCATTTCAATCATTTCGAGTCGTTTCAATCATTTCAGTCTGTTATGTCGGATCATTTCATTTCTACCATTTCTAAAGTCATTTCATCATTTCTGTCACTTACCGCGCTCCGATGCGAATCCCGTCGCATCTCCAATGCACCGATTCGCTTCGAAGTGCCCCAGGGTTCGGCCTCATTTCTGTACATGCTCCAGAGACTGAGTCACTCGCAGGTTCAAGCACGGTCCTTGATTCTAGTCTTTGTCATGGCTTTCATTTCTGTCACTTATTACACGCCAATGCGAATCCTGTCGCATGCTGCTATGCACCGATTCGTCCTGGCGTGCCCAGCTGCTACGCCTCATTTCAGTACATGCTCCAGAGACGGATTCTTTTGTTGTAACCATCAGTCCAGTCGTTGAATGTTGTCTCTGTCATGGCATATCATTTCTGTCACTTATTACGCGCCAATTCGAATCCTGTCGCATTCTGCTATGCACCGATTCGTCCTGGCGTGCCCAGCTGCTACGCCTCATTTCGGTACATGCTCCAGAGACGGTTTCTCTGTTGCAACCATCAGTCTAGTCGTTGAAACTTGTCTCTGTCATGGCATATCATTTCTGTCACTTATTACGCACCAAAGCGAATCCTGTCGCATTCGTTATGCACCGATTCGTTCTGGTGTGCCCAGCTGCTACGCCTCATTTCAGTACATGCTCCAGAGACGGGTTCTTTATTGTAAACCATCAGTCCAGTCATTGAATCTTGTCTCTGTCATGGCTTATCATTTCTGTCACTTATTACGCTCCAATTCGAATCCCATCGCATTCCTTATGCATCGATTCGTTCTGGTGCGCCCAGCTGCTACGCCTCATTTCAGTACATGCTCCAGAGACGGATTCTTTGTGGTAACCATCTGTCCAGTCGTTGAAACTTGTCTCTGTCATGGGATGTCATTTCAGTCACTTATTACGCTCCGATTCGAATCCCGTTGCATTTGGTTATGTACCGATTCGTTCCGGTGCGCCCAGCTATTACGCCTCATTTCGGTACATGCTCCAAAGACAGGATTCTTCTGTTGGGTTCATGGGCTCGTCCTTTGATTCATGTCTTTGTCATGGGTTTTCATTTCATTTCACTTATCACGTTCCGGTACGAATAGTCACTTCCGTGTACTAAATTCGTATCGGCGTGCCCCAGGAATGGCCTCATTTCAGTACATGCTCCAGAGTCCGTTTCGTGCTCGGTCGCAAGTTTGTGGCATGGCGATTCAGATCTCTGTCATGGCGGATCCACTCATTTCACGGTCACATACTGCTTCCCGGTTAGTCCAGTTGACTCTTCAATGCCGGATTTCTATCGGGGGGCCTTGATCATCAGCCTCATTTCACTGTTGAATTGCCTCAAAAGAATTAAAGGAAAATTTTGTTTTGCATCGGCGACGCAACCAAGTCCCGTCTCTGTTGTCGTATGTACGTTATTCTAAAGAGCAAATTTCGGTTGTCCGTTCATTTCATTTATGTCATTTATCACATTTCCAGTCTCACCTCCACTAGTTAGCTAGACATCTCTCTTTAGGTGTAGGATTCTCAAACAAAACTTCACCTTCATCTCCTCAGATCAGTCGAGTTCTCAGTAGGTCCAACCTGCACCTGGTCGAACGGTGCCTCCGTAGGTAAGAGAGGGTCATCTGGGAGGGAAACGCTTACGAGCGGTAGTATCCTTCTCTTTAAAAATGTTTTCTCAGGAGTCTCCTACGAGTCTTGTAATCCATGTCACCCTCATAGGTTCTGTACAGGAGAAAACCCGGACCCAGGGATTAATAGGCTCACCAAGCCTGGATTTTGCCACCATGTCCCAGGCTGGCAGCGAGGACTACACGGCTCCGTTGTCCCCTTCTCTTGTCTCAGAGAGTGGCAGCCAAAGGTCCTTCAGAGCGTGGACCATTCCCAGGCTAACAGCCGAATTAAGGCGCAGGGGTGTACCCTTTCCAGCTACAGCCAGAAAGGCCGAACTTTACGGGCTCCTCTTTCCTCCCCCAGCCGCGGTTGAGGATAGTGCCCAGCAGGCCTCCCTGGGCTCTATCGCTGCTTCCATCACGCAGCTCCACACTCTGGTGTCATCTCTGACGACCTCAATGTCAGAGGTTCAGAGTCGGGTGGCCCTCCTCGAGACCCGCCCATCCGTTTCTCCTCCAATACCAGCTTCACAAGCAGTGGATAACACCAGCGCAGGTACCCCCGGGTGTACACCAGTAGTGTACCCTTCTCATTTAATATCAGCCAACATCAGGAAGGACATCCTAGAGGGCAAGGACGTCAATCTGGCTTCACTTCTTATCTCCATTCATGAGCTGGCAGAAAACAAAGCTTACACTTGGGGGGACGTGTCGGTGGTCCTCAAAGCCAAAGACCCCAGGCTGGACAGGAAGCTTTCTGTCACCGAGTTCACCTTGGCCTTCGGCATGCTGAGGGACGTCATCTGCTCGGCCTCCCCCGGCAGGAGGGAGGAACTGGATCGTTACCTCCACGTGGTAGTTGACCTGGGGTATAAATACGGTGGTTTTTCATTTTATGACTATCACCGCTCCTTCTCCGCTAAGGCGGCCGCCAGGCTCTCCCAATTTCAGATACCTACTGATTGGAGTGTCATGGACACCGAGCTGTTCTGCCGACACTTCGCGGGGCTGCGGTCTCCCCTCTGTGCCATTTGCCAGTCGGCTACTCACACCGCGACTTGGTGTGCCAGCTCAGTGGCAGCCCCGCCCTTAGACGGTCCGTCGACCTCAGGTACTGCCCAGGGCCTACCGGCGCCGGTACGCCTGCCGCAGACAGATAAACTGGGGCGCCCGGTCAAGACCATGGGAGGCGCAGCCATCTGCAACAACTACAACAGCGGGTCGTGCAATTTCAGTCAGTGCAGGCTGCTCCACGTATGCACACGATGTCATAGAGCTCATCCCAGGCTCATGTGCGAGGTCAAGCAGGCTAAAAGATCTTGACTAAGCCGGGTCAACGTGTTGTGGCTCAGTGTCTACCTCGCCAATCATCCCACCCCCTCACTTGCCGCCTACCTAGTTCAGGGCTTCACTCAGGGCTTTCATACAGGACTTGTCTCTCTCCCTCACCTTACACACGAGTGCCAGAACCTGCGGTCAGCAGCCACGGATGTACAAGCCATCGACCAGCTATTACAGGCAGAGCTAGACCGGGACTTTGTCATAGGCCCTTTCACAAAGCCCCCATTTAACACCTGGCGAGTCAGCCCTATTGGGCTTGTCAAGGGCAAGTTCTCCAATAAACTCAGGTTGGTCTATGATTTGACAGCGCCTTATTCTTCCTCTGTCCCCAGTCTTAATTCCCTTATTCCCTCTGAGGAGTTCTCCCTTAAATACGCATCAGTAGACACGGCCATCCAGGCCATTCTCAAGTCAGGCACAGGAACATGGCTCTCCAAGGCCGACATCTCAGACGCCTTCAAGCTCCTTCCTATCCATCCATCTCTCTGGTGCTGGCATGGCATCAAGTGGAGGGAGCTCTACTATTTTGCCACTAAGCTAACCTTCGGGTCCAAGAGTAGCCCCTGGCTCTTCGACTCGTTTGCGCAGGCTCTCGCATGGATCTTGCTGCACGTAGCCCAGTGCCAGGGAGTCATACACTATTTGGATGACTTCCTGCTGATCGAGTCACCTGGCTCCCTTCCAGGGGATCTGGATAAACTAAGGGTGGTCTTCAATAACCTTAACGTCCCCATTGCTGAGCACAAGGTGGAGGGCCCAGCGCAGGCAATCACCTTTCTCGGGGTCAGCTTAAACACCAGCACTATGCAGGCCAGCCTCCCCCCGGATAAACTAAGCCGCATCAGGACGGTCATGAGGGACTTCACCCGCACCAGAACTTGCACCAAGAGGCAGCTACAGTCCCTTCTCGGTATGCTTAATTTTGCCATGCGCATCATCCCTCAAGGTCGCGCATTCGTATCGCGCCTGTTAGTCCTACTGTCCCATTCACAAGACCCGGAGCACGTCCTCAGCCTGGACCCCGCAGCTATAGCAGATCTTGCCATGTGGGAGGAATTCCTAACGTCCTGGAATGGCGTGTCCCTGTTCATTCCCTCCGTGTCCTCCTCTTCACCTCAGGTCGTGACCGACGCAGCGGCCTCCACGGGTTTTGCGGCAATTTTTGGCCACCTCTGGCTCGCAGCCCCCTGACCTCCTCAGATACTGGCAATTCCGGGCTTCACCGAGACGTCCTCCCTATTCGAGTTGTACCCCATCGTAGCCGCTGCCCACACATGGGGCCGCAGTTGGTCGGGTCAAACAGTGACCTTTTCAACGGACAATCTCGCCACTGCGGAAATCATTAACAAAGGCAGGTCTAAGTCTCTGGAGATTATGTCCTTCCTGCGGCGACTGGTCCAGCTCTCGTTATTATTTCAATTTAACGTTCATTGTGCCTTTATCCCCGGTAAATGTAATCGGGCAGCGGACGCCCTCTCCCGCTTTAACTTAGTTTCCTTTTTTGATCAGGTGCCCGGAGCCGGACCAACGTCAGCAGCTATCCCGGACTGGTCTCAACTGACCCTGGATTAACCCCTCACCTAGTAGCCGCAACTCAACTCATCGATCACTCCCTCTCAGACAATACCCGCAAGGCCTATCAAACAGCCTGGAGGGCCTTTAACCGTTTCTTAACATCTCACTCCACAGAGACCTCCCGGGTCAAGCAAGTCCTGACCTTCATTGCCCATTGCCACTCGGACTTGGCGTTATCCTTTAACACGATCCGGTTATACCTGGCCGGGGTACAACATTTTACGTCCCTCCAGGACCCTGCCGAACCCTCCTTGTTCACTTTCCACGCCATTCGGGCTGTCATGCGCGGCATCCAGAAACGCCAGCCTACGGCCTCCGCCAAACGCCTGCCTATCACAGGAGACGTTTTCAGAAACATGTCTGATATTCTGGCCACTGCACCTTTCGGGCTCCACACTAGTATCATTATACAAGCAGCCATACACCTGGCCTTCTACGGCTTCTTACGGCCAGGCGAGTTTACCTCCAGTAGCCCCTCAGCTCGCATGCTGTGCAAGCACCACCTGGTCAGGCACGGAGACCATTTCATCCTACATATAGCAGTATCCAAGACGCAGCAGCTTGGCCCAGGTACGGACATACATTTTTATAAAACCAACAACCGCTGGTGCCCGGTCGCCATTCTCACCCGCTTGTTGACCCTTCTGGCCGATCAACCAGGAACTGGCCCGCTTCTGCCATTTCACGGTAAGCCACTGAACGCAGCCCAGTTCATGGAGCATGTCAGGATACTCCTGGGCATCCTTCACCTCAATCCGGCTCACTAATCCGGACATTCATTTCGTATCGGAGCTGCTTCAACTGCCTCCCGCCAAGGGGTCCCGGTCCACGTTATCAAAAAGTTGGGTAGATGGAAGTCCACCTGTTTTGCCCGTTACATACCCAATCCGCAAGTAGAGATGGCCCAGGCCTTTGTCAAGCTCACCCAGTAACAAACTCGAATCAATAAATGCATTCCCTACCTGTATGTTTTTGCCCCCTTATTTTGGTATACCCTACGTTAGGCCAGGGCACACTTTCAGGTCCATTTCAGGTAAGCGAGTTTATGTTAACCTTGTTTGTCATCCTTATCCGTATCGGTCAGAGGGCTCTGGGCCATAAATAGAAAGGCCAGTATGGTGGCCTGGAATTATGGGTGGAGTCCGGTGGAGTATATAACCAGCCCGTTCGCCTAGCTCCCTCGTCGGTTCCGGTGCGCGATACCCACCCACCCATCCCCTGTCAGGGCATTTCTCAAGCATTATACTCCTCGGGTGAGTACTCATTTCACTCCATTTCATTTTCATTTCATTTATTACTCATTTCTCTATCTAGGGTATGCCCCCTTATTTTGGTATACCCTACGTTAGGCCAGGGCACACTTTCAGGTCCATTTCAGGTAAGCGAGTTTATGTTAACCTTGTTTGTCATCCTTATCCGTATCGGTCAGAGGGCTCTGGGCCATAAATATATATATATATATATATATATATATATATATATATATATATATATATATATATATGTAATCATGGGAACTGTTCATTATATGTTCATGCTGCCATGTATTTCAAGTTGATATTACTTTGTACTCTTGATGTCCATGCTCTGTATTTATTTGACATATCACCATGAGTTTCCAAGTTGATATGAATATGTGTCTCTAGTGTCCATGACATGCATGTATCATTATGTACGGTTCCAGAATGCAGATACTTTATCACAGCACATCTTGTGTTAATAAACATGTGTTTCCTTTTATATTCCCACCTGGTCTAGAACTTCATTTAAAGTCCCAAATTCCCCTTTTATTCCCATTTGTACTAGGGATGGAGGCACACAGCTTGTGCCTCATTTAAAGTCCCACCTGTGTTCATGTACGGTCCCCCTCTTTTTTTCAACTTCTTTGGTAGACCATGACGAGGCCTGTTCTGAGTGGAACCTGTCCTGTTAAACTGCTGTGTGGTCTTGGCTACTGTGCTGCAACTCAAGGATCTTGGCAATCTTCTTATAGCCTTGGCCATCTTTATGTAGAGCAACAATTCTTTTTTTCAGATCCTCAGAGTTTTTTGCCATGAGGTGCCATGTTGAATTTCCAGTGACCAGTATGAGAGAGTGAGAGCGATAACACCAAATTTAACACACCTGCTCCCCATTCACACCTGGGACCTTGTAACACTAACGAGTCACATGACACCGGACAGAGAAAATGGCTGTTTGTTCACTCGCCGAACAGTGAATATTATAGGGCGTTCACAGCAATTTCAAGTGCCGCACAATGCCCCATAATGCACTGCAAGATCGCAGTGCACTGCTGTCTGATGATTGGCCAAAGTATGCCCCCGACCTGCATGCTTTGGCCAATCACAGCACGCTCTGCTGCGAGCGCCATAATGATGTAACGGGTGACCCTGCCCCTTCTGACATCATGTGACGTCAGAGGGGGCAGGGTTACCCATTTACGTCACTGGGTGTCCCCGTCCTTGCCTATATAGAAGCTGTCAAAGCCAAGAGACAGCAGTCAGCTGGATGCCTCCCATCGAGGCGGAGCTTTTTTTTTCTTCTATTTTTCAGTTCATCGGGTGCCATGCTTGAAGATGGATGAACATCACAGGACACTTTTTTTAATAAAGGATTTGGAAAAAAACTGTCTCCTGTAATTTTTACTTTTTTTACACTTTTTTGGTTAAATGGGTAGGGATACAATGTACCCAATATCCATTTACATAGGGGGGATTCGATAAGACCCCCACCCTAAGACCCCCACAACCCCTGTTTTTGATATACCACGTGTGTCCTATGAAAGCAGCTTCCCTTTGACTAGTATTCTAGTCACTTTTTTTGTTTGTATTAATACATATGCTGCAATGACCGCACAGACTTAGTGAGTTGGCATATTTCTACGGTTTAAAACTTTTTACCTCTTTATTAGCAATAAAAACTGACAGGAGTTCTAATTCTTCTCCACTATATCTGTTCCACTGAATTGCACATTGTGATAAAATAACGCATGGTTCCATGCAATAAATACCACATATTTCAATGAAATACCACATGCAGTATTTTAGTAGCATTTTTTGTGATTAGCTCCATTTTTCTTCTCTTTTTTTAAACGCTATAAGCTCTTTTACCACAAATTTTAAAGAGGGAAATACCACTTTGTGAATGGAGCCTAGTGTGCCTCTGTTTAACACTATAATTGTCTGATACAATTATAACATTAAAATTTTTAAACTAATGTAAAAAAAATAACACACATACATAGTAAAATCCACATATATATTGTTTTGTAAATTTCCTGTATAAAAATTTGCTAAAGCATTACTGCTTATCTTTGCAAGTCATATAGCTAGTGGTAACCTAGTATACAAAATATTACTATAACATGCTTACCAAGAATGAGTCATTACATTACAGAGGTCAGGGTCATTAGAGCAGAAGAAAAGGCTCAACTGCTGTATTTGTTCATGAACTGCACACGGGAATAATAATATAGAAGACTCCGTGGTGTTTGTATTGTTCACAAGACCCAATTCAAAGACTGTTGTAACTAAGCAAATACATTTTTTCAAAAAGCAGTCTCTGTAAACTTATTATGACAGTTGCAGTTTTAGGTCATGTTCCCACTTCATTCATGACCTGTGCTCAAACATATAAGATGTTATAAATATAATAGTGTTTTTATCATGGATGAACTGTGTGAATGTTTTACATCTCTAAGGTCTCATTTGCTCCAAATCATTGCCCATCTGTTTAATTCTCAGTGCGCCGAGTTATAAACACTTTAACTGCAGTAATCCTCTGGGACATGTCTTGCAGAAGAGAAGGAGAAATCTTTTAACTAATGCAGCTCCCTCTAGATTTATACTCTGCAGTAGATACACCCTATTTACATTTCTCAGAACTTACAAGTTGTGTGATGAAATCTCATTAAGACTTTAAGACGTTAACAAGATATTCTCTCACAGCAAAAAAAAAAGTCAAACTACTACCACCTAATTAAATGGGGTAACTGGCACTGATCCGAGCACAAGCATTATAATTAAAATGTGCTGTACAATTGTGCTTTTCCATTTCTTTTAAATATACAGTATTTTTGCTGTGTGAATAGGAAAATTAATGAACTTTTTCTCACAGTCAGAATTGCTGGCAGAAATTGCAGATGTAAAACATATTTATAAAAATAGCATATGTTTTTTAATTCAAATCTAGGCACAAATTAACATTCTTTGTTGCTAAAATATCGCCATTTGGCCAGTATCTCATGTAAAGTGATAATGTCAAAAAGCGATGTACAAAAGAAACCAAACAGTTGGATCACTGAAAAGAGTGGCAAAAATTCTTCTTCCTTATGAATGTACTTTCCAGCTTCTACTCAATAAAAATAGGGAAGCACACCAGGGATGAAATAGTGAAAATATATCTAGGGTGTTTATTTATAAAGCTGGACCATATGCAGAAGCATTGGAGCATCTTCAGGAAATCTTCTTGAACTCCTACCTATGCCCTTGTACACACGGTCCAACATTCCGACGGAAAATGTCCGATCGGACCGTGTTGTCGGATAATCCGACTGTGTGTGGGCTCCATCGGACTGTTTCCGTCTGAATATCCGACCGAAAAAGTTTTAGAGCTGGGCTATAAAACTTTCAGACAACATGATCCGATCGGACTTTGTCCGATTGTGTGTAGAGAATTTCCGATCGGACAAAGTGCCACGCATGTTCAGATCAAATTCTTAGACCAAAGCTATTGGCTACTAGCCTGAACGTAGTCCCGTCGTAACTAAATAACGTCATCACGTTACGTACGATCGGATTTTCCGACAACTTTGTGCGACCATATGTATGCAACACCAGTTTCGGACAAAATCCGACGGATTTTGTTGTCGGAATGTCCGACCATGTGTACAAGGGCTAAAACTGATCTCTGTACCAATACCAACCCCCCTCACTAAACAGTACTCCCACTACCTAATTGCCAAATACCCACCTAAATCCATATTCACGTGAAACACTGGTTATAGAGCCTTTTTCTTCTAGATTATAGTGGGAACGTCCTTCTGCCTGGGCACTTTCCATTGGCTGTCCATCAACAGAGTGTATATGTGTTCTGATGACCCTAGCTGCAGCATGATTATGTCATGCTAAGGGACAGAAACAAGACCGATTGGCAGCAAGCTTAAACTGCATTGATGGAGCAATGGTCACCACTCCAGGAAAGGGCGCCACAGAAGGTCGAGTGGTGACAGATTCGGGTAAATAAAACATGTAGTTGTAGGGTTTTTAAAATGTTTTTAATGTTGTAAATACAGTATCTCACAAAAGTGAGTACACCCCTCACATTTTTGTAAATATTTTATTATATCTTTTCATGTGACAACAATGAAGAAATGATACTTTGCTACAATGTAAAGTAGTGAGTGTACAGCTTGTATAACAGTGTACATTTGCTGTCCACTCAAAATAACTCAAAGCACAGCCATTAATGTCTAAACCGCTGGTAACAAAAGTGAGTACACCCCTAAGTGAAAATGTCCAATTTGGGCCCAATTAGCCATTTTCCTTCCCCAGTGTCATGTGACACGTTAGTGTTGCAAGGTCCCAGGTGTGAATGGGGATCAGGTGTGTTAAATTTGGTGTTATCACTCTCACTCTCTCATTCTGGTCACTGGAAGTTCAACATGGCAAATAACTCTCTGAGGATCTGAAAAAAAGAATTGTTGCTTTACATAAAGCTGGCCTAGGCTATAAGAAGATTGCCAGGACCCTGAAACTGAGCTGCAGCATGATGGCCAAGACAATACAGAGGTTCAACAGGACAGCTTCCACTCAGAACAGGCCTCGCCATGGTCGACCAAAGAAGTTGAGTGCACGTGCTCAGCATCATATCCAGAGGTTGCCTTTGGGAATCAGACGTATGAGTGCTGCCAGCATTGCTGCAGAGGTTGAAGGAGTGGGGGTCAGCCTGTCAGTGCTCAGACCATACTCCACACACCTCATCAAATTGTTCTGTATGGCTGGAAGCCTCTTCTGAAGATGATGCACAAGAAAGCCCGCAAACAGTTTGCTGAATAAAAGCAGAATAAGGAC
Organism: Lithobates pipiens; assembly: GCF_037356315.1. Lineage (NCBI taxonomy): Eukaryota > Metazoa > Chordata > Amphibia > Anura > Ranidae > Lithobates > Lithobates pipiens. The sequence goes on from NW_027507790.1 coordinate 72,002,526, forward strand.
ATGGATTACTGCAACCATGTCCTGTGCTCTGATGAGACCAAGATAAACGTATTTGTTTCAGATGGTATCAAGCGTGTGTGTGTGTGTGGCAGCAACCAGGTGAGGAGTACAAACAAAAGTATGTCTTGCCTACAGTCAAGCATGGTGGTGGGAGTGTCATGGTCTGGGGCTGCATGAGTGCTGCTGGCAATAGAGAGATGCAGTTTATTGAGGGAACCATTAATGCCAACATGAACTGTGACATACGGAAGCTGAGCATGATCCCCTCCCTTCGGAGACTGGGCCGCAGGGCAGTATTCCAACATGGTAATGACCCAAAACACACCCCCAAGATGACCACTGACTTGCTAAAGAAACTGAGGGTAAAGGTGATGGACTGGCCAAGCATGTCTCCAGACCAAATGGAAGGTGGAGGAGAGCAAGGTGTACAACATCCACCAGCTCCGTGATGTCGTCATGGAGGAGTGGACAAGGACTCCAGTGACAACATGTGACGCTCTGGTGAACTCCATGCCCAAGAGGGTTAAAGCGGAGGTCCACACAAATTACTGACTTAATTCTTTCCCCTTTCGTGCATTGCATAGATGCGCAAATGACCAAAAGAATTGTGCTGTATTTACCTTATAATTTGTCTTTATTGTGGCACTTCCTGTCTGTTACTTCTGTGGGAGTAAGCATGTACATTCCTTTTCCCCGGCGGCGCATTGTCTCCTGGGAGCTAAGTGTCAGCATTTCCAGGAGTCATTGCGGATCGCCGCCACAAAATCTCGTGAGATCCTCTGCTCTCTCTCCTCGTACTGACCTTTGCTTCATCTGTGTTTGTTGTGTATATTTTTGATTGCCATCACAACAGGATGGGAACTTCTGACGACACCACTCGTTGCGATGGTAACCTGCTCAGTTTACGGCACTCCGTATAACTGGGCATGCGTGGGAACGAGCAGTTAATGCTGGTAACTCAGCATTCACTGGAACCAGTTAATGCTTGTGGGCATGATGAAACCAGCCGTACCTTTATTTTATAACTTTTTTTTTTTTTAACTTAAAAGTTTATTAATTTTCCAAGTTATACATTAGGGATGAGCTTCGAGTTCGAGTCAAACTCATGTGAACAATTTGGGCTGTTCGCAGGAAATTCGAAAAGCCACTGAACACCCTGTACAAGTCTATGGGAGAAATCTAAAGTGCTAATTTTAAAGGCTAATATGCAAGTTACTGTCCTAAAAAAGTGCTTGGGGACCTGGGTCCTGCCCCAGGGGACATGTATCAATGCAAAAAAAAGTTTTAAAAATGTCCGTTTTTGCGGGAGCAGTGATTTTAATAATGATTAAAGTGAAACAATAAAAGTATAATATTCCTTTAAATTTCGTACCCGGGGGGTGTCTATAGTATGCCTGTGAAGGGGTGCATGTTTCCCGTGCTTAGAACTGTCCCTGCACAAAGTGTCATTTCTGCAGGAAAAAAAGTCATTTAAAATCACTCGCGGCTATAATGAATTGTCGGCTCCAGTAATACAGAGAACACTCATTGAAAGTCATTGATAAAAAAAAAAAACGTGGGGTTCCCCCAAATTCAATTACCAGGCCCTTCAGGTCTGGTATGGATATTAAGGGGAACCCCGCGTCAAATAAAAAAAAAATTGACGTGGGGTTCCCCCTAAATATAAATACCAGACCCTTTATCCAAGCACGCAACCTGGCAGGCCGCAGGAAAAGAGGGGGGTGAGAGAGCGCCCCCCTCCTGAACTGTACCAGGCCACATGCCCTCAACATTGGGAGGATGCTTTGGGGTCCCCCCCAAAGCACCATGTCCCCATGTAGGGGACAAGGGCCTCATCCACACAACCCTGACCGGTGGTTGTGGGGGTCTGCGGGCGGGGGGCTTATCAGAATCTGGAAGCCCCCTTTAACAAGGAGACCCCCAGATCCTGGCTCCCCCTGTTTGAAAAGTACCCCTACCATTTCACAAAGAAAGTGTAAAAAATTGTTAAATAATTTGAAAAAGTCCTTTATTAAAAAAAAAAAAAAAAAAAAAAAAAGATTCCAGCGGTGGTAATCCACTCTTGCTATCCAGCGACGGATGATCATCTCTCCGGGGTCCAGCGATGGCTGATCGGATCCAGCGACGGGTGATCTCTCCCTCCAGTCCAGCGCTGCGCAGTCCATCCATCCTTCCTCTGTCTCCACTGTCGGAGACACTGCAGGATCCCGGCGGCCTGACGTTTCTTATATGAGGAGGGTGGGGCCACCCGTCACCTGACCCCGCCCCCCTCTGACGCTAGTGGGGAAGCCTGGCTTCCCCAATGATGTATGGGTGACCCCTCCCCCCTCTGATGTAACGCAGGTTTCCGTTACAGGCTGAATTAGAGCTGCAATCTCCTGTGTACCCTGCGCTCTGTCACTCACAGCCACGCCTCCTGGCACCACGTTGGGCCACTGTTCTGTCTAGCATATGAGCAGGGCCAGGAAGCATGGCTGTGAGTGTTGGAGCGCCGGGTATACAGGTGATTGTGGCTCTGTGAAATTCAGTGGTGCTCGCTCCTCCTCTTCCCTTGGAGACAGCAGGGATAATCCGACACTGGCGAGGCTGCAATGATGGGAAAGGTGAGGCTGCAGATGGGCACTGAACAGGCTACATTGTTGGTCAATTTATAAGCTGCAGATGGGCACTGAACAGGCTGCATGGTTGGTCAATTTAATAGCTGCAGATGGGCACTGAGCAGGATGCTTTGATGAGCTGTGACCCTAATTTTGCTTCAAAGTTCTTTATTTAAAATGTATTTTTTTTTCCTTAACTTCCCTCCTAAAATTGTGGTGTTTGTTATATGCTTGTGCATGTTATACACTGATAAATACAGTATATCCGGTGGGAAAGTTTCCTTTAAAATTAAAGGATTTGTGAGGTTAGAGTAGGTGAACAAAAACATGCAAATTACAACAAATAAGAGTTGGAGAGCTACGTTTATTGATAATGCAAGTGGCAGTTGGGGCAAAAGCATCAAACCAATAGTTGATAAAACCCTTATATAATACATTTATCTGCCCTTTAAAACAGATCAGATTATTTTTAAAAAGCAAGAAAAAAAATAGTAAAATCTACCTACTTAAAAGATGTTGCCAGTATACTTTGCTAAAATCAAAAAAGTGGTAAAAAATGGTGGTGAAATTTAGACAAAATTTTTGAAGAGGTGTAAGAAAAAGTCAGAAAAAATCTCCTGGAGAACCATAGCCCAACACTACCCATATCCTAGCAGTACCAACCTAACTATAGGCATAAAATATCATGCCTCAGAAGACGTCCTATGACGAAATGTGCAAAACAGGGCTTTGGTACATGTCAACGTCATGTCTGGTTCCCTGGTTACGTTCTGTAGAGCGCACGCTGCCCAGACCTAGGAACTTGTCCATATGCTTTGTATTTTATTGGGGCAATTTGAGCCTTTTATCTTCTATGCTTCTGGAAAGCTGTTTTTTAATCTTTATTCGTGTAAAAAAAAAAAGTTTTCGGATTTACACTATGGATGCCCATTTCTTATTTTTATGTGGATACCGCATTATATGCACCCTGTTCCAGAGCGAGAGAACATATCGGTTCCAGGGACACCAGGACTGGAGATTCCATTTACTATGCGCTCTTTACCCCTGTAGGGGTGAGGGCTTCTGGCGAATGCATATAACTGCACAGAAGTCAAGATAAAGTCGCACCACTTGAAAACCAGCACAAGTCGCTTTATTGTTTGTTGCACAGAAGTTGAGATAAAGTCGCAACACTTGAAAACCAGCACAAGGCATTTTATTGGGAATATGGATATTTAATATTAAGATACTTTTTTTTTTTCTCTTTTTTTTATATTTAATCCTTTATTTTTATTTTTAAATCAAAAGAACAAAATATATTCCATACACATCAAACATTATATGATAACCATCTCTATGTACTAGATGACATACTGTAGTATCTTATACTCTATCTATTGTTATACTTGATAGTCTCCTCTCTAGAACCTTACTCGTATAATTTTGAATCAAAACCATTATTCCTTCTCTAACATAAAGATGGATAACCCGCCTCAACCTCCCCCCCCCAAGGCTCTGATCAAGTTCCTGTATCCAGGGGGTCATCACTTATATTCACCCTATATCCAAAAAAAAAAAAAAAAAAAGCGGGGAGGGAAAATATAAATAAATAACCTCCCCCCCTCCCCGTCTCTCCCCCATCACGTCCCCCCCCCTCCCCCCCAACACCCAAATAGCATCCGTTCAATCCACATCTATAAGGGATCTTCCCTCCTCTGTGTATCTAAAATGATTTCACAGGGACCATGTTTCCAGATAGACCCCCCGTTTCTGCCAAGACATCAAAACCAAGTCTTCTATTATGTTCAACAACCCTTTTAAGCCACATCCCTACTGATGGAGGTTGTGTCTGTTTCCAAAGGGCTGGGATACATGCTCTTGCTGCATTCAGGAGATGACATAGAACCAATCTCTTATAAAGATTAACCGGAATAACAGTATCTTGTAGTAAAAAAAGGTTGGGTCTTCCGGAATCTCCTGCTCACTAAACCTTTGGGCAATTTTTCAGACCTCCCTCCAGAAATCCTTTATTCTGGGGCAGGACCAAAAAATATGGACTTTCATCCCTCTTTTTTCCCCACATCATCAACAGTTGTCTGGTATGTCAGGGTAGCATCTATGTAGAAAAGCCGGGGTGCGGTACCATTGTGATAATATTTAAAACTTGTCTCTTGTATTCTTATACTAACTGAGGATTCAAATGTGTTATGTAATATCTTATTCTGTTGCTCCTCCGAGAAAACCCTGCCTACCTCCACCTCCCATCTCATAAAAAAGGGCAACTGAAAGTCCTCAGAGGGTGCACTCAACAATACATTTATTTTTTAAAGAGTTTGATTCAATATACCACTCCCTGTACAGTATTCCTCAAACTATGTTAGCAGTCGAGACTTTTTTCTTGTTCTTATACATATTATCTCATATATGGATTGAGTATTTATCACATTTATTTTTATACACATATTTGTGCTTTTTACTTGCTGTGCTTGCATATAATTTTTTCGATTCTTCAATTAAATTGTCACTCTTATTATTTATTTGTTCCATATACCTTCTTGTTTTTGATTCATTTGGTTTTAGTGGGTCACTCTGCTATGTATATGCATATTTTTATATAGCAATTAGGACATGCTATTAGCCATAAATCGTATGGTGGATACTTACACTTCCCACGTGTGAATAAGGTTTTTATTTCCTTTCTGATTTTATCGGTTTTTGCATATGATTTATCACACTACATAGGGACTTACCATCACATATTTTCCACTATCCCATATAGATCTCATAGTGTCACATATCAATTTTCAAATCGTTGTGATTAGGTGACACATATGCTATTTTCCACAATTTTTGTAGCAGCACCATTCCCCTTTTTGTAATCATTTGTTTTTTGAACACTACTTTGTGGTGTCTTTATTTGGGTAGGCTGCAGCTATACCCTTACCTAAGTGCGGAATCCTGTGTTTAATAAAATATAAATCAATCTTAAAGAAGACCTGTACAGTGAAAGATGTAATACATTTAAAAAAGCAAGCTACAAACAATAGATTAGTCACCAGTATTAGCCCTTGGCTCCATACTTCTTTCTTACTTCCATTTTACTAACTTATCATGCTTCTTTCATCATTGTGTATCTGTGTAGAAATGACCACTTGGTAAAAGAGCAGGGATTTGCTTCTTGATGTCAGAGCTCCCCCGATGGTTAGTGATCTGATGTCTTGTGATATAATGAAGATGAAGTAGCAGCAGGGCCCACCCAACACATTGTGCTGCCTGGGCCCAAGTATCAAATGCCCCCCACCAAAAAAAATAAAAAAATCACTCCCACCAAAAGGCCCCTACATTCATTACTTTATATCGTGATAAATAAAATTAAATTGTATCAGAAAATCAGATAAAAAATGCCATACATCTATTCCCTAATTTGTAGATGCTATAACTATAGCGGCAGCATTTAGTGGCGCTGATTGACAGCACTTATGGGCACTAATTGGAAGCACTGATGGGCATCGATAGGCAGCACTTATAGTCAGCACTGATGAGCGTTGATAGGTGGCACTCATGGGCATTGATTGGCAGCACTGATGGGCACTGCTAGGGCACTGCTAGGTGGTACTGATTGGTGCCACTGATTGGCCTGATTGGAAACACTGGCACTAATAGATGGCATTGGTTGGCACTGATATTAGGTGGCACTGATTGGCACTGACAGGTGCCACTGGTTGGCACTGATATTAGGTGACACTGGCATTGACAGGTGGCACTGATTGGCACTGGCAGGTGGCACTGATTGGCACTGGTAAAGGAGTGGGAGTTTCACATGCATCCAATATTGAAGCTTGGTGAAACTGTGTGCAACACTGTCATGTAATGTAACTGCATGCAGAGAAAGACCAGCTGTCAAAATTCAGCAGTGATTTGGGGGGTGGGTGGGACCCAGCAGCTATCAAACACCAGCCAATGATTGGGCTGCTTAAGAAAGGGGGCAGGGCCACAGACATGTAGCGGCCCGCCCATCCCCTTGGCTGATGTTTGATAGCTGCTGGGTCCCGCCCAACCCTGACATCAACGCTTACTTTTGAGAGCTGGTCTCTCTCGGCATTCAGTTACATTACATGACTGTGTCACAAACTGAGCGGCTCTGTCAGCATCAATTTTGCCTCAGTGTGATACTGTCTCACAGGCAGAACGGACTGCACACTCATTGGGTACAATATTTCACATCAGCCCAGTCAAATCTGGGTAGACAGCTGGAACGGGTTACTGTGCCGCCCCTCTTTAAATGCTGTCTGGGATCATGGGCCCACTGGGTCCTATGGTAGGGCTGGCCCTGAGTAGCAGGACTTCTGGAGAGGTGGAGAAAGCCCAGGTCCTCAGAATGAAAAAAGTTAAAGAGACAAGATCTTTGCACTGCAAGTGCTCAGTAGGGATGAGCTTCAGGATTGGGTCAAACATGACTTTTACCCAAACCCAGTCTGTTCATAGTTCAATCAAAACAACTTGTCTTATTTAGGTAAACCAAACACAAACCAGTCAGGGGATCCTGGGTGATGTGATTGACAAATATGGTGGCAATGATTTTTGTTTAGCGTGGTGGTAACCATATTTGGACAGTGATGTGACTTGGGAACCCCTGGCTGATTTATTCCCAAACACCAATTGGGAACACTGTACAGATCCACAGCATAAGGCTCTCAGTTGTTCTTTGGCATTGTTATCCTCTTTGGACTTGCTATGTATAACCACTGATGCTGTGCCCAGTACTTGCTGCAGTGATTGACAGTCACCACTCCTAGAAAGGATGCCACAGACAATCAAGTGGGGACAGACTCAGGTAAATAAAAAAGGTAGTTGGAAGGGTTTTTTTTATGTTGTAAATAGGTGGAAGAGAAATAGGGGGGCTCAGAGATGGGCTTAAACATATCCCTTTCATGATAGCCCTCTAGGCATCCTCCAACGTGTTGGCCACCTTGCTGTCCAGGACAGAACGCTTGCTAAGGCAAAGAGGCTGCACATTCTATCCCAGGACCATTGTTTCCGCCTTTAGGCCTAGGATGTTTCAGCATTCTCTTTATGTACATTGAGCTCTCCCGTATGCTGGCCAAGTACCGTAACTCATTTAAACAAAGTATCCAAACTTTTATTTACATAGAAAGATAAAAAAGTGTAAAAGGTGGTTCACACAGGAGTAAGTAAATCTGTGCTCTAGTGAGTGTTATTGCAGAGGTGCTGTGTAACTTCTGGCACAGAAGTCAGCTTGTTTGTACTGTAGAAAGGTGACATTATTCAATGGCAGCTCCATGCCTACAACCCTCTCGCAGGGGTTAAAAAATAAAAAAGGTTGTACTCACAGCACCTATACATAGCATCTCTCATGGGTTGAGAGCTTGCCTATGTTGTACAGTACTGTAATAAGAGCTGATTTAAATTCCCTCAAAGCTGAAAAAAAAAAGGACAGGTACTTGTAGTCATCAGAGACGTGACCTCACCCAGGATTCCCTGGTTGTTTATTTACAAGCCTGTTATTTAGCACATATATTTTGATTTTGAATAATGTGTATTGTTCCCCCTGCAAAGTGAGACTTCTTCTTTAAACCTCTTGTCCGGTTTTTACTGCTATATTGGGCTTCATTATCAATATATACTTGTATTTCCTGTCCTACTGACAACATTTTACCACAAAGTGAAGGTAAATCCCCCTAATATAGCCCTGGATACCAGTAAAACCTGACAGATCTTTCCCCTATATCCAAAGCTAGAAAATAAACTGTTTTGGGACTGTCATATACTATAAGCAACCAGTCAGAGAAAGAAAAACAAGTGATGGCAATAGCCATTTGCTCTCCCATATCAGTTATTGTTTTCAGTGTGAAAATTCATTATAGAGGAGAAGCATTTTCTTTTTCTAAAGGCAGTGCCAATCACTGTCTGTATGTAAAAAACTGCAACAAAATATGTCACATGCATATATAAGAAAATTGAAGCTTTGGGGTTGATTTACTAAAGGCAAATAAGCTGTTCACTTTGCAAGGAAAGTTGCAGTTTGTAAGGGTATTTTCCCTAGAGATTAGGGAATGAGGTGAAGTTCTGCTGATTTTCATCAACCGATCATGTTCAAGCAAAAATGCTTTTGCTTATCATAAAAGCCTTGGACTTCAACTTAATTGAAATTGCAACAAAAGTGTCCTTAAAAACATGTAAATGCCTACCCTTTTCCGCTGCCTGCACAGCTGAATACACCCATACCACAACAGAATATAGCAATGCGGGGTGGGGGGGTTAGTGGGAGGAACCACTAAGCACACATGGGGACAAAATCTACTGGAAATATTGATTTCCATAGAGATTATTTAAGAAAATTCCTCTTCATCGGGGTGGCTTTTGGTGGCACAGGCAGCGGGAGAGGTTAGTATTCACTTGCTTCTTTTCAGGAGACCACATTAAATTAAAGGTTAGTTACAGCCAAATCAATAGATACAGAACATTTTTTGAAAAACATTGTATATATTCTACTCTGTTACCTCGGAGCTGGTTTGACCACATAGCACCAGAAGGGTGATCTCCTTTTTAAGAGACTTCAGTTCTGCAGTCTGTATCACTTTTCAGCCTGTTGCATGGGACTTCACAACAGAGCCAACTTATAAACTTTATAAATAATAACACAACATGCACAACTATTTATTTCAACAATTGTATTGGATTATTTTATTGCCCATGGTGTAATTCAAGGGGTAACCCTAAATGAATACCTAATAACATACTAAATGAAAATCCAGCCATCTTGGCATAACTTGAAAACATCAAATCCAATAAAGTCACAATGTCCATCCAGATATACTGGATGACTAAACCATCACTAAATAAACACCATGATGAAAAACTTTGATGAGAAAAGGGGAGGGTGTTCCATTCTGGGACTGTTGCTAGGGGAAAAAATCCTGCTATACAAAGAATAGGGCAAACCTAGGCCCTTTGTACTGTCTTATAGGGTCCCGCTGAGTGCTAGGGACCCTTGCATTCTCTTTTATCTGCTAATTAGCACCAATATGAAAACCATTTTGTTAACTGACCTATGCACTCATCTGTACATCCATCATCAAAGACTAGGCACTTTGTAATTCTTGCTGACATGTTCAAATTCAATACAAAGTTTAATATCAGGTAATCACATTACTAATTTGAAAAATCATAATATGGCTTTCTGAAGGAAATACTTAAATTGGAACTTCACTCTCTTAATCAACATTGATTATTTCTAATCTGTATGCTGCTAGCATTAGTAAATACATAGGAAAGTGTATAATATTTACGTGTTTTAAACTTTTTTTTTTTTACATCTTTTCAGTTATTTCCTTGTTTCCAGGTCTAGCCAAATTATGTCATACATCCCATGAGTTTTCAGGAGGGGAGCAGGGGTTTTCCCAGCTAAACACAGCTATGGTTCCAGGAAGTAAATGCTACATAAATTAGCTGCCCTTGCTCAAGATTGCCAAGGCCAAAAATGCTACGGGGTGTTTTTAGAAGTAATTCATCATCAGAATAAAGCATAGACACAAAGATAGAGGGGTGCATTTGCTTTAAATATTAACTCCTTCCCGGTGAGCGTACGCAGATGTGCGGCCTCGGCCTTCGGGGGTTATACTGGGATGATGCCTGCAGCTGCTGTACTGTTTTCTAGAGCGGGCGATCAGCTTTCCAGGGCTAACAACTAAAAGCAACTCGGCTGTTATCCCGAAGGAGCAGGAGGGGATGCCCCCCCCCTCTTGCCGCCTCCCACCACTCTGAACGGGCCTCCTATCCCACCGGGAGACCCGATCCTCAGTCCACAACTCCAGTGGCTAGGGACAGCCTGTAACAGTCTCCTGATTGTAAACACAGAAGTGATGTCACAACATCACTTCCTGTTTACTTGGCGGCCAATGGCGCTGGTTTTAAAAAAATATACAGTATTCAGAATCACAGAAAATGGCAATCTGAATACTTTGAAGAGCAAAGGAGGGATTGGGGGTCTTTTGAACCCCCGATCCCTCCATAAAGAGTATCTGTCACCGCCTATTACTGTCACAAGGGATGTTTACATTCCTTGTGACAGCAATAAAAGTGATCAATTTTTTATTTTATTTCTTTAAACACAATTTAATAATATAAAAATAAATATATATATATATTTCTTTAAAGTGCCCCCCGCCCCCACAAGCTCGTATATGAAAGTTTCACAGCATATGTAAATGGTGTTCAAATCACCCATGTGAGGTATCGCCGTGATCGTCACAGCGAGAGCAATAATTCTAGCACGAGACCTCCTCTGTAACTCTAACCTGGTAACCTTAAAAAAAATTTAAAGCGTCGCCTATGGAGATTTTTAGGTACCGTAGTTTGTCGCCATTCCCAGATTGCGTGCGATTATAAAGCGTGACATGTTTGGTATCTTTTTACTCAGTGTAATATCCTCTTTCACATTATAGAAAACAATTGGGCTAACTTTACTGTTTCATTTTTTTAAATTCATGAAATTGTCTCTTTTTCCAAAAAGTTGAGTTTAAAACACCGCTGCACAAATACAGCGTGACATAAAATATTGCAACAATCGCCATTTTATTCTCTAGATTCTCTGCTAAAAATATATATATAATGTTTGGGGGCTCTAAGTAATTTTCTAGCAAAAAATACGGATTTTAACTTGTAAACACCAAATGTCAGAAATAGGCTTAGTCATGAAAGGGTTAAACATGAATTAAATAGCATTTTTTGGTTTGTGGTGCTCAGGTGCAGTGTAATTCTGCTTTTGGTAAACTAAAGGGCAATTCCCTATGTTTGTCAGGAGTTTTTAATTGAAATCTTGTCTTGCAAATTGGAAACTAAAGATGCTCATTTCCTGTGCATTTCTTTGTAATTTCCAGCTAACATGGGAGGCAAAAAAACAAGGTTTGGATTTACTCTGTCCTAATGCAAATTTTTGTCTGAGATAGTATCAGAACATCTTAGCAATCTTTCCTTCCAGTGATGTGTTGAGTGTCTACCTCTGCGTTGTCTTTTGTTTAATTGCTTGTTTGACCTTCATTGCATTATTAAGCAATTCAAGGAAATATGGAAAGCAAGGGAATTATTGTTTCTCATAATTATCCGATTTTTGCCAATGCAAACATTTTTATCATGTGACTACAAATGCTTAGTTTCAATCCAGCACAAAAAAGTACTGTCTAGGGACATTTCTCTGTTAAACTAGTTCATCAAAGAATGATATGTACCAAATCTTGTTATATCAAAATCAGTGTTAAGGTATGTGCAGAAATCAATAATTTAATTATTCCGTAATTGTGAACAGTTTTAGAGTGATGTGGATGTGAGAGTGAGAGGACGTGTATAGGGCGTGCTCCGTCCCTTCCATTCTTTACTGGCTAACACCCTGAATGTGTTTGAATAAGTCTCATTGAAAAAAAAAAGAGATTTCTCGAGACTTTCCCACTGTTTGCTGTTTTTTGTCTCTCTCTGTTCGAGGAAACCCATATCTCTGAATTTCCCTCTACTTCAAAAGAGACTTATTTTCTTTAACAAAAGCTGTATACGTGCCAATACCGCATCGGAGCTCGTACCTGCTGTGTCCGTGCTGTGCCTGGCCTGGAGCTGGGGCCTCAAAGGTGTCTGGAGGTGCTGCTCGGAGTCACTGGAGTCCAGGTTTGTCTGTTGTGGTGGAGGAATTGGAGGGTATCGGTCCTTGGAGCTGGCCGAGTCCTTCATAATCTGTGGGAGTGGATGGTGCTCTGGAGCATATCCACTCTGGGAGCCTTTGGACTAACACGAGGAGAGAGATTGGTGCCGGCACCGGCACCTGACTCCTGCTCAGGGGCCAAGTGGAGAATCAGCAATTATCATTAGAAATCTGAAACATTTGTAAGAACTCGACAGAATCCAGAAGAACCCAACTACATAAGCAGGTAAATTTTAAATAGTAAGAACTGTAATTAAAAACTGTAATTTGAAATCAATAGAAAATAAACAAACAAAAAAAATGGTGATACAAGGAAGAAGCAAACAAAGAAGCAAAAAAAGGAAACAAGAAAAGGAAAGGAAGAAAGAAAAGGAGAAAGACAGGAAAAGGGAAGGGAAGGGAAAAAAGACAAAAAGAAAATATATAAAAAAACAAAAAGGAAGAAAGACAACAGAGGATAACAGGAAGAAAAAGAAGAATGAAAAAACAAAAGGTGGTAACAGAGCAGTCAAAATATGGAAGGAGGGGCAGGGGGCTTTTAATACCGATGCCTCCAGGAGGATGACAGAATCCCCCAACAAACACAACGTGGAAAACCCACAAAAGAAAAGGTTAAAAAAGCCACAGCCGCAACAGCAAAACTCGCAAAAAATGCATTGCTGTTAAAAACGGGGAAAATAAAGATGGCTGAGGAAGAAATGGTAGCTTCTTCCACTGACATGGCTAAAATCCATGAACATTCAGAATATTCATCTCAAAAGGCTGGCGAAGTGGAAGAGAAGAAAGAAAGTGGTAAAACACATATTAATAAACAGCCAAATGATATGCACATAACATCAATAACACCAATAGAGCCTACATTACTAGATGTGTTTAAGGCAATACAACAATGCCAGAGCTCCATAGGTAATGTGACCAGTCAGGTACAGGAGCTCAAAGAATTTAGTTTCTTGCGTCACGACGTACAGAAAATAAGGGAGAGAACCTCTGTACTGCAAAACCGGGTCAAAGAATTCAAGAATTCAACGCAGCCATTTGGCAAAGTTGTTAAAAAAGCAATGAAAAAATCTGATGCTAATGCCCATAAGTTGGAAGATCTCGACAATCGTTTTTGAAGTAACAACATAAGGCTTGTGGGTCTCCCAGAGAAATCTAAGGGAGCAAACCCAACAAAATTTGTGGAAACATGGATTTGGGAGATGATTGGAAAATAATTTCTTTCTATATCTTTCTCGGTTGAAAGAGCACATTGAGTACCAAGTAAGCCATTACCTGCAGGAGCCCCCCACCCCTCCACCATTCATAATACGACTTCTTTCTTAACCAACGAGATAGAGATCACATTCTAAGAAGAGCTAGAAATTTGAAGGAAGTCATGTTTAACGGAATTAAAATGATGTTCTTTCCAGACTTTTCTCCTGAAGTTCAAAAACAGTGGGCTAAATTCCAAGCTGTAAAAAAGAGACTGCAGTCTCTGCACTTACTCAATGCAATATTCTGCTAAATTAAGAATACAACCCACAGCCAGCTATTGAATGGCTGTATAGGCACTATGGATAGTGCATTGGGTGGGTGTAGTATGTGGGGGGGGGGGGGGGAGGTGAGGAAAATCTATTATTTTTTTCTCTCTCCCTCCACTTCCCCCCCTCCCCCAGCCCCCTCACCTTACCTTACCTTTTATTTCTATTTTTAGCAAAAAAATCCTCTATGGTGGACTATAAAGGCACACTAAGTTAAAATTAAAAAGTATTGAGAGTATTATAGTACAAAAAATCTGTATTCATAATTAAACATAGTAGCTAAAATATCCATATTAATATAGAATGTATAAACAGTTCATAACATTGTCACCATATTCTGAAAATACACATATGAAATCCTCTTGCACCAACGCATTTCAGAGTAGTTTTCTCCTTCTTCAGGGATGTATGAAGAGGAAAATATATCTATAACATAAATGTCTGATAATATAAAATTGCAATAAAAATAATGGTTATGAAAATAATTAACAAGTACACTTACATATGTTTTTTGGTGACAGGGTGAATTCAACATTTTATCATATTACGTTTAAAAACAGGAAAGATACATATATCAGTAAGAACTGTGTTTGTTGACTCTTAAGGTCACCCATAACTATATCATAGTTTAGATTAACATACTGAAATATGGGCTATTTTAATACTATATAGAATTAAATATATTATCGTTTACCCTCATTATACTCCCTAACATTTTATTGTTGTTGTATTACACCTAGATATAGTTGAACAATTGATTAATTAATTTTCAACGTATTATGCATCTTTCTAGTTGATATCACCTCTTCTAAAATAGAACCTCTTCTTCTTCTTTGGTTGAGTGTCATCAGCAATACTCAGGTACACAATCATGTTTAAAAATAAGATTGAGGGGATAAATACACAAACAACTTCACCAATATACCTTTTGTCCCTGATTAGTATTATACCCCAAAATGATTTATGCCTTTTATTGCAGGATCCCTCCACTTCCGGCCCCAGTGAGTTCTCCTGGCCACTCCCCCTCTGTGGGATTTGGAGGGAGTGGGGAATCAGCTCCCTGGGTGATTTGAAACACCATATAGTCTTAAAAAACCTCTTCTGATACGTATGCTATTGAAGTAGAGAGCCAACAAACAATATGATGGAATGTTGAATCCCCCTGTCACCAAAAAAACATATGTAAGTGTACTCGTTAATTATTTTCACAACCGTTATTTTCATTACAATTTTATATTGTCAGACATTTATTGTTTTTCAACTATGTTATAGATATATTTTACTCTTCATACACGCCTGAAGGAGAAAACTGTACGTGGGTGCAAGAGGATTTCATATGTGTCTTTTCAGAATATGGTGACAATGTTATGAACTGTTTATATATTCTATATGCATATTTTAGTTACTATGTTTAATTATGAATAAATAGTTGTTGTACTATAAAACTCTCAATACTTTTCAATTTTAACTTAGTGTGCCTTTAAAGTACACCATAGGGGGATTTTCTATTGCTTCTAATACTGGATGTGGCTCCATAACTGCATAGCATTA
The DNA here is from genome assembly GCF_037356315.1 of Lithobates pipiens. Taxonomy (NCBI): domain Eukaryota; kingdom Metazoa; phylum Chordata; class Amphibia; order Anura; family Ranidae; genus Lithobates; species Lithobates pipiens. Next base: position 72,017,882 of record NW_027507790.1, read on the forward strand.
CCACCCTGTTCTCTTGTTTTTATCTCTATTTTTGAGAGTTGGCCATGTCTTTTTTGGGGGGGGGGAGGAGGAGTGAGTCCAGTGTTAAGTTAACCCCTGAATGGATTCTATATACTGTTTTCCTGAGGGAAATGTTTGGTTGTTAGTTTTCAATTTTGGTATCTAGGGTTATGTGTTAGGTTGTAGGTTTTGTTTTTATAGGTTTTCTGTTAGAGGATGGTAAAAATGTATTAGGTGTGCACTTTGTGGTTTTCCATACAGAGCCATCTAGAGGAAGTCTATGGGTGGGGGTAGCTCATCAGGGAAACATACTGCATATGATTTGCACAAGTTTGAGGGATTCTTTGTCTTATTTGTTTATTTTTTATGAATATGGATTTTTTATGATGCTCTACATAGATATTGTCTATGCGTTTGTCAGCTGGTTAAAATAAATATTGAAATTTGCTTCCTACAAAGCACTTTAAATAAGTGCCCTGGTATTGTTCATAAAAAAATACTACTTCCAAGGATATGTCCCAAAAGGTCAATATAGGAACAATATGTAAGTATTAGTATCTTGGAATGTTAGGGGGCTTAGTGACCCAGGAAAATGCAAGCCATGTTTGCTACACTGAAACAAGTGTCTCCGTCTATTATCTGCCATCAGGAGACCCATCTAAACATACATAAATTAAATCACTTGAAATCAGTGCAATAGAAAAAAGAAAAGACAATATCATTCTACATATACCACTTATTCTAGAGGAGTATCTATATTGCTAGCAAATGAATTGGATTTCTCCTGTAGGTAGGTACACAGGGTTACAAAGGGCTGATATATTTTTGTGTACTGCCCTATGTAAAGAAGGTCATATGTCTTAACTAATTTTATATATATATATATATATATATATATATATATATATATATACACACAGTGCCTTGCGAAAGTATTCGGCCCCCTTGAACTTTTCAACCTTTTGCCACATTTCAGGCTTAAAACATAAAGATATAAAAATGTTATTTTTTGTGAAGAATCACCAACAAGTGGGACACAATTGTGAAGTGGAACGAAATCTATTGGATTTTTGAAACTTTTTTAACTAATAAAAAAATGAAAAGTGGGGTGTGCAAAATTATTCGGCCCCCTTGCGTTAATACTTTGTAGAACCACCTTTTGCTGCGATTACAGCTGCAAGTCGATGTCTCTCAGTTTTGCACATCGAGAGACTGAAATTCTTGCCCATTCTTCCTTGTAAAACAGCTCGAGTTCAGTGAGGTTGGATGGAGAGCGTTTGTGAACAGCAGTTTTCGGCTCTTTCCACAGATTCTCGATTGAATTCAGGTCTGGACTTTGACTTGGCCATTCTAACACCTGGATACGTTTATTTGTGAACCATTCCTTTGTAGATTTTGCTGTATGTTTGGGATCATTGTCTTGTTGGAAGATAAATCTCCGTCCCAGTTTCAGGTCTTTTGCAGACTCCAACAGGTTTTCATCCAGAATGGTCCTGTATTTGGCTGCATCCATCTTCCCCTCAATTTTAACCATCTTCCCTGTCCCTGCTGAAGAAAAGCAGGCCCAAACCATGATGCTGCCACCACCATGTTTGACAGTGGGGATGGTGTGTTGAGGGTGATGAGCTGTGTTGCTTTTACGCCAAACATATCGTTTTGCATTGTGGGCAAAAAGTTTGATTTTGGTTTCATCTGACCAGAGCACCTTCTTCCACATGTTTGGTGTGTCTCCCAGGTGGCTTGTGGCAAACTTTAGACGATACTTTTTATGGATATCTTTGAGAAATGGCTTTCTTCTTGCCACTCTTCCATAAAGGCCAGATTTGTGCAGTGTACGACTGATTGTTGTCCTATGGACAGACTCTCCCACCTCAGCTGTAGTTCTCTGCAGTTCATCCAGAGTGATCATGGGCCTCTTGGCTGCATCTCTGATCAGTCTTCTCCTTGTCTGAGCTGAAAGTTTAGAGGGATGGTAGATTTGCAAGGTCTGATACTCCTTCCATTTCAAAATGATCGCTTGCACAGTGCTCCTTGGGATGTTTAAAGCTTGGGAAATCTTTTTGTATCCAAATACGGCTTTAAACTTCTCCACAACAGTATTACGGACCTGCCTGGTGTGTTCCTTGGTCTTCATGATGCTCTCTGCGCTTTCAGCAGAACCCTGAAACTATCACAGAGCAGGTGCATTTATACAGATACTTGATTACACACAGGTGGATTCTATTTATCACCATCAGTCATTTAGGACAACATTGGATCATTCAGAGATTCTCGCTGAACTTCTGGAGTGAGTTTGCTGCACTGAAAGTAAAAGGGCCGAATAATTTTGCACGCACTGCTTTTCAGTTTTTTATTTGCTAAAAAAGTTTAAGTTATCCAATAGATTTCGTTCCACTTCACAATTGTGTCCCACTTGGTGATTCTTCACAAAAAATTTAAATTTTATATCTTTATGTTTGAGGCCTGAAATGTGGCAAAAGGTTGAAAAGTTCAAGGGGGCCGAATACTTTCACAAGGCACTGTATATATATATATATATATATATATATATATATATATATATATATATATCCCCATATTCATCAGAGGCAATTAAAGAGCTATAGAACTTTACATCTGATGAAATGGAAGTTCCTTGGTTAATAATAGGAGATTTTAACAATTATCTTGACTCCTCCTTAGATAGATTGAGCTTGAAAGTGAGAAATTCAGTATGTGCTGCTTTTTCTGGATTTATCCAGGAGATAGGCCTTATGGATCTCTGGAAAATGCATCATCCTAAAGAGAGAGTGTTCTCTTGCTTCCCTAGTACCCATGGGACTCTATCTAGAATAGATATGGCACTGGTTTCACCAACGATGTTACCTGTCATATCTGAAGTTACATATGCAGCTAGAGGATTATCCAATCATTCTCCAATGGTCTCCAATGGTCCTTAAGTCGACTTTAAATTTAACCCACACTAGCACTTTATGGAAAATCAACCATATTTTGACTTATGGCACTATTAATAAGCCCACTGCATATTCACAGATCTATTGGGACTCATTAAAGGCTTATATGGGAGGCCTGCCCATGTCACAAATATCTAGGATAAAAAAAAAGTCTAGAGCCTGGGAAGATACAGTGAGAGAAGACATTTTAAAGGCGGAACTTCAATATATAGGGAACCCTACTAAAGAAACAAAGCAGATATGGATACAAAAACAACAGATAAACTCTGGTATCTCTCGTAAAAAAAGCAGAGCAGAAACATTTTTTCTTCAGCAACCTTATTTTGAGGATGGGGAAAATACAGGTCATCTCTTATCTGCAATCATAAAATCCCAAACACCAATGTCATAAATAGTGGAATTGCAAATTTCTCCTACTGAAACTGTACGAACAACTTTGTAGATCTCATCAGCTTTTGTTGATTTCTATTAAAACTTGTATAGCAGTAACGCTCTGTCTCTGCTACTCCTCTCTGTCAATCCCTTCACTGGCTTCCACTCACCCAACAAATTAAATTCAAAATACTAACAACTACCTACAAAGCAGTCCACAACTCTGCCCCCAGCTACATCACTGACCTAATCTCAAAATACCAACCTAATCATTCTCTTTGTTCTTCTCAAGACCTCCTGCTCTCTAGCTCTCCCATCACCTCCTCACATGCTCGTCTCCAGGACTTTTCAAGAGCCTCTCCAAGCCTATGAACTCCTTACCCCAATCTGTCCATCTATCTCCTACTGTATTAGCTTTTAGACAATCCCTGAAAACCCTCCTCTTCAGAGAAGCCTATCCTACCCACACCTAATAACTGTATCTTAATTTTGTCCATCTGATCATCCCCCACAGCTACTACCCTTTCTTCCACTTGACCCTCCCTTCTAGATTGTAAGCTTTAATGAGCAGGGCTAATCCCTCCTGTACTGAATCGTATTGTAATTGTACTGTCTTCCCCCAATGTTGTAAAGCTCTGCGCAAACTGTTGGTGCTATTTAAATAGTGTATAATTAGTGAATAATAATAATAATAATAATAATAATAATAATAAGCGATGTTACCCTGTCAAAGGTCCCTGGAAGCATACTGCAGTAGTTGGAGAGTTGTCTCTGGAGGAGAGTATTCGGATATCGGATGAATGGATGAACACACCGTCCCAGGCTAATTGATCCCTGCACACTTTTATATGATCTCTATAACCTGAGATCCAACAGATCTGGTAAGCAGCCATTTGGTCTTTCAAATTATTTGGCTGTTGTTTGATTGTCCCTCTTGAAATGTGGGGCAAATGGAGAAATTGTTATATTTTCTGAACAATCCAATTCCATCGGATCATACAGAGTGGTATCTGCTATGGACTACTAATCACATTGTGGCATTAATTTAATTGTTTCACTATTAACTACATTGTGGCATTAATTTTCAACACCTATGTGGCATTTATTCATAATATTTTGGTTGCGCATTTATATGTGTTGTACAATTTCATTACTTACTTCAGACGTGAAACTATTGGCAAAAGCATTAGCTACTAGGTTGACAAAAATAATTTCCAAGATAGTGCATAAGGATCAATCAGGCTTTATCCCAAATAGATCCACAGCAGTGAATATAAAGAGTTTATTTCTTAACATACAGGTTCCAATGGAAAACTTGGATAATAGAGCTATATTGTCGCTTAAAGCGGCTAAAGCTTTTGATAGCTTAGAATGGGACTTTTTCTGGTATTGTTTCGAAAAATGTGGTTTTGGACCCCAGTTTATAAGATGGATCCAACTATTTTATACTGACCCAGTGGCACAGGTGCAGGTAAATGGACATATATCAGCACCTTTTTCATTGCAATGAGGAATAAGACAGGAATGCCCATTATCACCTTTGTTGTCTGCTTTAGTTTTAGAACCACTGGCTGCTTCTATTTGTCAAAAAATATTACTGGGTTTTGTAGATCTATAGAAGAGGACAAAATCGTGTTATATGCTGATGATACACTTTTATTCCTGGGAGATACCTTGTGCTCATTGGAGGCAGTAATGTATTTAATTAAAACATATGGCTCTTTTTCTGACTTTAAGATAAATTGGGACAAATCAGTACTCCTACCAATGGACCCCTTGGTGACTCTGCAAATTGTTGCCTCCCACATTGATGTAGTTGCTACATTTAAATATTTAGGGGTACATATAACATCACAAGTAAGTACAATGTGGAGAGGAATCTATCCCCACTACTTAAAGAGGAAGTAAACCCTGATGAGTTGACTTCCTCTTTCATTCCCTGCAAAGGTAAAGCATAATAGACTACTATGCATTGCGATGTCACCGCTGTCCCCTGTAGTCCAACGCATCCATCTTCTCGGTGGGTCTCGCTGCTCCGCCGCTGTCATTTGGTGAAGCTGCGATGACGTCCCTCCCACGCATGCGCACGGGAGCCGCAACGCGCGGCATATTCACCGTTGACGGTGCCGCGCTCAGTGCGCCTGTGTGCCGCTGTCTACGGTGCATGTGCCATAGACAGCCGTGTAGGTTTAGGAGACATTTCTTGGACCTACAGGTAAGCCTTAATCTAGGCTTACCTGTAGGTCAAAGTGTGTTGTAAGGGTTTACAACCACTTTAAGTGGCTTGGGCAAGTGGGAAAAATCTGGAGAAAATTACCTTTGACAATAGGTATAGCTAATTTAATAAAAATGATTTGGATGCCACAATTATTATATCTGCTCCATAATTGCCCCATTTGGTTACCACGGAAAATCTTTAAACAAATAGATACTCTGTTTAGAGCTCTTATATGGAGATATAAACATCCTCAGATCAGCTTGGAAACCTTGCAGCTGCTTAAGGATGAAGGAGGTTTGACTGTCCCTAATGCCAGACTTTATTATCTGTCATCTCAACTTCAGCAATTAAATGGATGGAACACTATAGATTGTGAGGATCCTATACAACAAATAATTTTTCCCAAATTCCAATAAATCCATTAATGCAGTTAATAGTTACCGATCAATTTTTTAACAAACACAAACACCCTACATTCTACTTGTTACATAGGACTTGGACCACTGTTCAACAAGAAACTCAGTATGAGGGTTACACACAATATATGCCCATATGGAATAATCCAGAACTGCCTGAAGTGGCGAAAGTGGCGAAAAAAAATTGAGTTATCAAAAAAGGCAGGCATTCTGTTTCTTTGCCAACTCTACAATAATAATGTTTTGATATCATTTGATGAACTGGCAGAGAAATATAATTTGCTTAATAAATTATTTTTCAATATCTACATCTACGACATGCCCTACAGTCTCAAACAAAGACATTTATATTAAACTATAATCCTTCATTATTCTTAACTATAGCAGTTACTACTAGAGATGATAAACAGGGACTAATGGGAAATATATACTCTTCTTTTAAAATGATAAGAAGAATCAATTCACAAGTTAGTTATGGACAGTGGCAAAGAGACGTAGAGACACTTAGTGATGAGGAATGCGGGCAAGCCTTGAAAAATGCATTTAAGGTATCCTTATCCTCTGCACAATGTATGACTCAAATATTCATTACTCACAGAGTTCACTATACTCCGGTAAAACTGTACTCTTGGGGTAAAGCAACCACATTTAATTTCCCAAGATGTATAAACGGTACTGGTACACTCATACAAATGCTGTAGCAATACCACAAACGGCACCGCTACTGAGAATCCATATTTGATATTTTGAATTCCATGTGTTCTACACAAGTACAGCCCAATCTAAAAGTAGCATTGTTAGGGATTATGCCGGTAGATACTTTCCCAGAGGAGGTACAAGTGATGTGGCTGAAAACTATGTACATGGCACGTAAACTTATATTGCAAAAAATGGATATCAAACTCTACACCAAAGACAGATCAATAGATTAAAGCAATTCATCTTAATTTAAGATGAGAGGAACTTGTCTATAAACATAGGAGATGCCCTAAGAAATGTAAAAAGATCGGGCATTGGTGGTTAGTGTCTGATTTGGTTAAGAAATCCGATGAGCATATCACTAAGAAAGCTACACAGGAGCAAAATTAATATAAATAAAACTGTTAATAAAAGGGATATTGTGAAGGTCGGAATTGTAAAAGGGACTGACAAACACAAATAAAGAGGGGAACATTTTTTTTTCAATCAATCATTTTGAGCAAAAACATTTTTTTAGAGACAAACGGCAGTAAAAAAACGTAAAGACATCTCCGGTGGGACTTTCCAGGTTTGACTAGGGGCAAATGGAGACCGATTGTATATATTAAGATAGAAAAAATGTTTAAACCATGTTTATAAATCCTTCACTCCACACACACAGCACACAGCCTATGCTCAAGCTGTGACCAACCCAATTACTGACCATGTACTTAATATTTATTTATGAATGTTTATATCTATGTCACCAAATAATTATATCTGTCATAATACCAATAATTATTACAATAAAAGTATTAGTATATATTTATCTGTGTGTTTTGGAAAAGTCAGATTCTGTTATCATTGTACACATATGCAATACATGTAATTCTGCTATTGTCAGGAATTGTAATCGATGCTTTTATATCAGAAAATGCAATGTGATGATGGTGGAAAAGCTGAACTCTGCTGAGACCCAATTCGAAATATGGTCCAAAACCTCATGATATCTAATTAAGAATAATAATAGCTAGCAAACACACATTTCTCTTACCTTTTACTATGAAAGAACAATGATCATTCCCTATGTCCTAATTAGAGCAAGCAAGTTTTCTACTTTTATGGAATTTTCTACTTTTCTACTTTCATGAACAACAAAAAAACCTCCAATGAAAGCCTCATGCGCATACCCTCACATTGGCTCTGTATGAGCAAAAAAAAAGATGATCCTTAACTAGATGAACAGATTTTCATGAATTCTGGATCTGTATACTACCACCACATTTTTTTTTACAGAAGCAAGCAGAATATTCTACCACTGCAACAGAAGATGGCCAATATAGAATAGACATGTGCAGAATGGAAAAATGTGTTTTGTTTCATATAGATTCATTATATTACTAATTTTGTTTTATTGATTCATTTCGGAATTCATTTAGTTTAGTTTTGTTTAATTTAGTTTAGTTCATAAATTTTCTAGTGAATTCCAAATTTTCAGAATGATTCAAATTTGGAAGAGTCAAAAAATGAACAATCGAATTCGAATTCTGTGTGAACACGTCCTTATCTGATGACTCATTAGCTGTCAGCGGCTTCTCCGCTGAGAGCTGAAATGTAATACTGGCAATAGAAAAAAATCAGGAAAAAAACACTGTGGGCCCCCCGAAACCTAAAGGGCCTGGTATGGATTTTAAGGGGAACCCCATACCAATTTTTTTTTTTTTAATGGCATGGGGTCCCCCCAAAATCCATACCAGACACTTTTTTGAGCATGCAACCCAGCAAAGGTGAGGACAAATGAGCAGCCCCCCCCTCCTAAACCATATCAGGCCACATGCCCTCATCATGCACCCCAAACAACCTTGTCACCATGATGATGGGGACAAAGGTCTCTTGCCCACAACCCGTAGCAGTGGTTGTGGGGGTCTGCGAGTAGGGATCTTATCAAAATCTGGAAGCCCCCTTTAACAAGGGGCCCCCAGATCCCAACCCTGCCCCCTTATGTGAATGAAAATGACCTACACATTTACCAGAAAAGTGTAAAAAGTGAACAAAGACACAACACAAGTTTTTTCCTTTTTTTTTAGGTAAATAAAGGAATTGTCAAAAACTGTGCTGTGTCTTTATTCACATTTTACACTTTTTGGTGAATGGATAGGAGTACTGTGTACCCTATACTCATTCACATGGGGGCAGGATCTGGGGGCCCTACACCCCCCAATTCCGATAAGCTCCCCAGCTGCAGACCCCCACAACCACTGCCCAGGGTTGTGGGGAAGATGCCCTTGTCCCCACGTGGCTAATAAAAATAGGAATCTAACCCAAAATTTTGGAATTTGTTAGAAAACTAATATACAAAACAAAATTATACAAGTTGCAATGACATTAGTTACCATTTCATTCAGAGATTCAGATACATCCAAATTTCCCAATAACCAAAAATGTGTCTGAATTTACATTTGGACCCAAACGAATTTCATGTCTAATATAGGATGATATTGATGGATGTCAGTAGTTGCATGGCACTGTATAAACATTTCCACCAAACAGATTTGTGTTTTATATATTATTAGAAAATATAGATACTATACCTTAGTGTAAACTGATCCAATGTTGAATTGTTAGCAACTGTGATGTATACATGTAAGATTTCCCCTTGTTTAGTAGGCTTTGATGGTAGCCAGAGAGCAACATTGCTGTCCAACCTGAGCTCTGTAAGCTGAGAATTTTCTGGATTACGATATATTGTTATAGTGGCAATCCTCTGTAGGTGGGAAAGGGAATCTTCCCCTTGGTCTCTACCAGGGCGAATGGAATTTCCTTTCCTTGCTTCCTCAGCTGTGCACTCTGCTTCTTCTGAATGTATGCTATAGTAAAGTTCCACAGGAATACCATCGGGCTGCTCTTGGTTTCTCTTACGACCTGTAACAACAGGGGGTGAGGTAAACCAGGAGGGCTGGAAATCAAGTTCTGCTACACATAATCCAAGAATTCCTTGCAACCTGCAGCTCCCCTTTGCCTCTCTGGTTTCTCGAAAGGCAAACAATTTTAAACATGGAAGCCTTTCTGTGTCACTATAATCATCCCAGTCTCTGCCAGCAATATAGAATAGAACTTGGACTTTTGGTTTGTTGGGGTATACTTTATCATTGATTAGATACGTTTTTAGATTCCAGTTAAAGGTAAACTTGTTGGATGCAAATACCTGAGAGGACAACAGAAGGTCTTCTGAAATGTCCCGCTCAGCAAAGAAGGGTCCATAGCTAGCATTCAATATTGGAGTTCTTCGAGATTTATGAACGAAGAAAGTCTCTACCCTTGATTGCAAGCTAGAATTCCTCATAAAATCCTGGTTGTTCTCTTTCATGAGAAAGGCAGTTTCTGCTGTAGTTATTCGATAGTTTACAGGTAGATATGTTGATGGTGCTGAAAACCTCTGGAAGTTGTCAAGGGCCCCTCTAGACTGTGTAACTATGAAAAACAGAAAACAAAATTAAAACTAAAAGGAAAATAATAAACAAAAGCAACAGAACATATACAAAATGTTAATGTTAAAATGTTAAAAGAAATTTACATTACATTTACAAGTTACTATTGCACAAGTACATCCTTATGGAGAATTTTATTAAAGTCATAAATAAATAAATATGAATTTAGCAGAGCCTCAGTCTCCCATTATATCAGTTAACCAGTATTCTGATGAAGCAAATAATCTGTTTTGAATATTACTTTTAATACAAGGTGCTGTGGCTGGGGATGTCTAACTACTAAGTTTCAGATGTCTCTTTTTGGCCCAATCCAAAAAAAAATATTTAGGGGTATACAGCAACCAAAAGTCATCCAATATCTAGTACCAGATTCTTTCAAATAAAAGTAAAAAAAAAAAATGATTATCATAATTACCAATACTAAATGAAATATGAGTTTTTGTTGTGAAATGTGTATCGCTTTGTTATTTTACAACTGTAATTTATACGGATAGTAAAGGAGTTCATGTTTGTAGACATTCGTTCTAAAACCCATCAACATGAAGACAACATATATAGACATTAAACTCATAAGCCACCGGTCACGGCACATGCTTCTGAAGAAATAGCACGAGTGACTGTTTCCTTCAGGCACATGCACCAATGACATCATTGGTGCAGTATACAGTAAATATCTCAATAAACGGCACCTGTTTAGGAGCTATTTACAGTACCTATAGGTAATGCAGCCATTCACCGCTACAGCAAACAAATACCAATAATGCACTTCCTGGCCTCTGAATTGGGGTAAGGTGGCTTAGAAGGGCCAATAATGGGAGGTTTCTTATGTTCTAGCTCCCTCCCTATAAAAGTCAGTGTTCTCAGCAGCATTTTCTCAGTGTGTGTTGAGGAGACCTGCAGTAAATAGCACCACAGAGTGTCTGCAGGGAGAGATAGTTGCTGCTATACTATACAGTGTTTCTAAACAGTGCTATAATTATAGTCAGTCATATACACTGTCAGTGTGCCTTGGAGAGACTTGAAGCAAACAGATACATTTTATATATATATACAGACATACCTCACTTTTATGTACACAATGGGGTTTATTTACTAAAGCTGGAAAGTGCAAAATCAGGCTCACTTCTGCATAGAAACCAATGAGCTTCTAGGTTTTATTACCAAAGATTCATTAAACAAGCTGGGGTTAGAAGCTCATTGGTTTCTATACACAAGTGAGCCTAATTTTGCACTTTCTAGCTTTAGTAAATAAACCCCATTGTGTACTTAAAAGTGATATATATATATATATATATATATATACACACACTGTAAATTATATAATGGGGTTGATTTACTAACGGCAAATAGACTGATCTCTTTGCAAGGGAATTTTCCCTTTGCTTATTGAAGTAAAGTTCCACTGACTTCCATCATCCAAATGTGTGCAAGCAGAAATGCTTTTTTTTTTTGTTTTTTGTTTTTATGTACCTTGCACGTGATCTGGTATTCTTTGTAAAGTGCATTTTTACCACATTCACTAAGCTAAGGAAACAGCCTATTTGCCTTTAGTAAATCAACCCCAATCAGTAAATGTGGGTTCCATTTATTTTATTCATTTATATAGCTGGTGTTACTTCAATCGCTGGTGTTACTTGTACTCATCTTGTTATTAAAAAAAAAAATTGTGGTTTGTCCGTGGTATTTCACTTTAAAAACTTAAATAACTAGTAGGGCTGCAACTAACGATTATTTTCATAATCGATTAGTTGGCCAATTATTGTTTCGATTAATCGATTGATCGGTTAATAACCTTAAAAAAAAAAAATGCAAATTTTGCTGCGATTTGCATTTTTACATATTTTTTTGGCCAATTTGTTGTTGGGCAGATTAAAAAAACACAAATTGCCACAAAAACTCATTATTACATTGCTTTTCCGAGGCTTCTCCATTGAAGTGTATTGATCCGAAAAACCAAAATAGCACCGTTTTGTGTTAAAAAGTCCTTGTCTTTTCCAAATACGCAGTAGCTGAAAAAATCATGGATGTGAACGTGTCCCATAGGAAACCATGTAAATGAACTGTAGTGTGTTTCTGCAAAAAGCACCAAAAAACACAGAGGTGCGACCCAGGACTGAGATGTTTAGTAACATAATGGGGTTAAAAAAACGAAAATTAGTACAAAAAGAGTAAATAATCGTTACTGTAAGGGGTTCATTTTTTACTATGGGACAGTGAAAGTAATATTTACAGTAGCGATTTGCTCTTTTTGTATTATAAAGGGCTAATTAAATTTTTTTTAACCCCATTATGTTAGTGGCCGATTAATCGATTATGAAAATAGTAATCGATTCATTTCATAATTGATTAGTTGTCGATTAATCGATTAGTTGTTTCGGCCCTAATAACTAGTAACACAAACAGGTATTTTTTTGTATTTATTTTACTAATTTATACAGCACTGACACCATTGCACACTCACATGTAGAAATAAATTGCACATCCAAAATATGCAATTACTGTGCCACTGACGCTGACTGTCAGAATTGTACGTGTATGTAACACCATATATAGCCTAAAGATATCTCCGAAACATACTGTAACACAGAAGGAAATTTAATTTTTCACATCAACCTTTAAGTCACATAAAAGGAAGAACCACATTAAGGCCACCCTTTTTTTTTTGCATTGATACATGGCAGTGCCCAGCTCTCCATGCCCTTTGTTTGACCACACCTTGCCCATTAGACTTGAAAACGGCCAGAATTGGTTTTCATGATTCACAGACTTTAATGGGGTTCAAATTAAAGTTCACAATGGTCGAACTTTACTAGGAGTTTGAGAACATAACCCAGGTCAATTTGCTCATCCCCATTAGCTCAAACATTCTTGGAGCCCTTGCATTAGGTTTCCCTCTGTGACCCATGCACTTTGTGTGCATGCATCTAGTAGGGAAATTCATAGTAAGCCTCTTTGTACGTCAGTTACACAATTATTACGTGTTTTTGCTATGTTTTTTTGCTATGGAAAAGTGTCAGTGCTGTATAAATTTGTAAAATAAATACAAAAAAAAAACCTATTTGTGTTACTAGTTATTTAAGTCTTTCATGTGAAATATCAAGGACAAACCACAAAAAATATTTTGAATATGAGTACGAGTAACACCAGAGATTTAGCCCAAATTAACCCTATTGATTAAGAAAGCTATTTTGTATATATATAAAAAAAAAAAATTACAGGATAAACTGGTCCTCTATAAATTAATAAAATAAATGGAACCCACATTTACTGATTGGGGTTGATTTACTAAAGGCAAATAGGTTGTTTCCTTTGCAGGGGAAGTTTCCTTTAGCTTAGTGAATGTGGTGAAAATGTACTTTACAAAGAGTACCAGATCACGTGCAATGTAAATAATAAAAAAACAAAACAGCATTTCTGCTTGCACACATTTGGATGATGGAAGTCAGTGGAACTTTACTTCAATAAGCAAAGGGAAAATTCCCTTGCAAAGCGTTCAGTCTATTTGCCTTTAGTAAATCAACTCCATTATATTTTTTACAGTGTATATATATATATATATATATATATATATGCATTGGTTGTATATATCTCTGAAATGTATATAATTTATTGACTGCGTTACATGGCTGGCTCTTCCTTAAACTAAAAGGTGTAATGATTCCTAGGCATTAATCCATGCCATCATATTTCATAACCTACACAGCATTTGCAGGTTTATTTATAGACATTGGTGGGATGATATTGTGTTTGGCAGTGGCATTCATTAGCAATGTATCAGGCACCATTTACTAGACCGGCCTCGTCTCCTCCCACTTGCTTTCTATAGTCCTATCCCTCTCTCTATTATGTCTGTGTTCAGCAATTCCCTCCAGAGCAATTAATTACTATGAACTGCATGATACTTTCCTGGGACTGAATGCCTGATCAGCAAGGCCCCATGCTGTTCGGCTAAGCAGACAAGCTGCTCGCATTTCTCTCTAAGCTTGGAACCCTAATTGATTTCTTATGGATAGTTGTTCCTACCCTGCAGAAATTTTTAGAAGTTAGCCCTACATAAATAAATATCCTTTGACCTTGATAGCAGTGGGAATTAACACCAGTACTACCAGTGAAAGGTCTCTTACTGTGAAAGGACTTCTGAAAGAGGGCATGATGCTTAGAGTATTTTATAGATGACACTGAGACATCAGATATATAGTCTGTGACAGCAAAATACAGCGAACGACCCACAACACAAGGAAGACTTCTGCCCTCCAATTAACTCAACCAAATGATTTTTGCGCTCCCTCTGTAATCTCTTATCTCAAAACAACCACTCCCGCTTTACAAAGGAAATACCGAATCTAAACTAGAAGGAATTGTTAGGCTGTGAAGTAAAAAGATAGAGCTGATTAGGAGTAATGTGAAAGTGTAAGAGTAAGATATGGTTAACACGTTCCCGACCAAGAACAAAAAGCCGACAGAAGGAAACCAAAAGTACAGATATTAAATGCCTTATATTGAAGAGTCAAGTTCAAGCACTGATCAAGCTGGGGCTTCACAATCATGCACTAACATCCCTTCTATTACTTCAAACAATAAATAATTATTGGTGTGACGTCTAAGGTGGCAAAGTAAATCCATAACGCAGACAGCAGAGTGGTGTAGTGGTTAGCACTCTCACCTAGCAGTAAGAAGGGTTGCTGGTTCAAATCCCAACCACGACACTACCTGCCTGGAGTTTGCATGTTCTCCCTGTGCCTGCGTGGGTTTCCTCCCACAATCCAAAGACATGCAGGTAGGTTAATTGGCTTCTGTCCAAAATTGGCCCTAGTATATGAATGGGGACCTTGGATTGTGGGCTGCTTGAGGGTAGGGACTGATGTGAGTGTGCAATGTACAGGGATAGGGACAATTGTAGACACTCACTCAGGTTGAACTGGATGGACTGGTGTCTTTATTCAACCTTACTAACTATGAAACTATGAAACTATGAGACAATTAAAGAAAATTCTTATATCTTTTATTTTAGTTATTTAAAAAGCTTGATCCAAAAAATACAATTTATATACGCTTCCATAAACCGTTTAATATCATACAAGATCCACAAAACAATTCCACACGCTATACAATTATAACTATTTTTTTCCCATAAAAGATTTTATTGAAAGAGTCAAAGCATATAAGCATGCGAGACAGGTAAACATCAAGAACAAAAAGTGCTGCCACGACCCTTTCGGATCGCAGTAAAGGAGTCAATATAACGATGCTGCGTTGGTCGTGGTTAGTAGAACAGTGCCATACAGAGGCATATCTTGTCAACAAACGTATTATACAATTATAACTTAACAGTCTGCCCTGGTTAACCCCACCCTTCAGCCTTTTTATGTTTATTATTAGCAAAGACTTTTGTTTAAAAGTCTTTGGTTGTTTACATGCTGATCAAATGGTGGGGTCCTGGCAGGTACAAAAATCATTTTGTAGGTCAATAAGCCCACATCGCCAGGTTCTGTGAAAATGACATATTGTTGCAGATGGGCTGAGTGATTGTACCAAATATATGGGGACCACCACTTTACCAAACCTCCCCCTGAGAAGAGAGAATCAGCCAAATACCATAAATTGGGGAAGGGAAACAAAGGACAAAGTATTTATAATATTGGGATCCACCCAGATGCCTGAGCGACAGCAGGCTCAACCTCTCAGCATGGTGCTGAGAGCCGAGCCAGCCACTCCCACCTCCTCCACAGCTTGGTGCGCCAGTGATCGCTGGAGTAGAGGTGAAGCGATGCTGCATCCACCTAGAAGAGTATGTATGTTTGTTATTTTGAAATCCCACACTTTTCTTTTAAAAGTCACACCAATAATTCTGCATTATTTATGGTCTGATGTTCAAGCACTGGTTCATGTAATGGGGCAGATCTACTAAATATAAAATGCTAGCATTGTGCTATGGCTTAAGTGGGACATACATGGATCGAAATTCAGCCAGTTCAGCAGGGACCAGCTTAATTTGTTGTGTCAGTTGGATGGGCCTGGTGGGTTTTTTGCAAATTACTAGTGCCACCAGCTATAACTGGCAACATGAATTATTGTACTCACAAAACCTTGTAACTACTTATATTGACGCTCAAGGTGCTTTGCTGGTAAATAATCCAGTGTCTCACAGCAATGTAAGGCAGTCTTTTGCTTGATGCAGAAAGCAGTGAAGCATGAGGGGATGAAAGACACCACACACCACTAGCTCAACAGGTGTACAAGAATGTGAACAGCCTCAGCCTTGAACTCCAGTCCTAAGCCACATCCCCTGGTTCAAGGCTGAGGCCCTTTACTATTCTAATCATTCTGTTCTGCCAGCAGGTAAGGCTCCCTGTGCTGTAGGAGGGATCCCCCCCCATCAAAACTAACTGCGTTGATGGGGGAATTGGTTACTTTACCTTTCACCTGTGGTGGAAGAAAATTACATATTCTATGGCCTGCCTGCATTATTACACACTGGACAAGCTTTGCAACCAATGTGCAGTCATTCCCATTTCTCCAAACTTCATTATGACTGAGTTGGTCACCTTGCAGGTATCTGCATGAAATTATGAAGGCAAATCTCTTATTACTGTGTTTTGTGGGAATATCCAGCAAGCTATAGAAAGCTCCATTACAGCTATTAAACACCTTTATCAGTATATTCAACACTTCTCTAAACATTTTGACTCATTATATTGTTCTCCAACTGTCTCATTTCCAATTTATGGTTTCTCTCAATCATTTGTTGACCTTAAAGATTTGTATACCAGCTTCTCAAAAGTAAAGGTCTGTGAAGGTCATAGGATTCATTCACCTTATCAATAATGACAGGCAGGACATGTCTGATAGACTCATCTTCACCAGGCTGACATGTCAGTGCAGTGAAATGTATAACTAGCCATGTTTTGGAATCAAATGTCATTCCAGGATAACATAACAAGAGGATCTTTGCTATTAATTATATAGAGTAATAGTGATTAATGTATATACCACAGAGAGTAAGGAAGTTATAGACTCTGAAATACAGTCAGAGATTCAGGAAATATGCAGTACTGGCAATAAAAGGGCAACTCTGTCGAATTTGTAGCATGGTACTTGGTATTTTAAATCAAGGTAATTTTCAATGCTGTAAGTTAGCTACAGTAAATGGATATTACTTAGGGATTATAGTAAAATGATGTCTCTTGTAGGACTTGACATAACCATGTTTCACAACTGATATGGAAATCCAGTGCTTCATATATTTTACTTTCAATGACAATGACACACTTCAAATAAAGCAACTAGTATAAACACAATAAATAATAAACTAGTTTAACCTGTTACTGCCCACATAATACAGTGGCAGAGAGGATGGGATTTAACAGCCACCTGCCACATATATGCACCCATGGATGTCCGAGGTTTCTGTGCTGAGAGCACGTTCAATGAGTGCTACCAGCACAGTGACTTAGCTGTCAAAAGCTAGTGGTCTCTAATGATGATCAGGAGCCAGTGGGACTGGCTGTCGATGGCGTTACCACTGTGACAGCCAATCACAGCAGGGCTACAATCGGGCAGTCTTTCCTGCTCTCTGAGAATAAAGACCCAGTAAAATGGATGCCGAGGCTGGACAGGAAGGTGATAAAAACAATGAATAAATAATGATACTTCTTAATTGTGCACAAAATGCTAATGTAGTGTTGGATAAGCTAAGGATTACTTAGAAGCTCTGTCAGGTTTTTTATTGCTGTCTATGTCCTCATTTGGATATTTTCCTCTCATCTCCTGTTATGATGACAGGGTGTCAGAAAAACAGGACGTGAAATTAAATTCTTCTGAGGACATCATCTAAAGTACATTTTTTTAGTAAAGAGGATAAAAACCTCTGTCAGGATGTTTTGCTGTTAGTTTCTACCTGTCTCTGTGATACCAGTGCCCCTAGGTTGTTTTCCTGGTGTCACAGGGACAGATGGTAAATGGACTCACCAACAGTTATGAACAGTTATGAACACCTGGCAAGAGGTTCTAACGATTTCCAATTTATTCTAAGCTAAACTAAACATTTTTGCTGGCATTAACCCCCAGCACACAATCCTCTAAAACATAACGTAATTCTTCAAAATAGTCAACCTGCCCTGCTCTGGAAGACTCTGTAGGTCTTCGGTCAATATCATGCAGCATTCGAGAACCAGGAGCCAAAATACACTAATTCAAAAAACAGCTGTATTTCCTTCAGGTTTAGGGCTTCAAAACAGAACTGTTCCATTGTAACCCCTTGGCGCCGACCGCACGCAAATATGCGGCTCCTCTGTGCCTAATCTTGTGCCAAGAACACACGCGGTATGCGCCCTGACAAAGTTACCGGCGCTTAACCAAAAGCTCCCAATTGCAGGCAGTTTTTGGATCATGTGACCACCGTGACAGCTATAACAGCGGTCACATGCTCTTAAGCCCCGCCTTCCGGCGTCATAAACCTCTTACAGGGCCAGGAGGCACCAGCGAGGAGAGGTTAAGTCCATTACCAGAGTTCAAAACACATATATAGTAATAAGAAATTCAGGTATGTGGTATTCGTTTGAGATAATGAATTCTGCCCCAACCCGATTTATGCACACTAAAAGGTACACTTTGAAAACACATCAGATCTCAATGGGGAAAAAAATATCACTGGACTGGGTAATGTGTTAGGAAAGGAAAGGATGTCACATTGTTTAATGGAAATGAAAATTATCAACCTACAGAGGGGCTGAATTCAAAGACACTGCAAAAATCAAAGTGAAAAAATTATGTGCAGCAACTCAAAATGGTACTCAGTAGTTTGTATGGCCTCCATATGCTTGTATGCATGCCTGGCAAAGTTGGGGCATGCTCCTAATGAAACAACAGATGTTGTCCTGGGGTATTTCCTCCCAGATTTGGACCAGGGCATTACTGAGCTCCTAAACAGATTGAGGTGCAACTTGGCATTGTCGGATGCACTGGAACATGATGTTCCAGAGGTCCCTGGCATTGTTGTGCACCAGGAGGAACCCAGGACCCACTGCACCAGCGTAGGGTCTGACAAAGGGTCCAAGGATTTCATCCCGATACCTAATGCAGTCTGTGAGTCCCTCCATGGATATGCCTTCCCAGACCATCACTGACCCACCACCAAACCGGTCATGCTGAACAATATTACAGGCAGTATAACATTCTCCAAGGCTTCTCCAGCCCCTTTTATGTCTGTGCTCGGGGTGAACCTGCTCTCATCTGTGAAAAGCACAGAGTGCCAGTGGCAGACCTGCCAATTCTGGTGTTCAATGGCAAATGCCAATCAAGTTCCACTATGCCAGGCAGTGTGCACGGGACCCACTAGGGGACATCAGCCCCTAGGCCACCCTCATGAAGTCTGTTTCCAATTGTTTGGTCACACCAGTGGCCTGCTGGAGGTCATTTTGTAGTTGAGCAGTGCTCATCTTGTTCCTCTGTCATGGTCCCTACTGTGCCATACAGACGGCCAGACGTAGTCATGCCCAAAGTGGCTCGAAGAGGTATTGAACCTATGACTGCCTGGTTAGTGCTTCTGTTGCTTTGCCTCTGAGCCACACCTCAGTTCCTTTCAGCCTGCTTTCCAGCTTTGCATAGTTCTGCATGAAGTACTGTGGGCGATACTCTGTACCTGTCACTCCTGGTTCAGCTGGGTCTCTTGTCTCTATCATTGCCAAAGGTCCGTGTGTCTCTTGTTTTGCCTAAGTGTTACAGTGTTCCTGTGTTCCAGTGCTCCTGTGTTCCAGTGCTCCTGTGTGTTCCAGTGCTCCTGTGTGTTCCAGTGCTCCTGTGTGTTCCAGTGCTCCTGTGTTCCAGTGCTCCTGTGTTCAAGTTACAGTGTTCCAAGACTGACCCCGGCTTTTGACCCTGGCTTGTTTATCGTTTATTCTGACTTCTGGAATCCCTGACTATGGCTTTACCTGGACAATCCTTTGGCAAATTTTTGTCAAGCCCCCGTGCACAGATTCACAGCCCAGGTAGCTTATCTCTTTGTTACCGTGAGCTGTGTCTATTTGCAAGGGTGAGCGTACATCTTTGCACCATGGACTCCAACCTAGGTAAGTCCTTAGATCTTCCTTGCAAAAAGGAGCAGATACTGGTCCTGTTGATAGGTTAAGGACCTTCTATGGCCCTGTCTCTGAGAGTAACTGCCTGTCTCCAGGAATCTCTGCCATGCTCTTACGAGAGACACAGCAAACCTTCTGCCAATGGCGAGTATTGATGTGCCATCCTGGAGAAGCTGGACTGCCTGTACAACCTCTACAGGGTCCAGGTATCTCCTCATGCTACCAGTAGTGACACTGAGCCTAGCCAAATGCAAAACTAGTGAAAAACAGTCAGAAAAGATGAGTAGGGAGAAAAAATGTCAGTGGCCCCCACCTGTAAAACCATTCCTGTTTTGGAGGTTGTCTCATTGTTGCCCATCTAGTGTACCTCTTGTTAATTTCATTCACACCAAAGCAGCTGAAACTGAGTAACAGCCCCCTCTGCTACTAAACTGACCAGATTAATATCCCAGGACTTTAATTGACTTGATGCTATACTCTGATTAAAAAGTGTCCTTTTAATTTTTTTAAACAGTGTATTTAAGCAGACACGATTGCAATTTTACAATTAATGTTTGTGATATGGTAAGCATATTCATTCAGTCTGACAATTATAAAATACCCCATTCACTAACTGAAAGGTTAGTGGAAGATACATTAGCCAGAAATATGCATGCAATGCAGTTTATCATGCAAATTAATTTAGGTTTTCTTTCGTACTGCATAAACCAAAGTACAGACATGTTTGTACATTGTCTATTGACACTGACAGTTATCTTAATTAAGACATGATGAAAAACTAGATCAACAGCATAGTGTATCGTAGTCCAAGAATTGTGTACAATAATAACTTAAGGTGTCTATAGCTGCATTAGTGCACTTACAACAAAAACAACAAAATACTGTCTGTGATACTATATTTAATTGCACGAACATTTAAATTCTCAGGACAACATTTTGGGGTGTTCCCTTGTGCTCAGTCCAAGCAGTACTGATCCACAGAGTTTTAGAAAAATGTTAACAAAGACCATCTCTGAGAAAAAAAAATCGGGGATAGTTGGTAAGATAAAGAAAAAGGAGTGGGCAATGGAATGAGGGAGATTATAGATGAAAAAATTTCTACTGAATATTCTTAGGAAAAGTCTTAAATTATTACCAAAATTCGCAGAAAATCCTCCAAAAATTTGAAAATCATTCAAAAGATTTCATTTGCTTTTAATTTTGATTTCGGAATAAAAGGAACTTTACTGAGCGAAAACCACATCCGCTTAAGAAAAAAAATTCCATCTTACTCCTTTGAATTTTCTCTTTATGACAATTGAAAACAAATGTCAATTTGACCCACTAATGAATAAAAAAAGACTGAACTTTCTTTCAAATTTTTGTTCAAATTTCTACCCATCTATGGACAGAAAAACTATGGTCAAAAACAAAAAAAGTATGTGATATAAGCTGTAACCTGTCACTAGTTGTTTTTCAAATAACAGTAATGCTGCGTAAACATGACGGGATCCGACGGTCTTCCCGACGGACTTTCGGCAGAGTTCCGACGGACTTCAAAACAAACAAACGGACTTGCCCACACATGAATGGACCAAGTTTTTTGAAAGTCCGTTCATTTTGGAAGTGATGATGTAAGACGGGAATAAAAAAGGAAGTTCAATAGCCAGTAGCCAATAGCTTCCCTTGTGTCGTGTTTGGGCCGTCGGACCAGCATACAGACGAATGGTTTTCCTGATAGGAATTGAGTCCGTCGGACAGATTTGAAACATGTTCTATTTCTAGGTCCATCTAATTTTTATTTTTTTTTTAAAACAATCGGATTAGCGCACACATAATCGGAATGTCAGATGGACTGATTCTGTTGGACCTAGTCTCTTGGAAAGTCCGGACATTGATTATCACATATTTACCTTTTCCCCCAGCAGCTGTACTCAGGAGACAACTGTGCTTCCTTTTTTCTGAATGCCTCCGTTGTGCCGTTTTGTGTGATGCCGTTCTGTATAGACTACAACGTGCCGTCATGTCATCATTGGGGGAGTTGCTCTCAGGAATTACATAAGTCCTGGCAAGGCTCCTCCTACTGCCCTTCACTATCTCCCTGTGATGCCCCACCCACTCCCGCCCATGCCCTGCCCACTCCTTCCTATCTTTACTGAGCCTGTTCTAGTCTGCTTGGCTTCTAGGTGTAACAGGGGACAACAGCCACAAGTATGTGCAGGTAATACATTTTAATACTAGTATTAAATAATAATAATGATATTAGATAATATTAATGATATTAAAAACAATTAAAAGTTATTCTAAACACTTTTATACAAATAAAAAAATCCTCTGTGATTTTATTTCCAATAAAAGAAAATTAAACATTTATAATAAATGAGCACATCTGTTGTTTTAACTCATCTCACATATATTCAAATCATGTTGTGAAAAATGTTTGCACTTATAAACATTTTGGCTCCAGAGCACCGTGAACGTTCTGTGTCACCTCAGGGTGCTTATTAATCACAGGGGTCAGGGGAATGTAAAATAGACTGGGCGTGATACAAGGCATAAAGACTCATGGGAAATGTAATTCCCTGTGGGAGATGCAGAAGCTAGCTCAGTGAAAGGAAATTACATGCTAACTCTGCTGAACTCCTCCCACCATCACTAGCATTATCAAGCAAAGGAGAAATTAATAGGGGGCTTAGAGATCACAATTGCATCTAAATTGTAGGAAAATCATAATCGCATTTGTTATATTTATTACCATGTGTAACTTTGAGGTGTTTATATAAGAGTTTATTACAAAGAGCATGCTGCCAAACTGTTACATAGCAATTTAGAAAACTGAGGACAAAATTTAGTCCATCATCACCTGTGTCAAAAAGAATTATCATTCTTAGTTCAAAGTGCTTCTTACCTTAGCAATTTTTAAGTTGCCTTTAACCGCTTCTCACCAAGCTACTGCATATATGAATGGCCAGGCGGGACAGGCGTCAATCTGTGGGTACTTACCCTTATGTCCTCTAATATCTGCACCTCATTCACACCCCATGGTCTGCATCAGTGTGATTTTGTGACCATTGTGTCCACCGGATCACTGATCCAGGTACTGAGCACCAGTGCTCCTCCCTGGACCCCGTGATTGCTGGGACCAATTACAGCAAGAACTGTCAGAAAAGACTGCTTATACAACCATCATGGCTGTATAAGCAATCTTAGTTAAAAACAAAATCCCTATGGTAACACTGCACTGCTCTGGTGACAGGGTGTAATATCACTGTCACACCAGTCATTGTCCCCGATCACTGCCACCCTCTCACAACATCTCTAATCACTGCCACACCACTCACAGTGTCCCTGATCACCGTTATACCAGTCACCAGACTAGTACAGCCAGCAACAATGTTCCTAATCATCACCACACCAGTGCAGTCTCTGCCTGTCACCTGTACTGTGACCACATTTCTGCCTGGACTGATCCTTTGCCTATTTGCTGACTATGTCTCTGCCTGCATCTGAACTGGCCCATCTGCCTGTCTGATTGACTATGTTTTTGTGAGACACCAGTCTTAGCCATCCCCTGCAGACAACTGCATTCTGGGAACCACAGGGTCTCTTTTGTTCTTCCTTTCTTCAACCTCCTGTACATCCTGGTTATTGAACATGATGTTCATGGGGAAGCTGTGGCAAAAAAATGTATTACAATGTTTTTGTACTGAGCAGTATATGCATAAAAATTAGGAGTATATATTTTGTGGATGTACATCATAAAACCAGAGTATGTGAATATGCTTTTATTGAGTAATTTTATGAATATAATGTTCGTACAATAAAAAGTGTTTTCTTTTTACATATTGTTGTGACTTTTGACTGCAATAAAGTCCCGAGGGAGACAATTTTCTTTGTGCCTCTCAAAAAATACCTTGGGGTGTTTGCTTTTCAAAATGCAGTCATTCAGCAGGGTTTTCTACTGTCTTGGAAATCCAGTGCCTCCAAAAATGCATTGTGTAGTCAGGAAATGAGATGAGTAATTTCTGCTCCTTGAAAACACAAAGGTGCTCCATAGATTTTGAGCCCCTCTTTCTATCTATGATGTAAGAAAAGTCTCACACATTTGGTATTGCCATACTCAGGAGACACAGAAAAGTGTTTTGGGGTGTAATTCTAAGTATGCCTATGCTGTGTGTGAGCACAGGCATAAACGTGTTGAAATGCCAACTTTGTGAAATGTTAAAATGACAACTTTGTTACAAAAACAAAAAAACAAATGTTATTAAATTGTTTTAATTTTCCCAAAAAAATGTGCCAGAAATGTCACTTACTAAATACCTTCGACTGCCTACTTTACAAAAAGGGGTCATTTTGAGGGTATTTGTACTGCCCGGGCATTTCTGGCCCTTTCGATCAAATTAAAATATTAAATATATATATACCATAGTTTGTAGACTGAATGATATACACTGATTTGTTTTTTTGTTTTTGTAACAAAGAAATGTAGTAGAATACATTTTGGCCTAAATTTCTGACAAAAAAATATAAAAGACACTAAGAAAAACTTTTTTTTTTCAAAATCTTTTATATCTTTTACCTTATAAAGGAAAAAAATCTAAAATCCAGTGGTGATTAAATACCACCAAAAGAAAGCTCTATATCGCTAAAAGAAAACATGATAAAAATGTAATTTGTTGCATGACTGAGTAATTGTCGTTCAAGGTGTGAGAGCACTAAAAGCTGAAAATTGGCCTGTACAGGAAAGGGTAGAAAATGTCCAGTATTAAGGTGGTCAAAAACCCAAACATTTATGCATTCTATACAGTAGTCTGGATGTGGGAATGATGTCCCACATATGTGAAGCAATCATCTTCTATATGTTATTTTATAGTGCGTCTGTGTGAATTCATTATTTTTAGTATTTTCTGTCCAGTCCTGTTTCATCAATATAGGATACTTGGTTACATATTTTGCATTGATTGAGGTACACAACAATACCAGAGGTAGAGCTGTACGATCCTGTACTACTGAAGGTCCTTTTTGAAAATGTGCCATTCCTTAAAGTGGTTGTAAACCTTTACAAACCACTTTGACCTACAGGTAAGCCTAGATTAAGGCTTACCTGTAGGTCCAAGAAATATCTCCTAAACCTATACGGTTTAGGAGATATTTGCCCGAAGACAGGCACCGCTGTCTATGGTGCATGCGCCGTACACAGCGGCGTGCAGGCGCACTGAGCGCGGCATTTCCAACAACGGAGCTGCCGCACGTGTCGGCTCCCATGCGCATGCGCGGGAGTGACGTCATCGCGGCTCCGCCAAATGACAGCGGCGGAGCTGCGAGACCCCACCGAAAAGATGGATGCGCCGGACTACAGGGGACAGCGGTGACTTCGCTGGCTCCTGTGTCAGGTAAGTGACACATAATGGGCTACTATGTGATGCATAGTAGTCCATTATGCTTTGCCTTTGCAGGGAATGAAAGAGGAAGTAAACCCATCAGGGTTTACTTCCTCTTTAATGGATTGATTTGACAGCATAGTTTGCAGCCTTTGTCATTGCAAGATTTGGTTCAATATTTTGCATCTAATCTGGTTGAAGTTTTCTGCTGATTAATTTCAACACACATTTTGTAGGCATGGTTCACGGTTATCATCATGGAACCCACCCATCATTGTAGTGCATGCACACAGGAAGAGGTTGCAAAGAAGCTGCAAAACAGAGAAACAAATAAAAATCACAAAAAAAGTGAAAAAAGTATTAAAAAACAAAACAAAAAGGGCAACTGTTTATGATACAAAGAGGCAGTAGGTACAGATGCTGAAATCCCCTACTTACAAACATCCGATTTACAAACGACTCCTACTTACAAATGGAGGGAGACAACAAGAAGTGAGAGGAAATCTACCCCTAGGAAGGGAAATTCTCTCCTGTAAGAGTTAATATGGGAAAAAAAAGTGTCTCTACTGATGCTTTATCACTAATCCTTGTTTCTCTAAAAAACCCACATTTTCAAAATCCAATTGTCATTGGGGCAGAAAGTGAGGGGAAATCTTCTGAACAGGGGCACAGACAGCAAAACAAATGTTACAGGGGTGATAACCCTTCCTTATGCTATCCAAAAAGCTTAAAAATAAATGTTTTGGCTGGAGCAACACTTAAAAAATGTACCTGTTCCAACTTACAAACAGAGTCAACTTGAGAACAAACTTACAGTCCCTGTCTTATTTGTAACCCGGGGACTGCCTGTATTTGAATGGGAAAATAAGAAATTACTAATTTAACCAGTAACCTCCCAGTCTATAGCAATTTGACAGCCAACCGGGACTTTAGTCGTTCTGGATGGACATCATATGACATCCTCCCCAAATGAACCTTGCACATGGCCCATTCTGGAGGCACAGCAGATGTGATCTGTCATTGGCTCTTTTTCTTTCAATAGTTTTTTATTAAATTTTAAGAAAGTTTACATGAAACATGCATATAACAAATGATGTTCAGCGAATATTAGTACAGCCGACTTATAGACAGTAATCAGAACATATAAAACCTGAGGTTACACATAAGAACTTCTGTAAGACAGTAATAGTAACATTAACGTAGGAGAATCTTCATAAAATAGTGCTGGGCTAAGCTCGAGGCGTCCGCGCACACCCCGAGCTACGCCTCTGTTAATCGTAGGCCTTATGGGTCCCCTGCCCCCGACCGCCCCAAAAGGGATCACACTGCAGCCGGAGGTCGAGGACCCGCCCTATAACTCCTCACAAAATGCAAATAAATGGTGAAACATTTGACAGCAGCAGCAGATTTAACCTCTAACTTGCTTCAACCTATATCCAAACTAGCTCTTAGAGAATACTCAAACATCCCAGTCGGATCTGTAATCATGAATGTGCATCAGCATCAATGTGCGAAATAACAAAGAAAAGAGAAGGAAAACAAGTAAGAAAGAATAGAGATGAAGAGGGAAAGAGGATAAAAGAGATCAAAGAGGTGTAGGTACCCAGGTCCATTTGCCATTTACACGGTATTGCGCCTATTACCGTATTGTTTATACCATTCCACCCAAGGCCGCCAGATTTGAATTCTAGATTGGAGACTGTTCTGGGAAGCCATAAACATAATTTCATACGTAACATGTAAGTTAATTGTTTCGATTACTTTCGCTACAATAGGAGGGTCTGGGTTTGCCCATTTCCTCGTTATCTCTAATCGTGCCCCTAGTAGAATTTGAGACAGGACGTGTCTATGTGAGTGGGGGAATGAATCTATACCTAAGGATAGGAGTGCAAGACCCGGATCGCCCCTCCTGTGTGTACTTAAGACGCCACTTATAATTTCAAAAACATCCCTCCAGAATTTTGTTAGTTTTGGGCAGGCCCATAGAATATGTTGTAGGGATCCCTTCTGCCCGCACTGTCGCCAACAAAGAGGCGACCTGCTCGGGTCGAACCCAGCCAATCTTGTGGGTGTTAGATACCACCGCAACAAGATTTTCTGGTACAATTCCCATAGATTTACGCTTTTAGTGGCTCTATAAACAGACGCTATAGCGGTCTGCCATTGTTCGATGGTCCAATGCTCTTGTAAGTCTAATTCCCAAGTTCTCATAGAGGGGGATTTAAGAAAGACCTTCTTCTGGTGTAGGGAACCATAGAATAGAGAGATACCTCGAATGGAGGTCTTTGAATTATGGAGGTAAGCATAAACTTGCTGAGGGATAGCAGTAGACATGTCCCCAACGTTCTGCAATAAGTGCGCGATTTGGGCATATGCATAGCGATCCCTCGGCTGCAAAGCGTATTCAATCTGGAGAGTGCGAAAAGTTTTAAGGGCAGGCCCAATTTTCAAATCATCCATCAAGGCGATTCCCCTGGGCACCCAATGGGCAATGTGTAAATTCGGGATCAATACTTGTAAGCTCGTAATGGAATGCCGTACGACTCTGATCGGGGTTGTGGTTGAGGAATCCTTAAGAAAGAGATTCCACGTCTGTAATGTTGCCTTGACAGTGGGTGGCAAGTGTGACGGGAAGCGTTGCATGAATCTGCTAGACATAAGTAAGTCACACAGCCTTCCATTAGGAGATTGGTATGATTCCATGTCCCTCCAACGGGGGACATGGTCCTCTAGAAACCAGCATTTCAATTGAGCTAGAACTGCCGCAACGTAATAATCCTGGATAAGCACATGTCCCACTCCCCCAGCCAGCCTGGCTTTAAGCAGTTTGTGGAAAGCACATCTCGCCCTTTTCCCCTGCCATAGGAAAGCATTCAATTTAGCTTGTGCTGTGCGGAAAAAGGCGCTTGGCACTGGGATGGGCAGAGCCCTAAATAAATAAATGAACTGGGGGAGTACCATCATTTTGAAGGCCGCTAATCGGCCGGACCATGTCATTTCCAACTTGCTGATTGTCTGGAGCTTCAGGGGAAGTTCATTCAAAAATGGCGTGTAATTAGCTTCGACCAGCTTTTCCGAATTTTCAGTCAAAGTGACTCCAAGATATTTAATTCCCCTGGCGCTCCAGACGTAAGGAAATTGAGCCCTGAGCTTGCTGCTAGTATAATTATCAATACCCAATCCTAGGATATAAGACTTATTAGCGTTCACCTTATAGTAGGACACTTGTCCGAACAATTTCAAAGTAGCATGCGCTGCCGCCAGGGAGGGGCCCACCTCTGTCATGATTACAACTACATCATCCGCAAACAAGCTAATAGAGTGTGTCTGGTTACCAAGAGGGAAGCCCTTAATAGTCGGATGGGTTCTAATAGCAATAGCTAAGGGTTCCATCAATAGATTAAATATTAGAGGTGACAGAGGGCACCCCTGCCTGGTACCATTCGATATTTTAAATGGGGTCGAGAGGATGCCTGATGTGTAAACCCTGGCTGAGGGTTCCGAATACAGGGCCAGAATCGTGGATAAAGCTAAATCAGAGAAACCAAAGGACTCCAGCACCTTGGTCATATAGAGCCAGTGCACCCTGTCATTGGCTCTTGTAAACAATGAATGGCTTTGATTCATGTCATTCATTGTTACAATTGTGTTAGCTCTGTTTTGGTCACAGTGATCACATTTCATTCAGTAAAATGCTTGTTTATTGTCATTCAAAGTGCAACAGTGCTGAAAGCTTAAAATTGGTCTGGGCAGGAAGGGGGTAAAAGTGCCCGGTATTGAAGTGGTTAAAAAGAAATATACAGTTGTGCTCATAAGTTTACATGGGTGAATTTATGATTTCTTGACCATTTTTCAGAGAGCATGAGTGATAACACAAAAACTTTTCTTTCACTCATGGTTAGTGTTTGGCTGAAGCTATTTATTATCAATCAACTGTTTACTCTTTCTAAATCATAATCACAACAGAAATGACCCAAATGACTCTGATCAAAATGACACATCAGGTGTCCAGCCTGTTTCAGACAATTACACAGGTGCAGAGAAGACTGATTCATTTACAAGATCACGGGTATCATAATTAAGTGTATCATAGTGGAAATTTAGTTGCACTTTAGTGCCCGTTCACACAGGGGGCGACGCGACTTGCAGCGCGTCTCACAGACGCGACCTGCACACGACTTCAGCGGCGACTTGCAAAATGACTTCTGTATAGAAGTCAATGCAAGTCGCCTGAAGTCGCCCCGAAAATACTACAGGAACCTTTTTCTAAGTCGGAGCGACTTGAGTCGCTCCTATTAGAACGGTTCCATAGTACAGAACGGAGCGCGACTTGTCAGGCGGCTAAGTCGCCTGACAAGTCGCGGTAGTGTGAACGGGCACTTAGGCTGGGTTCACACTGCAGTATGCTCCGGATGATGGTGCATCCCTGTTCACTGTTTCAGTTCCAATTTCAACCTGAATTTTTGGCTAAATTCACATCTGAAATGGACCAAAAGACGCACAGGACTCCTGTGCAATTTGCACCAGAGATGCAGCGGAGATCTGTGAACCAGCTCCATAAAGAGCTGGTCACAGTCTCCTGCTATATGTATTGGATGCAAGGAAACACACATGCAATTCACGATAGTGTGAACCCAGCCTTGAAGAGAAGCGGTGCTCCTCACAGAGAAATAATACACAGGATCATAATTATAAAGCATTAAATTAATTTTATTCATTTTAGGTACTTATATAGCGTTTTCAAATTTACACACTGCTTTTGCATATAAATTGTACATTCACATCAGTCCTTGCCCTGTATTGAACGTGCCATTCAGCAAACATTCACTGCAGGTGAATCAAGCACTTGTAATTTAAAACAAAAAACATGCAGCAAGAAGATACACTTCTTGTGAATGTAAGGTGAATAACACATTCACTGCTTTATAAATATGCCCTAAAATATTCATTTTACTTAAATCTCATTAGTATATGAAGCTTTTAGCTGTAATTTTAAGCATCCTGGAAAGGTACAAATTTAAGAAAAAAAAAGTGCTTCTGTAACCTAATGATTATAACATATATTCTTTAAAAAAAATGAAATCTGCCTAAAGATGGCATACGCTTTTTTCTGTAGGTATTATCATTATTATCTTTATACAGTCATCACTAAGACAGGCGTTGGGATTGGGAAGCCAGTATCATACAATTAGTTGGATAAAGGATACGATGTGATGAAAGGTAGTTTTATAAAGAATGAGCTATGAGTCTAATCATCTAATCTTAATCGTTCCAGCACAAAATGTGTGAAAACCTCAATAACCTTATCCATCTTTTACAAGCATGGGAGAATGACCCTGACAGTTAAACTTTGACACATCAGGTGTTCAGCCTGTTTCAGACAATTACACAGGTGCAGAGAAGACTTATTCATTTACAAGATCACGCGTATGTGTGAAATGGCATTAGTTCCAGGGTCGCCCAAACATGCTGTCAGCATGTGTTCCACACATTGCAAACACTCAAATACCTCATGAGTGTTGGGCTAGCATATGTATTATTCGGAATGCCTAAGGCTGTTTGTAATAATAACCTGATATGGTGAGCATAATTCTTCCTAGGGACATACGTGTTTATTAAATCAGCAAACCAAACATGACAGCCATCCATGGGAAGGTTGTTGCAAACAGTACAATGTTTTTTAGGCAGTCTTCTACATTTATCTGTAGCTGTTTAATATAATAATTCAACAAGTACTAAGATAAAAAAAAATGCAAAGGCATGCCTCTTGTCAAATATGAGATGCCTCTCTTCCTGCCCCCTTTTCCCCCACACACACTTTAAAGTGGAAGTAAAAACTAATATTTAAATTCTCCTCTGCAATCATTAATGTGAGCTAAGTTCAGCCTTATGTCTCAAAATGAAATAAATCCCAGTTTTTCTACCTTTATTTTGCAGTATCCAGTGCTTGTCACATGACTTCAATTGCGCTTCCTTCTGAGTCTAAGAGCAGCAAGTGGGTGTGGTTACTGAAAGCTAGTGACATCACTTCCAGGGAGGGACACTGTTCCTGTGTAGCCAGTGGGAGTATACAGGATGGGAGGTGCTGATCATAGGTTCTTGCCCAGTGTTCTCTCAGTAAGGATGCATAGTACATCTTAATTCATGATAAAATGAAGAAATAAAAAAAGACCCATCCACAAAGGACCCAGAGGGGACCCATCCACACGCGACCCAGAGGAGACCCATCCACGCAGGATCCAGAGGGGACCCATCCACACAGGATCCAGAGGGGACCCATCCACACAGGATTCAGAGGGGGGATTGAGAGGTGCAGTGCACATATACAGTATGGCTGTTCAGAGTTTTGAACCAAGACTAGCACAGGAGAAGGGCTCTGGACGCAAGGGGAACTGTCAGTGTAAATGGGAGTGCTCTGGGGTCTCAGCTCACAGTCTACAATGATCACTATACACTAAAGGAATAGTACAGGCCATCACACTAAGTCTACATTTCCACTAGTGTGACTTGTCATGTGACTTTAGACACACAAAGTCGCATGAGTCACAGCCCATTGATTTCAATGGCACCCGTTACAATCTATGCGACTTTGAAAAGTTTTTCATAGATGGGAACGGGTGCCACTGAAATCAATGGGATGTGACTTGTCATGCCACTTTGCGTCCAAAGTGGCATGACAAGTCACACTAGTGGAAACAGAGCCTTAAAATTTTAGATCCTGCTCTCAAACTTTGTGCGTCGGAAAATCCAACGGAAAAAGTCAGATGGAGCCCACACACGATCGGATTTTCCGACAACATGATCCGATCGCACATTTTCCGCCAGGAAATCCGACCGTGTGTTTGGGGCATAAGACTAAAACGATAAAACTGAATCTAAATTTGCTGCCAAAAATTAACACTGGCCTCCACCCCATGCTGACAGATGTGCTGCCAAAAATGCATTCTAACATGTAGAGTCACATCAATATAGAAAAAAGTTAACCAAGACCACAAAGGCCAGACACTGGCTATTTTTTTCACCAGAGAGTAGTGTTTTCATGTTGGCTACCTAGGTTACCATGGGCAGATGGCCTTCTCCAAATGAATCAATGAAAAACCTGTGTGTGTGTGTGTGTGTGTGTGTGTGTGTGTGTGTGTGTGTGTGTGTGTGGGGTTACTTCTCCCACTATTGAATATCCTCACTGTCTTACAACAGAGACTTAAATTTGTCCTGCATGCCCCTCTCTGTGGCCAAAAGGTCTACCGTCTCCTTGATTTCTTGTACTTTGGTGAGTCATGACCTTATAGAAGGCGCTTGTCACATTTTCCAAAACACAGGAATACAGCTTCTCACTGCACTAATTCAAAGTGGTATAATTGAGTGCTTGCCTAGGTGATTTCACCCCAAGGCCTGCAACCTCCTGAGACACATCGCAGGTCACAGGGGGTTGTGAGATTATTCACACGATTCAGATCAACTTGCGCATGCACGGTGGGGAAATGGCTGTGAAGCCTCAAAGGAGTCACAGCCAGCTTTCCACAGTAAACATGCAGAACCCAGGAACCTGAAGACTGGCAAAGAATCAGCTTGGATGGTAAGTGTCCTTTTATTAAAATTCAGCAGCTACAGTATTTATAGCAAGCAATTTTCTATGTGGCAGACACAGGAGAGGAGGAATGGACTTTACACTGCCTTAGGCCCCTTTCACATTGGCGGATGTTCAGGTCAACCTATCAGTTTTTTAGCTGACATCCGACCCGCTCTGATCCGCTAAAGTGCGACAGATGGAAACCATATCTTACATCTGTCTGGCCGATCAGATGAAAATGGACTCTACAGTCTGTCTTCATCTGATCCCCCATCTGACAGGTCAGACCCTGCACAGTGTGTAGAGACAGACCTGTCATTTGCCTGTTCAGCAGAGATCGGCAGAGCAATCCCTGCTGAGCAAAGAGTAGCCCGTACACGGACACATCCGTGTGAAAGGGCCCTTACACTGTAGTGTGCATTAACAAAGCATATCTTTCTTTCTGTCTGCTCTGTCATTTCTCTGCTATCTGCATGAGTTACTGGTGTCTATCCTGAAACCAGACAATCCCAGAAGTACACAGCAAGTAATGATGTGCGTGTTTCCTCATGAGACTGTATAGAAGAGTGTATGTCCATTTCATCCACTCAGTTCTGAGATTACACTCCCCTCCCTTCTCAATCCCTGCCTAATGTAGCTGAGAAAGGCTATGTAAAATGTGTGCTTTAGGAGGCTGTAGAGAAGAGAAGGCTGCAGATACATAGATACAACTTATGTAGGAGTGATTTCTTTCATATCTGTTGATCACTTGAGACTAGTCACTACAGTGCTTATATGTAAAGGAACTGCTCCAACTCACCTTACCTATTCATTTTTTTTTTTTTTGTCCACTTCAGTGAACTCTTTTGAGAGACTTGTTTCAACTTAACAGTTCAATTTTCGCGCCTTCTCGTTTTCACATCATTGTGGCATATATATTTAATTTTTGAAAATTTATTTAGAAAATTTCATTTTCTTTTGTACAAAACCTCAAACCCCTATTTACGATTCTCACATTACCCTCCCATTTCCCCACCCCGTACCCCTCCTCCCACTCCTCTATTTTGGTTTGTTGCGTTCTCGGCACACTCTTTTTCTAACTCAGGGCCCTCCTCCTGCCAACATCTTCTCCCAATATTCGCCTGAGGTTTTGAATTTTTTTCCACACTCCCCATCTACTGTCCATTTGCAGCATTCAAAAGTTTTGGGATTACTGTTTTCATATATTGTTTCTTTGGGGTTTTGGAGTCGTGCAATAAACATGTCTGTATGTTGTTATCTATCTTCTCACCAGTTATCTCCTTTATATGTAAAGGAACTGCTCCAACTCACCTTACCTATTCATTCCTATAGCGTTTGTAGTCATGCCTACACATTGGAACACATGTACAGTAAGAAAATTCAATCTAAACGCTGCCACAGCTGTAAACTGGGCGGTGTAAAGTGAGACTGCATTTGAGGTCTGATTTTTTTTAGAATATAATATATAATGGGAGTGGGGGAACCTGTAGATTGGTTGTTCATATTAAGGTATGCCTGCAGTTATTTTTTTTTCCAATTTCAAGATTTGAAGAGGAAACCTACATATAACTACTGGTATCAGCAGGTGGTGAAGAACAAATAGCACTGTGAAGGTTCTACTTCTATACACTACTCATCCTTCAGTTTTGAACACATGGGAATCAAAAGTAGGTTTGAAACAGATTTGAAATATTTACTCATTCTTACTTTTGGAAATTATTGGCAATGCTACTAAAACATAAATACCATAGGATTTTGTATACATACTGTACATTTTTAAAGCATGGCTGCCAAAAATAGAATAAGGTTACAGCTGTGATAAATAGGGAGTGTGGAATGCCAGTTTTTTTTTTTCTCGAACAAAACATTCCCTGACCATCCATGTAAATCATGCAACAACTCTGGTCTTTGTTGTGTTTTTGGCAGAGTTCATGATCTCTTATGTGATCTCAAAGGTGCCATTGAAAGCAGCTCAGAACATTAAACCACATCCGTTATTCCCCTGTAATATGACCAGCAATTCAGACATGCACCTGTGCAGTGGCCACATAATGTGTGGTCTGGACCAGACAAATCTCCCTCGGGAAGGAAAGAATTTAAATCTCCAGTGCTGGCTTTATTGTTACTACAGTATCAGTGAAACCATGTTAATCAGTGGAGCTATATTTTATGTTCTGTGACCAGCAGTTACATAAAAATAAAAAGAAACATTAAATATGTATAGCATGTGCACTATATTGTATACATCATTAATGAGGCAAACATTTTTCTTTGTTTGTCTTCTTAGGCTGGGTGGCTTCTAAAAGCTTCTAAAAGTTAACAAGTACAATTTGTGTTGCTGGACAATAATAGTAATCCATCCAAACCTGCTCTGATCTGCCTAGTCATCATCACACTATATTGCATACTCCGAATCAATATACCTTATTTTTTGCTAAGGAATCAAAAAGGTGTTAAGTTTTGTGATCTTGTTTGGACTTGACTTCACCATTTCATATTTGCCCAATGTAGTGCGGAGGGCTTTTTTTTACTGAAAACACGAAGGGTAAAAAAATTCCCCAATGGGGCGTGGTCTGGTCCCAGAATGTAATGGCTGCTTGATCTGGACACAGAGGTACAGCTATCAGCTGAGCAGAGCCTAAATCACCCATTATTATCATGGGGATACCAAACGGGAACCCCCCCCCCCCAGGTACGCTCCCGCTCACTCAGAGACTTGCCCTGGGATTCTGGCACACAGATGAGCTGCAGCATCTCGTAGATATTCCAGACCTAGCCACGCAAGGCTGTGGCTCCTAATCGGGCCTCCGGAGCGTCCAAACGCTACTCTAGCCTCAGTCCCTTAGGCAGATATCATTTGCAGCCCTTGTACACTGCCACCCCCGCATCGCATCCACTCAATCTGCAGGACCTCCGCTCGGTCGCTGAGGACATCAAAGCCATGCTTTTTCAGTGACAGAGCTCAGCGAGACATACACTCTATAGCCATGAGGATGGATAGAATGGAAGAAACAACAATTGGATCTTAATTGGAATCCTTTTACACTAGACTATACAATTTACCACAACAGTCTTTGGGACTTCCAGGTACACGGAATTCACTCATTAAAACCTTCCTCAAAAAATACTGCCCTAAATCCATTGATAGAGAAAAAGCCCATCATCTAGAAAAACCCAATTTAGAAGACGAATTTAAAGTAGCGATCAAACAACTTAAAGTGACACTAAAGCTTTGTTTTTTTTGTTTTTTTTTTTACATATAGGCATACCTCACTTTTAAGTACACAATGGGGTTTATTTCTTAAAGCTGGAAAGTGCAAAATCAGGCTCACTTCTGCATAGAAACCAATGATTTTTCAGGTTTTATTACCAAAGCTTAATTAAACAAGCTGGTGTTAGAAGCCCATTGGTTTCTATGCAGACGTGAGCCTGATTTTGCACTTTCCAGCTTTAGGAAATAAACCCCATTGTGTATTTAAAAGTGGGGTATGCATGTAACAATCATATCATACTTACTTCCACTTTGCAGCTCGTTTTGCACAGAGTGGCCCCGAACAGCCTCTTCTGGAGTCCCTCTGAAGCTCTCGTGGCTCCTTCTCGCATTAGAAAACCCCCTAGGAGAGGAGCTCTCCCGAGGGGGTTACCTTGCGGACACGCTCTCAAGTTATTCATTTGGCATCCATAGAATCTGAATGTATGACTCGGCCCTGTTCCTGGCACCCGGGTCATTGGATTTAATAGACAGCAACGGGACCCAATGGCTGTGCTGCTATCAATCCATCCAATTAGGATCTGAGACACTGGCTTTTGCTGGTGTACTTGTCCCCGGGGAGATAAAGGAGGTACAGGTAAGCAAAAACGGGGGCTCGAGGGGGCCGCAGCATTACAGGAGGTTTTTCACCTCAATGCATAGAATGAATTGAAGTGAAAAACCTTGAAGGTTTACAACCCCTTTAAGACCCGGCCCAGGTGGTCTCACAGCAACCTACTTCAAAAAAATTTGCTGACATAACAATGGCACTGCTCCCTAAGACCTTCAACTCCCTCTCTTCGTCCACGCTCCCCTTTCACAGACTACTCGAAGCACACATCACACTAATATCAAAAGAGGGAAAGGACGCCACATCAGTATCTAATTACAGGCAGATATCTCTACTGAATTTGAACGTAAAATTATTTGCGAAAATTCTGCCAAACCATCTTTTACTCCACTTACTAAAAAAAAAAACATGTGGGATTTGTCCCAGGGAGAGAAGCTAGGGTCAACACCACTAAGGCTCTCAATCTACACTATTGGATGATTAAACACAAATGTAAAGGTTTCTTTCTATCCCTAGACGCGGAGAAGGCATTCAAACATTTGGCTTGGGATTATCTGGGATCGGTTTTATAACACACTGGCCTACAAAACCCAATGTTTAATCTCATCATGTCCTTATACACAACACCAACTGCCAGAGTGCGGGTCAACAGCCACCTGTGGAATGCCTTCTCCATACGAAATGGGACGAGGCAGGGCTGTCCATTGTCCCCTATCCTTTTTGTTCTGACCTTAAAACCTCTCCTATGCTGTTTTTGAGCCAATAAAGCCATAAAGGGCATACCCATAGCAGAACAAACTTATAAGTTAGCAGCCCTTTGCAGACAACATATTACTTTCCCTACGAGACCTGCACACCTCAATCCCACATCTTTTAAAAGACTTTGAGCTTTTTCACTGAATATCTAATTTCAAAATCAACTTTGCCAAATCCCACACTCTAAATATTACCCTCCCACAGTTACTAGTAACACATTGTCAGAATAATTCCCCTTTCCAATGGAAAAGCGATGCAATTAAATACTTAGGCATTCACATTACACCAAACCTTTCGGACGTATACACCAAAAACTACCTAACGCTAATTAAAATGATTTCAGATGAATTACGCAAATGGGACAAACCTCATTTTTCAGCAATCTTAAAGATGAACATTCTCCCACACATACTATACGTCCTCCAAACAATTCCCATAAAGCTCCCTCCAACTTTTTTTCAGGCTTACAAACGCTGCTGTGTAAAATTCCTCTGGAAACAAAATTGCCTAAGAATTAACTGATCAATTAATTAAACCCAAAACAAAAGGTGGAATCGGCCTTCCAGATTTGAAAAATAACTGAGCTTGTCACTCAGCCAGAATCACAGACTGGGCAGTACATCATATGTGTAAAGACTGGTTGACTTTTGAAAATGTATTTTCATCTTTACCGCTATGATCTACTCCCTGGATCCATAATACATCCCTTTAGCACTGATAGAGCACCTGCTGATTTACCCAACTTTGTGCAGTTTCAGAGAGGTATGTAAGAAAAACATCTTTCTACGAACCCAGGGCCTCTCATCCCCCGTAAGTCCAACCAGGCCTTTCTACCAGGCATGTCCAAACATGCTTTTTGCAGATACGGCCCCTAACTCAGTGAAAATGTGTCCAAGCAGGGAAAGGGATATGCAATTAGAATTAACAGAAGAGCAATGGGAGTGAATATTTACAATCGCACACAAAGGATCACTCATTATCTCGATCCATGAAAATATCTATAAAACCCTGACACAATGGTACCGCACTAGGGTAATACTCAGCAAATATGATCCTAACATTCCTAACACATGCTGGAGATGCTCCAGGGAACCTGGTACTCTAATACATATATGGTGGTCATGCCCCTTTTACAAAATTTCTGGCCACAACTCCATAAACTAACAACACAAATCTCCACATATGCTCTGGAGCAGACCCTGGCTCAATTCCTCCTCCATCACTCCACTATATTGGCTCATGCATACAGCAAATCACTAGTAATGCATTTAATTAACGCTGCCAATATGTGCATCCCAATACACTGGGGTTCACCTCATATTCCAACCATCTCAGAATGGTTCAATCGCATCAATAGAATTACAGAAAAGGAAGAACTAATTCATATAGCTAGAAATGCCCCATCTAAATTCTTGCACACTTGGGCCTGCTGGACTCAATTCCGAACCACAGATAACTACACAACAGTGATGGGTCGCACAAACAATGATGTCACGCACTAACAGGTTAAATTCAACGGAACTAAAGAAAACTCAAGCCATACTTCCCAAACAAACACAGACCTCCCGCCCCTAACCAAGGGACGAGTACAGGGGAAATATGTTAAGGTCCCAAACCACAAGCATACCAACAGCATGCTCGCCACTTCCATCCCTCCACATACAACACTAGGTTATCATATAGACAAAATAAGACTTCTGGTG
Source organism: Lithobates pipiens (assembly GCF_037356315.1). Lineage (NCBI taxonomy): Eukaryota > Metazoa > Chordata > Amphibia > Anura > Ranidae > Lithobates > Lithobates pipiens. The sequence goes on from NW_027507790.1 coordinate 72,057,294, forward strand.
GTGGCCGAGGAGTCAAACCCCCTGCCTGTTGTTCCCCTTCCCTATGCCCCTCCTTTCACCTTCTTCTACCTCCTTTTACTTTTACTTTAGTGTCAATTTAGGTCCTGCCTGAGAACAAGTAGACCTCTAACCATTGTCTGACTGTCCTCATCTTCATACTTGTTCCAGATCAGTGGCAGAAAAAGTATGGAAGCCACTGGTTGACCAAAACAGCCAAACAAATAACATTTTCAGAAGGAGGTCAGCAGTAGCTGTTCTTGTATATCTCAACTAGGTTGGAAAACTGATTTAATACATCATTAACAGAACAGAATACAATGTTTGGTGATATTAATATTATTATTATTATTGTAATTTTTATCATGTCTGCTCTTGTGAATGCTTGTAATGCAAATGTTTTGTATTGTTTTAGTAGTATTTTTATTAGTACACATTTCATGCAAGTAAAATTATTGATTCTGGAAATGCTCTTATTAAAGTACAAAAAGAATCCTGAATTGCTGGATTTAATCTCCAGCAGAGTAAGGGCAAAAGAAACCATTCCTTATGTAATTCCATGATTTTTTTCACCTTGGAATAAGCCTTAGACATACTAAAACACTGTGCCAGACATAGAAAACACAACGTGTTTCATCTGATTTTTGTCTCCAACTGGGTTTACAGCAGTAGGAGGCTTTCAAACCTAATATTTGATCAAAATGAAAACCAGGTTTTCTTTACACCTCCAAACAAGCAAGACTCTCCAAATTATGGCCTTCCCAGCAAGGGCTCATTCATACAATGCGTTTTGGCAACATCTCTTTAAGTAGCAATTCTGCTCAACATTGTGTTGGTCCCTCAAAAAAAAAAAAAAAATATATATATATATATATATATATATATATATATATATATATATATATATATATATAATTAGTAAAAGCTTGTCAAAACATTATTGTATTAGCTTTATAATAAGCATTGCATGTGTTTACGAGAGGAAAACAATTAGTTTGACCTCAAAAATAAAAGTCTTATTAAAACAGAATTAGTAGACTAGCTGTTAATTTGTTTGTGCTAATGCATTCAAAACAAGCTCTAATTCAGTACTTCTCACTACCCTTTCTACTATGCAGAAAGCAGTACAATTAATCATATCTTTAAACAAGATCTGTGGTCACAACACACACTTTGAGCATTGTAGTAACAATATAAACAATAGTTATTTTTCACAATCCAATATAATCTTACTTGAAAAATCTCCTTTCATGTTGTGAGTGCTGCCTGTCTGCTGGCCATCTCTTTCCATAACTTTCGGGATTCCCTGCATTCTTATCAGCTTCTCATCTGCCGTTTCCTTTCAATGTCTGAGGACTACATATCCCATGGTACCTTGCTGCCTACCAGCAATAACTCCTGTACTGTCTCTGCCTCTTGAAACTCATATATAGTTCAGAAGGCAGACTCTGTAAAATGTATAACAAGGCAGTGCCTGCTAACAGGGCATAATGAATAAGTGTCAAAGAATTCAAGGAAGTAAATATTTAGTGATCCTCACAAAGCAAGTTTACAAAATTAAATATCATTCAAGTAAATAGGATTAGACTAGAAATAACTGAAATACAATGTACAGATGAGTATATGATTTTACATTTTGACCATAGATACACTTTAAAACAGTCAGATCAATTTATATAGAAATTGTTTTTTGAATTTGAAATGTGGATATTTAAACTCGAGCTCTATTATAAATAATTAAAAAAATTGTGAGACAAAAATCAGCATATTGCTAATTATAAATGTGTTTTTAAATTAGGCACACTACATACTTGGAAGTGTATCAGTAATTCTACTATATATTGGAAGGGGGGAAATGGAACAGCAAACCTTAAGAATTAACCCAGACAAGGTCAATTTATAGTCAGTTAAAATATGTATATTATGATATTTAATATTATTCATTATACATATTTGCAAATTAACACTTGTCCCCCCCAGTACTTAACTTACAAAAAGTTCTTAAATCAAAACTTTAGTATTATTTAAAATTATGTTATTCTAGTTATCTTTGATAAGGGAAATTTAACTTTTTATTGTCATTACATTGATTGAAATCAGTCCATATTACTATACATTGGGGTACGTAAACTAAAGCAGACACATGAACAGTCAGCCTGGACAACTCAAGGGTGTTTATTTACTTAGGCAAAAAAGTGTTAACTTTGCAAGGGAATTTTAACTTTGCAAATATATTTTTCCTTAGCTTAGTAATTGTGGTGAAAATTCACTTTGAAAAGATTACCCAATCTTTGCAAACAGTATTATTGCTTGCACATGGTTTGGTGATGGAAGTTTCCATTAACATTTCTGAACATTTAAAGCCTAAGTGAAGCCAAAAACAAAAATAGAATAATCAGCACAAGGGACATAACTTACAGTTAACACAATGTTCCCCTTGTGTTGAATCTTTTTCTTTTAGTAGTAATCCACTTGATCCTGCACCCATGTACCACTTATAGGGAATTGTGCCACATATGAGCCATTTTCACCCCATATCTTTCTCATCTATTGTGTAAGAATATATGTTACAAATGTTATCTATTTCAGTTCTGGCTGTTTGATATCCATATTATTTGTATAGTTTGGTTGAGCTTCTAAAGCCTAAGGTTTCTTGCAAATTTAAATAGTTTGTTTGGATGAGCTTGGTGCAAATGAACTATTTGCTTCACCAACAAATGTACCTGTTGAGAATGCTGCATAAACTGTGTGTAGCATCAGCTACATTTTCCTGGGAGTGGGATGGAAAGTCCTCATCCCTTCGCCAGGAAATAGAGCTCTATACTGTATGTAGTTGATGCTGAATACCGTTTATCGAATGCTCACAGCAGGCACATATGTTAGTTAAGCTTGGCCCAAACAAACTTATTAAAGTCACAAGAAACCTAGAGTTAGATTTTAAATAAGGAATTTAAAAAAAAATGTGCACACCTGGCTATGAACGGGCTACAATTGCTTTTCAAAGTGTATGATAAAAACCGATGTTAAATCAGTGGAATGTCAGATTTAGATCCATACTTAGATGCTGGCGCCCTGGCTGGTATTCACAAACCAAGAAGACAGTAAATAGTATTCTTGTGCGGATGTAAAGTTTACCATAACTGGCATATAAATATCATATTTATGGATAAAAGGTTCTGATAAGCTATATAATTAGGACAGAAAAACTGGAAAGAAATCTGTGTGAACTGTTTTTATAGAACACAAAAAATGATTTTCTACATTGTCTTTTCTGCCTTTGTAGTGTTCTGTGTAATATGTCACTGAAAAAACATATTCCAATTGCAGAAGCCCTGGTATAGATGCTGTTTGTATTTTCTAAGTGCTGCCTGTAATATAATTCCAAATTACAGCTAGGAACATAACAGTGAACTGGTACATTTTAAACATCAGAAGAACAACTGAGGAACATTAATTCCATATTGGAGTTACTACTAAAGCTTTTCTGATCAAAGCCAAACACTGGCACAGTAATCTTGTGAGAAGAAAATCTCTCATCACTTCACATACAGTCTATTCTTCAGTACTGCAATGGAGCATTTGAGCCATGCTGGACCATGCTGGATAAAAAGCTCAGTTACTGTTTCTATCGGCTCCACTTGGAAACCTATGACAGGATTCTGTGAGATGTGTGGTCTTCTAAGATAACAGCCAGGCAGGCACAAGTACCCCTTTTATAGCTAAACAAATTCTATGTCTGCAGCAGTGCACTTTAACCACATTGTGCTTTTAACAGAACATATATTAATCATGGACAAATAGGCTAGAAATATAATTAGGCATCAGATCCAGAGTTATATCTCAGAAGTCTATAGGCACATAAAACCAGGCACCTTTACCAAATCTGGTACCTTATACCCCGCCAAGTAACACATGTCCCACCTAAAGCCAGGCCCCTGCTGTGTCGATTGATGTAGAGTGACAACCCATTGCTGAAATCATTGTGCATTAAAGAACATGAACTAAAGTGCAGAAACGTTTTTCAAACTCCTACATTTACAATAAGAGAATCACGCCACAGAAAAAAACATTTTCTTGAGAACATAAATACAGAAGAAAAGAGCAATTTGTGAAAGTGTTTACCCCTAAATTTTCAAATGAAAGGATCATCACAGCTATATGTATTAAAGTATTAATTCCATGGGCAACTGAGCAAAACAGCAAGCATTCATTTTGGGATACAGCATGTAGTCCTTAGAAACTAGAAGTAAACAGTAACTGCAGCGTATGCATAGAAGTTTATGTATAGCCAAAACTTTTTTGTGTAGTTTTGGGATGGGTTGAATGGATAGAGAGCAGGGCATACAGGAAGTTGTGGTAAGAGATGACCAGCAGACGGGCAACACTCACAACATGAAAGGAGAATTTTCAAGTAAGCTTATATTGGAATATCAAATATAGCTATTGTTTGTATTGCTATTCCAATGTTTATATAAAATATACTTGTACAGTCACAACCCTTAAGCACCTTGTTTGTCTTTTATTAATGTAAGATATAGAGATGAACTCAAGGTTGTGTTCAGACCAAACTTTTATTGTTTGGGCATACATCTGAACAGCAGATTTCTTGCTGGGTTTGGCTGAATGTTATATTTCATATTTCTACCATGGCTATATACGACGACTTCATTGCTGTCAATGATTGTTAATGAATGGTGGGTGTAAACTGTGACATCACCTGACCCAATTAATTTATTGGCTGGGAATCTCTGACCATTTCAACAACGGGGAGGTGATATCGCAGACAGTACTAACCAAATACAGCCACATGGACATATTTGGGCAATGACAACGGTCAAATAAGGCCAAGCTCGGTGGTGTGGGGTTCTTGGGGTTAAAACAGATGGTGAGGAGGCAACATCCCCTCACTGCTTGTCAAATGGTCTCAAATGTCAAAAAGCTTTTCAGAGGATGAAGCTTAAGTAAATGAGCCCCAAGAGTTTTTGTTTATTTTTTCTAATGGTCAAACAGCCATTTCAAAAACAATGTGAGATCTGTTTTAAAGTGTATGAAGAGACAACAGCACCATCCCCAAAGCTGGTCCCCAAATGGATGTGAAGGTTTTGCTTTTTTTGTGTGGGAGGTAACAGAATCTGAAAGTCCTCTTTATAGTAAAGGGGAACTCAGATATCCACCTTCCCCCTGGATGAGCAGTGATACAAAAGTACTCCTTATTACTCATTCCCAGAAAGGATTAAATGTAAATAAACACACCATCATCTTTATTTACAATACATTAGCAAGTGGAAACAATGTTCACCCAATGTAAATCTAGTACCAATCACATGTAGATACAGAATCAATCATAATGGCCTGCTGCCTGACAATTTTGCCCCACCAACCTACAGTCTTGCCCTGTCACACTACTGCTTCAAAATGACAGATTCCCAGTTGGGTGCTGTCTGTAAACCAACCAGCTGGGGAGACTGAATTATATCATTGTTTAATTATTGCCGTAAACATATTTGGACAAAGTTGGCATCCTGAATCCTGCCTAGTAGTAGTGCAGTGAGTTGGGCAAGATCAGGGGAACATTGGGTTGTCAAAGAGGTGTGCTATCATGGTTGATGCTGAAGCTACATTGCTGGATGACATGACTGATGCTAGATTTACGATGGCAACATCGTTTACATATAAAATGTTTACGCCATACTCATTCCTCCATGAAGGCGGATTTCATATTTCAATAATCCTCACCCCCTGCAAACCCTCTCAAATCCCTTTTGGGGGCCAGATATGGGGATGAAGTGCTGGTCCCCTTAAAATGGGGACAGGGTCCTTGCAAAGGGATAAAGGCTTGGCCTCCCCCCCCCCACTTGCATGGTACCCTCCCATGTTCAAGGGCATTGGGAGGTGCATGCTGTTTGCTCCTTTTTTTTGCATTGTGTATTGGCAGTCCATTTCAAAATGAATGGGTTACCTTAATGCACGAAAAGCAAGTATGTTTATTCCCTGCAATAATGTAAATGAGCCCAAAAAAACTGAACTTGGCTCTATTTACTACAGCGTCTTCTGTTGTTTAAAGAGAGACCCAACACTGAGGAAACCCAACTTTGGGTTTTAGAAAAAGTTAAGATCGCTTATAAATTCTGCTGCCTATATGTCTTAATTATTATTGTGACACTTTTAAGGTTACCTCTGTTTTTTGTTTTTTTATTGTGAGAATGTGATTAACAAGAACAATGGCTGCAACATTTGGCCAACACGTCAAGAAAATCAAGAAAGGCAATGAACAGTATGTTAGTATAAACTGAGAGAGACCTAACATTGCTAAGTCTAGTGGTATACATTTGAATGGATGGTGGTTGGACTAGTTAGTAGCAAGCAAAGGGAAGAGGGCGAGGCCTCATATTTTTAGACCAACACGTGCAATTCAATTTAAGAGAGGTGGGGATTGTCAATTGGAGGGTCATTGGCTCCACTTTTACATTTTTTTCATCAGATGTTCAGTTTTATTTTTTTCATCTATGTCAACTAGTATAAATAATTTCTAACATGCCAAGAATACTAAAGTTCAGACACCTTGTGTGTTCCTGCAAGTACCTATGTGACTTTTCCAACTAACCCCTGTGTCCCTGCGAAGCCTCCTTAACTTCTAAGCCCAAGCTGTTCAAGAGGCCTATTGCCTTGTGAAATTGAGATTTAGCCTCTCCTAGCTCTAATCCCCACTTCTCTTATTCAAATGTCAAGTATCAAAACTTTGTTCAAACCATAAAAGCACATACATGATGTAAGCTCTCTGTTTCTCTAAGTACCCGGTGGAACAGTTTGTAAATAATTTTTCTCATTCTGCTAGTACAACAATTGGATAGGCAGTGCCTTTGATAGGGTGACCACATTCTTCCTTCTGCAGTAAAAATAAGTGCAGCATTGTTGCCCTTGTAGCTGCTGTAGCTACTTAGATATTAGCACAGATGGTCATATTGGTAAATAGCCATGCTTTTGTTCTAGCCATAGCACAGTCTAGCAAGGTTCATAAAAAAAAAAAAAAAAAAAAAAAAAGCTTCCCAATTGCAATTACCATTAAAAAGAAGAAAGACGTATGCATTAGAATTGGTGGGGCTTTAGTTTGATTGGGTAAAACCACATGACCAATGTTCAGTCTGTGTCTAGGGGCACCATAGAGCACTTCACAGGGATAAGGGGATCAATGTGAAAAGTACACATACCTGCAGATACCACAAGGCGCTCTTTTTAATCTTAGAAATGTTTAGAGCCTGATAATGGTGGCTTTAAAAAAATGTTACAGCTGCTGTGAATAGATGTACAACACTAAAAGCAAATGCTGCTGCAGTTTGATATAATAAAAACAAAATCAAGTTCAAACAACCTACTATTGTGCGTGTTTTTATCCTGGCCGGAGTTGTCCTTGAGTCCTTCTATCCAATTTAACTGAATGGATAATAGTCACTAATGTGATTAAATGGTGGCATTGTGTTTTAGTTAATGGAAACATATCTAGTGAATTACTTGAATTTACAAAATATTTTATGTGCATTTTTGTATTGTTTGTATGTCCAGCTTGCCAATTTTAAAAATCTGTACTTTATTATCTTTTCAAAAGAACTGTTTATTTGCTTGGAACAAAGATTTTCCTATAACAAAAGGTTTAAGGAAAAAAAAAAAGAATGATGGTTACTGTCAAAACTTTCATTTAAATCCATTTTATATTATACGCTCTTGGCTTGTTTCTCACACTGTATGAATGGCTGGAGACAATTTATTAAAGTACTTCCTTCCACTATGGTAACCTAAGGATTAGGATGGTATGGCGAAGGAAAAGCTTATGTATTGCCCAAGAATTTGCCCCTCATTTTTTCTAACAAATGAAAAGATTATTTACTGTGAACAAAACCAAAATTACAAATGTGAGGCTTTGTGTACAGTGTACAAAGGATGTCTGCTGTATTTAACTAACATTGACACTACAATTTTAACATCTCAGTAGGACCATAATGATGACCTAATAATAATGGTTCTGGGTCCTAATGGAGCTTCTAATAACATTTTAAAATTCTTCTACAGAAATATTCACTTAATTTATATTAAGAGGGGATGTTTTTATGCACGTAGGAATCAAAAATGTGAAGATAACAATGACTAGTTTTACAATATTTTATATTAAAGAACAAATTGATTAATCTACATGCCGCATGGTTATGATGGAATACTTCTAACTTGCAATCACCCCATCGGAAAATTCAGCAATCAGGGAGCGCAAAAAAGTATACCTATATGAAATATGTTTAGCAGGCTGGTGGGGTGCACTAGGGTAGTATATATGGGGAAGATGCTAATTCAGTATTGGCAGTCCATAGTCAGATAGGTGTTTTCAATGTAATTATGTATATTGACATCTTTTTACATAATTAAAATACATAATTTTAAAACTTGACCAAAAGGGTTGATTTACTGAAACAGGAGAGTACAAAATCTAGTGCAGCTCTGTATAAAAACCAATCAATTTCTTGATTTTTTTTCTCAACGCTTAATTGAATAAGTTGAAGTTAGAAGCTGACTGGCTACCATGCAAAGCTGCACCAGATTTTGCCCTCTCTGGTTTTAATAAATCAACCCCAATGTGACCAGTCTGGTCGGAAAATTATTTGTACAATGGAATACTCAAAATCTTCTGCATTATTAGGTAACTACTATAAGATTGGGGGAAAAAAGCCACAAATGTGTGATTAACCAGTTCCCGATGTACGTCAGAATGGCACGGGCAGGCATATTGGCGTACAGGTACATCCAATCTTCAATGCCGCCCTGCCATCGTGAGCGTGCCGCCGGCGGCGCGCTCGCATGCCGCCGCCGGCGCGCTCGCATGCCGGTCGGGACCCCCGTGAGTCCGGTCGTGGATCCTGTGGACTCAATCGCCGCGGGCATACCCACGATCGTCTCACGGGGCTGTTGAATGGAGGAAATGCCTTGTAAACAGCATTTCCCCATTCTGCCTACAACTAGTGATGCTGATCTCTGCTCCATGTGATTGGAGCAGAGATCAGTGTTCACTAAATGGAAGCTAAGCCCCCACACAGTTAGTAACACACCCCTAGGAAAACTTAACCCCTACACTGCCACCCACTGGTTAACCCCTTCACTGCCAGTGTCATTTACACAGGAATCACTGCATTTATATAGCAGTGATTACTGTATAAATGACAATGGTCACAAAAATGTGTCAAAAATGTCCGATGTGTCCGCCGCAATGTCACAGTCACAATAAAAATTGCTGATCGCCCGCCATTACTAGTAAAAAAAATAAATAATAAAAAACTATTAATAAAAATGCCATAAAACTATCCCTATTTTGTAAATGCTATAACTTTTGTGCAAACCAATCAATAATAGCTTATTGCGATTTTTTTTACCAAAAATATGTAGAAGCATACGTATCAGCCTAAACTGAGGGAAATTTTCTTTTTATATATATTTTTGGGGGATATTTATTATGACAAAAAGTAAAAAATAATGCGTTTTTTCTTCAAAATTGTCCCTCTATTTTTGTTTATAGCGCAAAAAATAAAAACCGCAGGGGTGATCAAATACCACCAAAAGAAAGCTCTATTTGTGGGAAAAAAAGGACGTCAAATTTGTTTGGGAGCCATGTCACACGACCGTGCAATTGTCAGTTAAAGCGACACAGTGCCGAATCGCAAAAAGTGGTCTGGTCTTTGACCAGCAAAATGGTCCGGTCTGTAAGTGGTTAATAAATTGGACCCATATAAATCAACATTGGATCATTTTATTGAAAAGTCAAAGCATTTTGCAATTGTGTGATTGTTCTTATAATGTTATCTCTAGCTAATATTTCAATCAAATATTAAAGTGGTTCTAATGGCAGGACATTTTTTTTAAACTTAGTGCATTCCCTGCATAAAGGTAAAAATAAGTCCAGTTGTTGAATTGTGCCCACCCCCCACTGCCATAAATACTTGGCGTCCTTTTTTTCCCACAAATAGAGCTTTGTTTTGGTGTTATTTGATCACCTCTAGCGGTTTTTATTTTTTGCGCTATAAACCAAAATAGAGCGACAATTTTGAAAAAAATGCAATATTTTTTACTTTTTGCTATAATAAATATCCCCCAAAAATGTATACTGTAAAAAAACATTTTTTTCCTCAGTTTAGGCTGATACATATTCTTCTATATATTTTTGGTAAAAAAAATGCAATTAGCGATTATTGATTGATTTGCGCAAAAGTTATAGCGTTTACAAAATAGGGGATAGTTTTATAGCATTTTTATTAATTTTTTTTTACTAGTAATGGCGGCGATCAGCAATTTTTATTGTGACTTCTACATTATGGCGGACACATCAGACATTTTTGACACATTTTTGGGACCAATGCCATTTATACAGCAATCAGTGCTATTTAAATGCACTGTTTCCTGTGTAAATGACACTGGCAGTGAAGGAGATAACGCTAGGGGGCGGGGAGGGGTTAAGTGTGTGTGTGGTTTTTTTTTAACTGTAGGGGGAGTGGCTTGGCGTCTGACATCACTGATCGTCTTTCCCTATAACAGGGAACAGATGGTCAGTGACAGGCTCAGTAGGAAGGACGAGGAGAGGTTTGTTTACACAGACCTCTCCTCGTTCTTAAGCTCTGTGACACGATCGCGGGACACCAGCGGCGATCGGTCTGCTGGTCTCTCGGCCATGGTCACGGAGCTCAGGACCTGGTCAGGAGTGCGGGCGGCATGCTCGTGACCCACGGCTGGGTACTTAAAGAGCAATGTACCTGTACATGCTTGTGCCCAGCCGTGTCATTCTGTCGATGTATATGTGCAGGAGGCGGTCCTTAAGCGGTTAAGGAGGGCATGAGTGCTGAATCACCAAACTGTGTGTGGTCTTAGTTGGTGGCAACCCCTGCATATGGGTGTTTAGTGGTGGGCAATGAATGTGAAGCACATAATTATTTGGATTTTATAGAACATGTGTTCACTTTGAATATCTAATCATGTGCTAGCTATTTAAAGTGGTTGTAAACCACAGATACTAAAAATTAACCAAGCACATCCCAATATAGGGTGTACTTGGCTGAAAACACAGAGTGTGGCTCCTCTCTGATCTCTCCTCTCTCTCTCTCTGCTATCTGCAGGAATAATAAAAGCAGGATTAAAAAGTACTTAAAGGGGTTGTACAGGTAAAAGTTTTCACCTTAATGCATTCTCTGTATTAAGGTGAAATTATGGTGTATTAAGGTGAAAAAACATCTGACAATGCCTGCCAACCCCCCACCCCCCGTTTTACTTACCTGACCCCTCGAAAGTCCTGCGCTCGTCCCGACATCCTTTTCGCTGCTCAGCCTGAATGAGTGAGTGAGTGAGTGAGTGACTTGTATAGCGCTACCTATGCAAACTGAATCGCCTCAGGGCGCTTTCTTGCCACTGGTGTCCATCTGCAGCTTTTAACGCGGTCCTTTAACCTGTAGGGTCCCGACACACTTACAACACATACAACATTGACATACACATACACATATTATGGCCAATTTCTTTTTTTTTTCGGCCGTGGATTGGTCACAGTGGATGGATTGAAAGCAGCGCAGCCATTGGCTTGCTCTGCTGTCAATCAAATCCAATGCCGCAGCACGCCGGGGGGCGGGACCGAGTAATACAGTGAGCAGCTATGGCCGCCAGCTGTATCACGGAAGCGTGCCCGCAAGTACTTCTGACCATGTGAGGGAGCTCGCATGAAGGTGAGAAGTCCTTGTGGGGTGGAGCCGAGTCAGCCGCCGAGGGATCCCAGAAGACCAGTGCTGCACAGCGGAGGTAACTATAACATATTTGTTATTAAAAAATATATATATATTAATTTTTTTACAAAATTACGACCCCTTTAATTCTGGGCTAAACAAAAACTATGTTGGGGTAGAAAAAGGGATACGATAATGAAATATTATATAAAATATATTAGGTTTGACTAAAGCAAACCTTGCCTTCAAATCTTTTAGTTCTCTTTTACATTAAACAGACACATCCTAAAGCAGCTTAATAGAATGAATATAATGCATTCCTTTGTCCTCTTTTTTTCTTTTCAATAGAATGTCCACAGATTGCCACCTGTAATTCATATACGAAATAATAGCACTTTTTGATTACTACATCCATAAAGTGACACCAGTGTGTAAGTGCGACAATTCTTTAAAGAATTCTCCTCTGTGTTCTTCTGAACAAACATTGACCTTGGCCTCATAGTTCAATTTTCTTTCCCCGTTGCCCAACTTGAAGAAAATCAAGACTTTGAAATCAACGTCTTCAGGAGCTCTGTCTGCCTATTGCAAAGCACTGACCCATATACCCTCAACAAATGCTTTGACAAGTTGGAGCATAGCCTCAGCGGGGGACAGAGAACCATTAAAAGCTAAAGTTGTGAAACTCTTTAAAAGGAGTCCAATTCCTGCATAGAGTAATTAATTCTTTGACTGCCACACCAGGGCTGCAGTGAATGAAAACATGCTTCCTAAAGCAACAGTTATGCTAATGATGAGAAGCTGAGTGAGCAAAGAATGCAAGTGCAGTTGTAATGTTTTTCCATTTTGTATAATGCTGTGTACACATTAATGCATGATGCAATTTAGGTATTCAGCATATGAAGAAGACCTACCTCATGGAACTGTCTTTAAGAAAGAGTGTGCTTGTTCCTGCTTGGCAAATGAGATTATATCACATGGCATTATGGGAACTCTTATTATCATTCTTTCTAACAAAGTTTGTTCCCTGTCTCTGCAAAACTTACAAGGTTATCTTTTCCAAATTATAGAGGTTTTAAAGCCAAAAGCAAGCATTTATTATATTTTAGCTTACCAACTCTCAGATGTGGTGACTGCATTCTTTTTCTTTTATAGACTTTCCTACCTTTAATTTCACCTGATGATCTGGCCAGTAAGGCCTCATGTACACTGCTTCTGATAAACGGACGTTTGGGAGCAGTTGGGCATTTTTTTCAGCAGCCCCTGAACTCTCCTCTATGTTATCTTATCAGTACATGTACACGGGGTCGTTTACAGTAGTTTCTAGGCAGTTGAGTTTAGAAGCATTTTTTGAAACGCAAAAAAATGCATTCAGGGCGGATGTTCAGAGGCATTTGAAACGCCAAATGCCTGTAACAGCTTGTAAATGCATGTAAATGCGGTAACTCGCGTTTATCCACGTTTTGTTTACAGGCGTTTTTAATGAAGATACTGTATATTTTTTACTTTGATTTGGAGTTACACGTTATAGAGAGCGTGGTTTTAATTAATTAATTAATTAATTATTATTTGTTTACTTTCAAACACCACGTGTCGCTCCTATTAATTAACTAATAAGTCTCCATCTGCGTTGGTTGGTGGTATATTCCATTTATACCATTTTATATATTTTTGACTATTTGAGAAAAAAAAACGCTCCTAAACTCAAAACGCAGCTAAACGCGTAATGTAAATGTGGCCAAACTGACTTACTATCTGTCAAGTTAAATCTTTCAGGGGAGGTTTTAAAATGTCCTGTGTATATAAAGCTAAGTCTGCTGTTTTCCACAAGAACAAACTGCTATGCAGATGTAGCAGGGATGAGACAAACCATTTACCACTGACTGGGTTGTTTACAATGATCAATTTTTATTTATGTAAAGCAGTGGCAGCTGGTGTTTTTTTTTGGGGGGGGGGGGGGGGGGAGACGGCAAGCAACCACTTTCCCCCCAGGGGCATTGTGGTGGGTGGCAGGCAGCGTGGTGCAGTGAGTCTTCTTCTGCATGGCGGCTCCTCCCTTCCTCCTCCTAGGCATCCAATAGGATCCCCTGTCCTTTCAGTCAGTGTCAAAACCCATTTCCTGATTGGCCGGGAGGAGGATCAGTGTTACAACAGAGAATAGTCATTCACTGTTGTAACACACCTGGGTGGGATCGAACCACACTCTCTGCGACCAAAGCCCACCTTATATTGAAGCCTATTAGACCCTCTGCCTCTAATCAGTGCTTCAAAAAAACAGCCCCCCCGCATTGGAATCCATGCGCTGGTGTCCTGAAAGGGGCGGACATGTGGATGGGCGGCACCCGTGCGCCCTTAATGGACGGGCTGCGCCTGATGTAAAGCCTTTATGCCAAAAATGCTGTTACTATAACTGCTTATAAAGTGTTAGCTGGAGTGTAGCTTTAATTTGTTAGTCTATCTAAATCTGCTAGTTTGTCTAACATTCTCCCCAGACCGACAACGCTACTGTCCAAAAGTGCCCTTGTTGCTTTTTCACCCAGAGTGGGTCACTCTAATACAGGAGGTGTGTTACTGGGCTGATTGCCAGGTGGGAACTGAAGAGACAAAGCCTGGAAAAAGAAAATGAATGCAGTCACCACAACTAATGATTAGTAAACAGCAGTATATATTAGTTATATATTAGTATATATTTAGTTTTGGGTTTAATACCAATTTAATAATTAGGATAAAAAATGGTTCTTTAGATAACTGTTTAGACTATTGACTTAACAAAAGATCATTTTATTTGAGTAGTGCTTCACAAAAAAAAAAAAAAAAATGCTCCTGCTGAAAAAAAGTTTATGAAATACCATACTTTATAGGTAGAAAATGAACAAACACGATAAAGTCGCACAATGCTAAAGCCACATGAAGAATAGAACAAAAAACTGTAAAACTGTAATATATTCACATTTTCTAATATTTAACACATTTTTTATTAGAATCTTAAAGTGTTACTAAACCCAGGACCCTGCATTCACTGTATCTGGTCTACCACAGTATACAAAACATGGAAATGCAATAGTTTTAGTAAATATAAACTGCTAAATACCTTTTTTTCATCAGCAGTTAGAGCAGTCTTGTGACTTCTATCAGTGTCTGATTAAAGCTTTTAGGAGGGGCTTTCATTCTGCTTTGATTGTTCTATAAGACTGCAGGGCCCCTGACCCTCTGTGTTTACAGTGCTGTTCGATCACATGCACTCTCCCAAGGAAAAATAAAAACATAAAAACCTATAGCAATACACATCAAACTGAGCATGTGCAGTATGTCCCCTAGCCTCTGTTGTATCAGGAGATGGTTTGGGGACTGTGGAAGAAGAGGATCAGAGAAGATATGATCAAAAAACCTTTTTGCACAATGCAGAGGATTATCCCGTTAGTTTCCACAGTGAGTATAACAAGCATAATTTACTACTTATACAGACTGATTTTACTATTGTGGGTTTAGTAACACTTTAAATGGTTGCTCCACTTTTGTTGAGAAAAAAAAAATCCTCTCAATGTACATTGTAAGGATTTTAACAAACTTTGTTGCAGGGTCCTACCTGTTTCTGCTGGAAGGTGATCTCTTGGTTAGATCATGTTTTCAGCAGTTTCTGAGAGGGAGTGACTTTTTCGTTTCTGATCAGCTGATGTACTTGCAGGCTCTAATGAGGAGAGTGGCAGAATCTGCATTCCTTTAGTGATTACCCCTTTAGGAGCATCTCAGCAAAACTGAAATTTTTGTTGCAGAGGATATATAAAATCTACTGTGTATCTTAGTGCAGACTTCAGGGCATTTAAGCAATCCAATTAAAAAAAGCGGGATATTACATCTCTGGGGGTGTTCCATACACCAGCTGTGTATGGAACATTCCAGGTTGCCTTATTGTACTGAATATTACAGTGCTGCAGATTGAAAAGAAAATAATAATAATAATAATAAAAATAATAATTTGTGATAACAATAATTTATGATATGGCCTGTGTTGCAACTGTATATACTATTTTTTTAAATTATTATTTATGATAATTACCAATTTTTTTCCTGCTAAAGTGGAGTTACTCTTAAATGCATCTTTGCAAGTTCTCAAGGGGCAAATATGTTGTTTTGATCACAAAGTAGACTTTTTTTAGTGGTTGCATTATCTTATGAATGAGCCATTAAAGAGGAAATAGGCTTCGAAAAACACACGTAGGAGATGCTGAGGACTATGGGTTGGAAAAGAAAGGGGCATAGATACAAGAAAGCGGTGTAGGAGAATGACATAGGTGGGACATAAAAAAATGATGCAAAAGGGTGAAGTAAGAGGACAAGATGAGCAGATGACTAGTGGCAGACAGGCAGGAGGAGCAGAGAAGTGAGCTGTAGAACTTAACAACAAGAGGAAAAGGAAGGACCCAAAGAATGACAATGGGGACAAGAGAATGCAGTAACATGTTGTGAGGAATGAAGGAGCTGAAAATAAGCATGTCAGTAATTGGAATGGGGCAAGAATTTACAGAGCACAAAACAGCGTGGGAATAATGGGCAAAGTGAGTGCATAAGTTGACAGCAGACAGAGGATAAAAATGGAGAGTCATAAGGAGAAAGAAGGCTGATGGAGAGCAAGAGCAGAAGACATGTGGCTTCCAAAGACAACAGGTTGGAAGAGATAGGGGAAAAAATAATGAAAATGGGGACTACTGAGAAAAGCAATACCAAAGCAGACGGGAAATAGAAAGGGATGAAAAGACTGGAGGGCAAACAATCAAACAATGCTTATCATACTTGGAGCCTTAAGCCCCATACACACTATCAGTTATTCTGCTGAGTTTTTCCTTCTGATTTACCAAAACCATAAAATATGAGGTCAAACCTTAGGATTTCCAATTTGTATACAATCAGGCAGACCCTTGCACTACATTGTTTTGGTAAATCTGAAGGAAATAATCAGCAGAAAATCTTATAGTGTGTATGGGGCTTTACAATCCAGGTCTCTGGCCTGTCAGAATTGGTATATGTGATACTGGACTAAAATCCCTCTTTATGGCAAAATAATTCAGCATGAAAAATTAGATATTGCATTTTGTCCTTATAACACACAATAATATGGATGGAATAGGGATAGGATAGCAAGGGATAAGATAGGATTTAAAGCATAACATGGCTCCACTTACTATGTTAGCTGGAGAATACACATTATAGTAAAAAGGTGGACAATGTCACATTCTAACTGCCCACTGCTTTCCTTAATTGAATCAGCTTGTTATATTTCTCTATGTGTATGCACAGATAGACATCTTTCGATTCAGTCTTTGATCCATTTCTAATCCATTCTTTTCTTTCTAAAGACTGTAGGGAAATTCAAGCACACTGCAGCATTTAGAATTCTGTCCACATGAATCTGCCTTTTCAAATCTGTGTAGTGACCAGTGAAAAGGCTTCCAGAATAATGAAAGGACTGGAAATGGAATGAAGACTATGTGAACTTGCAAGGGTTGTTTAAAAGCAGGATTAAAGTTAAATAAAAGTAAAGAAGGATAAAACCACAATAAAGTAACATGTGCTTTCTTTCAGTCTTTATCCCTATTTTTTTATGACTAAATATAAGGCCTGTGTGAACATAAACGACAAACTGCATGTCTCTATATCTGATTCCCCAAAAATACATTTGCTGAAAGTTCATATAAGGTCTCAGACCTGGACAAGGGTGTGCATCATGTGTGTCCCGCAGATTCTCAGAGACCTCCGATCACAAAAGCTTCCCCGTGGAGTCACCAAAAAGACTGTAAGATTCATTACAAAGTCAGACACAGTGTTCTACCCCTTCAAGAGTTGAAAAGGCTACGAAATTAGAGCATGGTTGACTAACCCAGAGCCAGATCCTTGTCCCCTTACTCTTAAAATTAGACATGGTTAAGTCCCTGCTTATTTTCCCATAAATGAGTAAAAACTAAAAAGATAGTGGATTATTTAGGTGGGGCTGAGAGTGTTCAGAAGCTTCGACACCACAACTAAGATGTAATAAGTGAAATAACAAATATGATACCGTGTTGTGGTCTTTAATATATTACTTGAATACAGTACACCAGTGCATTCTTTATTCTAGATTCTTTTATAAATAATATATATACATATATATATATATATATATATATATATATATATATATATATATATATATATATATATATATACATATATACATATACACACACATATACACGCGCACACACACACACACACACACACATACATATATATATATATATATATATATATATATATATATATATATATATATATATATATATATATATATATATATATATATCAAAAAGCATATCGTTTTTATTTGTAGCCATTGGGTTTATAAAAGAGCAGTTCAGTAAATTGATTGGAATGCCAGTTAGGTTGCCTAAGCATTTTAGATTTATGTCACAGTGAGACTTGTGTGACAAAGTAAATGTGACTTGCTAGGTGGAGTATTTTATAAAAATACAAATTAATGATGATGATTTACAAAAAAAAAAAAAAAGTTTAAAAGGTAATATAGGCACAGCATACAAGTTCATTTTATGACATCCCCATTGGAATATCAATACAAACAATAGTTAATTTGTTATAACCTAATATAAGCTTACTTGAATTTTTTTTTTTATGTTGCGTGTTCTGCCTATCTGCTTGTTATCATTTTCCACAATTTCCTGGATTCCCTGCATGCTTTGCAGCTTGTCCACTGCTGTTTACTTTCAGTTTCTAAGGACTACAAGCCCCCATGGTACCTTGCGGCCTGCAAGCAGTGATCACTGTACTGACCCCGCCTCCTGAAACTCCTCCTCTCAGCATCTATGTAGTTCAGTAGGCGGCCTCTGTGAAATGAAATTTAAGGAAGTACATGTGTGAGGATCTTCACAAAGCAAGTTTATAAACGTCAAGATCATTCAGATTAACAGGAGTAGACTAGAAATAAGTGAAGTATAATGTGGAAAGGACCAGGATTTAATTATCAGTTTATCTAAAAAAAAAATGTTCCTATTAATTTTATCTGCACATGATTGGGTATTCATAGTAAACACATAGTAAACACAGATCAATTTTGTTTACCTGAACAACCATGACTGCTGAGAAGCCTAGGCTCATTTATAAACAACTAATAAACCAATATGTGCCCCCAAA
Source organism: Lithobates pipiens (assembly GCF_037356315.1). Taxonomy (NCBI): domain Eukaryota; kingdom Metazoa; phylum Chordata; class Amphibia; order Anura; family Ranidae; genus Lithobates; species Lithobates pipiens. The sequence goes on from NW_027507790.1 coordinate 72,076,208, forward strand.
AAGACACGGAAGCTGATTAACCTCTTGCCACCTGCCCACCATTAAATGATGGAAGAACGGTGCGGCTCTCGTCCCCACACTAGCGCGCCTGTGGGCCGCAGCGCCTTGTTTCTCAGACACGGCGTGAACCTGATCTCAGTAAAGAGCCCATGACGTGGCTCCTTAACCCCCCTGGTGGTATTACCGAGGGGGAAAATTTTGTACAATTAGCGGTAACCCCGAGCCAGACTCGGGACCGCATCGTTGAATCCAGGGAGAGTTTACTCACCTTATCCCCTGGATCGAGCGATGTTCCCCCGCTGTACGAGTGAGCCGTCCTCCGCTCGATCTATCATGGAGCCGAGCTCCGTTCCCTGCAAGCGTTGCGATGCACGAGGACGGAGAACGGCGCCAAATTCAAAAAGTGAAACACACACATTACATACAGTATAATGTAATCTTACAGATTACATTGCTGTATGTAATTATTTCACATCCCCTTTGTCCCTAGTGTTCTGTACAGATCCCTGCATGCAGTTTTATAATATAAAAACTGTTCTTTATGCCTGGAAACTGGAGATTGTCCATAGCAACCAAAACTGTCCCTTTACATCAAAAATGGTTTTAGACCAGCTAGAAAACAGCGATAATAAATTTGAATCACTCGCAGAATTGAGCGAAAGTGAGAAGATCCGTCATCATATATTGAAAAGTAATGACAGTGACAATTCTGAAACTGAGCAAATTTCAGTGTTTTTGATTTGATTACATTATTGAATAATTTGTATTATTGTTATATTATTATTTGGTAGAATTATTTATAGTTATTTATTATATTATAATTTATGATTTGATTTTTCAAACTTTATCATACCCGGGATGTCTACTAGACTCTGGTTTGGACAGATTTAAGTGAGTTATTCCTAAGAATTACAGGACTACAATATAAAATGCCAAATTTCCATGCAAAATAATTGCACCTCTTTCAGCACCTAAAATCTGAAATACCGCCAGAGAGGTTAACCATGTGATACTCCATATTCCCATCGCACACATTCCTGGATAAGCTCTCAAAAGTTTGGGTGCTGCAGCAACAACCAAGCTGGAAACTGGTTCAGAAAGTCACAAAGGACATATTTGCCAGCACACCATGGATCAATGAAGTAGCATCCAAATAGATTGTTTATTGTATGATAACATCACAAGAACAGTACAACGTTTCGGAGTCTCGTCTGACCCCTTCGTCAGGCATATGATAAATGTGGGGTAACAGTGTAAAGTATTTAAATAACTATCAACCAATCAAAAGAGAGCAAGAAACAAAAATCCACCCACCCCTTGACAGGTGTGAAGACACAAGTCCCGCCAAAAGCTTGGTAAGTTAAATTAGGTGTCACAACAGGCTTGTGAAAACAAAAGTTGGCAGGTATTATATTGATATATTTACGAACCTGTGTGTACTGTTATGTAGACATGTGCACTCTGAAATAGTTCTTTTTTGTCTGAAAAATACATTTATTTCAGTTACTCCCGAAATTTGTTTATTTCTTTTTTTGTTAAAAAATGCATTCGTCCGAAAATCCAAATTAATTAAGGTTGAATCTGTCATTGAAGGCTTATGGCGTCTATCGAATGTTCAAAGAAGATTCGACAGAGCAGCTAAACTGTATGATTCCATATAGTTTAGCTGCTCCATCGAATCTTCTTAGAACTTTCGACAGACACCAAAAACCAAAGATTTGACGTTGTATGTTTTTCGCTGCTTTGTCGAATCTTTGTCGTTCATGTTGAATGTATATAGTTCAAACAGAAAATGGACTGGTAATAGTGATCACTGATCAGACAGGTAACAAGATAGGGTATATAGAATCTATATAGAATCTCAATATATAATATAGAATCTATAATAATAAATCCCCCACAACACGGGCAGCCTCTGAGGCTATCACAACACTAGCAACACTAGTATCACTATCAGGTTCACAACACTAACACAATAGCAGCAGATTATTATGAAAAAGTTACGTTGAACTGTAGCTTGCGTCACTATTGTTCTGCTGCTGTGCTTATGCTTAATTGCTAAATAATTTACGTTCTCTGACAAACGGACCAGCTAAGATTGACTGTCTTCTGAAATGATTCAGTGTGTGTCTCTCTCTGCTAGCAATCGTAAGTGAAAGTAAGTTGGCTGTACGTGTGTACTTAGTTCTAGCTATTTTACTGTTCCTCCTCTTTGGTTACAATCAGTCAATAACATTCATCATCATCATTATTTTTATTTTACTTCCCCCACCCAATTCCAGCAGTGATCTTTTCTCTCTATGTCAAGTCTTTTCTCTCTATGTAGAATAATCCTGGACTAATAGAGTTAAGGTTAGGCACATTCGACCACAGGTTCGATGGACACAGATTGTTATTGTCAGCGTCATGTCAAATCTCCTATCTGTATCAAAATATTGTCACAATGAAAACGAAAATAAAGCATTTATTTATGTCGGATCTTTCATTTTTCAGATTCTGCACTTTTGTTATTGTTTGTTAAAACAATAGCGAAAATACCTGAAATTCGGACGAAAATGCATCCGGACGAAAACGAATGCACATGTCTAATGTTATGCAGACCTTCATGTGTGCATCCCTAGTGACAGTCAAAGCAGACTTGATGATCAGGCACATCAGTATATCATGCTTGATCTGTATACAGATCGGTGTCAGTGCAGGCATCCGTGGTTGCTAGGCAGCAGGTTGGATCCAATTGAAACAGCGACCGCGCTGCAGCTGGTGATTGCTAAGCAAGGGGGACGCTGCTGGGCTAGGGCCGCCGATGCCATGGAAACGTGTGACATCAGGGCACCCCACCTATCAAAGCAGATTGCGTCCAATCAAGTGGAGTGAAGGAAACAGTGGGTGTGAAGAGGCATGAGTGAACAGAGAGAAGCAGAGACGCCAGAGCGGGAGTACATACAGGGAAAAAATGAGTGGAAGAGAAAGTCAGGACCAAGGAGTAATGGAGGGCACAGAAAAGTGTAAATAAAGATGAGTAGGAACAGGAAAAGAAAAAGGAACAGAAAAAGAAGGTAATGTAAAACAGAGGGAAGAAAAAAATATATGAAGTGAAAAAGGAAAAGAAAGAAAAAAGGTACAAGCGCAACAAATAAATAGTTAATTAAAAAAAGGATAGAGATGCAAAAAATTAGAGTGAGAAAAGTAGAAGAAATTAGGGAGGAAAAGATAAATCGGCTCTCCTCGCCATAACACTGACAGAGTGTGTGGTGAGGACAGCCGATCAGTGGCATCTCCTCCCAGCGGAGACGAGGATAGATAATCAGGCCACTGACTTTCAGTGTCCTGATTATAGTAAAGACCAATCAGTGCCCATTAGTGATGCCTTTCAGTGCTCATCAGTACTGCCTATCAGTGTCACCTATCCATGCCACATATGAGTGTCCACCGGTGCCACCTATCAGTGCTAATCAATGCCACTTCATCATCGCACATTAGTGAAGAAGAAAAATTACTTATTTACAAAATTTACTGACAGAAACTTAATAAAAAACCCAGCAGTGATTAAATATCACCAAAAGAAAGCTCTATTTGTGTGGAAAAATTATAACAAGTTAATTTGGTTATAGTGTTGCATGACCACACAATTGTCATTCAAAGTATGAGCACTGAAAGCTGAAAATTGGCCTGGACAGGGAGGAGGTGAAAGTGCCCAGTAGGCAAGTGGTTAAGTTGGAAATAGGATAGGTTGTTACAATTTTGAACCCACCAAGAGTTACAATTGTTTTGGCCTAAGCTGGGGAATTTCTCTGAGTTTGATATCCAAGAGTAAAAAAAATATGCCATTCTGAGCAATTGTCCCTCAACAAGTTCCGGTTGTTTTGTTTGTATTTTCTCTTTATTATATTTATTTCTTTACAAAACTTTCTATATGTACCAACTATGATGTGATAGTCTTTATTTTGCTGCATACCTTATGTACAATGCTTGTGCTATTGTTTGTAATGTATATTCTTTTTTTACTACAATGTGCAGTCACTTATTATTCTTGTCAATAAAAAAGTTTGGATAAAAAAAAAAAAAAAAAAGATGATGTGCTGAACATAGTGATGCTACCATTTGTGTCACAGACCTGAAACAAGTGTGTAGCAAGTGAAGTTCATTGCATACATGAAGTGCATTGCATGCTTGCTTCAGATCTGTTACTTTTAAATGGTAAAAACCACATTCAGAATGAGTCTTGGACCAGGTAATGATGCTGGGATCCTAAGGGCGAGCCTTGTACTCCATATTTTTATACTAACTAAATTATTTAATTCTGCAAGGGACTCTTTTTTTAACCCCTCAGTGACTGAGGGCAGAACACATTTGAATTCCTTGGTAATGCCTAAACACAATTTTGCATCTTTGCCATGTGTTAGTAAATCTGTACATTTCATCACAACTACTTTGTATATCCAGGTGAATTATACCTTTTTTTTTTTAGGATAAATTTGGCTTTCTTTTGGTGGTAAATGGCAATGAATATCTCCTGTTTTGTTTTTTGTCCCAGGAAAACTAGCCCAAAATAGTAAAAAAAAAAAAAGTATTAAAAAAAATCAACTGTATATTTCTTGCTATAACCATAATGTACCACCAAAGAATAACCCAAAATAAATTCTCCTGCTCCTTACAATCACAGTGATATCCCATATGTCGACATTTGTCATTTGTACTCGTAGTATGGCCCAGAAACAATGGTGTGTATTTTGCTTTTTTTTTAACCTACCCAAAACACACTGACACTAACTTAATACTTTTTTTTTTAAATCCTACCACTGGTTCAGATTTTTTACTTCAACTTTTGACCCCAACCTTAACCTTTGACCCTTGCCTTGACCCTAATATTAACCCTGGCACTGACCTACATCTAACCTTGATCTAGCTATTTTTTTTTCTTTCTTTTTTTACACACTTTTATTTTTTATCTTCCTCTCCATTCAGAAGAGGAAGTAAACACATGGGTGGGCTGAACAGTGACTGTGATAACCAATCAGAGGCTATCACAGCGATCAAGTGACCCAGAACCAGAAGTCCCAGGTCCCGATCATTAGTATGAGACCCAGGGCTCTCAGTGAGTGCCCAGTTTCTGTGCTGTGAGTGTGCTATATGGTGTGCTCCCAGCGAAAAGAGGTGTGCATATATGCTGCCCAGTGGAAAAAAGCCCAGTTCAGTGAAGCTGCTTATATGCGTCCCCTTGGTGGAAAGGGGTAAAAATAATCGGGCCACATGATTTTAGTTTTCAAAAAAAAAAAACACAAGCTGTGTAGTATGCTCATCCAAACCAATCTATTGAAATCAAACCATTTGTGACCAACTTAAACAGTCAGTCCTACTTTTGCACATTTCAGTGCTGAATATCCCATACATATATTATATCTTTTAACGGCCTCCAGCAGAAAATTTCTTGCAATGATCTTTCCAGTGGTAGCCTTGACTTGTACGTTAGTGAATCAATCCACTCACAGCTGTCAAAAACTGAAATATTTTAACGTTATAGCCTTGATTTTAGAAATGTCAACAGGCCTCATTGTGTGCTGCTCAGTGGAAGATCATTTGTTTTTCAAGTAAGCTATGAATGCTAAAGAACGCTGGAATGTGAACATTTCTTTATTTTGACTGTACAAAATGCATCCTGTTGAATGTTATTAGATTGTGGGGGTTTCTAAAAACAGACTTTGGATGTGTGAGCACATCAGTGTGCTCCAAATTAACCCATAGGCTCTTTTCACACTGGGGCAGTGAAAGCATCGGCAGTAAAGTGCTGCTAGTTTTAGTGGTGCTTTACCACCGCTAGCGGGGTGCTTTTAACCCCTGCTAGCGCTCTAAAGGTGCTTTGCAGGCACTATTTTTTATGCTAAAATGCATGTAAAGCGCCTCAGTGTGAAAGTGGCCTAAGTAATTATTAATCCAATTATTAATACATTATCTAACCTCCAACAAGAATGTAAAGCGATGTGCATTATTTAAGCTTGCTGGTCCGATTATTTTTAATACAAGGATTCAGTGTGCCTTCCTGAACAGAAGCCGTTCCTAGTCTCTAGCCTTACGTGGTTTGGGAACCTGTTGAATTTCCTGCCTCCTGAGTACATGGTGATGTATTTTGGTGATTTGCAATGCAGCACGTTTGCTAACATCTGGCTAACAAACACTGAAAGTCATTGCAACACTCACATTTAATTGGATCTGGAACTGTATGAAGTGCACCTCACTTCTCAAAAAAAAAAATAATAATAATCAGGTCACATTTTAGGAACTAGAAGCAACTGAAGTGACCCAATACCTGGATGCTACCAAGCTCTGAAAAAAGGGGATCCCCCTCACTTTCTATTGCAGTGACACCCTGTCAAAACCTGATAGGCAGGGTGTTCAGGGATTTTTTTCAGTGGGACAGATACAGAAAGCAATATCCTCCATCAAAAACTGTTTTGTTATCGCTTTTTTGAGTTTCCACTTCAGAGCTTTCCCCTCGTTTTCTGTTCTAGTAAAAGTGCACAGCATAAATATGGAGGCATTGGACTGCAATAAAAGCTTCATATTTTCAAACTTCTAGCAGGAAGTGCCAAAGGCTTACCCGTCACAACAGCTGTGGATCCAACCTGGAAATAGATGTTGTTTATTTCTTCATATGTCAGCAAATAAGCATGTTGATCTGTTGATCTCGGCAGAAGTCTAGTGAGTCTATAACTTCCTGTGCACTCTGCCTCTGCTCCCCTTAATGTGTAAATTAAAGGAGTTGTAAAGGCACGAGTTTTTTTTTAATCTTAATGCATTCTATGCATTAAGATAAAAGGCCTTCTGTGTGCAGCAATCCCGTCACACTTACCTGAGGTCCCTCTGTTCAGCAATGTCCACGAGTGTCTCAGCTGTCCGAGATTCTCCCTCCTGATTGTCAAAGTCAGCTAGCCATAGAGAGGGGGCGGGACCGGGACGCCGTGTCCGAATGAACACAGGGAGCTGTAACTCGGCTCAGGTGCCCCCATAGCAAGCTGCTTGCTGTAGGGGCACTCAGCAGGAGGGAGGGGCCATGATCAAAGAAGAGGGACCCAAGAAAAGGAGGATCCAGGCTGCCCTGTGCAAATCCACTGCAACAGAGCAGGTAAGTATAACATGTTCGTTATTTTTATAGGAAAAATATATATATTTACAATCACTTTAAGGCTGTCGGTGTTCTTAAAAGTGTTGTTCCCCATCATCCTCCAAACTATGCTGCAAAGCCTTCATAAAAGCCTTTTATTATTTGCTCCAGTGCAGTCATGTGATTGAGAAGCAGTGGCTCCCTGTTTCAAGGAGTACTCACCCTTTACATCACCCATTCCCTCCCAATGCCCATCTGTAGTTAACCTTTACTTATTTGATATTTTTCAGTCAAAATGAGGAGCAAGCAGCCTAGAATGACAACAGTGCTCCCCTATAGATACAGTGTAGTTAGTTGTCACCCTAAGACAGGAAGGGATTGGCAAGATGACCAGGTGAAAATGGAAAAAAAAAAAAGGGAAAAAAAAATTGCATAAAGGTAGTCTCAGTTTTTGAATTGAGAAAATAGAACACGTGCTAGCCAATGTCCCCTTTTACATTTTTCAAGCCCATGTCTCTGGATTCAATGTGCAGTACAACTCTACCATGATATGTTGCATCATTGTTGGAAAATGCTGTTTTTGACCATTAGACACAAACAAACAAGCAAATATAAAACACTATAAATTTAGCATTGTTTTTTAAAGTCGCTTTGAGGCAGCAAGTATCTCAGTGGAAACAAGTGGTCTTCAGCCACTCCTTTGTGACCTTCTTGGTTAAAGTAATTTTCTACTTGGCCTCTCTTAATGGCTGAGTTCACCCTGATACTATCATAGTTTAATTTCACAATGTAAGGAACAACATCAACACTGGAGCTAAAGTAGTAACAAAGCTTTTACAAATAAAGGCACTATGTACTTCTTTACCAACATCTCCAATGCTAGAATTGCACTCTCATTGGGTTATTAAATAATATTTTTCGAGTAACAAAAAAGCTGAATAAAGTCAAGCATTGCAGCCAATCAAAATCCACCATGTACATGAATCAGCAAAACTATTTTTTTTTGTTCTGGATAGAGTGGTGAGAGGTTTTTGTTGTCTGTGTTTCTGCTGATTCACCCTCTTTATTTGTCCTGGTGACCATTTTCAGTGAAACAGAAGGGGATGGTAAAATCCAAAATTTAGACAATGTCACTAAGGATAAGATTTTGCTTCAGCCTGTATACAGGTTTGAACTGTTGCAACTTTGCGGTTTTGTTTATTACTCAGATGGCATAAGCCGAACATCATATATAGTAGCATTTTATTCTTGCGTTACGATATATGACAGCTTCCTGTCAATCGTTGTTAAAGAAACAGTGGGTGCTGGCATCTGCCATGTCCTTAACAACCAGCGACGTCCCCCGGCCCCCTTAATTTGCTTTCTGGGAATCTCTGCCTAATAAATAAAAAAGGGGCAGAGATAAAGCGGACATCACGGCCACATGCCCCTACTTGGACAATGACATTGATCAAATATACCCATGCATAACATTGATTTGTTTACTTTAAGGACAGGGAGATGTCTCTCAGGGGTAAAGGAGCGTGGGGTGTGGATTGTGTTGGTGGTTGGTGGCAAGGTTCAGTAGGTGTCACTCTCTAAGATTTACATGGATCTGCACTGCTAGACAACTTTATGGCTTTAATTGATTTACATCATGGGTCCTGTGAAAAACTTTGTTTTTTGATTTTTAATTTTTTTTGTTTGAATGAGTGGAGGAACTATGTACTCCTAATTCACTCACATGGAGACAGTATTTGTGTATCTGTGGCCCCCTTGTTGTTAAAAGGGGCTTCTGATAACCACTGTTAATTCTGACATCAAATTTCAATATAGTCTTTTGACTAAAATGGCAGTTTAAGTCATATTTTAGTCATCTGAATTGTTTGAGTTTTAGTCGATTAAAATCCTCAGTACATTATAGTCGACTAAAATCACCAGTACCCACCTGAACTTCCTCTTTCCTCAGAGCCTTGTCTGTCTGTTAAAGCCCTAGCCCCCTGACTATCAGCAAGCTCTATTGTCTGCCTGTTGCCTGGGAGTTTTGGAACAATGCCCTGCAAACCACAGAAGAGGAACTCCTCCGTTGGCTTGGTGTCTGACTGGATGTGATGTGGTCCCCTCCCAGAAAGGTAGCAGTGCTTAGCATTATGTAAAATAACAGCCTCCCTAGACCATCCAGTTCTCTGCCCTGTGCACTCCCTCACACCCATTTACCTCCCCATCCCTACTTGCAGGCCACCTCCCAATCCCCAAAGTATAATGCACCCTACCTTGTGTACTCCCTCACTCCCATTTACATCCCCATGATTAAGCTCCAAGGGGTGGGGCAAAGTGCATTGGGGTATAGCCTGGCTGGAGTCCGGACTGAGGCTGCCATTCTTCTCACTTCGTGCACATGGGTCTGCTTCATGAAGTGAAGCTTATGGATCTTTTTAATTTGACATAGGATGAGCTCCCTGTCCCTGCTTGCACACAGCGGTCTGGTTGGACTTTACCTCTCTACCTGAGAGGCACCTACATTTTTTTTTTGGCCCTGCCCTGTGCACTCCTTCACTCCCAATTACTTCCCCATTCCCACTTGCAGCCTGGCATTACAGCCAATAGAGTTTACAGTGTTTTGCTTTTTCTTATATTTTAAAGTTGCACTTGTTTTTCAAAAGCAATATTTTTGTTTGTTTATGAGATTATTAGATTTGTACCCTAAGAGTATATAATTTTGGACATATAAAGTATGGACATTTTAGAGAAATGCTTAAATAATGCATTACAATTTAATTAAACCCTGTAGATTTTAGTTGACTAAATTGTACTGGAGGGAGATTTTAGTCGACAAAATGAAAATTGGAATTGGCTTTCATCATAGTTTTCTTCAATTGACTTTTTTTTTTTGTTTAGTTTTCATCACTGAAAACCTGTAGCTGACAAAAACTGATAACTCACCCACCCACTGATCTCCACAGCCACAGTTGTGGTGAGAGGCCCTTGTCCTTATTAACATCAGAACAAGGCGATTTTCCAAAGTGATCATCCCATGTTGAGGGCATGTGGCCTGGTATGGTTCAGGAGGGTCAAGATGCACACTCACCTCCATTTCCACCCCCCCCCCCCCCCCCACACACACACACACACACACACACACACATTTCTGGCAAGCGAGGCTACATGCTCAAATAAGGGTCTGTTATGGATTTCTGGGGGGAGGGTTCAATGATTTTTTTTGTGACATTTACCCTTAAAATTCATACTACACCAATGCCTCTGGTATGAATATTGGGAGGGACCACGTCATTTTTTTTTTTTTTTTTTGAGTGGCGTCCCCCTTGATATCTATACCAAACCCTCACAAGAATAGGGGTCTGGTATGTATTTTTCGGGAGAATTGAACATCCTTTTTTTTCTTTTGAGTGGGATTGCCTGTTAACATTTATACCAGACTCATCCAGAACATATGAAGGGAGCACCTGACCATTAGTTTACAAACACAAGCAAGGAGCCCAGAGCTATAATTTACCAACAGCAATTTTAATTCTTTGTAAAGCCTCGTACATGCGATTAGATTTTTGGACGACCGTTCATCAGTTTTTTTGCTGCATGCTAGTGTCTCATGTCAAAAGTGTAGAGGTTACTCTCCATACAAAAATTCTGGTACGACAGCATACAACTTCAGAAGTAATGTGTTGACTAGTTTTGTATGTATTCTTTAGTTTATGAACATGCGTAGTCTCACTCTTACGATTTTTTCTGTACGAAAACCATACTAATGAAAAGAAAATTGGACGTTGAGTTCACGTGCGACAAAAAATGTATAGTCTGCACATCCAGCTTTTGTCAGAGGAAAAACCGGAATCGGCTGTTGAAAGCACCATACTAACGATCCAAAAATGGAGGAAATTCTTCTGACATTCGTATCATGTGTACGAGCCTCAAATGTCAGTTTCTGTAGTAGATATGTATACATTATAGATGTGCCACTTTACAGACAGGTTATGGCATGCCCCAGGCACATTTTTTAAAGGAATTTCACATTTTTAATGTTCCATTTAAAGCATTAATATAAAAATAAAAAATAAAAGTATCACATCCTCCCCAGCAACTGAATTTTTTTAAAAAATGTTTCCTTTGATACATGTTTCACAGGGCAGTGTCCAGTCCCTAATGCTGTTTGTTTTAAAATGCCTTGTTACATAATTAGTAAGGTTGAATAAAGACACCAGTCCATCCTGAGTGAGTGTCTACAATTGTCCCTATCCCTGTATATTTCACACTCACATCGGTCCCTGCCCTCAAGGAGCCCACAATCCAAGGTCCCCATTCATATACTAGGCCAATTTTGGACAGAAGCCAATTAACCAACCAGCATCTCTTTGGAGTGTGGGAGGAAACTGGAGTACCCAGAGGAAACCCACGCAGGTAAAGGGAGAACATGCAAACTCCAGGCAAGTAGTGTCATGGTTGGGATTCAAACTAGCGACCCTTTTTTACTGCTAGGTGAGAGTGCTACCCACTACACCACTGTGCTGCCCTAGAACATTACCATTACTGTTTTTTTAACAGTTAGCTTCCATTCACTTAAATGGGGTTCGGAATAGACACCCAGACTTTAGTAATCTTTACCTAACCCAGGTAACGTTCATCTCATCCCTAATCACTAAAAAATAAGGTGAGGGTTAATCTTCCAATGGGAACGCCTGTGACAGTTGTCTAAGGCTAAGTTTACATTTGCAGTCGGGGGTTGAAATGAATTTTTGCTGCTTCCCATCCATCCCCTTAAACTGCAAAGACAGCTGCATGGGGTTATAAACTTGCTGCAGCCCTGCTCTGCTTTGCAGCATGAAAATAATTATATTACTTGTCACATTACTGATTGCCAAATGCAACCTATTCAAGTGAATGAGGCTGTACCTCAATAATTTTGGTGTTTTCGTGCAGACTTTAGGGGTTAGAAGAGGCAGTAAGAAGGTGCCTCCTCACCACCTGTTAAAGCCCTCTAAAAAGTAATTTACTGCATATTGCTCTTCAGAGGGCAATGTATGTGTTAATTAGACCTAAGAGGAGACTTCTCATTTGTAGAGATTTCCTCCCACGTCCTGTTATCTATGCTAAAATAAAATACATCTTGCATTTCCACTTAAATTCCAAAAAAAAACATAACATGGCTTTTGGCAGGACCATGCATTTGTTCAGACACGTGAAGCTTAAAGTGTTTTCTCTTTTCTGATTCCATTTTTCTCTGTTCGCTTATTCTCTTTACACCACACAGTAGATGAACTCACAAAGGGCGAGAATGAATTTATTATCATTGTATGAATGGCTCTGAGAGATGTTTAAGAACAGGGGATATGGGTTCCTTTCTTAGATCTTACTAAACAAAAAAAGGCTTTGTCTAATTCTTTATCCCACCATGGTGATCTATTTAGCTTAGAGAATCAGTAGGACTCTGAAAGGGGTTTAATTCACAAATGAGTCCTGCTTAAGCTACAGACTGGAGGTATCTGCGTTTTATGCAAGGGGGATTCCAAAACAAGCTGCCATCTATAATATGTTAATAGATTTACTGAAATTATATTTAATACAATTATATAAAGAGCAGCTATCAAGTGAATTTTCTAATATAGGGACATTAGATTGTGAACTTTTATGGGGGCAGACAGCCATGTGAGTGATTCTGTGTATTCTGTAAAGAGCTGTATAATATGCCAGCGATATATGGGAAAAATACATGCACACAAATGCATTTATATAAAGTAACTATGAATAAATGCTAAGCAGGGTGTAAACAGACTGAAAATTAGCCACTTCAGCCGGAACCATCTGTATACCGCTGTCTGTTCAACTGAAGCTGCTGCAACGACTGGCACCTGTCGAAAAGGTCATGCTGGGAAACCAGCATTCAATCAGGGTTTGCAGTCAATGCCTGCCAGAGGTTAGGGTAGGGGATTCTGAATAATCTCTTAGATCTTTGTTTTCTCTCTGTAACCCTGTTGCATATTTTTTCTCACTTTCTGTCTGGTGAAAGCACTGTCAACAGGTGGAGATAAAAACCCAACAGGAATTCTGATCCTTCCCATTCTATCCAAAACTAGAATTAAAGTTTGTGGCTTGACATATACTTTAACTGCCAAAGGATTTATAATTTTAAGGTCAAGAATATAACCCCCAGCCTTCTCACTTGGCAATGAGGAGCAGCAGCACGGTGATCTATCAATCCTATATTATGGTCTCTCCTCTTGTTGGCATGTTCCCTCTCTGCACATTGCACTGCATTAATAAACAAACATAAAATTGTATATAGCCCCCCAAAAAATGAATACTTAATAATGCTTTAATAAGATACCAAAAAGTTTAAAAGTGTATAAATATATATGATGGCATAAATAATAAATTCATATAAATCTCAAAATAAATAATCTTAATAATTGCTAATTGATATAAAAATATTAAACATAAATGTGAAAAGTCCCAAATAACAGGTCCAAATCTTTATGTGATGGTCGCAGTGCATAAAGATGAACACAGACAAACAAAACTGTGTAAAGGTGCTCAAGAGGTGCAATCCCTACATAAATAAAGGCCTCTTACCAGATAGATATGATCTCAAATTATAGTGATCTAACTCGCTCCTCTAAAGAAAGCCCCCCGCTCTTATCCACAGGTTTGGCAGACCAGGTATAATCAAATGATCTCAGTGCTGAGTTACCGCAGGATATATCCGATGGCTAAGATCAAGCACATAAAACTGGCTCTCCACATATATCTCACATAGAGGCAGAAGAAGCCTCATTGAGTAGTATGTTAACAATAGGGTTTATTATAAAAAAATTGCATTTCACTTACATAGATGAAACCATATGACAGCGATAAAAACACTCCACAGGCATGGCTGGAGTCTCCCCCAGCAGACCTGTGCATGATGACATCACAGATGTGGCTCCACCCGACGTGTTTCAGCTTAATAGGCGTCCTCTGCTATATACATTACATTGTATTGCATTGCAACAGATCCCAATTGGCTTTTATGCTGCACATGGGAATGCAAGAGGCCAGTATTACAGGAAATCTGATAGAGACGGGGAGTCTCTTAAGTGTAAAAAGTATACAAATAAGGATATCTGACTTTACTCTGACTTTATAGCTATGCATTCTTGTCCCATATCAGTGACCCAGGGCTTACTGAATTTAGTGTATTAGCCAGACAATAAGCATCTTTAGAAGGGGATTAACAACGGCAGTCCTGCCGCGCCCTTCAGAAAAGATTTGCTTTAAGACACAGTCAGATACTTAAACCAGGTACATTTAAATGCATCTAATGATTTTTTAATTCATATATAACTGTGTTAATTGGAGTTTTTATATCTGCCTGCAGTTCAGCTTTAAATAAATTGTATGAGCGCATGGGAAGCATCCAAATGACTTTTAATTCCTGAGGTGAAAAGGTAGAGTTTACTTTAATTAAAAAAAGATCTTTGCATGTGATTTCAAGGTGGTTTTTACCATAGTAAATCTCTATTAGTAAATTTGCCAAATATTGTAAAATATTATAGGCTGCATTTTAGATCCTTTTTCATATCTGTACCAATAAAAGTGGCTGTCACATTTCCCTTTGAATTCACTTTGCACCTAAATTCCAATCAATTCCTGTAACACTGCTAAAAGTATCCCACTGCCTTTGCAGATATTTTACTGCATGTACCAATGACCTCTCAAGATGATCTTCTGAAGATGCTGAAGGTGGCATCCTCTTTATTCTAATACAGCACCAACATTTTTATCCTTTATAGCATTTCAAGAGTAGCACCATCGTTACTTTTCATGGAAGTACAAAAAAGTGTTTGTTTTGATGTGTGTTTGTATATATGCCAGGAGAACCGATTTATATAGCATACTGCTCAAAAGAGTTGACAATTCTTTCAATGCAAATAATAAAATCAGAAGTATTATTGCATTTATTTTCAGTGTTTGAAATAAACAATAAAATGTGTTACAAATCTCAACATGATTATAAAGAAGCAGCATGCTACTTGGACTGTGCTACGATTAAGTATAGCTAACTGGTATCTCCCCAGCCCCATCACCCTAGAAGACATGCATCTAAATTCAGCACAAAATCACAATGATACAGCAGTCTTATCAAAATTTCATCACTTTTCCATCTACCAATGTGAGTGTCTGTTGCGGCAAGCCTCAATCTGCAATACTGAGACATTCTAACTACTGCACCTCTGCTAGTGGCATTTTAACCACCACAGTACCAGCACCCCTTTCCTGCCCAGGTAAATTTTCAGATTTCAGAATTGTAAAACTTTGAATGACAATTTCTCAGTCATGCAACACTATACCCAAATTATATTTTTTGCATTGTTTGAGATAGATAGATTGTTTTGGTGGCTACTAATTTTTCTACTATTGTGAAGCTGTGATTGGCCACAGCTATCACATTGTACACTATGAGTTTCCCTGTCTGTACCATGTGATCACT
Source organism: Lithobates pipiens (assembly GCF_037356315.1). Taxonomy (NCBI): domain Eukaryota; kingdom Metazoa; phylum Chordata; class Amphibia; order Anura; family Ranidae; genus Lithobates; species Lithobates pipiens. The sequence continues at coordinate 72,091,765 of NW_027507790.1, forward strand.
GTGACTAATCACAGAGATTAACACAACAGTACACAATGAATGGCTATGAATGAAAGCCATTTATTGTGTACAACTGTCATGTGATCATTTTGATTGGTCACAGTGATCACATGGTTCTGACACTGGCCTGGTACACTGATCTGTTATCAAACAGGGCGACAAATCATACTGCAGCATGGCCCCTTGGGCGTGTGACTGGGAGGACTTCATATGACATCCACCCAGGATGGGAAAGTTCCCACTTGGCCATCATTTGACTAAAGGCCAGGCAGCAGCAATGTATGTAAAGTGAAAAAAAGAATGCTCTTAGTGTACATTAAAAAAAACGATTTTCAATTCCCGAAAAAAATCTTTTATTTGAAAGCCAAATTAAACAAAAAAATAAAAAAACATTTGAATGGCAGGATTTTTATGACAGATGAGACCCTATTGATATCTTCTGTAATAAACCTTTTTTCCCTTCTTGTCAGAATTTATGTACACTGAGTTGAACATGCAGAGCGCAACATTTATGTACTCGTTCTCTTCCGAGGTGATGTGACTCATGCAGATGCACAGGAATGATGTTATTGCCATCGGCCAATCAGCCAATCGGCCAATCAAGCAGCTGAAGATTCTGAACTTGCAAGGAAGGCTAGGAGATGGCCAAGATGGAAGCACTTGTGACTGATGCAGCAGAGCTGAAGGAGATTGCTTGGCAGTTAAGTCTGCCATAATTTGCTAATATGATGTACATTATGGCATAAAACTTGCATGGCCTATTTTAGTTTTTTTATGTGAAGGAATTTTTTATTCCATTACAAAGAAAAATCATATGTATGCCTTATTTTGGTAGTTTTATTCTGCAGTCATATGAACATAAAGCCTCTCTGCCCATCCCTATTCCGATTTGCAGAAGATGTATATGCATTGTCTGAGGGCAGGCAGCAGAATGGCATGCAGAACAGTGGAGAAAGATGCTTCCAATCAAGCAAATCAGGGCTGGCCAGGGTGTCAGCAGAGCTGACTACTGGACTACAAGCATGTCATGTGTTGACACAGCATGTTGTAGCTCCAAACAGAAAGCTGAGGGATGCAAACTGACAAATTTGTTTCTGTGCTTGGCATGGTCAGAATGGAACAAGGAAAATTTACATAATTATTTTTTCCTAAAAATGTGTTATATTAAAGCAGACCTTCACCAATGAAAAGCACTCCCTTTCCTCTGACTCCTCCCCTCCACCTTGGGCAATTAGATTTTTTTTGAACAGTAAATGTACTATTTTAATTTTTATAGGTGAAGATGACATATGGTGTGTGATATCTGCGCTAATCTTGCACATGCACAGACATACTGTGGGTCTAAAGGATCTAGCAGAGGCCACAGCATAACTGCACCAGGGCTGCCAACTGTCAGTAAATTCACAGCTAGTTTGTGAAATCCATGATTTTTACATCTGTCTGTGAATGTTTATTATGGACCTGCAGACTGTAGGTCCGTAATGGGCGTTCACTGACAGATGCAAAAATCATGGATTTGACAAACTGGCCGTGAATTTACTGACAGTTGGCAACCCTGATCTGTGCACGCATAAAATTGTGCCAAATATCATGCACATGCATAGGCATGCACAGAGCCTGTTAAAGTGATTGTAAAGATCACCTTGTAAAACAACTCAGTGTAAAATATAAAATAAAAATTATAAATACAGTTTTTTCCCTTTTTTATAAGTGATCACTAGTGTTGGGCGAATAGTTCGGCCCGAGCATGAGTTTGGGCCAAACATTGGCTGTTTGCCCTGTTCAGAGAATGCCCAAATTGGCAGGGTGTTCGCTCTACTTTAGTACTACCTCTACTCTCTATCTTTATGGTACTGAATAGATTATTTTAATTGTTCATCTTGTCATTCATTCATCTTCTACTGATGTACATGTATTCATTAGCTGCCCATATTTTTTGTTAATTACATTTGCGTAAAACCCATATTAGGCTTTCTCACCATCATCCTGCTCTACACTAACCTGAAATTTGAATTGGAGCTGTCTTCTGTTTAGTCACATGACACCCTAGTGTTCTTCCTCTACTGCCCCAGCCCCAGGGTATGGTATCTTAAATGCTACAGAGAATAACACTTACAGCTGTGAGCCCAGGCTGGCGTGAGGGCCCACACCTAGAGGGCATTCCTAAGACAGCTCGGGCTCCCAAAAATGGTTAAAATGACAAAGGTCTGTCATTCAATGCAGAAGAAGTCCCGACAAAGACTTGGGTGCTATGAGTCTACAGAGGACATCACAGTAGTAGTAGTAGTAGAAGGTGTATATTGCAGTGAAACCTTAATTTTAGGCATTGGGCAATGAAATTTAAAAATATTTCCTGGTTCTGAAATTCTGATTTAGTTAGCAATTGGGAGATATATTTTCAGAAATAAATGCAAAATAGTTGATTTATAATAGAAGAATATACACCATGGGGGTTATTTACTATGTAACATCCACTTTGCACTTGAAAGTGCACTTGGAAGTAAAGTCACTGTAGATCCGAAGGGGACATGCAAGGAGAATAAAAAAAACACATTATTGGATGATAAAAATCAGCAGAGCTTTCACTCATTTCAGATCTACCCCTTAGATTTAGAGTGACTGCACTTCCAAGTGCACTTGCGGTGCAAAGTGGATTTGCCTTTCGTAAATAACCCTCCATGCATCTAATGGTATCCAACTATAGCATGCAGATAGTATTCTCTGCCCTGGAAAAATACTAAGACAGAGAGAAGAAAATTCAGTATGTTGATAAAATGGTTGGAAGAAGAATTTTTCTGTGTGTATTATAGGGCTGTTATTTTTAATTAAAGGTGTTCTATTAGTCATTTCCACCCACAGCATTATAGCTGACCCCTGAAACACTATACCTCAGACGTTATCTGATTAGAGGCACATTGTCATTTCGAAATGCAGGGCATATAGAGGTATCTGTACAGAAAGATTATTGAGCAGCTTTGTTTACCGTTTTCAGATAACTACTAGAGAAAGTCCATTTTACAGCGGCTCAGGAAATCTGATCTTTCTGCACCGTTACATTTCATAAGAAATATGCATGACAAATTCTGCAACTGGCTTGAAAGTCTAGGTCTATATTTTACAGAAACGAGCGGCTGGGGTTTCCATGACAGTTCTAATTCCATCAGGTCAATTATTTTCAATTTGCAAGGTTTACAGTAAATTTAAGATTAAACTAAAAAAAATGATTACACCATTTATTGGAAATCATTGCACACAGTTTTTAATAAGGTCCAACTTCCTTTTGCTTTGTGAGAATTTTCCATTACAAGTTTCATTTCACAATGCCATTTAGTACAGAACACGAGAAATGCATTTCATAATTACATGCTTTTCACATTAAATCCTACAAGCTATATTTGTGCCTTTGAAAAATAGATTGCAGGTGTTGCTTTATTTTATAAGGGCATTATGAAGAAAAAATGGTAAATTATATGATTTTCTGTTTTTATGTTTGTGGCTTTTCAGCATATCCTCCTTTTTACGTTCTAGATGGAATGAAATTATTTTTAAAGTGGCAGGGCTGACCTCTGAGTATGTGCTTTCTATGATTATAGTGCAGCAGTGGTTTGGGCTTTGTGTGCTAGATCACTTTGACTGACAACATTTTTTGTTTACCTCAATTCTCTGCTGGATAAAAGCCATCTTCACTCCAACTGGCTGATTTAAGTACAGTACCTTTTCAAGGGAAGAAAGCACAAACGGAAGCCATAGAGCTTAGTATCTGTCACAAGGTACTTATAAAGTTCCACAACTCAATTTTGAATTGACAGCCAACACGTGCAATTCTTCTGGAAACAGAAAAAGGCAGTATCATCTCAAAACACTTAGCAGTGTAAACCTAAACCAGCTATAGATAGCACCACCTTTGCACGTTTCTTGAAGCTAAATCTATAGCAGCAGAGGAATGTTGTATCGTGTCTGCCAACAATCAGTGAAGTGTGGGTTATACACCATATCCATTATTTGCCTAGATATATATTACATAAATTAAACCCCTAAACGTAATTATTGTAATGTAAACAGGCCTAATAAACAGTAAGGATGTGTCAGTGTTTTTGAATTTTTTTAATATACTAGCATTCTGCAACCTTTACCAAAATTCCCTGGGCTGACCGTACTCAGAATATTCGGACTGCTGCTTCAAGTGAAATTTAACTGGCTCTTAGCACAAAGAACTGAAAACGCCATTTAATTAATTTTGATATTCAGAGCAAAGTAACCCATCAATGTCTTCATGCTTTATTTTGTTGAGAAATCACCACCCTAGCTTTCCTAGCCATAACCATCTTGAGTAAGGGCAGATGATTCGTGTAACATTTACTTCCTGGAATCCATCTGCATGCACGCAGAAGGGTGTGCTTAGCTGAGAAAGACCCTTCTCCAGATGAAAGAAAAAAATGCTGTGAAGACTCTTGAGATGTATGACATCATTCTGGCTTAAAGTGTTACTAAACCCACAACAGTAAAATCTGTCTGTATATGCAGCATAGCATGCTTGTTATACTCACTGTGGATCTTAAGGGGTTAATACGCTGCACTGTGTAAAAAGGCTGTTTTATCCTGTATGAACAGACCCTTCCATCCCGCACTGTCTATTTTGGGAAGCTTACACAGACAGAGTAGCTGACCTGCACATGCTCAGTTGTGTCTTTTATGCTGTAGAGAATATTTCCTTGTTGAGCTGAACTAGCCAGGTCACATGATATTGACATCACACATGTGGGCATGTATACAGGCTGCAGTGGAAATCTCCTCCTACCAGAACTCTCAGCACTAGATAAACTGTGCAGTTTATCACTATTTTAATGTAAGAAGAATATTTATAAGCTGTAGGCACTGGGGGGGGGGTTGGCAGGTGAACTATTTTCATATTACTGGGTGTTTAGTAACACTTTAAGCCACACACCAGGAAGTGAATAAAGGAAAGTAAAAAAAAAAGTAAATATAATATTTCTTCATATTAATGTACTAAGGCAAGTAGCATAAGGATTCAAATAATCGATTGAGAGAGTAAAGTTCCACGCACAAGTGAAACTGTTCAAATCTCAAGTAATCCACCACAGCCCCCTGTACAGTGCTGCAGTGATTGGATCACTTTGTGGAGCATGTCAGACTGCTGTAATATAATGTAGATACTCAACAGCACACCAAGGATCATCAATTTAATCTTTGGTGTGCTGGCGAATATTTACATTATCATACAGTTTCCAGTATCCATCTGGAGGTTTCTACAGCACAAAGTACCTTAAGAGCTCATTCCAGGGACGCGTTCAATGGGAATACGGATTGTCAGACTGCTGGAAACAAACAGCAATACAAATCTGATAGGAAGCCCAACCCTAACACACTAATCCCCTGTACACACGATCGGAAATTCCACCAGCAAAAGTCTGATGTGAGATTTTGGTCGGAAATTCCGACCGTGTGTATGCTCCATCAGACTTTTGCTGGGAGAATTTCCGCCAGCAAAAGATTGAGAACAGGTTCTCTATTTTTCCAATGGAAAAAGTTCAGATTGGAAATTCCGATTGTCTGTAGCAATTCCGACGCACAAAATTCCTGCGCATGCTCGGAAACAATTCAACGCATGCTCGGAAGCATTGAACTTCATTTTCTCGGTGCATCACAGTGTTTTGTACGTCACCTTGTTCTTGACAGACGCAAGTTCAGACTTTTGTGTAACCATGTGTATAAAAGCCAAGCTTGAGCGGAATTCCGTCGGAAAAACATCCAAGATTTTTCCGACGCAAATTCTGCTCGTGTGTACGGGGCATAAGAAGAAATCCTTTTCTTAGCCGGTAAAGTTATTTTTTTTTTAAGGGGTAGCTACATAGTGGTGAATATTGGGCGTAGTTTAAAGAGGCATAGGTAAATAGAGTCTATGCACAGTATACACTACACATGTTTGTTGCAGTCCTTGAACCCACAAAGTGTTCTGTATTTTAGCCACAAGCAATATTCTGTACAGACACAGATAAACGTCACAACAACATGTTATTTCCAAACCTCTTCCATTACATATGCCGTCTTAACAGACTTTAAAGAGAAAATTAATCAAAGCATTTGAGTCTACTTAAGAGCAACTGTTTGTTGAAACACTAAACACTTTGGTCCAGAGCATGTAACATGCAGCATAGCATAAAGATTGCAGAAGCTATGATTATGTAACACAGTGCCTGCCTGTCTGTGGGAGAAATAGAAAACGCCTTGCTGTTGGTGGTCAATGTGAGAAAAGATGCCCAACGTCATTGGTCAGTGGGAATAAAACACCTGGTGTTATTGGTCAATGGGAGAAAAATGTCTGGCATTATCGGTCAGTGGAAGAAAAATGCTTGGAGCGATTGTTCAGTGAGCTAAAAATGTCTGGTGTCATTGGTGCATGGGAGAAAAAAAATGTTTGACGTTATTATATCTATATCGAACATCTGGTGGCTCTGTGTCATGTCATGTTTTCACTTCAGGCTTGACATAATGAAAATAGGAACTGGGGATAGATTTCCTCACACTCTGGTATGGGCGCAGTGCTTGTCAGAGATCTGATATTGGCATTGGATGCTGGAATGTTCCAGCACCCAGTGATGGGACATGGGCTGGGTCTACAAGACCCCAGAATTTGATTCAAATCCCAGGATAGTCCTGTAAAATGAAGACAGTTGGAATTGGGGGGGTATAAGGAAATGAGGGGTGTTCTAACATAAAGAGGACAAAGGCAGCAATTTAAGAGGTTCACAACATGCCTAAACCTCTATTATTCCAAACAACAACAAAACTTTTAGGTGGAGTTTCAATTTCAGCCTCATTGCTGGCCCAAAGTATGTTTAAAGCGGAAATTAAGCTTTTTATATTAAAAAAAAAAATGTGCAGGTAGGGTTTCATTGCAGAATAGACTGATGCCATAAAAGGTTCTGTATTTCAAACTAATAATTTTCTACTACATGTACATGAAGCTATATGCAGTTCTTTATACTGTCTATATTAGTGGTGGCAACAAGAGAGATTCCAGCTTTATTCTGCAATTGTTGGAGCAGAGCGCTTTGGCCGTTGTGTGACAAAATGTGCAATTGTTCTGTGTATGACTGAATGTAGTTCCACTTTAAAGCTGGCTATCTTGTCTACAGAGTTGTTGGTAAATCTAAATCAGTCTGTATTGCATTTGACCAGCTTACCATTAAAGTGATTGTAAAGGTATTTTTTTTTTACATTAAACAAACATGTCATGCTTACCTGCTCTGTGCAATGGTTTTGCACAGAGCAGCTCTGATCCTCCTCTTCTTGGGTCCCCCACTGGCCCTCTTGGCCCCTGCCCCTTGCTGAGGGCCCCCACAGCAAGCCACTTGCTATAGGGGGCACTCCTGCATGCTGGCCCCTGGGTTGGCCCTCTATGTCCATAAGACACAGAGAGCGTGGCTCAGCCATGCCCCCTCTTCCCTCCTCACTGGCTGCAATTGACTGCAGCGGAAGCAATGGCTCCTGATGTTGTATCTGAGCCAATGAGGAGGGAAAGACCCAGTAAAGCCGCTGCTCTCATGCACATCACTGGATTGGGATCGGGCTTAGGTAAGTATTATGTCGCGTACACGCGGCCGTTTTTTCCGTTAGAATAAACTCTAGCGGTTTTTCTGATGAAGGTAATGAGCTGATGATAATGAGTTCCGACAGAGTTCCGCTGACACGGACTTGCCTACACACGATCACACCAAAGTCCGATCGTTTAGAACGCGGTGACATACAAAACGTATGACGGGACTTGAAAAAGGAAGTTCAATAGCCAGTAGTCAATAGCTGCCCTTTCGTTGTTTTTAGTCTGTCGGAACAGCATCCAGACGAAAGGTTTTCCTGATAGAAATTGATTCAGTCGGAAAGATTTAAAACATGTTCTATTTCTAGGTCCGTCAGAATTTTTGAAAAAAAAAAGTCCGCTGAAGCCCACACACTATCAGAATATCCGATGAAATGATTCTGTCTGACTTTTTCTGCCAGAAATTCCGACCGTGTGTACACGGCATTAGGGGGCCGGAGGGTGCAGCTGCACACTGAATGCAATAAGGTAAAAACCATCAGCCTTTAGACCCTCTTTAAAGTTGTCAGATGCTGACAGGCAGTGTACAGTAACTTTTTTCTTCATTACATTTAAGTTTAAAAAAAAAACATTTGTCCTGTGCATCCAATGTATAGCTATCGGATATGTATCAAGCCTAATATGAAAATATTTTTAGCAATAACATTACCACAAATACTGCATATGGGGAAAAGAATGAAAATAAAAACCCATAGAAGTCACTGAATGAGAAGAAGTACACTTTATAACAAGAACAAGGTTACAGAGCATAAGATTTGCACTGCAAACCTTGAAAATGTTGTTCTTGTTAACATTAGATGTAAGACATCCCCTGGGAATTCTTAATAGCCTTTGGATCTCAGCTCAGCACAATTTAAGACTTGTGCGGTATTCTTTGTGCACAAATGTCAAGTTTGTCGTATCTACAGTATAAAGCAGCAATGGTACAGTTTGTGACTGCTATTGGGACAAGGCCTGAGCATGATTCTCTATATCAAGAAGCATCCATCACTGCTCTGATCATTTTAACTACAATCTGTCATGGACGCCAAAGAGATAAGGCAAAAAAATGCCCCGTGGCTAAACTGTGCTCCAGAACAAAGCCCTCTTATGTAGAAGGACATGATCTTTGAGCAGCTCATAAAAATGGCATTACCATCTGATAAGTTTAAGATCCATTAAAATGGAATTGTTCTTAACGTCTCTAGGGGACTGCTAAAGATATAGTGTATGCAACAGCTATTCAAGTTGACATCAAAAGCAGCTAAAATTATCTAGACAAACTTGGAAATGTTTCTAAATAATATCAGTTTTAAACAAATACAATTTATTAGAAGAAAGAAAGCATACCAATTCTAAAGTTCAACATAACACATAAAGTGCATTAGTGATCTTCAAAGGGATCTCCAGGGATAAAACGCAGCTGTATTAAAGTCTGTAAGTTCACTTAAAATACCTTAAAGTAAAGCAGTGCCAACTGCCTACCCACCTCAAGTCCATTCTGGTATTCAAATATTTCCATGATAAGGCCTACGAGCTGAGAAACTTGCCACATATCTAACCCCCTCCTGCACATCTCTGTTGGTCAGTTATGCTGTGTATACACGACCGGACTTTCCTGCAGACTAGGTCCAATGGTCTTCCCGACGGACTTTCGGAGGACTTCCATTGGACTTTCCAAGCAAACGGACTTGGACACACACAATCACACCAAAGTCCGACGGATTTGACGGTGATGACGTACGACCGGACTAGAATAAGGAAGTTCATAACCAGTAGCCAATAGCCAATAGCTGCCCTAGCGTCGGTTTTCGTCCGTCGGACTAGTATACAGACGAACTGATTTTTCTTTTTTTTTTTTTTCCTTTCCCTTTTTTTTTTTTCTTTTTTTTTCTCCTTTTCCTTTTTCTTAAAACAATATTTATTGAAGAATATAAGTCAGTACAAGCATGTTAAACAACTGATCAATTAACAGCAGATGATCAGTTAAAAAAAAAAAATACCATAGTATGTCAGCGGACGCAGCCGCTGTTGGGTAGGTAATTATTGCAATGTACAAACATATGAAAGCTAGTAAATCAATGAACATATTTAAAGAACAGAAGGAACAGGGTCCGTACGGCCCCGTAGTATACAGACAGTTCAAATTGTCTCCTACTAGGATAATATATAACGTAGCCTAAACATCAGTGTGTGGGTTTCCTCGCCTCTCCTCCTTTGTAATTGATAGTAGCCTGTCACCTATCAGCTTCCTTAAAGACATCTGTAGATATGCCTGTAAGTTGCTAGAACACTCGGAATCTGCTATGGCGTTTTGAATCATTAAGTGTGGGTAAGTCCTCTTGCATAGGTATAACAGTAGCCTCTATAGCTAAGTGAGATATCAATAAGATAATATAGTGCTATGTCTAAAAAAAAAAAAAAAAAAAAAAAAAACCCCGTCCAAAGAATATATAGTATAAAGTCGGGAAACACATGTATTGTAAAGCGCTTCTCACAATACAGTAAGATAGCGTCATGAAAAGGAACATGAGAATCAAAGTAGTACATACTAGTGGTCATGCAGGGTTATTTTGAGTAATACTTTTGTATTGGTCTGTTGTTTTAAAATGAATCCAACATGTCCAAATAGTCGTGAATTTTGTAGGAGTATCATGTGCTTGGTGTATAAGGTCCTCCATTGACATGATCATATCAATTCGATGGAACCAGTCAATCAGTGATGGAGGGTTGGGAGTGCGCCATTTGCAAGGAATGCACAATCTAGCAGCGTTGACCATGTGCATAGCCAGAGATTGAAAATAAGAACGTGAGGGTTTGTTGGAATAATGTAGTAAGAATTGAGCAGGGGAAAGGTCTAATCGAAAAGTTGAGATATCGGTTATCAGCTTGTGAACCTCTGTCCAGAACGAGACGAACTGATTTTTCAACCGGACTCGAGTCCATCAGAAAGATTTGAAACATGTTCTAAATCTAAAGTCAGTCTGATTTTTTGACAGCAAAGGTCCAATGAAGCCCACACACGATCAAATTATCTGACGAATTTCTTTCCGTTGGACCTTTGCTGTCAAAACGTCTGGCCGTGTGTACACAGCATTAGGTTGTTAATCATGATAAACAATAGGATGGTGAAAATGGCAGAGCATAGGTACATGTTCTCAACCATGAATACAGCTAGATATTTGTGTAGCTAACCTTATGGTGCTTGTATATTACCTCAGCTTAGCTATCTAAAGTGGTCTTAAATATTAGGTACACTGTGGAACATAAATACTGACCTACATTCCTAGTTGAAAACCTGGACCTGCTCCTTCTTGCCTCATTCACCACATTAAAGTGAACCTCTAGAACTATAGAAATTTCTGCTATTCATTTGTACTGTAGAAACGCTGAGAAACATTGTTGTTACTACATCTCACTTTAGATTGCATTTTGTATACTCCAATGCAGCCAGACTGAACAAGCTTAACACAAGGCATCTTCATGAGACTGAAGTCACCTGTCATAGTAAAGAAGGTATAGAACCTCCATCAGATTTTATTGTTTTTTGTGTTCCCAGTCAAGATATTTTCTGCTCAAATACAGCCCATTACTTGTAATGTGCCTATGTACACAGGCGTTTAAACAAGTGGCGTGTATTCTTCTGTAAAAAAAATGTAAAAAATAGAAAAATCGTGTCCATTAACATATTATTAACGTGGGAATTAGTTTCATACTTGTAAAATTGCGCAAAATTGCACAAACACATAGCCGCGAAAATACACGCAAATACTGTAAAAAATGCCTGGAAAAAAATAGAGGCTTAAAAAGGAGTATCGTATGCAAGAGGCCTTAAATTCTATAGTATAGCCAACTTTAGACTGATAGTTTTATATACATAAGTAAATTGTAGGCAAGGTTGAATAAAGACAATAGTCCATCCAGTTCAACCTGTGTAGGTGCACATGTGTCAGTTTTGGTAATTATTTCCCATATCCCTGTATCACCAATTGTGGAAGAGATTCACATCCTTATTGCCCTGACAGTGAAAAAACCCCTGAGCAGTTTACGGTTAATCTGCTTCTCCTCCAATCTCATTGTGTGGGCCAGAGTCCTCTAAAGCCCCGTACACACGAGCGGACTTATGTCCGACAGACTTCCAAAGGAGTTCCGTCGGAGTTCTGCTGGAATTCCGACGGAGTTCTGACAGACTTTTCGGCCGAACGGACTTGGCCACACACAATCACACTAAACTCCGACGGATTCGAACGTGATGACGTACGACCCGACTCGAATAAGGAAGTTCATAGCCAGTAGCCAATAGCTGCCCTAGTGTCGGTTTTAGTCCATCGGAGTAGCATACACACGAGCGGAGTTTTCGAAGGGGACCGGGTCCGGCGGAGTTCCTTCGGGAAAATTTGAAGCATGTTCCATATTCTAAAGTCCTTCGAACTTTGGCGAGTCAAAAGTCCGTTGCAGCCCACACACGATCGGATAGTCTGACGGACTCAGTCCTTCGGACTTTGGATGTTGAAAAGTCCACTCGTGTGTACGCGGCATTACACTCCCTGAAACTGAAATGTTTTTTTCCTACGTTGGCATCACCATTGAGGTATTTGTAAATTGCTATCATGTCCCCTCTAAAGTATTGTTTCTCCAGGAAGGAAGATATTTAGTGCCTGTAGTTGTTCCTCATAATTGAGGTCCCCTTTGTAGCCCTTCTTTGGACTTTCTCCAGCACATCCCTTCTTAGGACTGGTGACCAGAACTGGACAGATGTGGCCTAACCAAAGCTCTACAAAGTGGTAGGATTATAGTTTTATCTCTGGAGTATATCCCCTTTTTTATGCATGTTAAAATTCTGCCGGTTTTGGTAGCTGCAGCTTGACATTGCAAACGATTGCTCAGTCTGTTAAGAACCCCAAGCTCTTTCTCCATCCTTGATTCTCCCAGATGTTCTCTCCCTAGAGAGTAGTTTGCAGTTATGTTTTTAGCCCCCATGTGCATGACCTTACATTTTTTCCCCATTAAACCTCATTAGTCATGTTGTAGTTGCCCACCCCAGTATATATGGGCTATGTTTTCACTTACATGACATGACCACTAATGTCACTGAATTTAACTTTAACCTTTGGCACTGTTGCAGATCCTATCAGGACAATACAAAAAACAAGTAGGAAGACAGGTTGGCAGAATCAGCAGGTAATTGGCGGATGTCATTCATTATATTTGATAAGGATCTGCATCACTGCACAATGTCATTGATAGGTTTACAATGCTGGATTTTTTAAAATTGATTTTAATAATGGACTCAAATGTATGTGTGTGTGGGTGTGTGTGTGTGTGTGTGTGTGTGTGTGTGTGTGTTTACTATTGTCATTTTTCTCTTTAACGGCTTCCAGTCCAGGCCATTTTTTTCAGCTCTCAGTGCTGTCACACTTTGAATGACAATTACTCAGTCAAGCAGCACGATACCCAATTGAAATATTTATCATTTCTTAGATAGATATAGATTTCTTTTGGTGCTATTTAATCACCACTGGGCTTTTGTGTTTTTACTATATAAATGAAAAAATACAGAATAAAAAAAAAAGTCTATTCTAAAACAAGTCATGTAGTTTCTGTTATAAAACTTTGCAGATATCATTGCTTTGTAAATTTAGGTCAAAATGTATTCTGCTACATTTCATTTGTAAGAATAACCCAAATAAGTGTAGTATGTGTGAAAGTAATAGAGCCCACAAATTGTATATACAGTTCCTTGAAAAAATATTCAAAATTTTCCACATTTTGTGATGTTACAAAAAAATAGTAAATGTATTGTATTGGGATTTTATGTGAAAGACTAGTGGTTCTCAACCTCAGTCCCCAGGTACCCCCAACAGGCCATGTTTTGGGAATTATAAAATAAATATATATATATATAAAATAGCTGTCCAAAATACCAAGCCATAGACTCTGATTTAAAGCACCTGTGCAAGATAAAGAAAAACCTGTAAACATGGCCTGTTGGGTGTACTTGAGGACTGAGGTTGAGAACCCCTGTGATAGACCAACAGAAAGTGGCACATAATTGTGAAGTAGAAGGAAAATCTATTTTTTTACAAATAAATATATGAAAAAAACGAATTTCGGGAGTAACTAAATACATTTATTTTTCGGGCGAAAACTAAATTCCGAAACTAAATATTTCACTCTGCACATGTCTATTTGACAGCGGCCAGCATTACAGATCCAAGACGTGTCACAGAGGGAGATTCTCTCTGTGTCATCCGGCCGGCTCTCCTCCCAACAATTTCCTGGCTGATCACTTCTGGCAGAAGCGGTGCAGCCATTTTTACAGGGCATCAGAGCAAGAGGCAATTGTTCCTGGGGCTGCTCTGATGCCCTGTAAAAAAAAGGCCGCACTGCTTCTGCAAGCAAGCAAGTGGAAATGTTGAGGGCTGATACACTATATATATATCGTATCATATATTTTATTGGTGCAAGTCCCCCAGGGTAATGCCCAGCCTTCCATGCCATTTTTTTGCAAATCCCTTGTTATTAACAGTGAACATGGGGATAACTGCTTTTACAGATTTGGCTCCCAGTGACTTCAGTGGGGCTTGGATTCAGCATCTAAACTTGTGATATGTTTGCCGAACGTCTGTTTGACCCACCCTTAGTAATGATACAAAAAGGTGAGGCAGCATTCCTATCCTAGAAGAGGTAGTGTGTTAGGCCGCGTACACACGGGCGGACTGTTCGTCCAACTTTGTCCGCTGAACAGTGTTTGGGCGGACAGTCTGCTCGTGTGTGGGCTTTCAGCGGACAGTTTCAGCGGACAGTTGGACGGACAAGGTTTTTCGGAAATTCCGTAAAACTGTCCGCTGAAACCTTGTTTCAGCGAACAGTCCGCTCGTGTGTAGGCTTGTTCGTCAAACAAAGTTGCGCGCATGCTCAGAAAGGATTTTCACGCCGAAAGCTATAATGCAGTGTATAGGACGTCGTATTTTTCGTCCCGTCGTACGTGCCGTTCACGTCATCGCGCACGGTTTCAGCAAACTGTTCGTCCGTCGTGTGTGGCCATGTCCGTCCATGCTAAGTTTGAGCGGACTGTTTGCCGAAACTGTTGGACGGACAAAGTTGGGCGAACAGTCCGCGCGTGTGTACGCGGCCTTACTGACAGAATAACCAGTTAAAAATTAAGTTAAAAAAAAAAACACTTCTGAAAACTGGTAAGCTAAATTTTTGCTTTCGTTTTAAATACACTTATAAAACTGCTCCACTGTGGACCGTCTTTTACAATGAGCTAATGTTAAGGTCAAGCAGATAATGTTGAGCATTGTCTTGGTTTTCTTGTTGCCACTGAACTTTGTAAGCCTGATGGCAATGACCTGTGTGCCAAAATGAAAATGCCCTTTTATTATGCATAATTATTGGTAATTATGCTAAACAATATAATGGTTATGTGTTAGTGCACTGGGAAGGCTGCACAAGGTCAATTCATAAGATCAGCACAGGGGCAATGATGTCACAATGGTGCTGAAGAGCAAACATTGAGAGATTTTATGTCCTTTTTCTTTAGTCGTATTGTGTGCAGGGTGCTGACAAAACAAAAGTGAATACTTTTCTTAAGTTCCAATACAAATAACTGGTAGTAGTGATTTTAACAAGTAGTAGGGTGGATTCCTGACTACGAACCGTACCCAAGAGAGACAGAGAGGAGAATGTGTTGCACAGCATGCAAGCCCACCAGCCACAACACTGACTGGAAGAAGTTGTTGTTAAAAGAGAAGTATGGGTTTGGGGGTTTTTCCTCTATCATATTCACCTAGGTAGATGCAGCATCAGTCCGATGCTGCATCTGTCCCCGGCGCCTCTACAGTGAGAACTGGGCGATCGAACATCGCTGATGGCTCGGTTTTCACAGCTCCCCGAGAAGAGCTGCTGACTGTCAATCAGCAGTTCTCCGCTCTGCTCCTCCTCGCTCACTAGTGCTCTGAGCTGTGAAAGGGTGGGGAGCGGCCATCTCAGGCTCTCAGCAGCTCACTGAGAGGCTGAGGCAGGTGTCAGTCCAGGCACCTGGTGGATCCAGACTCCCATTGTCAGGATGACGTGGTGCCTAGACTGATTTCTGTGATGTCAGCAGAGAGTGGACTTCAATTCACATGCGTTAGACATGCATTAGACATGATTTCCCTTTCGGAGTATCCCACCAAAAATTACATTATTGTTGCAAGGGATGCCCAATATCTGACTTGCCAGTGAAGTACCCCTTAAAGTGTGAGAAGTACCCCTGTTACATTGGTGGTGAGTTAGCTGCCATCTTACTTTTAAAGCAAGTGCCCCAATATATTGGTGACCCTATGTGAGTTTATGGTTGTGAAATACTAAGGCTAGGTTTAACACATGTGCGGGCCACGCGGCACCGATTTGCTCGGGCATGACAGCCCTTTCATTTGAATGGTCTACTGTGCCCTATTAAGCCCAGGAATGAAGTCCCTGCACTGCTCTGTAAATCGTAACCTGCAGAGAACCGCAACTACAGTGCAGTTCCCAGTGCTAGTGCAATTTCCAGTGCGGGTTGTGTGCCATTAGGATTAGAGGTCGACCGATATTGGTATTTCTCTGGCCGATGCCAATGCAGATATTTAGAAATTGAGGCGGCCGATGGCCGATATATGATGACGATTTTTTTGGGCTGATATGTTAGGTCAATTTTTTTTTTCCTTTTTCTTCCCTTCATCTCATAAAATCTAACAGTTAGACCCCTTTCACACTGGAGCATTTTTCAGGCGCTTTTGGGCTAAAAACCTGTAAAATGCCTGCAAAAGGGCTCCCCTGCAGTCTGTGTAAAAGCCCGAGTGCTTTTACACTGAGATGATGCGCTGGCAGGACGTTAAAAAAAGTCCTGCAAGCAGCATCTTTGGAGCGGTGTATACTGCTCTATCCCCACTCCTGACCATTGAAATGAATGGGCACCACTGCCGAAGCGCCTGCAATGCGATTTGGCAGCAGTGCTTCACAGGCACATTTAAATCCTTCCTCAGCTAGCTCTGTTATAAGTGGCCCGCTAGCAGCCGAATAGCACCGCTAAAGTTACAGTAAAGTGCTGCTAAAACTAGCAGCGTTTTACTGTCAACGCCTGCTCGCTCCAGTGTAAAAGCAGCCTTAAGTGATACAGAGAATTTCTTACATTTAAACATTTATTAAACAAAATAAATCTCAAATCAATTCACTTGTATGTATAATTTAGATTAAAAAAAAATAAAAACCTACCGTATTTATCGGCACATAACACGCACAGGCGTATAACACACACCTTCATTTTAGGAGGGAAGTTTCAGGGAATTTTTTTTAAATTAAGAACTTTGAAGCAAAATAAGGGTCAGTGCCCATCAATGCAGCCTCACCATTGCCCATCTGTAGCCTGATCAATGCCAACTGCAGCCTCAAAATTGCCCATCAATGCAGCTTGATCAATACCCATCTGCAGCCTCACAATTGCCCATCAATGCAGCCTGATCAATGCCATCTACAGCCTCACAATTGCCCATCAATGCAGCTTGGTCAATGCCCATCTGCAGCCTCACAATTGCCCATCATTCCAGCTTGATCAATGCCCATATGCAGCCTCACCTTTGCTATGAATGCAGCCTCACCTCAGATTACTGCTGCCTTGAAGGGGACAGGAAGGGGGGCAGGACGAGCACCATCAGATTACATACAGTGCAAATCTCCTGTTTACTCGGCAGGCTCTTTAATACAAAGTTCTATGATAGACAGAACACTTGTCCAATGCCATCCCAGGAGACGGGACTTCCTATTGGAGAGGCCGCTGAGTAAACAGGAGATTCTCGCTGTATGTAATCTGATGGCTCTCGTCCCGTCCCCTCCTAGGCAGCCCAAATTGCAGTATCGGCGTATAACACGCACACACTATTTGCACCCAATTTTCAGGGTGAAAAAGCGAGTGTTATACGCTAATAAATACAGTATACAGTATATATTAAACATTAAATACACAAAAAAAAGTAATCAAAACTTTTGGACGAAATAAAATGGGCTAACTTTACTGTTTTCGTTTATTTTTTAAATCATTAGTGTATTTTTTTCCAAAAAAATTGTGTTTGAAAGACCTCTGTGCAAATACCGTGTGACATAAAATATTGCAACAACCACAATTTTATTTCTTAGGGTCTCTGCTAAAAAAATATATATAATTTTTGGGGGTTCTAAGTGATTTTCTAGCAGAAAAGAGAGGATTTTTACTAGTAAGCAACAAGTGTCAGAAAAGATTTAATCTTTAAATGGTTAAACTGAGAACTCCTACACAGGAAGTTCAGTCCATTCATAAGTATAAACATTGCTCCATGGAAGACTTCAGGCAACTTGCATTGACTTCTATTACAGAAGTCATTAGCAAGTCGCGCTGAAGTTATAATCAGCCTTTTATATCAGCACAATAGGCCGATGCCCATTAATTAAAAAGCATCAAATATCGGCCGATATATCGGTCGACCTCTAATTAGGATTAATGGCAAACATCTGCAGGTCCTGCTTTTCACTCTTCGGGTGGTTGCAGGTGTGGGAATTTGTGCGGGTCCCACAACGGCACCACCTGCATAGCCTAAATAAACAAATTTTGCAGATCATAGCTCATGCGCATTTCTTTTTGATTATATCTCTCGCACGATTCTTCCATCATTGATGTTTTTACAAAAAATTCTCAACATGCTCGATCACTCAAATAAGATGCAAAATTTGAACGAAAATTCCTAGTTACGATTTTCAAAAGAAAGTTTTATGGCCAGCTTTAATTGCACTGCACTTACACCACACTACACAAATGTGAACTGGTCCTACTGTCACACTTTCTTTTAGCATTTTCTTGTATTTCAGGGGATACAAGGCTTCCAAAATATAAAAAATTATTGGCAAATATGTTACTAAACTTTTAGGCAGTGTTGATTACCCTTCCTAGCCAAAATAGACTGTGCAAGTTTTAATTTCTACTAAAATAAGCAAATCTTGAAGTGAATCTACAAATCAAGCTTTGTTAGTTGAATTATATGCAAATCCTAATCACAATTTCAAAATATTTCTAAAATGTTTACATCAACAGACTTTATTTTAATAATACTTGGTGATATCGCCATGAAGGTCCTTGTTCTGGCACTCCCTGTTTTGGGCTGACTGCTGTTCTCCTGCATGGTCACCTTGTCATGCAGGTTTTTAATACCGCGTACACATGATCAAACAATCCGCCGGACAAGCCGCCCGTGTGTGGGCTTTTTTTACACAAAAGTCCAGACTTAGAAAGTAGTTTTGACTCAAAATGTGTCTGCCAGACTGACAATATGGCTATGTGTGTGCTAGTCTGCCATACTTTTGAAATGAACGGACATTTCCTGCATGGCGAAAAGTTCATTAATTTTGAGCGTGGCTCCAGGTAGCCGGGACTAGCGAAGGAAGTCAATGTCGCTGCTGAAGGCGGCAACATTGACACGTCGCTGGCCCTGTCACCTGGTATGGACTTAAAGGGGAAGCCCTACGCCAAAAAAACGGCATGGGATCCCCCCTAGGTCCATATCAGACCCTTATCCGAGCACGCAACCCGGCCGGTCAGGAATGGGAGTGGGCACGAGCGAGTGCCCCCCCGAGCCATACCAGGCCACGTGCCCTCAACATGGGGGGTGCTTTGGGGAAGGGGGGGCTGAGCGCCCCCCACCCCAAAGCACCTTGTCACCATGCTGATGAGGACAAGGTCCTCTTCTCAACAACCCTGCCCGTTGGTTGTTGGGGTCTGCGGGCGGGGGGCTTATCGGCATCCGGGAGCCCCCTTTAATAAGGGGGCCCCCGGATACCAGCCCCCCACCCTATGTGAATGAGTATGGGGTACAATGTACCCCTACCCATTCACCTGTGAAAACACACAAGGGTTAAAAATAATTTATTGCACAGCTCCGGGGGTCTTCTTCCGTCTTGGGGGGTCTTCTCCGGACTCCTCTGCTATCTTCTGCTCTTTTGCTAGCTCTTTTACTAGCGGAGAAGCCCGGCTTTCTTCTTCGTCGGTGCTGCCGTCCGGGGATCTTCTTCCAACTTCGGGGGTCTTGTCCCCCTCTTCGGGAGTCTTGTCCCCCTCTTCAGTTCTTCTTGCCGGGCCTCCGCTCCTTCTTCCAGCTCTTTTACTGGCCTTCTGTTGCAGCTGTCTTCGCTGCCTTATGTTCTTCTGTTCTTCTGTTCTTTTCTTCTGTTCTTCTCTTCTTGAGATTTTGACTCGTCGCCGTCTCTGGCCGCAATGACAGGGATGCGGCGTGCAGTGACTTATATAGGGGTGTCGCCGGGTGATGTCCCCGCCCATTATGATGTCACAGTCCCAGAGGATGCTGGGACTGTGACATCATAATGGGGGGGACATTGACTTCCTTCGCTAGTCCCGTCTACCTGGAGCCACGCTCAAAATGAACGGACTTTCCTGTGTGTGTGGGCAAGTCTGTTCATTTCAAAAGTATGGCAGATAGTCCGGCGGACTATACAGCGGATAGTCTGGTGGACCTAGTCCACCAGAAAAGTCCTGTGTGTGGGCAGGTCCGCTCGTTCGGACAGTCCGCCAGACTACGTCCACCGGATAGTTTGATCATGTGTACGCGGCATGCGCGTACAAATTATGCATGCTTCACTACTGTCACCATTAGGAAACCTACCCTAAAAAATATGAAGCCATCACAATATTGCATGCATATAGACAGTCTTTCATACAGGCGCTGAACAAAAAGCAGTTGGGTCAAATTTGTATAGATATCCCATGACCCCGCTCCATCTTAATCCCGAGTTCTGTCCAGGGATATCCGAACAATTTCTATCTAACTCATGGCCACACAAACATGTTATGCCTAAACATTTCTACCACAGAGCTACATTTTGAAACCGAGAAGATTTGGCATCACAAATGAAAGATCATAAGTTCCCATTATGGACCTACCTTCAAATACAACACCTTCTCCTGGGTCCAAACTGCAAACCTCACTTTTCCCATCAACTTACTCCCTTAGAATCAATATGCTCTGAAACCACACCACAAAGACGTGTAGTCTCAACCATATACTCATTACTCTTCACCAAACACCCCACAAAAAACAAGACATTGTCAGTGTCAATTCTGTGAGAAAGAATTAACCACACTGAGAACAAATATTTGTAAACATCGGTAAATGTATCAGCCCAGGAAAATGGCTACAAGGTCCTCATGTGATGGTACAGAGTCCTGACTTCTATCCACAAATTAGCACCATCTGTATCCAACTTATGTTGAAGATGTCATTCCGAACCAGGTTCTCTTATTTACATCTAGTGGCCATGCCCCATCATTCAGAAATTCTGGACTGAAGTCCATAACATAATCTCAAGTGTCTCTACCCTCACATTAGAATTCTCGCCAGCCCAATTCCTATTACATCACACATCAACACCCAGACGCTTTTACTTCAGATACCTAGCTATGCACATGCTAAACGCTGCCAAGCTGTGTGTACCAGTCTTGTGAGGCAAATCATGGGCCCCTCTAAGCAAAGAATGGTTCCTGAGAATTGACAAAATTACCAAAACAGAGGAGCTCATAGCCATCTCCCATGACAACATCTCCAAACACAGCACCTATTGGTTTTGTTGGTCCCACTTTAGAACTACCACTCATTGTACCAAAACCATGGACCCCAAATCCAACAGAAATGGGACCATATCTGGGTTTTTCTTTCTTTTCTTCTGACTCCACACCATCCAATCTTAACCTACATAAGGACCATGGGACAGCCTAGGCTGAATAGGCCATAAATCAGGGTCAGGTAGGAGGCACTTGCCCCCTGTTTCCTCCCTACCTCCCTCTCAACCCCTTCCGCCCCTGCTTCTATACCCCTCCACATTTTCAACTTCTCTCTTCATCCTCTTCCCACGATCATCCCTCTCTCTATATCTCACCCCATTATTATCCCAACCCAGCTAATGTATATAACCGAGGCTGCCAGCAGGACTGTCAACCTTGGAAATATCCTTTGATATTTATAATTACTACCCTATAGTACGCGTTACCCCAAAGACTACCCAAAAGACCTCCATTACCCTATATATATCTAACCAACCTCTTGTCTCAAGAAACCAGCTCAATCCACATGTCAGGTCACCGGAGACCAGGTGACAGATGCACTCCGTAGGAGTCAGAAGTGCACCGCTAGGTAGTGGACCTTAGGACTGACTGCTGCGGATTGTACCCAGGGAGATTCAGGACACAAGTCTACAGGATCACTAACACAGATCCCAATGGGAGCTGGAGTATAGATTCCCCAGGGCGCAGAGTCTAAGAGCCATCCGGTGTTCACCAGAGCCTCCAGTGGTGAGGATGGACTTGGCTGCAGTCTGGCTCCAGGTCGCGGCCCCTAGGGTCTCACAGCTCATGCTCACAGTAGACTACAGGAGAAGGAAACAGCAGGCTGGAACGACAAGAATAGTAAGGGAATACGGCAGAGGTCAGGGCAACTAGAAGACAGGAACAACAGAGTACACGCCAAAGGTTCAGGGTCACAAGGAACACAGGAATGGTCAGGGACATGCAAAAGGTCAAGGTCACAAGCAGAATCGTTGAGAACACGCCAAGGTCGGTAACAGAGACAAACGTAGAGCACACGGCAAGCAGGAAACAGGAAGCCAAACACACAATGAATACACAATGGTTGATCAGCCCCGCTGTCTTGCAGTGCACAGGTTAATATAGGGTTCCCTGATAGGGCCTGGGGTGGAGCCATGCTTAGAGGAGAGGTTATAAAAACCACCAGATGGAAGTGGCTGGCCTCTTAGTCAGAACACATGAGGGGAGGTAAGCAACCAGAGGAAGATCACTGCATAATCATGACACCACACCATAATCAATTTTAATATGGACTTGACCTCTCTAAAAAATCAGGCCCTCTTGGCCTCGGAGAGACAATGTACATGCTCACCTTATAACATCTGTTATTACCCTATATATTTTTAGCACACTAAAGTGCAGTTATATAATTCTTCATCACTATGTTTGGTTTAATCAATAAATCACTATTATAGTTATGATATACAATAGGCGGTTGGTAACCACCTCTGGTTTTCCATGTTCTTATTTTTTCTGTATTATCGCTTCAAATATCCTTAATAAAATATTATAGAAACACATTTCTACAGCTTCTTGACCGTTCCTTTGTAACCAGCTCCATTTAGTTTTATTGAAACCCATCACAAGTACTGCACACACATGGCATTTACAATGCGTTTAAGGTGCAGTTGCAAAACATCCAAAATGATCATTTGGCCTTGTAAACAATTTTTTTTTAAATTTCACAGGGTGTTTGAGAAGTTTTACCTGATGTAATATGAATGCCTGTGCAACACAAACAATATGCTTGTTTAACATTATAGATGTGTTAATAAAAAGACTGCTTTAGAATTCAATGCCGATGTGAAAGTACCATAAGTGGATGCAGGAGACGTGCAGCACAAACATGTCACAGAACATGAAAAAAAGTTTTAGATTTTTATTTTTAATTGCAAATTGTTTTTAACACATGGTGCTTTATCAAACTAAATATCATTAAGCTAGGGATTACATTTGCTTCAAAGTAGATAGCTTCCAACAACATATTTTTCATTTCAACTGAGATGGAACAAGGTTCAGCCCCCATCTAGAGGTTCAAAGCATTTTAAAATCTTTGTTGGAATTTCTTTACACACTTTTGGTATGGGTATGACAGGTTAAACTTGGTTACCACTTGAGCTTTTTGTGTTACCTGTCAATATAAATTCTGCATAAATTTCTAGGTTGAATCCATGAGCACAAGCTACAAATAGGACCTACATATAATTCCTTCCATCTTGAACGGAATTTAGGGGTTGTGCCCGCAATTCCCCAGGGGTTCCATGTGTCACTGGATGCAGAGAAATGAATTTAAAATGTGACAATAGCTCCTGAAATTACTTAAATTTTTTCTACAAACTTTGATACCACAACAGCTATGCACCCATTACTGCTGCTCATGTGATTCATGTTCTGTTAAGGTAACTGTATACCAATGATTTGAACAGTCATAAGTTGTAGAGCAACAGGGAAATCTTGGAACCTCTCCAGTAAATGAATTTTATAGTTTCCAACTTTAATTCATCATCCATAACGTCTCTTTAATGCAGTTTTCCTGTGGATATATATGTATTGTCAATATACCACAAGTGCTGCCTTCTGAGGAAAGAAAGTAAATTGGTTTGGTAGGCTCATAGGTTACTCACCCCCTATTCTGTAGACTTTCTAAGAATAAAGGTGAAATTGAAAATACATAAGAAAATATTTTCTGCCAAAAGCTACAAACTGCCTTTAAAGTAAAGTGCACAATATATATATATATATATATATCCTTTTACCCCTTCCCCTGACCTAATCTAGTCCCCTCGGTCTACAGATATGTACTTACCTCAATCTGAGGGTCACAGTTCTGCTGTTGCTTACATCCAGTGGCTCAAGTCTAAACTGGCCTGGCTGTGCCTGCTCATTAGTGGCCCATAGAGCTATATGGGGTTGTGTCCCAAGGCCTGGGACAGTCCCATAGAAGTGCAGGCATAGCTAGGACAGTGAAGACGTGTGATGCTGGATGTGAAAGAAAACAGAAAAGCCATGGCTGTAAGATCAAGGTAAACATGCACCTAGAAGGTGGGTGGGTTCATTCAGGTCAAACAAAGGGGAGAATTGCACTTATCCTTTAAGGCTGCATTCACACCTGAGCGTAGCATTTTCAAGCAGAAAATCGTGCAAATTTACCGCGATTTTGCTGTGTTTTTGCGGCGTTTTTTACCGCGATTTGCCGTGATTTTGTACAGGGCAAAAGGTCCCCAATGTTAAAAGAAGAAAAACGCCCAAATCTGCTCGATTCGAGCGACAAAAAAGGGTCCGGAACTTGTTTGAGCTTCAGGCGTTCGGCTTCAGGCGACATGGAGTGGAGATGTGAACCATCTCCATTGAGAATAATAGATTTTTTCCCCTCTAGCGTTTTGTAGCTTCAGGCTTCAAGCTACAAAACGCTCAGGTGTGAATGGGGTCTAAGTGTGTAAGCCTTATTTCCCCGTGACAAAATATTGACAATGTAAAATTACTGCATTATAGAATGACATGATTTAACAATTCTATTTTTGTATCTGCAATTATAACTGAAACCTAGCGTGAGTCTTGAGCATGTCTTAATTCACCACGCTAACATTTGTAACAAAGCATGTCATGCTATTCATATTTTAATAATGCCATCAAAATGAATCTACTCTATGCAAGTCATGATCTAATTAACATCCACAGATAGAATGGTGTGCAAGTGTACATATGGTTGCTCCGTTTCCCACTGCGGAGGACAATGATCTTTCATAGTTAAGACTTCAGCATGAAGATCAACAATAGGAGGTGAATAAATAGATTTTTGACTTGCCAGTACAATCTAATTCCTGGACTACAATACAGGACAGTGACTTCTTCAAATTATTATGGGTTATATCAGTGATTCTTAAACTGTGTGCCATGTGAGATTTCCAGGTGTGCCCTGGGAGTTTTGAAAAATATTAAAATGGTTAGCGTTTTGAAGCCTTGACCATATCGAAAAATTAAATGGTATATCGATGTTGGAAAAGTTAAAAAGTAACATATATGAAAACGCAATTTCTGTCATTTATTGGTTCCTTTCGTAACGAAAGACTTGTGCAAGATCTCGGGAGAACTTGATCGCTCTAATTGTATTATAAAAATAGAGACCAACCCATTCCAACTTTGATGCTTATAAATAAAGTTTGTTCATTGTTTAGCGATTGAGAAATACTTAATCATGTCTGGAACTCTGAAAGAGAAACTGTTAAATGAAAAGCAAGGAAGCAAGCGGAAGCACAAAGAACATTACAATCGCTTCAATCTGATTTGCTCTCCAAAGCAGGCACATCCTTTACATAAAATTTAAAATGAAATATATATGTAAAAAGCAATAACTTCTTCGCCACAAAGATTGTTAAATCGTTTCAGGTGTGCCATGAAAATATTTAGATCTTTTTGGTACGCAGCAAGACAAATAAATGTTTGAGAAACACTGGGTTATATGCACCTACCTTTTGATGATTGAACATCCCCACATGTATAACCCCTTGTTTTGTAGCAAGAGATAGAGAGATCTAAAGAACAGAATGGAGGGTCCTGTGTCCTGTACTGTAAAAAAAAGGAAAAAAATCATATTTTCCTGTTCATAAAGTACAGTGCACAGGCTTCTTTAAATCATTGCATCTGAGACACCCAAAAGCATTTCAACTGAGGGGTAGGCAACACAGAGAACCATTCCAACAGGTCCACATAAAAACCAGGTCAAGAAGGGATCAAAAGACTCAGAGCAACGTGTAGCACCTTATATCGGAAAATGGCATCAGAGGAGGGTTGAACATCCACCAGGTAGAACTTAAAGGATAGGGTCACCTTTAGGAGCATGTTACATATTACACCCGTATTTAGGTCAGAGCCCCCTGCCAGTTACAGTGATCGGAGGTTTCTCTCCCCACACATATTGCAACATTTTGAAAATAGAGCAGCCGCGTGGGGTTCTGCACACAGCCACATAATTTTGACAACAATCTGTGATTGAATAAACTACAAGTACCATCTTCCACCACAGTAGATGGACTTATAGTTTCAATGGACCACAAGCGTTCTGATCAGCATAATTGTAGTCCATTCACACTGCCTACAGCTCTGTAACTAAACTTGTATGGTGATACAGGCAACAGAGCTGCAGGCTGTGTATGGATGGAGCCTGACATTGCACCCATGATCCACTGATCATAGGAGCAATGCTCAGCAGATGCCTGTGACAAAAAAATAATAAATGCACATTGTTTTTCAATCTAAAATATGTGCATTTATTATGTTTTTCACAAAGGTGAACTTAGCCTTTAAACATGTAAACAGAAGCCGGGTGAGAAACAAATGCAAGATGCTGAAAAGTCCATGAAGAACTAACCAATCTAATAGAATGGACTTTATATCCTTCAGACTATAGCCCTTAAGCATACCTTTAGAGAGAGAGACCCTTGCAAGAACCTTGAGGATAGTGATGGCCGAACGGTTCGCCCGGCGGTCGTTTCGCGGCGAATTTCCGACATTCGCGGTCCGCACGTTCGAACGCCTTTTTCCGTCGTTCGCCGCGGCGGACTTACGTGTTTAATGTATACAAGAACTTTAACCTTTGGTGACACGTTTATCATGTGATACAGGACAGCCAATTGAGACATGACAGCACATGGACACTTGTACATTCCCCCTAACCTATAAATACACCCGATCCGGTGGCCATTTTACATTCTTTCTTCTGTTAAGATAGGGACAGGTTCCTGTGTGGAGTAGGGAGAGATAAACCACTAGCTATTTGGTACACAAAAGTTCTTTTCAGGACTGGTATAGGTGTTAGGTGTTGATAGGTTTGCTGTGCTGCTGATTCTTGCAGCAGCCTGAGTGTCTTTTGTTAGTTTAGAGAAAGGGAAAGGACGGTGTATGCTACAGGGACAGCCAGATTAGTCTTTCATCATCATCATCATCATCATCATCATTAGCTGTTACTATCAAGGTCCACAAAAGAGCTGTTCCAGTAACCACTAATCGTTCTCTTTTTTTGCCAATTTGTATAGGGACAGGAAGGAAGCAGTGTTGTCAGGCAGTGAGGGTAATTTTAAAGACTTGCTGTTATTATTAGTTCCACAAAGGTTCTTTTCAGGACTGGTATCAGTGGTACAGTAATAGGCTTGTACATGTATAATATTCTTTCTTCCAAATATAGAAAGGATATTATACTTGACTGCTGCCCTTCTGCTGCAGTCTGCTAAACATTCACAACTCACTTGTTCCACAAAAGTTCTTATAAGGACTGGTAACTTGGTATAGGGTGCTACGGTACATAGGCTTGAGTGCGGTACAGTCTGCTGTTCTGTAAGGACCGCTATCGGTCCACAATAGATAGGGTTGACGTGCACCACTGCTGACCGCTGCCCTATACTGCAGCAGTCCTTCAGCGGTATAGGGACTGACGTACAGTCTGCTAATCACTAACACACAACCTGCTTGTTCCACAAAAGTTCTTATAAGGACTGGTAACTTGGTATAGGGTGCTACGGTACATAGGCTTGAGTGCGGTACAGTCTGCTGTTCTGTAAGGACCGCTATCGGTCCACAATAGATAGGGTTGACGTGCACCACTGCTGACCGCTGCCCTATACTGCAGCAGTCCTTCAGCGGTATAGGGACTGACGTACAGTCTGCTAAACACTAACACACAACCTGCTTGGTCCACAAAAGTTCTTATAAGGACTGGTAACTTGGTATAGGGTGCTACGGTACATAGGCTTGAGTGCGGTACAGTCTGCTGTTCTGTAAGGACCGCTATCGGTCCACAATAGATAGGGTTGACGTGCACCACTGCTGACCGCTGCCCTATACTGCAGCAGTCCTTCAGCGGTATAGGGACTGACGTACAGTCTGCTAAACACTAATACACAACCTGCTTGGTCCACAAAAGTTCTTATAAGGACTGGTAACTTGGTATAGGGTGCTACGGTACATAGGCTTGAGTGCGGTACAGTCTGCTGTTCTGTAAGGACCGCTATCGGTCCACAATAGATAGGGTTGACGTGCACCACTGCTGACCGCTGCCCTATACTGCAGCAGTCCTTCAGCGGTATAGGGACTGACGTACAGTCTGCTAAACACTAATACACAACCTGCTTGGTCCACAAAAGTTCTTATAAGGACTGGTAACTTGGTATAGGGTGCTACGGTACATAGGCTTGAGTGCGGTACAGTCTGCTGTTCTGTAAGGACCGCTATCGGTCCACAATAGATAGGGTTGACGTGCACCACTGCTGACCGCTCACCTATACTGCAGCAGTCCTTCAGCGGTATAGGGACTGACGTACAGTCTGCTAATCACTAACACACAACCTGCTTGTTCCACAAAAGTTCTTATAAGGACTGGTAACTTGGTATAGGGTGCTACGGTACATAGGCTTGAGTGCGGTACAGTCTGCTGTTCTGTAAGGACCGCTATCGGTCCACAATAGATAGGGTTGACGTGCACCACTGCTGACCGCTGCCCTATACTGCAGCAGTCCTTCAGCGGTATAGGGACTGACGTACAGTCTGCTAAACACTAATACACAACCTGCTTGGTCCACAAAAGTTCTTATAAGGACTGGTAACTTGGTATAGGGTGCTACGGTACATAGGCTTGAGTGCGGTACAGTCTGCTGTTCTGTAAGGACCGCTATCGGTCCACAATAGATAGGGTTGACGTGCACCACTGCTGACCGCTGCCCTATACTGCAGCAGTCCTTCAGCGGTATAGGGACTGACGTACAGTCTGCTAAACACTAATACACAACCTGCTTGGTCCACAAAAGTTCTTATAAGGACTGGTAACTTGGTATAGGGTGCTACGGTACATAGGCTTGAGTGCGGTACAGTCTGCTGTTCTGTAAGGACCGCTATAGGTCCACAATAGATAGGGTTGACGTGCACCACTGCTGACCGCTCACCTATACTGCAGCAGTCCTTCAGCGGTATAGGGACTAAGAGTTTTGTCACAGGGTCATTTAAAAAATGACATGCAGAGGAAGAGGCAGGCCCTTCCGCAGGGGTGGTAGGGGTAGGGCAGGAGCAACAGGCTTGAGCCAAAGTGGGAAGTTGCAGAAGGTGCGTTCAATTACTTTAAAGGATGCACCAGACTTGGTTGAGTGGCTCGCTCAGCCTTACTCTTCTGCACCCTCCTCATCCTCTCGATCTGCACCCTCTTCTTCACTCTCTGCTATGTGCACCCCCAAAGACACTACCACCAACAACACGACCACCACCACCACCACCACATACCTTCCGCTTGAGTCACTGGAATTATTTTCCGATCCATATCAAGAGGACATTTCTGATGCGCAGCCACTCTTGGTATTGGATCAGGAAGAGGAGGTAGCAACAAGCGCTACTCAGCAGTCTGACGCCAGTACCCAGATCAGCCCAAGGAGGAGGTTGGTCCCCGGTGTTGCTGCCTACTCTACTTATAGCGGTGGGGAAGGTGACGTTGATGATGACGTGTCTAGTGATGTCACGTGGGTGCCCACAAGAGAGGAAGAGGAGGGGAGTTCAGAGGGAGATATGGACCAGCAGATAGGGAGGAGAAGCAGCAATGACTTACATTGCACAGCAGGGACAAAGCAGACTGCAAATGTATCAGGAGCGAGTCATCGACCATGTACGGTCACATCTGGCGCTCCCAGGACACCGGCACATGGCTCCGCAGTGTGGGCTTTTTTTAACGTGTCCGCTGCTGACAATAGCGTTGCCATCTGCAATCTTTGCAGTCAACGCGTTAGTCGCGGTAAGCCCAATACTCACCTAGGGACGACCGCCTTAAGAAGGCACATGAGCAGCCATCACCGAGCCCAGTGGGAGCAACGGAACACACAAAGCCACACTGCAGGCTCTCACCGTCCAGCCTCGTCTTCTACTTCTCCTTCTCCTCTCTCCTCACAATTGTCCTCCACTCCACCTTCCATCACGCCAAGCTCACATTTTTCTGCAAAAAGGCAGGCTTCCGTGGGCCTAATGTTTGAGCGTAAAAAAATGATGACGCCGGATAACCCTCTTGCCCAACGGTTGGCGGCTGGCTTGTCAGAACTCATAGCCCGCCAACTACTGCCATATAAACTGGTGGACTCGGAGGCCTTTCGCAAATTTGTGGCCATTGGAACACCACAATGGAAGGTCCCAGGAAGGAAGTATTTCTCAGAGAAGGGCATCCCAGAGCTATATGGCCATGTTCAGCGGCAAGTGAATGTATCTCTGGCACACAGTGTCGGTGCCAAGATACATCTGACCACAGACACGTGGTCTAGCAAACACGGGCAGGGAAGGTATATCAGTTTTACTGCCCACTGGGTGAACCTTCTGACGGCCGTCAAGCATGTAACCCGTGGCACCCGTGTAGATTTGGTTTTACCGCCACGGATTGCATGCAGGCCTGACTCTTCTTCTCCTCCTCCTACTCCATCCTCCTCCCTCTCCTCCTCAGCTGCCTCCTCCTTTTCCGCTGCTAGCGTCTCTTCCACTGCACCGCCCAAGCTCCCCAGAACCTATTCCACATGCCAGGTGAGACGTTGCCATGCCGTGCTGCGTCTGTTGTGCCTGGAAGCAAAGAGCCACACTGGCCCGGCACTCCTTTCAGCTTTGCGTTCACAGGCAGATGAGTGGCTAACACCGCTCAATTTGACAGTTGGTAAAGTGGTGTGTGACAACGGTGCCAATCTGCTTAGCGCATTGAAACAGGGCAAAATCACGCACGTGCCGTGCATGGCACACGTCTTAAACTTGGTCGTGCAGCGATTCCTTGTCAAATACCCTGGGGTCCAGGACATCTTGCGGCAGGCAAGGAAAATCTCGGCCCATTTCAGAAGATCTTACACGGCCATGGCTCGCCTTGCTGACATTCAGCGGCGACACCATCTGCCGGTCAGACGTCTTATTTGCGATTGCCCGACGCGATGGAACTCAACCTTCTATATGCTTGATAGGCTGCTCCAGCAGAAACGTGCAGTTAACGTCTACCTGTATGAACTCTGCGAAAGAAACGGTTCTGGGGAGCTGGGTTTTTTTTCACCGCGCCAGTGGCTGCTCATGCGCGACACATGCAGACTTCTGCGGCCATTTGAGGAGATCACCAAACTGGTCAGTCGCAGCCATGGCGCCATCAGTGACATGGTACCTTATGCCTTCTTTCTGGAGCGTGCATTGCGTCGTGTCATTGATCAGGCTGTGGAGGAGCAGGAGCGGGAAGATGAGGAAGTCGCAATGCTGGATGAATTCCCAGGGGGGGCTACTCTATCTGAGACAAGTCAACAACAGGAGTCTGATGAGGAGTCAGAGGAGGATGGTGCCGGGGCGGATGAGCAGGAGCAAGAAGAGCATGCTTTAAACCTTTCTGGGATCCCTGTTGTGCGAGGATGGGGAGAGGAGAATGAAGAGGACGACATTATCCTGGATGATGAGCAGGAGCCAGGCCACCACACCGCTTCCACTTTAGTGCAAATGGGGGCCTTCATGCTCCAGTGTTTTAATAGGGACCCCCGTATAAAAAGCATGAGGGTCAAGGACCAGTACTGGGTGGCAACGTACTTAGACCCCCGGTACAAACACAAAATGGCGGAAATGTTACCGCCGTCGCAGAGGGCTGTCAGAATGCAGCACTTCCAGGCCTTGCTTCGAGAAATGCTGCATTCTGCTTTTGCGTGCGCTGGCAGAGGAGCAATTCCCACTCCCAGAGAAGGATTTGCGGGTACCAATCCAACAGCGCCTGCAAGAAGAGGCCGGTTTGAAGATGTGTTGGTGACTTCGGATATGAGGTCATTCTTTCAGCCGACCCATCGACAGGTGTCATCCGGATCCAGCATCAGGGAACGCCTAGACCGTCAGGTGTCCGACTACATTGGGTTAACGGCCGATGTGGACGCTCTGAGGAGTGATGAACCCCTAGACTACTGGGTGGGCAGGCTTGACCTCTGGCCAGAGCTTGCCCAATTTGCAATCGAACTGTTGGCTTGCCCCTCATCCAGTGTCCTGTCCGAAAGGACGTTCAGCGCAGCAGGGGGGATTGTGACCGATAAGCGTACTCGCCTAGCTCACCACAGTGTTAACTACCTCACATTTCTAAAAATGAATGAGGCATGGATCTCGGAGGAATTCAACACATGTGATCAGTAGACCATGTATATGTCTATAAACAATTTTTGGAATCAAGCACACAGACCTTCTTAATTCATTTGGCTCACTTCCCTGACCCAAAAAAGCACACCGTACTATATGCCCCTACCCTCCTCTTTGAAGAGGTTGAGCGGTGTCATATTTCTACTGGGGCTGCTTATTATGAGGGGTTCCCACCATCCCTGTGCTGTGCTGACTTCCTCCTGGGTGTTCTTATTATGAGGGGCTCCCACCATCCCTGTGCTGTGCTGACTTCCTCCTGGGGGTTCTTATTATGAGGGGATCACACCATCCCTGTGCTGTGCTGACTTCCTCCTGGGGCTGCTTACGGTGCTGCTGTCAGCGCTGTATGTCACGGAGCTGCTGTCAGCGCTGTATGTCACGGAGCTGCTGTCAGCGCTGTATGTCACGGAGCTGCTGTCAGCGCTGTATGTCACGGAGCTGCTGTCAGCGCTGTATGTCACGGAGCTGCTGTCAGCGCTGTATGTCACGGAGCTGCTGTCAGCGCTGTATGTCACGGAGCTGCTGTCAGCGCTGTATGTCACGGAGCTGCTGTCAGCGCTGTATGTCACGGAGCTGCTGTCAGCGCTGTATGTCACGGAGCTGCTGTCAGCGCTGTATGTCACGGAGCTGCTGTCAGCGCTGTATGTCACGGTGCTGCTGTCAGCGCTGTATGTCACGGAGCTGCTGTCAGCGCTGTATGTCACGGAGCTGCTGTCAGTGCTGTATGTCACGGAGCTGCTGTCAGCGCTGTATGTCACGGAGCTGCTGTCAGCGCTGTATGTCACGGAGCTGCTGTCAGCGCTGTATGTCACGGTGCTGCTGTCAGCGCTGTATGTCACGGAGCTGCTGTCAGCGCTGTATGTCACGGAGCTGCTGTCAGCGCTGTATGTCACGGAGCTGCTGTCAGCGCTGTATGTCACGGAGCTGCTGTCAGCGCTGTATGTCACGGAGCTGCTGTCAGCGCTGTATGTCACGGTGCTGATGTCAGTGCTCTGTATTACGGTGCTGCTGTCAGTGCTCTGTATCTCCTGCACCCTCTTGTTTGCCTACCCTGGTCCCTGACCTTCCCTCTCCTCCATTGCCTTCATTAGCTCCATAGTCCTGAATTGTCAGAACAATTTCCCAAATAAAAAAAAAATGCTTGTAGTTATCGATCCCAAATTCACCTCATACATGTATTATGCTATTGTCCAGGTGGTGGGACTACGTGCTACCCCCTAATAATTACCCCGTGGCCGCAAATTCGACCTAAAGGTTTGCGAAATTCGCCTCCCATTGAAGTCAATGGAGCCCGCGGCGAACGGTCGTTTTCGCGAACGTTTGTGTCCGTTCGCGTTTCGCGTTCGCGAAACGTCCCGTCGGAAGTTCGTCCATCACTACTTGAGGATGCAAAAAGAGAAAGAAAAAGGTCAGACAAGAAAATATGTCTGACAGGCTTAAAGGAAGGCTTCTGAAGAGCCAAGAGATTCAGAATAAGACCCCGTAGGATACAATGAACAAACAGGAGGAGATATGTGTACTACTCCCTGCACAAAGGCCCTAACTAGAGAGTGAGAAGCCAAAGGTCTCTGAAACAGAATGGCCAGGGCTTTGTCCTTTAAAAGGATAAATTCACCTTTTGACAAAAAATAAATGCACATTGTTTTGTAGGTAAAAAAACGTGCATTTATTATTTTTATGTTTTAGGAGCCTGTAAAGCATCGCATCAGCAATCAGCAGATTGCTAATGCCGTGCAGGACTCCTGTAGACCTGTCAGTGTATCTGTACACCATGACAGGAAGAATCAATGAACAACCACATCACTCACGGTAGTTAATTAAGAACTACAAACCAACAGCTGCTAAGGCTGTTAGGACTTGTAGTTGTCCATTCACAGAGGACTGTGAATGAGGTATGCTTTTAAAAAACATAGCTGGCAGGTGGAGAAAATCACCCGCTGTCCCAGCAGGGGAGCGAGGAAGTAGCGGGGCGGTCCTTTCCCCTGAATATCGATGTAACATGTTATGAAAGTTGAACTTGTCCTTTATTGGTACTCAAGACTACTTTTTGGTTCAGACAAGACTGCAGGAAGGACAGGATACGTCCCACAGAGTGGGATGACTTTTCTTCATTTGCACCAAGCTAGGTATGTCCTCCAGGTGTAATGATCGATTTTACAAGAAGTTGACTTCCTAGTCCTCAAGAAGCCCCTGTCCCTAACAACAATAGCTTTAACAACAATGCTGTTTAGTCGGCGACTAAGAAGTAGGATGGAACACTGGCCCTTGAGACAAGAGGTCTGAATGAACCGGAAGAGCTGACGGTGCATCTGCTGGGAGCTTGGGTTATAGAATACCATGCACTCACATGGATGCCCTCTTTCTTCACATGGATGCCCTCTTTCAGTGAAGCAGGCAGGGGAAAATCTAGAGGGGCATCAATCAGATTGAATTGATTCTGCCACATCACCAGAGTGTCCAACCATTGGACGCTGGTTGATGGTGACAGAAAGGACTGATACATCCACAATATGGATACCCTAAAGAGCAGAGCCAAAATCAGGGCAAGTACCTTGGTGAAGACTTTGGGAGCAGCAAACAGCTCAAAGGGA
Source organism: Lithobates pipiens (assembly GCF_037356315.1). NCBI lineage: Eukaryota > Metazoa > Chordata > Amphibia > Anura > Ranidae > Lithobates > Lithobates pipiens. The sequence continues at coordinate 72,126,740 of NW_027507790.1, forward strand.
AAGGCGAAAACTGCTAAAGCTGATCACCTGTTGCAAAACACAGATATAATTGATGCAACACAAATATGTGAATGTGCAGATAGACATCCTTTGGTGTGTATTGAGGTCAGAACCTCTGAATTTCCTGCTGTTTCATCTAAAACTAATATTATAATGATCTAATATTAGAATATTGACCCCTGTTGGTTAGGCAAAGCAGAGAATTGTAACTGGTATGCAAATGAATGTATTGGTACATCATGTAAATTGTAATAGTTGTAGGGAACGATTTCTTTAAAATAATATTGTTCAGATTTCAACATTGTGCTATTTCATATAGAACATTGCCTTCATTTACCTCCTGGATATACTATATATCAACCAAACAAACATTAGGTACAGCACTCACTAGTGTTGAAAACCTAATATATAATCAATAAACAAACCACCCTAGTGAAAAACATACATCAGTGCCATCATGTCACAATAGAAAATAAAAATCATAAAAGTCATACTTTTTAAAACTATACAATGCTGGTCCTTTTTAAGATGTGACCCAAAAGTATATAATGTGCTCTTCAGGGCTCAGTCTTGATATACTGTTTCACATGGATCCTGCATGGAAAATATTGGCACATACCACCAGTTTCTGTTTCTTTCCCAATTTGATAATAAGGCAGACATTTTAAAAGGGGACAGTGTTGTATAATCTTGAAAAGAATGACTGTAGACAAAACGGTGGAGGGAAGTGCCTGAGTACCTTATAAAGTACTCTAGGTGGAATTGGTGTTAAATGTGCAACAAATCCATGCTTTGTACCCCATTTTAGGTAGGACAAATCACAAATCAGTCAGTCAGCTGTTTGAAAGCTAACACTGTCAGACAAAAAAAATGGCTTTGGCTAAGCTAGTTAGGCATGATTTGCTCAAATGTGGTAATCGTTTCTAGGCAATACATTTTTTTGTTATTCCTCTTGTATTATTATTATTTAAACTACTACTGCCACTATCTCTTGGAAGTTAGTTATTGTGGCTCTCTTATTCTACTGATATCCACCCGCCGCCACCCCCCAGTCAATCAGGTGGGTGGGTCGCATGCACCCCCCAGTCGGTCGGTCACCAGCCCCGCACTTACCCCATTTAGGTCACAGGCAGCGCTTCCTCCGGGAGGCGTCTCCTCCTCAGAGGCCAATAGGATTGCTTCTCCTCTCGGCCAATCGGGTGACTGGTCTTCCTAAATGCCCGGGGGGAGAATCAGGAGGACTATAGTGAATATTAATTTGCCATTGTCACACAACTGGGTGGCCTGGGGGCATAGTGCTCTCTGCATGTAGATTAGGGGGCGGCTACCCTGCACTCTGCATTACAGGGCCACCACTGGGCCATAGAATTCAGAGGGTGCTAGCACATTTGTGCATTATCTGACTGCTCTCAGACTCAAATCACTGAAGGGAGTGGTACAAATTGCAAGCCTTGCACTGCCTAGCTAAGCCCAGTGATCGCTTTTTATTCAACCTTTGCTAGTGCCATTTTCATATTATGCTCAGTTTGAATTGCCCTTGCCAAATTTTCATTTACATGATCCAACAATCAGACACACAGAACCTTTGGAAGTAATAAAAATTGGAAGCAAACTTCAATATATATATATGGGTTGGACAAAATGATGGAAACAAATATGGTAAAAAAACAAAATCATTACCAAAAATGTTGTTGGACTGCCTGAGGCATTCAAGACAGCCTCAATTCTCCTGAGATTTGACAAATCTAAGTCTTGGATGTTGGATAATGGAATCTGATACCACTCTTCATGCAAAAGTCCAGGTCACAATCCTGCTCAATTTCCTTTTGTCTCTTTCGGTCAGTTGACCATGTCGACTGTGCTTATGCTTTTCAGGATTTGTGCTCTCGGAAACTGTATATGCCGTCATAACCTTTGATATTGTACCTCACAATACCCCAAATAAATTGGCAACTTCAGTCACAGAGGTGCCAGCTAAGCGGGCACCAACAATTTGTCTTCTTTGAAAATTCAGTAACTTCTGACATAACTGTATTATTAGCAGTGCACGCAGTGAATGACAAAAGTAAGGCTTCCCACCTGTTAGCTAGGTGTCTCATCACACAGCAGAAACAAAAGAATGTTCTGCTTTCAAAGCGAAACATCTTGCCACCTTCACACCAACAAATCATATATTGTTTCCATATTTTTCTCCAACCCCTCTAACATTCCACCAAAGAAATTAGTCTGCAATGGATTTAAAACTTATCTTAATGACTGTCATACAAATTACCTATTCTTGCATATGTTGTCCTTTATGTGGTCTGACCACAGATATATCCATGAAAGACTGGTAGCCATAGTTTTTATTTTTTTACATGCGTTTAGGCATATTTTCTATTGTGGCACGCCTGCATGCTAAATCCCATGCGGAGCTGCCTGCTTCCATAGGCAGAGACAGGGCAGCTTGGCCCCACCCCCTGCTCCTTCATCTCAGGATTTGACAGACAGCAGCAGATGCCTGATGGGCGCAGTGCTGGATTGGATGAGGGCTCAGGTAAGTATAATGGGGGGGGGGGGGGGGGTTATATTATTACCTAAACAGAGAATGCATTAAGGTAAAAATGATTAGGCTCTAAAACCACTTTAACTCCTCGCCGCCTGCCCACCGTCAAATGATGGTGGGGCGGTACGACTCTTGTTCTGGGATGCCGCACATGACGGCATCCCAGAACGAATGCTCTCACGTGCCTGCTGGGGCGTGCAGCACAGTGATCATGGCTGCACTGTGTTCCTAGGTCACTGCGCGATCACGATTTCTGTAAAGAGCCGCATCTGCGGCTCGTTAACCATGTCATCGGCTGTGTCCAATCACAGACGGTCACATATAAACAAAGAAGTGCCGGTAATCGGCTCTCCTCGCCTCACACTGACAGAGTGTGAGGAGACGAGAGACGACCAGCGGCATCTCCTCACAGGGGGACATGTAGGAATGTAATCAGGGCACTGATTGCAATAGTGCAAAAAAGTGTCACAAAGCAGTGCCCACAATTGCCCACCAATGCCAGCTATAAGTGCCCACCAGTGGCAAAAAACAGTGCCCACCACTGCCCACAAGTGCCCAATCAGTGCCCATTAGTGATGCCAGTCAGTGCTGGCAATCAGTGCCACCTATCAGTGCTGCCCATCAATGCCCATCACTGCTGTCAATCTATGCCCATCAGTAATGCCCATCAGTGTCGACCATCAGTACCACCCATCAATGTCCATCAGTACCGCCTATCTATGCTGTCTATCAGTGCTCACCAGTGCCATCTATTAGTGCCCAACTGTGCCACCTAACAGTGCCCATCAGTGTCACCTATCAGTGCTCATCAGTGCCACATATCAGTTCCACCTATTAGTGCCCATAAGTGTGGCATATTAGTGCCTTCTCATCAGTGCCGCCTCATCAGTGCCCATAAGTGCCACCTCATCAATACCCACCAGTTCAGCTTATCAGTGTCCATCAGTGCCGCCTCATCAGCGCACATCAGTGAAGGCGAAAAATTACTTAGTTACAAACTTTACTGACAGAAAAAGGTAAAAAACATTTTTTCTCACTTTTTTTTGGTCTTTTTTTTGTAAAAAATAAAAAGCCCAGCAGTGATTAAATACCATCAAAAGAAATCTCTATTTGTGTGAAGAAAATGATAAAAAAATGTGTTTGGGTGCAGTGTAGCATGACTGCGCAATTGTCATTCAAAGTGCGACAGCGCTGAAAGCTGAAAAATGGCCTGGGCAGGAAGGGGGTGTAGGTGCCCGGTAGGCAAGTGGTTAAATAATATCTAAAAGTCTAGCTTACCGGAGTATTATATTTCATACGATGTTATGAGATTATGTTGGGGGCCTCAATAGGGCAGAGAGCAGTGAATCAGGCTGAAGGCAATGATATAAAGAAAGCGACACCTTGCCGGGAACCAGCTGGCAACAGAAGAACCAGGCCCCTTATATTAGCCTGGCAGCAATCTCAACAATAACTTGCAAAGGCTAAACTGTAACATAAGATGTAATTAAGTTTCTACCCACGTGTCTGACATGTCATGTCATTACTGAGAATTACAGAAAGATGCTTAATTCCCTCTTTCTGTATCAGATCAAGAGTACAAAAGAGAATCCTAATCCCGCTATGAAACATCGCAATTATAGGCAGGTGGATATCCCTTTTCATTATCTTGAAATTATCTTTGCTAGGACTATTTGTGAACAATCATACCCTGCATTCCTGTGAAATGCTGTATGCCTCTGTAAGTCAAAGTTTATGCTGCCTAATGACGAATAAGTAATTACATCTTACCACAAATAATTCATTACAAGAAATTTCAGACAGAGCTGATTTGCAGCCAGGGAAATATAGACCTATTGCCATGTATTTAATGTATTTAACGTGACAATCATGGCAAACAGATAGCACTGGACTTTCTTAAATCTCTAGTTGTTTCCTCTCATTCAGGCTTTCACAAATGTCAATGGAAGCCTTTACTTGATACAAAATAGGTCATGAAGGTGCATCTGTCATGAGCAAAATTTCAGGTCTGCTTTTGCAGACTTCCTACTAAAAATGCTTGTTGCCTGGCTAGATCATGCTGCAAGTGAAAGCACAGAAAAGCCAGAATTCCTTGCTTGCATATGATTGGATGATGTAAGTCAGCAGAGCTGCCAGGTTTTAATTGCTACTTGTTCCCCCTAGAGGTTTTACCTTGCCTCTACATAGTCCTAATGACCAAATGAGAAATTAGTTAAAGTGTAGTTCCACCCAAAAAAAAAAAAAATTTGTGTGAATGAAATAATAAAAAAATTAAATTTGAGATTTTTTTTTTTTTTTACTTACCTCTTAATGCCTGTTGCTAGGGGGTCCCTTGTAATATGCCTCCTTACTCATCTCAACTCCTCACGTCACTTCCCTCTGTGACCGAAGGGAGATCAGCTCTGCCCCCTCCCTCTAGGCAATCATCTGGGATACATCACCAGTCCCAGACGATTGCGTGACCAGTGACGACGCGCGGCGTGGCACGCACATGTGCAGTGGGTACACAGCTGTGAAGCCACAACTGGGCATCCACCGTTACAATGCTGGAGCCGTCAAGCGGAGGGGGAGACAAGCGGGGCTTCGATCCCCTGTATTACTGGACCCTGGGACAGGTAAGTGTCCAATTACTAAAAGTCAGCAGCTGCAGTATTTGTAGCTGCTGACTTTACTTTTTTTTAGTGGAACTCCGCTTTAGGTTTTCCTAGTGGAGACACATAGCAATTAAGACTCGATAGAGTACTTTCCCAACCTTCTAAAAAAGTCCTTTACTGCACTTTCTGTTCTCATTGTAATGACTTTGTCCCCTTTCTGCCCCAACCAATGCAGCTGCCATTTTTATATGGGGCAAGGAAAAAGTGCAGGGTCTAAAGTGCTGTTTTAAAACAGCCTCTAGAGTTTATGAAAGAAAAAAAAAAGGGACATTAGTATTAATGCGATTTGTCCCCTGAGCTGCTGGCTCCTGCATTCCATGAAATCTTCCTCCTCCTCCACTTTTCTGAGTGCCCCCTTTAGGCAAGCCAGGTGCTGAAGGGGCACTAGTGCTGGTGTGCTACCAAGTTGGGCTGTGTGTGTCTACCAGCCCAGGATATGACTGACAACAGCAGAAGCCAATGGTTCCCATTGCTCTTAGTGTGTCCTGTGGAAGATGAGGTAAAGAGTGTGGGGCTGCAGCTGGACACATGATTCAGGTAAATGCAGAGAATCCATTAAGATAAAAGCCTTTTGTGTTTATATCCACTTTAATCACTTAAGGACCGTAAGAATCTGCCCTCTTAATGGCCAGGCCATTTTTTGCGATATGGCACTGTGCCGCTTTAACTCACAATTGCGCAGTCCTGCGAAGCTCTACCCTAACAAAATCTATGTCCTTTTTTTCCCACAAATAGAGTTTTCTTTTGATTGTATTTGATCACCTCTGCGGTTTTTATTTTTTGTGCTATAAACAAAAAAAGCAACATTTAAAAAAAAATATATATATATTTTTTACTTTTTGTTATAATAAATATCCCAAAAAAATATCTTTTCATCAGTTTAGGCCAATATGTAATCTTCTTCATAATTTTGGTAAAAAAACTGATAAAATAAATCTCAATAAGCGTATATTGATTGGTTTGCGCAAAAGTTATAGCGTCTATAAGACAGGGGATAGATTTATGGTATTTTTATTATTTATTTATTTTTTATTATTATATTATTTTATTATTTTTTATTAGTAATGGTGGCAATCTGAGAATTTTAGCAGGACTGCGACATCGCGGTAGACAGATCATACATTTGACACTTTTTTGGGACCAGTGACATTTATACAGCCTGTACGAATACTTGTCTTACATTTATACAGCCATCAGAGCTAAAAATAGCCACTGATTGCTGTATAAATGTCACTGGCAGGGAAAGAGTTAACACTAGAGGATGATCAAAGGGTAAAGTGTTCCCTAGGGATGTGTTTCTGTGGGGGCAGTGTACTGACTAAAGGAGGAGAGCGATCGCTTTTCCTGATCACTAGGAACATCAGATCTCTCTACTCCCCTGTCAGAATGGGGATCTGTCTGTTTACATTGACAGATTACCGTTCTGGCTCTCTGAGGAGTGATCACAGCTGGCTGGCGAATGTCGCGGCCACCAGCCACGTGCTTTGGCAACAACGTTGTACAACCCTATAGCTTCTTAATGCGGCCCATGTACAATGACGCCAATTTGCGCAGCCATGCCAACCTGTCGCAACTGCAGCGGCTGCTCAGCAAGTGGTTAAACCTTAAGGCTGGATTCACACTGCAGACTGATGCAGCTCACAGCAGGGGTCTGGCACATCCCTGTTCTATTTCAGGGATGAATCAGGGCCAAATTTTGACCTGAATTCGGCCCTGAAATGGAGCCAAAGATGCACAGGACTCCTGTGCAAGCCGCTCTGCAGCCACCTCGAAAAAATGTCAACTGGCTCCAAAGAGAGCCGGTCACCATCTCCTGTTATGTGAATTGGATGCGGAGGGAAACCCACATCCAATTCGCATCTCAGTGTGAACCCAGCCTTTAGCCAAACCACACACAAGCAGCTAAATATACAGATTAAACACATATTAAAGAAGCTTTTTTTACCTTCTAAAGAATTTGTATTTCTGTCTATCCAATCTTCTTTGACTAAAGAGTGTAAGGCCGCGTACACACGCGGGGACTGTTCGCCCAACTTTGTCCGTCAAACAGTTTCAGCAAACAGTCCGCTCAAAATTAGCATGGACGGACTTGCCCACACACGACGAACGAACAGCTTGCTGAAACCGTGCGCGATGACGTGAACGGCACGTACGACGGGACGGAAAATACAACGTCCTATACACTGCATTACAACTTTCGGCGTGTAAATCCTTTCTGAGCATGCGCGGAACTTAGTTTGACGAACAAGCCTACACACGAGGGGACTGTTCGCTGAAACCAAGTTTCAGCGGACAGTTTTTCGAAAATTCCGAAAAACCTTGTTCAGCAAACTGTTCGCTGAAACTGTCCGCTGAAAGCCCACACAAAGTTGGGCGAACAGTCCCCGCGTGTGTACGCAGCCTAAGGAGAAGCATCAGAATTTGTTTGTTTTGCTGTCACTCTGCTCTCTACTCATATAAACACATTCCTTGCAGCATATCTGATTGATTACATGTGCTGCTTCTCCCTTCCCTGGTATAAGCTCTGCGGTACAGAGGATTGATAGAAGCTGATTCGAACTCAGGCATTTGGACTGCTTGTCTTTTATAGCCCCATGAAGTTCAGCTTTAACATATTTACATAAAGTCTCTTACATTACTATTATTGTACAATTACTTTATATAAATGGCAAGTAGTACCAAGTAGGAACGCCTTGTGGCCCTATAGGAAATATAGATCACTTACCTCAATATAGTCAAGGTCAGAGGTGCATTTGTGATAGATTTACTGTTCATAGTACAGAAACATAGGGGATTATTTACTAAAACTGGAGTGTGCTAAATATGGTGCAGCACTGCATAGAAACCAATCAGCTTCCAGGTTTTATTGGCAAAGCTTAATTGAACAAGTGAAAGTTAGAAGCTGATTGGCCACCATGCACAGCTGCACCAGATTCTGAATTCACCAGTTTTAGTAAGGCTCCTTTCACACAGGGCAGATCAGTGATCTGCCCCGGATCGCTCCGTCGATTTCAGTGTCTCAGTGTCGCTTTCCCCTATGGGAGATGAGATGATGATGGACTGCAGTGTCCTTCATCATCTGATCCGATGACGGATGGAAAAGTAGGTTTTTCCTCCGTCACACTTTTTCGGATCGAAGTGAGTCGGATGTCAGTGGATGTGTCACCGCTGACATCCAACGCTCCATAGACCTCTATGGAGCATCCGTTCAGGTCTGCCTGAAAAACTGACAGGCGGACCTGAATGGATTGGCCATGTGAAAGAAGCCTAATGCCGCGTACACCCGCATTACGCCAGAAAATTTGATCGTGTGTGGGCTCCAGCGGACTTTTTCATCGTAAAGTCCGGCGGACTTAGAAAGTAGTTTTGACTCAAAATTTGTCCGCCGGACTTGGCTTTCAGCGGACATCATCACTCATCAGTGTGCTAGTCCGGCGGACTAAGAATGACGCATGCTCAGAAGCAAGTACGAGAAGGAAGCTATTGGCTACTGGCTATTGAACTTCCTTTTTCTAGTCCCGTCGTACGTGCTGTACGTCATCATGTTAGAAATCGCCGGACTTTCGGAGTGTCCGGCGGATTGTTTGTCAGACTAAGTCTGCCGGACAATTCGATCGTGTGTATGCGGCATCAATCTCACCCATTGAACTCATGCATGTAATGATGATCCTGCTAGTCACTTCTCTGTTTGTTGCTAAAACATGATGTATATTAGTGCAGCAGTATTGGTCCGTCTCCAATTAGGCACATGGTTTCTGGCTAGAGTAGGGTGTGTAGGGGCTGCACCGGGCCCCTGGGCCTCACTACGGATTTGTAGACTTATGGCAGTAGTTCTTACATTGAGAACATATCAGCTGTGATAAATAATGCACAGGTGAATCTTGTTTCATGGATACATTACAGACATATAAGTGTCTTTCGAATTTACAGCTGTTAAAAATTTGTTGTAATACCTATACAGCAATGCTGAAAAATAATGCCACAATCTCGCCTTCCTTGAGCTGTGCTATATAATCTACATCACATAATAATGCCTGTTTGTTTATTCAGGAGATGAACACAGAACACTGTTATTACTATTAAACTTCACTGTGTTCCTGATCATTTGGCAATACACTAATTTACAACTTGCTATAAATCTCACATGCTATTAAATATTAATGTTGTGCCTTCCGTGTTCCTGCAGAAAATGACAACTGCAAATCATCTTAAACTCACGTAATACGCTATAAAAGGCAATGTTAACTTTGTTTTCATGTAGAATGTTTCATTCCATGAGACCACACAAGTGCTTTATGAAAGCCAATGACTCTTCTTTTTTTTTTTTCTTTTTTTAACACATTGTAGATTGAACATATTTTGATTACATTTTGCAGGGCAGAAAGATGGCATAGTTAATGGTTAATTGAAACTCTACAACAGAATCCAAGTCTCCAAATTAAAAGTGCATGGTATATGCTGATTAGTAACAATGTGAGCAGAGAAGCTAAGCACTAACCATATTTTTATGCTCAATGGGTTTAAAAAACACAGCTTCTACAGGTGTTTGCCTTTTTCTGTCTGTAAATGAACCTCTATGTTAGCCTATGTGTCTATGCACACATAGGCTTTTACAGAATATGAGCGTTTACAGGTTTAAAAAAAAACAAAAAAAACATCACCAGCGCAATTAGGAGATCAGGCCGGGTTCACACTATACTACACGACAGTAGTACAACTTTCATCCTACTTTGCTCTGTGACATCGGTCCTACATTGGTCCTACATCCATCCAACTTTCATGAACAGGACACTACTTTGATCCGACTTTTCAGATAGTTTTGATTGGTCAAAGGACAAGTCATACTAACACACAATGGGAGGGGCTACAGCAGGGGGCAGGAAATAACACAATGTCGGATGGTTAGGACAAGGATCCAACTTTGATCCTACTTCAATGATAGTCAGTGGGCTGAAGTAGGATCAAAGTCCGACAGCAGGGAGCATTTCCAAAGTCGGACCGGCTTGTGCCGGACCAGTTAAGACGGCTCCCATAGGAAAACATTGATCTGCACACGTCATGCGACATGAGCTCCCAATGCCGGAGCGTTTGTCTACCAGTGTGAATCCGGCCTCAGGCAGGAAAAAAAAATGCTTGACACACCTAAACACGCTTGTGCATTTAATTATTCCAATGGCCAGAATAAATTAATATTCTGGCCCAACCTTTTTCAACCAGGGTGCCTAGACACCCTGGGGAACATTCAGGTTCCTTCAGGGGTGCCTTGGCAAAATGGCTAAAAATTGCTTATAAATTGTATATAAGCCATAGGATTTCTTTGTGCATAACCGTTCAGTTGCCGACATCCTAACAACCAATGATGTAATCTGTTGATAAGGAGGATGTCAAGTGCCTGAACAGCATCCTTGTTTGCTACTCCTCTGCCCCTTTCTATCAGCACTGGGGCCACAATTGATGAGTGAGTGAGAAAAACTTAGGGAAAAGAGAAACATTGGACTGCAAGTCAATACCACTGTGCAAAGGTATATTTGCTTTGGTAGAATAAATAATTTGTAACGTTGAGTGTACTATGTGCATGGATGTGGCTTTTTTTATGTAAAACTATTCGTTTAATTTTTTACACTTTAGAATGGGGAGCCTCGTAATTGTGCAGAATTTCAAAGGGTGCCTTGACTGAAAAAAGGTTGAGAAACACAGTTCTGACCAATTGAATCAATTAACATTCAAATGTTTAATGCAATTAAAGTTGTCTGTTGCTGAGTAAATGCTCAGTGTGCATGAGGCTTAAAAAGCATATGTGAATTTTGCAAGAGTGATTGTCACGCATACTCTACCTTACTCTACCTCACAAACAAGTGAGATCCTGAAAATGTGGGATATCTAAAATCTCAGGAAATGATACAAAATTCAATTGTGTTAGTTCACAACAATTGTGATCTTTAGCATTTCCGGGGATCATGACATCACCTTTGCCTAGGTGCCAGGGATAAGGTACGCATATATATTTTTTTTGCCTAAAGTTTTTTTTGTCATCATACAGTGCTTTTAGTTTGGGCATAGAGTTTATATGTAATAATTGGTCCTTGTATTTTAGTGCATGGTCCACGTTAACCATTTACATGCATTATTTTTAGCCTTTATAGTCTGGTATTCATTATCACAGTTCAACACACTAAAAAATCCTGGGTGTGTGGTTATCTTCAGGGGTGACAAAATAGAACAAATAACAACGAAAATATCAAATATAGTAATCGATATCAATGCAATATTTAACTAAAACACAATCATTTTAAATTGATTAAAATATTTTTAAAATAAAAATAGTTCTATTTTAATGTAATAGTTTATTTTTCTATAAATTAGTTTTAAATACTGTAGATTCACTGAAATGCTATATTATTATGTAAATTCTAGCCTAAAGATATATGTATCAATTTTTTTTTATCATATGATCTATGGTATACCAAATATTCATGTTGTACATTTTATCATCTAGAACATGGTTGTTTTATCATCTAGCACATGATGTTTGTTTGTGGCCCAAACAATTTAACCAACATGTGTGGCCAGTGGCCACACTGTATAAATGGTACAGCCTCAGCTACATACAGTATATAGCACTGTGTTCAGGGTGTGAGACAAGACATTCCTGTCTCGCACCCGGAACAAAATAGCATTGGGCTGAGTGGCACTCAACCATTCATAACCTGCTTTGTATTCTATCAATGATTACAAAGTGTCCTCTGATTGATTAGAGAGGTGGGCTGATGACATCACGATCTCCAAGACCGGAAGCACTACACCGTTTTGTGATGTGATCATTCTTGAATAAAAAAAAACGTTTGGACAAATTCGATAATCCTTGGTATGCTGGTGAATATCTACATCATGCCATGACAGGAAGGTCTCGTCTCACACCTTGAATACAGTGTAGTGTAATGTTTGTGGCTCAGGCAACACACAGTTTATACAATATACCCTGCACCCGCACGATAGACATGTTAGTGAAGGAATTTTTTTTTTAGGCCAGCTTGGTCCAAATAAACTATTTAAAGTGAAAGTAAACCTGGACATCAGCTTTAAGATACAATCTATATAATAAAATAATAAAAAAATTGTCTATACAAAATCTGGGTGGGCGGGGGATAAAATAAATAAAATTACCCTTGAGTATAGGTCTAGTTTAAAAAAAGTATGCATTCAAAAAAGAGCCGTAATTTTGTTAAAAAAAAAGATTTAATATCTTTACAAAAAGTTAGTTTACATACATTAAACTACAGTAATTGCAGCTTAGTGTTCTGTATTGATGAGTCAAACGTACCGTACCTGGGTTTAGTTTGAAGCAGGTTTGGCAAGCTGTACTGAAGTCTAGATGCTGATTTCAAACCCCATTGAAGTCATTGGGAGCTGAGTCTTAGAAATCAGCAATGGCCATTCACTTTCAATCATTTTTATTTAAAAAATGTAATAAAATAGAATATAAATAGATAAATAAAATAGAATAAAAAATATATACAGGTCATTTCAGTTGTTACGGCCTAAAAACATGACCTGTTGGGGGGTACTTGAGGACTGGAGTTGAGAAACATTGATGTAACCAGTGAAAGGGTGAGACTAGCCTCTTATTGTTTTGCACTTGATCCCAGATGGCCAAAGAATTAGATAGAGTAGGGGCAAGTATAGGCACCCTACACTTTGCTAACTGGCATTTAACAAAATCCAGTGGGACTCTATTAACCGCCTTCTGTTCAATAGTTATCCAATTAGGCTTTTCCGTTCAAGCACATACAGTTGACAGCAGCAATGGCCATTAAATGTGCTAACAGGCAGAGGATTGTAAAACAAATTACATGGGGGCAGGGCACTGCCCTGGGGGGAGCATGTGCCAAAGCAAATAAAAAAAAAAATCTGTTTGGCGGGAAGCAGTCATTTTAGTCATGACTAAAGTGAATTAATAAAAAAGCCCATAACCTGAGAAAAAAATGCTGTTAAAATTGCTGCCAAAATCACAGTTCTTGGATGCTATACCAGACCCTTATACTAGATGAAATACTGGTAAAAATTTAAGTAGGGGATCCCTTCCACAAATTATTTAAACCAGAAACCCTACGCAAAATTAGAAAAAAAAAATGTTGGATCCTCCAAAACAAACCCTTTTTTGAGTATACAGCCTAGCAGTCCTTGAAAAGGGGAATGAGCTTGCAACTGTAAGCTTGAAGCACTTATAAGAAGGCTTACCAATAGAATCTTACTGGTTCAAGATATGCGGTTCTAGTAATTTTTTGTTCAGATTCGCCTGGGAGAATTTAAAAAGAAATGCACTACATGTTCTTGAACTTTGGTCGGCAAGCTTGGAAGGGCCAAAAAGGGGATTTTTAATGAGTCAGTACTCTCGCTTTCGGGGGGGGGGATGCAAGGAGTAGTCACAGCATCAGTGAATTGGAAGTGGTTTTAGGGAAATCACAGGACAAGCTACATGGTGAGATTTGGGTCACTTCTTTCTGATTTCAAACTCTTTGGGTATAAACTAGGCTTGTGCAATTAGTTTCGTAACAAATCAAAATTCGGCCGAATTTTGCATCTTTCGGACATTCGGATGCATCCGAATGTCCAAATAAAAAAATAACGATTTACAACGAATACGAAAGAAATTATAGCGGATATAACGAATGAATTCGACATGATTCGGTAATTCTTTAAAGATCTAATGAAACAAAAGGTCAGCTCAAAATAAATCTTATAGTCCAATCAGCTGATTCATTTTGTGCTGGAGGTTGGATTACTGGCAAAGTGCATTGCTGAGAACTGAGTTAGAAGGGTGTTGTATTTGAACCGAGGAGAAGAGACGTTGCTATTGTGTGTGTTAAAAGAGTCAATAAACAAACGACTTTCCAAACTACAAATCATTATCACAAATGTATATACATACATAAATATGGAATTTCAACGAATATGAACAAAATTATAGCACATATAACGGATGAAATCGACAGGATCTGAGATTCAGTATAACGAATATCGGTACTCTATGAATAATAACGAATTATCCGAAAACGTATTAACGTAACATAACGAATATAGCAGAACGAAATTATGTATTTTACGAATGACAACGAACCAAAATTTTCCATTGCGCACAAGTCTAGTATAAACCCCCTTTAGTACCTTTTTTTCTTATAATTGGGGGCATTTTTGTCTTTCATTTTGTTTTGTCATTGATTTGAGGTCAGCAGTAACTAGCTGCTATCCCATCCATAGCAGTTTTTTTTTCTGCAAGGCTATTCTTTTAATGGGCTTTTGTTTCAGAGAGATATATTTCAAGTTTTTTATTTATTTGGGGGATATATTAGTTTTGATCTTATGTTGATATGATCTTTATTTTAGGTAAACTGCTATTTTATGTAGATCCTCCCTTAAAAAAAACAAAAAGTGGGTCATTGTTTTAACCACTTGCCCACTGGTCACGTAAACCCCCTTCCTAACCAGGCCAATTTTCAGCTTTCGGTGCTCTCAAATTCTGAATGACAATTACTCAGTAATGCTACACTGTATCCATGTGGAATTTTTGTCCTTTTTTTCCACACAAATATAGCCTTTTGGTTGAATTTATGCACCACTGTGTTTTTTTATTTTTTTGTGCTATAAATGAAAAAAGACTGAAAATTTTGTTTAAAAAAATGCATTTTTCTGTTATAAAATTTAGAAAATTTGTAATTTTTCTTTTGACCAAAATGTATACTGCTACATATCTTTGGTAAAAATAATCAAAATCAGTGTATATTATTTGGTCTTTGTGAAAGTTATAGACTTTGAAAATTGATCACACCTGATGTACTGACGACCTATCTCATTTCTTAAGACACTAACAAGCAAGAACAGTACAAATACCCCCCAAATGACCCCTATTTGGAAAGTAGACATTTCAGGATATTTAGTAAGAGGCATGGTGAGTTTTTGAGTTGTCATTTTTTTCCCACAATTCAGTGCAAAATTAAGATTTTTAAATTTTTTTCACAAAATTGTCATATTAACAGATTCTTTTTCGCATATGGCATATACATACTTGCAACTACACCCCAAAACACATTCTGCTACTCCTCTTGAGTATGGCGATGTGCGAGACTTTTACACAGCCTGGCCACATGCAGAGGCCCAACATATAAGGAGCACCGTCAGGTGTTCTAGGGACATAAATTACACATTGAATTTCTTGACTACCTATTATACTTTTGAACGCCCTGGAGCACCAGAACAATGGAATGCCCACAAAATGATCCATTTTGGAAAGAAAAAACCTAACTGTATAATCTAGGAGGCATAATGAGTCTTTTGAAAATGTCATTTTTTTCCACAAGTTTTTGGAAAATGTGGAAAGAAAATGAAAAATGCTTTTTCTTTTTTTTTTTACACAAAGTGGTCAGTTTATGAGATATTTCTAACACACACCATGTACATAGCAAAAATTACACTCCAAAATAAATTTTTCTACTTCTGAGTATGGCAATGCCACTTTTACACAGCCTGGTCACTTACAGCGCCTAACATGCAAGGAGCACCGTCAGGACGAACACTGGTGTGGTACGGATGAGCCTGTGGCAAAATCCGGCGCTGTACAGGAAGCATTGGCTTATGGGCTCTGCTCTGCAGTAATTTCTTCCTCTACTACCAGCTTCATTCAGAACACCAATGCTGTGGTATGACGGGTCGGCAACCTGCGATCTGGGCTTGCTAACCTGCCATTCCGGAGCATGAGGTCCCGGGCCACATCAAAGGGCTCAGTGGGCCACTGGTTGGCCACCCCTGCCTTATTGTAATTGTTCTGCCACAACAAACTACTAACTAATTTCAGAGAGGATCTATTACCATTTGATGAAAAATCATGTGTAGCTGCTAAAGGTACTTGAAAAAAGCTTTTTTTTCTCATACTGAAATGAAGGACAAGCTAATCATGAAAGAAAAAAATCAGTTTCACTTATGTTGTTGTGGAGACTCTGGGCACAATTCACTAAGGGCCAGTTCACACCAGATGCAGTTCCATGCAGTTTTGTGTGCTTTTTTCTGCACAAAATGCATGCACAGTGTTTTCCATGTATTCCAATGGCTCTAGTTCACACCATAAAGTCAGTTTCCCTTCAGTTTCTAGTTAGTTTTTGCACTGGAAACTGACCAAAAGCTGACTGCATGCTGTGAACTAGAGCCATTGGAATACATAGAAAACACTGTACATGCATTTGTGCAGAAAAAAAGCACACGGAACAGAACGGAACTGCGTCGGGTGTGAACTAGCACTAAGCGATATTTTACTGCATCCGAGTATGCGGTAATGTAACCCACAACGTTCAGGAGAAAAAAACCTGTGTAATTCACAAAGAAACTCTCCTTAAAATCTTGCATGCATTATCTTTCCGAAGTATGCCTTAAATACTGCATGAAACTGTGCAGTAAGTTATTTCAAGCTTTTGATATGATGCTTTTCCAAAGGGCTCAAAGTACCCTATGAGTTAGGTATAAAGCTCCATGATAAGTGGCTTGGATAACCTGAACTGCTTAAATAACCTGAACTTCTGCAGGGTATCAGCATCCATGAATTGATCCAGCAGTGTGCACTCATTAAAACGTATTTCCTTTAAAAGGACCACTTAAGATCTTCTCCTCTTCCTCTTCTGCATTGCTTTAAATTCCAGAGGACTGGATTCAAATGGCTCCATCATCTTTGCTATGCCATCTGTCAGCTTCCAAAAACAACTCCTGATTAAAATCTAGCTGACTCCTGCTCAAGTTTGAACTTTCCCACCACTTTATTAAACCAATGACTGGAGGGGTGGGGATGTCTGACCATTGCCATAGTAATCACATAGTTATCGCAAGCTTGGACCAATACTTAAAGTGATACTAAAGCATCCTTTTACCTCCACTGTGCAGCTTGTTTTGCACAGAGTGACTCCGAACATCCTCTTCTGGGGTCCCCCGAGGGCTCTCGTGGCTCCTCCTCACATCAGATAACCCCCTAGGAAAAGCACTCTCGAGGGCATTACCTTGCGGGCACGCTCCCGAGTCATTCATCCAGCATCCATAGAAGTTGAATGTATGACTCGGCCCCGCGCCTGCATCATTGGATTTGCTTGATAGCAGTGGGAGCCAATGGCTGCGCTGCTATCAATCTAACCAATCAAAGCCAGGACTCTGTGGAAAGGACGGCATGTCCCCACCGAAGAAGATGAAGGGGCTCAGGTAAGTAAAACGTGGGGGGCCGGTGACTGCCAGGTGTTTTTTCACCCTAACGCATAGGATGCATTAAGATGAAAAAACATGAACCTTTACAACCCATTTACAACCTTTACAACCCCTACATGCACTTATTTATGTATTACCTTTTGTGAATTGACTTTAATGCCTTTTTATGCAGTATTTAACGAACATATTTTGTGTCTGCGCTCAATACCACATACGAGCAATAGTGAATTTACATTTTCACTATCCCATGCATTAAGTGGTCACGTGACTGTTATAACGCATGCGATAATTAGTAAATTGTGCTCCAGTTTTCCGTGCTTTTTTTTTTTTTCAGAACAGTTTGCCTATTAGTTCTAAAAAATTGCCAAAATTTTAAAAGATTTCACTTCTAAATTCAGGCGTGCCAAATTGAAATAAGATTTACTGAAGCCTTGGCAAACTGAACCTGAGCAGATTTGCCCCATCACTACTTAACAGCTAAGCAACATTCACTTTCACAGTTTTCTTCTGGCATGTTGTATTGTTTGAGTGGTAACATTAAATTGCGGGAGCCTTTCAAGCATTTGCAATTTCAGTAAGACCTTCAGCTGCCAGTTTATGAGGTTTTCGTTTCTAATGGAAACTTAAATGGATAATCGAAAAAATAAGACAGCCACCTCTGTAAAATCATATCATTAGTTTTATATGCAGCTTTGTCACAGCCACACGCCCTTTCCTCCTGCAGGGACAGAGCCACTGATCTGGGCGAGGCCTACAGACAACTGTTTCCATACTAATAACGTCCAGAGAGACTGCATAGCTGTAATTCATTGCACAGCAGTATCCTTTTTTTGTCTAGGACAGAACAAGCAAAGGATATCAAAATATCAAAGGCAAGGGCTGTTTATGAATATAAAGTTATATCAAGTTAAATGCAAATAAAGGTATATGCAATATAATTTAAGTCACACAAAGAATACATGTTTGCTTATTATAAAAATGCAAGGAGCAATTAGATGTAAAATTGCATTTACCAATAGCAACCCGACTTTTTCATGTATATATACCCATCTGCTTAGATGTGCAATTGAAGTAACCCATTGCATGCAACTCTTTTTTAAATGTTTAAATTGGAACTCCAGCATCCCAACCACCACGCTCACATACTTTCCACTCGCCTCTCCCACCCCCTGGAATTTTGAAATTAAAAAATAAAACTATTTATAACTTTTTTCTGCATTTTAGCCACTAGGGGCACTCATACAATGATGTATAAGCAGTGCTCAGTCAGTATTGTGAGCCCAGATTGCGTGATGACGTGTCCCCCAGCGGGAGCATAAATGACCGACTGGGCTCACACGTACCTGCCAACTTTTGGAGTTGGGAACGAGGGACACCTACTAGAAAAAGTATCTAGGCATAGTACACACCCCCTGCCACACTTCCTTAAGAAGTATACAAAACAAAAGATTAGTTAAAGCGGACCTTCAGTCATTTTTTCATCTTTCCATCTACTAAATCTTCTGCTCTTGTTGTTTTAACTTTGGGTAGTAAAACATTTATTTATACAGCCCAATTCTTGTTTCGTGCTTGGTCATTAGCCTATGCTTATGACATCATGCACAACTCTTTCATACTTGTGAGAGTTTGCCAGGAAGGGAGGTGGGATGAGTCATAAGAGGGCCAATGAAAGCTGCAGAGTTGGAGGTGTGCCTCTGTGTTTCTATGTAAATCCAGGAAGTGAACAGGAAACAGCTTCAATTGCCCACAGTTAAAATGTCTGCAGCCAGACTTAGTGGAGGGAGATTTTCGCAGCATATTTGGCAAGTACAGGATATATGAAATATGCAAAGTGGTGGGAGGGAAGCTTCAGAATGGCAAAGAGGTTTTTATTACAAATTATGTGAGCAGTATATATATATATATATATATATATATATATATATATATACACACACACACACACACACACACACACACACACACACACACACACACACATTCCTTAATACTGGCTTTTGACATTTACAAATGCAGCAATTTAGAAATTGGATGAAAGGTTTAGCACTGTGAAAAACTTTTTGAAAGCTAAATAGTGCATTGTATATACAACTATATAGATCAGACCAAAATGAGAGAAAAAAAGGAGGGACAGAGGGATCAGGGACAGTCCCTCAAAATCAGGGACAGTTGGGAGCTGTGTTCAAAATGGGCAGGATGATGTGAATGTCATTGTGCCTAAAAATGACTGGTAATAACAGAGGGGAGAGAAGTCTAAAATAATGGAGTTATACTTTAATGTGCCTGCTGGTTTCTAGAAAGCGACAATTATTATATAGCAGAGCTTATGAATCAATAAATTGCTTTCAACTGCAGATAATTTCATGACTGTAGAAACCTTTACAGGGTCCATAAAAAGACAATATATATCTTAACTTTCAAGCTCCCTCAACATTTAACCAAAAACCTATACCTAAGCACTTAAAGTGGTTGTATTGTAAACCCCTACATATTACTCAGTGAAGTGACCGGTCTCAGGTGATACACAGAAATTAAACAAATCCTTCAACATACAGTAAGTTGTACCTGTCTATATGCAGTCTTCTTTTTAAAGCTTGTCTGAGAGTTTAGAAAAAGGGAACAGAGAGCTGAAGTTTTACTCTGCAAAGCTCAGTGAGGAGAGCTCCGAGAGCTGATTGGAGGGAAGGGATGCACCCCCTCCACGCAGGAGCAGAGCTATCTCCCCTGTCACCATTTTTCTCTTGGTTTCAGGAAAACTTGTCAGAAGTGACTCATACTGATAGCAGAGAAACAAAGCAGCAGACAGAAATTATGCTTAGTTCTCTTAAGACAAGTAAATCCTATATATACACAGTATAGAGGGGTATGCTTTGTTCAAATTGAATGTCTGAGGTTTAAAACAACATTAAAGCCATATTAAATCCAGCACCAAAAATGTAATCTATTGTCTTTGGATGTAGTGTCTGCATCTGTTTTCTTTTATAGGCTTTTCCCCTCTGTTTTTGCCTGGCTAGTAACAAACCTCTTGCATTAGAGTGTTCCCAAAAAGTGCCAGAGTTAGTGGTTGGGTCAAGTAAGGGTCAAAGGTCAGGGTCAGTATATGTTGGGCAGGATTTTTTTATTTTTTTAAATTAGGGTCAGTGTGTTTTAGGTAGGACAAAAAAAAAAAAAAAGCTAAATGCGCACAATGGGTACAAACAACAAATAACACACATATGTGGTATTGCTGTGATCGTCAGGAGCAGGAGAATTTATTTGGGTTATTCTTTGGTGGTAGGTTATGGTAGTAATAAGAAATATACAGTTATATATATATTTTTTTACTATTTTGGGTCAGTTTTCCTTTGATATAAAAAAATAAATAAAATCAGGAGATATCCATAACCATTTACCACCAAATGATAGTCCAATTTGTCCTCCAAAAAAACAAAGAATAATAAACCAGGATGCACAAAGTAGTTGTGATGATATTTACGGTTTTACTAAAACAGGTCAAAGTTGCAAAAATTTTGCTTAGGCATTAAGATTTATTTTACTCTTAGACGTGAAGGGGTTAAAGTAAAATTAAATTAAAGCAAACCCTTTTTTTAAATTTGTATAGAGTAAGAGAGGGTTATAACCCTTTCAGTTTTATGTTTGCTATCTGCATCCTACATGGGAAATTTTCCGTGCCATTGCCAAAATAGGACATGGGGGGAAATGCCTCCTGGTTTCATCAGGGTCACCAAAACTAGTGTCAGCTTCGGAAGATTTCCCCATTCCTGTTCTGGTGACAGGTCAAATCTCTCTAACATGACACAGGAAACATTAAAAACCTGAAAGGTGTTCTAATCCTTCTTCACACTATCTAAAATGATATTTTTTTTTCTATTAGCTATACTTCAAGTTGGGAGATGGCGTGTGAAATCCTTAAGCTGCCTGTGTTGAAAATACACATTGGTCCATTGGCACGTCTATGAAGTAGAAACAAATGGTTCCAGAATGGAGCAAGGTGAACAAATCAATCAAACCAAGAGCTCTGTATAATGCTGGCCTCTGCTGGAGGGTGGTTTCAACTACGTGGCAAAGTTTGAAATTTGCCACAGGACAAAAATAAATAAAATGGCCGATTTTGATCTGAGAAATGGTTTTCTGGTCACAGATCAAAACAATAGGTGCTACCCAAGTCTCAAAAGCATTGTACACACAATTGGATTTTCCGATGGGAATTGTGTGTTGACAGACTGTTGGCCTA
This sequence comes from Lithobates pipiens, assembly GCF_037356315.1. Lineage (NCBI taxonomy): Eukaryota > Metazoa > Chordata > Amphibia > Anura > Ranidae > Lithobates > Lithobates pipiens. The sequence goes on from NW_027507790.1 coordinate 72,148,407, forward strand.
AAATCCTACCGTTTGTACGCTCCATCGGACAATCAGATTTTCCGCAGAAAAATGTTGGATGGCAGGCTTATAAATTTTCTGCGGACAACGGCCTGTTGTCAGATTTTCCGATCGTGTGTACACAGGTCCATCAGACAAAAGTCTAAAGTACAAACATGTTTGTTGGTCGACACTTTACAGAAAATCGGATCATGTGTACGAGGCTTAACACTGCCCATACCCTACAATTATAGTGAAGTGGAGATGGACTAACATTATACTGTGTTGCTGCTTTCAGCAGGGACTAAACATCCTGCTAAAACGGAAGACTGGATATTGCACAAAAAGGAAAAAAAAAATTAAAGAAAATTAAAGCAAGTTATGTTTAGTGCAACAGCAACCTTAAACACAAGCTCAAAATAACATCGGAGTAGTCTAGGAACAAAAAGCAGAATGCCCCACAATGGCCCAGTCAGAGAACAGATCGCAACCCTCCTAAAAATCTGTGGCACTTCAAATTATTTTTCAATTTTAAAGGACTTGTCCTAAGTTGTGTCATGTAATTTTTACCCTTTTTCACACTTTTTTTTAATGGTAGGGGTACATTTGTACCCCGTTAAAATTTCACACGGGGGGAGGCTGGGATCTGGGGGTCCAGACTCCGATAAGCCCCCTGCCCGCAGACCCCCACAACCACGGGCAAGGGTTGTGGGGATGAGGCCCTTATCCTCATCAACATGGGGAAACTGTGCTTTTGGGGGCTACCCTAAAGCACCCTCCCCATGCTGAGGGCATATGACTTGGTATGGTTCAGGAGGGGGGGTGCTCTCTCGTTCCCCCTCTTTTCCAGCGGCCTGCCAAGTTGCATGCCCAGATAAGGGTCTGGTATGGATTTTTGGGGGGACCCCCATGCCACTTTTTTAAACATTTTGGCACGGGGTTTCCATTAAAATCCATACCAAACCTGAAGGGTCTGGTATGGATTTTGAGGGGGACCCCACGCCATTTTGTTTACATTTTGGCACGAGATTCCCCTTAGTATCTATACCAGACCTGAAGGGCCTGGTATGGAATTTGGGGGAACCCCACACATTTTTTTTATTCGATTCGGGGTTCCCCTTAATATTCCCTTAATATTCCTTAAAGGGCCTGGTAATGGACTGTGGGGGAATCCCATGCCGTTTTTTTCAATGACTTTTATGTACATTGGCGGGACCGACAATTCATTATAGCTGCGAGAACTTTTAAATGACTGTTGTAAACACGGGAAACATGCGCCACTTTACAGGCATACTATAGACACCCCCCAAGTACGAAATTTAAAGGCATCTTTAAAACTGTTTTTTTGCATTGATACATGTCCCCTGGAGCAGGACCCGGGTCCCCAAACACTTTTTCTGACAATAACTTGCATATAAGCCTTTAAAATTAGTACTTTTTATTATTCATGTTCGTGTCCCATAGACTTTAACAGTGTTAGTGTTTGAACAAATTTTTTGCCTGTTCGCATCTTTTGCTGCGAACCAAAACGTGGGGGGGGTGGGTGTCTGGCTCATCCCTACTTTCTATCTATGTATGTATCTATCTATCTATCTATCTATCTATCTATCTATCTATGTATCTATCTATCTACCTGTCTATTGCAGTTCTTATCATGCATCCCACAACCCTGATATTTTATGTTTAAAACCTTGAAGAAAAATAAAACCTTATAGCTAAATTTATCAATATTATGTGCTCAATGCCACAATGAGAATCAACGTCAACTTTGTTAGAGTAAGTCAATAAAAGTTACTGATTTGTTGCTGAAGAAATCACTTTAGCAGAGGTGGTGAAATGGATCATTTACATAATTAGGGGCTAATCAAGTAATATGCTTCTGCTTTGTCCTTTTTCACCCATGTCACTGTTGATATTCCATGGAGGCATAAGATCGTTTGAAATGGAAATGCCAGGTCAAGCTTCTTGTAAATCTACAGGGTTTCTGTAACAGCAAATGATTTGATTTAAGCAAATTCTTTAAAGAGTTTGAATACATGAGCTCAGAAAATGTCGTCAACCTTGCTTCCCAGGGGAGAGGTTACTTTCAAATGGTGTGGGTTCTGGATTCTTACCAATAAAAAAGACATCCAAAATCTGAGAATGTACTTGCTATTAGAGAAATACCAGAAAATAAAAAACTACCACTAAATATTTGATTCATAACCATATTTGAATATATATTATAATGATCTAATGACATAGATGATTCTATGGGAATGTTTGACCATTCTTCTAGAAACGCATTTGTGAGGTCAAGCATTGATGTTGGACGAGAAGGACTGGCTCCCAGTCTCCGCTGTGAGGTTAGAACTCTGTGCAGGCCAGTCAAGTGCCTCCACCCCAAACTCGCTTGTCCACACTATATTGCCAAAAGTATTGGGCCCTCCTTCAAATCATTTGGTGGAGGGAGGATTATGGTGTGAGTTTTTTTGTTTTGTTTTGCTTGGTGTCACAAATGGACTTCTGGAAGAATGGTAAAACATTCCCATAGACACACTCCTAAACCTTGTGGGCAGCCTTCCCAGAAGAGTTGAAGCTGTTATAGCTGCAAAAGATGGGCCAACTCAGTATTGAACCCTACAGACTAAGACTAGGTTGCCATTAAAGTTCATGTGTGTGTAAAGGTAGGGGTCCCAATACTTTTGACAATATAGTGTATGTACACTTTAAAAGTAGGATATACAAACATATAACAAAGCCACAATTATAAAATATCCATTCACAAAATTCTGAGAATATTTACTGATCTGTAAAATATGGTCTGTGGCTAAATATAATACCATACTTTTAAGATTAGAATTGGTACATAATTGCAAAATGTACATTTACAAATACAAATATATGTACAAATGTAATATTTTTGCTTAAAGCGGAGGTTCACACAAAAATTGAACCTCCACTTTTCAGAACCCTCCTCCCCTCCGGTGTTGTATTTGCACCCACTTCTGGGCATAGACTGCCACGTGAGTCTATGCCTCTTCGTGTCCCACCAGGTAAACAGGCTGTTCATGTTGCAGGGTGCTTTTTCCTTAGTGAATGTGGTGAATCTCTGCTGACTTCCATCATCCAGTCATATGCAAGCAAAAATTATTTTTCTTTTCTTTTCCTTGTTTTTGGTAGGGTATTCTGGGTGCATTTTAGGGAAGAGGAGAGTGTCATCTGCTGGATTATAAGGAATAAGGTACGTAAAACTTTAATGTTCCCCTAGACAACAATGGACACTTGACCCTTGCAGTGGATCAAGAGTTAAACTTACACAGATTTCAGGTTTAAGAGATAAGTTCACCTTTGGAACATGTTATATATTCCACCCGTATTTGGGGTGGAGCATGTAACATGTTCCAGGTCCTGCCCCCTCCCCTTCCCTGAGAAAACGGGCGGGGGTTCTTCTCCCTGCCCCTGCTGTCACACAGCCTTGTCATTTATTCACAGTATCCTGTGAATGAATAAACTACAAATACCACCTCCACCAGGGGAAAAAAAGACTTTCGTTTAGTTTTAATGAGTTGTAATAGTCCGCTAACATGTCCTGCAGCTTTCAAACAATTGGGCTGAAAGCCAGGGGACATATCTGATCAAGGGTGCAATGCTTTCCAGGTTCCTCAAAGAAAAAAATAATGCACATTTATTATTTTTTTCTGTAAAGGTGAACTTTAAAGCTGAATCTAAACTCAGGTAAACTTTGAAACATTGCTTTCAGGTAGTTCCCCTATGGTAAAGTTATAATGCTCGTTTTGCCGAGGGAGATTAAAAAATTAGGAATACTTACCCTCTTTCTTGTTTCCCCAGCCGCTGACATGTTCCTCCTTACATGCATTGTAATAATGTCAGCCTGAAGGAGTGAGGAATAAGATAAATAATTCTGCCTTTTTCATACTCCCTAAATCAGGGATCTCTAAACGATGGACCACAGTCCAGACATGGACTGAGTGACAATCCTGTCTGGATGAGGTCCACCACTTAGCAGTAGGGATGAGCCAAACACCCCCCGTTTGGGTTTGCACCAGAACTTGCAAACAGGCAAAAAATTCGGATAAACGAATGAACACCGCTAACGTCTATGGGACACGAACATGAAAAATCAAAAGTGCTAATTTGAAAGGCTTATATGCAAGTTATTGTCATAAAATGTATTTGGGGATCTGGGACCTGCACCAGGGGACATGGCAAAACAGACATTTTTTCGCGAGCAGTGATTTTAATAATGCTTAAAGTGAAACAATAAAAGTATAATATTCCTTTAAATTTCGTACCGGGGGGTGTCTATAGTATGCCTGTAAAGTGGCGCAGTTTTCCCGTGTTTAGAACAGTACCACAGCAGTATGAGGGAGCCTCCCATGGAGGCAGAGCTGTTGCGGTTTTATTTTTAAAAAAATTTCAGTTCATTGGGCAGTGTGAGATGGCTTTATATCACGGGACATTTTTAATTTTTAATTTTTTGTGTCTCCTGTGATTTTTACTAGTTTTGACACTTTTTTGGGGGAATTGGCAGGGGTACAATGTACCCCTTAGAAATTTACATGGGGCGGAATTTGGGGGTCCCTTTGTTAAAGGGGCTTCCTTATTCCAATACTCCCCCCACCCGCAGACCCCCACAACCCCTGGGCAAGGGTTGTGGGCATGAGGCCCTTGTCCCTATCAACATGGGCACAAGGTTCTTTGGGGCAATTCCAAATCACCCCCCCATGTTGAGAGCATGTGACCTGGTACAGTTCAGGAGGGCGGGCGCTCTCTTGTCCCCACCTCTTTTCCTGCAGCCTGCCAGATTGCGTGCTTGAATGAGAGTCTAGTATGGATTTTGAGGGGAGATCCTTACGCCATTTTGTTTTTATGTTTTGGCACAGGGTTTCCCTTAAAATCCATACCAGACCCTTGGTATGGATTTTAGGGGGACCCCTATGCCATTTTTTAAAAAACAATTGGCGCAGGGTTCCCTGGTATGGATTTTTGGGGGACCTCCACAAAAATTTTTAATTTTGGTTCAGGGTTCCCCTTAATATTCATACCAGACCCAAAAGGCTTGGTAATGGACTGGGGGGGGGGGGGGGCATGCCGTTTCTTTCAATGAGTTTTATCTATATTGAAGGGATCCAACAATTCATTACAGCCACGATCAGTTTTAAATGACATTTTTTCCTTTAGAAATGTAATTTTGCTGTGGTACTGTTCTAAACAAGGGAAAACTCTGCCACTTTACAGGCATACTATAGACACCCCCCAGGCACAAAATTTAAAGGAATATTTAAATTTAATTTTTTCACTTTAAGCATTATTAAAATCACTGCTCCTGAAAAAACGTCCGTTTCTAAAACTTTTTTTGCATTGATACATGTCTCCTGGGGCAGGACCCGGGTCACAAACACTTTTTATGGCAATAACTTGCATATAAGCCTTTAAAATGAGCACTTTTGATTCATGTTTGTGTCCCATAGACGTTAATGGTATTTGCATGTTCATCCACATTTTATGCCTGTTCTGGTGCGAAACAAACTGGGGGGTGTTTGGCTCATCCCTACTGCTAAGTGGTGGACCTCATCCAGACAGGATTGTCACTCAGTCCAGATCTGGACTGTGGTCCATCGTTTAGGGATCCCTGATTTAGAATGAGCTCTTTTGATTTTTCATGTTAGTGTCCCATAGACTTTAACAGCGTTCCACTACTTTCGAATTTGCCATGAACACTGCACCATGAACACTGTATGACCCGCCCCCCTCTGATGTAACGCAGGTTTCCGTTACATCAGAGGGGGCGGGGTCACCCACGTCACCGGGGAAGCCCGGCTTTTCCCTTGTGTCCGAGGGGGGCGGGGTCAGGTGACGGGGGGCCCCGCTTTCCTCAGCTAAGTAGTATCAGGCTGCTGGGATTCCCACAGTGTCACCGGCGGAAACAGAGGATGGATGCGCTGCGCTGGAGGGAGAGATCACCCATCGCTGGACCCTGGAGAGATTATCATCCATTGCTGGATAGCAAGAGTGGATTAACACCGCTGGAAACTTTTTTAACATTTTTTTTTTTTTTAATAAAGGACTTTTCCCAACGGTGTATGTGTGTTTTTTAACATTTTTTTTCACTTTCTTTGTGAAATGGTAGGGGTACCCCCTTACCATTTCAAACGGGGGGGTGGGATCTGGGGGTCCCCTTGTTAAAGGGGGCTTCCAGGATCTGATAAGCCCCAGCCCGCAGACTCCCACAACCACTGGCCAGGGTTGTGCGGATGAGGCCCCGGTCCTCATCAACATGGGGACAAGGTGCTTTGGGGGGGACCCCAAAGCATCCTCCCAGAGGGGGGATGGGAGGAGCCGCTGACACGTAGCAGCCGCCGGAGCGGCGTGCGTCCTCTTCCCTCGTCGTCCCCGCCTCCCGCCTTCCGTGTCGACCGCACCGCCCGCCTGCCATCAGCTGTTCGCCTGTACGAGACAGAGCGGACGCCCCAGGTGAAGACAGCACAGAGAGAGCGAGCAGAGCGAGCGTTCCCTTGTGAAGCAGGGACACAGCGGTAGGACGGCAGCAATGTGCGGAGCCCTGTGCCCCCCCCCCCTCTCCACTGAGCCGACCTGACTCCACGGACATCTTTACCCCCCCTCACGCGCAGGTAAGGTCTCGGATCAGATAACAGTGACAGAGCAGAGGAGCAGCGGAGCGGTGAGGTGAGCAAGTAATCTGGATGAAAGAAGGGGGAATGGACAGTTGATCTCTTATATATCGCTACACACTAAAACTGACTGAAAGTACCGATGAAAATGGCTTCTTTTTTTTTTAAAGTGATAAGGCGAATAGTTATAACCCTCCTAATGAATGCTATCAGTGTGACGCTCACTACCAGACCACTGGATTGCTATTAATCTTGTCTGATCAGTTGGATATAAACCCTGTAGGACGAGAAGTTGTGTGAGGTGGATGGATATATGAAGGGCAGACAAACAGCCATGCAGTGTGGAGTTTTCTCTCTCTTTTGCATACATTTCTCATACAGAGGCATAAAGTAGTGAGGACGGTTAGCGCTCGCTTGCGACTATCTTCCCCCTTGCCTACTCGACAGTGGACCGGCAGGCAGACACAGGTGGTAAATGCTGGTATTGACGCGGGAACTGAACTACGCCATATACCTGTGACAAAAAGGGAAGCCCACTGCCCATCTGCTGTCGCCTGTTGGCAGACTGGCATAAGGGGGAAGAACTACATCATTGTGCGCCCCCCACTTCGTGAAAGAAGGAACGGGGAAGGGGAAGAAAGGAAAAAAAAAAAAAAAAACTCCCACGCAAAATAATTCTCTTCAGCACCTCTCCCTAATTGATAGAAGTGCCCCGCTCCTAGAAAGTGATGTAAGCAACCGGTACCCCACAAAGAGTTACAGGAAAAGGAAAAGGACCTTGGCCCTGAAAAAGGCCTTGAGTCTCTGGAGCTGACCCACTACAAAAGGAGTATGCGGGGGAAAATGAATAAAAGGGGAGGGGCGGGACCTACTAGTCCTGGGGGGATACAACGATATCTGGTGGGGGAAACAAGTACGACGGAAAACAGCCAGGAAACCCCCAGCCAGAAGACACTAAGAAAATCAGGCGCGGGCATCAGTAAAACTATGGAGATGGGAGAGGGGCGGGGAGCGGAAAAACCTAAGGACTTATGCTCAACTCGCACTAGGATGGGGGGGGTTAGCTCCCGAGAAGAAGATAAGGTCAAAAGAAGGGAAGAACTGGGGAGAAAAGGAGAGGCCCCTCCCCAACCCGAAACTCAACCTGAAACTCAATTTGACATAGAAGGAGACCCAGTGCTGGCGGAGCCACAAGCGACCTTGGGCATGTTGAAAGAGATATTTACAGAGGCATTGACTAAAGTAGAAACTTCACTTAAATCCGATATAGCTGGGATAAGGGCGGACATTGGTCTAGTACTAGGCAGGGTCGAGGAAATGGAGGAAAGAATGAATGGGTATGAACAGAAACTGAGGGACCTAAGCGAACAAGTGAAATCAGCCCAAAAAATAAATAGGACAATCCTATATAAAATCGAGGATCAGGAAAACCGCGGAAGAAGGAAAAACTTAAGGATAAAAGGTTTGGAAGAAAAATTTAAAAATGAAGAACTTCCTAAAGTGATGCGGGACCTGTTTAATCCTATCCTAGGAAGAGCGGAGGATGAAATATTAAAAATAGATAGAGTGCACCGAGTCTTGGGTTATCGGCCCCAAGCCACAGGAAAACCAAGAGATGTAATAATCAGATTTCATTTCTATGAGGAAAAGGCGCTAGTACTGGGGAATATCCGAAGGAAGGACAAGATTATGTTCCAGGAATCGGAGATACAGATATTCTCAGATCTGGCGGGGGAAACATTGAGGAGAAGAAGGCTCCTTAAACCCCTGACAGATCTGATGAGGTCATTAAACGTTCCCTATCAATGGGGATTTCCAGCATGTCTTAGGGGAAGGAGAGACGGCCGCACTGCAGTATTAAGGTTCCCAGAGGACTTAACGGACTTTTGTAATAGGCTAGAAATCCCTCCACCACCAATTCCAGGATGGGAGGAGGGGGGGGGGGGGAACAACGGAAATAGTGGGGCTATGCAGTGGTCCAGGGTCGGGGATAGGGGGGGGAGAGACGGGGTATAATCACCATCATTGGGGAGCGGGGGGTGGGGGCGGGAGGTGGGGGGGAGGGCGCGGGTGCTTCGATAGGCTGTGATTGAGGCGGCCCTCCCAAAGAAAGCTAGGCGGGCAAAAAGGTGACCTACGGGTCACCGGGACACCTATGCGAGGAACAAAAATGGAATTTGTTCACTCCTCTGAAGGGAGGAGGGGGGGAGGGGGATGGGGGAGGGTTAGGGAGGGAGGGGGTTGGGTAGCGGGTGGGAGGAAGGGGGGGGTGGGATGGGGGGCAATCTCTCTCTCAAATAGGGGACATGTACTCTCTCTCGCGCTCTCTCGTCTCCCCCTCCTCTCGCTCCCCGCGTCGACCCCCGGCGGGGGGCGGGGGGTGGGGGGAGGGGAGGAGGATGAGTAAGATATGACAAGGTTGAATTTGATAACATACAATGTGAGGGGTATAAGCACTCCCCAAAAAAAGTTTAGAGTAAACAAGGAGCTAGAATTATATGGGGCGAATGTGATCTGTCTGCAGGAAACGCATATGTCACACGAGACCAGAGGGGGACTGACATCTTGGAAGTTCCCTACATGGTTCTATGGCGACTCTACTACATGCTACGCGAGGGGGGTAGCAATAGGATTCGAGAGGAGTGTCAGGTTTGAAGTTGAGAAACAAATGGCCGATCCGGAAGGGAGATTTTTGTTCATAAGGGGAAGAATCTTGGATGGAGTATACACTTTTGCGAACATATATGCCCCAAATAGGGACCCAGATAAATTCCTAAGGAAGGCCCTGGATTTATTGGCAGAGTTCAGAAAAGGTAAATTGATAGTGGCGGGGGATCTGAATATGTGCCTCGACCCTCGGGTGGACTCTTCTGCGGGGTCCCCCCGATGGTCGGGGCTTAGATATAAAAAGATAAAGGCTACGCTTTTAGAATTTCAGCTGGTCGACGCTTGGAGGATTAAACATCCAAATAGCAGAGACTATACCTTCTACTCATCGGTGCATGGGACATTTACACGAATCGACTATGTACTGATTGAACATCAAATGCTCCCAGCACTCAAAGATATAGTAATAAAACCTATCTCCCTATCTGACCATGCCCCAGTTATGGTACAGCTGGAGCTAGCAACAGACCAGGCCAAAAGAGAGACATGGAGATTAAATGAAGCGCTAATTCAGGACCTAGAGACTAGAAGTAGGATTGAAACAGAGCTGGAAGAGTTCTTTATAAGAAATGACTCCCCAGAGGTTACGAGGGGTACGATATGGGAGACCCACAAAGCATTTATAAGAGGAATTTTAATAAGCATCGGGACAGGGAAAAAGAGGGAAACAGGGAAAAGGTTACAAGAGTTAAATAAGGAGATTTGGGAATTGGAGCAACGAACAAGACCAAAGGGGATCCCAGAGAGAGTAGAACTAAAAGATAAGAAGCTAGAATTAGAAGGACTCATGGAGAAGGAAAGGGTGCGAGTCAATCACTGGGCAGAGAGTATAAGATACCAGGAGGGGAATAAATCTGGGAAATGGTTAGCAAGAGTAGTGCGGGAGAGAAGAAATGTCTCCTTCATATCAAAAATAAAAAATGAAAAGGGGGAAATGAAGCATTCCACTCCCGAAATTGCAGCGGTCTTCCATGGTTATTATAGCCAGCTATATAAGGTAGGACAGGGAAAGGAGAAAAGCAGGAATAAAAAAGATACTATCGAGTACCTAACAGGAATAGAGTTCCCTACAGTTCCAGAGGATGAGTTAGAGAGGTTAGACGCCCCGGTAACGGTAGACGAGGTGGTGCGGGCAATAAGGGGGATGGCAATCGGGAAGAGTCCAGGCCCGGATGGGTTTCCAATCCTTTATTATAAAAAGTTTGAAAAAATATTGGCGCCCAAACTATGCGAGTATATGAACGCAGTCGCAGAAGGGGAAGAACTTAGGGAAGAAGCACTGATGGCTTACATAACTTTGATATTAAAGGAGGGGAAGGACCCAACAACCCCGGGGAGTTATAGACCGATCTCTCTTCTGAATACAGATGTGAAGATATTTTCAAAAGTAATAGCAGAAAGGCTAAAACCATTACTACCCCAATGGGTCCATAGCGATCAAACGGGGTTTGTCATGGGAAGGGAGGGTAGAGATAACTGCCTTAAAACCCTCATGTTGATCCACGGAGTGGAAAGCAGCGGATCCCCAGTCGCCCTGTTATCAGTGGACGCTGAAAAAGCATTTGACAGGGTCGACTGGGGCTTCATGTTCGAGACCTTAGGGCATCTGGGATTAAAAGAAAAAACATTGCGATGGATAAAAGCATTTTACTCCCACCCGACGGCAAAAATAAAAATTAACGGTAACCTTTCCCCAGTAGTAAAGCTATATAATGGAACCAGACAGGGGTGTCCTTTGTCCCCAATGCTGTTTGTTCTGGCCTTGGAACCCTTGTTGGTCTCGATTAGGAAAAATGAAGATATAAGGGGAGTGAGAATTGGTAGAGAAGAGTATAAGGTGTCTGCGTATGCAGATGACATATTATTTTATGCCTCAGAACTCAGGGTGACTCTCCCAAATATAATTAAGGAGATCCATAGATATGGGAGGTTGACAAATTTTAAGATCAACATATCAAAAACCGAAATTCTGAACATAACAGTACCTAAAAAAGAACAAGAGGAACTCCAGAGCTCTTTCCCCTTCATTTGGTGTAGGGAGGAGCTGAGTTATCTGGGGGTAAGAATTACGCCCACATTGTCATCCGTATACGCGGCCAATTATACATATATATTAAATAAGGTTAAAGAATGTTTTAAAAGTATGAGATATAAACCCTTGTCATTAATAGGGAGAGTAAATGCGTTAAAAATGTTCATTTTGCCAAAATTAACATATATGTTCCAAATGATCCCAATAAAAGTTCCGCAGGAGTTCTTCACGAAACTTAAAACTCTAACTTTAAAATACATATGGGGACGTAGGAATCCCAGGATCTCTTATGCGACTCTGGAAAGGGGGAAAGTAGGAGGAGGATTAGCAGCCCCAAACTTTAGAAGATACTATCAGGCAGCAGTAATCTCACGAGTGGTGGATTGGGTGTATGATAAAGGGGATAAAGGGTGGGTAAATATAGAGAAAATACAAAGTGGAGTTAATCTAGGAAAGAGGATCTGGATACCAAGGGATTTTCGCGATTTGGGGAGGAGCACTAATCCACTAACTACTAATTTGTTTAAAACATGGGATAAAGTGGGCAAATCAAATCACTGGCAGTACAACTCACCTTTAATTTCTTTATTAGACACAAGTTTTTTTAAACCAGGGAAGGAGGAATTTGTTTACTTCACTAGATGGGCAAAAAAAGATGATATTTTACTGAAAGATGTGATGAACGGGGACAGATTTTGCACTTTAGGAGAAATAAGACAAAGATGGGGAAGTAGGAATTTAGATAGCTGGAGATATGCACAAATTAAACACTTTGTTCAGACTTTGCCTAAGCCACTCCGAGGGACAGGAGATCTCAGACCAATGGAGAGAATGCTCTCGGATTCGAGCTGCAAGAAAAAAAGTATGTCCAAAATCTATAAAATCTTACAGGAGGAAGAGGACCCAGGGGAACCACTATACCTGAAAAAATGGGAAGAAGAGTTGGGCACCGTGGGGGATAAGGAACGTAGAAAGAAGATCTTAAGAATAGCAGGTACAATATCTAGGGACAATATGTCATTAGAAATGTCATTTAAATTAATGGCAAGATGGTATGTTGTCCCACAAAGAGCCCATAAGAGGAGAGCAGGTATATCAGCACTATGTTGGCGGGGCTGCGATAAGGTGGGAACCTTTGCACACATATGGTGGGAGTGTGGAAAGATTGGCCCATACTGGGAGAAAATTATAGAAAATATTTTCCGAATAACAGGGGAAGAGGTAAAGAAGGAACCATGGACATGCCTGTTTCACGACACTGACAAAACACTGGGGGAATATAAAAACTCATTGACCCCCCACTTACTGATTGCAGCAAAAAGCCTGATCCCAAAGAGATGGGGCACTCCCGAACCCCCATCTATGAGGGAATGGTTAGGCAAAATAGAGTGGGTAAGATCAATGGAGGAATCAATATCTAGAAGAGGGGACCAAGTGGAATCCTACCTCAGTAAGTGGGAAAAATGGCTGGAGTATAAAAAAACAAGGGAATATCTCAGAATGAGTGGATCCGAGGGGAAATGAGGGGGGGAGCGCGGGGGAGAGTTGGAGAGAGAGAGAGGGGAGGGAGGGAGCGGGTCTGGGAGGGGGGCCGGGGATAGATACGAAAATGGAATGGGTAGTATATTTTTTTTTTTTGTAATATACTTCTTCTTTGAAACCTTAATAAAATAAACAAAGAATTAAACAGAGGAAGTGTTAAAAAAAAAAAAAAAAAAAGGGATCTGCATGTGATGTGAAAATAGCACTGCCAATAGGCAAAATGGTGGCGATAAGAAGAAGGAACTAAGGTAACAAGGGCGCAAAGTTGGCCACAATTTGATGAAGAGAGACCATGGCGTGCTGTATACTGATGCAAAAAAAAAAAAAAAAAAAAAAAAAAAAAAAGCATCCTCCCAAATTTGAGGGCATGTGGCCTGGTATGGTTCAGGAGGGGGGGCGCTCTCTCGCCCCCCTCTTTTCCTACGGCCTGCCAGGTTGTACTGCTCGGATAAAGGGTCTGGTATGGATTTTTGGAGGGAACTCCACATAATTTTTTTTTATTTGACGTGGGGTTCCTTCCTAATATCCATACCAGACCTGAAGGGCCTGGTAATTGAATTTGGGGGAACCCCACGCTTTTTTTTTATCAATGACTTTCAATGACTGTTATCTGTATTACGGGGAGCTGACAATTCATTATAGACGCGAGTGCTTTTAAATTACCTTTTTTCCTTTACAGGCATACTATAGACACCCCCCAGGTACAAAATTTAAAGGAATGTTAAACTTTTATTGTTTCATTTTAAGCATTATTAAAATCACTACTCCCAGAAAAACTACAATTTTTAAAACTTTTTTTTGCATCGATACATGTCCCCTGGGGCAGGACCCAGGTCCCTAAACACTTTTTATGACAATAACTTGCATATAAGCCTTTAAAATTAGCACTTTAAATTTCTCCTATAGACTTGTACAGGGTGTTCCACAGCTTTTCGAATTTGCCACGAACACCCCAAATTGTTCGCTGTTCAGTGAACAAGCGTACAGGCAATGTTCGAGTCGAGTATGAGTTTGACTCAAACTCGAAGCTCATCCCTAGTTTACACACACAGATCCCGGTTCTCGCTCTGTCACGAGTGATCGCGGGGCACGAGCATCGGCTCTGGGGACATGCTGTGGGCACACGTGCGCCTGCTACAGCATCTTAAAGAGCCGACGTGATAGCTTGCGCAGGGGAGCCAACCTGCCACAGTACAGCTGTGGCGGCTGGTTGGGAAGCGGGAAGCGGTTAAAGGAGAATTGTACAAATATATATATATATATATATATATATATATATATATATATATAAAACCACAAGTGCTTTTTTACCACTACTATTCCTTTATATTGGCTTTTAGAATTAATAAGAAATTGGTTTATGACTGTAAAATGCTTTTTGAAAAATAGTGCATTTTATATAAAATGATATAGATCAGACCAAAATGAGGGACAAATGAGGAGGAAAGAGGGACAGAGGGACATTGTTCCGATTCAGGTACAGTCCCCTTAAAATCAGGGACAGTTGGGAGCTGTGAATTTGTTCAAGAACACACAGCACAGTGGGCATAATTGAGTACTGGCTAAGGAGGAAGAGGGCGGAGAGTGAGTAGTCACTATTCGTGCCACTGGGAGGAAGGAGGTAGAATATAGGAGAGACATTCATCAGCGTGTCTTGCCTGTAGTTTGCCTAAGAAATAGGCATTTTGGTGGCTACACTCCAAGCTCCATGTAGGCAGCTGATCATCAGAAAGTGTTAAGTCATAATTCTTTTTTTTTTTGGATTCCTTCTTAAAATGTCAGAATCACTTATACTAATCAGCCACCTTCATGGTCAGCTACATAACCTCCTTTATATTCTGGGGTTGAAAGTTGACCTTCAGTAATTTTTCATCTTTCTATCTATTAAATCTTCTGCTCTTATTAGTTTAACTCCAGTAAATACCTTATACAGCCCACTTCCTGTTTGTCTGGTAATTAGCCTAGGCTTATGACCTCATGCACAACTCTCCTTCTCACTCTCGTGAGAGTTTGCCAGAAAGGGAGAGGGGATGAGTCACAAGAGGGCCAATGAGAGCTGCCGGGCTGCAGAGCTGGAGGTGTGCCTCTGTGTGTCTGTTTAAATCCAGTAAGTGAACAGGCAGCAGCTTCAGCTGCCCACTGTTTAAATGGTTGCAGCCAGACTCTGTGGAGGGAGATTTCTGCAGCATATTTGGCAATTACAGAATCACAGTATATATAAAATAATATGCAAAGTGGTTGGAGGGAAGCTTCAGGATGGCAAAGATGTTTTTATTACAAAAATATGTGAGCAGACTGCAGTTCCTCTTTAAGCAGAATTTTGGCCAACCCATAGACAGATTGGAGATGGCTTAGATACTTTAACATCTTATTGCTGCTTGAGTATACTGCTACAAGGACCGTTTGCTGTCCCTGAAACAGGGCATTAAATATTGAAAAGGCGATGGGGACTTTTGACAAATATTAGAATAGGTGAATTCATTGGGAGATTTTTTTTTTCTGTGGTACCAACTTCTTTGATGACAGTTTTTAGTGGTTGAGTCAACCCCACTTTCAGCCAATAACACAGCAGTAAAACCCTGACATATCCAAAACTTTTAAAAACAACAGTTTAACGCTAACTGGGCACATGGGTTGACCTGGGACTGAGGTACATTTTAACCCAGCTACATAATGCCGATAAAAACTTTTTTATTATAAATTATTTGATTACTTCTATTAAAAACTTTTATGAAAGAAATCCTTTAGTGGAGTACAATTTAAAAAATGCCTAAACAATAAAAAGAAATAAACAAATCCAGACGTTTAAAAACAAATTAATCTGTCTTTATTTCCATTATAGGGCTGAGAGATGGCTGAAGCCGCAATGTGTCTTTGACCTCTTTATGATCAAGGGTTGATTGACTTTCAGACAGTATGCAAAGAAATCTATAATGTGTAAAACATATCCTTGACATGTGCAGCACTGCAAGATATTAATCATTCATTAACCACACAGGCCAAACGATCTCTAATTGGAATATATTCCCTGCACGTAGAAGTTGTCAAAGGATTTTCTTGACTGATGTTAGCTACAACTTTTAACTTTTAGCTTGCATTTAATAGAAATTTTGAGGTTAAAGGGGGATTTTTTACAGCAGTTGTTAGGATTATTCTCATATATTTTATATTGCAACTTAAAAGAACTTTTACATTTATCACTAAGCCTGCAGCATAAAAGGGAACGTGTAATCCAATAAGGGCTCATTCACACGGGTGTCTAAAACACCACATTTAGAGGCATACAGCATATAGTTGCATAAGCCTCTAAATTCAGCATGATAGGAATACATGGCGCTAAACACTGCGTCTAAAAATGAAATTATGTGCTGCATTTAGCAGAGTGCAAAAAAGCAGAGAGCTGTAGATTATAAGCATGCATGCATGAAAATTCAAGTACGCACATAAAGCCATATACACGTATGCACAGAAATGCTGTAGGCATCTAACCCTGTGCATTTTAGGTGCATATTTTAAGCAGGATCTTTTGTTAGCTCTGCTAGCAAGAACATATGTTCCATGCAGGAAACCCGCATATGCCTGTGTGAATGAACCTTTAAGGCTACTTTCACACTGAGGCAGTTTTCAGGCGTTTTAGCACTAAAAATTGCGTCTGTAAAGCGCCTGAAAACTGCCTCTCATGCCACTCCAGTGTGAAAGCCTGAGTGCTTTCACACTGGGGCAGTGCACCTGTGGGACAGGAAAAAAAATCCTGCAAGCAACATCTTTGGGGAGGTTTGGGAGCGCTGTATACAGTGCTCCTAAACTGCCCCTACCTACTGGAATGAATGGGCAGCGCTTCCGAAACTCCTGAAAAGCGAATCAGAAGAGTAGCAACACAGGCTCTATTAACCCCTTCTTTGGCCGCTAGTGGAGGTTAAAAGTGCCCCACTAGAGGCCGAAAAGCACCAGTAAAGCGTCACTAGTGGAGCTTTAGTGCTAACGGACTCGCCACCCCAGTGTGAGATGTAACATAAGTGTCAAACATACAGTCCTCACTTCACATACAGGATCATTTAATATAGTATTGTAAACAACTGCATTTAGACCAGAATGAAAAAAAGTAATTCCAAATCCCTTAATTTCATTTTTATATATACCGTTCATGTTACGTTTTTTCACTTGCTCTGTTTCGCATGTTTGGTGGGTGGAGCAAGTAGGAAACCTCTGAAGCATCCTGCAGATGTCACTGCAAGACGTTTTCCCATGCTTGTCCATAATTAAGGCTGTTGCAGTAACATGGTTTGATTGAATTACATGGGGCAGAGGGTAGAAGGAGCAGAAGTCATTATAAAAGTTGGAGCTGTCTCGAAATTGACAAAAATTGTCATGCGTGGTAGCTTGAAGAGAAGAAATGCAGAAGTCATTTGCTTCCCAATGGGCAGCAGGCAAAGCATATGCACTAAAAGTGGCAATGCAACAGCCAGAGGATCGGCAATGATGTGTTGTCACTAACTGGGAAAGTGCATGGAAATGGCAGGACCATTACAAAAAGCGAACATAACCGTGACATATGTATCTAAATCCAAAACTTTCTTTGCTTATGATTGCATGGGGCTAGAATAAACGTCTTGTTTCTATTGCTGTTTGTGTCCCTGATAGGGATATTTACTCTCACTAGGTGTCCTACTGACCACTGTTACAGCAACAAAAAGTGGTGCAAAAATCAGTTGTGATCAAATGATGAGCTGTCACTAAAAAGGTAACGGTTTCTAGTGTTTCAGTGACAAGAGTCTAATGCCACGTACAAACGATCGGAATTCTCATTGGAAAAAGCTCTTATGGTTTTCCAGACGAAATTTCAACAGAATTCAGCTCAAGCCATCTTGCCTACCCATGGTCACACCAAATTCCGATAGTTTATAATGTGGTGACGTACAACGCATATGACAGGACTAGAAAAAGGAAGTTCAATAGCCAGTAGCCAATAGCTTCTGTCTCGTAGTTGAATCTAAGCATGCATGATTTTTGGCATGTCGAATTGCATACACATGATCGGAATTTCCGTCGGGAAAATTGAGAACATGCTATCATAGGACTTCCTATCACAATTTGGATTAGCAGCAAATATGGGAAGTGTTATCATAATGGGGGATTTTAATTATCCAGACACAGACTGGGCAGAAAGGAACCACGCATTCGTCTAAGGCTTTTCAGTTCCTAAATTCCTAATTTCATGGGTCAGATGGTAGACGCACAAACTAAACATAAAGCGTTACTGGATCCACTGATTACCAACAATACAGAACTGATCACGAATGTGAAAATATGGGGCAATTTAGGAAACAGCAATCACAGGTCAAGTGGCTTCAGTATAAATCACACAAATAGGAAACATAAGGGGAACACAAAGACACTGAATTTCAAAAGAGCCAATTTCCAAAAACTACGAACCTTGCTAGAAGATATAAATTGGGATAAAATCTTAGGAACAAGGAGCACAGAGGAGAGATGGGTTTGCTTTAAGAGCTTATTACATAAGGGCATTAGCCAGTGCATTCCAATGGGTAATAAATTTAAAAGAGCGAACAAAAGTCCTGGATGGCTTAACTCCAATGTAATAATGCATATAAAAGAAAAAGAGAAGGCCTTCAAAAAATACAAAGTGGAAGGATCCTCATCAGCATTCAAACTTTATAAAGAATGCAACAAGAAATGTAAGGGTGCAATTAGGACGGCTAAGATAGAGCACGAAAGACACCTAGTGGAGGACAAAAAAAATAATCCCAAGAAATTCTTTACCACTTCCCGACCGGCGCACGCCAATGTACGTTGGCAGAATGGCACAGGCAGGCATACAGGTACGTCCAGTTTTGCTGCCTTGTCATCGTGAGTGCGTCACCGGCGGTGCGCTCGTGTGCCGGTCGGGACCCCCGTGAGTCCGGTCGCGGTTCCCGTGGACTCGATCGCCGCGGGCATACCCGTGATCATCTCACGGGGCGGCTGAACGAGAAGATGCCGTTGTAAACAGCCTCTCCCCGTTCTGCCTAGCAACAAGTGACGCTGATCTCTGCTGCATGTGATTGGAGCAGAGATCAGTGTTCACTAAAACAAAGCCCAGCCCCCCACAGTTAGTAACACACCCCTAGGAACACTTAACCCCCTACACTGCCACCCACTGGTTAACCTCTTCACTGCCAGTGTCATTTACACAGGAATCACTGCATTTGTATAGCAGTGATTGCTGTATAAATGACAATGGTCCCAAAAATGTGTCAAAAATGTCCGATGTGTCCACCATAATGTCACAGTCATAATAAAAATCGCTGATCGCCGGCATTACTAGTAAAAAAATTTTTTTATAAAAATGCCATAAAACGATCCCCTATTTTGTAAATGCTATAACTTTTGTGCAAACCAATCAATAATCGCTTATTGCTATTTTTTTTACCAAAAATATGTAGAAGTATATGTATCAGCCTAAACTGAGGGAAAAAAATGTTTTTTTATATATTTTTGGGGGATAGTTATTATAACAAAAAGTAAAAAATAATGAATTTTTTTCAAAATTGACGCTCTATTTTTGTTTATAGCGCAAAAAATAAAAAACGCAGGGGTGATCAAATACCACCAAAAGAAAGCTCTATTTGTGGGAAAAAAAGAACGTCAATTTTGTTTGGGAATCACGTTGCACGACCGCGCAATTGTCAGTTAAAGTGACGCAGTGCTGAATTGGTGGTCTGGTCTTAAGCCAGCAAAATGGTCCGGTCTGAAAGTGGTTAAGTAGGCAAACAGTAAAAAAGGGAGGACAGACCATATTGGTCCAACAAATAATGAGGAAGGACATCTGGTTACAAAGGATGGGGAAATGGCGAAGGTATCAAATTTTTTCTTCTCCTCAGTCTTCACGAGGGAATCGGGGAGCTTCAGTAACCAAAACTGCATAGTTTATCCTCGTTATACATCACAGGAAGACCCTCATGGCTAACAGAATTAGAATTAGACTTGGGTAACTTAACATTAATAAATCACAGGAACAGGATGGCTTGTACCCGAGGGTACTTAGGGAACTCAGTCAAGTAATTGCCAGACCATTGTTCCTAATTTTTACTGACAGTCTACTGACTGGAATGGTACCAGTGGATTGGAGAAAAGCCAATGTAGCACCAATATTTAAAAAGGGTCCAAAATACATACCTGGGAATCACAGACCAGTTAGCCTAACATCAATAGTGTGCAAGCTCTTGGAGGGGATGATAAGGGACCATATTTAAGATTTTAGTAACGAAAATGGTATCATTAACAGTAATCAGCATGGATTCATGAAGAATCGTTCTTACCAAACCAATCTACTGATTAACCAATTAACCTTCTATGAGGAGGGGAGTTGCTATCTAGATAAAGGAAGGCCCATAGACTTGGCGTATCTGGATTTTGCAAAAACATTTGACACAGTTCCCCATAAAAACTTACTGTACAAAATAAGGTCTGTTGGCATGGACCATGAGTACATGGATTGAAAACAAGACATGTGTCCACTCATAAAAATTTGAAGAAAAGAGGTTTCACCTTAAACTACATAGAGGGTTCTTTACTGTATGAGCGGCAAGGATGTGGAAGTCCCTTCCACAGGCAGTGGTCTCAGTGGGGGCACCAATAGTTAAAAAAAAAACTATTAAATAAGCAACTGAACAACTGCAACATACAGGGATATACAGTGTAATACTGACATATAATCACACACATTGGTTGACTTGATGAACTTGTGTCTTTTTTCGCTCTCACCTACTATGTAACTATGTAACTAAAGTGTTTATAAATTACAATACTTCCATTCATGGCAATCGGTAAAGGTCTGCCGTGTATGCTTCCACCATCTAAAAATGTATGTCCCCATCAGTCACAACTGTACATTTTAATACTTATTTACACAAGTTACTAGTTTCTGGAGCAAACAAGGAAATATATGATAAATAAAATTTTCCCCATGCAGTGGAAGTCATTAAAAATTATGACATGCAAAACAATTAATACGTTTCATTAAAATGATCAAAGCCATGCCCATTGTAAGGCGTGCCTGCACATTCCAATATTTGCACCGTTAATGTTACATTCTATTCAAAACACTGAAAATTAAACCTTAAGATGCACAGATAGTGCACAACCTAGTACTTAATTTGGATGTAAACCCACTCGCATCCTTTCTAAACTACTGCCATAGTGGTTAACTATAAGGATATACATGCCTCCTGCATGTATCCTTACCTGTCAAATGTCTCCCCCATGTCTGTTATGAGACCTGAAAAACAGCAGATTCTGTAGGTGGGTCTGTTATCCAGAGCTCAGTGGGTGGAGTCGTGATGTCAGTAGACTCCCCGCCCACCTTTACGCTTTTTCTCGTAAAACAATTTTCATCTCTAACCTTTCCTTCTAAAGCTTTCATAATATTATCATATATATCTAATTTATTCAGAATTGTTCACACAAAATAGTCTTGTAGAGGCCTGTAACATTCTAGAAAATAAACTTTTTTGCAAAATCTGCTGGGCTACAAATACATTTCCAGCACCAATGATGTTATGAAGTTGTAAATTGCAAAGTACAGGCAGCAATCCAGGAGGTGGCAATTCACAAGATTTAAATATTTGCCACCCAGAATTTTTTTTTTTCCTGGAGTTCCCCTTTAAGATAGGAAAGGAGAGGGAGTGGGATAATATTCCAACTAGTAAGGAATGAGTAGAGCAAGAATGAATCCAGGGAGTGGAGAAGAGTAGGGATTGATCCAGAGAGTAGATGAAGAAGGCAAAACAATGAGGAGGGGTAAGAATATGAGCCAAAAGGAGCAGGAGAAGGATGTATGGGTATTCCCCAGTGATACAGAAAAAGAAAGGCAGGAATATACTTATCTTCCATTATGTGTAGGACCAGGAGTATGACTATAGAAAACTATTCGTTGGCTTATGCCATTTTTGTTGTATTGCAGTAATGCAACAAATCAGAATATCTGCCTACAACAGTACAGATGTGATATTTTATTTAAAAACATGCTAAATTGTCAGTGCACACATGTATGCATATTAGGCAAAAAATTCCATAAATGTAATGTGTTCAAGAGTTTACATCAGAAGAACCACAAAGCCAGTAAAAAGGGTGGCCAGCAGTTTCATATAGCTGGCATCCAACATGACACAATCTTTGAGCAGACACTACCTGCAGAGTATTCCTTGCAAAACAGTAGGACCTTCTATATGTAAGAATACTTGGAATGCAAAAATAGTCTATGTTCTAATCTAAACTAAGGCAGTACAGGGACCAAATGTAAAAATATTTTTTCTCTTTACAAAGTTGTTAAAATATATCATTGTGAAAACACATGTTATTTTACCTATCCAGAAGAATGTCCATATGGGGTTAACTGCATCAACTTAACTTAGCCAATGTATTTTTTTTTTTCTTGTAATATAAAATAATGTAGAGGAGGAACCCAATTTCTGTAGAAAGCATCACCTCTAGCCAGGATCACACAAATGCACATAAAGGCCATTGTATATGCTGTTGCTCTAATGTTCAAATAACATTCAAGGCAATGTAAGCATCTGAATGTGAAGGTCATGGAGTGCTTTTCAAGCTCTTAAGTTCCCTGGAACACTAGACTGCTCATTGGCGAATAGCTCAGGCAGATTGATTTTCCATGGTGTCTACATTGGGCAGCTCCGGCTCTTGAAGGTTCCCAACAGTATTGTCAGTACCACTCAGCTGCCTGACTACGAGCTGGCTGTGGCGAGCAACTGAGAGCCCAAACCAGTTGCACCCGCCCTTTCTCCACCCTGGTGTGCCAGTGAGCGCTGGAGAGGCAGTGTGGAAAGCAGTGGCTAACAGTCACTGCTCTCCAATCCAACAAGACAGTGCTCAGTAACCATGCGATCATTCCAGTGTCTGGCTTAGAGCAGATGTGGGACAACTGCAGCAACAGACCAATGCTGCAGCATAGACGTGAGTATAGAGGCTTTTTTTCTTTTAAATGCCCCAAACTTCTCCTTTTAATTGTGAAAAATAACAGAATCAATAGGAAATGTTTCAACTCCGTAAGATAAATGCCAATGTAGTTGAAGAGTGTCAAACACTGTGCTGCCTATATATAAAATAATTTTCTTCAAATCATTGCATTTTTTTTACCAATCCTTTAAAAAAAAAAAAACTGGCATTACTTGCCTTTAACAAAGTTTTAGATTGTTCAGGTTTAGATTGTTAAGAAAGAAATGCTAGTGACACAAATGAAAAGTATATCTATACAACATTATTTAGCATTCTAAATGTTTGGATACACAATTTTAGCATTTATGGAGGCAATAACTTTGATCAAAATTTGATTAGTAAGATACACTTAACTTACATGGTCAATGTCTATAAATAAATACTTTCAAGGTCTGTGCTACCTAATCCTACTTTTTTCTTGGGGCCTTTAGCACAGAATTATATAATAAGGATAGTCTACATGCACATACAGTACATCACCCTTTCTACCCTCATTTGGAAAATTACTGTAGATTTTATATCTTCCAAATAAAACTATGATTAATCACAAATACATATAATTTATACAATAAGAGCATTGATGTGGACACAGAAACTCACAAGCCTTTTTTCAGAAGCAAATGCTTCATTGCCTATATTTATCACAAATGTTTCTGCAAATTTAAAGCCCAACTGCAATTCCAGAAATAAAATATACAGTTGGATAGACATTGCACTTACAACCTCTATTTACATTGGTCCAGAGATCACAATTTCATTTGCTGTAGTTCTGAATAATGTGTAAATATGACTGTGCAATCCAGTAGACACCAGTTAGACCTAGTGCTCTTAGAAATCAACAATAATCAGTAAAGATCCTGGTCAGACACACCCCCCCTCTGTCTCTTCATCATAGGTCTGTATGAGGACACTTCACTAAGGGGTGTGTCTGTTACTCAGCTCTACTAGTATAGAACACGTGGGAGCAATGAGCAGTATTGCCAAGCAAAAGTCAACCACAAATCGTAACACATGGGGGTACAGGATATAAAGAGATACAATGTTGTAAGTCTATAATTGAGTTTTAATACTTCTCTAAATTGGTCTAATACTATATATATATATATATATATATATATATATATATATATATATATATATATATATATATATATTTTTTTTTTATATATGGCCCATATTTCATCAATCGTTTTGATCTATTTCTTCGAATCAATTACACATTTCTAAATGTCCATACATACTTCTATGCTGTTAATTCCAAAATCCAGCTTTATAAAACTGTAAAAGGAGCACAGGGGTACTACTAGCTCAATGCGACCAGTCTACATGCTTTTTTATTTCTAGTACCTGCTTCATTTTGAATAGCATAAGTCATTGCAAATAGCAGCCCTGTAGATTTCTATTGCTGTGACCAATTCCATTATTAAAATCACAGAGATTAGAATTAGTAGAAGTGCATGGCCTAGAAACATTGAGCAAAGAGCATGCCTTTGCTTCAATTTTGGCAGAGCTGTATCTTGGCAAAGACAGCATGGAGGTAAGTATAATTAATACATTCTACTTACCTCCTGCTGTTTTTTCCAGAGATAATTCATGAAGCTCTCCATTAAAGTGACTCTGACACTACCTTAATTGTCCAGTATAAGGAAAACAAAAGACAGAGGTACCTGGTTTAATTTTTTATCAGTAACATTATATTTAAATGTGTAGTTAGTTTTAAACACAGGGGGATGGAATTGAGGTTTTTTTTTTCTTTTTCAGCAGTTTTTTTTTGCTACTTGCTCCTTTCTTGAGCCTTAGTGAACTGGGTTTAGTGACTTTAATGAAAATAAATAAATAAATAAAAAGGTAACAAGGAATGCGTACATTTCTGAAACGTGGAAGAGTTTTACTACTGTATTGAATCTGCCCATTAGACAAAATTAGACTAATGTCATCTATTCCCTAGAGATTTTGATGGTTATTATTTTGTTAAAGAAAATGTCGTGCTGTAGCCTCCTTTCACCTTTTAACAAACAAAAGGTTACAACTTATAATAATAGTCAGCAATTTGTGAAATTACATATAGCAAATAATCGGTGTTTATCTAATTTGTATGTCTGTTGCTTTTTCACTAACCTTTTTCATTAAAATTTTGTTTGAAAACATTGAATGTCAATGTACATTTGTACGAATATATTTATTCCTTAAAGGAACAAGACTTATAATGCATACAAGAAATCCAGTTTACCTAAACAGTTCTTCAAATTTTTATTCAGGTAGTGCTGTAATGCACAAGTCCCCTCTAATCCCTTTAGTTGGTAATATGGTGACCCTGGGACATGCCTACTGGTGATGTTGGTGCACCCACATTACTGCTTCTCACATACATAGTTAGTAAGGTTAAATAAAGACACAAGTCCATCCAGTTCAACCTGAGTGAGTGTCAACAATTGTCCCTATCCTTGTACATTGCACACTCACATCGGTCCCTACCCTCAAGGAGCCCATGATCCAAGGTCCCCATTCATATACTAGGGTCAATTTTGGACAGAAGCCAATTAACCTACCTGCATGTCTTTGGAGTGTGGGAGGAAACCAGAGTACCTGGAGGAAACCCACGCAGGCACAGGGAGAACATGCAAACTCCAGGCAGGTAGTGTCATGGTTGGGATTCAAACCATCGACCCTTCTTACTGCTAGGCGAGAGTGCTAACCACTACACCACTGTGCCGCCCAAAAAGCCTGGTGTTATAAAAAAGAAGCCCAGTATTGTATAGAGTTTCACAACCACCAATCAGATTCAGTTCTGCTTCTGAAATTTGGAATATAATTTGTCATGTGGAAATCAGCAAGGGTTAAAAAAATAAATAAATCCTACTGCCCTCCTACTGAGCCTGAAAGAATGTATGTCCTTTGGCAGTGGTTTCCTAAAAGCTCAGAATAATGTAAACTGTGAGAACATCCTTATTTAGTTGGAGCTGTAGTGTTACCTGGCTAAAATGTGTAGTTTACTTATCAATTTAACCTGTAGAAACTGCCATTTAAAAAAAAAAAATACATGTTTTTTTGTAAGAATATCTTTAGAAATAGGATGACAGTATTTTTTGCTAGCAATGTGTTTCAATGCATCAATTTCTAAAGCAACAGAAAATATCATAGACAATTATTATTTTTAGTATTATTTGATGTTGACTAGTCCAACTCTACTTTGGCAACTGACAAGCAAATATCCGATTGTTTTTACCTTTTATGCATCATACTTTAAAGCACTGTCCACATGCTTTTATGGCTATGAGAAGTTAAAAAGGGACAGACCATTTACTGATCATCTGCATTAATTTCTTGCTATGCTGGCCAAAACAGGCAGGAGAAAGGAAGTTTGTATGGCAATATAGAAGAGATAAGGGAATACCTAGTTACAGTATATGTACAGCTATCATTACTATTCAGTTCTGAACGAAGAAAGAGTAATTTGACACACATTCCAGTATTAAATACAAAGAATTACGAGAAATTAGGGGGCTTTAAAGGTGTGAGTAGACACAAATACATTTAAAAATCTTTAACGTTTATTTTACATTACATCGTTAAAATTCATCTGATAAAATGAATGGGTTCAAACACATATATCACATTTCATGTGAAAATTGATGCTTCCACTCGACATGTTTCTCCAAATTTATTACACAGCTTCTTCAGGAGTATATGCATCAAGCTAAATAGAACAGTAAAAGATTCATACAAATTTTATACTTTTTATACATAAACAAACTTTTTAATAATGCATACAAAATTGTTCCATTGTTTTATACAAAATTTAGGAAAAAATAAATAAAATAAATAAAACATTCCATGAAGAAGGCGTCTAATAAATTTGGCGAAACATGTCATGTGGAAGCATCAATTTTTTTTACATGAAATGTGATATCTGATTAATTTTATCAGATGAATTTTAACAATGTAAAGTGAAATAAATGTTGAAGATTTTTAAATATATTTGTGTCTACTTGCACCTTTAAAGTCCACTAATTTCTTGTAATTCGTTGTATATGTATAGTAGAAAAAAAAATTCAGGTTTGAATAAAGTAAGAAAAGCTTAAGGACTCCCATCAGTTTGTTTTTTACTGTCTGTGTCCAATTGGTGGTATTTTCCTTCACATTCTATCCCAAAGATGTAAAAGAAAGCGAGAAGGAATCTCTACAATGTAAGAGAAATTCTTCTCCTAGACAACTGCAACTATTACAGCGGTCGCCATTGGAAGGATATTGCAGGCTCTTGTTCTGGTAACAACTCTAAAATGTTGGATGTTCCATCACTTTCTGTATCAGTGACCAGGTTCATCAAGATAAATGTAGAATATAAACATCTCCAGTGGGGGCACAGCAATAAAATATGGGCAGAGGTTCTAACCGTTCCATAAAAATGGCTTTGGTTAAATAAACACTTCAAGGTCGCACAAGAACTGGTATGGCCTTTGTGGATAGATCTGCTGTCCCATAACTCGAAATAAATACCCATAGCTTGACACACAAATGAAGCCATGAAAAATGAGCTACATGCCTATATTTACTGAATACTAGCTGTTTAAAAAAAGAACTATATCGTGTCTCTCTCCCAAAGCTACATCATTCATCTTAAATTAATATTGCATTATAAGTACATGTTTGATGCACAGATTCATCGTTGAGCCACAGGAGAACAGCTTAGCATTAGGCACACACATAAAACATTGAAAAGAAAGTAAAAAATATGTAGATTTATATTGTCTGACCCATTTCCTTACCTACATCAAATCAAACATACAGTACAGTCTCAGTTTAAAGAAAGTAACAGACAGTTAACATTTAATACAATAGATTAAAGTCCTGGCCTTTGACATCTGTTGGCAAGGGGTTAATTAGATTAGAGTACACTGACAGCTGTATTGATAGGATGCCAATTTCTACTACGGTTGATCCTGCCACACACTTTATAAATGGCACTAACGATAATAAACCCAATGCATTTCCACATGTCCTGTTCACACCTTGTTCTGTTATGTGCTGACATGTAAGTGATGACCTATTTTCTGCTCAGTAGTGAATTCTTTCCAATTATTTCCAGTGTTATGTTACTGGCAATGAAAATAGATGCTGTTGGAAACACAACGTCTTTTACAGCAGGTCTCCATGGAACTTTGTACAAGGTCCCAATTACAAAGTATTTTAGTCTTAGAACATAACATGTACATATATGTAAGAATCATTTTATGTAGACTCGTAAAATGCGACTTTATGAAAAAATTGCCAGACAGAAACATGCACTGTATATTTATAATTTAATTAGGAATGGGATATGTCAGGATAGAAGTATATAAAATGTATGCTCTGCACCTTTATAAAAAGTGTGCAGTGGCAGCTTCCATATTATTCGAACAAATTATTTTTACATTCGACACGTATTACTGGAATTGGCTAAAAGGGAATGCATAGTGGTATTGTATATAGTTTTCTTTTTGTTATCATCAATATATAAAAATACACATTTGAAAAATATTTGCCTTTTTTTTATTAGTACAGTCAATTTTACAAACTGCATAAAAATAATCAGAAGTCTTAATTTTAACAAGACGATACAGCTTTAGGCTTACACTTACACTTTCCTGGTTCTAATTTGCTTCTTTGATAGAAAAAGCCTAAAGTGTACCGATATCAATAGCTCAAGGTGAAACATACACACATTGTAAATGAGTCAGCAAAAACAAGTTTCAGGGGAATGTGCCAGCGGGGACCTACTGCTGTGATGTCTTTTTAGATAGAACATAGTGCTCTGGGAATCCTTTGTCATACAGTTCATGTTTATCTACAAAACCATATATACATACATACACCCAATAAATTAATTTTGTTTACATTTATTTTTTTGTTTATTTCAGTATTTGATATATAAATTCAATTGGTGCTTGATGGTTTAGAGGCTTTGGGAAGATTTACTAAAGGCAAATAGGCTGTGTACTTTGCAAGTACAATTCCACTCATTTTCCCCAGAGATTCGTGAATGTGTCAAAGCTCTGCTGATTTATATCATCCAATCACATGCAAGCAAAATTGCTGCTTTTTTACCCTTGGACCTAACTGGGTATTCTTTACAAAGTAAAGCTTTACCACAATAACTAAGCTCTAGGGACAATTAGTGAACAGTGCACAAAGTCTATTTGCTTTTAGTAAATCCATATCTTTATATAAATAGTTTGTTTTGATCACATTTGAGAATAGGAGTGTTGGGCTATACATTTATAGCTTAGAAGAGCTGCCATCCCTGACTTTTTTTCCTAAACTATTCATCTAGCTCCGAATTTGATCAATTGGTTTAATACTTTCAGAAACAATGGCGTGGAACAAGTATTTAAATCTGTAATTCTAATTCTTAGGGTACAGTTTTAAACTAAGTAGTGTTTAGACCTGACACAAATGAAGCTGTGATAGCAAGAAAGTGAATCCTAAACCCATCAAATAAACCATTTCCCAAACAATTACATTCAAGGCATGCTTTGAATTATAACGGTGACAGTTGCTAGCAGGGCTGGATCGGGACAAAAATTTGTCCCTGGACTTCATCCAGACCGGCCCACTTTAATTTTGCAAACGCACTAATACAGCATATATACTGCACGCAATTGTGCAAAAAAAAAAAAGTAAAAACATTCCACTGTAAGTAAAAAAAACACAGGTCACTGCACTATGGGTGAGCAGGGACTTTGAGTATCTGTGGTGTCACTGAAAGAAAAAAGTCCCTGCATTGGTGGTTTCACTGGAAGGACAAATGTCTTTCTGTCCGCGTTATCACTGGAAGAAATAAAATTGTCTCTGCATCCATCATATGTGACGCGCACCAGTACAAGTGCTAGTTAAGGAGGTGGGGTGGTAGGAAGCTGGCAGTGGGGATGAAGACCACAGGGGTGGGGTGGTAAGAAGCTGGCAGGGGGATGAAGATGACAAGGGGTGGGGTGGTAGGAAGCTGGCAATGGAGATGAAGATGACAGGGGTGGGGTGGGGTGGTAGGAAGCTGAAAGGGGGATGAAGCTGAAAAGGGGTGGTGGGAAGCTGACAAGGGGGGTGAAGATGACAGACACAATCTGTGGAGAATAGCTATTAGGACATCTTCAAATGTAGCTTGTTGGGATTGAAATATGGGATTTGCCATCCAGGCTTGCTTTTAGGAATTCTGTTGTCGGTCACCCACCCTATAATTTGGCCAGAACAGTTCCCTTCAAAAGTAAAGGTTGTTCTTTTTAAATGCTGCAGCCTCCTTCAGACTCTTCAGCAATTCAGGTGGGACAGTCCAGACAGCCAGGGACTGGGTGGGCTCCTCTGATCTGTCGTGTATAGGACTGGAGCCTAGAGGAGGGGATGACGTCATGTTGAAGTGGACAGAGCTCCGCGTCTGCACTTCATTGGCTGGCACGGCATCTGTCCTGGGCACACAGGGCCAGCGAGGCCACAGCGATTGGCGGGGTCTGGTGGGCGGTGGCAACTCACCACCAATCCGAATGGTGCACACAGACGGCGCTGCCCGGATGGACCATGGGGCCTGCACACTGAACAGCAGCACATTATGCATAGGCGCACACACAGTGAGTGACACTACAGGCCATCAGAGTCAGTCAGCACTATTCCAGCAGAGCCACGCTGGCCGCCCAGCCTGGCAAACTGTTCTATCCAGGTCAGCCTGCACCCTCCCAGGTAGGCTAGGCAGCAGTGGGCCCTAGGTGACAGGCTGTCACTGAAAGCATCCCACTGAGCCATCGGCCCACCAGGAAACTCCTGGTAGTCCTGATGGCCATTACATGCCTGGTTACTAGTGTACTGTCAAACCATCAAATGGTTAATATCATAGCTGATCACATGTGCAGCACCATGGCAACTACAGATCAAACAGAGGCTAAGATTACAGCTTCCCTGGTTCCAAAGGACAGGGAGGTTTAGTTATACTTTTGTTTTTTATACTGTTTATTATTTTTTTCATTAAGGTATACAAAAATTGCATTAGTGGTACGATCTGTGCAGGGGTGCACCTTACCCACACTCAAATTTCTTAAGGTAGCCCCTATGAGAATAGGCACCTTTATATAGGGGAGGGGTAGAATTCACTAGTTAGTTCAATATTTGGGGGAGACGGCTTCTTCCACATCAAACAATTTCATGGTTCAGATGGTAGACGCACCAATAGAAATAAAGCGTTACTGGATCTACTGATTACCAACAATACAGACCTGATCACGGATGTGGAAATACGGGGAAATTTAGGAAACAGCAATCACAGGTCAATTGGCTTCAGTATAAATCACACAAATAGGAAACATAAGGGGAATACAAAGACACTGAATTTCAAAAGAGCCAACTTCCCTAAACTACAAACCTTGTTAAAAGGCATAAATTGGGTTAAAATCTTAGGAATAAAGAACACGGAGGAGAGATGGGTTTGCTTTAAAAGCATATTAAATAAGGTCATTAGCCAATGCATCCCATTGGGTAATACATTTAACCACTTGCCGACCGCCGCACGACGATGTACGTCCTATATTTGAAGAGGGATATCTCAGTAACGGCAGCAGCTGCTGCCACAACCGAGATATCCATCTCTTCAGGCGGTGGTCGGCTGTACGATAACGGTGGTCTCCGCGGCGGATTCGCCGCGAGATCACCGCTATCGGCAGTGGGAGAGGAGCCACCCCCCTCCCGCCGCCCTCCCGCACCTTCCGCCGCTTACCGGAGCCGCCGGTAGCGGCAGAGGCGATCGGGTCCTTTCATCTGCTGGGCATAGAGACAAGTGAGGCTAAGATGGCCCCCACTCGTCTCTATACCATAGTAGGGCGGAAGTGACGTTTTGACCTCTTAAAGGTATATTTTTTTTAAATGTCAGATTTTCATTTTTTTTTTTTTTTTTGCATTTTAGCCCAAATATGAGATCTGAGGACTTTTTGACCCCAGATCTCATATTTAAGAGGACCTGTCATGCTTTTTTCTATTACAAGGGATGTTTACTTGCGCACAGAAGCGAGCGCATACGTGAGTAGCGCCCGCATATGAAAACGGTGGTCAAACCACACATGTGAGGTATCGCCGCAATCGGTAGAGCGAGAGCAATAATTCTAGCCCTAGACCTCCTCTGTAACATAAAAAATGCAACCTGTAGAATTTTTTAAATGTCGCTTAAGGAGATTTTTGAGGCTAAAAGTTTGACGCCATTGCACGAGCGGGCGCAATTTTGAAGCGGGACATGTTGGGTATCAATTTACTCGGCGTACCATTATCTTTCACAATATAAAAAAAATTGGGCTAATTTTACTGTTGTCTTATTTTTTTATTAAAAAAAGTGAATTTTTTCCAAAAAAAGTGCGCTTGTAAGACTGCTGCGCAAATACGGTGTGAAAAAAAGTATTTCAATGACCGCCATTTTATTCTCTAGGGTGTTAGAAAAAAAACAATATAAAATGTTTGGGGGTTCTAAGTAATTTTCTAGCAAAAAAAACTGTTTTAAACATGTAAACACCAAGTCTGAAAAAGAGGCCTGGTCCTTAAGTGGTTAAAAGAACTAACACAAGTCCTGGATGGCTTAACTCCAATGTAAAAATTCATATAAAAGCAAAGGAGAAGGCCGTCAAAAAATACAAGGTTGAGGGATCATCATCAGCATTCAGACTTTATAAGGAATGCAACAAGAAATGTAAGGGTGCAATTAGGGCGGCTAAGATAGAACACGAAAGACACATAGCAGAGGAGAGAAAAAAAAATCCCAAGAAATTCTTTAAGTATGTAGACAGTAAAAAAGGAAGGACAGACCATACTGGCCCCATAAAGAATGAGGAAGGACATCTGGTCACATTGGATGACGAGATAGTGAAGTTGTTGAATTTATTCTTCTCCTCAGTCTTCCCGTGGGAATCGAGGGGCTTTTGTAACCAAAACTGCAGTGTTTATCCTTATGACACATCACAGGAAGCACCTCCATGGTTAACAGACGACAGAATTAAAATTAGACTTGGGAAACTTAACATTAATAAATCACAGGGACCAGATGGCTTGCATCCAAGGGTACTTAGGGAACTCAGTCAAGTAATTTCCAGACCATTGTTCCTAATTTTTACTGAGACTACTGACTAGAATGGTACCAGGTGATTGGTGAAAAGCCAACGTAGCATCAATATTTAAAAGGGGCCCAAAATACATCCCTGGGGATTACAAACCAGTTAGCCTAACATCAATAGTATGTAAGCTTTTTGAGGGGATTATAAGGGAATATACAAGATTTTAGTAACGAGTAGGGATGAGCCGAACACCCCCCGGTTCGGTTCGCACCAGAACTTGCGAACGACCCCCGCGTTCGGTACGAACGTTAGAACCCCATTGAAGTCTATGGGACTCGAACGTTCGAATTGGAAAGTGCTCATTTTAATGGCTAATATGCAAGATAGTGTCCTAAAAAGGGTTTGGCGACCTGCCTCCTGCCTCAGGGGACATGGGTCACTGCAAAAAAAAGTTTTAAAAACTACCGTTTTGGCGGGAGCACTGATTTTAATGACGATTAAAGTGAAAAAAAAAAAGTGAAATATTCCTTTAAATATGGTGCCTGCGGGGTGTCTGTAGTATGCCTGTGAAGTGCCACGTGTTTCCCGTGTTTAGAACAGTCCCTGCACAAAATGACATTAAACGGAAATAACACCATTTAAAACTGCTTGCGGTTTTAATGTTATATCTGGTTCCTGCAATATGGTTGAAAATCATTGAGAAACATGGCATGGGTAGCCCTCCCTGCCCATTACCAGCCTATTTGGGTCTTGTACGCATATTAAGGGGAACCCCGTACCCATATTAAAAAAAGGAAATGCGTGTGGCCCCCAGGCCCTATATACTCAGAACAGCAGTATACAGGCGGTGCAAACAAGACAGGGACTGTGTAGGTTTGTTGTGTTAAGTTGAATCTGTTTGTCATTTTCAACCGGTACATTTTTAAAGTGTAGCTCCAGTCAAAAAAAATATCTTTAAGCTTTTTGGAAAACATAGGGAAGGGTTATCACCCCTGTATAATTTGTTTTGTCGTCCATCTTTTTTCATCTCACTTGCTGCTGTCTCCTTGCGTTTGCAAGTAGGAGATGTTTGTAAGTTGGATGTTTGAAAGTAGGGGCCTGCCCTATATTATAGCGGTATGTACTGGGTACAGAGCACGCAGACAGCACGCACTATCTCCTAACACTACTGACTGCAAGCTCTATTATTAACCACTTGTTAGCCCAATGTTTGCATAAAGTGAAAGATGAAGTTATGCTGAGTAAATAGATATCAAACATGTCACTCTTCAAAATTGCACATGCCCGTGGAATGGCGCCAAACGTCGCTACTTAAAAAATCCCCATAGGCGACGCTTTAAATATTTTTTTACTGGTTACATGTTTTGAGTTGCAGAGGAGGTCTAGGACTAGAATTATTGCTCTCGCTCTAACATTCTCGGCGATACCTCACATGTGTGGCACATGCGAGCACATGGGGACATGGGCGCTTTAATTTTTATTTTATTTTTTTATTGTTCATTTTACTTTATTTATTTTAGTTTGACATTTTTTTTCCCAAAAATATATTTTTGATCACTTTTATTCCTATTACAAGAAATGTAAACATCCCTTGTAATAGGAATATGGGGTGACAGGTCCTCTTTACAGTGAAATCTGGGGGGTCAATATGACCCCACATCTCACCTCTAGGCTGGGAAGCCTGAAATAAAAAATAAAAAAAAGATTCTGGCTTTGATCGTACTGGCGAGTTGGTAGAAGCACCGGAGGGCGGTGAGGGGTGGGGGGCGTCTATGGCTGGGTATTTCAGGGTATCACCGAGTATGGCTGGGTATCTCTGAGTATGGCTGGGTATGGCAATTTATGGCAGGGTATTACAGAGTATTGGCGGGGTACTACAGAGTAATAGCAGGGTACTGCACTGCAGAGTAATGGCAGGGTACTGCACTGCAGAGTAATGGCGGGGTACTGCACTGCAGAGTAATGGCGGGGTACTGCACTGCAGAGTAATGGCGGGGTACTACAGAGTAATGGCAGGGTACTGCACTGCAGAGTAATGGCGGGGTACTGCACTGCAGAGTAATGGCGGGGTACTGCACTGCAGAGTAATGGCGGGGTACTGCACTGCAGAGTAATGGCGGGGTACTGCACTGCAGAGTAATGGCGGGGTACTACAGAGTAATGGCAGGGTACTGCACTGCAGAGTAATGGCAGGGTACTGCACTGCAGAGTAATGGCGGGGTACTGCACTGCAGAGTAATGGCGGGGTACTGCAGAGTAATGGCGGGGTACTGCAGAGTAATGGCAGGGTACTGCAGAGTAATGGCAGGGTACTGCAGAGTATGCACTGGTATTGCAGAGTATTGGCAGGGAATTGAGGGGTTAAATTCGGTGAGCAGCGATGTGGGCACTGCAGATGCAGCCCACATCGCTGCTGACACCGATCTCTTTCCCCTCCGCTGTACCGATCGGTACAGAAAGGGGAGGGAGGAACAGGCGTCATAACATGATGCCGGTTTGTTTCCAAGTGATCACTCCGTCATTTGACGGAGCAATCACGTGGTAAACGGCCGCTATGAGCGGCCGTTTACCGTGATGCGCCGGGTCCTATGGACCCGGCAGTCACGGATGCTCTCGAGTGCGCACACCTCGGGGCACGCGAGAGCAGAATTCTGGGAGGCCGTTAATTAACGGCCTCTCTGAGTTAAACAACCGCCCTGAAGCCGTTAATCGGCAATGGGCAGTTGTTAAATGGTTAAAGCTAGATCACTAGCTATATAGGTGAGGTGAATATAGTGGTGTATACTGCAGTCAGGGCACAGACAACAACCACTACACAGCAGCAAGATAGGAAATCAGCCAAAAACGATTGGTGTGTACTGTGTTGAAGGTACACAGAACACCCACTGCTTCAGATGCAAAGTAACACACTACAGGAGGCCGCCTTAAAGGCGGCCTTATATAGTGTGGGGCGTGCACTACACAGCCTGAGCTATGATTGGCCACAGGCAGGATGCCTGTGGCCAATCATGGCTCTCCTCGCTGCCGGCGCTGCGATTGGCCAAGCATGCGGGGTCACAGTGCATGCTTGGCCAATCATCGGGCAGCAATGCACTGCGCCAACGCAGTGCATTGTGGTCCGCGCGCGCGTCACTCGAATTTTGACGCGAACGGCCAAAACGTTCGGAATTCGCCGAACGGCCGAACGGCCAATGTTCGAGTCGAACGTACGTTCGACTCGAACACGAAGCTCATCCCTAGTAACGAGAACGGTATCATTAGCAGTAATCAGCATGGATTCATGAAGAATCGTTCTTGCCAAACCAATCTATTAACCTTCTATGAGGCGGTGAGTTGCCATCTAGATAAATGAAGGCCCGTAGATGTGGTGTATCTGGAAAAATGTATCTTTGCAAAAGCATTTGACACAGTTCCCCATAAACATTTACTGTACAAAATAAGGTCCGTTGGCATGGGTGAGTACATGGATTGAAAACTGGTTACAAGGGCGAGTTCAGAGGGTGGCAAACATAATTATTTTTCATTTTTAGGGAGATTTTAATACCTCTATCAGTTTTTGTCCCATTGGGGAGATTTCTCTTCACTTCCAGTTGTATAGCCAAAACAGGAAGTGAGAGGGAATCCCACCAGGGAATCCTTGGCTGTCACCAGGGTCACCAGGACCAATGTTCCCATTGGAAGATTTCTGCTGTATTGCTGTTTTGGCGACAACAGTGTGGGGAATTTTCCAAGTGTTCTAAGCCCTCTCTCTAAAAAAGTTTTGCCTTTAGTTATACTTTAAAAAAGAAACACAATCATGGTTGCCATGAGATTGCCTACATGCTGCTGCTGCTATCGAAATAGTGATTACAGGATTGTCTATAAAAGTAACTACACCCACAGTATTATAACTGTAGAGGAACAATGCTGTCACCCTTGGACAGGGCTGGACAACATCTCCCCTTTTCCTCTTCTGCATAACATAGGGGGAGGTGTTTTGTATCCCACAGAAACATCTGAGGACAATATAATTGTTAAGAGCTATACTTTAAGGATCTTCACAGGTGATGATGTTAGTTTAAGGCTGGGTTCACTCTGATGCAGCTGCGGGTCCCAGCTGGGGTCCGGTGCTTCCCTCTTCACCAATTTAGGTGCGAATCGGGTCAGAATTTTTGCCCAAATTCACACCTCAAGCAGAGCCAAAGACGCACAGGACCCTTTTCCAATGAAGACCGCGGCCTCCCCGAAGCTGTGTGAACCGGCTCCATTGAGAGACAGTCATGGTCTCCTTTAATGCGAATTGGATATGGGGAAACCCACATCCACTTTGCATAGGTGTGAACCCAGCCTAAAACAATAAATAATGGCTTTGCAAAGTAAATGTTTAATTAGGCTAGTAAACTAGGTGAAACTATGTTAACTTTGAGTACTAATTTTTAGAAATATTTTAAAAAGCGGTATTTTTGCTTGCACATGATTGGATGAGAACAACACACAAAACAAACCTTATTCACTAACCAATGTGAATATTCACTCTAAGTGAAAAGCCTCTATTCCTTTATTAATTCAAGCCCAGTGTATGGTACTCATATACATTTTTAGACAGGTATTCCCTGAAGAAAACACATTACAAATCAAATCTGTTTATTGTAGGATGGCTCTGATTAAAAAAACGCTAAGCCGGTACCACAAAAAAATTAGGAAGAGATTGTTTTGAGAGGTTAAAAGTGCAAGAACATAAATCTGAGTTATGATAATTAAAGAGAAAGAAAATAACTACTCTTTAACACATTTAATTTGGTTCATTGATAAATAATGTAGCCAGCAAGATTTTATGCTCCGCACTGCTTAGAATCTGCACTAATATCTAGGCTTGTGAAAAGCAAATTGCTGTGACATTTCAGTTTTCTCTAACAAAAAGAAAAAAAAATGGCGTTACTGCTAAATGTAAGAACCATTAACAAAATCTAGGCTTTATACATTTGTATAGTGGAGCTTTGAATACACATTCCTAAAATTTCAACTCCAGGCAAAAAATAGATTGTTGCATTCATCATAAAATACATTTCTTGAAGTTCTTTGAGGGACACAGGTTTCATAGACTAATGGGGTATACTGTCACATACAGGGGGATATGAAAACTGGCAAACAAAAAACAGTGCCTAGGATTGTATAACTCTACCTACTTCCAGCATGCCTCAGGTTTGTAGAAGACTGTTTATGGCAACCATTGCACTTTGTACTCCGGGCTGTATATGAAATGCTTCTGACCATTGCACTCTATGTACATTATATACTCCTGACTACTGCACTCTTTATATTGTACAACAGTTGTTGGTTTCTATGTACTTACTATGTTAACCACTTGCCCTCCGGAAGGTTTTACCTTCTTCATGACCAGGCCATTTTTTGCTATTCGGCACTGCGCTACATTAACTGACATTTGCGTGGTCATGCAAAACTGTACGCAAATTAATTATATATCATTTTTTTTTTACACAAGTAGAAATTCTTTTGGTGCCATTTTGATCGCTGCTGGATTTTTATTTTCTATTATATAAAATGAAAAAATATCAAATTTGGGGTCAAAAACATTTGACTGTCTGCTATAAAACCTAGCCAATGAAATAAAAAAAAAATTTTTTTTAGCCAAAATGTATTGTGCTACATGTCTTTTGTAAACAAAAAAAAAAAAAATCACAATAAGTGTATATTAAATAGTGTGCATGAAAGTTAAAGCATTTACAAACAATAGTATATATACTGGAATTTGTATTTTTTTATTTTTTTTAGAACTAGTAATGGCGGTGATCAGCAACTTAAAGTGATTGTAAAGGCAGAAGTTTTTTTATCTTAATGCATTATATGCATTAAGATAAAAAACCTGTATGCAACAGCCCCCCCTCACTCTTACCTGAGGTCCCTCTAGATCCAGCGATGTTGTAAAATTGTCTCTGCTGCCTGGGACTCCCCTCCTCATTGGCTGAGACAGCAGCACAGTCAGCCAATCAGGAAAGAGAAGGGGCGGGGCCATGGCTCAGTGTCTGCATGGACACAGGAAGCTGTGGCTTGGCTCGGGTGCTCCCATAGCAAGCTGCTTGCTGTGGGGGCACTCAACAGGAGGGAGGGGTCAGGAGCATCTGGGCTGCTGTGTGCCAAACCACTACACAGAGCAGGTAAGTATAATGTGTTTATTATTTGTAACAAAAAAAAAAGAGAGGACTTTACAATCACTTTAAAAATGGGACCGTGATAGTGTGGTAAGCAATCCGACACTAGCTGATTAACCGACACTGACAACCAGTGATCAGTCCGAATACTATACACTGTGGCTGTACTAATCACACTGGCTGGAAAGGGGTTAACATTTAGGGGCAAACTAGTGGTTAACTGTATGTCTAACAATGTGTAATGTGTGTAATGTGCTGCTTTTACTAAGCAATCTTGTTTTTTTCCCTGCAGGGAATAAAAAAAAAACAGCAAGATCACCTGCCAGTATACAGAGCTCTGTGTTGTGTGCCAATACAGAGCTCTCTTCCATGAATGACAAAGATGATCAGCAGGTCCTGGTGATCAATCATTGCCCGGGACCTTGCTGATTGGCTTGTGCTATAACAAATCACAGCACAGCCGGGGTAGCAGGCAAATGCGCACGTGCCTTACGAGGAAGTGCTGATTATGTACCAGATACGGTAAGTGTTAGAGTGCACAGTGGCCTTCCCTGCCATAGTGGATGTATGCAGGACAGTCACTAAGTGGTAATGAGGTTCTTTCTACAGGTAGATTATGTGCAGAGAAGCATATGTAATGAAAGACTTTATATTTTACTAATGACTTTGCTAAGGTTTGCACGTGGCTGTTAGACTCTTTAACAGTAAGGGTATAACTTTGACACATGCTACTGTGTACACAGTGAGTAGGCTCACATTTTTAAATTCCACCCACTGATAAATCCCTTTTGTCACACACATAATGTGCCATGGTGCATTGTGCACAACTTCTAATTATTCCCAGGATGTCCAAGGCTGACCCCTATCAGATCGAAGAAAAAAAAATTGACAGCCTTAGAAAATGGAACTACCTCAAAGAAGGATACCACAATCCACAAGGCTCTAATGTAGAAGCAAAGAGTGAGGCAATTCCTGGACTGATGAATCTGTATCTGGGAGGGGAGAGTTTAAGTTTATTTTGTGGAAGACTGCTTGGACCTTGAAGAAGGGGACATACCCCCAAAGCTTGTCCTGAAAAATTGTATGTTAGTGCAAATAAAAAAAGTATCACGGACAGTACTCAACTTTCTCTGTCACAATTGCACTAATATGGCTACAATCATATCAAGTATTTTTTTGGAAGAAAAACTCTGGTTAGAATTGTGCCTAATGCCGCGTACACACGATCAAACAAGCGGGTGGAAAAGTCCGGCAAACTCAAGTCCACCGGACAATCCCCCCCCCCCGTGTGTAGCCTCCGGCATACTTTTTTGACCCGAAAGTACGGCGGACTTAGAAAGTAGTTTTACACTCCAATCTTACCGCCGGACTCGCATTTCGGCGGACAATCCGGCCGTGTGTATGCCAGTCCGCCGTACTTTTGAAATGAGTGGACTTTTCCCGCCCGGAGAAAAGTCTGCTCATTTCGAG
This sequence comes from Lithobates pipiens, assembly GCF_037356315.1. Taxonomy (NCBI): domain Eukaryota; kingdom Metazoa; phylum Chordata; class Amphibia; order Anura; family Ranidae; genus Lithobates; species Lithobates pipiens. The sequence continues at coordinate 72,188,944 of NW_027507790.1, forward strand.
CGGGTCTCCAGGTAGGCGGGGCCCGCGAAGGATACGCCGCTGGCCCCGCAGCCTGGTATGGACTTAAAGGGGAACCCCAACGCCGAAAAAAATCGGCGTGGGGGTCCCCCCAGGTCCACATCAGACCCTTGTCCAAGCACGCTACCCGGCCGGCCAGGAAAGGGGGGGCGAGCGAGCGCCTCCCCCCCTCCTGAGCCGTACCAGGCCGCGTGCCCTCAACATGGGGGGTGCCTTGGGGAAGGGGGGGCGCGCGGCCCCCCCACCCCAAAGCACCTTGTCCCCATGTTGATGAGGACAAGGGCCTCTTCCCGACAACCCTGGCCGTTGGTTGTCGGGGTCTGCGGGCGGGGGGCTTATCGGAATCCGGGAGCCCCCTTTAATAAGGGGGCCCCCGGATACCGGCCCCCCACCCTATGTGAATGAGTATGGGGTACAATGTACCCCTACCCATTCACCTGTAAAATAAAGTACAAAAAAAAACACAAGGGTTAAAATAGTTTATTGCACAGCTCCGGGGGTCTTCCGTCTTCGGGGGTCTTCTCACCGGACTCCTCCGCTATCTTCTTGTAGCTCTTTTACTAGCGGAGGAGCCCGGCTTTCTTCCTCGCCGCCGCCCTTCTTCCGACTTCGGAGGTCTTGTCCCCCTCTTCGGTTCTTCTGCCGGGCCACCGCGCCTTCTTCTAGCTCTTTTACAGGCGGTGGCCCGGTCTTCTGCCGCCGCCGCCGCCGCCTTCCGTTCTTCTGTCCTTCTCTTCTGATTCTTCTTCAGATGTTGCCTCGCCGAGTCCTCCGCTCACAATGACGGGGACCGGGCACGTGGCGACTTATATAGGGACAAGGGGCGGGGTCTTCGGTTGATGTCACATGTGACCCCGCCCCCTTACGATGTCACAGTCCCGGAGGATGCTGGGACTGTCGCCATGTGACATCAACCCATGTGACATCAACCCATGTGACATCAACCGAAGACCCCGCCCCTTGTTTTCTATGTCCCTTCCACCCTTCATATAGCTTCATATAGCTTCATGTCTGAGTTAAAATGCCCATATATCCTACTTCTGGGCAGGGGCGTATCTAGGTCTACAAAATGTCTGGGGCTAGAGCCCATAGCAGCGTAGTAAAAAAAGTAATACGCTTGGGCGGGCATACACATATATATAATATACGTGTGTGTGTGTGCGTGTGCGCATATATTTATGGTCGAAGCCCTATGGCCGATACGGATATGAACAAATAGACTTACCATAAGATTAACAACATGAAATGGACCTGAAGTGTGCCCTGGTCTGATGGTCAGTATACCAAAATAAGGGGGCATACCCTAGATTAGAAATTAATATTTTGTGAAGAGAAATTAATTTGAGAAATGCCCTGAAAAGGGGATGGGAGGGTGGGTGCCGCGCACCGGAAACCGACAAAGACCACAGGCGAGCGGGCTGGTTAAATACCCTCCGGGCTCCTCCCATAAATTCAGGCCACCATACTGGCCTTCCTACTTATGGTCGAAGCCCTATGGCCGATACGGATATGAACAAATAGACTTACCATAAGATTAACAACATGAAATGGACCTGAAGTGTGCCCTGGTCTGATGGTCGGTATACCAAAATAAGGGGGCAAAAACATTCAGGTAGGGGTGTAGTTTTATTAGTTTTAGCTTAATTAGTTGAGCAAGTTTGGTGAATGCTTGTGCCATTTCCACCCGAGGATTGGGGATGTACCGGGCGAGGTAGGCAGGGTTCCAACTGCTTAGTCTCTCAATGACGTGACTTGGGACCCATGCCAACATGCTGCCAAGGGTGCTCAAATACTAAAGAGTGACCACGGTATGGACCGGGGTCGAGGTGTAGGCTGCATAGAAGAACCCCATGTGTTTGGGAAACTGGCAGGTACACAAGTGTTAGCACGAAAAGGCAATAGAGGACTAGAGTTTACGCGTTCCGGTAGGAGTGACAGTAGGTAGTCGAGTATGGTTACTCGACACCAAGCACTGCTTGTTCTATAGAAATGGACGTCTATCCTGGAGCCAGATTGCTGGGTTTTTAGACACTGCAAGGTGGAGGATGAAATGGTGTTGGTAGCGAGCCAAGTGATGACTATGCAGAACTTGGCCTGCGGGATTGCTGAAGGCCTGGAATGAACATACAATGGACATTAAACTGGTGCCGCCAAGATAACTGCAGCAGTCTGCGCAGGAAGGACACAACCGAGAGCGGTCCAGACCTGGCTTCATCAACAAGATGAACCTCGGCCCAGTTGTCAGTGGTGAAATCCACAGCCTGCCCTGTCCTGACATGACCCCAGAGTCGAGAGGCTGTCATGACCGGGTATAGCTTGAAGAGGGAGGAAGTCCAGGTAAACCCGGGGTTTAGGAGTATCCCTGATGCCATGGTTCTGTAAACCAGTGGTGGCCAAAAATTGCAGCGAAGCCTGTGGAGGCTGCGGCATCTGTCACTACTAGGGGTGACAGGGGCATCGTAGATGGTCTAAACATCGCTACACCAATCCATGCAGTAAGGAACCTTCCGACATTGATAGGTCTGCTATTGCCACGGCATCTAAATTAAGGATCTGAGAGGGGTCCTGTGTCCGTGAGAGGAAGACTAGGAGGCGTGACAAAGATCGACCCTGGGGAATGGCACGTATTGCAGATTTGAACATTCGTCAGGTGGTGTCTGTGTAGAACCTGGCTGCCAGTGCTACCAACAATAAATTGGCTAGGCCATGGAAAACCACAAAGGGCCAGGTAGATGGCCACTTGGATGACTAGACTGGGGAATATGCGAGGATTTTATACGTCCCTAAAGATGGCAGTTGTGATGGGCGAGCGATGCCGTTGGCTATGGGCTGATGCCTCTGGATGCCTCATAGTGGGGATCTTACTGTATGGGCCGTAAAGACAGATGGCTCTCCGGGCCCTGTAAGGATAAGAAATGCTGAACGCTGGCTAGGTATAGCCTGAGCGTGTTACAGGAAGAAGCCAGTTGCGTGTGTCAACACGATCCTGGTGCAGGACGGAAGTTGAACTCAACTGTCCTAAGGGAGAGACAGACAGAAAACGGTGAGTGGCTTGTAAGAAAAGCCACAGGAGACAAGTGGCCAATTAAGTGCTGCTGAAAACGACGTGTAGCCAGTTTGTGTGCCACTGAGAATGTGCTTGCAAAAGAATGATTGCAAGAAGTTATGCTAAGTCGCGAGCCTTGGCATGATTGCAAAAGTTGTGTTTAAACGTGTGCTTGCGACAATTGCGCGGGAGTTTGTCACTGGAGAAGTGTTCGTAGTGACTGTGAGAAATTCGTATTACCGCATGTGCTTTGCGAAGACTGCAGGAGTTGTGCTTGAACGTGTGTTTGGATGCGTGCTTGCAACGATTGCAAGATGTTATGCCAAGATGCGTGCTTGCAATGATTGCAAGATGTTATGCTAAGATGCGTGCCTGCAACGATTGCAAGGAGTTACACCAGGATGCATGCTTGCCATGATTGCAAGATGTTATGCTAGGATGCGTGCCTGCAACGATTGCAAGGAGTTATGCCAGGATGCGTGCCTGCAACGATTGCAAGGAGTTACACCAGGATGCATGCTTGCCATGATTGCAAGATGTTATGCTAGGATGCGTGCCTGCAACGATTGCAAGGAGTTATGCCAGGATGCGTGCCTGCAACGATTGCAAGGAGTTATGCCAGGATGCGTGCCTGCAACGATTGCAAGGAGTTATGCCAGGATGCGTGCATGCAACGATTGCAAGGAGTTATGCCAGGATGCGTGCCTGCAACGATTCCAAGGAGTTATGGTAGGATACATGGGTAGCCAGGTCGGAAAAGACAGAAGTCCATCCAGTCCAACCACAAATCAAATAAATAAAATATCGCACAACCCGACATACCCAATTCTACACCCACAGCTGATCCAGAGGAAGGCAAAAAAACCCAGCAGAGCATAGCCCAATTTGCTACAGCAGGGGAAAAAATTCCTTCCTGATCCCTCGAGAGGCAATCGGATTTTTCCCTGGATCAACTTTACCTATAAATATAAGTACCCCGTTATATAATGTACATTTAGGAAAGTATCCAGGCTTTTCCTAAAGCAATCTATTGAGCTAGCCAGAACTGCCTGCTAGCAATGATTGCAATAAGTTTGTGCCTGGACATCTGCTTGCAACGATTGTAAGAGGTCTATGCTCGAATGCGTGCTTGCAATGATTGCAAGAGGTCTATGCTTGAATGTGTGCTTGCAACGATTGCAAGAAGTCTACGCTTGGATGCGTGCTTGCAATGATTGCAAGAAGTCTATGCTTGGATGCGTGTTTGCAATGACTGCAAGAAGTCTACGCTTGGATGCGTGTTTGCAACGATTGCAAGAAGTCTATGCTTGTATGCGTACTTGCAACGACTGCAAGACGTCCATGCTTGAATGCGTGCTTGCAACGATTGCAAGAAGTCTATGCTTAAATGCGTGCTTGCAACGATTTGCAAGAAGTCTATGCTTGGATTCGTGCTTGCAACTATTGCAAGAAGTCTACGCTTGGATGCGTGTTTGCAACGATTGCAAGAAGTCTACGCTTGTATGCGTACTTGCAACGACTGCAAGACGTCCATGCTTGAATGCGTGCTTGCAACGATTGCAAGAAGTCTACACTTGAACGCGTGCTTGCAACGATTGCAAGAAGTCTATGTTTGGATGCGTGCTTGCAATGATTGCAAGAAGCCTACGCTTGGATGCGTGCTTGCAATGACTGCAAGAAGTTTACGCTTGGATGCGTGTTTGCAACGACTGCAAGAAGTCTACGCTTGTATGCGTACTTGCAACGACTGCAAGACATCCATGCTTGAATGCGTGCTTGCAATGATTGCAAGAAGTCTATGCTCAAATGCGTACTTGCAACGATTTGCAAGAAGTCTATGCTTGGATGCGTGCTTGCAACGATTGCAAGAAGGCTACGCTTGGATGCGTGCTTGCAAGGATTGCAAGAAGTCTACGCTTGAATGCGTACTTGCAATGATTGCAAGAAGTCTACGCTTGAATGCGTACTTGTAACGACTGCAAGACGTCCATGCTTGAATGCATGCTTGCAACGATTGCCAGAAGTCTGTGCTTGGAAATGTGTTTGCAATGATTGCAGGCAGTGTATGCTTAGGTGCGTGCTAGCAGCGATTTGCAAGAAGTTGTTTCTTGGATGTGTATGGAATGAATCCGATATAAATCGGTCGTACAAATGAAAACAACTGAAGCCCGCCGGAACGAATCGGTGCATGTTGGATGCGACCGACTCGAATCGGGGCACGATATATGACGGTCAATTTAATGAAAAAACCTGTTATGACAGAGGCATAAGCCGGTCGTGCCGCGACTGTGACTGATGATGAACCGGACTCTGGAGCATGCACTGAAATGAGGCTAAAGCACTGGGGCTCACCGTAATGAATCGGTGCATGTATGCAACTGGATTCGAAACGGAGCGCGGTACGTGGCGGTGAAATAATTTTTATTGCCATGACAGAGGCACAAATCGATCATGCCGCTGTTGCGACTGTCCGTTAATCGTGCATGCTCTGAAGCATGTACTGAAATGTGGCTGAAATACCTGGGGCGCGCCGAGACGAATTAGTGCACGATGCGACTGGATTCGTATCGGAGCGTGATACGTGACAGTGAAAATGATTTCCCATGACAAAGACATGAATCAGAGAACCGAAACCTGCAACCGATAATGAATCCTGACTCTGGAGCATGTACTGAAATGAGGCCGTAACCAACTGGGGCACATCGAAACGAATCGGTGCATCACGGATGCGACTAGATTCGATTCGGAGCGTGGTAAGTTACAGTGAAATGAGTGACAAAAGTTTGCCATGACAGAGGCCCGAATCGGTCGTGCCGCGATTGCGACTGACAACGAACGGGACTCTGGAGCATGTACTGAAATGAGGCCGAAAAATACCTGGGGCACGCCGGAACGAATTGGTGCATCGTAGATGCGACTGGATTCGTATCGGAATGTGATACGTGACAGTGAAATGATTTCCCATGACAGAGGCACGAATCGGTGCGTTGCAACCTGCGACTGACAACGAACGGGACTCTGGAGCATGTACTGAAATGAGGCAGAAAAATACCTGGGGCACGCCGGACGAATTGGTGCATCATAGATGCGACTGGATTCGTATCGGAGCGTGATACGTGACAGTGAAAATGATTTCCCATGACAAAGACATGAATCAGAGAACCGAAACCTGCAACCGATAATGAATCCTGACTCTGGAGCATGTACTGAAATGAGGCCGTAACCAACTGGGGCACATCGAAACGAATCGGTGCATCACGGATGCGACTAGATTCGATTCGGAGCGTGGTAAGTTACAGTGAAATGAGTGACAAAAGTTTGCCATGACAGAGGCCCGAATCGGTCGTGCCGCGATTGCGACTGACAACGAACGGGACTCTGGAGCATGTACTGAAATGAGGCCGAAAAATACCTGGGGCACGCCGGAACGAATTGGTGCATCGTAGATGCGACTGGATTCGTATCGGAATGTGATACGTGACAGTGAAATGATTTCCCATGACAGAGGCACGAATCGGTGCATTGCAACCTGCGACTGACAACGAACGGGACTCTGGAGCATGTACTGAAATGAGGCAGAAAAATACCTGGGGCACGCCGGACGAATTGGTGCATCATAGATGCGACTGGATTCGTATCGGAACGTGATACGTGACAGTGAAATGATTTCCCATGACAGAGGCACGAATCGTGCGCTGCAACCTGCGACTGACAACGAACGGGACTCTGGAGCATGTACTGAAATGAGGCCGAAAAATACCTGGGGCACGCCGGACGAATTGGTGCATCATAGATGCGACTGGATTCGTATCGGAACGTGATACGTGACAGTGAAATGATTTACCATGACAGAGGCATGAGTCGGTGACTCAACAAATGGGACTCTGGAGCATGTACTGAAATGAGGCCGAAAAAGCAACTGGGGCACACTGGGACGAATCGGTGCATTGTGGATGCGACTGGATTCGAATTGGAGCGCGGTAGGTGAGAGTGAAATGATTTGAAATTATCTGAAATGGTTTGAAATGGCTGAAATGGTTCGGCCTTGACATGGCACTGACCGGTGTCCATCAAATCCACGAGAAACATCGATTAGTCTGTGGAGCAAAAAACAGTGAGACACGCCTAAACGAAGCTGTGTCTTTGCATCGGTGTGAGGTACACAAACACCAAAGAAATGTTTAGTATGATAACGTTACGAGTAGTAGACAGACGTCGCGGCTGTGTGTAGGGTTTTACGAATAACTCACAAGTTTGATATCGAGGTTTAGTGACGAGACATTTACAATGTATGAAATGACAAGTCAACCGAAAAAACCCTACCTGCGACAGCCGAATCGACGCGTTAGTACGTGAATTGCAAACGGGAACGAGGACCTCAAACAACTAAGAAACGGTAACTCACGGACGCCAATGAGTTTCGAAGTGTCGGCCTAGTGACGTCGTGCCGCGCACCGGAAACCGACAAAGACCACAGGCGAGCGGGCTGCTTAAATACCCTCCGGGCTCCTCCCATAAATTCAGGCCACCATACTGGCCTTCCTACACACATATACATACATATATATATATATATATATATATATATATATATATATATATATATATATATATATATATATATATATATATATATATATATATATATATATATACACACACACACACACATATACATATATATATATATACACACATAGAGCCCCCCTTAAATCAGGGCCCCAGAGAGCCTCCTCCTTAAATCAGGGTCCCCAGAGAGCCCTCCTCTTATATCAGGGTCCCCAGAGAGCCTCCCCACCCCTTGGGGACCCCGTAGAGACTCGGGGCTATAGTCCCAAAAGCCACCCCCTAGCGACGCCACTGCTTCTGGGTGTATTTAGGGAGGAACGACATGCTGATGTCACCTCGTTCACGCAGGTCCCTGGGTGACGGGCTGCAATCGAGACCTGGCTGGCTTGTTTATACTGCAACTTTTTTATCGTTCTAATTGCAAGTGCAATATTCCTTTTTATTTAATAAAGTTACATAAGATTTTACACTATGGAAGCTTTCATCTTTTTATGGGGATCAACTGGCAATATGTGCCTTTGAAGGACAATACCTTGGAGGATGCTGGAATTATCGCTCCAGTCCTTAAAGGACCGGGCTGGGTATTAAGCCAAAAGCGCATTTGATCACCTGTAATAGGAGATCATTTGGAGTAAGTAAGCGGGAGTGTGTGTAGAGGTAGAGGTTACATCTTTCTGAACCACGACTTTTGCGTGTATCGTATGTCAGTCTCACATCTGAAAATCAACCTAACACAGTGGACTATTTATTAATATGATATAACGCGATAATTAATTAATGATTTTTTCGATGTTTTCACAAAGTCACTTTATATATCAAAGTTTAACACTGTAGGCAATTGTTGCACAAATTCATTTATGAAGGTTTGTCGCGAATTATAGAAAAAATGTATTTAATATTATATATATATGATATAAGTATTATGTATTACTACTTTCACTGTTTCACAGTATACATAAACCCCTTACAGTAGTGATTATCTGCTCTTTTTGTACTACAAAGGTCTAATTAATTTTTTTTTTAACCCCATTATGACAGGTGATACAAAAAAAAAAAAAAAGCATCCTGCTGCTACTAAATGTCTTAAGCCCCGTACACACGAGAGGACTTATGTCCGACAGACTTCCGAAGGAGTTCCGTCGGAGTTCTGCCGGAGTTCCGACGGAGTTCTGACGGACTTTTCGGCTGAGCGGACTTGGCCACACACAATCACACTAAACTCCGACGGATTCGAACGTGATGACGTACGACTGGATTCGAATAAGGAAGTTAATAGCCAGTAGCCAATAGCTGCCCTAGCGTCGGTTTTAGTCCGTCGGAATAGCATACACACGAGCGAATTTTTCAAAGGGACCGGGTCCGGCGGAGTTCCTTCGGAAAAATTTGAAGCATGTTCCATATTCTAAAGTCCTTCGGACTTTGGCGAGTCAAAAGTCCGTTGCAGCCCACACACGATCGAATAGTCTGACGGACTCAGTCCGTCGGACTTTGGATGTTGAAAAGTCCGCTCGTGTGTACGGGGCTTTAGGCTTGCTTCCCACCTCTGCCTCTGTGTTTTTGGGTGCTTTTTGCAGAAACGCGCTACAGTTCATTTAACATGGTTTCCTATGGTACACGTCCGCATCTATGCTTTTTTCAGCCGCTGCGTATTTGGAAAGGGTCAATTACTTTTTTTCGCCCAAAAACTGTGCTTTTTTGGTTCCATAGACTTCAATGGAGAAGCTGCAGAAAAACATGTAGTGCGCTTTTGCTGTGATTTGCGTTTTTAAATTGCCCAAAAAAAAATCACAGCAAAATCGGATGTGCAAATATGCACAGCAAAAAGCAAAAGGTGTGAACCGAGCCCTATGCTGGCTATACACGTATCAATTTCCAGGCGAGAATATTTATACGAAAAATATTTTTACATTCGCTGAATGAAAGAAACTGTCACTTTTACCATTCAATTTTAAAATTGATGTAATTTCTGAAAGAAAACCACATACGCTGTCTGAACATTCCTGTGACCAAGAAGTTTTCTATTCTGCTCTTTCGAATTTTCCCATCACAATGGTAGAAAATGATCATCGATTTGAGCCCACTAATGATCGGAAAATCAAACGAATGTTCTTAAAATTACATTTTTTTTGAAGAAAGATATTGTTTTGTATGGCCAGCATAAGTGACAGCGGGCTTGGGTAGCTTTTATTAAGCCACCTGCCTATGACAAGGGAGTTTGTCATACAAAATATATTACAGTTCTGTCTGAAAATCACCAAAACAGTCTAATTTTTTTTTCTTTGAATAAAATCTGAGTGATGATATTTACCCAATTCAACCTCTAATAGTAGATACAGTATATCTCTTCTGTCTGTTATTCTCAGAGTGGAATGTAGATTTTGCTCCCTAACCATATACCTGGATATTTTAATTTACCACTGCATGTAGATATTTAAGAATAAATTGCCTTTTATTTTAAACTTTACATATTAACAAATATGTAAAATTAAATTATACATCACGCTTTATTTTAAGGTTCTTGTCCGATTAATCAAAACAATAATCGGCCAACTAATTGATTATGAAAACAAATAATTTGTTGCAGCCCTAGTGATAATAAATGGCTTTATGTGATCACTATCCTTAAATAAAAGACAGTTTTTTGGCATGATCAGTCATATTTCCAATATTGATGCCAACATTTCACAATTTCTGCCCGGGTATGCAAACTTTTGAGCATAACTGTATGTCTATCTGGCGCAAAGTGTTCACAAGCCATTTCTAAACTATATGGCACCCTCGTATCAAGCACCTTCCCCACTCTGCCCTTTTATGCACGAGACTGGGAGCGAGAACTGGGACATGCTCTTCCATCAGAAGCCTAGGATAAAGCTTCTCTTTTTGCCTTCAAACTAATCATATACTTGTAGACAAAGGGAGAGGAATTTCAAGACACCTACCAGGTGGTATTGTAGCCCGGTCATGCTGAACAAGATTATCCTGTCGATCTCAGACCAACGTTGGAGATGTGGAGAGCCAGGTGGCATCTCCATGTGTGGTGGTCCTGCCCTAAGATCAGACAAATTTCGAAATCTATATTTCATCAAAGCCATCTAATCATGGGTAGAGCATGGCTGGAAACATCAGAGTCAGCCCTCCTGTCTTTGATCCCTGGGTTCATTAAAACATAAAGAAGGACCTGTTTCCATTTCTACTGGCAGGTCATGTCGCGATCCCCAGAGGACAGGTTACTGAACTAAATTTATATTAGTAGGATGGAGGAGCTACTTGCCGATGTCAATAAAAGGATGACAAAATTCCAGGACTTGTGGTTTACATAAATAGATTTGTCTAACTCATCCAAACGTTCCCTTCCTAAAAAAAAAAAAAAAAAAAAAAAAAAGACACTTTGAAGCCCTCTTTTTGCCTAGCTCAATTTTCCCTCCCGTCAGACACCTCCATCTCTCCTTTCCCACTTACTCTCTTCTTTCTTGCTCCCTCTCCTTACCTTCCTTCCCTTTTCTCCCTCAGTCTAAATATATAAGTGGCTTTGAATGAGGATTTACACCAGACTTCTATAAGTACGGCATTACTGAGAAAATGCATCTTCCATTGCATAATCAGAGCTTGAGCAGTTACCTGGCCTGAACCCTCTTCAATGAACTCACTTTGAACTATGCACAGTGGTTGCTTGAACCTGACACCTGTAGGATCATTTTTGTATTCCTGCTCATTTCCATTATCTCATACATGTGATATTTTATATTACCCATGAAAGATTGTTACTAGAGTTGAGGATAATGGGCAGTAGCAGGCGTACTGTCTAGGGGATGGACGTTCTGCTTTTGCACCCTGCTCCTTCTTCTGCTGTGCTGGTGGCTCTGTGCAACCACCACCTCTTCCTCCGAACTACACTGGTCACCTGCATAATGTTGATTCCATGTGGGGTCCAGGACATCATCGTCCTCCACATCATCTTCCACCCAGTCTTCACCCCTGCCCTCCTTGTCAGTCTGCACAATTGTGAAAGCAACAGCAGTTGTCACCTGTGTTTCGTCATCATCCGAGACGTGCTGCGATGGTCCTCCCATGTACTCATCATGAAACAGAAGTGGTTGGGCATTGGTGCACACATTCTCTTCCACTTCAGTGGCAGGGCTAGGTGGATGGCCCTGGGAAACCCTTCTAACAGAGTCATCAAAAAGAAGAAGAGACTGCTGCATGATTTGGGGCTCAGACTGCTTGACTGATTTGCAAGGGGGTGATGTGAAAGACTGATTGACATCGGCTGTAGGTGCCAACTCTGATCTTTCATCAGGAGACTGGGTGGGAGACAATGTCAAGGAACCTGAGGCACTGTCAGCAACCCAATCTACTATCGCCTCTACTTGTCCTGGCCTCAACATTTGTACAGCCGCATTAGGCCCGACCAAATACTGCTGCAGGCTCTGTCGCCTCCTCACGCCTGAGGAAGGTGTTTCACTTGTGCGTGTAGCTGGCACAGATCGGCCACATCCTCTCTCTGCAACAGGAGCTCCACCAGCAGCACCACGACCGGAGCCACGTCCCTTCTTTGACGTTCTCCTCATATTTTCCAAATTTAGGATCTTGCCCTAAATGGGTGTTTATGCAATAGCAGAATACACTCAGAGTATGTAAACGGTGTATCTCAGAGTTACAGAAATGCCAAAAATGCTATTCCCAAAAAATGTTTTTGCCCTAAATCTTTTTTTTTGAATAGCACAATAGAAGAAAAATATATAAATTGTGTAACGCAGACCTCCACATATGCAGAAAACACTGCAAAGTTTTTTTTGCACTAAATGGGTGTTTTTTCAATAACAGAATACACCCAGAGTATGTAAAAGGTGTATCTCAGAGCTACAGAAATAACGAAAATGCTATTCAAAAAAAATGTTTTTGCCCTAATTTTTTTTTTTGGAATAGCACAATAGAAGAAAAATATATAAATTGTGTAACTCACACCTTCACATATGCAGAAAACACTGCAAAATTTTATTTTTTTTGCCCTACAGTGCCTTGCGAAAGAATTTGGCCCCCTTGAACTTTTCAACCTTTTGCCACATTTCAGGCTTCAAACATAAAGATATAAAATTTTAATTTTTTGTGAAGAATCACCAACAAGTGGGACACAATTGTGAAGTGGAACAAAATCTATTGGATATTTTAAACTTTTTTAGCAAATAAAAAACTGAAAAGTGGTGCGTGCAAAATTATTCAGCCCCTTTACTTTCAGTGCAGCAAACTCACTCCAGAAGTTCAACGAGGATCTCTGAATGTCCAATGACTGATGGTGATAAATAGATTCCACCTGTGTGTGATCAAGTCTCTGTATAAATGCACCTGCTCTGTGATAGTCTCAGGGTTCTGTTGAAAGCGCAGAGAGCATCATGAAGACCAAGGAACACACCAGGCAGGTCCGTAATACTGTTGTGGAGAAGTTTAAAGCCAGATTTGGATACAAAAAGATTTCCCAAGCTTTAAACATCCCAAGGAGCACTGTGCAAGCGATCATTTTGAAATGGAAGGAGTATCAGACCACTGCAAATCTACCAAGACCTGGCCGTCCCTCTAAACTTTTAGCTCAGACAAGGAGAAGACTGATCAGAGATGCAGCCAAGAGGCCCATGATCACTCTGGATGAACTGCAGAGAACTACAGCTGAGGTGGGAGAGTCTGTCCATAGGACAACAATCAGTCGTACACTGCACAAATCTGGCCTTTATGGAAGAGTGGCAAAAAGAAAGCCATTTCTCAAAGATATCCATAAAAAGTCTCGTCTAAAGTTTGCCACAAGCCACCTGGGAGACACACCAAACATGTGGAAGAAGGTGCTCTGGTCAGATGAAACCAAAATCAAACTTTTTGCCCACAATGCAAAACTATATGTTTGGCGTAAAAGCAACACAGCTCATCACCCTCAACACACCATCCCCACTGTCAAACATGGTGGTGGCAGCATCATGGTTTGGGCCTGCTTATCTTCAGCAGGGACAGGGAAGATGGTTAAAATTGAGGGGAAGATGGATGCAGCCAAATACAGGTTCTGGATGAAAACCTGTTGGAGTCTGCAAAAGACCTGAAACTGGGACGGAGATTTATCTTCCAACAAGACAATGATCCCAAACATACAGCAAAATCTACAAAGGAATGGTTCACAAATAAACGTATCCAGGTGTTAGAATGGCCAAGTCAAAGTCCAGACCTGAATCCAATCGAGAATCTGTGGAAAGAGCTGAAAACTGCTGTTCACAAACGCTCTCCATCCAACCTCACTGAGCTCGAGCTGTTTTGCAAGGAAGAATGGGCAAGAATTTCAGTCTCTTGATGTGCAAAACTGATAGAGACATACCCCAAGCGACTTGCAGCTGTAATCGCAGCAAAAGGTGGCTCTACAAAGTATTAACGCAAGGGGGCCGAATAATTTTGCACGCCCCACTTTTCATTTTTTTATTAGTTAAAAAAGTTTCAAAAATCCAATAGATTTCGTTCCACTTCACAATTGTGTCCCACTTGTTGGTGATTCTTCACAAAAAATAAAAATGTTATATCTTTATGTTTGATGCCTGAAATGTGGCAAAAGGTTGAAAAGTTCAAGGGGGCCGAATACTTTCGCAAGGCACTGTAAATGGGTGTTTTTGGAAGAGCAGAATACACCCACAGTATGTACAGGGTGTATCTCACAGTAACATAAGCAGTGCTTGTGCACTGAGCTTGCAGATAAAAGTTATATTTTCTCTGGCACTGGGCTCATGGCAGTGTAAAAAGACTGTGCACTGCAACCCAACCAGGTAAATCTATGTAGATCACTGAGTTATTAGAATAGATTTCTGAATCTGGACTCCTAGATAATTCTCTCTCCCTCAAAGCAACAGGAACCTTGCCCTACACTGTCTATCTTTTCTCTCAGTGCACTGTAATCGCTGACTAATTAGAGTAGATTTCAGAATCAGGACTCCTATCATGTAATTCTCTCCCTCACAGCAGCAGCAGCCAGGAACCTTTCCCTACACTGTCTAAAGCAGAGTGACGTGCTGTGCTGTGTGCCTCTAGCTTAAATAGAGGCTGGGTCACATGCTGCACTGGCCAATCACAGCCATGCCATTAGTAGGCATGGCTGTAATGGCTTCTAAGGGCACACCAGTTAAACGAATGTTGATTGGCTGCTGCAGGGCTTTTTAAAATGCGCCATTACATTGCCGAACACCGAACCTGAACCCAAACATACAGTCAATTGTTCGGGTTCGGGACCCAAAAATCCAAAAGTTCGGTACGACCCCGAACTTTACAGTTCTGGTTCACTCAACCCTAATTGTTACCTATTCTTATTCTGATGTGAATAAAGCAGCAGTTTGTAAACTTGTGCATATGTGCCTCAAATATAATAAACCCTTTATTCTTTAAAATATGGATTTTTGAGATGTACAAGTTATTGTATTCTGTTTTATGTAGATTTTACACAGTGATCCACCTTTTTTGGAATTTCAAACTATAGTTTAAAGGTCATAAAAAAATAAAAAAAATAAAAAGCTAAATGGATAAAAAAGGAAAGACCTACTGATCTTACCAAAATGCAGTGTCCATGGCATTCCTGCAAGCAAACTGAATCTCTCTTCTGTAAATAATAATCTCATCATACTTGTAACAGACATGAACAATAGCACCATTGACAACAATGGCTCCCTTCACAGACAATATAGGAACAAGGAGTGCCAGTCAAGGACAGGATGTATGTTATTTTCAGGATTATCAAATGATAATGGGCATAATTTGCATAAAAAAAGAAAACTATTGCCCACCATGTCTAAAGCTAACTACACATAATACAATTTTTTTTTGTTCAATTTCCTTTAGAATTGCCTTCAACTATGTAGTGCAAGGGCCTGCCTGTTTGTATACAATTTGAAAGTGTTTAGGTTTCACTTCACATTATATTGTTTTGGTAAATCTAAAGTAAAATTGTACAAGAAATTTGTATAACGTGTAGCCAGCTTACAAGTGATACTAAAGTCAATTTTTTTTCCCATTAAAAAATACTTACCCACTGTGTAGTTTTGCACAGGGCAGCCCAGATCCTCCTCTTCTTGGGTCCTTCCCCTCCCTCCTGTTGAGTGCTCCCACAGCAAGCAGCTTGTTATGGGGGCACCAAAGCTGCAGCTCCATGTGTCCATTCAGACACAGAGCCATGGCCCAGCCCCACACACCTTCTCTCTTCTCTCTCCTCTTTCCTCTTCTCTCATTGGCTCACTGACTTTGATTGACAGCAGGAGCCATTGGCACCGCGCTTTTGTCTAAGCCAATGAGGAGGGTGTCCTGGACAGCAGAGTCTCTCATGCAACATTGCTGGATCAAGATGAGGCTCAGGTACTGTAAGCATTAGGGGGCTGCTGCACCCAGAAGGCTTTTTATCTTAATGCATAACAAAAACGCTATTTGCTCGCTGCGGGTGGGGGGCAGTTTTAACCCCCGCTAGTGGCCGAAAAAGGGTTAAAACTGCCCGCAAAGAGCCGCTGCATCGGTGCTTTGTCGGCGGGTATGCAAGGCTGCCCCATTGTTTGCAATGGGAACGGGCGCGTTAGGAGCGGTGAATACACCACTCCTATAGCACTGCAAAGATGCGGCTTGCAGGACTTTTTTGACCATCCTGCAAGCGCACCGCTCCAGTGTGAAAGCCCTCGGGGCTTTCACATTGGAGTGAATTGAGCGGCTCTTTCAGGGCGCTTTGCAGTCATTATTTTTAGCACTATAGCACCGGCAAAGAGCCTCAGTGTGAAAGTAGCCTAACATAGAAAGTGGTGTAACTGTCCTGGCTGCACTGTTTGGAAAGTATGAACACAAAATTGATGGACCGAAATCCAAATCTTTTATATGTGTGTTTTTCAGCAATATATTTCATTTTTTGTCTCAAGCTCAGCTTTAAACTAAACATAAACATATTAATAACAATTAAGCATTTTATTGCCATAATTATTTTGCATACAAAAAGGAAATCTTAGAATAATAGATTTTATTACATCACTATGGTAATTTACTTGACTGCAATCAATGTGCTCAATGGTCTCTTAAAGGGCAGCCTAATGGCTTTTGGTCAGTTTGATTTATTTGACAGTTTAAAAGTTGATAAATAAGGAGGCCGAAATCAGGAGAATTCCAGGTTCATCATTTTTGGATTCTCTTGAATAGCGGGTATATCTGTCTGCAGAGATCACACAATTAATAAAACCAGGTGATAGTGAGTCATTAATTATATGATTCTCTCCACACTATAGTAAACAGCATGCATATGTTCACAAGAGTAACAAAATTCACAGTTTGCAGATACATTTATTCACCATTGTTTAACACGGTTAATAACATGTTTTGTATTATTTAAAAATAATTTATATAAAATCCTGATTTACAAATCAACATATAGAGGATGTCTCCAGGATACTGAATACTGTTATACACTCCAATAGAAAAGTCAAGAACTGTCTACGTGCCGTTAGCAGCCTGTGTATAAGTGATTAACCCCACGCCAACGAAACACATACAGTTGTGCTTAAAAGTTTGTATACCCTGGCAGAAATTGTGACATTTTGGCATTTATATTGAAAATATGACTAATCATGCCAAAAAATAAATGTTTTTTATTCAAGGATAGAGATCACATGAAGCCATTTATTATCACACAGTTTTTTAGCTCCTTTTAAAGTCATAATGATAACAGAAATCGCCCAAATGGCCCTGATGAAAAGTTTACATACCCTGGAATGTTTGGCCTTGGTACAGACACAGAAGGTGGCAGACACAGGTTAAAATGGAAATTTAAGGTTCATTTCCCCCATTTGTGGCTTTTTAAATCTCAATTAGTGTCTGTGTATAAATAGTCAATGAGCTCTCACATGGATGCACAAAGCAGGTTAGATACTAAGCCATGGGGAGCAGAAAAGAGCAAAAGACCTGCGTAACAAGATAATGAAACTTTCCAAAGATGGAAAAGTATATAAATAGATATCCAAAACCTTGAATATGCCAGTCAGTACCATTGAATCATTTAATAAGAAGTGGAAAATTTGGGGATCTCTCTTGATACCAAGCCAAGGTCAGGTAGATCAAGAAAGATTTCATCCACAACTGTCACAGGAATTACTCGGGATGTAAAGAAAAACCCACAGGTAACTTCAGGAGAAATGCAGGCTACTCTGGAAAAAGATGGTGTGTTTGTTTTTAGGGAGCACAATACGATACTTGAACAAAATAGAGCCGCATGGTCAAGTTGTCAGAAAGAAGCCTTTACTACACAAGTTCCACAAAAAATCCTGGTTACAATATGCCCAACAACACAGTGAAATGCCTCATTGGGCTTTTTTGTGTATCAGTGAATTGTGCTCCTTAAAGTGGTTGTAAACCCTTACAAACCACTTTGACCTACAGGTAAGCCTAGATTAAGGCTTACCTGTAGGTCCAAGCAATATCTCCTAAACCTATATGGTTTAGGAGATATTTGCCCGAAAACGGGCACCGCTGTCTACGGCGCATGCGCCGTAGACAGCGGCGCGCAGGCGCACTGAACGCGGCAGTTCCAAAAATGGAGCTGCCGCATTTGTCGACTCCCGTGCGCATGCGCGGGAGTGACGTCATCGCGGCTTCGCCGAATGACAGCGGCGGAGCTGCGAGACGCCACCAGCAAGATGGATGCGGTGGACTACAGGGGACAGCGCGACTTCGCTGGCTCCTGTGTCAGGTAAGTGACACATAATGGGCTACTATGCGATGCATAGTAGTCCATTATGCTTTACCTTTGCAGGGAAAAAAAAGAGGAAGTAAACTCATCAGGGTTTACTTCCTCTTTAAAAACATTCACAGTCTTTTTGCAGAGCAGCCTGTATTTCTCCTGAGGTTACCTGTGGGTTTTTCTTTGTATCCTGGCCAATTCTTCTACCAGTTGTGGCTGTAATCTTTCTTGGTCTACCTGACCTTGGCTTGGTTTCCACTTCTTAATAAGGGATTAAACAGTACTGGATGGCATATTCAAGGCTTTGGGTATCTTTTTATATCCTTTTCCATCTTTATAAAGTTCTATTACTGTGTTACCCAGGTCTTTTGACTGTTCTTTTCTACCTCCTCATGCCTCAGTGTCTAGCCTGCTTAGGACATCCTAAATGAGAGCTAACAAACTCTGACTATTTATACACAGACACCAATTGTGATTTAACTGCTTTGCTGACCACTGCAGGACAATGTACGTCGGCAGAATGGCATGACTGTGCAAATGGGCGTACCCGTATGTTCCTCCCTCATCGCCGGCTAGAGGATGTGCATGCCCACAGTTCCCGTGGACTTGATGTCCGTCGGTGGCCCGCGATATTTGAACGCAGAGGCAGAACAGGAAGATGCCTATGTAAACAAGGCATTTCCCTGTTCTGCCTAGTGACATGACAGGGATTGGGAGCAGTGATCTATATCATGTTCTAGTGAGCCCATCCCCCCAAACATAACTTACTGATCTGGGATACAGTCATAACTTTGAGGGAATCCTGCAAAAAACTAGGCATCTCCCCTTATGTATCCAGACATCTGCCTATACATAGTAACCACATGTTCCCTCAAAGCTTGCAACATAAAGCCTGTTGGGAACACAATGACAGTTGCAGTCTATATATGACCCAGACTCTTGAAACCCAAAATCATTTGAGGTAATTTCTACAGCTTATAATTTACCAAAAGAGCACATTATATATTATAAAATATAACAATGCAATAGAAACCGCCACCTCCACCATCAACACACACACCTTCTTACCAAATACAGTTGACCACCCTATTACAGAGGGTCAAATACACACAATAATAATCTTCAAGTGGCTCCAAACATGATCCACTTCCTCAGCTAACCCGTCAAGTGGGGTTCCTTCCAGATCCAGATAATCATGCAGAGAAGTCTCTCCGATATGCAACACTAATAGGTGTCCTCAGAGTATATATTGTTTCTTGCAGGAAATTTCATGGGTCAAATGGTAGAAGTCCCAAGTAGAAATAATGCTCTGTTGGACTTTCTTAATTCACCACCTAAGAGCATTGAGAAGCCTGCATCAATGTCCAATGTGTCAATAACTCCTAATAGATAAACGTAATTGGGGGTAGTTAATACCACCTTATACCACCTTGCTGCAGTTCTTTCTCTACCCTGATTCCGTTCACATGTGTTGCTTGCCTGTGCTCACCTATGGGCGTTGATTGCTATTCTGTGGGCATTTTTTTCCAGCAAGTCTTTTATAACCAAGCAAACTAGGAGTCAGGCCAGGAAGTGATAGAAGGAAAGGAAATAAAAGGTGACAGGGTGTTTGAGCAATTACCATTTGCAATGGCCGTCATTGTTTGTTATGGTGCTCTTTAATAATCCATATATTCTGCACACATCTGAACTCCATTCCCACTCTTTATTTTATTCCCTAGACAACACTTCAAGTCTGTTGCCTAGATAAAATGTTAATACTTAATCATACCTCCCAACATTTTGAGATGGAAATGAGGGACATGTACTAACAAATGTATGTAGGCATAGGACATGCCTCCTGCCACACCCCCTTAGCCCTTGTACACATGGTCGGAGATTCCGTCGGAATGTTTCCTTTTCGGAGCGTTTTGTCGGATATTCCGACTGTGTGTGGTCTGCATCAGACTGTTTCTGTCGGAATATCCAATGGACCAACTTTTCCAACTTACCGGTAAAATTTTCAGACAAAAATGCTCCTATCGGACATACTCCGATCATGTGTAGCCTACTCCGACGAACAAAGTACCACGCATGCTCAGATCAAATTCCTAGGCCAAAGCTATTGGCTACTAGCCTGAACGTAGTCCCGTCGTAACAAAATAACGTCATCACGTTATGTACAAATCGGATTTTCCGACAACTTAGTCCGACCGGACCTCTTCCGGAATTACTCCGACGGATTTGGTTGTCGGAATCTCGGACTGTGTGTAGAAGGGCCTAAAGGAGAATTAACCCCACAAAAGTTAAGTAAATCCACAAGGACTTTTTTTACCACTACTATTTCTTTATATTGGCTTTTAAAATGTACAAATGCAGCAATTAAAAAATTGGATGAAAGGTTTAACACTGGGAAACACTTTCTGAAAGATAAAAAGTGCGTTTTATATACAACTATATAGATCAGACCAAAATGAGGGACAAATGAAGTGGAATGAGGGACAGAGGGACATTGCTCCTAATCAGACACAATCCCTCCAAATCAGGGACAGTTATGCCGCGTACACACGGGCGGACTGTATGGCGTACTTAGTCCGTCGAAACACATTTCAGCAGACAGTCCACTCGTGTGTGGGCTTCAGCTGACTTTTTCAGCGTGCAGTCTGGCGTACTAAGTATTTCGAATTTTTTGAAATTCTGTCCGTCGTACTTTGGTTTCAGCGGACAATCCGCTCGTCAGTAGGCTAGTTCGACGGACTAAGAATGGCGCATGCCCAGAAAGGATTTACACGGCGGAAGGGTGCTTTGCTGTGTATTGGACTTCCTATTTCTAGTCCCGTCGTACGTGCTGTACACGTCATGACGCAAGCTTTCGACGGACTGTTTGGGTATCCGTGTGTGGTCAAGTCCGTTCAGTCGAAAGTACGACGGACTGTCCGTCGGATTGTATGACGAACTAAGTACGCCATACAGTCCGCCCGTGTGTACGCGGCATTAGAAGCTATGCTTAATTGACAATAAAGTCTTCAAAAAAATCTTTTTGAATTTGATAGCTTTTACTAAAATAATAGCTGGTGATACTGACATTAAAGTGATAATAAAGTCACCTCTTTTTTTTCTTTAAGAATAACAAACCTGCTCTGTGCAGTGGTTTTGTACAGAGAATCCTGGATCCTCCTCTTCCTGGGTCCCTCGCCAGCGCTTTTGGCACTCCTTCCCGTAAAGGGGCCCCACAGCAAGCAGCTTGCTATGAGAGCACATGAGCCGAACCGCAGCTCCCTATGTCCTTTCAGACACAGAGCCAAGGCCTGGCCCTGCACCCTCTCTCTCCTCATTGGCTATCTGAACTTTGCTTGACAGCAGCCAGAGCCAGAGCTAATGGCACCGCTGCTGTGTCTCAGCCAATCAGGAGAGAGAGTCTCAGACTGCTGAGGCACTTGTGCAACAACGCTGGGTGGAGATGGGTAAGTATTAGGGGGGCTGCTGCACACAGAAGGTTTGTTTTATACTAATGCATATAATGCATTAAGATAAAAAACCTTCTGCCTTTACAACCACTTTAGGGTTCTTGTTTGGGCACTTAGTGCTATGGGATGACAACACTCTGCCCTGGTCTCTCATAAAAGCCTTTTATTTGAGATTGCAAGCTATTGCATGCTGACGTACATTGAAAAACAAACACCCAGCTGTTCTTACTATTAGGAAACATGCCTTGTGAAATACCATGCAGCCATCACTGTACTGCACATAGAGGATGTAGTAATTATAGATTATCCTCGCGCCACAATGTTTCAAGTAAGTTTCAATGTTTCAAGGAAAATACAACAAGGAAAAAAGAAAAATTGTAGCTGCAGCAAAACACAGACAGGGGTTCAAACCCTCCCCTATGTAGATAAAATGTGTATATGTTGAATGGTGTTGTGCTCCACAATCGGTACAAATAGATAAATTAAATAAATAAAGATATATATGTCAATATACAATGTGCAAATGATCATATATTAACTGTTATCTCTTTCAAATAGTGAGTAAATGCTCCTAAACGCATGCAATCTATCATATAATCCCTCTTCCACTAAAGTGCATCTAGTGACAACTTGATTATATGTATTATTTTCTGGTACTGAATGCACTTTATTGTTTATTGTCACTAGATGCACTTTAGTGGAAGAGGGATTATATGATAGATTGCATGCGTTTAGGAGCATTTACTCACTATTTGAAAGAGATAACAGTTAATATATGATCATTTGCACATTGTATATTGACATATATATCTTTATTTATTTAATTTATCTATTTGTACCAATTGTGTAGCGCAACACCATTCAACATATACATAGAGGATGTGGTTGTAAAAAATCAGCAGCACTGAAATATAACAATGAATATTATAATAATGAATATAATAATATAATACATACACACACACACACACACACACACACACACACACACACACACACACACACACATATATATATATAACATGTCCATACCACATAACTGCATTCAGGATTGCCATTGCCAAGAGTGGCCCTAAAACCAGCTATACTACTACTGAACATTTCATATGCACCTCTACTTGCCAATGCTCCATCCTCTTAAAGGGAAAAAATCAGGCACAGATTTGGGAGAACCTAGAGCAAATATTATGGCAGTTGTAAAGTAGTCTTGCTAATTACTTATGGTGTCCAAAAGGTTGTCTTTTAACACTTTTACCCTTCATAGGTTAATAAGAGCATCTAAATGGAAAATAAATCCATTACTGCACAACATAGATACCACAAGTGATGAACTTTTGTGGCTTTGAGTGACTCAATGTTGCATACAATATTTGGGCAGGGGCAAGGTGAAGCCATACCGACAGTGGCGAAACTACCAGGGTCGCAACAGTCGCACTTGCGACTGGGCCCACGTGTTCTGCCACTGTGGGGGGGGGGGGCCCCAGACAAGCATGAAAGACTTCCGGTCCGGCGCCTGATGTACTGACCGCAAGGATGGTGAGCTCTAACACCGCTGGTAATGACTTCTGGTAGTTGCTCCAGTGACTGGCTCCCGGCTTGTGTGAGAAGTTTCAGGTCTCCAATGCTACGATTACCCTGTATAGCAGCATCTCTCCCTCGTCCTGCCTCACATACAGACTAAAACTCCCTTCCCCCTCCGCCTCGGCTTGGCTGTCACAGACAGAAGGAGGGGGGGGGGGGGGAGAAAGGACACAGCACTCAACGGGATGGGACATGCTGATTAAGGTTCGTACTGACTCTGAATGCTCGGTACTTGCAGGGAAGGAGGTGGGGAGGGGCAGGGAAGGGAGCTAGTTGTCAAAGGAGGATGCTTGCTGGGTGCATTGTGAAGTTTGCACTAGATGGTTACAGTGCAATGTGCAGTATGCAATGGATGGGTACTGCTGTGCAACAAGCAGCATGCACTGGATGTGTGCTGTGTGACAGGCAGTGCACTTTGGATCAGGGCAGTGTGCACAAGAGTGGTATATTGCAATCAGGGGCGGATCCAGAGTCTAATCTCGGGAGGGGCACTGCTATAAAATATGTTTTTTGGGGGGCAATTTATATGGGAAATGGCTGGTATTGGCGCTTCAATCATTACGGCACCATGGTTGTTATGGTGTCAGGATGATTGAAGCGCATTATTTCTATTAATACATTGTAATATAAAATTAAATGGTTCAACTCACCATAATGCAGAATCAGTGGGAGCCCTGAGGATGTCACTTGCCATGTCGCCTGCCACCAAATGTGGATTGTCACTTGTCACCAAATGCGGATTGTTACTTGCCACGTCACCTGCCACACATTGCGGATTGTCACTTGCCACGTAGCCTGCCACACATTGCAGATTGCCACTTGCCATGTCACCTGCCCCACATTGCGGATTGTCACTTGCCACGTCGCCTGCCACCAGATGCGGATTGCCACGTAGCCTGCCACACATTGCGGATTGCCACTTGCCACGTCACCTGCCACACATTGCGGATTGTCACTTGCCAAGTTGCCTGACCCACATTGCGGATTGCCACTTGCCACGTCACCTGCCACACATTGGGGATTGTCACTTGCCACGTCACCTGCCACACATTGCGGATTGTCACTTGCCACGTTGCCTGCCACACATTGCGGATTGCCACTTGCCACGTCACCTGCCACACATTGCGGATTGTCACTTGCCACGTTGCCTGCCACACATTGCGGATTGCCACTTGCCACGTCACCTGCCACACATTGCGGATTGTCACTTGCCACGTTGCCTGCAACATATTGCGGATTGCCACGTAGCCTGCCACACATTGCGGATTGTCACTTGCCACGTCAACTGCCACACATTACGGATTGTCACTTGCCACGTCACCTGCCACACATTGCGGATTGCCACTTGCCACGTAGTCTGCCACACATTGCGGATTGCCACTTGCCACGTAGCCTGCCACACATTGCGGATTGTCACCTACTGGTGGTCTTTTGTTGGGTCCCAGAGTGAACATAGGCAGCAGAGAGATGCTTCCTACACAGTGAGGGCGGAACTGGAGGGACGCAGGGCAGTGAGAGATGATGTCATCTCCCTGCTCCCCTGCCTGCTGGCTTCCTGATTGGCCAGCAGCCCTCCTAAGCTGCCCAGCTGCCCCCCCCCCTCACCCGTCCACTCAGCGCGGGTACCCGCGGAACTGGCCGCGATTGGACCCGCGGAACCGGCCGCGATTGGAGCCGCGGAACCGGCCGCGGGTACCCGCGGAACCGGCCGCGATTGGACCCGCGGAACCGGCCCGCGGGTACCCGCGGAACCGGCCCGCGGGTACCCGCGGAACCGGCCGCGATTGGACCCGCGGAACCGGCCGTTCTGTCATCAGCTGGCGGTATTCTCGGAGGGGGCAATTGACCCGTTGCCCCCCCTGGATCCGCCCCTGATTGCAATATGTAGTGAGCACTGAATGTGCAATGTGCACTCGATGGGTGCCATGTAATGTGCAGTGCGCACTGGATTTGTGCAGTGGATATGCCATGTGCACTGAATGGGTGCACTGCGCACTAGTGGGGCAATGTGCAGTGTGCTTGGATTTGTTCTAGTTGTGAGAGAAGCATACTTGCAGTGATTTGGTTGGATAAGATGATGCTGTATGTGCAAGGGGGCACTTTGGGAGCAGACAGAACTTGTGCTAGAAGGGGGGTTAAATAAAAAATATGACCCCCCCCCCCCAGCACCAGTTCTCTCTGCTCCTAAAATGCCCCCTTGCACATACAGCATTCTCTTATACCCCCAAATCACTGCAAGTATCCTTTTCTGACAACTTTCTCCCTCCCCCCTTCAAAGAGAGGCTGTCTGCTATTGAGGAGATGATCATGGTTTCTGGGATTCCGGGCACCTCGCTAGAGATTTGGGGTAATCACTCCAGGACTCGAGGCCAGTTCACACCACGAATCACAAAGGAACGCACTCTGCATTTTTAAGCGATACACATGCCTTCCAGGTGCTGTGCGATTTCAACCCTTTCATTTGAATAGGCTAAAATTGTGTTGGTCTGCACCAAGAGCTGTCCATGTGCTACTTTACAAAACGCACTGCAACTGGATTGCATGGTACTGTTGGTCATACAATCTGGTGCAGGCATTTGGGGAGTCATTAAGTTGACAACCGCTGCAGATCGCTTTGGCAGTGCATTTTGAATGCAGTGTGGGAAACGCAGGTTTCCCTCAAGGCATTCTGGTGTGAACAGACCCTTAGTCCAGACTAGGGATGAGCCGAACACCCCCCGGTTCGGTTCGCACCAGAACTTGCGAACGACCCCCGCGTTCGGTACGAACGTTAGAACCCCATTGAACTCTATGGGACTCGAACGTTCGAATTGGAAAGTGCTAATTTTAACGGCTAATATGCAAGATAGTGTCCTAAAAAGGGTTTGGCGACCTGCCTCCTGCCTCAGGGGACATGGGTCACTGCAAAAAAAAGTTTTAAAAACTACCGTTTTGGCGGGAGCACTGATTTTAATGACGATTAAAGTGAAAAGAAAAGTGAAATATTCCTTTAAATATGGTGCCTGCGGGGTGTCTGTAGTATGCCTGTGAAGTGCCACGTGTTTCCCGTGTTTAGAACAGTCCCTGCACAAAATGACATTAAACGGAAATAACACCATTTAAAACTGCTTGCGGTTTTAATGTTATATCTGGTTCCTGCAATATGGTTGAAAATCATTGAGAAACATGGCATGGGTAGCCCTCCCTGCCCATTACCAGCCTATTTGGGTCTTGTACGCATATTAAGGGGAACCCCGTACCCATATTAAAAAAAGGAAATGTGTGTGGCCCCCAGGCCCTATATACTCAGAACAGCAGTATACAGGCGGTGCAAACAAGACAGGGACTGTGTAGGTTTGTTGTGTTAAGTTGAATCTGTTTGTCATTTTCAACCGGTACATTTTTAAAGTGTAGCTCCAATCAAAAAAACTATCTTTAAGCTTTTTGGGAAACATAGGGAAGGGTTATCACCCCTGTATAATTTGTTTTGTCGTCCATCTTTTTTCATCTCACTTGCTGCTGTCTCCTTGCGTTTGCAAGTAGGAGATGTTTGTAAGTTGGATGTTTGAAAGTAGGGGCCTGCCCTATATTATAGCGGTATGTACTGGGTACAGAGCACGCAGACAGCACGCACTATCTCCTAACACTACTGACTGCAAGCTCTATTATTAACCACTTGTTAGCCCAATGTTTGCATAAAGTGAAAGATGAAGTTATGCTGAGTAAATAGATATCAAACATGTCACTCTTCAAAATTGCACATGCCCGTGGAATGGCGCCAAACGTCGCTACTTAAAAAATCCCCATAGGCGACGCTTTAAATATTTTTTTACTGGTTACATGTTTTGAGTTGCAGAGGAGGTCTAGGACTAGAATTATTGCTCTCGCTCTAACATTCTCGGCGATACCTCACATGTGTGGCACATGCGAGCACATGGGGACATGGGCGCTTTAATTTTTATTTTATTTTTTTATTGTTCATTTTACTTTATTTATTTTAGTTTGACATTTTTTTTCCCAAAAATATATTTTTGATCACTTTTATTCCTATTACAAGAAATGTAAACATCCCTTGTAATAGGAATATGGGGTGACAGGTCCTCTTTACAGTGAAATCTGGGGGGTCAATATGACCCCACATCTCACCTCTAGGCTGGGAAGCCTGAAATAAAAAATAAAAAAAAGATTCTGGCTTTGATCGTACTGGCGAGTTGGTAGAAGCACCGGAGGGCGGTGAGGGGTGGGGGGCGTCTATGGCTGGGTATTTCAGGGTATCACCGAGTATGGCTGGGTATCTCTGAGTATGGCTGGGTATGGCAATTTATGACAGGGTATTACAGAGTATTGGCGGGGTATTGGCGGGGTACTACAGAGTAATAGCAGGGTACTGCAGAGTATTGGGGGTACTGCAGAGTAATGGCGGGTACTGCAGAGTAATGGCGGGTACTGCAGAGTAATGGGGGTTACTGCAGAGTAATGGGGGTACTGCAGAGTAATGGCAGTGTACTGCACTGCAGAGTAATGGCGGGGTACTGCACTGCAGAGTAATGGCGGGGTACTGCAGAGTAATGGCGGGGTACTGCAGAGTAATGGCAGGGTACTGCACTGCAGAGTAATGGCGGGGTACTGCACTGCAGAGTAATGGCGGGGTACTGCAGAGTAATGGCGGGGTACTGCAGAGTAATGGCAGGGTACTGCACTGCAGAGTAATGGCAGGGTACTGCACTGCAGAGTAATGGCAGGGTACTGCACTGCAGAGTAATGGCGGGGTACTGCACTGCAGAGTAATGGCGGGGTACTGCACTGCAGAGTAATGGCGGGGTACTGCAGAGTAATGGCGGGGTACTGCAGAGTAATGGCAGGGTACTGCAGAGTAATGGCAGGGTACTGCACTGCAGAGTAATGGCGGGGTACTGCACTGCAGAGTAATGGCGGGGTACTGCAGAGTAATGGCGGGGTACTGCAGAGTAATGGCAGGGTACTGCACTGCAGAGTAATGGCAGGGTACTGCACTGCAGAGTAATGGCGGGGTACTGCACTGCAGAGTAATGGCGGGGTACTGCACTGCAGAGTAATGGCGGGGTACTGCAGAGTAATGGCAGGGTACTGCACTGCAGAGTAATGGCAGGGTACTGCACTGCAGAGTAATGGCAGGGTACTGCACTGCAGAGTAATGGCAGGGTACTGCACTGCAGAGTAATGGCGGGGTACTGCAGAGTAATGGCAGGGTACTGCAGAGTAATGGCAGGGTACTGCAGAGTAATGGCAGGGTACTGCACTGCAGAGTAATGGCGGGGTACTGCACTGCAGAGTAATGGAGGGGTACTGCAGAGTAATGGCGGGGTACTGCAGAGTAATGGCAGGGTACTGCACTGCAGAATAATGGCGGGGTACTGCACTGCAGAGTAATGGCGGGGTACTGCACTGCAGAGTAATGGCGGGGTACTGCAGAGTAATGGCGGGGTACTGCAGAGTAATGGCAGGGTACTGCAGAGTATGCACTGGTATTGCAGAGTATTGGCAGGGAATTGAGGGGTTAAATTTGGTGAGCAGCGATGTGGGCACTGCAGATGCAGCCCACATCGCTGCTGACACCGATCTCTTTCCCCTCCGCTGTACCGATCGGTACAGAAAGGGGAGGGAGGAAAAGGCGTCATAACATGACGCCGGTTTGTTTCCAAGTGATCACTCCGTCATTTGACGGAGCAATCACGTGGTAAACGGCCGCTATGAGCCTATGTCCTATGGACCCGGCGGTCACGGATGCTCTCGAGTGCGCACACCTCGGGGCACGCGAGAGCAGAATTCTGGGAGGCCGTTAATTAACGGCCTCTCTGAGTTAAACAACCGCCCTGAATCCGTTAATCGGCAATGGGCAGTTGTTAAGTGGTTAAAGCTAAATCACTAGCTATATAGGTGAGGTGAATATAGTGGTGTATACTGCAGTCAGGGCACAGACAACAACCACTACACAGCAGCAAGATAGGAAATCAGCCAAAAACGATTGGTGTGTACTGTGTTGAAGGTACACAGAACACCCACTGCTTCAGATGCAAAGTAACACACTACAGGAGGCCGCCTTAAAGGCGGCCTTATATAGTGTGGGGCGTGCACTACACAGCCTGAGCTATGATTGGCCACAGGCAGGATGCCTGTGGCCAATCATGGCTCTCCTCGCTGCCGGCGCTGCGATTGGCCAAGCATGCGGGGTCACAGTGCATGCTTGGCCAATCATCGGGCAGCAATGCACTGCGCCAACGCAGTGCATTGTGGTCCGCGCGCGTCACTCGAATTTTGACGCGAACGGCCAAAACGTTCGGAATTCGCCGAACGCACGAACAGCCAATGTTCGAGTCGAACGTACGTTCGACTCGAACACGAAGCTCATCCCTAGTCCAGACACACAGGATTTCATTTGTATCTCAGGAAGGTCCCGCCAAAACCGGGACAGTTTAGAAGTATGGATTTGTATTAGAAGTAGAGAGGATTTGTGTTTTGGGGGGTTTGTACTGGGAAGGGGGATTTGAGTAGTATGATTTGTGACAGAACTGAGGAGAATACTTATGCTGGCATGGAGGGAAAGAATTTAATGCTGGGGGAGTTTGACCCAGGATGGTGGGAAAGGGTTGTACTGAAAGGGAGGACCTGGGGGACAGGATCTGTGCTAGAAATTTGCGAGAGGATTTTTGCAGAGAGGGTGATTGGGTGGGGGTGGATTTGTACACGTTGCACCCCATCACAAATACAGGCGTAATGTCAAAGAGGTTAGAATGTGAAGTGAGGGTGGGGGGTTGCATTGTGGAGGGAAGAGGGGTGGCAGGGCTTCAAAAATCAAAATGCACCTTCGCCTTTGTAGCCAAAAATTATTGCATTGGCTCAGCTGGTACTGATAACCGCTGCCCAACTTGCCCCCCGCCACTCCCCATTGCTGCTAGCCCAATGCTGCCAGTCTGACCTTCCATCCTCCATCAGTGCCCTTAGTGTGAGCCACTTGCTGTCAGAGCTCTCCTCCTGCACCACTGTGGGTCATGTTCCTGGGGTCAGCAATGGATATGCTGGTTCTCCTGTCATGGGTGATCTGCTGAGGGTCTGCTCACTGAGCCTGTCAGTAACATCCTTTTTAAAAGCCTTTCAAATGCTGGCAGTGCAGGTCTTACATACCAGTAAAATCAATAACATTTTATGGCACTACCTAAATACAGGTGGTACACAATGGCAGATCTACCAGGGTCACAAAGGTTGCACTTGCGACCCTGGTGTTCTGCCACGGTGGGGGTGGGCCCAAGATGGCAGAAAGGGGGCAAATGTGGGACTGTAATAAAGGGCCCCAGGACGAGAGGTGGGGGGGCCCTTCACGATTTCTTGCATCAGGGCCCTGAAGGTTGTAGTTACGCCTCTGCATACCGATCAAACATAAATGTATATTGAGCCTTTCAGTTTAGTACAGCTTTCCCAATCTAGGGTTTTGCACCACTCAGAAGGCAAAAAAGCTGCCTGTTAAGCATCCTATATGAATGAGCCCCAACTCTTGCAGCCACATGCACCTTTTTTCTGTATCGTAGCTATCATCATTGCCTAGGCAAACTTCTGCAGTGTAGAAGCTATGGAACTAAAAGTTTAAAGCAACTGTCAACTGCTTTGAGCTGATAGATTATAACCCTTGTCTGGGGATGGTGAATGATCATGGTTATTGGATTACCTTATTATAATGTATTAATGTTTGTGCAATGATACAAAAAAGTCAAATAGTTGTTATTCCAGAGAGAAAACCAATAGCTTGCAAAGCCCTACTGGCAATCCTAAATTATTTAGAAGCACTGCAAAGTCATACATCCAATAATCTATCCAGGAATTTAGATAAATCTAGCCCGAAAGAGAACCCCCTCTGAGTTAACAAAGCAATATTACATAGAACAACTATTTGTGCCGGTGGTGGGAGGTCTGTCACATTCTGCACGAGTTCTCCATGCTGTGTTGATCAATGGAAATTAACACAGCCCAAGAAGTCAATATCATATTATCTTCAGCAGTGGTTATTTATTCTGCGGGTTAAATTTGTATAATGTGAACGTGATTCCAAAACAAATATTGCAGTGGAGACTGGTTGTTGTGAATGTGGATAAGATTCGGATTTCATATTAGATTCCTATAGTCAATTTTTGCTTATGAAAAACCTTTGTTTGTATTTTGATGAACGCTTTACAATGCTGCAATGCAATGGAAAAAAAAAAAAAAAACACAAACACATACATTGGTTTTCATCAATAGTTAATTTTCATCCATTAAAAAAACTAATCCTATAGCAATTGAAAAAAAAACAAAAAAATTACATTATAGAACCACATATTCACAATGCATATCCTTTTCTACGTGAAAATGCAGCTTGAGTAGGACCATCACATGGTCGGGGAGAGGAGCAGCACCAATAGGCATGCATAAGATGTATATATACTTTAATTGTCTTTCACTTTCTGCCTCATAGAACTCGTGGTTATACTCGTGGTTATACCCAGTATTAGCACTCATTACATACATTTCAAGCCTCTTGCAGCCACCTACTATCTTTCTTCAGTCTGTACACGTTTAGACTGTGGGACAGCTTATGGAAAATGATTGGTAAGAAAGTATTAGGAGCCTACATGAAAGGACATACACTATATTACCAAAAGTATTGGGAAGCCTGCCTTTACACTCACATGAACTTTAATGGAATCCCAGTCTTAGTCAGTAGGGTTTAATATTGAGTTGGCCTTTGCAGCTATAACAGCTTCAACTCTTCTGGGAAGGCTGTCCACAAGGTTTAGGAGTGTGTCTATAGGAATGTTCGACCATTCTTCCAGAAGCACATTTGTGAGGTCAGGCACTGATGTGAATGAGAAGGCCTGGTTCACAGTCCCTGCTCTAATTTCCAGGCAGTCAAGTTCCTCCACCCCAAACTCGCTCATAAACTTCCTATAGACACACTCCTAAGCCTTGTGGACAGCCTCCCAAGAAGAGTTGAAGCTGGTAAAGCTCCAAATCAATATTGAACCCTACGGACTAAGACTGGGATGCCATTAAAGTTCATGTGCGTGTAAAGGCGCCCCAATACTTTTGGTAATATGGTGTATGCTTCAGGAGTGTTAAGGCAGCAGAATGTAAAATGAGGTCCTGACTTGTGTGTTGATTCTACACCCTTTACATATCGTTGTACCATTGTGCCAAACATACAGGTGTAGCAGAGTTGTTAAATAATTTGTAGTAAAGCAATTGGCACATTGCCAAACCAATGATCAACAGGGAGGCTGGTACTTTTCCAGCTTTGAATAGAAGCTGCATACTGTCTTGGCAGAAATAGAGGTTAATAAAAACTAGTTGTCCTTTAACACATAGGAGTGTTAAAGCGGGAGTAGACCTAGTTTCAAAAAAACACTTACATTCCCGGCATGCCGGTAATGCTAACTTTCAAACCATCCAATGGCTGGAGTCATAACTGATCACATGTGCAGCATTATGGCAGTTAAAGAATTATTAGGAGGTCAAGATGGCAGCTTCCTTGACTGAAAACGATAGAAGGGTCTACTTCCACTTTAAGAAGAAGTGAATGGTGTCTATTTACTTGGGGCACATTTTCTCACCATAGCCAGCGAACAGCCCTATTTATGTAAATTGCAGTACAACATAGTTCAATACAGCTCTTATATTTATCTTATAAAGATAATTCTTAAAGTATAACTAAAGGCAAATGTATATTTATATTTTGTAGAGAGCGGAGAGGGATTAGAATACCTGTCAGATTGTTATTGCTGTCTGTGCCCCCATTGGGGAGATTCACCCTCTCTATATGTCCTGTTTACAGTTATCACTAAAAGCAAAAGTGAAAGAAAATCCCAAATTTTCGTCTGCCCCAGAACAGTAACAGAAAGAGGAAATCTTCCAATGGGGACTCTAGTTCCACTGACAACCAGGGATCATCTCACTTAGAGGGATTTCCTCTCATTTTTTGTTTTGGCTATAGGGCTGAAGAGAAGGGAAATCTCCCCAGTGGGACACAGATGGCAATAAAAATAAACTGACAGTAGGTAAAGCTGTTCCTTACTTTATCCAAAATAAAATGTTTTGCCTTCTACTATAAGGGAGGTGTTCAGATACGCTTTAATATTTCCACTGAGGCAAGTCCTTGAAGAACACGAGCCTTGTCTATTGTGCTCTTGTAAAGTCTTCCTACTATATTGTCTGGGTACATCGCTGGCCACAATCCTCTACTGTATTCTCTGCATGTACACAAAATGAGTTGCAAGTACAGGATCATTTATGCAGATTATTCTGGACTTTAAGCTTGAGGGATATTTTTGTAATACTTAAAAGGTGCTGAAGAATTGCCCATTTCCTCAGCCACACCACTATTATTTTAGCTATTAAATGTTAAGCAGTATTCTGCACAACTAATTTAGAATAAAAATGTGTATGAATTCATTTTTTTTTTTTAAACAAAAGTGTCAATTGTTCTTTTTTATATTCCCCTTCTTGCCATTTAGATTGTGTTGTATAATGGATTCCCAAATAGAAGTTTCCATACCTGTACATACAATTGCTAGTTAACATAGTTAAATGCCAATCAATCAAAACAACAGAGTGCAGAATACAGAAGCTAGAATTGTTTTCAATTCTAGTTAAAAATGAAATGGAACATTCCTCTCCTACTTACATATTAGTGATTATACATAAAGAAACAACTTAAGCAGTTCATTTTGAAAACAGATGATTACGTAGAAAACAGAATGCATGTAAACAACTGGAAACAATTCAACTATGCATTTTCGGACCAGTTCAGGTGTGAAATCTCTGTTAAGCATTGTCTACAGCATTCATGGAAGGATTGTATTATGATAAACACAGTGCTTCAGCTTCTTGCCTTCAGTACTGGTGATCAACTTAATAAATATTAAAGATTCCCTAATGTGAGAAAATATCTGATAATTTCAATTGACTTTTTGTGGAATTATCCTTTGTCCAGTACATTTGATAACTGGTAAGGGCAATGGAGCATCAAGCAGATGTAAGAAACATTATCTTTCAAAGTTTCTATGTTTTTTTTTTTTCTAAGGACTTCCAGACGATTTATTAACTCTTACCCACGTGTAAAGAGTACAAAGTCAATTTGATTGACTTACCACTGTCATATGCACATGTGAAATTACTAGCACTACAGATTGTCCCTGAACTGGGACTTAAATAGGACCTTCTTTTCTACAAAAAAACAAAAAAAAAAAAAACAAATTGTACATATTTCTGATACAGGTTTATTTGCAGCTTCTGCACTTGGGATCTTTGAGGACCAGTGTCTTAAAATCCTCCATAAAAAAAAATCAAAAATAAACAAATGCCCCTGATCTGTTGTCATAGCCTCTGTCATGGTAATGCAATGCCTTTTAGTCAGTGGAAAACATGTCTTTTCAGTTGAACAGTGAAAGTAATAAATTCTCTCTTGGAGAGTGAAAGTAATGTCCTCGCTCGTGGACAGTGGATGTAATGTCCTCTCTTTTAGAAAGTAAAAGTAATGTAATTTCTCTGGGAAATAATATTCTCTCACTTGGAAAAAAAGTAATTCCCTCTCTTGAAGAGTGTAAGTAATGTCCTCCCTTTTGAACGGTTGAAGTAATGCCCTTTTTAAAGAGCAGAATACCCTTTCTCTTGCAAAGTAGAAGTAATGTCCTCTCCCATGGACAGTGGGGGTAATGACCTATATTTTGGATAGTGGGTGCAATGCCTTCTCTTTTAAAATGTATTATCTTTTGGATAGTGGAAGTAATATACTTTCCTTTGAATAATGAAATGAATGCATTTTGCCTTCGGAGTATGGAAGTAATGTCCTTTCTCTTGGACAGTGAAAATAAAGTCCTCGATTTTGGACAGCAGACGTAAAGTTTCCTCTTTTTGACAATGAAAATAATGTCTTCTTTCATGGACAGTAGAAGTAAATTGCACTATTGGATAGTGGGAGTCATTTCATATCTCTTGGGCAGTGGATAATAATTCCTTCTGTTTTGAAAAGTGGAAATATTGTATTTCTTTTGGAGAGTGGAAGCAATGTGCTTTCTTGGAATGCCCTTTCTTTTGGACAGTGAATGTAATGTCTTTTCCATTGGACAAGGGAAGTAGTGCCCTCCATCTTGAAGCATGTAAGTTGTGTCCTCTCTCTTGGACAGTGGAAGTAATGTCCCCCATGGTTTTTACTTGGAGTGAAAGCCATGTCCTCTTTCTTGGACAGTGGAAACGTCCTTTCTCTTTGAAAATTGAAGTAATGTTCTCTTTGACAGTGCACTCTCTCTTGTGCAATGGAAGTCATGTTGTTTCTTTTGGAGAGTAAAAGTAATGCTGTATTCTTTGGAGAGTGGAACTAATGCCCTCTCTTGGAAAGTTGAAAATAATGCCCTCTCCTTGACAGTGGAAGTAATGACTTCTCTCTCGGGCAGTGGAAGCAATGTCTTCTCTCTTTGAAATTGGAAGAAATGTCCTCTCTTTTGAGCAACTAAAGTAATGACTTCTCTCCTGAAGAGTAAATGCAAAGCCCCCTTTCTTGGAGAATAAAGGTAATGCCCAATCTCTTGGACAAGGGAAGTAATGTTATTCATCTTGGAGAGTGCAAATAGTACCCTCTCCTGCATAAATACATTTTCTCCACAGGTTTTTCGATTGGACAGTGAAAGTAATATCCCCTCTCTTGGAAAATTAAAGAAATGCCCTCTCAGAAGCAATGTCCTTTCTCTTGGACAGTTGGTGCAATGTCCTTTCTCTTAGCCAGTTGGAGTGGGGGGGGGGGGGGTTATTTACTAAAGGCATGACCACTGTGAACTACAAGTGCAGTCGCTGTGGATCTGAGGCGGACATGCAAGGAAAATAAAAAAACAGCATTTTTGCTTGTACATGGTTGGATGATAGAAATCAGTTGTGCTTCTGCTCACTTCAGATCTTCCCCTCAGATCTACAGGACTGCACTTCCAAGTGCACAGTGGATTTGCCTTTAGTAAATCAACCCCAATGTCCTTTCCCTTTGTACCTACCCTTTGGTAGTTTTCTCTTTGAAATATTTCAAATTGAAATATTTCCTTTCTCTTGGATGTAGAAGCAATGTCTGTTCTCTGGGATAGAGGAAGTTATGCCTTAACCTCCTTAGCGGTAATCCCGAGTCTGGCTCGGGTTGGAATTTTAATTACAATAGCGGTAACCCCGAGCCAGTCTCGGGCTTGCACCGCTCGATGCAGGGGAGGACACAGGTAACGTTACTTACCTTGTCCCCTGGATCCAGCGATGTCCCCCGCGCTGTGTGATCGAGCTGTCCTGCGCTCGATTCACAGTGCCGAATGCCGCCGAGCTCCGTTCCCTGCGACGTTACGACGCACGGGAGCGGAGAACGGCGGCAAATTCAAAAATGTAAAAAGGCACAAAACACACACAGCACTGTAATCTTACAGATTACAGTGCTGTAGTAAAAAATACACACCCCCTTTGTCCCTAGTGGTTTGTGCAATGCCCTGCATGCACTTTTATATTATAAATACTGCTTTTTACTGCTTGGAATTTGGAGATTGTCCATAGCAACCAAAACATGTCCCTTTTTAATTTTTTTTGGATTTGATTACATTATTGAATAATTTTTATTATTCTTTATTATATTATAAACTTTATCATACCCGGGATGTCCGCTAGACTCTGGTTTGAAGAGATTTCAGAGCGTTATTCCTAAGAATTACAGGACTACAAAATAAAAGCCAGATTTCCATGCAAAATAATTGTACCGCTTTCAGCACCTTATTCAAGACTGAATCATACCGCCAGGGAGGTTAAAGAGGAAGTAAAACATGATGGGTTTTACTTCCTTCCTCTGATCCTAAAAAGTAAAAGCATAATGTGCTAGTATGCATCGCATACTAGCACATTATGTGACACTTACCTGCAAAGGAAGCCCTTTCCAATCCTCGCTGTAGGCCGCATCCATGTACGCCCCTCTTCCTTCCGGGACAGCGAACTACGGCTCTGACTGGCCAGAGCCGCATGACATCACTCCTGCACATGCGCGTGGGAGCCGCACTCGTTTGTGAAGAAACGGCACTGGGGGGGGGGGGGGGGGGGGCGTTTTTTCACAGTGCATGCGCTGATGACATCATCAGTGCAAAACACAGTAAATATCTCCTAAACGGTGCACATTTAGGAGATATTTACAGTACCTATAGGTAAGCCTTATTCTAGGCTTAGAATAACTAGAGGTACAACTTCCACAGAGAGGTTTACAACCTCTTCAGAGTCTATGACAGTGAACATAAATTCCTCTAAGATGAAAACTAGAGAAAGAATCAGAAATATGATCCTCAATATATTTAAAGACGAGCTCCATCTTTTCCTCCACAAAAAAACACTGATGCATTGTGCATGTAAATGAATCACAACCCCAGCGTCAGTTTGTGTGTAACTTACCTCCTTAAGCTGTATACCGCAAGCTTCTGTGTCTGTGATGTCACTCCTCCTCCTGGCTGAATTTCAAACTTCTGACTTCCTATTTCCTTCTTTTTCCAGTCCTGATACTACATGCCCCTTGATCCTTTGAGCCTCTGTAGTTTCAGGGTGGGCTATGGAAGTCACTTGTACTTGGTTACTGTGGGTGTTTCTGGGTCTTCATGTGGATGGTGAAAAGAGTAAATGTGTCATACCTCCTCCCTTATTACTCTCTTGCAGTATGCCAAAGAATAATGGCTTACTGCAAGACTACAGAGGAAGGGCTACGAGAATTTATTATTAGGTGTTTCCTTCATATGTAAATTAATCACTTCACAGAGAGCAGGGCACTGGGAGGGCGGGATTGGCGGGTGGGACTCTTCCTCTTCACACTGGTTTGCATATTTAACTGGGCAGAATTGAAGTATAATTGTGATCCATTCAATCCTGCCCAGCAGCAGCACAGCTAGCTTTCAGAACAACCCAATGTCTGCGGGAATACACGCAATCGTCTCACAGTGAGGAAGAACGGGGAGATGCTAATGTAAACAAGAATCTCCTCATTCTGCCTAGTGACACTGTCACTGATCAGCTCACCCTGTAATCGGGAGCGGTGATCAATGATGTGTCACACACAGCCCCTCCCCTCCTCACAGTTAGAATCACTCCCTAGGACACACTTAACCCCTACAGTGCCACCTAGTGGTTAACCCCATTCACTGTCAGTGACATTTTTACAGTAATCAATGCAATTTTTTAGCATGGATCGTTGTACTAATATAAATGGTCCAAAAAAATGTGTCAAAATTGTCTGATGTGTATGCCATAATGTCGCAGTCCCATTAAAAATTGCTGATTACCGCCATTACTAGTAAAAAAAATAAAAATATCAATAAAAATGCCATAAAACTATCCCCTATTTTGTAGACGCTATAACTTTTGGGCAAACCAATCAATAAATGCTTATTGAGATTTTTTTTACCAAAAAATATGTAGAAGAATGCATATCAGCCTAAACTGAGGAAAAAAAAAATTTAAATATTTTTTGGGGATATTTATTATAGCAAAAAGTAAAAAAAAAAAAATGTTTTTTTGTTCAAACTTGTCGCTATTTTTTTGTTTATAGCGCAAAAAATAAAAAACAGAGATGATCAAATACAACCAAAAGAAAGCTCTAAGTGGGAAAAAAGTATGTTAAGTTTGTTTGGGAGCCACGCCACACGACCGCGCAATTGTCAGTTAAAGCAACGCAGTGCCGAATCGCAAAAAGTGCTCTGGTCAGGAAGGGGGTAAATTCTTCTGGGCTAAAGTGGTTAACATTATCCCCAGACATTGTGCTCACTTATTAAGATCTCTTGCTGAAAAGGCAGCCAAGACCATGGATGTCTGACATTTTTTGCAAACCGTAGCAGCAGGAGGGTAGAATTTGTAAATTGTAGCACCTCTATCTCAGACACAGGATGGAGCTTGTATATCACAACGCTTACTGAAGTAGATGCAACAATGAAAGGTTCCTGTGTTTTCCCCACACCAGGTGGGAGACTGGAGCATTGGATCAGGAAAAGTTCTAGTGTAACTCCTTTTTCCCCTGCTCTTTCTTCTGGGGAGCAGGACCAGTATGGGTTTGGTCTTCTTTAGATGAAATAGCATATGGTGGCCTCAGGGTCAAGGCTCTCTGTTCTGAATCCAGCCCAGCACCTCAGACTCAGGCAACCGCT
Source organism: Lithobates pipiens (assembly GCF_037356315.1). NCBI lineage: Eukaryota > Metazoa > Chordata > Amphibia > Anura > Ranidae > Lithobates > Lithobates pipiens. Next base: position 72,228,490 of record NW_027507790.1, read on the forward strand.
TGTACGCAAAGACCCTTCAAGGAGCTTGCTCTGCATTTAAATCGGGGTCTAAGCCACGGATGACAAGCTCATCAGGGATTGGATAACTAACAATACATGCAGTGCCATGACATGCTGCCTCTCTGATCACTCAACAGATGATGCATTGGCAGATGTTGCATTGGAAGATAATGCATTGGCAGATGATGCATTGTAAGAAGCCCCTGAGCATAGCCACCATACACTAAAATGTATGGCAGTCCATAAAAGTTTCAGTTTTGGGTGTCAAGTTAATCATTATAAGTAGAGTGCAAATTTCATACATGATTTATACATTTAAATATGCATATAGAATTGTGCCAGATCTCGTCTTTGAATCCAGGATAAAATTATCTATTGTTTGATTTTATACTTAAAATTCTCACTTTAACTTGCTTTGCCCACCTCTCTACAGTTATTGACTGGGACAAAGGCAATGAGTGACATAATCCATTACTTCTTACAAAACGATCACTATAGCATGGTGACCAGCTTCATGGGCAGAGCAAATATAGAGATTGGTGTACAAGTACAGGAGACAGAAAGGAAGTATCCTTTTACTGTTCTTCCTATCTCCCTTACAGGATCGAGGACAAAAGATTTGTGCCAACAAGAACCACATTCAGCAATCAATCAATTATTTTAGAGCTAGGCTAATGAATTTAGCCTATGAGGGTGGCATATTAGTTTAAGAACATATGAATAATTTCATATATACAATCACTATACGCAATAAGGTTATAATAAAAACAGTATTTTTATTTAAAGTAAAGGCAAAGCTTTTTTTTTTTCATTTTGCGATTCAAATAAACCCCTGTCAAGTGGTAAGTTTGTGATCTGCGTCCCATTAGGGAAATTTCCCTTGGATTCATGCCCCATAGCCAAAAAGGGAGTGAAAGGAAATCCCTTCAAAGTGAAGGAAATACCTGGTTGTCACCAGGATCACCAGAACTGGTGTTTCTTCTCTGGTGACCACCCAACATTTGGGATTTTCTTTCACTTTCAGTGATTATGGTAAGAAGGACAAATAGGATGAATCTCTCTAAAGAGGACACAGACAGCAACATATATCTGACAGTTGTTCTATTGCCTCTCCACTCCATCCAAAATGAAAAAAGTTGTGTCTTTAGTTACTAAAGTCTCATGCCCTCCTTCTCATTAGTCTAGAAATATGTTTTTTTTTTTAAATTGATGTTTGCTTGGCAATGCAATAAAAATAACCTTACCTCTTAGTGGAACTGCATTTTCTGCTCTCCTTTTCCTGAAATCTTTGCAGGCATAGATGAGTAAGGTGCACATTCCTCGTGCCTCCTTATACACTTCTATACAGGCATACCCAGGGCAGGGCTTGAGTCACTTTTGGGCCCTACCTTCTATACATTATCGTATTTATCGGCGTATAATTTGTGCCGGCGTATAACACGCACCCCAAGTTTAGGAGGGAATTTTAAGGAAAGAACGTACATTTAAATGCCCATCAATGCAGCCTGACAGTGTCATTTGCAGCCTTGTCAGTGTAGCCTTGTCATTTACAGCCCTGCCCCAGTGTCATTTGCAGCCTTGTCATTGCAGTTTTGAAGTTTAAAAATGGCGCCGCCGAGATACAGAGTCCTGTGTATCTCGGCGGCTCTTGGGTCCTCTCGGTGGCTCTCGAGTCCTCTCGTTGGCTCTCAGGTCCTCTCGGAGGCTCTCGAATCCTCTAGCAGTCCCGAGCGGAGCCAAGAGTAGTGTACTCGGCTCGGCTCACAGTCACTCCCAATCCCTGTGTTACGTCCATCATAGGTCAGGACTGGGTGTGACTGTGAGTGGAGCTGAGCTGAGTACACTCGGCTATGTATCTCGGCGGGGCCCCCTATTGGGCGTGGCCCATGGGCTTGAGCCCAGTCAAGCCCAATTGTAAGTCCTGCCCTGGGCATACCCCACTTTTAAGTACACAATGGGGTTTATTTACTAAAGCTGGAAAGTGCAAAAATCAGGCTCACTTCTGCATAGAAACCGATGAGCTTCTAACCCCAGCTTGTTCAATTACATTTGGTAATAAAACCTGGAAGCTCATTGGTTTCTATGCAGAAGTGAGCCTGATTTTGCACTTTCCAGCTTAAGTAAATAAACCCCAATGTGTACTTAAAAGTGGGGTATGCCTGTATTGCTGAGAAATAGGAATGTGTCTGACCAAATCAATTAGAAAATTACATTTAGACACATTGCATAAATGTTATAACAGAAAAAAAGAAGGTAACACAAAAATAAAATAAAAAAAGTTACTACAAGATCTGTCTTACTGAATATCAATTTCTGCAACTTCAATTTGGATTTAAATGGAATCAAAGAAAATGCTCAATAAGTTAAAGTGATATTAAAGTTTCAGATTTTTTTTACATTAAAATCCAAAACATGTCATACTTACCTGCTCTGTGCACTGATTTTGTACAGAGCAGCCCCGAACCTCCTCTTCTCGGGTCCCCTGCTGGTGCTGATGGCCCCTTCCTCCCAAGTTCCCTCAGAGCAAGCTACTTGCTATGGGGGCATCTAAGCAGGCTCACTCCTGAGCTGCTATTCTGCATTTCCATTCATAAACAGAGCCTCGGCTCAGCCTCGCTCCTCTCTCTCCTCATTGGCTCACTGGCTGGGACTGACAACACCGGGAGCCAATGGCTCCCTCTGCTGTCTAAGCCAGTGAGGAGGGAGAGTCTCGGAACAGCCGAGGCTCTCGTGCACAGCACTGGAGGAAGATCAGACTCAGGTCAGTATTGGGTGGGCTGCTGCATAGAGAAGTTTGTTTACCTTCATGCATAGAATGCATGAAGGTAAAAAACCTTAAGCCTTTAGAACCACTTTAAAAACTGTATAAATTCTATACAACACTCTACAAACCAAAGAAGAGCTTCGGTCAGTTCTGCAAAAAATGAAAAGTCTGCCGCCACAAAAACTAAGTGCTGGCTTTTAATAAACAGCTACTCACCTGGCTAGGGAACCAACGCCATCCTTACCCGGGCTGGTTCTTTGCCAGTCTTCAGCTCCTCTGCACCGGCATGTTAACAGTGGGAAGCTGGCTGTGACTCCTTGCAGTGATCCAAGTGGATGTGGGTGCAGGTACCTGTCAAACCTAGGTACCTGTCCGCCCCCCCAAAAAATGAATAAATAAATAATTCCAAATAATGGGGGAGGGAACAGCAGAACTTACTCTTTTGGGTAAAGTTCTGTTTTAAGTACTGATATGAAAGCAAAATAATAATAATAATAAAAATCAAAAGTTATTTAGAATATTATTTCCTAATTATATATGATCATAAATGAACACATAGTATAATGTTAATAAGTAATTTTTATTTTTATTTTATTGAGATGCACCAATTTTGTCACCTCTAGTTACACAAACAAGCTGATCAGAGGAAGGAAAATATCTAAATCAGCAGAGAAAGCTTGTTTAAGTGACAGCAGCCGACAGATTTAAACCAGAGGACAGACACAGCACCAATCCAAGACGCTTCACTTGTCCAATTAAGAGCTTCCTTCAAGATGGAAGTGAAAAAGAGCCTTCGAATTTCTAAACACACTTGAATATTAGCTGGAGTAGGGCAGTGCATGTCAATAAATCCTGGTACTGGGGCTAGACAAATGAATAAGAAACTGATGAAAACATCCCAAAAGCAATCCTTCCAACTAGAGGTACAATTGCTACAAGAAGGATGTATTTTTAGATACATGCGAGGAAGGAATGGTGGTTACGCATCACTTCATGATTTGCGTTCTCTCTCAAGGAAAATTAAGCAGAAGACTGCTGAATTTTTCTAATGTTAAAATTAGATTTAGAGGGGTTCACTCAGCTATGGTGCCTTTGCAGACTCTCTCCAATCAAAGCATGCATTATTACATCATTGGGCATATTCAGAATTGTGGTGCAGGGCAGTGATGACATGTTAAGTGCAGTAAAACATAGCAAGCAGTGACAGCTAATAAAATGCAATAACAGTAGCCCAAGGCTTGCGAGAAGGCCCAGATTCATTAAAATTGCCAGTACAAACCTGGAATTCAAAATCAAGGAAATTAAGGAGGGCTAAGGGCCATAGCGTGTATTTCAAAGAACTTCAAAAGATATTTTTAACATTCTTATCTTTTTTGCATTATAGCTACTAGTATATTTTTATAAATGTATTCTTTTTAATGTGCTGTATATATTTTTTTGACTATTTCCCCAGGTGATCAGGCATAGCCAATTCATATCAACTGCACACAAAAAAACATTAAGACCCCTTTCATACTGAGGCGCTTTACAGGCGCTACAGCGCTAAAAATAGCGCCTGCATAGCACCTGTGAAGCACCGCTCCTGTCTCCCCAGCCGAGTGCTTTCACACTGGAGTGGTGCGTTTGCAGGACATTAAAAAAATTCCTGCAAGCAGCATCTTTGGAGCGATGAAGGAGTGTATACGCTGCTCCTGCCCATTGAAATGAATGGGCAGCACGGCTATACCGCCGGCATAGCACTGCTGCTGCAGCGCTTTGTGGTGGTTTTAACCCTTTCTCTGCCGCTGGAGGGGGTAAAAGCACCCCGCTAGTGGCCGAATAGTGCCGCATAATTGACGGTAAATCGCTGCTAAAAATAGTGGCGCTTTACCGCCGACGCACCCACTGCCCCAGTGTGAAAGGGGCCTAATTCTCCAAGAAACCAATCAGGTTTAAATTCACACAACTGAGGTCCTTGAGATTGGTATCTATGAATTACTGAATTGGCATACCTCCCACCATTTTGAGATGGGAATGAGGGACACCTACCAGCAAACATATGTAGGCATAGGACACACCTCCTGCCACACCAACTTAAAAAGGAGAATTAACCAAAAAAAAAAAGATTAACTAAATCCACAAGGGCTTTTTTTTACCACTACTATTCCTTTATATGGGCTTTTGAAACCTACAAATGCAGCAATTTAGAATTTGGATGAAAGGTTTAGAACCTTGGAAACACAACTTATATATACACACCTATATAGATCAGACCAAAATGAGGGACAATGAGGGGGAAAGAGGGACAGGGCAGGGGACATTCCTCCGAATCGAGGACAGTCCCTCATAATCAGGGACAGTTGGGAGCAATGAACTTATTACATTGATCTTTGCCTTACTATGCACTGCACCTTTGGCAGCATTGTTGCAGTTTGGAAAGCATACAGTGCCAAGTGTTCGGTTCTTCATTAGACCCATTGTCCAGAATCTATAGAATCTAAGAACCTTTTTTGGGATGTTCTTGGCACTAAATTATAATTTACTATAATTTTATAATTTACTCAGAATCAATTGAATGCAGCAGCAATACAGACATGCAAATACATAAAATGCAATATTTTTACTTACAAAGAACCATTAGCTACTTTTAGGGCTCATTTACATCAGAGTGGTCAGCTGCAGTGCTTTAAAGTGGTTGTAAAAGTGAATATAGTAGATCCTTCTACAGTGTGCAAGTGGTATCCAAAGCACAGTGTGTAGTGTTAGCCAAAGCACCTAGTGTAATTTCTGTTTACTCTGTCATTCCTCTGCTATCTGACTACCATCTGCCCCCCTCAGCACACAGCAGTTGATTGAGAGCCTCAGTTGTGCATTTTTCCCTATGTTACTGTGTAGAGGGCGGTGTGTGCGTTCAATGCGTTCAGGTTTCAGATAACACCCAGCACCCTGCTATATGCTGTGCAGTCTAAAATCAGTTTCACCTGAGGCTAGTCCCTTCAGTGGGTATATCTAAGGGTTTACAACTATTTTAACATGCATTACGCTGTGGGGCAATGTTTGCTGTGTTAAAGCAGCCTATTAATTTAAACAAGCTCCTGAATTCACCACAATAGACCAAACATGACTTCTGCAGCATTTTCGCTAGCACAAAGCAATACAAAGCATAACAGTGCATTGCCTCACATTGCAGAACACAGGTGTGTTGGGGTGCCTTTTACAATGAATGGTCCTACAGAACATCAATGCACAAAATATGGATTATACCACGTTGTGTTAATGTGTCTATTATTGGCAGATGCAGTCAGACAGTCTCCATCCAGGGCGACTAGGTAATCACTGCAAAGCAGTTACATACGAGTGGCTGCAATTAGCTGCGGGAACCAGCAGCCTTCTAATGCTTTCAATGGAGCTGCCTCCCGTCGCTGCCCCCCCCCCCCCCCCCCAAACTGATTTTCTTGCTTCTACACACTGTCAGGAAAAAGCGCAGGTGTGAATATACACTTTTGTGTATACATCAGACCTACTTATATAAATGTTACTGACATTCCAGTGTCTACTTCCAGGAGTAGTGAATACATGAAATATTCATGAGACATTAGGCGTAGGTGAAGTTGACAATTTTCAGTTACCCAAAACTTTGACGAAAACGTTCCTATTTTAGCTAAATGCATTAGAGTCACTGTAAAAAGGGATTTTATTTTTTAGCTTGTATGCAGTGGGCTTTAACTGGCTTTCTTGTACCAAAAGCAGACCCTCATTAGCAAAAAAAAAAAGACAGCAAAGTTAAAAACAAACATTTAAAGCGGTCGTACACAAATAACGATTAAATAAACAAAAAAAAGTGATAAAAATGCAAAGAACGTTAAATTAAATAAAACTGAACTGCTCTAATTACACACCCCAAGAAACACACTTCTTTTCCACGCACATTTTGCCTAAGCAGTCTAATTAGCAAAATTGAGAGTTCCTGCTTCAGTGAAATTTCAGCAACATCACAATCTGTACTTTTGTGCAAATTCAGGCATAGTAGATTAATTGGGCTGAAAGCATCAGCAAATTTCACTAATGCATAGTTAAACAGGTAATCACAATAGATGCAAGGGCAATTCCATCTTACAGTCAAAAAGATGTCAAATCAACAAAAAAAATACCCCTTTTTCTTATTTAAAAGTGAAATTACATATACATTTTTCAGGATTATTGACTTTGATAAGGTTGTGCAATCTTATACCTCCTTTATGTAATTGGTCTACCAGATGTAATGTGAAAGCAAATTTCCACTGCTTTTTGCACCACTTTAATGGCTTAATCTGTAGATGACATACAGTAAAATGCTAACAGAGCTATATTGAGATTTTGCTTGGTTGGAAAAGTAAAACTAATAATAGGTTGAAATTTACCTTTTCAAGGGAACATGCTGTCCAAGGCTTCCACACTTGGAATGACCTAAATTGAGAACTTTAATTTTCCCAAAATGTTGGTCTTATTGGTGACCTATTTCAGCAACATGCATTGGGGTCAATGAAAGAAGGCGTTAAGAAGGTGGTTTTTAGGGGTGCAATTGGCTTAAAAATCTCCTAATGGTTACAAAGGCTCCTTTCATCCTTTTGACCATCCTAGGCCTGTTCTTATCCTAAAATGGCCCCTTAATGGACTCATTACTTATGTTTTTTGCACAGAAATAAAAAGCAGGCAGCAACAAAAATAAAAAATGAAGAGGAAAGTACGAAAATATCAATGAATTGTGCATTTCTATTCCTCACCAAGACCATACCTCCCAATTTTGGAACTTGAGAATGAGGGACAAGCTAAAGTCTGCTGAATATTTGCATAGTCTAAAAGAGGATGGTTACCTAGAGTTTAAGCTACATATGGAATATGTAGGCTACTGTGCTATGAGTGAGAAACTAACTTACATAAACCTAGACTAAAAAAACCCTGCATTTATACACAAAGATAGTTAGGGGCTGAGAAACAAATTATTTCCAATATTAGGTATACTTAGTCCCCCTTTTTATCAGAGTTCCCCCCCCCCATCACACCAGAAGTCCCCCTATCATATCTGAAGCCTCCCTTTGATATTATGAGTCCCCTTCATATCAGAAGCCCCCTCCTTTCACATTACAGTTTTTAAAAATAAGACCCATAGTGGTAGATTTGCCAGTTATAATAACATTATTTATTGATATTCATAGGAAAGGGGAACCTGGATGTGTGATTGGAAAAGGAGACCTGGAAGGGTGATAGGAGAGGGGGACCTGGGCAATGTGAAAGGAAAAGGGGACATGGGCAGTGTGGCAGGAGGAGAGCACCTGGGCAGTGAGAAAGGAGGAGGGCACCTGGGCAGTGCGAAAGGAGGAGGGCACCTGGGCAGTGCGAAAGGAGGAGGGCACCTGGGAAGTGCAAAAGGAGGAGGGCATCTGGGCAGTGTGGAAGGAGGAGGGCATCTGGGCAGTGTGGAAGGAGGAGGGCATCTGGGCAGTGTGGAAGGAGGGGAAAGTGTGACAGTAGAAGCACACCCGTGCACACACTATACTTGCTCAGGTGCTGGGTACATATGTATTCTTTTCTGCAGTGTTGGGGTTTTGGGAATCTGACAGTGGCAGAGAGTATACTCTACTCATAGGTTACTGGGTGGGGACAGTGTCCTCCATCCCTGAGAGGGAGCAACCTGGAGCGGGGACGGTATCCTCCTTCATCCCAGGGAGGGAGCAGCCTGGAGGAGGGGCAGTGTCCTCCTTCATTCCCAGGAGGGAGCAGCCTGGTGCAGGGGCGGTGTCCTCCTACCTTTCCGGTAGAAGAAGTCCCAATACATCACCTGGCTGAAGCCCATGCAAAGTTCTACGTAACTGAAGGGAGTGGGATAGGAAGTGGGAGCTGAAGACAGACGGAGTTGGGAGGCATAGCAAAGCTGCACAGTGGCGGCTTCCTCCTGCTGTGCACGCCTCCAAAGTGTGTCATCAGTTTCTAGGACGCCGGAGGTCCTAGCAACCAACAGCTGTGGGGGTGGGAGAGAAGCAAAGCACAGGCATAAAGTGCTGATAGGAGTGCAGTGTGTGAGCACAAATTGCAGCCATTAAGAATGCCTCAAATGTGCTTCAAAACCGCAACTTGTTCCCGCACTGTGCTCCGGGGCTCCAGCCGAGATCCGCAGGATATAGTTAAAATCTCGGGATGGCTCAGCAGAATCCGGAGGTATGCCAAGACTGTTAACATATATGGTAATATTTTTGTAAATGTCAAATTTATAGGGTCACACTGAGGCCCCAAAATTGTTACTGCATTTGTACAGTTGTTTTAAACACTTCCTTCAGGATGTGAACATTTCTGTGAGGCTTTTAAGTACTAAATGTGTAAGGGGCTACCCAGGAGCTCATTTCAAAAGCTGACAAATCCCACATAGGATGCCCCAAAGTTTAAGGTGGCAGGTTCTCTTTTTAATCCAATGAATTTAAGATCATGCCCTAAAAGTCTTTAAACCAAAAAAGTGAATCTCATTTGAAATGTCTAATCAAGTCAACGGTGGCCATGAAAACATTGTAGATTATCCTTTTCTGAGTAATGTTTATTCTGTGTGTGCTTGTGAGATGTGTATCATTGGGCAAGGATATTTGTTTTAGTTTTTGTCTGCCCAAACAGGTATGTCAGTCTAGGTAAAGTATTGCAGACTCTAAAGAGGTGACATACTTGCCAACAATTCTTGACTTCCCATCCACCTTTGAGTGTTCCCACTAAACTTCTAAAATAGGCCGATTAATTTGTAGTGATTGTTATGTAAGATGTACAGACCTGTGACCTCAAGTACACAGCAGAGTCTTCAAAACATGTAATAAAAGATTATAAAGATCTATAAAAATAATAAAGATTGAATGGTTTCAAAGGGTAGGTGTACTTGAGTTCTTGGTTCTGTACTCGAGATTTTGCAATTAGGGGAAAATTAGGGGAAAAGCTGGGATCATTTGGCCTGGTAAGGGGGATCTTTTATGGTAGTGACAGATTTCCTGCTAAAGAAAGAGTACCATGCAAAGTGTGATTTGTTGCTGCAGTAATTTGTGGGCATGGTGTTCCTGAAACACGTGACTTATTGGGGCATACCTTTTTCCATCTTCAAGTAACAGCTTCTGCTTGTCAGATTGTCTGACATCTTATTGCCTTTTTTTCCACTATATCTATTTTTAGCTTTTTGAGTTCCTTGAGGTCCTTTGATATCTTGGTTGATATATTGGTTCTTTGTGTTCCACTGTGCTCCCACCCTCTGGTGTCCCACTCTTCCCACAGGTACCGGGCAAGACATTATCTGCAGAGTGTTCGCTGCACCTACCCGTTGTTGCCAGAGAACTAAAAAGCAACACTTATTTACATTCAATAGTGGGTAATTCATGCCTTGTATAATTATTGATTTTTGTTGATTGGCCAAGGAAAATAGGAGAGGGGAGCGGAGAACACCCTGCTCCACAGCCCTGTCCCCCCCCTGTAATGGAGGCTGCAACAGGAGATGTTGCAATAGACAGGTGCACAGAAATGCCCAAAAACCCCAGATGTACAAGAATAGAGCAGGAAAATCTATTTCTTGGAGATTTCAAGACATATTAAAAAATAAAAAAACAAAATAAAAAAAAAGGACGGGCTTCATCCTCCAGCCATTCTCTGCCAACAACATGATATTATTGACATAGAGTGGAACCTTGGTTTACAAGTAACGTGATTAACAAGCATTTTGATAGACAACTGTGGGTATAGGATTGTGTATGTGTATATAGGATTGTATGATTTATTTCATTTTTTTTATGTTTTTATTTTTATTTTCTCCCATTTTATTGGTTGAACTAGATGGACTTGTGTCTTTTTTCAACCAGGCTAACTATGTAACTATCTGGCAAAATATGCTTGCCAATGTCCCTTCTGTATAATCTTTTTTTTTTTTTTTTAGTATTGTCAATCTGCTAAGTCTTTCAAATTGTATCTCTTGTTGTAGGAACACGATGCCCAACCACTTCAAAACAGGTCTGGGGGTGCCGGATCAGTCTTGTGTTTGGACAGGTCAGGTAAGTATATCTCCAATGTCCTCTCCCCTAGAACAAACGAGCAGTTAACCCATGCAGTGCGGGTGCAGCCATACTGCACAGGGAAGTTCTGCTTAACCACTTTAAGACCAAGCATTTTCTGGCACTTTGTTTACATGTCAAATTCTGTATTTTTTGCTAGAAATTGACTTACAAACCAAAATATGATATATATTTTTAAAGCAGAGACCCTAGCGGATAAAATGGTGGCTGTCGCGATTTTTTCATGTCACACTGTATTTGCTCAGCAGTTTTTCATTTTAATGCACAGAAATGCAATATATTACCCAATTGTTTGGAAAAATATAAGAGATGATGTTACGCAAAGTAAATAGATACCAAACATGTCACGCTTTAAAATTGTGCACACCCGGGGGGCGTGGCTAACCGCCGAGCAGGATGGACGTCTGACTCCTCAGCTCCCGCACCGACCGGACTTTCGAACGGAGCATCGCCGTACAGAGCACACGTACGAACTCCCTAACACGACCGGGTGACTACCGAAGAGCCCAGCTATGCCTCAGGCGAACCGAAAGCGGAAGGAATACCGGACGCCGAAGAAATTGACCGATTATTTTACTCAGCCGCCTGACACAGAAATCCAAGATGGCGCCCGCGGCCCTGTCAGAAAACCTTCGGATTACACTGACCTCTCTGATGCGGACAAATCTGCAATATCCATCCAGCAGCACTCCCCTGCAATATCTCCACAGAATTCTCCCTCTTCAGCCAGTAACAGCCCTGCCAAAGCGCGGATGCGAATGGATTCTGCAGGGCCCAACTCTGAGGTAAGCCCTGCATCCATCTTACCCACACGCCAGCCCTCAGCTATTGCGGCCTTCCCCACATCAGACCAGCCTGTCCTGGACACTACTATGAAGGAGATGCTCATCTCCTTGCAATCTTCTATACATAATGAACTATCATCCATGTTTACCCAGTTTTCATCTCATATGCTACATATGGGGCAAAAAATCCAACGTATTGAACACCATATGAGTGACCTGACTATTACGGTTAATGACCTAGTGGATGCCCAAGACCACACACATGACGAACAAAAATGGATGAAATCCAAAATGGCGGACCTCGAAGACCGCTCTAGACGTAATAACGTCAAGATCAGGGGTATCCCCGAATCGGTATTACCTCATGACCTTAACACCTACGCCAGGAAAATGATCTCAACACTGCTACCTGATCTGTCACCGATGGAGACCATTATTGATCGCATACACCGCATCCCTAAGCCGTCGCACTTGGCTGACACCATACCCAGGGATGTCCTGATGAGGGTGCACTTCTATCATGCTAAAGATCAGCTAATGTTCAAGTCCCGGCATATGAATAGGCTACCGGAACCATTCTCTGATCTACAACTATTTGCGGATCTGTCTCAACACACCAGACAACTGCGCAAACAGCTGATAACGATTACCAAACCGCTGTTCAACCACAAAATCCCCTATCAATGGGGTTACCCGACTAAACTCATTGTAACCAGGAATGGGTCTAAACACATTATTACATCAGTACCTGAGGGCATAAAGCTTCTACAACAATGGGATATTCTCCCGGAAGAGCCTGCCGTACAGTCCAACAACCGTAAAGGGCCTTCTCCGCCTCTATATCCTAAACAACCGCCTAATGCCCGCTGAATCTTTACTGCTGGCGATGCTCACCCGCTTCAATTCATGTTCTGCACCACATTACTCCGGTTGGTGCCCTGCTCGAGATGTGTTATCCATAAACTTTCACCCCGCATAGTTTCAACAGCCTAGTGTTTTTTTTTTGGCTGTTCTGCACTACAGTATTAAGTACCTCTTTATTGTTCTGCCTACCACTACTGAAGTACTAATTTCTACCCTTTCTTTCCACTGTTCCTGCTTCTCCTCTTCCCTGGTTTGCCTCTGTTTTGAGAACTGCACCTGCTCCGGCTACAGGAACCCGCATCCGGACACCATCTGACATCTTATAGAGAACCTCACTCACTGTAAGTACCGACCACCACGCCTGACATCTGCACCTGACCTGCACAATGCCGAAATTTCTATCCCTTAACACTAAAGGACTTAACCACCCAGCGAAGAGATCCTCCATGTGGAGGACCGCTCTCCAATCCAAATGTGATGTCCTCTGCCTCCAAGAGACCCACTTCAAAAAGCTAGACAGCCCCCGTTGTTCCAATCGCCATTTTCCTCACATCTTTCACTCCTCAGGACCTGACAAACGTAATGGGGTTATGATAGCGGTAAAAGACACTGTCACCTTCGCCCTCCACAATAGCATGGAGGACGAGGATGGAAGATATATAGCCCTGGATTGTACCCTCAACAAAACCAGATATACTATCGTTAACGTCTACTCTCCCAATACGGGCCAAATTAAATTCCTCTCTAGACTGATGAACAAGCTTAACAAGTTCCGACAGGGATGTCTCATTGTCTGTGGGGACTTTAACATAGTTCCAGATAATTTCATGGATGCCTCCTCCCGTTCCTCCAGGCTATCCTCCCCTATGACTACCTTCATACGGAACAACGACTTATACGACATCTGGAGATGCCAACATACCACCGAAAGAGACTACTCCTTTTTTTCCCACAGACATAACTGCTACACGAGAATTGACTACTTCCTTGTAGATAAATGGACGCTGACCAACTCCGCCGAATCAGGAATTGGTACGATCACTTGGTCGGACCACGCTCCGATCTCACTAACTGTCACTGATCATCTGAACTCCCCACGGCATACGGTATGGAGAGCGAATGCGGACATCATTCACTCTCCGGAACACTCCTTGTACATACGTAACCAGCTTGAAGAGTTTTTTACCCTTAATACTGGCTCAGTCTCCAGTAATACTGTCCTCTGGAATGCTCATAAGGCATTCGTCAGAGGGATTATAATGCAACTCTCTGCTCGAGAGAAGAGGAGGAGATCACAGCGTCTAGACACATTAATAGCCAAAATTCATGCACTCGATGTTCAAAACCAAACCACACCAGACCCTAATTCAAAAGACCAGTTAGTCCTCCTTAGACAGGAACTTAGAAATTTACTCCTAGAATATCATACTCGCACCAACACGAAATTCAAAGCACACTATTATACTACAGGTAACAAGGCGGGGAAAGCACTTGCTCTAAGGATCAAGGGTCACTATGCTAAATCTAGAATACATCATCTCTTTCATCCAACCACAAAGCAGAAACTTCTAGACCCTCAAGCTATTGCAGATGCCTTTAGCCAGTACTACCATACTTTATATAACTTGAAAGATGACCCCAACACCACTCAACCCTCTATTGCTGACATCAATTCCTTTCTTCAAACGATCGACCTACCAACATTATCACAACAACACATCTCTGACCTGAACACCCCCTTCACACACTTAGAAGTTCAAAACATAGTATCAACCTTGCCTTCCCACAAATCACCAGGGCCTGACGGCTTAACTAATGAGTACTATAAACAATTCAGTACTACTTTGGCTCCCTACCTATCCCAAGTGTGCAATGACGCTGCCTCCTCCTCTTCTCTTCCCAATGAAATGCTTAATGCTCTGATAATTACTCTACCGAAGCCAGGGAAAGAGCCCAACACACCACAAAATTTTCGACCAATATCTCTCCTAAACACTGACACCAAAATCTTCGCTAAACTCATAGCCAATCGCTTAGTCCAAATTATGCCCACTTTGATACACCCTGATCAATCTGGCTTCACGAAGGGTAGACAAACTTATGATGCTTCAAGGAGATTGATTAACATAATTCATCACGCTGAGACTAGTAGAACGCCTTCTCTGCTTCTATCTCTAGACGCAGAGAAGGCGTTCGATAGAGTCCATTGGGCTTACCTAGAAGCTACCCTTAAAAAATTTGGATTCCAAGGTCATATTTTTTCAGCAATTATGGCCCTATATTCTTCTCCATCGGCACAAGTCTACACGGACGGAATAACCTCCCGAGCTTTTCCAATTACCAATGGTACCCGCCAGGGTTGTCCCTTATCACCACTTATCTTTAACCTGATCATGGAACCCCTGGCGGCACACATCAGAAATTGCACAACCATCTCTGGCTTTAAAATAGGCCACATAGAACACAAAATAAATTTATTTGCAGATGATGTCATATTGATGCTTACTAACCCTATGACTTCCCTGGCTTCGGTACAACATGTTTTAACTACCTTTGGCTCCGTCTCTTATTATAAGGTCAATGAAACCAAATCATATATTTTAGAACTGGGCCTTGATGCTGTCACTAGCAATATTCTAAGAAACCAATATGCATACCCTTGGGCTGACCAAGGAATACCGTACTTAGGCATTGTACTCACTAAATCGGTGTCTAGATTGTTTCAAGCCAACTATGTTAAAACCAAACAATTGTTAATCAAAGATCTGTCCAACCTCGCCAAATTTGAACTTTCATGGTCGGGTAGGCTCGCTGCGTTTAAAATGCTCACATTACCTAAAATTCTATATCAATTTCGCACCCTTCCCATCCCCTTATCTAAATCATACCTAGCTTATTTGCAATCTATTCTTAGTAAATACATGTGGCAAGATAAAAAACCTAGAAGCAACTATTCCAAACTTCTCAAACATAAGCATGCTGGGGGTATGGGATATACAGACATCCGGGACTATTACTTGGCCACCATCCTCTCCCAACTGCGGGAATGGACTAACCCCCCCCATACTACGCTATGGGGAGATATAGAAAATTGTGCCACACCTGGTCCCGACCTCAAAAGCTGGTTATTTAGCTCCCTAGTCTCGGTGACAAATCTCAGCATCTACTCACCCACCATAAAAGCATCGCTTTCTGCATGGAAAATACTTCGCAATAACACATGGTCATCCCTCCCTATGAAAGACATACCGGTATCATTACAGACCCTCCAAATCTTATCACCTGATCTAACTATCCCTACATGGCTCACATCCAGGGCATCCCACACTAATGATCTTAGGACCCTCACGGATAACAAATCTTTCCCTGAGATCCAGTCCATTTATGGGGCACCCTCGTCAGATTTTTTCAATTATCATAGATTACGCTCCTGTCTGACCACACACACCCGATTAGAGGGTGCAATACCCTTAAAACTATGGAATTACTATTTCAAACAAGATTCCACATATAAAGGTATATCGATTATTTACCCCCTGTTACAGGAGAAAAATATCTTCTTCAAATCCAAACCCTTCCTAGACTGGGAATCAGACACACTTCTCCACTTCTCTGACGCCCAATGGCAACAAGCCTTTACCTCTGTATACAAAGCCACACGGTGCACAGGCTTATGGGAACTGACGTCAAAAATCACTCTTCGCTGGTACATGACTCCCCATAGACTCGCTAAATTTCAACCCGGCACTACCCCACTGTGTTGGCGCAACTGCAACTATACAGGTACTTTACTCCACATTCTGTGGCAATGTCCACATATTAATCTCCTTTGGTCAGACGTTACGAAACTTATTCGAGACGTATGCAATGTTCCAATCTCTCTGTCTCCGCAACTTGCTATACTCAACATATTTCCGGACGATGTCCCTCATACATGCCGCACAGTCCTTACTCATATCCTTCTGGCAACTAGACTACTTCTAACCAGAAATTGGAAATCCTCTACTATACCTAGCATCCTAGACGTTACCACACTAGTGCACTCTCACTATACATACGAGCTGATTGGGTCCAGAGGCTTACCATCCTATGCAAAAACCCAGGCCCAATGGCTCCCATGGCACAAATGGTACTCATCCCAGATAACCTGACTTTGTTCCTGATGAATATCGTTTTTGTTAACTTACTTGTGATTGCTGGGTCATCACTCCATACTTTGTTCTCAAAACCTCCCCCCCCCTTCCCTCCCACACCCCAACCTCCCCCCCATCTTCTTCCCTTCTTTTTATCTGTCTCTCCCTCCCTTCATTACCCTACCCTCTACCCCACTTTTACTGCTGTACTATGTTCCAAGGCACACCCTTGAGTTACACATATGCTAGTACCTGTTTTCTGATTCAGATACAACTATGTGCCGAAGTTACTGTTGTTAATATCGTCATTGTTCATGCTGCCTATATCTGTATGACATCCAAGAATTGTATTGGATGTAGTTGCTATACATACTTTGTATTTTGTGAAATTTAATAAACAATATAAATCCTCAAAATTGTGCACACCCGTGCAAGGGCGACAAACGGCATAAATAGGCAACACTTTAAAAGCCTTTACAGGTTGCCACTTTAAATTTACACAGGAGGTCTGGTGCTAGAATTACTGCCCACAATCTGATGTGGAACTATTGCTGTATTTTTTATTTTTTTTTTAACTGGCTCTTTAACCACCAATTGTACGGTCGTGCAACATTGCACCCAAACAAAATTGACGTCGCTTTTTTTCCCACAGAGATTTATTTTGGTGGTATTTGATCACCTCTGTGTATTTTTTTTGTACTATAAACAAAAAAAGAGCGACAATTTTGAAAAAAAAAAAAATATATATATATTTTACGTTTTGCTATAATAAATATCCCCAAAAAGATATAAAAAAACGATTTCTTTCCTCAGTTTAGGCCGATATATATTCTTCTACATTTTTTTAATATTGTAATAAGAGTATAATGATTGGTTTGTACAAACGTTATAGCATCTACAAAATAGGGAATAGATTTATGGCATTTTTATAATCATTTTTTTTTTATTGGTACTGTAATGGCAGCGATCTGTGATTTTTACCATGACTGTGACAGTATGGTGGACACATCAAACGCTTTTTACACAATTTTGGGACTATTGTCATTTATACAGCGATCAGTGCTATAAAAATGCACTGATCGCTGTACAAATGACACTGGCAGGGAAGGGGTTAAACACTAGGGGGCAGTCAAGGGGTTAAGTGTGTCCTAGGGAGTGATTCTAATGGTGGGGGGATAGGCTACCTAGAATATGACAGCGTTCACTGCTCCCGATGACAGGGAGCAGTGTTCTCCGTCTTGTCATTTAGCAGAACTGGGAACTGGGAAATTCCTGGTTTACATAGGCATCTCCCAGTTCTGCCACTCTGACACAATCGTGGGACACTAGCAGACATTGAATTTGCGTGCACAGTCACAGTGCATGCAGCGGGCGTTCCTGCCCACAATGACGCTTCCTAAAGGGGACATACCTGTACACCCATTTGCGCAGCCGTGCAAATGGTTAATTCTTTTTTGAGCTCTTTTATTGTCATCACAGGAAATATAAATATTCCCTGAAAAAACAATAGGCACTGACAGGAACTCTTTACAGAGAGATCTGGGGTCTATTAGACTGCAGATGTCTCCTCTGCCCTTAAAAGCATTTGATCACGCCAAGATTCAAATGCTTTCCCTATTTAAAAATAGCGCTGTTTACATCCGGGGAAACTGGAAGTGATGAATGATCATCTCTTCCAGTTTCCTATATCATAGAGGTGATCAGAGCTGAACCAGTCTCTGATTATTATTATACATGATTTATATAGTGCCAACAGCTTACGCAGTGCTTTACAATGATTACCTCTATGGTCAGCTGGCAGAAGTGTCAGCTAGTTGCTTGGGTCTCCCAGTGGAATGGGAGAGCCACAAAAGGCAATGGGAGGGGGGTTACATCCCCACCCGCTGCCTCCAAAAACAACCCAGCAGCTGATTAGCCACTAGGATTGCTTTTACAAGAAAGCCAAACATCAGCTCAAAAAAACAATACGGGATGAAGCCTGCAGCTGCAGGCATCATCCTGGTATAACCACTCAAATCCAACGGCATACCAGTACGTTGCTGGAGCTAAAGTGAACAGAGCCATTGAGAATTTTACTGCATCTATGTGCAACCTGTTATTTATTATAATGAATTCAAATGTAGTAAAATTTACTTGCGAATTGAACCAAAACTGCATAAACTATGGGGGTTATTTACTAAATGAAATTCCACTTTGCATTGCAAGTGCACTTGGAAATTAAGTAGCTGTAGATCCGAGGGGGACATGCAAGAAAATAAAAAACTGCATTTTAGCTTGCACATGATTGGATGATAAAATCAGCAGAGCTTCCCCTCATTTCAGATCTACCCCTTAGATTTAGAGCGACTGCACTTCCAAGTGCACTTTCAGTGCAAAGTGGATTTGCCTTTCGTAAATAACCCCCTAAATGTCATAATGTGCAATACAAATTCAGAAAATCGCATCTTTTGTGGCAATATAAAGAGTAAATCTAGCCTGAAAAAAGAGAAGACGACTCTAGTACATGGTAAAACAATGTACCATATTTATCGGGGTATAACGCGCACCGGCGTATAACACGCACCCCAAGTTTAGGAGGGCATTTTAAGGAAAAAAGTTTTAGGAGGGAAGTTCAAGGGAAAAAAACTTACATTTAAATGCCCGTCAATGCAGCCTTATTAGTGTGCATCTGCAGCCTTGTCCATAATTGCAGAATGATCAGTGTCATTTGCAGCTTGCCCACCGCTGTTTGCAGCCTTGCAGAGTGTCATTTGCAGCTTGCCAGTGTCATTTCCAGCTCGCCCAGCGCCATTTGCAGCCTTGCCAATTTTTAAATATCCTGAGCCGACTCTATTGTGTACTCGGCTTGGCTTGCAGTCCCACCCATACTGCAAGCCGAGCCGAGCCGAGTACACAGTAGAGTCGGCTCGGTCTTTTTCGGCAGCTCTCGCTCCAGAAACAGCAGGGAGGCGGGACTACGAGCGGAGCCGACCAGATGGCTCAGTCTTTTTCGGTGCCGCTCGGTCTTTTTCGGCGCCGCTCGGTATTTTAGCCTCACAGACAGTGGGGATCGGCGTATAACACACACCCACGACTTTCCCACGATTTTAAGTGGGAAAAAGTGCGTGTTATACGCCGATAAATACGGTAACTATTTGGGTCGGTGAATCTGAAAGATTTAGGTCTCTTGAAAGCAAGTGGAAAAATGTTGCATTTGTAGCGTTTTTTTCTTCTATTGATCTGATCACAGATGTATTGTTGTCTATGGAACAATACAAAAAAGATCCGTAATGCAGCAATGTGTTCAGAGCCATAAAAAAAAAAATGGCAATTTTTATGCTCGAGTCTAGTATTTTATACATATATGCTTTGCTGGGCTTTTATTGGTTGAACTAGATGGACTTGTGTCTTTTTTCAACCTGACTATGTAACTTATATGAATATATGCGAAAGTTGAAACACTGGCAGCTAGTAGTGGATGAAAATGAATTTTACACCGTATATCAGGGATATGCAATTAGCGGACCTCCAGCTGTTGCAGAACTACAATTCCCATGAGGCATAGAAAGACTCTTAGAGCCACAAGCATGACACCCAAAGGCAGAGGCATGATGGGACTTGTAGTTTAGCAAAAGCTGAAGGTCCGCTAATTGTATATCCCTGCCGTATATACTCACATTTCTGTGCCTGCACGTTTTTTAACCTAGGATCTTTCTGGCAGCCTCTGCCCACAAGATAAATGTATAAATATAAGTATTTACATCATTGTACAAGAGGCCTTCTCCAGTCTGCTAAGGATCATACAAGTTATTATTCCTAATTGGGTGGATTCCAAGACTGAGCAATTCTCTGCAGGTCATACAGATGTACATGTAGATATTCAGGACAATCAAAAACAGCTTAACTAGTGCTTCTCCAGACTTCATTATTCCTTGTTTAAAACAGCGAGGAAAAAATAAAAAATAATACCGCCAAGTATGTTTGTGTGTGTTGACAGTGTGCAACTCACGCACTTCTAATTAAGTGAAAGAGCTCTTTTCTAGACGTCGGAATCAGTTCTCCGCTTGTGAGAACCACATCCGTCTAAATGCTTTAATCCTCCAGTTCACCAGGCAAAGCCCAGAGAGGGCTTGTGAGCTGGGCGAGGGGGGCCGGGATCACTCAATTAAAGCTCTCCTGGAACTCAAGCACGCTGACATTGTAATAAGTTTGTACGGCCTTTCAGAACAGCCCGTGAACTAGAAAATCAAGCTGCCTGTAGACAGTGTTCCTCGCTCTCTGCAGGAAATTAATATCGTCCCCTTTTATCTCAATGAGCCATAATCAGGAACTCTCAGCAGCTGTGGTTGGTGTTGGTGGATTCTGGCACAATCACCGCCCTCCAAACAGCAAGCTGAGCTAAAGCTGATCCTAATTCCTGAAGAGTGAGATGCTCTCACAATGCTGAATTGTTTCTCAGGGAAACCTTTTAAAATATTAAGGGGTCCTGGAAGCGAAACCTTACATACCTTTCTTGGCTTAATCTCTTCTTCGCTTTGAAGTTCAAGCACATTCTTGGTTCCCATAAGCCAATCCGGTATCTTATATCCAATAACTGTTGCTGTTTGGCTTTGTGAAAACATGCATTGCATAACCTATTATTTAGGAGACGTAGAACACTACTTCTGCATTCTCAATGCCTAATCAAAGTATCATGCACAAGATTAAACTGATATTAAACACTTGGATTTAGACCCCTCCCACACTGGCAGCGCCTGGCTAGTTTTTTGTGGTGCTTTTGTGCTGTTTCAGCAGCGCTTTTCGGCCACTAGCGGGCGCTTGCTACCAAAAAAAGTCCCATTTTGCGCTGCTTGCAAATCTCTTTTCATGTACTTTGGAAGCGCTGCCCATTCATTGTTATGGGCAGGGTGTTTTGAGAGCGCTATTTACATTGCTACCAAACTGCCCAAAAGATGCTGTTTGCAGGACTTTTTGCAACGTCCTGCAAGCACACCACCCCAATGTGAAAAAAACACACTGCAATTAATGGGAGGCGGTTTTCAGAGGCGATTTCTAGTGCTAAAGGGCATGATAACCGCCTCAGTGTGAAAGTAGCCTTAAAGTGGTTGTAAACCCATATTAAAAAAAAAACACACCTGCAAGACAAAAGCATAATGAGCTTGTATGCATAGCATTAGGGATGAGCTCAGGCGTGTTCGCATGGTCCACGTGCTGAGCTCGCCAGGAAGTTGGCGCAGCGCTGCGCTAATCACAGGCAGTAAGACATTGCCCGATCCCTGCAGCCGCACATCAGGGCAATGTCTCACTTCCTGTGATTAGCACAGCTCTGTGCTGACTTCCTGGCAGGCTCAGCACGTGGACCATGCGAACACGCCTGAGCTCATCCCTACATTACATATTAGCTCATTATGTAATACTCGGCTACGACATCACTCCCGGGTTACTTCCGGGTATCGCGGCTCCGGCGCTGTGATTGGCCAGAGCCGCGATGATATCACTCCGCACATGTGTGCGGGAACGGCACACTCACTGAAGCAACGGCACATATGTACTGTTGCTTCAGTTTGTGTCAGTGCACATGTGCCAGCAGCATTATTGTTGTAAGCTGCAAGTACTTGCATAAGAATTTTAACAGAGTTTACTGGTGAATGCTTATTTGTGCTCAATGTGTATTACTTATTTAGACACTAGTTTGTTTGGTTAGGGTAAATACATCCTACTTTGGATCCTATGAGTTGCTTGATGCATATGACTGTAACATAAATATTCTAAAGTATGTTCTTTACGGTACAGATAAGAAACCTCTAGGCTGCTGTATGGTGCATTTTAAAACTATGTTGGGTTGGTTTACTAAAGGCAAATAGCCAGGACTCAAGTCATGGGAACGGAGATCCTGTACTTTTTCCACAACAGGAACTCAGTTCCCATTAGCAGCCATGTCCTGCAAGGCTTTGAAGTATGCGAGCTGTGTGGTAGGTGCTACACCAGCAGCTGGCGACACAGATTGCAATAGTAAATGCCGCACACCTGACCATTCAGGCAATCACAGCTAGCTGACGGGTAGATCAGGTCTAGCTGATGGGTAGATCAGCTATTATGCTCACAGGACATGCAGGGAGAGAGGTGAGCTGAGGGAGGAACATCAGTTTGGGGTGGTACGCTGAGCACAATATCTGGCAAAGTTTAATGCCAGGAGGGACGTTTATGTGGAAATATGTGAAGGGCTGGAATAGCAGCGAGTGTGTGTTGGAGCCCTGCAGAGTTTGCAGCCCCCCAAGCTAACATACATCTCCTAAGCAGGAACATATCACTATCTCCCCAAGCATTCTGTCCAGATAATGTGCAGTTAGTTCATGACCTTTCCGTTTAACCCTGTGTTATCTAAACTCTGCTCAATGAAAAGTGTAAACTCACCACATAAACACTCTATATATAAAATAACATTCCCCAATAAAGATCAGAACATGATGTTCACATTTCCATGGAAGCACAATTGAATGAATGCTGATTATTCCGAGAATTACCGTAGGATTGTTTTTTTTTTTATGTACTAACAGTTAAGTTTCATACACACAATACGAAAATTGGATGAAAAATACCACTTTTGGCTTTTTGCTCCCTGGATAGGTAAGTTTCCTTATATTAAAATTCAGAAGCTGCAGTATTTGTAGCTGCTGACTGTTAATTTATTTTCTCCAGGCGGAACTCCGCTTCAAAGAGAGAGTAAACTTGGCTGACTTTTATAATAAAGCTTACCTATAGGTACAGCAACTTTCTCCTAAACATGCACCGTTTAGGTGATATTTACCTTAGAAGGAGCCGGTGATGTCACCGACGCATGCCACTCGTGCCGTTCCTTCAGAGCCCTGTGCCGTAAAAAGCGACAGGAGTAATTTAATCGCGGCTTGGCCAATCATACCGCCAAAGCCTGTGAACCTGCAGGGAAGACTGGGTGAAGATGAAATTGCCTACAGCGGTGACATTGCGCCACTGGAAGACTATGTTTTCAGGCAAGTCTGTCATAATGTGCTAGTATGCAGTGTGGAGGCTGAGAGCAAAAGGAACTGTTTTAAGTTAAAATGTCACTAAGCCCGGGACCCTGCATTCACTATATCTGGTCTCCCACAGTACACAGAACATGGAAATGCAATCGTTTTAGTAAATATAAACTGCTAAATACCTTTTCTTTTTTTAAGATATTTTTTATTGAAAGGCTGAGACATTACAAATATCCATATAACGTGATGGCAAAACAAACAGATAACACTTGTATATCATACAGGGAGAACATTTTCAACATGTTCATGTAGCAATATCAATCTCTCTAGCTTAACAGGTACATCATAAATACCTTTTCTTATCAGCAGTTAGAGCAGTCTTGTGACTTGTATCAATGTCTGGTTAAAGTGGTGTTTTCATCTGACCCTCTGTCTGGACAGTGCTGATTGTCCCTGTGATGATCACATGCACTCTCCCAAGAAAAAGAAAAAAAACAACTCTCTAGCAATACACACCAAACTGAGCATGTGCAGCCTGACTCCTAATGCTCTGTTCTGTCAGTAGATTGGTTGGAGTTATTTAAAGAAGGGGAGGCTCAGAGAAGACAGGGTCACACAGCTTTTTTACACAATGCAGGGGATTAACCTCTTTTACTGTTGTGGGTTTATTAACACTTTAAGAATACATACTTGAGTATAATTTTTCTAAACAGACTGTAGAGTCACTTTAACCCCTTCAGCCCCGGAAGGATTTGCCCCCTTCCTGGCTAGGCCATTTTTGGAAATTCAGCACTGTGGCGCTATAACTGACAATTGTGCGGTCGTGCGACGTTGTATCCAAACAAAATTGATGTCCTTTTTTTCCCACAAATGGAGCTTTCTTATGGTGGTATTTGATCACCTCTGCATTTGTTTCTTTTTTGTGCTAATTAAAAAACCGACAATTTTGAAAAAACAAAACAAAAAACACAATATTTTTTAGTTTTTGCTATAATAAATATATCCCAAAATTAAAAAAAATAATAATATTTTTCCTCCGTTTAGGCCTTTAAGTATTCTTCTACATATTTTTGGTAATAAGGAAAAAAAAATCGCAATAAGCGTATATTGATTGGTTTGCGCAAAAGTTATAGTGTTTATAAAATAGTGTATAGATTTATGTCATTTTTATTATTTTTTTTTTACTAGTAATGACGGCGATCTGTGATTTTTATCGGGACTACGATATTGTGGCGGTCAGATTGGACACTTTTGACACTATTTTGGGACCAATGACAATTATACAGCAATCAGAGCTAATAATAGCCATTGATTACTGTATAAAATGTCACTGGCAGGGAAGGGGTTAACACTAGGGGGTAATCAAGGGGTTAACTGTATTCCCTGGGTGTGTTCTAACTGTAGGGGGGGTGGGACTGACTAGGGGAGGAAAGAGATCGTTGTTCATACTTAGTATGAACATACAATCTGTCTCCTCTCCTCTGAGAGAACTGGAATCTGTGTGTTTACCCACACTGATCCTGGTTCTCGCTGTGTCAAAAGCGACTGCGGGTGCCCGTCAGTCATTGTGCCCACCAGGCACACGCGCTGGGCATGTGCCTGCTGTCACGCCGTAAAGGAGCATCCTACAGCTATGTCGATTTGCCCAGATGAGCCAACCTGCCGCGGTAGGTTGTGGCTGATCGGCTAGTGATTAAAGCAGTTTTAAACCCAAAACCAAAAATGAAATATATTGCAGCTTACCAATCATAAGATACCGTGGCTGCAAACATTTTCTTTTTTTATGCTCCCCCCGCACTCTCTTTTTACTTGGAGATCTGGCTAGTAATACACCTCCTGTATTAGAGTACACCCCACTCTGGATGAAGGAGCACAGGGGACACCCTTGGACAGCAGCATTGTTAGTCGGGGGGGAGAGGAGATTGTTATATATACTAGCAGATTTAGATACACTTACAAGCTGAAGCCAAACTCCAGCTTACACTGCAGTTACAGCAACAGTTTTTTTTTTTCCTTTTGGGATAAAGGTTTCACATGTATAAATAAAAGTTGATCATTGCAAGTACCCCTGTCAGTGATAAATTGTTAATATCATCCATCTAACAGATTCAACATAACAAGCTCTCTTTCAGATCGTAAAACAACAGACTTACTGGCTGGATCAGATGAAAATAAAAAATAATTCAGCCATCACTTCTAAGCTTTGTTAAATGGCAATATAATAAAGGCATGCCCCACTTTTGAGTACACAATGGGATTTATTTACTAAAGCTGGAAAGTGCAAAATCAGGCTCACTTCTGCATAGAAACAAATGAGCTTCTAACCCCAGATTGTTCAATTAAGCTTTGGTAATAAAACCTGGAAGCTCATTGGTTTCTATGCAGAAGTGAGCCTGATTTTGCTCTTTCCAGCTTTAGTAAATAAATCCCATTGTGTACTTAAAAGTGGGGTATCCCTGTAACGGTTTGCTTTTGGGTTTAATACTGCTTTACACACACAGTAGTAAAGAATCCTCCAATTACGAGGGGCAATAAACTGAAATTACCCCAATCCATAATTAGATTAATAGTAAAAGTCTAACCATTGCAAGTACCCCAAATAAACTGTGAGGATCTCAAGTCTCTCAAGTTCCCTGCAGTGGAATGTCATATCTACCGAAAGGAAAACGCAACATGAACAGGAACTCAACTGAAATGAACCGACCCTGATCACATCTTGGGGCTGTAATCCTGTGCATCCCAGAAAACATGGCCTGCCATAATCTTGCTGCATTGGCAGGCAGTTTGAAACCCCATAAAACGTATAGTAATGTTGTGTGTTTTATCCTATTCACATGGACCAGATCATATGACCTGCAGACAGACTTTTTCCTTGCATTTTTGTTTTCAGGTCAATAAACAGACAACACATAAAAATACTAGAAAACACGGATGAGTTCATGTTACAGCCTTATGAACCAATATACTATATGTTACTCTGTAAATCCGCCTATTTCTTTTTCCTATCATTTCCCTTTCCTATCATCCATCTATAGCAGATAAGGCTGATGTATGGCTGTAGGTGGCCAAGCAATATCAGGGGCACAGCTTCATCATATAAATGAATTGTGAATTACCTATAGCTGTAGTTTTGTGTCATTTATCTAGCACACAGGGACTCCAGAATAAAGACATTTCCAATAATGCTTATGAATTGCAGCCCTTTAAATAGCATGCTTTACAAGTGAAGCTCTGGCACGTTTATAAGTGCGCAGCTAACGGAATAAGTGAAAGTGCTTATCAGGATGGAACATTCAGCTAAAACATTCACCGGGATGCTGATGTGGGTCGTTTCATGCTCTCAGCTACACAACATAAGCAGAATAAAGTGCAATCATCTATGTCATGTTTCTCATATTACCAGATGGGGATAACATTAACTGGACAATCTCATCGCCATCAAAAATATACGCCATTCACAAAACTGAGAACCACAATTCACTTTTCTTTTTTTTTTCTCTTGCCTGTGTTTAAAGTATTCTGTTTAATCTTGACAATGGCTCTGGATCATGCATTTAGGGGCAGTACATTCCTTCAGCTCACATTTTTTTTTTTTTATTTTTTTTTTTTACAGTGGCTTCCACATTTATTTGAGAACTTAAATGGTAGTCTTTAAATTCATGAGCAATAAAAAAAACGATATAATAGTGTGTAACAATGTAACAAGGGATCTTTACTAGTCTCCCAAAGCAGAACAATACACCTCCCACCTGCAGTTTGCTGCACAGGTACATTGGGCACATGCCATGGCGATGGCGTTCTGGGGCCAGAGAGATATTAAACAGATAGATAGATAGATAGATAAATAGATAAATAGATAGATAGATAGATAGATAGATAAATAGATAAATAGATAAATAGATAGATAAATAGGATTCAATGACTACTTCATTCATTTCACCAGCCAATAACACAAGATAGATAGAACACAAATATCCAATTAGGTACAGTATGGAAAGATAGATAGATAGATAGATAGATAGATAGATAGATAGATAGACACAAATAACAAATCAGATAAAGGATTGATCAATCAATCGATAGACAGACAGACAGACAATGCCTACTTCATTAGGTGCACCTGCCCAAAAACACAATATAGAACACAAATAGCCAATCAGATACATTATGGAAAGATAGATGGAATTAATCAGAAGTTATTATATCACATATGCCTGCTTGTTAATACAATTAACCAATCAGATAAAGGATAGATGGATTGATAGAGAGAATCAGAAGTTATATCGGGTATGCCTTTTTGTTAACACAAATAACCAATCAGATAAAGGATTGATTGATCAAACGGTCGATAGACTCCATGCCTACTTCATTAGGTGCACCTGCCCAATAACATAAGATAGATAGAACACAAGTAGCCAATGAGGTACAAGATAGATAGATAGATAGATAGATAGATAGATAGATAGATAGATAGATAGAACGAGAGATAGATAGATAGAACGAGAGATAGAGAGATAGAAAGATAAAGAGAGATAGAAAGATAAAGAGAGATAGATAGATAGATAGATAGATAGATAGATAGATAGATAGATAGATAGATAGATAGATAGATAGATAGATAGATAGATAGATAGGATAGATAGGGGAGATTTACTAAAACTGGAGCACAGAGTCAGTGCAGCTGTGCATAATAACCAATCAGTTTTTAACTTCAGCTTGTTCTAATAAGCGTTGACGATAAAACCTGGAAGGTGATTGGCTACCATGCACAGCTGCACCAGATTTTGTGCCCCCCGAGTTTCATGAAAATCTACCCCAATGCCTACTTCATTAGGTGCACCTGCTGGATAACACAAGGTAGATAGAACAGGAATAGCCAATCAGATACTGGATGGATAGACAGTGGATGGACAGATTGATTCAGAAGTTAATATATCAGGTAGGTAAACCTGTTTGTTAACAGAAAAGATAGATAGATAGATAGATAGATAGATAGATAGATAGATAGATAGATAGATAGATAGATAGATAGATAGATAGATAGATAGATAGATAGATAGATGACCATAAGGACATTTATAAAACTAGTGCAGAAAACTTCCACCTTATTTTCTCTGTTGCCCAGGCTGTACTTTAGGGATAATAAGCTAACAATTGCTAAGGCTGCCATACCTTAAGGACCGCTTTGCATCTACGCGCTTCAGAAATGCGCACATTAACGCATCACATGTTACATGCGTTGACGCATTGAGCCCCCACTCATTTTGAATAGCGCCACAACATGCGTGCGTTGCAACCCACTGCAAAGCATGGCAAAGTACTATAGTGTGCTTTGGCAAAAATATTGGACATGTCTGACGACTTTGATATTTTTAGGAGTTGGAAGCCCATTGATTTCAGTATACTGCTTTAATGCAGCACACCTCAGCGCGTGACATACATGTGTGTTAACACATGTGCATTAGGTATTGGACAAATGGTCCCTAAAATAAAACTCTGTATTTTACTTCTTGTGCAGATATACAGTAAGTGGCTTTATATTATTCTTTATTGACGCATGCAATGTCCCTGTTAAAAAGAAATGAGTTCTTCTGCTGATGACTTAAAAATCTTTAAACACATGCACACAGAAAAAGGCAAAAATCCCTTCTCCAGGTACCCAGGGCAAAAACTTGTAGAAGGGTGTCTTCAAGTACCATGGGAAAAAAGGCTGGCAGGGGATTTAAACATGCTGAACAATAAGCAGCCTCTTATCTGTAATCCCCTTAGGTCATAGGAAGCCACCAAAGCTTGCCAACAGGAGAACAGGGAACATATCAAGCAGGGATATACAGTGGTGTGAAAAAGTGTTTGCCCCCTTCCTCATTTCCTGTTCCTTTGCATGTTTGTCACACTTAAGTGTTTCGGAACATCAAACCAATTTAAACAATAGTCAAGGACAACACAAGTAAACACAAAATGCAATTTGTAAATGAAGGTGTTTATTATTAAAGGTGAAAAAAAATCCAAACCATCATGGCCCTGTGTGAAAAAGTGATTGCCCCCTAAACCTAATAACTGGTTGGGCCACCCTTAGCAGCAACAACTGCAACCAAGCGTTTGCGATAATGTGCAATGAGGCTTTTACAGCGTCCTGGAGGAATTTTGGCCCACTCATCTTTGCAGAATTGTCCTAATTCAGTTACATTAGAGGGTTTTCGAGCATGAACGGCCTTTTTAAGGTCATACCACAACATCTCAATAGGATTCAGGTCAGGACTTTGGCTAGGCCACTCCAAAGTCTTCATTTTGTTTTTCTTCAGCCATTCGGTGGTGGACTTGCTGGTGTGTTTAGGATCATTGTCCTGCTGCAGAACCCAAGTTCGTTTCAGCTTGAGTACACGAACAGATGGTCGGACATTCTCCTTCAGGATCTCTTGGTAGACAGCAGAATTCATAGTTCCTTTTATCACGACAAGTCTTCCAGGTCCTGAAGCAGCAAAACAGCCCCAGACCATCACACTACCACCACCATATTTTACTGTTGGTATAATGTTCTTTTTATGAAATGCAGTGTTCCTTCTACGCCAGATATACTTGGACACACACCTTCCAAAGAGTTCCACTTGTGTCTCATTGGTCCACAGAATGTTGTCCCAAAAGTCTTGGGGATCATCAAGATGTGTTGTGGAGAAATTGAGACGAGCTTTGATGTTCTTTTTGCTCAGCAGTGTTTTTCTCCTTGGAACTCTGCCATGCAGGCCATTTTTGCCCAGTCTTTTCCTGATGGTGGAGGCATGAACGCTGACCTTAACTGAGGCAAGTGAGGCCTGCAGTTCCTTGGACGTTGTTGTGGGGTCTTTTGTGACCTCTTGGATGAGTCGTTGCTGCGCTCTTGGGGTAATTTTGGGCGGCTGGCCACTCCTGGGAAGGTTCACCACTGTTCCATGTCTTCGCCATTTGTGGATAATGGCTCTCACTGTGGTTCGCTGGATTCCCAAAGCTTTGGAAATGGCTTTATAACCCTTTCCAGACTGATAGATCTCAATTACTTTCTTTCTCAATTGTTCCTGAATTTCTTTGGGTCTCGGCATGATGTGTAGCTTTTAAGGATCTTCTGGTGGACCTTACTGTGTCAAGCAGCTCCTATTTAAGTGATGCCTTGATTGTGAACCGGTGTGGCAATAATCAGGCCTGGGTGTGGCTAGAGAAATTGAACTCAGGTGTGGACAACCACAGTTATAGTAAGTTTTAACAAGGGGGGCAATCACTTTTTCACACAGGGCCATGATGGTTTGGATTTTTTTTCACCTTTAATAATAAACACCTTCATTTACAAATTGCATTTTGTGTTTACTTGTGTTGTCCTTGACTATTGTTTAAATTGGTTTGATGTTCCGAAACACTTAAGTGTGACAAACATGCAAAGGAACAGGAAATGAGGAAGGGGGCAAACACTTTTTCACACCACTGTATACCGCTAAACATCATGTGATGGGACCAGCAAAGCCCCCTGCTATCCCAGGCATGAAAACTGTCACTTGTTTTCATCCTTCATCTTTAGGGAGCATTCTTGTCACTCAGATGAGAGCAGATCTGACATCCTTAATGCATAAAAAGCAGAAACTGATTCTGTCTGATACTTGCATCCAAGCCTGGGTGATGATCAAGAGAGGGTTGTAAATGTAGCAACGTTTTCAACAGTTACTTGCAAAACTTGTCAGTGAAGGGGTTAAGTTAAAGTAATAGTGTGCCCAGGCTGGGTAGCATTAAGAAGATGAGATGCTGGGAGGACATGCTTTATACTAAACACCACCTATCAATGACATGTAATACAATTAAGAGGAACCAGGCTTAGGAGCCATTTAGCAAGCAGTGATTGGATGCCTTCATCCCTCTTACTTGGCATGTCTAAGTTCTCCAGGTCCTATCCTGAAGCAAGAGGACCATCTATCACTTACCTCTGCAGAAGAGCATAGAAAGGATGAGGCTGA
Source organism: Lithobates pipiens (assembly GCF_037356315.1). Lineage (NCBI taxonomy): Eukaryota > Metazoa > Chordata > Amphibia > Anura > Ranidae > Lithobates > Lithobates pipiens. Next base: position 72,260,031 of record NW_027507790.1, read on the forward strand.
CTAGGGTGGCCAGGCTCCAGTTCCACAATCCTGAGCTGCCCATAGCTGCAGCAAGCATGCCCGATCGTCCCATGGAAGGCTTCCTAGTCCCTAGGACCATAGGAGGTGCTTTTAGTCCTTAGGCACGGACCATAGGAGGTGCTCCTAGTCCCTGACCATAGGAGGTGCCCCTAGTCCCTGACCATAGGAGGTGCTCCTAGTCCCTAGGCACGGACCATAGGAGGTGCTCCTAGTCCCTGACCATTGGAGGTGCTCCTAGTCCAACACAAAGCTTCAACTTCACAGGTATGCCAGCTTCACCACCAGGGAGGGACCTCTTCTACTGTCCATCCTTGGCTGGATGCTGATGACTTCCCATCATCGGATGGAGCCAGGCTCCCCACATCGCTGATGGCAGAAGAGGAGGAGGAGGATGAGGAGGAGGACTTGTTGGAGAAGATGTGGTCTGATGAGAACTTTCTCTATTCCCCATCACCATAGACTGGCCCCCCGGTAGTGTGATCTCAGCACTCAGCTGCACAGGGATGATGGATCCAGGCTGGGGAAGTTGTTGTGCTCAGATGCTGGTGGCCCCCGCTGGCTGCACATCCCTCCCCTGTCTGCTCCTCCGCTCTCCTTCTCAAACCCACCAACTCTCCCCATTTCATAGTAAAAAGAAGGCGAATGACACGCCGGGCAGCCAATCAGCGGCCGGATCGGGGGGCTGGGCGTGGCCTCGTGCCATACTTGTGGATGTGTTCATTCAAACAGCTCAATGAGCGCAGCTTAGTTGGAGTAACCCTTTCACTGCGGGGTGATCTGTAAGGAGATCCTCTCTGAAGGAAAGGAGAAGAGGGGACAGGATCATACTGCGCTATTCTCTGCTGTCACATATGCCACTGCTTATCTGTAAAGCGTGCAGAATTCATATAAAAAAAAAGAGAGAGAGACATTCAGAAAAACAGAAATGAAAGGCAAAACATTTTTGTACAGATTTAAAGACAAACATTATAAATACTGTTTTCCCTTTTTTAAGTGATCACGCCCCCTGTTCTCAGCTGCATAAGAGCTGGGGGAGGAGAAGCAGGAGCACACTGAGCTTCCCAGTGAAAGGCTATGGGGGGGTGTCATGACAAGTCTTCATCAAGTCTGATCAAGTCTTCCCAGCATAGCTAGAGAGCTGACCACGATGTGCTCTCTTGCTTAGTGTGGTCAGTTTTTTAAAAGGAAAGCAGAGGGGCTGGCAGGCACACTAGGGGTTTCACACAAAGGGAAAACAAAGAGAACAGGATACCTCCTCATACAATATAGTACATGGTACAGCAGACACATATCTGTAATATGAAATGCTGGGGTAACAAATACTTTAAATAAAGAGAGAAACTTACAATCACCTTGTAAAACATTCTATTCAGTTTAAAATGGAAATGAAAGGCAAAACATTTTTGTATAGATATATAAAAAAACACTATAAATACATTTTACAAATTCAATGTGAAAGAAAGATACATAATTTGCTTGCGCAAACTGTTGTTGCTATAAAAATCCTGTAAAATAATAATAAAAATAATGATAATAATTAAAAAAGAAAGAAAAAAAAGAGAATATAATAAAGACCAAAACTAAATAAAAATAAAATAAAAAAAGAAAGAAATATAAATATTGAATCATATTGTAACTGTACTGTTTGACTGCACAAACTGTTGGCACTAAATACATATGCAAAAATAATAATAACAATATGAAAGAAAGAAAGATAAAAACAACGAAAAATAAATCAACATAATTTGCCTGCTCAAACTGTTGACGCTATCTAAATCCTGTATAATAATAATAAAATAATTATAAGAATATTTTTTTTAAAAAAAGAGAGAAAGAAAAAATAATAAAAAGAATGAAATATGAATAAAGACCAAAAAGGAAAAAAAAAAGAAAGAAATAAAGGAAGATAAAGAAAGAATGAAAAATAATACAAAAGACAAAGAAATAAAAATAATGAAATAAAAGTAAAGGGAAATAAAAAAATAAAAATAATAAAAAAATACTAAGAAAGAAAAAATAAAAATAAAGAAAAGTAAATAAAAAGAAAGAAAGAAAAATAATAACAAAAATACAAAGAAATGTAAATAAAATAAAATATAGTTACTTTAATCTGAAGAAGCCCGTTTTGTTTTGTTTTTTTGTCCCTGGAATATTTTCAAAGCGAATCAATTTGTAACAAAATAGTAGGAGTGTCTGTTTTCATTTCAAGGGATTATTCAGTTAAACAGGTCCTGATGGATGCTGTGTTCTCTGAGGAGTATCAGTAAAGAATTAAAGTGTCCATAACAGCAAAATGATGGGACAGTTGTGAGAATCATTTGTGATAACTGAGCTGTAGAGGGGCTATAATGAGTGATTTCCATTGTCTGTAAATCTCCCTGTGACTGACAAGCAATTGTTGTAAGAGAAAAGGGGACAAAGCTTAACCTCTTCAGCCCCGGAAGATTTTACCCTCTTCCTGAACAGAGCACGTTTTGCGATTCAGCACTGTGTCGTTTTAACTGACAGCTGCGCCGTCGTGCGATGTTGCACCCAAACAAAATTGACGTCCTTTTTTTCCCACAAATAGAGCTTTCTTTTGGTGGTATTTGATCACCCCTGCAGTTTTTACTTTTTTCGCTATAAACAAAAAAAGCGATAATTTGAAAAAAAAAAAGCATTATTTTTTACTTTTTGCTATAATAAATATCCTCAGTTTAGGCCAATGTGTATTCTTCTACATATTTTTGGTAAAAAAAAATCGTAATAAGCGTATATTGAGTAGTTTGCGCAAAAGTTATAGCATCTACAAAATATGGGATAGTTTTATGGCATTTTTGTTTATTTATTTTTTTATTTTTTTTATTAGTAATGGCGTGATTTGCAATTTTTATGGTGGACACATTGGACATCGGACACATTGGACAATTTTGACACTATTTTGGGACCACTGTCATTTATACAGCTATCAGTGGTATACAAATGCACTGATTACTGTGTAAATGATACTGGCACTGAAGGGGTTAACCACTAGGGGGCAATAAAGGGGTTAAGTGTGTCCTAGGGAGTGATTCTAACTGTGTGGGGGCTCTGTGACACGATCGCTGGGAGACCGGTGGGCATTGAGTCTGCCGTCCCGCGGGCACGGTCACGCTGTACACGGCGGCGGGCACGCACCTGCTATCCCCGGCTTTTAAAGGGGACGTACAGGTACGCCCATTTGCCCACCGCTGCCATTGTGCCAATGTATATCGGCGTGTGGCAGTCAGTAACTGGTTAAAGTAAACCTGTACTGAGAGAAGGTTGGGTCCTGCCATCGCTGACCGTCTTTTAAAGTATAACTAAAGGCAAAACAGTTTTGGACAGAGTGCAGAGAGATTAGAACCCCTGTCAGTTTTTGTTGCTGTGTGTGTCCAGTTAGGGAGATTCATCCTCTCTGTTTGTCAAGTTTACCGCTATCATTGAAAGTGAAAGTAAAAGAAAACCCCATATTTTGGGATGTCCCCAGAAAAGTAATAGAGTATAACTTTTCCAATGGGGACACTAGTTATGCTGAGCTGACCCTGGGGACAACCAGAGATTCTCCTACTTTGGAATGATTTTCTTCCACTTCCTGATTTGGCTATGTGACAGGAAGTGAAGGGAAATCTACCCAATGGGACACATATGGCAAGTTTTTTTTTTTTTTTTTAAAGTTTTGCCTTTAGTTCTACTTTAAGCACAGTGGCTGATGGCACACAGGCAATTCTGCCACAGCCACTTGCGTGTCCATATGGAATTGCACCCTTTGTAGCCACATGCAGCACAATGTCACTCTGTCACTTGCCCGAACGATAGAGATGGGATTAACATCTAGCTATCTTAGTTACAGAGGGAGTGATTCCATAGGGACAAAATAGCCTCTTAGCAATCCTGATGCTGGTGATTTTGACGAATTGTCAGTGACAGGATCGCTAGCAGCGCAGTCACCTATATGTCATCAGTCTTGCATCAATGGGGTCCCCAGCTCAAATCCCATCCAGGACACTATCTGCATGAAGTTTTCACTGCTTTTCCCCCACACTCCGAAGACATTCTGATGTCTGTTGTCTGTCTCATGTCTACTTTGACCCTAGTATGTGTGTATGCATATTATGAAGGGACCTTTAATTGCAAGCTCCTTGATGACAGGGACTGATGTGAATGCACGGGATGTAAAGCTCTGTGTAAATTGTCAACGCTATATAAATATCTGTAATAATAAGGAGAGTATTAGTTGCCTGTTTCTGGCTTCAGTACATTACAGAGTTGATTTACTAAAACTGGAGAATGTTAAATTTGGTGCATCTGTGCATGGTAGCCAGTCAGCTTCTAACTTCAGACCGATCAGGTCCGCCTTTCTGTTTTTCAGGCGGACCCGATTGGGCCACCCATTGTCCTCTATAGGTAGACGGATGTCGGTGGACATGTATCCGCTGATATCTGATCCTAGAAGATCTGCTGAAAACAGACGGATGGTGATACGTTCACCATCCATCTAGGCTGTTCGTTTTATTCCAATCTCCCCATATAGGAGAACGGGAGTCTGACAGGTCTGTCTCTGCACAGTGAGCGGAGACAGACCTGTCATCTGCTTGCTCTGAGCGATCCTCTGCTGAGCAAGCAGAGTCCGTCAAAACGGATCTGCCCAATGTGAAAGAGGCCTAAAGGCTTGTTTTTTTTTTTTAAATAACAAACATGTTACACTTACCTGCTCTGTGCAATGGTTTTGCACAGAGCAGTCCGGATTCTCTGATGAGTCTCCATGGAGCAAGCAATTTGCTGTGGGGGCACCCAAGCCGACGTGCTCCTAAGCCGCAGCTCTGCGTGTCCTTTCACACACAGAGCCAAGGGTCAGCCCCGCCCCTCTCTTTCCTCATTGGCTCACTGGCTGTGATTGCCAGCCACTGGCTCCCGCTGTTGCCACAGCCAATGAGGAGTGAGAGTACCTGGAGAGCCAAAGGTGCCGTGCACATTGCTAAATTGCAATGGAGCTAAGGTAAGTATTAGGGGGGCACTTCACACAGAAGGTTTTTTTACCTTCATGCATAGAATTGGTTGTAAACCCTATTCATGAAATTTGACTTAAGCGCATATATCTGTAGTGTTTACTTATCTCTCTCCAAAGCTCTAAGTGCCGTTTCTTTCTAATGCTTCGTTCCTCTGTTATCAGCAGAGTCACTTCTGACAAGTTCTCCAACACAGAATTTAACAGTAGCTGAAAATTTGTGTCAGCTTTGAGGGAGATTAACAGGGAGCTTCAGAATACAACCCTGAACGTTCCTTCATTCCTCTGCCTATGTGGAGAGGGGGGTGTATCCCTTTCTTCCAATCAGCTTACACACAATGTAAGCACAGACTCCCCACCCACTGCTGAAAGAGGAAGGATGCTTTCTAACACAATCTGCACTTTCAAAGGAGTGTAGAAAGGGGAAGGCAGCAGATATACAATGGATAAAAAAGTCTACACACGCCTGCTAAAATGGCAGGTCTCTGTGATGTAAAAAAAAATAGACAAAGATAAATAATTTCAGTGCTTTTTCCACCTTTAATGAGATCTATAAACTGTAAAACTTAATAGAAAAGCAAACAGAATTTTTTTAGGGGGGGGAGTAAAACTAAAAAAAAAAAATAATGTGGTTGCATAAGTGTGCTCACACTCCTATAACTGGGGATGTAACTGTGTTCAGAATTAAGCAATCAAATCCAATGAATGTTAAATAGGAATCAGTACACACCTGCCATCATTTAACCCCTTCCCGCCGAGCGTACGCAGATCTGCGTACTTGGCTTCCGGGGGGTATACCGGGATGATGCCTGCACCTGCAGGCATCATCCCGGTACCATTTTCTTCAGCAGGCGATTGGCTTTCCAGCCATAACAACCGATGCGGCTAAAAGCCGCTCGGCTGTTATGCCGGAGGAGTGGAAGGGGACGTCCCCCCCTCCCGCCGCCTCCCGCCGCTGTTACCGGTGCTCCCGTTCGATCGGGAGCACCGATTCCGTGTGTGATGCCTCCGGCCGCTGGGGAGGAACTGGAACGAAGCCGTAATCAGCTTTGTTTCAGTCTCCTTATAGTAAACACGGAAGCGACGTCCCGTTTACTCGGCTGCCAATGGCGCCGGTTTAAAAAAAATATACGGTATTCAGAATCGCCATTTTCGGTGATCTGAATACATTGAAGTGTAAAGGAGGGGTGGGTGGTCTTTTAGACCCCCGATCCCTCCATAAAGAGTACCTGTCACCACCTATTACTGTCACAAGGGATGTTTACATTCCTTGTGACAGCAATTAAAGTGATCAATTTTCTTTTTTTTTTTTAAAACAATTTAGTCATTTTAAAATAAATAAAAAAAATAAAAAAATAATAAAAAAAATGTTTAAAGTGCCCGTCGTCCTCGCGAGCTCGCGAAGCAAAGAAAGTGCATACTTTGTCGTCAATCCACAAGTGCGTGCCATTATAAAGTGTGACATGTTTGGTATCTATTTACTCGGCGTAACATTATCTTTCACATTATGCAAAAAAATTGGGCTAATTTTACTGTTTTTTTTTTTTTAATTCATGAAAGTGTCCCTTTTCTCAAAAAGTTGCGTTTAAAACACCGCTGCGCAAATACCGTGTGACATAAAATATTGCAACAATCGCCGTTTTATTCTCTAGAGTCTCGGCTAAAAAAATATATATAATATTTGGGGGTTCCAAGTAATTTTCTAGCAAAAAATATGGATTTTAACTTGTAAACACCAAATGCCAAAAATAGGCTTAGTCATGAAAGGGTTAAAGTGCATCTGATTAACCCCAAATAAAGTTCAGCTGTTCTAGTAGGCATTTCCTGACATTTTCTTAGTCACATCCTACAGCAAAAGCCATGGTCCGCAGAGAGCTTCCAAAGCATCAGAGGGATCTCATTGTTAAAAGGCAGGGGCGGACTGACCATTGGGCCACTCGGACACTGCCCGAGGGCCCCGTGCCACTAGGGGGCCCCATCAGGGTTGCCAGCCTCAGTAAAACCAGGGAAAGTATGTAAAAATCTGTGTTTTTTTTTTACATCTGTCTCTGAAATGTCCCTTACCAACATCCTTTTGGTCTAAAAATCCTTAGATTATAGCTACTCCACCTCTCCAGTACCTTCTCAGCCAATAGAAACATGTCTGTGTATACTGTGTGATTGTATATTGTGTTTGTGTATACTGTGTGGCCCCATAATGTTTGATTGCCTGGGTGCCCCATAATCTCCTATTGCCCGGGGGCCCCATGAGTTGCCAGTCCACCCCTGTTAAAAGGTATCAGTCAGGAGAAGGTTACAAATAATTACAAGGCATTAGATATATCATGCAACACAATGAAGACAGTCATCATCAAGTGGAGAAAATTTGGCACAACAGTGACGTTACCTAAGAACTGGAAGTCCCTTCAAAATTTATGAAGATATGAGAAGAAAACTGACCAGGGAGGTTGCCAAGAGGCCTACAGCAACATTAAAGGAGCTGCAGAAATATCTGGCAAGTACTGGCTGTGTGGGACATGTAACAACAATCTCCCGTATTCTTCATATGTCTGGGCTATGGGGTAGAGTGGCAAGACGGAAGCCTTTTCTTATAAATAATAAAAACATCAAAGCCCGGCTAAATTTTGCATGTGGGAAAATGTGTTATGGTTTGATGAAACCAAGGTTGAATTTTTTGGCCATAATTCCAAAAGATATGTTTAGTGCAAAAACAACACTGCACATCACCAAATGAACACCGCATGGTGGTGGCAGCATCATGCTTTGGGGCTGTTTTTCTTCAGCTGGAACAGGGGCCTTAGTCAAGGTAGAGGGAATTATGAACAGTTCCAAATAATAGTCAATATTGGCACAAAACCTTCAGGCTTCTGCTAGAAAGCTGAACATGAAGAGGAATTTCATCTTTCAGCATGACAACGACCCAACGCATACCTCCAAATCAACAAAGGAATGGCATCACCAGGAGAAGATTAAAGTTTTGGAATGGCCCAGCCAGAGCCCAGAACTGAATCCAATTTGAAAATCTGTGGGGTGATCTGAAGAGGGCTTTGCACAGCTGATGCCCTTGCAAACTGACAGATTTGGAGTGTTTTTGCAAAGAATAGTGGGCATGCTGCCATGCTGATGAACTCATACCCAAAAAGACTGAGTGCTGTAATAAAATCAAAAGGTGCTTCAACAAAGGATTACTGTATTTATTGGTGTATAACATGCACCTTTTCACCCTGAAAATCAGGTGCAAATAGTGTGTACGTGTTATACTCTGATCCTGCAGTTTGGGCTGCCTAGGAAAGAACGGGTGGGGACAAGAGCCGTCAGATTACATACGGCGAGAATATCCTATTTACTCAGCCAGCCTCTGTAATAGGAATTCCCATCTCCTGGGCTGGCATTGGACCAGTGTTGTGTCTATCATAGAAGCTGGTCCAGGAGGCAAGACTTTGTATTAAAGAGGCCGCTGAATAAACAGGAGATTCTCGCTTTATGTAATCTGATGGCGCCCGTCACGCCCCCCCCCCCCCCCACCCCCCGTCCCCCCTGTCCCCTCTGAGGCAGCAGTAATCTGAGGTGAGGCTGCAGATGGGAACTGATTAGGCTGCATTCATGGCAATGGTGAGGCTGCATATGGGCATTGATCAGGTTGCACTGATGGCAATGGTAAGGCTGCAGAGGGGCATTGATCAAGCTGCAATTATGGGCAATTGCGAGGTTGCAGATGGACATTGATCAAGCCACATTGATGGGCAATTGTGAGGCTGCAGATGGGCATTGATCAAGCTGCATTGATGAACAATTGTGAGGCTGTAGATGGGTATTGATCAGGCTGCATTGATAGGCAATTGCGAGGCTGCAGTTGGGCACTGATCAAGCTGCATTGATGGACAATTGTGAGGCTGTAGATGGTATTGATCAGGCTGCAGATGGGCAATGGTGAGGCTGCATTGATGGGCACTGACCCTTATTTTTCTTCAAAGTTCTTTATTTAAAATGTACGTTTTTTTCCTTAAACGTCCTTCCTAAAATGAAGGTGCGTGTTATATGCCTGTGCATGTTATATGCCAATAAATACTGTAGTTTAAGGGTGCGCACACTTATGCAACCATATTATTTTATTTTTTTATTTTTACTTCCCTCCACCTAAAAGATTTCCCTTTTTTGTTCAAATGAGTTGTAGAGTTTATAGGTCACATTAAAGGTGGGAAAAGTTTTTTTTACATCACAGAAACCTGACATTTTAACAGGCATGTGTAGACATTTTATATTCACTGTACAAGTAGAACGTATGCAGGGAGATTTCTGAGGCTATTCACTTCACTTGGGTATATGTGATTGTTTACAATCACTAAACTGGAAGCTGATTGGTTTCTATGCAGAGTTGCACCACATTTTGCACAGTCCAGTTTTAGTAAATCAACCCCTAATGAGTTGCTGACATAAAAGCATTTGGATAAGAAAGTCAGACTGAAATCAGAACTCCTAATCCACATATTAGTTCCTGCTCAGTGACTCAGAAAGCATTAAAGCTATTAGATCATCACGAGAGCCAAACAGCTAGCATTTTTTTTAGAAGGAGAGGTCAGAAATGGCAGCCTCCGTGTTTTCTTGCAGTGCAGATTTCCTTTAACAGAGTGTGCGCCGTTAGCATTTGGCATCTGAATTGGGAAGGCAACCGTGGCAGGTCCCATCGGCTCACAGAACTCATTTGAGCACAGGTGGATGTCTCGTTGCCTGTTGTTCTCAGTGAGACATTTGCTAAATATATTCATCCTGATATATATTATTATTCCATAATCACATTGTACTACCATTATGAGGCTTCCTCTAGACAGGGATATACTTTTTTAGCATTACAATAAGCCCTTACCTGCTAGTTCGGCAGAAATGCTTTGCAGCATATTGTAACCTGCATCATCTTTTCTAGGGGAATCTTATATATTGTAAACTGTGCTTGTATTATTTGGTATTCAGAAGGTTGTCTTTGTTAACATAGTAAAAGAAAATCTGTCAAAAAAGCATACCACCTATTTCACAAGCCTGTAATGAAAGCAGCTTACCTCAGCTCACAGGCAGCACATACTTCCTAGGCAGGGCTTGTTCACAGTATTCAGGTTACAATATACTGTACTTTGCAACGCAAGCAAAATGTGGTTCAGTGCAAAGAGTAATGCTTTTCAAAAAAGTATTTTCTCACATATACACGAAGTGTGCCATGTTAGGAAAAATTCAAACACATGTTTAGGTAGCCATCCTGTCCTAAACTGGGGGGCCTGTCTAAATTTAGTCATGCTGTGTTGTAGTCAGTAGGGGTGGCCGAACGGTTCGCCCGGTGGTCGTTTTGCGGCGAATTTCGGCTGTTCGCCGTCCGCCCGATCGGCGGACTATTGCCGCCATTCGCCCGGCGGACTTCCGTGTTTACTGTGTAAAAGAACTTTGACCTATGATGACACATCCATCATGGGGTACAGGACAGCCAATTGAGACATTGCAGCACATGGACACTTGGACATTCCCCCTAACTTATAAATAGACCCGATCCGGAGGCCATTTTACATTCTTTCGTATGTCACTATAGGGAGAGGTTGCTGTGTGGAGCAGGGAGAGACTTCAGTGACCCAAATCGCTAGCTATTAGGTCCACAAAAGTTCTTTTAAGGACTGGTATCATGGTATAGGTGTTAGGTGTAGTTCAGGATATAGGTTTGAGGCACTGCTGTGCTAGTGATTGTTGCAGCAGCCTGTCTTTTGTCAGTGTAGAGAGAGGGACAGGACGCTGTGTGCAGCAGGGACAGTCAGTTTAATCATTAGATGTTACTATTAGGTCCACGAAAGCCCTTTTCAGGACTGGTATGGTAAAGTAGTACAGGATATAGTTTTGAGTGCTATTCAAGTTATTGTTCCAGCAGCCTGTGTTTTGTCAGTTTAAATAGGGACAGGCAGGAAGCTGTGTGTGGCAGTGAGGGACAGTCAGTTTAATCAGTAGCTGTTACTATTAGGTCCACAAAGGTTCTTTTCAGGACTGGTATGGTAATAGGCTTGTACACGTATAATATTCTTTCTTACAAATATAGAAAGAATATTATACTTGACTGCTGCCCTTCTGCTGCAGTAGTCCTTTATCAGTATAGGGACTGAGGTACAGTCTGCTAATCATTCACAACCTACTAGTTCCACAAAGGTCCTTATAAGGACTGGTAAGGTATAGGGTACTACAGTACATAGGGTTGAGTGAGGTACAGTCTGCTATTCCTTAAGGACTGGTATAGGTCCACAATATATAGGGCTGAGGTGCACTACTGCTGACTGCTGCCCTTCTGCTGCAGTAGTCTTTTATCATTATAGGGACTGAGGTACAGTCTGCTAATCAGTCACAACCTACTAGTTCCACAAAGGTCCTTATAAGGACTGGTAAGGTATAGGGTACTACAGTACATAGGGTTGAGTGAGGTACAGTCTGCTATTCCTTAAGGACTGGTATAGGTCCACAATATATAGGGTTGAGGTGCACTACTGCTGACTGCTGCCCTTCTGCTGCAGTAGTACTTTATCAGTATAGGGACTGAGGTACAGTCTGCTAATCATTCACAACCTACTAGTTCTACAAAGGTCCTTTATAAGGACTGGTAAGGTATAGGGCACTACAGTACATAGAGTTGAGTGAGGTACAGTCTGCTATTCCTTAAGGACTGGTATAGGTCCACAGTATATAGGGTTGAGGTGCACTACTGCTGACTGCTGCCCTTCTGCTGCAGTAGTCCTTTATCAGTATAGAAACTGAGGTACAGTCTGCTAATCAGTCACAACCTACTAGTTCCACAAAGGTCCTTATAAGGACTGGTAAGGTATAGGGTACTACAGTACATAGGGTTGAGTGAGGTACAGTCTGCTATTCCTTAAGGACTGGTATAGGTCCACAATATATAGGGTTGAGGTGCACTACTGCTGACTGCTGCCCTTCTGCTGCAGTAGTCCTTTATCAGTATAGGGACTGAGGTACAGTCTGCTAATCATTCACAACCTACTAGTTCCACAAAGGTCCTTATAAGGACTGGTAAGGTATAGGGTACTACAGTACATAGGGTTGAGTGAGGTACAGTCTGCTATTCCTTAAGGACTGGTATAGGTCCACAATATATAGGGTTGAGGTGCACTACTGCTGACTGCTGCCCTTCTGCTGCAGCAGTCCTTTATCAGTATAGGGACTGAGGTACAGTCTGCTAATCATTCACAACCTACTAGTTCCACAAAGGTCCTTATAAGGACTGGTAAGGTATAGGGTACTACAGTACATAGGGTTGAGTGAGCTGCAGTCTGCTATTCCTTAAGGACTGGTATAGGTCCACAATATATAGGGTTGAGGTGCACTACTGCTGTCTGCTGCCCTTCTGCTGCAGCAGTCCATTATCAGTATAGGGACTGAGGTACAGTCTGCTAATCATTCACAACCTACTAGTTCCACAAAGGTCCTTATAAGGACTGGTGAGGTATAGGGTACTACAGTACATAGGGTTGAGTGAGGTACAGTCTGCTATTCCTTAAGGACTGGTATAGGTCCACAATATATAGGGTTGAGGTGCACTACTGCTGACTGCTGCCCTTCTGCTGCAGTAGTCCTTTATCAGTATAGGGACTGAGGAACAGTCTGCTAATCATTCACAACCTACTAGTTCCACAAAGGTCCTTATAAGGACTGGTAAGGTATAGGGTACTACAGTACATAGGGTTGAGTGAGGTACAGTCTGCTATTCATTAAGGACTGGTATAGGTCCACAATATATAGGGTTGAGGTGCACTACTGCTGACTGCTGCCCTTCTGCTGCAGTAGTCCTTTATCAGTATAGAGACTGAGGTACAGTCTGCTAATCATTCACAACCTACTAGTTCCACAAAGGTCCGTATAAGGACTGGTAAGGTATAGGGTACTACAGTACATAGGGTTGCTGCACCCTCTTCTACACTCTCTGCTATGTGCACCCCCAAAGACACTACCACCAACAACACCACCACCACATACCTTCCACTTGAGTCACAGGAATTATTTTCCGATCCATATCAAGATATTTCTGATGCGCAGCCACTCTTGGCATTGGATCAGGAAGAGGAGGTAGCAACAACCGCCACTCAGCAGTCTGACGACAGTACCCAGATCAGCCCAAGGAGGAGGTTGGTCCCCGGTGTTGCTGCCTACTCCGAGATCTCTACTTATAGCGGTGGGGAAGGTGACGTCGATGATGACGTGTCTAGTGATGTCACGTGGGTGCCCACAAGAGAGGAAGAGGAGGGGAGTTCAGAGGGAGATATGGACCAGCAGATAGATAGAAGAAGCAGGAATAACTTACATTGCACAGGAGGGACAAAGCAGACTGCTAATGTATCAGGAGCGAGTCATCGACCATGTACGGTCACATCTGGCTCTCCCAGGACGCCGGCACATGGCTCCGCAGTGTGGGCTTTTTTTAACGTGTCCGCTGCTGACAATAGCGTTGCCATCTGCAATCTTTGCATTCAACGCATTAGTAGCGGTAAGCCCAACACTCACCTAGGGACGACCGCCTTAAGAAGGCACATGAGCAGCCATCACCGAGCCCAGTGGGAGCAACGGAACACACAAAGCCACACTCCAGGCTCTCACCGTCCAGCCTCGTCTTCTACTTCTCCTTCTCTTCTCTCCTCACAATTGTCCTCCACTCCACCTTCCATCACGCCAAGCTCACGTTTTTCTGCAAAAAGGCAGGCTTCCGTGGGCCTAATGTTCGAGCGTAAAAAAATTATGATGCCAGATAACCCTCTTGCCCAATGGTTGACGGCAGGCTTGTCAGAACTCATAGCCCGCCAACTACTGCCATATAAACTGGTGGACTCGGAGGCCTTTCGAAAATTTGTGGCCATTGGAACACCACAATGGAAGGTCCCAGGAAGGAAGTATTTCTCAGAGAAGGGCATCCTAGAGCTATATGGCCATGTTCAGCAGCAAGTGAATGTATCTCTGGCACACAGTGTCGGTGCCAAGATACATCTGACCACAGACATGTGGTCTAGCAAACACGGGCAGGGAAGGTATATCACTTTTACTGCCCACTGGATGAACCTTCTGACGGCCGTCAAGCATGTAAACCGTGGCACCCGTGTAGATTTGGTTTTACCGCCACGGATTGCACGCATTCCTGGCTCTTCTTCTCCTCCTCCTCCTACTCCATCCTCCTCCCTCTCCTCCTCGGCTGACTCCTCCTTTTCCGCTGCTAGCGTCTCTTCTGCTGCGCCGCCCAAGCTCCCCAGAACCTATTCGACATGCCAGGTGAGACGTTGCCATGCCGTGCTGCGTCTGTTGTGCCTGGAAGCCAAGAGCCACACTGGCCCGGCACTCCTTTCAGTTTTGCGTTCACAGGCAGATCAGTGGCTAACACCGCTCAATTTGACAGTTGGTAAAGTGGTGTGTGACAACGGTGCCAATCTGCTTAGCGCATTGAAACAGGACAAAATTACGCACGTGCCATGCATGGCACACGTCTTAAACTTGGTCGTGCAGCGATTCGTTGTCAAATACCCTGGGGTCCAGGACATCTTGCGGCAGGCAAGGAAAATCTCGGCCCATTTCAGAAGATCTTACACGGCCATGGCTCGCCTTGCTGACATTCAGCGGCGACACAATCTGCCGGTCAGACGTCTTATTTGCGATTGCCCGACGCGATGGAACTCAACCTTCTATATGCTTGATAGGCTGCTCCAGCAGAAACGTGCAGTTAATGTCTACCTGTATGAACTCTGCGGCAGAACAGGTTCTGGGGAGCTGGGTTTTTTTTCACTGCGCCAGTGGCTGCTCATGCGCGACGCATGCAGACTTCTGCGGCCATTTGAGGAGATCACCAAACTGGTCAGTCGCAGCCATGGCGCCATCAGTAACATGGTACCTTATGCCTTCTTTATGGAGCATGCATTGCGTCGTGTCATTGATCAAGCTGTGGAGGAGCAGGAGCAGGAAGATGAGGAAGTCACAATGCTGGATGAATTCCCAGGGGGGGCTACTCTATCTGAGACAAGTGAATAACAGGAGTCTGAAGAGGAGTCAGAGGAGGATGGTGCCGGGGTGGATGAGGAGGAGCAAGAAGAGCATGCTTTAAACCTTTCTGGGATCCCTGTTGTTGTGCGTGGATGGGGAGAGGAGAATGAAGAGGACGACATTATCCTGGATGATGAGCAGGAGCCAGGCCACCACACCGCTTACATTTTAGTGCAAATGGGGACCTTCATGCTCCAGTGTTGTAATAGGGACCCCGTATAAAAAGCATAAGGGTCAAGGACCAGTACTACTTAGACCCCCGGTACAAACACAAAATGGTGGAAATGTTACCGCCATCACAGAGGGCAGGCAGAATGGAGCACTTCCAGGCCTTGCTTCGAGAAATGCTGCATTCTGCTTTTGCGTGCGCTGGCAGAGGAGCAATTCCCACTCCCAGAGAGGGAGTTGCGGGTACCAATCCAACAGCGCCTGCAAGAAGAGGCCATTTGGAAGATGTGTTGGTGACTTCTGATATGAGGTCATTCTTTCAGCCGACCCATCGACAGGTGTCATCCGGATCCAGCATCAGGGAACGCCTAGACCGTCAGGTGTCCGACTACATCGGGTTAACGGCCGATGTGGACGCTCTGAGAAGTGATGAACCCCTGGACTACTGGGTGGGCAGGCTTGACCTCTGGCCAGAGCTTGCCCAATTTGCAATCGAACTGTTGGCTTGCCCCTCGTCCAGTGTCCTGTCCGAAAGAACGTTCAGCGCAGCAGGGGGGATCGTGACCGATAAGCGTACTCGCCTAGCTCATGACAGTGTTAACTACCTCACATTTCTAAAAATGAATGAGGCATGGATCTCGGAGGAATTCAACACATGTGACCAGTAGACCATGTATATGTCTATAAACAATTTTTTTAATCGAGTACACAGACCTTCTTTCTTCATTTGGCTCACTTCCTTGTCCAAAAAAAGCACACCGTACTATATGCCCGTACCCTACTGTTTGAAGAGGTTGAGCGGTGTCATATTTCTACTGGGGCTGCTTATTATGAGGGGCTCCCACCATCCCTGTGCTGTGCTGACTTCCTCCTGGGGCTGCTTATTATGAGGGGCTCCCACCATCCCTGTGCTGTGCTGACTTCCTCCTGGGGCTGTACCTCTGCTGTGCATATTATGAGGGGCTCCCACCATCCCTGTGCTGTGCTGACTTCCTCCTGGGGCTGTACCTCTGCTGTGCATATTATGAGGGGCTCCCACCATCCCTGTGCTATGCTCATTATAAGGGGCTCCCACCATCCCTGTGCTGTGCTGACTTCCTTCTGGGGCTGCTTATTATGAGGGGCTCCCACCATCCCTGTGCTATGCTGACATCCTCCTGGGGCTGCTTATTATGAGGGGCTCCTACCATCCCTGTGCCGTGCTGACTTCCTCCTGGGGCTGCTTATTATGAGGGGCTCCCACCATCCCTGTGCTATGCTGACATCCTCCTGGGGCTGCTTATTATGAGGGGCTCCCACCATCCCTGTGCTGTGCTGACTTCCTCCTGGGGCTGTACCTCTGCTGTGCATATTATGAGGGGCTCCCACCATCCCTGTGTTATGCTCATTATGAGGGGCTCCAACCATCCCTGTGCTATGCTGACTTCTTCCTGGGGCTGCTTACGGTGCAGGTGTCAGTGCTGTATATCACGGTGCTGGTGTCAGTGCTGTATATTACGGTGCTGGTGTGAGTGCTTTATGTCACGCTGCTGATGTCAGTGCTCTCTATCACGGTGCTGGTGTCAGATCACTCTATCACGGTGCAGGTGTCATTGCTGTATGTCACGCTGCTGATGTCAGTGCTCTCTATCATGGTGCTGGTGTCAGATCACTCTATTACGGTGCTGGTGTCATTGCTGTATGTCACGCTGCTGGTGATCATCTCCTGCACCCTCTTCTTTGCCTACCCTGACCTTCCCTCTCCTCCATTGCCTTCATGTGCTCCACAGTCCTGAATTGTCACAACAATTTCACATATAAAAAAAGAATGCTTGTAGTTGTCGATCCCAGATTCACCTCATACATGTGTTATGTCATTGGCCATGTGGTGGGACTATGTTTGCACAGCTAGTAATTATTTTGTGGCTGCAAATTTGACCTGTAGGTTTGCAAAGTTCGCCTCCCATTGAAGTCAATGGGGCCCGCCGCGAACGTTACTGTTCGCGAACTATCGGCTGCGTTCGCGGTCCGCGTTTGCGAAACGTCCCGTCGGAAGTTCGTCCATCACTAGTAGTCAGCACAAGCTGATTTATAGTCTATTTACTCATTTGGTTGCCTCCTAAGCAAACCAGGGGACAACCAACCAGGGTACCTTCTGGGTTCTTCAGGGGTAGTTTGGCAAAATGCCTAAAAATTGTGCCAATTTTCCCCAAATTGTCAACAAGTGAACAGGTGGATCAAGTTACACAAAGCCACACATTTTTATAGTACACTATTACAACCTTAGGCACCGTGCGGGTCAGCTTCTTAAAGTAGAAGTCCACCCTAACACTAAAATCCCTGCATCTACAGACATCCACAATCTAACACTAACCTATCTAATCCTGTAAAGAAGAAATCAGTATACATACCTTTTCTGAAACTGATCTGACCTGATCCCACGCTGAGCTGTCAGCTTCGGCTTCGCTGTTGAGACGGGTGCAAAGGACACAGCCGACAACGGAAGCCCCATAGTAACTCTATGGGTGACGTCACTTCCCATTCCTTTTACAGCCATTGTCGGCCATGTTCTCTGCAGAGCGTCCACCTCTGGAGACCGGATTGGCTTCAAAGAATGTATGTATGTATACTCATTTCTTCTTTACATGGTTATATAGGTTAGTGTTAGATCATGGATGTCTGTAGATGCAGGGACTAGTGTTAATGTGGACTTCTACTTTAAAGTGGTTGTAAACCTTTACAAACCACTGTGACCTAGAGGTAAGCCTAGATTAAGGCTTACCTGTAGGTCCAAGAAATATCTCCTAAACCTACACGGTTTAGGAGATATTTGCCAATACACAGGCACCGCTGTCTATGGCGCATGCACCGTAGACAGCGGCACGCAGGCGCACTGAGCGCGCCGCTATCAACGGTATGCTGCGAGTGGCAGCTCCTGTGCGCATGACCGGGAGTGACGTCATTGCAGCTTCGTCGAATGACACCGCCGGAGCAGCGAGACCCAACGAGAAGATGGAGGCTCCGTACACAAGGGGACAGCTGTGACTTCGCTGGCTCCTGTGTCAGGTAAGTGACTCATAATGGACTACTATGAGATGCATAGTAGTCCATTATGCTTTACCTTTGCAGGGAATCAAAGAGGAAGTAAACCCATAAGGGTTTACTTCCTCTTTAACAACCAATGAAATCATAGGTTGGGTGGAGACACTGGGGTCTCATTAGCCAAAGAAGAGAAACTGAGGGAGAAGAGAAACACCGGGATGCTAGTAAATATCATTGTGCAAAAGTATATGACTTTGTAAAAATCATCTCTAATTTTGGGTGTTTTACATGTGTGAAAGTATTATGTGAAACTATTAGTTACATTTTTTTTTATATTTTAGAATGGGGTGCCTCAAGATTGTGTATAATTTTAACCACTTGCCGACCAGCCGCCGTCAATTTACTGCAGCAGGTCGGCACGATACCGCGAACCGTCGTAGCTATACGTCGGCTCGTGGGATCGGGATAGCGGGCATGTGTATGAGTGATCGCAGGCAAGAGAGGCAGAACAGGGACGTGTGTGTGTGTGTGTGTGTGTGTGTGTAAACACACAAATTCCTGTTCTGTTCTGTGAGGCGTGACAGATTGTGAGTTCCTATTAGCTAGGAAACATGATCCATTACTTCCTCTAGGTCAGACCCTTCCCCCTACAGTTAGAAACACACATAGGAACACAGTTAACCCCTTGATCACCCCCTAGTATTAACCCCTTCCCTGCCAGTGACATTTCTGCCGCGTACACACGGTCGAACTGTTTGACGTACTTAGTCCGTCATACAAGCCGACCGACAATCCGGCGTACTTTCCACTGAACGGACTTGACCACACACGGATACATAAACAGTCCGACGAAAGCTTGCGCGATGACGTACAGCACGTACGACGGGACTAGAAATAGGAAGTCCAAGACACAGCAAAGCCCTGTAAATCCTTTCTGGGCATGCGCCATTCTTAGTCCGTCGGACTAGCATACTGACGACCGTATTGTCCGCTGAAACCAAAGTACGACGGACAGACTTTTGGAAAAACCGAAATTCTTTGTACTCCGGACTGCACGCTGAAAAAGTCAGCTGAAGCCCACACACGAGCGGATTGTCCGCTGAAGTGTGTTTCAACGGACTAAGTACGTCAAACAGTTCGACCGTGTGTACGCGGCATTATACAGTAATCAGTGCATTTTTATAGCACTGATCGCTGTATAAATGCCAATGGTCCCAAAAATGTGTAAAAGTGTCCGATGTGTCCACCATAATGTCACAGTCCCAATAAGAATCGCAGATTGCCGCCATTAATAAAAAAATAAGTACCGTATATACTCGAGTATAGGCCGACCCGAATATAAGCCGAGGCCCCCAATTTACCCCCAAAAAAACTGGCAAACTTATTGACTCGTGTATAAGCCGAGGGTGAGACATGCCTGTCCATCCCTGTGTGTGTGTCCGTCCATCCCTGTGTGTCCGTCCATCCCTGTGTGTCCGTCCATCCCTGTGTGTCCGTCCATCCATCCCTGTGTGTGTGTGTGTCCATCCATCCATCCATCCCTGTGTGTGTGTGTCTCCATCCATCCATCCATCCATCCCTGTGTGTGTGTGTCTCCATCCATCCATCCATCCATCCCTGTGTGTGTGTGTCTCCATCCATCCATCCATCCATCCCTGTGTGTGTCTCCATCCATCCGTGTGTGTGTGTGTGTGTGTGTGTGTGTGTGTGTGTGTGTGTGTGTGTGTGTGTCCAGCCTACCTTTGTCCCGAGCCTCCGTCCCGTGCCTTGCCTCCTTGCCTCCGTCCCGTGCCGTGCCTTGCCTTGCATCCGTCCCGTGTCGTGCCTTGCCTTGCCCCCGTCCCGTCCCGTCCCGTGCCGTGCCGTGCCTTGCCTTGCCTCCGTCCCGTGCCCTCTTCGTCGGCGGCCATTGTAAAATTCAAAAGCTGCGCCGCCGCCTTCGCCTGTGATAGGCGGAACACTGAATTTCCCAGCAGCCTGTGTTCCGCCTATCACAGACGTCGTATCATCCTCGTCCGTAGTACGAGGATGATACGATGTCCGTGATAGGCGGAACACAGGCTGCTGGGAAATTCAGTGTTCCGCCTATCACAGGCGAAGGCGGAGCCGGAGGCGCGGCTTTTGAATAGAATGGCCGCTGTCTGTCTGCTCGACACGCTGATCGAGCGGGCAGACAGCGATGACTCGAGTATAAGCCGAGGGGGGCACTTTCAGCCTCAAAAAAGAGGCTGAAAATCTCGGCTTATACTCGAGTATATACGGTAATAATAAAAATACTATAAATCTATCCTCTATTTTGTAGACGCTATTACTTTTGCGCAAACCAATCAATATACACTTACTGCAAATTTTTTAACCCAAAATATGTAGAAGAATACATATTGGCCTAAACTGAGAAAAAAATGTGTTTTTGTTTTTAAAAAAAAAAGGGGGGATATTTATTATAGCAAAAAGTACAAAATATTATGTTTTTTTTGTTTAAATTGTTGCTCATTTTTTGTTTATGGCGCAAAAAATAAAAAACGCAGAGGCGATCAAATACCACCAAAAGAAAGCTCTATTTGTGGGAAAAAAAGGACATCACTTTTGTTTGGGTGCAGTGTTGCACAACCGTGCAATTGTTACCTAAAGTGACGCAGTGGTGAATTGAAAAAAATGTCCCGGTCATTCAGTAGCCAAATCTTCCGGGGCTGAAGTGGTTAAAGGGTGCCTTGAATGAAAAAAGTTTAAGAAATACTGCCCTAAACTCAGCGTAGCTGTGGTTTCTCTCTACTGCCAGTAGGTGTCACTGATTCCTCTGGTAATAGTGTGAGATTCGACAGTAATACTGAGTTATGAATATTTATGTTTCCTCTAGCCAACCAGTAGGAGACTTATGCTGCGTACACACGAACGGAATGTCCGACAAAAAAAGTCAGACAGAACCTTTTCATTGTATATTCCAATCGTGCATATGCCTCATCTGACTTTTTTAACGAAAATTCTGATGGACCTAGAAATAGAACATGTTTTAAATCTTTCTGATGGAACCAATTCCTATCAGGAAAACCGTTCATCTGTATGCTGTTTCGATGGACCAAAAACGATGCATGCTCTGAAGCAAGTATGAGACGGAAGCGCTTGTGTGGTAAAACTAGTGTTTGTATTGGACCTAGCACATTACTTATACTGCTAATTCGGGAGATCTTTTAATGCAGCACATTCTTTTCTTCTTTAGAATGCTGGAAGAATTAAATTGTTTTGCTGCTCATATTCACACAGAGTTCTCACAAACTTCTTTCTTCATTGTTTATTGTTTATTTCATGACTAATATTCTAATTTTTAAAAGCCTGATCTCTATAATAATGTTTACAATTATTTTTTATACTCGTCTTTTATATTTTTTTATTTCATCAAGATTTATTTTACAATGACTTATGAATTATTTTCTAGTGATCTCCATATAATTTTTTGTTTGGAGTGTCAAGTTACCATAATAACATTATTATCTTATATTTTTTATTAACCTCAAGGAGGTTGGTGTCCCTTATTAATTAGACATGGTCTTTTTTAAATGTACCTGCCTACTCACAAACAAACTGTCCTTTTTGAAGAAAAACATGTAGGAAAGTATTTTGTGAAAAGAAAATATCCATTTATTCTGGGTAACAAAATAAAGAGGAAGTCAACGCTGGACAAACTTTTGAAATTTGCAAAGCCTTTTGTCCCCATGGCACACATCAACAAGTCTGTGGAAAAGAAAATTGGTAGCTTGAGGATTCCATATAATAGGGAGCACAATCTGATCCAGGAATCCCAGAGATCAGGACCAGCAGCAGATGACATATCTGACCCTAGTTTGTGGTACTAGTACAGCTTGTGTCTTCTGTCAGACCAGACTGAACCCAGGCCATCACTTTCTTCTCTTCCCTGCAGCCTTCCCTGCAGCCTTCCTTGGAGGCTGTGGCTCTGGTAGATGACTTTGACAGGAGGAGGAGGAGGAGGCTGGGCAAGCTCACGTATGTGGCTGTGATCAGTCAGCTGGCCCCTCAACCCCTTCTGAAGGGCATCATAAATAAATCCCTTCTCCAATTCCAGCAGCCTGGTGGCTAGATAGCAGCCATAGGCCTCTTCAGCATTGGGGGGGGGGGGGGGGGGGCTCCTGAGGAAATGTTTGGCTTCCCTAATGAGGCCCAGTGCTGCCTCCTCTGTAATTTTCCCCTTCCTGCCTTTTGGTGGTAAGGCAGAAGGGAGGCAACTGGGATTGGTTTAGGCTCCTACTGGGCCCAGCCACCTCCTGGCTGACACTGGGCACAGCCTTCTCCTGGCTGCCCCCGGGCACAGCCTCCTCCTGGCTGATGCTTTCCAGGCCCTCCTCCTGGCTGAGCTCATCCTGTGTTTAAAAAAAGGGACATAGTTGTAGTTTTTGCTTCATCAATCACACACAATTTTCAGCTCATGAAACCTGGATCTTATTGTGCTCCTTCGTATACATGTTCATCAAGATCCAAATTTTGTTTCCAAAAATGTCATGTTTGCTTCGGGGACCCGAGTCTTCACAAATAAGTGTCTCCAGCATTGCCTTCCTTACTTGTTTATTGTAATATAAACTTTTTTACCTCCCACAGATTCCACATCTCCCTGTACTTATCAATAAAACTAGACAGAAATTCTGGGTTCTTAAACTGATAAATTTTTTCCTTAAGACAATACACAAGACAAAAACACTAATGTCAACCTAAACTCTCATAATCTTATCCCAATATAGGCCTCCAACTTGAAGGAGTATAGGCCACTGTGATGAGCCAAGTTCAAATTTTACCTTAGTTTAGCAGGCTTGCCACTTCCGTTAGTTCATCCTACACACACACAGATTGTACGTACGACAGATGCGTGTTAGCTTGATAAGACAAAAACACCAATGTCATCCTAAACAACTCATAATCTTATCCCATTATACGCCTCAATCTTGAAGCAGTATAGGCCACTGTGATGGGCCAAGTTCAAATTTTACCTTAGTTTAGCAGGCTTGCCACTTCCGTTAGTTCATCCTACACACACACAGATTGTACGTACGACAAATGCGTGTTAGCTTTATACACACTGTGCATGTGTCAAACTCCACCCACGTCGCTCGCCCCTGACATTCTTTTTCACAAATATTCCCCTCCCCTTCTCTCTTCGGTACACAGTAGGAGCAACATGGTGGAGACACAGGTGGTTGGAAATTATTCCACTAGCGAAGAGGAAAGCCCGGAGCCCCAAATGTCCGGATCCAGGAGGAGGAGATTTAAGGCCACCAACATGGCCTTTGATGAAATGGTGGAGATGGTGGAGATCTTGCGCAGATCATAACGACTGTTGTGAACACTCTGGAGCACAAGTTTGGGGTACGACAGTCCAAAGACCAATTAAGGAAGCGCTGGTCCGACATAAAACTGAGGGAGCCGGATCAGTATCGAAAAATAAAGAAGGTGCTTCAAAAAAGTAAGTACTTGTCGTGTGTTCCTATTATGATTATTAACTTGCATGCTGCTCAGTGCTAATTGCTACTTTCATCTTCGTGGGCACAGTAATTGACCGTAGAAAACATCGTTTGTAGGAAACATCATTTGTTTGCCAATAAATATGATATATTTAGCTGGTACAGGGTTATACCTACATTTTGGTCATGCTAATTTGTCCTATTAAAAGAAGTTTAGGACATTGTTGTCTAGATGTCTTTGAAATTTGAATGAATGAACTTGATTCAGTAGAATGTAAGGAGAGGACACTCAGCAGCTGTTTACACATCTGGACTCAGGAGCACTAGTGTGGGACACCGGAGCACATTTTTTAGGGTAACCCACACAGGGGCTCCAGTGGATACTTGGGGTGTCTCCATCTGTGAAACTTGGCCAAAAAAGGTAAGCATTCCAGCTTGGTAAAAAGTGAATTTTAATCATGTCTTCAACTTGGATCTTTTCCCAAACAGACAGTTGTACACCCCTTCATATTCCTATTTCTGGACTCAAATATCTGTGTGCTAACTATACCTTTTTTTTCATTCTCATAGGGGAGAAAAGACTCAGACAACAGTCAGAGGATACCAAAGACCCCGACCTTGCCAATCTGATTGGCAAATTAGCCCAAGCCCCCCCGAAGATCTGGAGGAAGGAGAGGGGAGGAAGTGGGCAAGATGGGCACCCCACTAGGGGAGTGTCTGACACCCCAGCTTAAGGTAATCTATGTATGCCTGCATATTTCTAAATACATGTTTTTTCAACAATTTTACGTGATGTGCTGGTTGTGGAAGAGGAAGCTGCCAAGAACTCATCCAACAAATTATGACCTGGAATGGGAAATAGACGCGATGAGAAATCGACTTAACTTTATGCAACAGGAAATGAAGAATATGATCGATGTTTTGGGGAGAATGTAATGCCTTTCTCCCTCGAATCCAAACATGTTTTAGTTTTCTTTTTATATTCCCCCAAAAAGTTTTTTAGTGTACATTTTAAGAGCCAAATTTTGAAGATGCACATGGTGTGTCAACATGTGCTATCTGCCATCAGGGGATCTCAATGCACGCGTTTTGTGGGAGCAACCCCTTCCTCATAACTCTAGCAGGTGAGAGGAAGGGGTTGCACCCCAAAACACGTCCACTGAGCCACCATGATGAGCGATAGCACATGTTGACATTACCCATTTGGACTCCCAATTTGTGTGTATCTTTAAAATGTGGCTTTTACAGGGGTGGCATTACCCCATCAGATTTACAGCAATATCAAGACATTTTTGACACTATAATGTCTGATATTGCCTTCAGTTTTTATACGTTGAACTTTTAAGTTGTGTATGTTATGTTTTAAAACATGCCTGTTTGTAAAAAAAAAAAAAAATATATATATATATATATATATATATATATATATATATATATATATATATTGAGAAAAAAATATAAAAAACTAAAAATATTGTGAAAAAAAATAAAAATGTTAACAAATTTTCTAAATGCACATGTGTGATTGTGCACAGAGTAAACATTTTGAAATACAATAATGTGTGGCTTCTTATTTCAATGCACAATACCAGTTTTGTAAGTAATTTTGTGTTTACTGTGACAATGGGGCTTGTTTACTAAAGGAAAATCAACTTGGCATAACAAGTGCACTAGGAGAACCTAGGAGATAGCCAAAAAGAAAAGCAAGCAATAAAGAAAATTTTACATTTTATCTGAAAAAATGTTTTTATTACTAAAATTTTTAGACATTGTCTGGTATTGGAATGGCCCCCCTACCCATAAAATAATTAACATATTTCTCCCGAACTTCAAGGGCGCTTCAGGGTTCCAATCCAGTATAGCCAGTATCCAGGCCCGTCAGTGAATTGTCAGTAATAAGTGTGGCCTCAGGCCCAACTGAGGCTAGATAATTCAGGGAATTTTTCCTTAAATAATTGTACAGGATGCAGCAGCAAAGGATGATATGGTTGATTTTGTAGTCCGCTATATGGATTGCTGTCAGAAACAGGCAGAACCGGCTGGCCATTATCCCAAAGGTATTTTCAACTACTCTTCTCGCTCTGGCCAGCCGCTAGTTAAGGGTCCTTTGGGGGAATGACCTCATCAGGTGCTTGCCCAGACTGAAGGCTTCATCTGCTATAAAGACAAAGGGGAGTCCTTTCATGTTATCCTGCATCAGTTGGCAATGCCAGGCCATCAGTCTGGAGACACTGGCAAAACTCTGTCTGGGCAAAGACTCCTCCATCCTCCATCCGGAAATTCTTCCCCACGTCCACATAGAGGAACTCATAGTGTGCCGACACCACCGCCATTAACACTACACTATCAAACCCTTTATAGTTATAATAGTAAGACCCCGAATGGGGTGGTGGCACAATGTGGACATGCTTCCCATCTATAGGCCCTCCACAGTTGGGAAAGTCCCAACAGTCAGCAAAATGGGAGGCCATAGTCTGCCATTCCTGTGGCATTGAAGGAAACTGTGGAGTCAAACAAGAAAACAAATATAAGTACTTTTGCACATAACATTGCAAGCAGATTACACAAAAAAAAGTATTTTAAAGTATTTTAAAGTATTTTAAAAGACAAAAATATAAGGCCCACTTATCAGATTCCTCACCCCCTCTGATGGCCCATTGATAAAATTGTATGCGGGGGGAGGAGGAGGGTTTGAGGCAAAAAAAAAAAACTCCAGCACTCTGCCTGAATTTAAGGAAACACAATATTTGGACACATTTTGGGGGGTGGGGGAGGGTTATAAATGAATTTAAGGACACACATAACATTTGGACACATTTTAGGATGTGTTTCGGGGAAAGCAGTATAATGGAGCTGACGATATACAATGGGACTAGGCTATAGGTGTATATGGGCCCAGGAAAGCATGCTGGGGAGGTTAGTGAAGGCAAATAGACAGCACACTTTTGACACTTTATACAGCGAACAGTGCTATAAAAATGCACTGATTACCGTATAAATGACACTGGCAGGGAAGGGATTAACACTAGTGGTGATCAAGGGGTTAATGCTAGTGGTGATCAAGGGGTTAAATGTTTTCCCTGGGAGGTGTTTCTAACTGTGGGGGAGGGGACTGACTGGGAATACAGATAGATCGCTGTTCCTAATCACTAGGAATAGAGATCACTCTGTACTTCCCTGTCAGAATGGGGATCTGTTTGTTTACATTGAGGGATCCCCGTTCTGGCTCTCTGTTGAGTGATTGCAGGTGGCGGGGGGGCATTGGGGCTGCCGGCCACACACATCAACTCCCCTGCTGTGCAGCGGGTGCATACACACGCCTGCTATAGCTGTTAAAGGGACCGACGTATAGTTACGCCGATTCGCGGGGATGAGCCGACCTGCTGCAGTATAATGGCGGCGGCTGGTCGGCAAGCGGTTAAAGTGACTGGTACCCAATTGTTACATATTGCCCACCTTTCAGCTAGCCTTTCCTGTCTCTGGGGGTACTCCACTTGCCTCTGGGGGTTAGGGGGTGCTACATTAAGATGCATTACCTTAGGGGTGCTATTCAAATCAACAGAATGGGAAACTTTCAATATTGCCTTGCACCTGTGCATTCTAAGAGGGGGGGGGGCAATTTACTAAAACTGGAGCAGACAAAATCTGAACCAGCCAGGCTTGGTAGCCAATTGGTTTCCAGCTTCAACTTGTTCTGGTAAGCTTTGAAAATTAAAGCCATAAACCAATTGGATGCCATTCACGGCTGCTACAAATGTTGTATGCTTCAATCTTAGTAAATTGTGTGCTAACATATGTTATTATGTCCTTTAATGCCCAGTACAGTAATGCACTGTGTATGGATGTATTCACATGTGCAGATATACTACTGCTCCTCTGAAAAGCAATCGAGCCTCCCCACTGTCAGAATGCAAACCTTGGTGGGAAGATTCCCCAATCCAGGCATTCGATTCAAGTCAGCTTTTTTCATTCAACTCTCTGATTGAATGACAACATTAACTCATCTATGGCCAACTTAAGAGGGTCATTGTCAATTTTTTTTCCAGTTGACACAAACCTGACTTGATCATCTAAATCATGAAATTCTGCCTTTTCATCAGGGACCAATCCAATTTCAATCTATGTGTGGGCAGGAACCGACTATAGCTGGCAGAGTTGATCGATGTGTTCTGATGGCTGGAAAGTCTCCCCACAGTCAGGATACTATAACTCATTGGAAGGATTCCCTTATCCACAATGAGTGTTTGAATGAAGAAACCAAATCAGTAATTCATTCAGTCTGCTGGTTGAATGTAAAAAAACTGTTACCCTAACACTTCTTATTTCTGATATGTGCCTGCTGTACCATGTACTTGTATGAGAAAGTATACTTTTTATTGGTTCCTATATGTGAAATGCCTGGTGTTCCTGCTCCCCCCTCCTTTCCTATTAAAAACTGATCACACTCAGCAGGCGAGCACACCATGCTCAGTTCTCTAGCTATACTGGGAACTTAGTGTACTCTCCTCCAACGATCAGACTTGTCCTGACACGCCCCCACTGCACATCCATTCACTGGGAAGCCCAGTGTACCACTGCTTCTCCTTTCCTCAACTCTTATGCAGCTGAGAACAGAGGGAATGAGATCATTTCTAAAAAAAATAAAAAAAAGGGTATTTATAATTTTTTTTTATATCTATACAAAAATGTTTTGCCTTTAATTTTTATTTTAAACTGAATGGGTTGTTTTACAAGGTGATCGTTTACAATCATTTTAACTGTCACATTTACGAAATGCAATTAAATGAAATTACAATGCAACGTCAAGAACAAAAAAAAGTTCTTCTAATTTGTAAAGTGAACTTTAACTTTGAGATATACCATTACATATTAAATGTCATCACAGTCACATTTACGCGGTATTCTTGCAGTTAGAAGATTTTGCTGATTATATATTAAGTAAAATATAATTGTGCTGAACAATTATAACTGTACTAATTATGCAAACGTTGTGCGGGGAATAATTACAGCAAAATGCATTCTTTCCTAATCCTTCCCCATTTCTTCCTAATTAAAACCTACAAAACAAAAACTATAATATGTTAGTACTGACTGAAATTGCACATCTCTAAATTGGGAAATCCATTCTGAGCCCATTGGAGCAAAGTGAGGAAGTGGGGTGTAGGCAGGGCTCTAGGGGCTCAAATAGTTAACGAAAATTTTTTTTATGGAGTAGCTGGAGAAGAACACATTATAATTAGTGGGAGCCATCGATTCCATAGACTGTGATTTTTAATCAAAAGTTCATTGTAGAGAATAAACCAAAGAAATAAATAGTCTGTGGGGGCTTTTTAAGCACATCCGTTAGCTCTCACAAAGCATTACACCGGTGTTATAATTAACTCTAAGAATTTTATTTACAAGGTGTTAACATATTCACTACTACAGCACAAAGAATAGCTAACAGGACTTTCAAAACATAAACAAAAGAAAGATAGGGGATGTGCTAATAGGATGTTACAATGTTTTTTTCGCTGTGAAAGGAAAATGTGTTCTGTTGTTTCTTTTATTCAGGAAACAAAATATGAGTAAAGCGGCTACTGGCACGGCTTTGATTTTCTGGTATTTTATTAGCCGCAGCAAAACAATTTGACAGGATGTAAGATGGTACAAATAGAGCCTTATTTACTAAGATTACAGGCCTGCTGCCAAGCAGTACTAGTGACATCTCACTCAGCTCCATCCACAATACTGGTGCATGGGCATTTTGGGCATGAATATTAGCACAGATTCCAAATATTGACTGTATGGGTAAAAGTAGAGTGGTATTAAAAGGGTTGTAAACCCTTGTGGTTTTTCACCTTAACGGCTAAGTTCACCTTTTTTTTCTTCTAAAGCCAGCCCCCCTATGCACCAATATAGCATTCATGTAGTTTTTTGCAAAAATATCAAAGCATTCCATAAAATATACAGACATGTACCTTACTGTCCTCCATCCATGATTCCAAACGTATCTATTGCTTCTGTCTTACTTCCTTACAGACTTTAGGTTATGACACAGGAAGGAGTTGACCAGCTGACCTCATTAGCACACACCCTGCATCATCCACCTTTCCAAGGTGCACGTTTTTTAAATGAACAACAATCAGTGATCACCCTTCTCTCTAAATACCTAATATACAGATTGCATAGTGTATGGCGATCTTTATACAAGTACATAGAAGGGAGTGGACAGACATACTCAGCTGTCAAACCCCGTTCATAACTATGCATAGCAGGAACTCGCATTCCCACATGCGTTTTTGTTTTTTAGTGAGGGGGAGGTGTTTTGGAGCATTTTCACTCATCACACATAGGGTAGCCCACCCATCTGAATGGACTGCCCTACACACAGCAATCGCCCCAATGAAGCTTCAGAACTTTTTTTAAGAGCAGAGCTTGGTGCATTTTTCTACTGCGATTTTTGGTGCAGCACATTTCTTAGATGCAAGGAAACACACAGATTTGAGTGGAGCCTTGTTGTTCTGGTGTTATCGCACCAATTTCATATTCAGGCCCCATTCACATCTAGCATAGTGGGAGCGATTGTTTTGTGTCTCGTTTTTCCTGTGACACGCATAGGGCAGCCTGCTGATTTAAATGGGCTGTGCTATATGTGGCTTATGGGACACGTTGGCGGTTTGTGGGTTACATGTTTTTTTGCAGCATTTGCCACTCGTTTTTTCACATGGCAAAATATGTGCGAAAAAGTGTGAAGGAGCACAAAAAAGCTTGAAAAAACACACATTAAAAAAGAAAAAATTTGCTGAGGGAAGGGTTTATGGAAAAAACTCTTATGCTCCAAAAAACTTGAAAAAGCTCAATAAAAACATGCAAAAGAGCACAAGAAAACACAAGCTTCTTCAAGCTTTTAGGCAGAGAAATAAAAGCTCAATGCCTGTGGTATGCATATGCTGTGGCATACCACAAATTACGCCCCAAAACACATTCTGCTCTTACTCCCAAGTACGGCGATACCACATGTGTGAGACTTTTACACATTGCAGCTACCAGTCCTTAGATCTGGTGACTGCATTTCTTTCCTTTTATCATGGTTTTTACATTAAACTGGCAATCCTGTCAGTGTCACACTTTCTGTCCTATTGTTTTAAAACTGAACCATGAAAAGCCAAAAAATTCCTTGGCGACGGTCCCTGACTGCAAGAGTTAAATCAAGGGAAAACATCTGTGTAGGGGCTACAACCTTCCCACTTAACAGCTCCGGTGCTCAGACCTCAAGGCTGCCGATACCTCCAATGTACCAGAGTAGAGAAAAGCCACGACTAAAGACGAATGTCCGAAAGGCATAGGCTGTTTTTACAGCATTGTACATGCTTACGTAAAGTTTAACTTCACTTTTGTTGAGAAAAAAAAAACATTCCCCTCTGGGTGATCTATGTACTTTGCAAGGATTATAACAACCTTTGTTGCAAATTCCTACCTTTTGTTATTCTGAAGACTTCCCTGTGTGTTTGTCTGTGTACATGTCGTAAGTGAATCTAATGGGAGTGGTTCATAATTATCAGTCAGCTGTGGCAGCTGCAAGGCACTAATGAGGTAATCTGCTGGGCCTGCATCCCTTTAGACGTGTTCCTATTGGGAATATCTCACCAAAAATTAAATTTTGGTTGCGGGGGATGTCTGAAATCTGACTTGTATCTTAGTGCAGACTTCTGGGAAAATCAGTGAGCCAATCACAAGCAGGAAATTATGTTTCTGGGGGACATCCTGTACACATTTTGTGTACAGAACAACTCCATGTAGCCAAATTGCATTGCATTTTCAGAAAATTTCAGCGGCTGCAGATTGTGGAAGGTAATTTTTAATAACATTCAATTACAATATGAGTTGTATCACAATTGTACAAGCTATATTATTTTTTCTTTATTTGCAATTTTTTTTACTTACCTAATCCCTTGTTCCCGCAGGCACCCTCCCTACTATAAGACCAGCCTCTGCAGTTTCATCTCTAAGGGGCTCCAGCAATCGCAGGCACTCTGATGTCATCAAGCACAATGTAGCGCCAACAGCTCTGTATTGTATGTGAGGATGCCGAGGGAATGCCCACAATTTGGAGCATCGTGGAGAAGAGCTGAGCATCTGCTGCCAGGGTGCAAGGGATTAGGTAGGTAAGGGTCCTCTTTTCTGGTATTCTACATAATTCCCAATAGTCCCTGATTGTGTGGGACTGTCCTTCGTTTATACTGTAGTCCCAGAGTCATGTGTAGGCTCTGCCCCTGCTACACCATGCCCACAGCTATTTCATATGCAAATCCCTGCCAGATTTGTGTACTATGAAGCACTCTATGATTTGAATATATATTGGTGATTTGTACTGGGAGGAGAGAATAAAGGGCTCAGGTAAGTATTAGGGGACGCTGGAGGGCGGCTGCTGCACACAGGTTTTTTTCTCTTAATGCATAGAATGCCTAAAAACCTTCTGACTTTACAACCACTTTCATTTCATGTACAATAGTTTTCTTGTGTTTTAGGGCACCTATTGCCCGTGGCAGTAAAAATAGGTGGCTGAACTGTGATTTCACCACCCCCACCCACCTGCCCTCTTTCCCTAAGCTAACACAGAAGCTGTAGAGGGTTGTACACATTTTGCATCTATGATGCTTTGCTTTGCAAATGTACCCCCACCGAACCAGATTTGCTTTTCAGAGGGGAGGCAAGTACAAATGAGCCCTTATTTTGATTGGCATTTATTTTTTTACAATGGGAAAAATCCTCTTCTGGAAAAATGCCAAATCACATGGAAATATGGATGGGTCCACCAAGGGTTCAAATGTGTGGTATGGTTAGTGATATTTCACAACACATAAAGAAGGAAAGTCCGACAGAGAGGCTTTAGTGTTGAAGGTTAAAAACTCCACAGAGGATTTCCAGTTAAATAAGGACAAAATCTTAGATATATAGTGCAATTATTATTTCGTCTTTTATTTATTTCTAGCTTAATGAAAATTTGTATTTTATGTCCTGTAAACAAAACATTTCCACAATAAATTAAATAAATTAGCTGGTGATTATCAGTTCCTCAGGCTGATTTAATTAAAAGTACCATTGAAGAGTTACATTGTAAAAAAAAAAAAAAAAAAAAGCTGCTACCCAAAAAAAGTGACTGAATTCATTTTGATTGTGGCTATAACTGGGTAGCTGTGGACTAACTGGGATTGAAACTTGTTCTTTGTATACCGTCATGCTGGCCATAGCAACACACATGGCACATTCAACTTTTAATCAGGTTTCAATTACAGAAATAACTGAACAGATCCCGTCAACCTACCACCAATGCTTTAGCTCATTTTTATTAGTAATATTTGCTTGTATGTATTTTGTTGTTATATTTTGTCAGTGGCCATACCAATTTTCTGTGTATAAATTCTAGACTGCTATATTGCTTGTGTAGGGATCTTCCACCCTCTCTGTCTGTATTTTAAAATAGCTGCGCTGCTTATCATCAATGCATGACGCATAGAATCCTCAGAGAGTTATTTTCCATGAGGTGCCATGTTGAACTTCTAGTGACCAGTATGAGTGAGAGCGATAACACCAAATTTAACACACCTGCTCCCCATTCACACCCGAGGCCTTGTAACACTAATGAGTCACATGACGCCGGGGAGGGAAAATGGCTAATTGGGTCCAATTTGGACATTTTCACCTAGGGGTATATTCCCTTTTTGTTGCCAGTGGTATAGACATTAATGGCTGTGTGAGTTATTTTGAGGGGACAGCAAATTCACACTGTTATACAAGCTGTACACTCCTTACTTTACATTGTAGCAAAGTGTAATTTCTTCAGTGTTGTCACATCAAAAGATATAATAATTTTTTTACAAAAATTTGAGGGGTGTACTCACTTTTGTGAGATACTGTATATATTTACACATTGGTGACAGAAGTAGTGTATATTTGTTGTGACCTTGTTGTTATCTTACATACACTATACCAGATTACTACGTCTGTGATACAATATGCATATGTACTGGTCACCTTGCTGTATGTTGCTATATGCTAGTAGATGAACCTGTTTATTGCAATAGAGTTTATAAGCAGCTCTTATTATTTTAACCACTTCAGGCCCAGAAGGATTTACCCCCTTCCTGACCTTTTTTGCGATATGGCACTGTGCTGCTTTAACTGAAAATTGCGCAGTCGTGCGAAGTTGTACTCAAAAAAAATTGACCACTTTTAACCACTTCAGCCCCGGAAGGATTTACCCCCTTCCTGACCAAGTCCTTTTTTGTGGTATGGCACTGTGTCGCTTTAACTGACAATTGCATAGTCATGCGAAGTTGTACCCAAACAAAATTGACGTCCTTTCTTTCCCACAAATAGAGCTTTCTTTTGGTGGTATTTGATCACCTCTGCGGTTTTTATTTTTTGCGCTGTAAACCAAAAAAGAAAGACAATTTTGAAAATAAAGCAATATTTTTTACTTTCTGCTATAATAAATATCCCAAGAAAAGGTATAACATTTTTTTTTTTTAGGCCAATATGTATTCTTCTATATATTTTTGGTAAAAAAATCGCAATAAGTGTATATTGATTGGTTTGTGCAAAAGTTATCATGTCTACAAAATAGGGAATAGATTTATGGCTTTTTTCATATTAATTTTTTTTGTTAATATTGGTGGCGATCTGCGAATTTCAATGGGACTACAACATTGCAGCAGACAGATCGAACACTTTTGACCCTATTTTGGAACAATTGGCATTTATACAGCGATCAGTGCTATAAAAATGCACTTACTGTGTAAATGTCACTGGCAGGGAAGGGATTAAACAATAGGGAGCAATCAAGGGGTTAAAGTGGAGGGCCGGTTATAAAAAAAAAAAAAAAAGTCAGCAGCTGCAAACACTGCAGCTGCTGACTTAATAAACACACTCACCTGTCCAGGGCGCCCGCGATGTCGGCCGCCCGAGGCCGACCCGTCCCTCGGCTCTCGGGTCCCGGCGCCGCCATCCCTTGTAAGGGAAACAGGCAGCGGAGCCTTATGGCTTCACTGCCCGTTTCCTACTGCGCATGCGCGAGTCCCGCAGCTACTGCGCATGCGCGAGTCCCGCAGCGCTTTCTGAATGGGACGCGCTGTGTTCTGGAACACACAGTTCCCAGAACACAGCGTGACTCATTACCCAGAAGACGCCGCGACGAAGACAGAAGACAGAAGATCTCCGCGGAGGAGGAAGAGGAAGATTAGGAGAAAGTGCCTAGCAACAGGCATTTCTGGTAAGTAAAAAAAAAAATTTTTTTTCATTTTTTTTTTTTTAGATTTTTTGTAATTTTTAACATTTTTTTGTTTTTCAGGGTGGCCCTCCCCTTTAAGTGTGTTCCCTCAGTATGTTCTAACTGTAGTGGGGATGGACTTACTAGAACATGACAGAGATCACTGTTTCCAATCATTGGGAGCAGTAGATCCCTGTCATGTTGCTAGGCAGAACATGGAAATGCCTAGTTTACATAGGCATCTCCTCGTTCTGCCCCTCCATGCCACAATCGGGAGCCATCAGCAGACATCAAGTCCATGGGACCCGCAGGCATGCTCCCATGGTGATGGAGTGATGTTCAAGTACAATGTTTTGCGCACCCATGGCACTTTGCTGATATATACTAGCATGAGTCGGTTGGCAAGTAGTTAAGTAACACTGTCCATTCTGGTCTGGGAATCTATAGCTAGTTTAAGCTTAGGGATCAATCACCAGTATAGGGCAGGTTAGGCATTTGATGGCCACTTGTTAGTTAGAGGTTTGATTGCATGACAGATTAGAAGCTACTAAGGACTAAGACACACCTTGGTTTCTGCTGGTGCAAATCTGCATTCCAAGCAGGGGCGGATCCAGGGGGGGGGCAACGGGTCAATTGCCCCCTCCGAGAATACCGCCAGCTAATGACAGCACGGCCGGTTCCGTGGGTCCAATCGCGGCCGGTTCCGCGGGTCCAATCG
The DNA here is from genome assembly GCF_037356315.1 of Lithobates pipiens. Lineage (NCBI taxonomy): Eukaryota > Metazoa > Chordata > Amphibia > Anura > Ranidae > Lithobates > Lithobates pipiens. The sequence goes on from NW_027507790.1 coordinate 72,295,733, forward strand.
CGGCCGGTTCCGCGGGTACCCGCGGGCCGGTTCCGCGGGTCCAATCGCGGCCGGTTCCGCGGGTACCCGCGCGCCGGTTCCGCGGGTCCAATCGCGGTCGGTTCCGCGGGTACCCGCGCTGAGTGGACGGGTGAGGGGGGGGTCAGCTGGGCGGCTTAGGAGGGCTGCTGGCCAATCAGGAAGCCAGCAGGCAGGGGAGCAGGGAGATGACATCATCTCTCACTGCCCTGCATCCCTCCAGTTCCACCCTCACTGTGTAGGAAGCTGTGTGCAGCAGAGAGATTGCATCATCTCTCTGCTGCCTATCTTCACTCTGGGACCCAACAAAAGACCACCAGTAGGTGACAATCCGCAGTGTGTGGCAGGCTACGTGGCAAGTGGCAATCCGCAATGTGTGGCAGACTACGTGGCAAGTGGCAATCCACAATGTGTGGCAGACTACGTGGCAAGTGGCAATCCGCAATGTGTGGCAGGTGACGTGGCAAGTGACAATCCGCAATGTGTGGCAGGTGACGTGGCAAGTGACAATCCGCAATGTGTGGCAGGTGACGTGGCAAGTGACAATCCGCAATGTGTGGCAGGTGACGTGGCAATCCGCAATGTGTGGCAGGTGACGTGGCAAGTGACAATCCGCAATGTGTGGCAGGCTACGTGGCAAGTGGCAATCCGCAATGTGTGGCAGGCAACGTGGCAAGTGACAATCCGCAATGTGTGGCAGGTGACGTGGCAAGTGGCAATCCGCAATGTGTGGCAGGCAACGTGGCAAGTGACAATCCGCAATGTGTGGCAGGTGACGTGGCAAGTGACAATCCCCAATGTGTGGCAGGTGACGTGGCAAGTGGCAATCCGCAATGTGGGTCAGGCAACGTGGCAAGTGACAATCCGCAATGTGTGGCAGGTGACGTGGCAAGTGGCAATCCGCAATGTGTGGCAGGCTACGTGGCAATCCGCATCTGGTGGCAGGCGACGTGGCAAGTGACAATCCGCAATGTGTGGCAGGTGACGTGGCAAGTCACAATCCGCAATGTGTGGCAGGTGACGTGGCAAGTGGCAATCTGCAATGTGTGGCAGGCTACGTGGCAAGTGACAATCCGCAATGTGTGGCAGGTGACGTGGCAAGTAACAATCCGCATTTGGTGACAAGTGACAATCCACATTTGGTGGCAGGCGACATGGCAAGTGACATCCTCAGGGCTCCCACTGATTCTGCAATATGGTGAGTTGAACCATTTAATTTTATATTACAATGTATTAATAGAAATAATGCGCTTCAATCATCCTGACACCATAACAACCATGGTGCCGTAATGATTGAAGCGCCAATACCAGCCATTTCCCATATAAATTGCCCCCCAAAAAACATATTTTATAGCAGTGCCCCTCCCGAGATTAGACTCTGGATCCGCCCCTGATTCCAAGGAAAGGTTAGACAATGACTGGAGGGTCTCCCCATTATCACTGATTCTGTCTTCAGGTCTTGGACACCAAGACAGATGCTGCATCATGACCATCCTTAGGGTCCCTGTAACTGGACTATGATGCAACATTCATCTGGAGGTATCACTATTAATAACTATATATACCCAGGTTTGTGTGCAGTGTGCACATTTCCTCCAGGATTCTTGTTAGGCTCTGTTGATATTACATAGTTGTACATTGGATGTATGTACTATTATTAACATTTTAATATATGAAGCTCATATTATTCCTATACTTGTGTGTATATATAAACTTTTGGTTAATGTTATAGGCTGAACGAATTGAAAGAGTAGGTGCGGCATTGTTCTAAAAAACACACAATCCTGTAACAGGGATCTGAGTGCTCCAATGACACACTCTAACCAGTGACTATATATATATATATATATATATATATATATATATATATATATATATATATATATATATATATATATATAGCTTTTGTGAAACAGTTGATATACAGTCCTTTTGTAAACACAAAATCTTTATGCAGAAAGTGACAGGAGATCTTCAATTGTGTCCTTTGTGCTGTTGTTTCTTATGGTGCCCCCTATAGGTATTGCACTCACCGGAAATACTCATCCCCTCGAAGGGGTATTTCATGTTCACAGTGTTTGCCACTGTGCTGCAGTATCCAGATCCAAACCTTTAGAGACCACTCTGTGCTTTACTCTTTTAAATGTTCATCCGTGTTACCCACATGCAGAAAAAAGATGCTCCCATAGAATACCATTTTCCAAAAGTTTGTTTGAGTGCACACAGTTAAAAGAAAATACTCACATCCTCTCTGTATGTTTAAAACATCTTAAAAACCAGGAAGCCGGGACGATTCACATTCCACTGCCTCAAACCAGAAGTGACGCAAAGATGCTAGAAGTTCCACCCTATGCATTTCATTATCAATACGTCATCTGGAGTGGCGCCATTTTGCTACACTTCCTATCTTTATATAGCATGTGGTGACCTGACTAATCCAGCCACTTAACTAGTGGCCATTTTTGGTTGGTCTCGGGGATCATATAAAGTGGAATTTCCATTTGGATCTGTATTTGCAGTGTTAATAACCCAATTTATTGTATCTCTTTCTTATGAACTCACAACTAGACTTCCACCATTTACCCTCATATTCCTCAGATCAAATGAATGGATACATTTTCTTATATTTTCACCCGTCATGGTCCAATTATAATTACCCTTCGGGTTGGAGGATATTAAGCAAAAAAAAACATTTTGTCTCATTTTGTGAGACTTTTTTTCTTCTTATTTCCCCCCCTCCAATGACCTTTAATTTTGTCTATATAATTATGACCGATAAATCTTTTTTATGTTAGTCCCTAAAATGCCTTGATACACTATCTTTATTAAATCCATTTTTTATGTTGTTAATGTGTTCTCGGATTCTAACAATGTTATAAGCTGGCTACAGTATTTCTTCATCTCTCAATTACTTTGTTTATATTACCTGTTAGCTTCCCAAGAAGGGAATCTTATCTTCTCACAGAGGCCCTGTCCTTGGTGGAGGCACTGCTAATCTTATTATCAAACCCATTCTTAGCCCTTGTACACATGGTCGGACATTCTGACAACCAAATCCGTCAGATTAATTCTGACGGATTTAGTCCGGAAGTTGTCTGGAAGTGGTGTTCAGCACCACGTCCGGCACCCTTTGGGCTCCTTCTGCTGATCTCGTGTTTATCGCGTGTTAGTAGAAGTTTGGTTAGAGACGATTCGTGCTTTTCAGATTTGTGCTTCAGATCGTTACTGCTCTTCAGTTTGTGCTTGTCGGTGCGTATCTACTTATATCAGTGCGTGTAGTCAGTTAGCATTTGTTGGTCATTTTGGACTATATCTTGGTATATAGTACACTTTGATTTTCATTGCTTATTGTCTGCTCGTTTCTGGTTTTCAGTTCGTTCTTTCAGGCCTTGCTGTTTATTGGTGCCTTCTGTTGTCCGTTCTGACCAGCCGACTGTTTTCAAGCCATGTTTCGTATATGTACTCTTCGTAGAGTTCGTGCTGTGCAGGGGCTTGGTGTTGGGCTTTTAGCTTTGACACAAGCACGGTCCATGAACAGGGCAAGGAGGAGTTCAAGGACCAAGAATTGGTTTCTCCAGTGTGACCAGTTCTTGCACATGCCTTTGCTTCGTGAGATCCGGGAGAATAATCCTGATGATTTCAGGAATTATCTCCGGATGACGGACCCCATTTTTCACCATCTGCTGGCTTTGCTGTCCCCTTATATCAGCAGGCAGGATACCTGCATGCAGCAAGCCATCACTCCGGAGCAGAGGCTCATCACCACATTGCGCTACTTGGCGACAGGGAGAAGTCTTCAGGACCTGAAGTTCTCGACAGGCATCTCCCCCCAGGCTCTTGGAATCATTATTCCAGAGACCTGTTCTGCCATCATACAGGTCCTGCAGAAGGACTATATGAAGGGACGTTTTCTCCTTTAACATCACATTCTATGTATTTAATGTTTGCTAATGTGTTGTATTTCTTTCCTCATTCCCTAATTACCATGATTGCAACATTCTCTAATTGATATGCTGTGCCCCTTTGTCCTCATGCATGCTGGAAGCTTTTCAAGTTCCTTTTTTGTCCTTCATGCACATTTGCCTTCACTAACTTCCCCATGCTGTTCTGGGGCCATAAACCTATAGCCTAGTCACTTAGCATTGTATTTTGTCAGCTCCATAGTATTGCTTTCCCCTAAACACCCCCTAAAATGTGTACAAATGTTATGTGTGTGCTTAAATTCATGCAGAGTGCCAGAATTTTTTTTTGGTTGGGCCAAACTCCCCCCAACTGCTAGGTCAGCTGATAGCAATCCTCTATCTGCTGACTTTGCCAAACCCAATACGCACTATACCTACCTTTTTTCTGGTCATTTATGGATGAATTCACAAGTTGTTTTTTTCTCTCCTATTATTATCTTGATAGGTAATAGCAGAATGTCAAAATGTGCTTCCAGTTGTTCCTTTTTTTTGTATTATGACACTTCTTACATGTCCGGTGGGCTGCCAATAGTGTAAGTAAGGAGGGACTGGCCAAAGTATCACACATTATTTCTGCATTCAGCTCTCAATGAAGTTGAGAGGGTTGCCTGTCTAAAACATCCCCCCTTATTTTTGCAATGGGCCATCAGATGGGGTGGGGGGGGGGGGTGAGGAATCTGATAAGGGGACCTTATACTTTAGGCTTTAAATACTCATTTCCAAAAATGTTATACTGATATTGTCCAAAAATGTTTGTATCTAATCTGCTTGCTATGTTGATGTGCAAAATTACAATTTTTTTTTTCTTGTTTCACTCCACAGATTCCTTCAATGCTACAGGAATGGCAGACTGTGGCCTCCCACTTTGCCAGCCGTTGGGACTTTCCCAATTGTGGAGGTGCAATTGATGGGAAACACGTTCGCATTATCCCACCCCCCAACTCGGGGTCCTACTATTATAATTACAAGGGGTATAATAGTATCGTGATGTTGGCAGTGGTGTCAGCAACGTATGACTTCCTGTATGTGGACGTGTGGAAAAATGGCCGTATGTCGGATGGTGGAGTGTTCACGCAGACAGAATTCTACTGGTGTCTCCAGAGTGGCAGTCTGGGCTTGCCACCTCCAGAGGAGAATGTAGAAGGACTCCCGTTCGTTTTCGTCACGGATGAGGCATTTGCTCTGGCAAACCACCTGATGCGGCCTTTCCCGATGAGGATCCTCACCCTGGATCAGAGGATCTTTAATGTGCGGCTGGCCAGAGCTAGTAGAGTAGTGGAGAACACTTTTGGGATAATGGCAAGCCGGTTCCGCCTATTTTTGACGCCAATACACATGGCAGAATATAAACTAAATCATATTGTGCTTGCCTGCTGCGTTCTGCTCAATTTTATGAAAAAACATTCCGTAAACTATGTGGCATCTGTTGGCCCTGATGTAGACTTGATGAAAAATGTGAACCTCATGGCCCTTGAAGCTGCTCATCCTGGCTTGCCCCCCAAAGCACCCGCGAGGTCAGAAACCAATACATGGAGTACTTTGTGGGTAGGGAGGCCATTGATATGCCAGACAATGTCTGAGAGGCATTTTTTTAATAAACTTTTCTTTGAAACTCCAATAATGTTTGTTTTTATTTACTGCTTGGCTTTGTTTTAGGTGTCTCCTAGGTGTTTTTGGTGTGAACCCAAGTTCAGAGCAAGATGAGGTGACAGTCTCCTCTTCAGATAATCTTATTATGTTGTGGGTCTGCTACACACACACCTTGTTTTTGTTGATAATGTATGTAGTGCATTACTGACAAAAATATTGCTCATTTTCAGCACCATGGTAGAAATATATGGGGTCATGAAAATGGCGTGATTGGGGAAATTTAAACATCACTGTGGGTGTTATTTACTAAAGGCAAATCCACTATGTACTACAAGTGCACTGCAAAAGTGCACCTGAAACTGCACTTGGAGTGCAAAGTGGAGTTGCCTTTAGTAAATAACACCCATTGCCACAGAAAACAACAACTTTACTACCAATACTGCTTTTGCACATTGAAAAAGCAAGCAACACATTGTTGATAATTTTACTTTTTACTCAAAGCACATTCACATGTGCGTTTAGAAAAGGGTTTTTACAACAAATCAACATATTTGGTGTATAGAAAACATTATTTTGGGTAACATTTTTATAACTTGGTGTTTTTGTGTAAACAGGTATGTATCAAACCATAACATACAGAACACAGGAACTTACAAAGTTCAACTTTGAAAAGTGAAGACAATATCAGACATGAGTATGTACAAACTGTGCTGATATTGCCTTCATCGGATGGGGTGTCACCCCTGGAAAAGCCAAATTTAGAAGATGCACACAAATTGAGAATGAAAAAGTGGCCAGTTTCCTCCTGATCCCATGCCTAATGTCAACATGTGCTATCTCCCATCATGGGGTATCAATGTACGTGTTTTGGGGATGCAACCCCTTCATCTCAGCCACTTTAGTAGCAAGGAAGGGGTTGCATCCACAAAACACATACATTGATCCCCCATGATGGGAGATAGCACATGTTGACACACTGTGTGCATCTTCCAAATCTGGCTTTTCTAAAAATATAAAATCAATGCTAGCTAGTTTGGGGTGTTTCAGACTCTCCCCAAAACATCAATGATGTTCTTCTGTATATTCTCTAAATCGCGATTGCACCCCATTATCTCCTCAATGAGGATCTGGGCACTTTCACTGGTAAAATGCAATTCTTCTGCTAAAAAAAAAACTAAAAACTAAAAAAAACACACCGTGTATTATCAATATGCAGCCATACATTGATTAGCTTACCTGAAGCTGTGGTCTCCAACACTCACCTGTTATGGTGACAATTTTGCCAATTTCGACAATCTCTCCATATTCCTCCTCCTCTGCTTCTGGTGTTGATATTTCCCCTTCTTTGGGAGGTGTAGGGTCCCTGGTGTCCTCAGACGTCCCGAGCCTTCTCTCCCCTATGAGAATGTAAAAAAGGAATACTTAGCATACAGAGGGCAGAAATAGGAATATGAAACATTGCTTGGAAGTGTCGTACAATTGTGTTTTTTTGGCAGAGTTCAAAGGTGAAAACATTATTTTTGACACTTTCTAAAGCTGGAATTTTACTTACCTGTTGTGTGAACAAATGTAGTCAAGTGCAAGTTGGCAAAACATTGTTTTGGAGTGGGCTAACGAACGATTGAACCCATGAATGCGAAAGTGGCCATTTTAAACTGTACAACATTAAATCAAAGCACATGGAGCAGTATGCAAGCATAATAATAATAATATGAACACAAGACAAATTACTTTTTTGAAGAACTCGCTTGATCCTTCTGTACTGATCATGCTCCCTCAGTTTCAGTTCTGACCAGCGTTTTCTCAGTTGATCCTTGCATCGTCATACCCCAAAATTCTTCTGAAGAATCTTCACAATTTTAGTCATGATCTTGGCCTTTCTGATATTTGGGTTTGGGTAAGGTCCATACTTCCCATCATAGTCGTTCCTCTTCAATATGTCCACCATCTCCAACATCTCTCCAAAAGACATATTTGAGGCCTTAAATCTTCTCCTCTGGGATCGGGACGTTTCTGGCTGTGGGCTTTCCTCGTCCTCCTCCTCGTTAGTGGAATTATTAGTTCGCACCTGCTGTGTCTCCGCCATGTGCTCTCCCCAGTGTGCTGAAAAAGAAGGGGTGGGGAATAGTCTAGAAAGAACGTCAGGGGCAGGCGGAGTTTCACGCATGCGCACTGTATATAAAACGCAACACGCGTGTGTCGTACGTACGATCTGCGAGCAGAGTTGAGGCGCTGACGCGCCGATCGTTCACACGAAGGTACAATTTTAACTTGGTACATCACTAGCCTATACTGCTTCTATATAGGCCTATGTCGGGACAAGATTAGGAGAGTTTAGCATGACATTATTATTAAGGTTTGTCTTGTGTTGTGTCTTGCAGACAAGATGGATCCCTTCCAGAAATCTAATTTTATGGGGCTATTCATTGATCTACTCAGGGAGCTGCCCTGCCTGTGGCAGATGAACAACCCCTTTTCTAAGGACCTAAGAAAGAGGAAGGCAGCGCTGGAGAAACTGCTTGGTTTTGTAAAGACCATGGTCCCCATGGCAGACATGACCTATGTGAAGGCCAAAGTTGGTGCCCTGAGGAGTACATATCTGAGGGAGCGCAAGAAGTTCCAGAATTCCCTGAGATCAGGAGATCCAGATGCCATTTATATCCCCAGGATGGTGTACTACGAGAGGCTGCATTTTCTGGCAGACCAGGGGGAACCCAGGCCATCACTCTACCATCTTCCTTCAAGGCTTCCTTCACCCCCAGCTGAGGCTTCCAACGTCCAACCTGGACCTTCCAGGCAGCAACATGTGGAGGGGCCCAGCTTGAGACATGTATAGCATTGTTGAACATATTTCTTGTCGTACATTTAATGATGTTAACTAGATATTATTTTTGATCAGTAAGTTGTGATTTAACAAAGTGGTTTACATATCAATAGACAGTAATGACCAAAAATTATTGGGACAAGAATGAAAAATGCTGGGCTCAGAATGATAGTCTGTTCTATTTGTTAACATTCAATTTGCAACAGTCACAAGCACAAGATTGTGTGATTGATGACCAAAAAAATAAAACTGTGTCCCATTTTCATACACAGGAAGACCTCAGCTGGGAGGAGGCTGTGGCAAGTGCCAGCCGGGAGGTCGACCATCGCCCTCCTCCTCCTGCCAAAACTACAGGAGCCGAGACAGAGCCTGTAAGGAAGCCTGGAGGGAAGTGCCTAAGAAAGACCATAGAGTGATGGCCTGGGTTCAGTCTGGTCTGACAGAAGATGCAGCCTCTTGTAGGACCACAGCCTGGGGACATAGATGGCATCTGCTCTTCCTTATCTCTTGGACTTCTGGACCAGACTGCTCTCCCTGAGATATGTACTCCTCAGGCCACCAATTTTGCATTTTCAAATTATTATCAGTTTCTCCAGTGTTGCCTTCCTGTTTATTTTTTTGACACATAAATAAAGTTTTTTTTTGGGTCAAGAAATACTTGCCTATGTGTTTTACTTAAAAAAGGACAGTTTATTTGTGAGTAGGCAGGTACATTTCAAAAATACAAAGTCAAATTAATAACAAGGGGCACTAACACCAAACAACCTCCTCTAGATTAAAAAAGAAAACAATAAAATAAAAAGATAATAATGGTGTTGTGGTAAGTTGACATACAAAACACACCAACAAAATTGCGAAGATGAGCAAACTGTCAAAAAAGGAGATATTGATTAAAAAAAACAACCACCAAATTTAAAACCAAAAAAAAATGATTGGGGAGATGTGACGAATTAAAATATTGTAGTCATGAAATTAGGAAAAAGAATAAAGAAATAAGTTTGGGAGAAGTGTGTGTGAATATGAGCAGCAAAACAACTTCATTCTTGTAGCATTGTAAAGAAAAAGAGAATGCTCTGCATTAAAGAATTTTTAACATTGCAGCACGACGAATGTGCTAAATCGATTACGAGCGGTAGTTTTACCTGACCGAGCACTTCCGTCTCAGAATTTATTCTGAGCATGCATGGCACCTTGTCCGTCGGACTAGGCTACACACGATCGGAACTGACTCGCATCCGATCATGTTGTCGGAAAATTTTATAGCCAAGCTCTCAAACTTGGTCCATCGGATATTCCGACGGAAAAATTCCGATGGACCCCACACACTGTCGGATTATCCGACAACAGGGTCCGATCAGACATTTTCCATTGGAATATCTGACCGTGTGTACAAGGGCTTACACTTAGCAAAGGTTCTGGTTCTCTTAGTTACCTACAGGTTTAGCGCAATATCCTGTTTGGTGAGGGCCATTTATCATAACCCCTCCAGAAGAGGATGTTTACATTTCTTGTGATAGGAATACAATAGATCAAAAAAAGAAAAATGAAAAGGGACAGTGTAATAAATAAATTAATAAATTAAAAAAATTAAAGCACCTCCCTCCCCTCGTGCTCCCACACATATTCAAACACATACTTATGTCACAACCGCATATGTAAACGGTACTTTCCCAACACATGTGAGATATTGCTGCAAACATCAGAGCAAGAGCACTAATTCTAGTGTTAGACCTCCTCTGTAACTCTAAACTGGTAACCTGTAAAAAAATTGAAAGCGCTGCCTATCAAGATTTTTAAGTATCATAGTTTGGCGCCATTCTGTGATTGAGCTCAATTTTAAAGCATGACATATTAGGTATCTATTTACTCGGTGTAACATCATCTTTTATATAAAAGAGTAAAGATAAAAGTGTAGTGCTTAACCTCTAAATATAAATGTGACTTAATACAAAAATTTGTGAGTTTAGGTAAAAAGCCTAAATAATGAGAATCTAAATATTGTGAATCAAAATGGAGTGAAAATCATTAGTGAAAAGTATTTTCAAAAATCAGTTTATCAAATAAAAAACATTTGTCTGTAACTCAAATGTTCCAATACATTTAAAAAAAGTGAAAAATTCAAAAGTGTATAATAGTGCTACACAGTGTAAATGATGTCCCATGTGAATAAACAACAAAAGTGTAGTTGATCCTGTTTGTTCAAACAAAAATAGTGCTTGACCACGTGGACCCTTCACCGCTGTAAATCAGTAATGAATGGAGGCTTACCAGATCACCAGTCGGTATACGCAGATACGGACACCTAGACGGTTCGATGCGGAAAGCCGGAAAAACGACCCACTCCTTCAGATATCCCGCAATCACCGAATCAGCTCGGATCCTCTCGTGAGCCGGTCTGCGCGGCTGCGAATACGTAGGAGTTTCGATACAGGAAGCCGGAAGACACCCACACCTTCGAATATCGCGTAGTCACCAAGTCCGTTCTGGTCCTCTCAAAAGCCTCGAAGCATCATATCACCATAAAAACAAAAATAAAAGTGCGCCAAATCGTGTAGTAAAGTTTGAACAAATTAATTTTTATTCAACCAAATGGTTTTAAGTGCTAAAAAATGACTCCACCGAGCCATACGAAAGTAAACGTATCGTTAAAAATGAACAATTTGCTAGCAAAAAAAAATATATATAATAAAGGAATGCTGAAGCACAAAGGGTGAGCGTGGCTATAATCTTTTATATGTTTCAAAAATTAGTTGTTTATTGCAGGTTTTTTTGCATTAAAATTCATTAAAGTGGATTAAAAAAAAACAAAAAACTGTGTTTGAAAAATCACTGCGCACATACCGTGTGATGTAACAAATGGCAATGATCACCATTTTATTCTCCAGAGTCTCTGCTAAAAAATACATATAATGTTTGGGGGTTCTTTGTAATTTTCTAGCAAAAAAATACAGATTTTTACATGTAGCCTGGTTGATCCTGCCTGCTCCTGTGTCCCCAACTGTATGCTGACCACGGTAATCAGGGTTGCTGAGCCCTAATTACCGTGGTCAGTTTACGTGCCTCTGCCATCCGCTGATCACATCTCTCCCCCTCTCCCTGCCTATCAACTCGTGTGTGTATGTGTGTGTGTGTATGTGTGTGTGAGAGCCGCCTCCACCCCCCCTCCCGCCACTGTTAGTAGTAAAGTAAACTTTTGGAAACTTCACTGCCAGCCCCTCTCTTTTATGCAGCCATAACATACTGTGTAAGTGTTTGCTGAAAACAAAGCCTCTAAATACCCTTTTTTCAGGTATCTTCAGGCTGATCATGTGACACCCGGCCGCTGTCCTCCCGAATCTAAGGGCTACAGCAGGAGGGGCTGAGCAGCCAGCACAGCGGTCACGTGACCTCCCAGGCTGACATCAGAGGGTGATCTCGGCCCCTCCCGCTGTTGCCCATAGATTGAAGGAATAGAGCGCCCGGGAATCATGTGACCGGCCTAAAGATATCTGAAAAAAGGTATTTAGAGGCTTAATTTTTAACAAACACTTACACAGTATGTTATGGCTGCATAAAAGACATAAAAGAGAGGGGCTGGCAGTGAATGATAGTGTAAGGTTACAAACACTTTAAGTAAGGAAATTAACCTTTAATCCAGTGTAAGCTTTGACATCATCCGGCATTGGGACTATACCAGGTTAGAATTGCAGGGCAACAGAACAACTGATAAGTATAGGGACAGTGAGCACAAGTACGTTAGAGTCTGTCCCTGTGCCCTGAATGAGTCTTTTTAATATACTGGAATAGAATTAGCATTTTATAGGTGCATTTATATAAAAGCACATTAGGTTTTGCCACAATTCAAAAGTAAATGACTGAAACAAGCTTAGAATGTAAACCCTAAATGTTGCATTATATGCCACAGCTAAAAGTACAGCATGAAAGATGACAGTTTTTTTGATGGATAGTATTCTACTTTCCCAGGAAAGCACTATCTGGATTCATAACAATCAGAGCTTCATAATTATATTGTCTGCACTGCAATTTCAGATTGTTCTAATTTATCAGCAGTTGCTACCTCGGAAAGTGACATTAAATACTGTGGTTACCACGTATCAACTAGACATATATGTCACTTAAAATAAGCAATACTTGAAGGGACAGTTTATAACTGTTATTGTTCTTTTAACTGCTTGAGATTACTGGAGCAATGATTATAATGGCTTTACCCTTAGCAGTCTTCACAAATACACTTGAAAATATGACAGGACATTTTAAAGCATTTGTGGAACTTATCCCCTTCTGCCCCACCTCTGACCCTTCAGTGCTTTCAGTATAGGTTATCTTGCTCCATTTATGCTGCCTGCAATACTTTTCAGCCAGCTTGATGTATCCACCACATAAAAGCTTACATTCAACTCAATTTAAAGCCTAGCCACAGCCTGACAAGATGAGGTCATGACTTGGATGAGGTGGTACAACTCTGAAGAATCCTAAAGATTTGGACCAGATACTGCACAGAGCCATTTAGACATCACAATTAAGATTTTGCAATAGTAGGCTTGTAGGAAAGTATAACATATACTGAAAGTGCTGATTCCACTTCAATTTTGGACACTTTCACCCTCTGCCCAGGCCAACTTTCAGAATTCAGCGCTGCTACACTTTGAATAACAAATACTCAGGCATGCAACACTATATCCAAATTAAAATTTGTATTATTTTTTTTTTAAATAGATAGAGCTTTCTTTTGGTGATATTTGATCACCACTAGTTTGTTTTTATTTTTTGTTATATAAATGAAAATGTACAGAAAATGTTGAAAAAAATGTCTTAGTTTCTGTTTTAGCAAGTAATCTTTCTTTACATTTAGGCCAAAGTTTAATCTGCTACACTTATTTGGCAAATTAGCCCAAATCACTGTATTTTATTTAGTCTGTGTAAAGTACATATACTTGAAAATTAATCAGTCCTAATGTACTGACTGTCTAATATATTGAGGCCCTAAAATGCCAGGGCAGTAAAAATATGCCCAGAATTACTAGACATGTGCATTCGTTTTCGTCCGAACGCATTTTCGTCCAAATTTCAGCTATTTTCGTTTTCGTTTTGACAAACGATAACGAAAGCACAAAATCCGAAAAACGAAAATCCGACATAAATAAATGCTTTATTTTCGTTCGTTTTCGTTGTTACAACAGTTCGATATAGAATAGGAGATTGGGTCCTGCCCCAGGGGACATGTATCAATGCAAAAAAAAGTTTTAAAAACGGCCGTTTTTTCGGGAGCAGTGATTTTAATAATGATTAAAGTGAAACAATAAAAGTGTAATATTCCTTTAAATTTCGTAGGGGGGGTTGTCTATAGTATGCCTGTGAAGGGGCGCATGTTTCCCGTGCTTAGAATTGTCCCTGCACAAAGTGTCATTTATGCAGGAAAAAAAGTCCTTTAAAATCACTCGCAGCTATAATGAATTGTCGGCTCCGTAATACAGAGAACACTCATTGAAAGTCATTGATAAAAAAATAAATAAATAAAAAAAGCGTGGGGGTCCCCCAAATTCAATTACCAGGCCCTTCAGGTCTGGTATGGATATTAAGGGGAACCCTGCCTCAAATTTAAGAAAAAATTTGACGTGGGGTTCCCCCTAAATATCCATAACCAGACCCTTCAGGTCTGGTATGGATATTAAGGGGAACCCCGCATCAAATTTAAAAAAAAATTGACGTGGGGTTCCCCCTAAAAATCCATACCAGACCCTTTATCCGAGCACGCAACCTGGCAGGCCGCAGGAAAAGAGGGGGGGACGAGAGAGCGGCCCCCTCCCTCCTGAACCATACCAGGCCACATGCCCTCAACATTGGGAGGATGCTTTGGGGGTCTGTGACCCCTCAAAGCACCTTGCCCCCATGTTGATGAGGACAAGGGCCTCATCCCCACAACCCTGGCCGGTGGTTGTGGAGGTCTGCGGGCGGGGGGCTTATCAGAATCTGGAAGCCCCCTTTAACAAGGGGACCCCCAGATCCCGGCCCCCCCCTGTTTGAAATGGTAAGGGGGTACAAAAGTACCCCTACCATTTCACAAAGAAAGTGTAAAAAATGGTTAAATAAAACAAACACACTTTTGAAAAATTCCTTTATTAAAAATAAAAAAATAAAAAAAAGATTCCATCGGCGGTAATCCACTCTTGCTATCCAGCGACGGACGGTCATCTCTCCAGCGATGTCTCATCTCTTCCAGCGCAGCGATCCTGTCTTCTGTCTCCTCCACGGAGACACTACAGGCATTCTGGCGGCTGACGTTTCTTATATACGGAGGGCGGGGCCACCCGTCACCTGACCCCGCCCCCCTCTGACGCAAGGGGAAACCCGGGGTTCCCCGTGACGTATGGGTGACCCCGCCCCCCCTCTGATGTAACGGAAACCTGCCTGTGTTACATCAGAGGGGTGCGGGTCACCCCTACGTCACAGGGAACCCCGGGTTTCCCCTTGCGTCAGAGGGGGGCGGGGTCAGGTGAATTGTTCTTCCAAGACAGATTCGAACGTAATTCATGTGGATTTTCGGATGAATTTTTGCACGAAAACGAAATAAATAAAAACGATTTTCGGGAGTAACTAAATAAATTAAGTTTTCGGACGAAAACGAAATTCCGAAACGAAATATTTTACTCTGCACATGTCTAAGAATTACCCCTTTTTGCAAAGTAGACTTCTTAAGGTATTTTGTAAGAGGTATGGTGAACGTTTTGAAGTTGTATTTTCTTCATACAGTACTTTGGATAATGAAGAAATTAAATTAAATTTGTATTTTTTTTCACAAAATGTTAATTTTAACAATTTATTTCTTACACACAGCACAGGCATACTTGCAATTACACCCCAAAACACATTCTGCTACCCTTCCCAAATAAGGAGATACCACATGGGAGACTTTTTTTACTGCCTAGATGCATAGAGGGACCCAAAATCCAAGGAGCACCTTTGGGCTTTCAAGGTGCATAAATTACACATAAATTACAGATCTCATTTCCAGAATACCTATCACATTTTTTAAGGCCCTGGACCACCAAGGCAGTGGAAATACCCACAAAATGACCTAGTTTTGGAAAGAAAACACCCCAAGGGATTTTCTATGAGGTATAATTTGTCTTTTGAACATGTCGTTTTTTGCCACAAGTTTTTGGAAAATGTGGACATTGACACAAAGTTGTCAATATATAAGATATTTCTAACATAGCATGGACATACTAAGAATTACACCCCAAAACACATTCTGCTACTCCTCCTGAGTATGACGATATCACATGAGTGAGACTTTTTCACAGCCTAGCCACACAGAGAGGCCCAAAATCCAAGAAGCACCTTTGGGCTTTCAAAGAGCATAAATCACACATATAATTTCATGACTAGCTATCACATTTTTAAAGGCTCTGGAGCACCAAGAAAGTGGAAACACCCACACAAAGACCACATTTCGGAAAGCAAACACCCCAAAGTATTTTCTAGTAGCCTTTTGAATATGTCATTTTTTTGGCACAGGCTTTTGAAAAATGTGGAAACAAAATGAAAACAAATTTTACACACAGTTGTCAATTTATAAGTTATTTCTAACACACAGCATGGACATTTACATAGAATTACACCCAAAATATATTCTGCTACTCCTCCTGAGTATGACATTAAATGGGTTCTGTCATGCTGATGAGTTGAAAGGCCTTCTTACTTGTGTAAAGTTTTTTTGGATATGGCTAGCTCTGGTGATGCCATAATGCTGTAATGGAAACACTGGGGCAGATGTGGCTGAATTACAATGACTGCACTAGTGTGCTTGATCAGAACACTGCACTGGTGTGTCTGGGATGGTATGGCTGATCAGGACACTGCTGAACCGGCTGAATTCTGGTCCATCTATGGCCACCTGTAGGCTCTGCTCAGATCTGTGCATTTTGTGGGTAGGGCAGCCCTTTTTTTTTAATCGCAATGCATGGAAAGGCAGTGCCGTAGCATCCTGCAGTTTTGTGTGCGTTCCCTCCTGACATGCAGAAATGTGCCTTATTGGACAGCTCTGTCTGAGGATTTAGTGAAGGACAACATGTCTGAAAAGGAAATACTTGTGATATGCCATATTTTTTAGGTAACACAGATTGCTTTAAAAATCCATTGTCATGTAGTAAATGTTTATTTGTAAAACAAAAATCAGGGTATTTATATAAAAAACAAACATAAAGGTTATATTAATACATTGATATTATTTGGAACGGCCCTTAAAGTTGCTTTATGTGCTCATTCAGCTTCATAAAAAGAAGCCACTGTCACATTTATATGCATAGATTCATAAATGTGATCTGAATTGTTTCTTAGGTGAGTTGACTGAAAGAAATTAATGTAATGTGAGAATTTAAAATGGTTCTAAATGCATGCATTTTTTTTACATAATGCATTCTCTGCATTAAGGTAAAACATCTTTCATGATCCGTTCTCAATTGCCCCCCTCCTACTTTAAATGCTTACCCAGTTCCTCTTTTGATCCAGCCCTGTGCCTGCCTGCAGAAGCGCTTGTTTTTTCTCTCACTTCTTCGTAGGCTCAGAGATAGCAGTGGCAGCCATTGGCTCCTCCTGCTGTGAATCAATGCCTGTGAGGAGGGAACAGGGGGCAGGCTGAGCCATACTGTGTGTGTCTGTGCACACACACAGGCAGGCTCGGGAACAAGCCCATGTGAGTGCCCCCATAGCAAGCGGCTTGCTATGGGAGCACTCAGAGAAGAGGAGGATTGTAGAGCGCTGGCGGAGGACCCTAGAAAAGGAGGTTTGGGGCCACGTTGTGCAATACCATTGCGCAGAGCAAGTAAATTTACCATGTTCATTATTTTAAGAAAAAAATTATTATAACTTTACAACCGATTTAATACATACTTTTACCATGGCAAAGCATCAAGACTTTTCTTCAAACTACTGGAAAACATTAGCGGAAATTGTACCACAAGAATAAAACAAAACATTTCTCCCAAAGGGACCTTTAGAGATATACTTCAGACAGGTTCCAATTTACTGGGGCTGAATAAAATATGATTTCCATTATACGCTGGAAAAATGGTACACTGATTTTGGAGGCCATGGCAAGCCTGATAACATTTTGTTTAGAGACATTTCAAAGATGTACATGTGTTTTTCTTTTTTTCTTTTTTCTGCCTTTTATTTACCTGTACAAGCCTTGAGTTAGTCAGATTCATGCTTTATGGAAGGGAATAATAATAGATTTGGAAAAATTTCAACTGTAAAGAATGAATTAGGTAATCAAACATAATGCTAATCTTTTATACAGATGAATTTAAAAGGAACACTGGCAGGAAAATGGTAAAATTTGAAAACGACTTTACCAAAGTCAGAAAAGACATACTAATTTGATAAAACTTATTTTTAAGCAGCTTTTTTGGTAGCAAACTGTATTTAAAAACAATGTGATATTCTGCAAAAGTCACTGCAGGTGTACCTTCTGCTTATATTTTTTAAATTTGAGTAATTGATTTACTGTTTTACTGTATGTATGTTTGGTGAATGTCACATTCACTGCTTTAAAAATATGCTGCTAGTAATTTCCCCTATTATATTTTTTCTCCAATAAACTGCATGATTGCCTGTTTATCGTTTTTTATCTATGATTTATAGAATTTTCACACACTGTTCAACCAGTTTTTCAAATAGTGAAAGTTGTGTGAATATTAAGTGAAAACATTGATACAAATACATAGTTAAACCTGTTTAGTTAATAAATATCCAAGAAGGGAATTACCATCCCTTTATAGTGACTTTCTCTCACTTCTTACTCTGTCTATTGGAAAGGAAGTTAAGGGAACTCTCCCAATTGGAACAGTAAAAAATAAACACAAAAGTGTTCCAAACAAAAAAAGGAGTTTGGCTATACATACACATTACATTCCCACAATTGCTTGAATGCCATCTGAAATTCCTGCTTAGGCTCAGTATGACAATATGCAAAATATGTGAAAAGAGTATATAAAATAGTGTCCATATTCCAAAAATGTCCATATCAAAAAAATGAATAAATCAAAAATCCATTGTGAAAAACTGGTGCAAATCCAAAGAACTTAGAATCACCATAAATCCTTCACCAAAGTGATCAAGTGCCAGTTCTGCAACCACCCTTATAGAATGAGGCTCACCAAATTGTATAGATTTCAATTGCATATGCAATGAATCTTGCTTAAAGCAGATGACAATCCAAAACTCCGCTCAGATCTTTCCAGACTGAAATTAAATGATAATTTTATCTCTACATGTAGAGAGAGCTAACACAGAGCTTCCAATAGTGTAAAAACTTCTAAGATAGCAGTTTTAATGAAAAAAGTAATGCTCTTACATCAAAGTTAAAAATAATTGTCTTTTTGTTACATGCCCGGTGCCTGCATGCTGCATCTCAAACCTCTCCTTGCCGGCACTCACAGATCACACTCTCAGTGTCAAGATCCAGTGCTATGTAGCCATGCAACTAACGCGTTTTGTCACTTCTGACTTAGTCATGCCCCCTGTGATGAAGTCGGATGTGACAAAGCGTGTTAGTGACATGGCCACCTGGGAACTGGATCTTGATGCTGAGAGTGCGATCTGTGAGTGCGGGCAAGGAGAGGTTTGAGATGCAGCACACAGGCCCCCGGCATGTAACAAAAAGACAATTATTTTTAACTTTGATGTAAGAGCAGTACTTTTTTCATTAAAACTGCTACCTTAGAGGTTTTTACACTATTGGAGGCTCTGTGTTGATTTTATCTCTACATCTTGAGAGAGCTATTATCTATCCTTAATCTGCAAAGATCTGAGCAGAGTTTTGGATTATCATCTGCTTTAAGCAAGATTCATTTCATATGCGATTGAAATCTATACAATCTGGTGAACCTCATTCTATAATGGTGTGAAACTCTCACTTCATCACTTTGGTGAAGGATTTATGGTGATTCTAAGTTCTTTGGATTTTCACCAATTTTTCACAATGTATTTTTGATTTATTAATTTTTGATATGTACATTTTTTGAATATGGACACTATTTTATATACGGTATATTTTTTTATATAGAAGAAATTGCTATACATACCTTTTCTGAAACAAATACGGTCTGCTCTCCAGTGACAGAAGCTCTTATTGAACACAGAATCAATAAAAATGTGACTAAAAATCTATGAATTTAAATCAATGATCTCAAAATTAAGGCAGACGGAGTAGATTGCATCTTAGAATTATGTAACATTGGTCTATGGGTATTCCAGATACTGCTGCCTATTCAGGACCAAGGACGCTATTTCATCAGATCTGATCATCACAAATGTACAAGCTCTAAAACAAAAATGATACAATAAAATTCCAAATGTACATACAAAATTAAAATATAAATCAAGGAGATACAAAAATATTTAATCCAAGTAATATTAATAAACCTATGCTACACATTGGGGAGAGAAAAAGTAACACTTTACCCTCAAAAAGGTGGCATGTAGGATGCTGGGAGTTCTGCCACGGTGTTTGAGCAGATGTGCAACAGTGCCTCTAGGGACCATGGCACCATGTTATTAGTATATAATGGATGGGGTCTTCTTTCCAAATCATCACCCATATTACAGAGGAAGGCTGAAACTGGCCAGGAGTACTCTGCGGATGATTGGCAGGAATTGCTGTCCAACATGCACAAGGGAACTAAATCTATTGCGGTCAAGGAAACAGTTGTCAAGCTACATACCCATTGGCACTATACCCCTGTCAGGCCTCATATAATGTACACATCGGTACCAGACAACTGTTTTAGGGGATGCACAGACAGAGATACTCACCTCCACATTTTTTGGAGCTGTAAGGCCATTAAACCCCTCTGGAAACAAGCCTCCTCAGTTGTAGCCTGTATTACAGGGTCTATTACCACTCTCGCTTTTCCCATATGCTTGTTCTTTGCTGATCTACCTGAGGTCCCACCCCCCTGACCAGAGGTTAGTTCATACCTTATTTAATGCTATCCACTGTCTAATAGCCCTAAACTGGAGATCCCCTTCAGTTCTCTGGTCTCAAGTTATGCAACACATGTAATTGGTCAGAATGATGGAAAGGATCCACTTTACAGTTATGGATACCATACACATATTCAACCACAAATGGTCTGCCTGGTCATATATTATTAACTTGTTACATTATAGAGGCTGGAATATTCTTGCCTAGATATATTGGTGATTCTGCAATTAAACCTCTGACAGTACCTAATTTATCCTGAACATAGGGTTACTGTTTTTTTTTTTCCTTGTTCTCTTCTTTGTGTGTTTTTCTTTTTTTTCTTGTTCTCTCCTTATTTACTTTAAGTCTGTTTTAGTTCCTTAATTATCATGTTGCATTATGAGAGGCATTTTCTGCTTTAGAAAAACTATAAATAAATATGTCTGTACTCATCACTGTTTTGATTGCCTCAATGTTGTAAGGCTCCATGAACGCTAGAAAACTCTTTCTGGATGTCAGATTGCTGGCAGAAAAACGCTGCTTGAAAAATGCGCTTTTATCAGCATTTGTTAATCTCTTTTATGTGCATTTTTTAGTTCCAGTGTTTTTGGGCATTTTTTTTTTTAAATTACACCAAGAGGAGGCTAAGGAATTTTAGGAAAAGACACAGTTTCCAAACGGCATAGGAGCTCTGGATGGAAATGCATGTCCAAGTGAAAAAAACACGGTTCGCGTTATTTAAACTGTAAAAAGTACTTTTCAGTTGTACTTACGGCATTGGTGGATGCAAATTCGCGCTTCACATTTGTTGATGTGGGGGCCTACAGGAGTCAGGGGGATGCCCGAATATTCCAGGAGTCTGCATTGGGTCATCAGATACAGGAAAGACGGATAGGGATTCCTTCTTGTAGGCCACTTCTGGGCACTACAGAGCCCAGTCTTCCACTTGTGATGGTAGCCGATGAAGCTTTTGTCTTAGCAGAACATTTAATGCACCCATATAGTGGAAATGGACTTACTTAATGGTAGGGATGAGCTTCGGGTTCGAGTCGAACTCATGTTCTACTCGAACATTGCCTGTTCGCCTGTTCAGCGAACAGTGAACAATTTGGGCTGTTCGCAGCAAATTCGAAAAGCCGGAACACCCTATACAAGTCTATGGGAGAAATCTAAAGTGCTAATTTTAAAGGGTAATATGCAGGTTACTGTCCTAAAAAGTGTTTGGGGACCCGGGTCCTGCCCCAGGGGACATGGATCAATGCAAAAAAAGTTTTAAAAACGGCCGTTTTTTCAGGAGCAGTGATTTTAATAATGATTAAAGTGAAACAATAAAAGTGTAATATTCCTTTAAATTTTGTAGCTGGGGGGTATCTATAGTATGCCTGTGAAGGGGCGCATGTTTCTGCTGCTTAGAACTGTCCCTGCACAAAGTGTCATTTGTGCAGGAAAAAATGTCTTTTAAAATCACTTGCAGCTATTGTCGGTCCCGTAATACAGAGAACACTCAATAACTGTTCTCTGCATTAGCCGACAATTCATTCATTCATTGATAAAAAAAAAAAAAAAAGCGTGGGGGTTCCCCTAAATTCAATTACCAGGCCCTTCAGGTCTGACATGGATATTAAGGGGAACCCCGTGTCAAATGAAAAAAAAAAATTGACGTGGGGGTCCCCCTAAATATCCATAACCAGACCCTTCAGGTCTGATATGGATATTAAGGGGAACCTCGCATCAAATTTAAAAAAAATTTACGTGGGGGTCCCCCTAAAAATCCATACCAGACCCTTTATCCGAGCACGCAACCTGGCAGGCCGCAGGAAAAGAGGGGGGGGACGAGAGAGCGGCCCCCCCTCCCTCCTGAACCGTACCAGGCCACATACCCTCAACATTGGGAGGATGCTTTGGGGGTCTGTGACCCCTCAAAGCACCTTGTCCCCATGTTGATGAGGACAAGGGCCTCATCCTCACAACCCTGGCCGTTGGTTGTGAGGGTCTGCGGGCAGGGGGCTTATCAGAATCTGGAAGCCCCCTTTAACAAGGGGACCCCCAGATCCCGCCCCCCCCTGTTTGAAATGGTAAAGGGGTACAAAAGTACCCCTACCATTTCACAAAGAAAGTGTCAAAATGGTTAAATAAGACAAACACACTTTTGAAAAATTCCTTTATTAAAAATAAAAAAAATAAAAAAAAGATTCCAGTGGTGCTAATCCACTCTTGCTATCCAGCGACGGGTCTCCGGGGTCCAGCGATGGATGATCATATCCAGCGACGGGGGATCTCTCAGTCCAGCACTGTCCATACATCCTTCTTCTGTCTCCACTCCGGAGACACTGCAGAGAGCCCAGCGCTGACGTTTCTTATATTAGGAGGGCGGGGCCACCCGTCGCCTGACCCGCCCCTCTGACGCTGGAGAGGGAAGCCAGGGGTTCCCCAGTGACGTGTGGGTGACCCCGCCCCCTCTGATGTAACGCAGGAAACCTGCGTTACATCAGAGGGGGCGTGGTCACCCATAACCAGACCTGAAGGGTCTGGTTATGGATATTTAGGGGGACCCCCACATCAATTTTTTTTTTAATTTGGCATGGGGTTCCCCTTAATATCCATGTCAGACCTGAAGGGCCTGGTAATTGAATTTAGGGGAACCCCCACGCTTTTTTTTTTTTTTTTTTTTATCAATGAATGAATGAATTGTCGGCTAATGCAGAGAACAGTCATTGAGTGTTCTCTGTATTACGGGACCCGACAATAGCCGCAAGTGATTTTAAAAGACTTTTTTTCCTGCACAAATGACACTTTGTGCAGGGACAGTTCTAAGCAGCAGAAACATGCGCCCCTTCACAGGCATACTATAGATACCCCCCAGCTACGAAATTTAAAGGAATATTACACTTTTATTGTTTCACTTTAATCATTATTAAAATCACTGCTCCTGAAAAAACGGCCGTTTTTAAAACTTTTTTTTGCATTGATCCATGTCCCCTGGGGCAGGACCCAGGTCCCCAAACACTTTTTAGGACAGTAACCTGCATATTACCCTTTAAAATGAGCACTTTAGATTGTGAACGTTCGAGTCCCATAGACTTTAATAGGGTTCTAAAGTTCACACGAAGTTTAGGTCTGTTCGCAGGTTCTGGTGTGAACCGAACAGGGGGGTGTTCGGCTCATCCCTACTTAACGGCAAAGAATTTATAACTATAGACTAAGCCGAGCCAAACGTGTTGTGGACTGCGCTTTTGGAGTACGTACAGCAAAGTGGCATGTACTTCTCTCCGCCACTCAGCTTGATGTGAAGAATGCTATAAAAGTCATCCTAGCATTCTGCGTGCTGCATAACTTTTTAATTGTCAACAAGAGAGTCTCCACAGAACCTGCACCCTCAAACCCAGCACATGATATTCAATTCATGGACTTGAGCAGCACTGCTAGAATTATGAACATCAGAAAGCAGTTTGCCAATTTTTTTGTTTCCCCTGCTGGTAGTTTGGCCTGGCAAAACCAATATGTCTAGTTTAATTTTTCTTGATACTAGCCTTTTATTTGACACTTATCTTGAGTGTTCTCATGGATTAAAAATATTAAATTTTTTTTTTAATTTCAACAAAGTTGAGTAAATATAAATAAAGTTGTTTACATCTCAATAAAGTTCTGATCTTTTAGCTTCTTTTTTTAACATTTCCTTATTTTGCCAGTGATCATGTTTCTGGCAACGTCTGCAGCAGTCCATGTTGCAAAAAAATGGCAATTTTTTTTATTTGGTAATGGAAAATAATACAAGCAAACAGTATGATGCTAACAAATTACTTCTTTAATAAGTGTAATTCAATAACTTAAAAAAAAAAAAAAAGAGGTCAAACCAGTTAGCCAGTATAACAACTGACCATCAACTGGCCAAAAACTTTTTATCTAATGTTGATAAAATGGGTGACATGTTCAAAAAACACAATTTTACTCAAAAAAATAATAATTATTCATGAACAGGATATTCACACTGGGATTCCTGGCACGGTGAATTGGAGGGATCAGTGGTGATAAATCAATGTCCCTGGTGTTGAGGTGGGGGTGGCATGCTTGGAGGAGGCACTTTTGTAAGTAGAAGGAGAGACGGGGCACATTGTATGAGTAGGCAGAAGGGGAACCTTGACCAGTGTCAGGGCTGACTTGGCACGTTGGAGGAGTGGTACATGGGTTGCCCAGTAGGAGCAGTGGAGGAGGGACTTGCCACATTGGTGGAGTGGTACAGTGGGGATTGAAAGTTTGGGCACCCCAGGTAAAAATGTGTATTAATGTGCATAACAAAGCCAAGGAAAGATGGATAAATCTCCAAATGGCATCAAATTACAGATTAGACATTCTTATAATATGTCAAAAAGTTAGATTTTATTTCCATCATTTACACTTTATTACACAAATTACAGAAAACAAAAAAATGCCGTCTGCAAAAGTTTGGGCACCCTGCAGAATTTATAGCATGCACTGACCCCTTTGCAAAGCTGAGACCTGCCAATGTCATGGATTGTTCTCAATCATGGTCTGCGAAGACCAGGTGATGTCAATCTCAAAGGTTTTAAATGGCCAGACTCATCTGACCTTGCCCCAACAATCAGCACCATGGGTTCTTCTGAGCAGTTGTCTAGAAAACTGAAACTGAAAATAGTTGACGCTCACAAAGCTGGAGAAGGCTATAAGAAGATAGCAAAGCGTTTTCAGATGTCAATATTCTCTGTTCAGAATGTACCGGTAATTAAGAAATGGCAGTCATCAGGAACAGTGGAAGTTAAAGCAAGATCTGGAAGACCAAGAAAAATATCCGAACAGCTCGCAGGATTGTGAGAAAAGCAATTCAAAACCCACGTTTGACTGCACGATCCCTCCAGAAAGATCTGGCAGACACTGGAGTTGTGGTACACTATTCCACTATAAAGAGACAAATATGGTCTTTATGGAAGAGTCATCAGAAGAAAACCTCTTTTACGTCCTCACCACAAAAATCAGCGTTTGAACTTTGCAAATGAACATATAGACAAGCCTGAGGCATTTTGGAAACAAGTTCTGTGGACCGATGAGGTTAAAATAGAACTTTTTGGCCGGAATGAGCAAAGGTACGTTTGGAGAAGAAAGGGCACAGAATTTAATGAAAAGAACCTCTGTCCAACTGTTAAGCATGGGGGTGGATCAATCATGCTTTTGGGTTGTATTGCAGCCAGTGGCACAGGGAACATTTCATGAGTAGAAGGAAAAATGGATTCAATAAAATTTCAGCAAATTTTGGATGGTAACTTAATGCCATCTGTGAAAAAGCTGAATTTAAAGAGAGGATGGCTTCTACAAATGGATAATGATCCTAAACACACCTCAAAATCCACGGGGGATTACATCAAGAGGCATAAACTGAAGGTTTTGCCATGGCCTTCACAATCTCCTGACCTCAACATTATTGAAAATATATGGATAGACCTTAAAAGAGCAGTGCGTGACAGACAGCCCAGAAATCTCAAAGAACTGGAACACTTTTGTAAGGAAGAATGGGCAAAGATACCTCAAACAAGAATTGAAAGACTCTTGGCTGGCTACAAAAAGCGTTTACAAGCTGTGATACTTGCCAAAGGGGGCAGTACAAGATATTAACTCTGCAGGGTGCCCTAACTTTTGCAGATGCCATTTTTTTGTTTTCTGTAATTTTGAAAGTGTAAATGATGGAAATAAAATCTGACTTTTTTGACATATTATAAGAATGTCTAATCTGTAATTTGATGCCATTTGGAGAAATTTACATCTTTCCTTGGCTTCGTTATGCACATTAATACACATTTTTACCTGGGATATCCAAACTTTTGATCCCCACTGTACATTGGTGGACCAGGAGGAGCAGTGGAAGAGGGAGCAGGCACTATTTCAGAATTGGAAACACTAGTTGATTGAACAGGAGAAGCAGTGCTTGAGATGTTGACAAATGGAGAAACTAAAATGGGTGGTGTTGGCATTCCACTCCTTTGCGCCACCCTACAGGCCAACACATATGTGTACATGTTCTCCATGTACTGCTTCTCCCATTCAGCATCAAGATCTGAAAGCAGCATGAATAGTCTGCCACAGAAAGTCACACAAGGATGACTGTGGTCCATGAACACATCACTTTCTGTTTATTCAAATCAGAAATCAGCTGTATAATGCATTGTTCTGTTTGGTTGCTGTTGTCCTCTGGAAGAGTGTGCATTGAGAACTGGAGTTTCCTATGAAGTACAAAGCAGATAATAGATAGATGGATAGATAGATAGATAGATAGATAGATAGATAGATAGATAGATAGATAGATAGATATGATTACAATAAGAAATATACCTGCTCATTTGCCAGATCCATACTACCAACTTCTGACAGTGGGGACAATGTGCAAAGATTTGGGGAAACAGTCGCCTGTGCAACACTTCCTTCTCTCTGATCATCTTCTTCATATGCCTCTGTATCAGCATTCCAGTTGGATGTGGTTCTAATAAAGATAACAGAAATGTTGTGACTACAGTAACTAAAACAGTTTTAAGAAAAACAACATTTTAGTTATTTAAAAAAATTGATGTTTTTTTTTTTTTTTTGGGGTAAAAAAATTACATATGATTTTGTAAAATTTACAAAATAAAGCCCTACAAAAATCGAATAAATTGAAAATTTAATTTTACATTTTTTTTATTTATTTTTTTTATTTTGAATTGACTTAATTTTAACAAATGTAAAAAAATTATTGGTTTGAAAAATTTTAAAATATTAGTTGATTATTTAAAATGTTAAAAAAATATTTAAAAAAAATATTTAAAAAAAATGCACATGGACATGTAATATTAAAAAAAAAATTGTTAACAATGTTACATAAAAATACACTCAATGCCAATGCTACCTCACCCCACTGGCCCCTCCCTGCAATAAAAATGACTTACGCTCTTGACTCCAAAAGCTCTTCTGCTAAGGAGTGCGGCCTAATATTTGAAGGTGCTTATCTTTCACTTCCCTCCTTTTTTGGGTCTGCTAATGACTGCCATCGAGACTGCAAAGCCTGAGAAAAAAAAGGAACTTATTAAGCATTTTTGCAACTATATACAACATACACAGAAAAACATTACATTCATGCACACATATGTACTTACTTAAATCTATCTTCTGCCTATTGCTCATTTCAACCCATTTCTTTGTTAGGCTGCGGTAGATCTCATTCCAGTTGTCCCTTTTGGATAAACAGTTCCCATGTCAAGGGTGAGTCCCAAACTGCAGGGTGCATTTGCACTGCAGCAATGAGCTTTGACTGTCAAATGTCCTTTGCCATTTTGCACAAGACTCATCAGATGTGTGTGCAGCAAGAGGGGAGGTAGTGTGCCCAAAAGGGGAGGATGGGAGGTCAAACTTTGCTTCCTGTATGCACAGGATTTTTATTTTATTTTTTAAGCTCCGACATCACAAAAAACGCAGTTTATGCACGTTTAAAGTTTTTACTTTTTTTTTTTGTGGTCAGAAAATCAGCTCCTGAATGCTATTGTAGGGCATTCAGACAACAGCCCATAAACTCCACTACTGGTAAACATCCAAAAATGTCCATGTGTGCATGGACACATAGGATAACATGGAGGGGAGTTTATGGGCTGTTAAAAAAAATGGCAAAACTCCCAAAAATTTACGTTTATGAACTTCAGTATGCATGTAGCCTTAGACTTGTTTGTTTTCCTTAAACTCCTAATAAAAGCATTTGTAATAATAAAAAAAAAAAGTGGCATGTAACAGCTGCATATATGTGAAACTTGTGAGTTTCACATATATGTCACTGTTACGTACCTGGTTGTAGAGCCCCTTATGAAGAGGAAGAGGCCTCTCTTACACCTCTGACTGGAGAACCCCTGATAGAGCAGACAAGGAGCTCGGGAGTGCAGAGTGGCACAAGTGCTTGGCAGGATCGCTGATGTAGAGGCTGGTCAGAACTTCCGATGATGCCGTGGAGAGATTTCAGCGAGAAGGCTGAGCTGAACAGCTGGCAGGCTGGAGAGAGGATCAGACAGTAAGGCAAGCCGTGTTATACACAAACGGGAAGATCAGGAAAAGATGTGGTGGCTGGAGTGGAGTCAGGGTACAAGCCGGGTTGGTAACAGGCTGGCAGCGAGGTAACCAGGGGAGAGGCAGAAGCGGAGTCAAGTACAAGCCGGATCGGATGCAAGCATATAGCAGGAGAAGTCAGGAACAAGCCAAGAGTCTGTTGGAGCAGGTTTTCTGGAATAACAGGTAGCAGGTGTCACAGGAAACGCTGTAGACCAGACAGAATTGAACCTGGGCATCAGTCGCCTTTAAATGTCGATTCTGGCTCCAAGAACTGTCACAATGTATGTGCACACATCCCCCTGCGTGCACGTGCACCGTCATTCGCATATCTGCGCATGCGTGTGCGCCATGCAGCTCTTCTTGTAGGGAAATGGAGCACAGGCATTTTTCTGCAGCTGCCATCATTAATTATTGGCTTGCCCTTCCCAACCGTTGCATTTTGATGATAAGTTTTTATTTCCCTAATGTGTGGGATAGGTTTATTTTTATTTATTTGATTAAGTATTTGATTTATATGGGGTTTTCTTTTTGTATGAACATTT
Organism: Lithobates pipiens; assembly: GCF_037356315.1. Classification (NCBI taxonomy): domain Eukaryota; kingdom Metazoa; phylum Chordata; class Amphibia; order Anura; family Ranidae; genus Lithobates; species Lithobates pipiens. The sequence continues at coordinate 72,324,710 of NW_027507790.1, forward strand.
GGAATTATATTATACATTTTTGATTATTAAGTCTGATGAATTAGCATCCTTGGTCCTGAAGAAGTGGCAGTGTCCGTGAAACAGGTAGACCAATATTATGTTATTTGAGAATGCAATCCACTACCTTAATTTTGAGATTATTGTTTTAATTCATAGATTTTGACTGGTTTGTCCATGAGTCACACATATTTATTCTTTGTTCAAATAAAAGAAATATATGTTTTTATATGCTTTGGTTTAACTTATGCACATGGAATCTCCCAGTTGGCATAAATAAATTCCCACATATGCACAGTTTTTTTTTTTTTTTTATATATTTCAAGCACAGTAGAGTGTGAGAGATATTTAGGTGACAGAGAGCTCAAGTTAATATCAGGAGTAAGGAATCACATAATTAAGTATTATATCAGACTTAGAAAGGGTTAAATCTTCTATTTAATCCATTATAAAACATAGGGACAACCATGACAGAGGCTAATGCCCTATACACACGGTTGGACATTCTGACTACAAAATCTGTCTGATTTTTTCTGATGGATTTTGGCCTCAAACTTGCATACAAGTTGTCGGAAAATCCTATCATTCAGAACAAGGTGACGTAAACCACGTATGACAGGACTATAAAGAGGCCAGTAGCCAATAGCTTTTGTCTAGTAATTTATTCTGAGCATACCTGCCACTTTGTCCGTGGCACATATGCAATTGCGTTGTCTCTTTAAAAATAAGCAGTCATGTAATATTCTCTAAAGGTAGATTAACAAAATCTGCAATGACAGTGATTTACATTCCTTAGTTAGAGATACTGCTGAAATGAATCCCTATCTCTGATCACGGTTACAAAGTATGTTAATTTGATTGCTCTCCTGTACAGTGGCACATGGTTTTCTGCAATTAAATTAGATAATAAGCAGTCATTTAAATAGTATTCAGAAGAAAAGGGTGTCATGTATCTCTAATACAGCTACCCACCGAGGTGCTGCTTTTTATCGTATTCAAAGGTTTTAACTATTTTTCTGCTTTGGGAGAGTTTATATGTAATTTATTTTAAAGACTTAGGGACTAAATTATATAGATGAGTTTTAGTTGTACTACCAAAAAGTGACCTATAATCGATTTCAAAATTACAATACTGATTGGTACTGCTGAACTTAATGGAATTCAATGGAAGAAGTGACATTATAGTGTGGATCTGTGAATAACCAGGCACGATTCAAACAATGGTAAATCTCACATTCTACAAAATGTAATGTATATGGCTATATATCAAATTATAGATGGTGTTCTTTTAACATAAAATTAATTGAATGTTATCTAGATTGCCACAGTGCATAGGGCACTGAATAGGGCAAAATGGCAAAATGTGGTGTCAGTTTTGGCAAGACACTGATTTCAGTGAATGTGAATAGATCCCTTATTTCCATAACCAATGAATGATCTGCCTGTCTTTGTTCTAAGACAATAACGATAAATTTGCATCTTTTCTTTAAGATGTGACCTGAAAAGCTTCCCCACTATGCTGCCACTGTTCTCTCCATGTTTTAGCACAGGGATGTACTTTCAATTCGTGCAGGCTGTACAGCTGACATTTATACTAGATGTAGCTCAGATATGTACGGGGATCCCCTTCTAACGTGTTAAAGACCTGCTCAATTCTATCTAGTTGTCATTTGATACACAGGTAATAAGTATTCTTATTTGGCCAGTGGATAAATGAGGGGGAAGTTAGCCTTACACAGGCCCCTTGACTGTTCACAACTAATGAAGCACACAACTGTTGCAATACTATGCATATCCTGTTTATGCCATACAGTTACTAAAGTAACTTGGGATGGGAAGATCATACAGTGACTAAATGATAGAAGAAAGAAACAGTGGGATAAGTGGGAAGAGGGGGTAGCTTATAGGGCTGAATAGTTATTCTGTTAATCTAAAGGACAGTCATAATGTGAGCTGATGTGGGACCTAGTATGGCCTATGCCACAACCATTATAGTGACAGCAGGTTTTAGAGAAACAGAGGGCAGGAGGGGTTAGAGCTGGATCCATAGCCTGCAAAGGGGAGCATAATTATTACCTGATATACTGTACATTTTATGGTTGTCTTTGGTTTATTTATTTTTTCTTTACTATTAATTTAAAACTTTCCTGAATGTGTCTGTCCAAAGAAGTAGGTAGGACACCCCCTAAGGAGCTGCTGATGATGCACAGATTCCTTCCACAAATTTTGTGAAAACTCAGCAAGGCACAAAGCATTCTCTTCTCTCTATCTGGCCCGACAACATTCCAGGTAATGTCTTTTTATATCTTTATTCCAGATGGAACTTGGATGGGGGGAGCATGGAATACCCCAAAAGAACTATGAATTTCTAGAAGACACTGCTCCTTCTGATACCTCACTAGGTAACAAGATGGGTGAAGCAGATAAGATAGAATTCCCAAATGATTTACTCCTGACTTTATAATGACTGGTGCCTTCATTGGGGACAGAGATTTGCACACAGTCACTAGGGGTCTGAACTTAGGTCAGTACTCACAATGCCACAGCATCATCAGTTGCCTCCTCCTAAAATCCCCCACACACTCTTCAGGAAGAAATAAAACTCACAATAGAACAGGACAGCTAGAACCTCTCCTCAAACTTTCGCTGTGTACACTTCAGTGAGTTTTCTAGACCAGAACCCCCAACCAGGCTTGACATAGGCCTCCCAACTTTTCTAGAACTGGGACCTTGATGACCCTCAAACAGCATTCCAGGGGACTGCTTCAGGGGCAGAGGCCCCTAGGCAGGGTCTCCTCTTGCAGAACTGAACCTAGGACCCATTCCCCTCGTGCTCCTTGCCTCTGACTATTTATTGGCTCTCCGGTTACCTACTGGGTACACCACCCAAGGGGTTGGCTGGATCCACATAAATATCCAAGCTGCCTCTATCTCCTTCCTCCCCAAGTGAATTTAGAACACTCTAGAATACAGGTGAGAATAATCAGAATAGCAGCCTGTAAAACATTAAGCAGGCTAAACTAATCAACCACTGCTCCACTGACTACAGCGGAGCCAAACTAAACTAACCTATTATGCCGCATACACACGATCGAATTGTCCGGTGGACTCAGTCCGCCGGACCACAGTACGCCGGACAATTCGATCGTGTGTGGGCGCCAGCGGACTTTTTCATCGTAAAGTCCGGCGGACTTAGAAAGTAGTTTTGATTCAAAATTTGTCCGCCGGACTTGGCTTTCAGCCGGCAATCCATTTGTCAGTGTGCTAGTCCAGCGGACTAAGAATGACGCATGCTCTGAAGCAAGTACGAGAAGAAAGCTATTGGCTACTGGCTATTGAACTTCCTTTTTCTAGTCCCGTCGTACGTGCTGTACGCCATCACGTTAGAAATCGCCGGACTTTTGGAGCGTCCGTGTGTGGCCAAGTCCATTCGTTATAAAGTCCGGCGGATTGTTTGCCGGATTGTTTGCCGGACCAATTCCGCCGGACAATTTGATCGTGTGTACGCAGCATTAAGCATTACCCTAACTAAGAGGGTGTTACAAGTGTATTATCTTTTCTGTAAAGCCACACAAATATTAAATGAGTCTTTGAAGGGTCCCCAAAATATGAGAAATCAATGGAAGGCTATTTTTTCATGGTAACATGTTTTTATAAGTAGGAACTGAGGAACAGCTTTGGTACATATTGAAAAGGGCATTTTTCACAAAACCTGACAACTTTTCACAGCAATCGGGCCTTTTGGTCAGCATAGTGGACTTACTTGAAAACTGCTTATAATACTTTAACAAAAACACAGGTCTAAGCAGCAAACATTGTTCATATTTTTTGTGTACAAGCTGTTTCAGGCAAACCATTTGGTGCCAAATTTTATGGCTCTGTCTAGTAACGCAGTTCTTGATACAGGAGGTTCTTTTCCTTCATGAGATCATTTTTTTTGTGAACTTTTCAAGCTGGACATAGGTGAGAAACTTTAGCTTTGTGATTAAAATACATTTTCTGCTATATGGAAAGTTAAAAAAAAAGGTTTTCAATGAATGAAAGTGATAGTTTCTAGGGTTATTAACAAGGCTGGAGAATTAGATTAAATCAACTTCTTCATTTTCTTAATGGAATTATCTGAGAACAGTTCAATAGCCTCTGACAATTATATATGGTATACACATTAACATAAACAGTTCAGTCTTACTTTGTGAACAAATAGGCCTTCCATTTAGAGACCTTGTATTAAAAAAACATGAAAAAAGTTATTATTTATTATCTGTGCACACTTTTAAATACAAGGTTTAATTCTCTCACTGCGGCAGTTACAAATGCATTGCATTATTTTTATGTATAACATCTTCCATTAGTTATCCTGGTGGGTTTTTTTTTCCAACCCTTTAATCCAATGAAAAAATGCATTGTGTTGAAGAGAAGTATGTGCGATAATGAGCAATGGTTTTCATTACAGACATTCTGCAGTAAGAGAAGCACACTCTTTTCAAGGAAAGTCTTAAATAAAAAGCCTTAAATCCCACAGGACCACTCTTTCTGTCTCTGGATTTCAGTTTTAACATATTTTTTCCATCAAAAGAATGTATCAGAAGTGTAGTATTTGGAAAGGAATCCTGCAGCCTCACACCAGATGTTCATGGTACATGCTGAAGTCATGTTCATGATTCTTAGATCTAACTCCTGCCAAAGGGATTTTAATTAAACATTATTAACCTATTCACTACAGAAAATGTATGTTTAGCAATGTCATAAAAGCAGTCTCCAAGGGGAGACATAACTGAAACCCATAAATACCAGACTAGCCATGTAAGATTTCCACTGCTGGTACCTACGATAATAGATCCATAAGTCAGTGTCCTTTGCACCAAGGGAAGGGAGGAGAGTAGGAATGAGTGGAGTGATTTCAATTAAATTGATTTCACTGAAACATTAACATTTACCAGAATTTTGCTGAAATTAGTTTCTACTTTCTCCACGAGGCACTTTTTTTTTAGGTAAAATACATATAGAAAAAAAAGGACCAATCTTTTAAAATATGCTTCCATGTGCCCTGTGATACCCCAAGCAGAAATACTTTTTTATTCTCCACTGGCAACCTGCTCTCTTCTAGTGTCCCAGGATGTGGGCTGGTCCTCACCAACCTCATGTACAATATAGGACTGTAGGTCCTGAATTGCATGTGATAATGTCATAGAATCTGTGACCTAAGGAGTGGTAAAGACAAGCATAGCACCCTGGGGCTTAGTCAGGGAGCTCCTCAAAAATTTCCATTCAGGGGTAGCTACTGTAGATAGTTGTTAGAGATCTAATAATTTCAACCTAAATTTGGCCTTGTTGTACTTTTCTCTTCTGCCACTAGGTGGCTGGGCACTTGGTGGCATTAGATGTGAGAAGGACATTTTAATGTCAAGTTATGGGTATACGGAATATCTCAGCCAATGGGCAGGGGTTTTCTTGAATCCCTTAGCCTGCTGGGAGAACCTATTTATTAGAGTGGAGTCAGGAGATCTATGTTCTGTGTCACCCGGACTGCCGTCTGGGTGGACATGTGTCATCTGCCCTGGGCTTCTAGGCCAGAGATCAGGCCTATCCCGGGGGCATCTGACTAACAGGCTGTGTGAGGGCCTATCCAGAAGTAAGAGGGCAGCGTAGGGTTGGGATTGAGGGCTGCAGTCCAACTAAAAGTCATGGTTCTGCCGGCCGGGGGTAGAAGGGAAGCTGTCGCAACTAAGGGACCAACCACCTTTACCAGGGACCGTAGTGAGTAACTGAAGCAATTACCGTAGCAACATTCTCTCTGAATGGGCACGGTGGAGAATCGGGAAACAGGTGGTGATCAAGTCAGGGACCTAACCAGCAGAGGTGAGGCTTGCAAAGCAGCCTCGTGTGTCAAGCCAGGGACCAAGCCGGTTAGCAGGGGTTAAGCTTGAAAGGTATCTGAGGTTCCAAGCTAGGGACCCAGCAGGGAAGTGTGGGTAACGACTGAGGTGCTCCCGGGATTTAGAGTCAGTGAATCAGAGAGTCCAGTGAGAGACTAGGAGCCCAAGGAGCTGAAGAGCTACAAGTGGACATTGTAGAGAAGTTACGAGAACTGTTGAACTTTGCATTAGGAACTGTTAAATACTGGTGCCATAGGAGACAGCAAACCTGCATGTGCAGAAGTGGCACCTTGCTGGGACCTTTCCTTGTACGGCTATCTTCCTACTGAAGACTCAGTGTCTGCCTATTGAAATTGCAACTACTTAAGGGTGTCCTGGCCCTAACCCTCTTTCACTTGCAAAATATAAAAAGGAACTGTTAAAATAAAATAAAACCTCTTTTGCATCCAAGAAGTGTCTGGCGCCAAATGACTTTCACCATTTTGAACCCACTATGCCTCAGAACCCACTACTTATTAAAGGACGTCAGCGGTCTGTGGCCTGATTTGCCCGGATAGCAAGGATAACTTATCACAAATTTGTGGCAGTGTTGAATTGTAAGTCTGTTAACTTGCTGCACACTTTCACTGGCAAGTTGTACACTTGCAGAGCACTTGAAGCACAAGTTGTAGTTCCAATTTGAAGCACATGTGTGAAGCAAGTCTCTAGCAAGAGAAAAGTTGCAGTGATGAGTCTACAACAAGAGTTCTGCAAGTCACAGTGACCCCTGTGGTGGGATGACTATTTCACAACATAACTGAACCAGAACTTGCAGCAGACTGGCAGAATGTTTGCAAATAAAGTTGATCTGCAGTCATATAATGCAGACCTGCTGCAATTGAGCAACAAACTTGTGAAGCCTGGCATGTCTAGGAATAGCTTAGCAGTCATTTTCAAACTTGCAGCACAAATGCTTGCAATCTGGGTGTTGGACCAGTGGTGCATCTGTGAGAAAGGTTACGGAAGTGAGGAGTAATGAATTAATGTTAATTTCTATCTTTCTAGACAAAACAAGTGACTAAATCTTATATGTGTATGTTGGGAAGGGGAAACCAGGGCAAGGGTATTTGTTTCTGTGGCCCAGATTTGGGCATTACTGAAACAGCTAGCAGAAACAGACAGCATTATGGTCCTCTAAAAATTCAGCACTGACTTGACAGTTCAATGGCAAAAAAATGGCACGGCTGATAATATATTGGCAAATGGTAAAATACTGTATGTGGGCTATAAACAGACAATAATGACAATATGTAGGCTACAAATAGGCAATTTTGACAATATCTGGGCAGCAAATGGGCAATTGTTATAATACATGGGCAAGAAGTTGGCAATTGTGACAATATGTTACAGTAGCAACAAATAAGCAATTTCTACAATTACTGTGAGTAGTAACTATGACATTGTGTGGGCAAAAAACAGGCAGTTGGTAAAAATAAGCAGGCAATTGTGATATTACACAGGCAAAAAAGTAGGTAGTTTTAATAATACACTTGCAGCAAACAGGTAATCATTACAATACACAGCCAATAAACATGAAACGTCATGTTCAATAAAATTCTATTGTCCCCAGGTATTGAGTGGCTATTTTTTATCAATAGAGCACAGGCACAGAATAGTTGAAAAAAGCTTCACTAACTCTCAGGAATGATTTCAAGCCTTTCCTCTGTAATACTTTTCATTGAAATAGTGTATTTTGATGAAATGTCCCAAGGCAAAGAGGAGCAGAGGTGGAAGAAGAGGAAGAGTAGGAATAGGTCACATTCGTAATGCTCAGCACTTATTACTTCCATGTAGCAGCACCTCTACGTTTTTTTGAAGGCTTGTCTGTTATTTTTTTTTTAATGGTTCTTATTTTTGGAAGGGCAGGCAGCCTATAGCCATATGATTCTGCATTTTATTTTTGCTGCTACCTGCCCTACCCCCCAGGTAGTCTATGACCAAAATCCACCCCCCCCCCCCCCCCCCCCAGCTATAACTCCAGTGTTCTAGCTTATAATGCTGGGTGCCTGAGAGGAAAAAGACTATTCAAGTTCAGCAGAGGAATTGCCAACTAGGCTGGTCTCTGCTATTTACAGCCCAATCACCATGTGGGGGATTCTGGGGAATGTGTAGTTGTGGTTTAAAGTATATTTGTGCACTATTTTAAATTTTGGTAAGGTAAAAACAAGTTAACAAACTATATAATTAAATTGTTGTGCCACTGGCCATCTGTTCAAAGTTGAGGGCTTTAGCTTTATTTATTTTTAACTATAAATTTTCCTATGTTCTGTAATGGTTGCTACTTCTACTATTAGAAGGCCTATTACTGCTGGATAGAAATTCCAGTGCCCCAGTTAAAAATTACCTAAAAATCCTTTGTACAAGCTCACTCAAATGAAAGCAGGGTGCTAAATGTAAAAGTACAAAATGATTTACACATCCTAAAAAGGTGATTCCAGAATATGGTGTGGCTTGCGTTGCCTGTGAAATTTGTGATCTTCCATAAGACTGCAAGCAGCTTAAGGGAATCTCCCAAGCATGTAATTGAAAAGTGTATCAAAGTCATATTAAAATTTGGTATTGGCAGTGCCTAACTCCTGATTACCCTTTTTAGCGAAAAATAACTTGCTTATTAGCCTCAAAAATTGACAGAATTTAGTGTTGAGATTTACCCAGCATAGACTTTAGTGAGGTTTGCTATAAAATTTGTGGTTTGTATATTTCAAGCATAATTTGACAAACCCCTCGCTAATCTAACCTGAGCAAATTTGCTGATCCCTAATGAACACAACATGTTTCCTGTGCTGCGCAGATTATACTATGCCAACTTTCCCATCACATGATGCAGAACTGAAAATTAACAAAACATATAAAAAATCACAGGCATGTCCTTAGATATTTTATAACTAACAAATGCTATTAAACATTGGCTCTAGATATACAGCTTAGATAGATATATTGATTGTGTTCAAGGACATTTGTTGGGATACATTCATGTTTATTATACCTTATATGATTAATACATTTCATACAATGTTCACAGGTGATTTCAAATGTATTGTCACGTATTATAAAAATTAATTCGTTTTTTTATGTTGTAAAGTTGGAAACCTTATGTGCTGCAACCTCGTTTTTTTGTGTTTGTGATTGTTAAACTTTATTTGATATTTTGATGAGTGTTTTGCGTTTTATTCAGTCTTGGGGATTTCTTTTTCTTAAAATGTATTGCTCTAAAAACATTAAACAAAGGGGATAAGGCATGAGATACTCCAAAATACTGTATAGTAAACAGGGGGATACTCTTCTCCAGGCTCACACTCCGGGATTCTACTGAGAATAGGGAAATGGCCAGTACTCTGAAACCCTATGAGAGCTGTCATTACTCAAAAGTCCCCAGAACAATTGCACAGCTTACGCTTAACTAAATCCAGTGAGGGAGACAATCCTTCTCCAGACTTGACCAATATGGTGAAGTCCCACAGCCAGCTCCTCAGGGAGATAACTCCAAGCCTTCAGCCTGACACAGCTGGGGCTTCAAGAATAGCTACACAGTACACAGGCTACCCCAGAGGGTCAGCAGCCTCCTGGGGAGAGAGAACCATTTCTTATGGACTTAATACTCTTTATCACCTCCCTATCCACCTTCTGGACACTCCTATCCAAGGATTGGCCAGAAGCTTCTCCCAGAGGCAGGGGGAAGCAATCAAACCCCCAGTCTATGAAACCCTGAACAAACCAGAAAAAACAAGCACTGCTCTCTTGGCTACAGAACTTTTCTAGCACCCTATGATAGATATAAGATCAGGGTACACTCAATTGGGAAAAAAATTGTGGTGTCTGTGGTTGATTGTCTTTAACCCCTTTACCAAGAATTTTTAGAAATTGTGTCTTTCTTTTAATTTAATTCAATAAAATTATTTTGTAAGTAACATATTTACAATTTTATAATTATGTATTACCATACCAAGATGGGGTGTTTGATTGAGTCCTAGCCTGTTTTTTGTTACCCTTATTGAATCATTAAATACTAATACTGCCTGTCAAAATCTGAACCAAATACGCAATGCTGACCACCACTAGTCGCTTGCCAAATTTACCCGTATGATAATATAGTCAGAAGCCCTTATCTGCATACTTGTTCCAGATTGGTAAACCAAGGGTGGAGATTTACTGAAACTGGAGCACTCGGAATTTGATGCTGCTTTGCATGGTAGTCAATCAGCTTCTATCTTCAGCTTGTTCAATTAAGCTTCAACAATAAAACCTAGAATCTGATTGGTTTCTATGTAAAGCTTTACCAGATTTTGCACACTCAAATTTTAATAAATCTCCCACCTATGTATCAAAGAAAGAGGGTTTGCATGATAGCCAGACAACTACCATTGCCAAAAGGGTTATTACAAACATTTCCTAGGCCAACTTAACAGTTAGCATGTAATCAATTTACACATAAATCCAACTGGCAAACTAGGTAAACAGAGCATTTTTGAATAGTCTAAGGCTGGGTTCACCTCATTGCTGCATACGTCGCACAACAGGGGTCTGTGGCATGCTGGTTCACTGTTTCAGGTCTGATTTCAGCCCGAATTTTGGGCTGAATTCAGACCTGAAAATAGACCAAAAAAGGCACACGTTTTTCCTGCAAAATACACCAGACCTGCTGCGGAGTTATGTGAACTGGCTCCATAAAGAGCCAGTCACATTCTCCTTCTATGCGAATTGGATGCTGGAAAACAAGCATCCAATTCGCATAGGTGTGAACCCAGCCTTAATACATTTGTACATACTTTTGCAATATGTAGGCAATCATAGAGTTTAGTAATCATGATTAACTGATCCTGAATTGCTGGAATCTTTGAACATCAGAAGGGTATATATGGAATTATTTAGGCAAAACCAAAAGATATGCAAAATTCTCCGGTTTGCCTAAATATTCTTTCATGTTTATTACATGTGTACAATGTTCAGCATTCCAGAAAATACAGTAAATTTGTGATACAAAACTTACTATTGCCTTTGCAGGAAGGATAATGAACCCTTTTACTTACATGTCACACTATCTAACACGGATGTGTGTTTTGCCTGACGCCATGAAATGTTGGATATATCTCATGCATGTTGAACAGATGATTAGGCTGTCTGTACACGGTGGACAACACTCAATATGAATGCTAATTTATGATGCGCCATCATTAGGGTCAAGGTGGTCAGGCATTTAGTTTTCAATGAATGCATCATTAGGTTTGCCTCTACAGAAAGCAACACCTGCTGACCTTCTGAAAATGCCAGCATTCTGGAAAATGTTTGTATGCCACAAAGTGGGTGGTACTGCTGCTATGAGTCTGTCCCACATGGTGTTATCGTTTGCAGTATCTTGTATGCACATTCCACTGCAAATGGCCATCATGCACACATTTGTGAATATACATTACATGAACAAGTTCGTAAAAAGGTTACTACTGCCAATGTAAACATTGTACTATTGGTAATTAATGGTACAGGCATTTATTGCTAGTGTTGAGAAAATTTCAGTTTATGGGCCCTTTGACAAACTCATCCTAAATTCTGAAAAATGCAAACTTTAAATTAAACCTTAGTGCCGGTTCACACAGAGGCAACACGACTTTGCGAGGCGACCTGGACGCGACCTGAGCGAGCACCACAGCTCGACTTACAAGGCGACTTGGGGCGACTTCCAAGGTGACTTCAAGTCGCCTCCAGGACAGGCGACTTTCCAGTGGCTAATCAAACAACAATCAGCTCTGTGGGAGGGAAGGGGGAGGGAGGGGTTTGCCTGAGAAAACAATTTTCTCTTCCTGTATTGTTGCTTCAGTTAAGACATGATGCGACTTTGGCGGCGACTTCCATTGAATTCTATGGGTACAAGTCGCCTAGAAGTCGGATTAAAGTAGTACAGGAACCTTTTCTGAAGTCGGAGCGACTTCAGTAGTGTACATTAAGATGGCTCTCATTCACTTCAATGGAATTTCCGATGTCAAGCGACTTGGGGCGACTTGAGGTCTGACAAGTCGGATCCCAGGTTGCGGTAGTGTGAACCGCCACTTATTGTAAATGGAGAGTGAATCTTCAAAATCGATTCTGCCCATTTTCAAGGCTAAGGGCTCATTCAGATGGTTGCTGAGACTCATTGCCACTTTTTCCTGTGTCTGCATTAACCTTAAAGTAGCGCCAGCCATTGCGACTGACGGTGTAGTGCTCTCTACGAGGGTGCTGGTGAATGTCCTTGTACTTCATTGATCTTCCTACTTTCAAGTAACTGCCTGCCCATATCAGGGGTATGGGCAGACAGCTATCCTGAGAGTCTGCAGAAGCCAGACATTGCACTCACGATCTGCTGATAGTGGGTGCAATGCTCTGCGGGCTCCTTTTACCTGCAAAAAAATGTGCATTTTTTTTTCTCAAAAGGGGAATTTAGGCTTTAATCGAGAAATAAAAATGACAGTGTATTATGTTTGATACAAGAGACAACATGTTTTATTTATTTTTTGCATATTGTCTTTTTATTAATATAGATTTTACAGGGTAAACAATGTCATTACAAAATAGGTGTCTCCACCGTTCAGCCTCATCACTATATCATTTAATTTTTACTTAAATATATATAAACCCAACGTCCTCACCTCCCATAAATGAAATAAATAAAAAAACCCTACCACCCCGCCCCCCACCTCTCTCTCTCCCCACCCCCTCCGTATCTCTCTAGGGCATTTTTTCCCTCTTACAAATCCTATTATATACTCTAGCCTCTTCTTGAGCTCTGTCCTCTCCTATTTCCCCCAATTCCCCTAAGCCTCAATATATTCTACTGATTTTTTAACTACTTCAGATCCACGCTATAGCCAAATAACGGCTACAGCGCAGACCTGCTTTGCCGGAAGTACGTCTATTGATGTCCTCCCGTGCCCGGGTGGCCTGCGTGCCCCCTGCAGGGCTGCGTGGCGAGCTCCCTGCAGAGCTGCGTGGCGCGCTCTGTGATCAGTGAGTCTATGAGACTCGCTGGATCCCAACCCCTTACCACGTGATCAGATGTCAGTCAACAGAGCTGATAATCTGCTATTTTTTCTCCTCGCACTGACAGCGTGAGGAGAAAACAAAAGCCGAACACTGGCGGCCTTAAGAGGGACATCAGTAGCGATCACGGCAAGCTGCCGCCAGATCCTCAGTGCCCACCTGTGCCCCCTGCCAGTGCCACCTAGCAATAGGCAACAGTGCCACCTACCAGTGCCCACCAGCGCCACCCATCAGTGCCCACAGTGCCATCTATCAGTGCCCACGATCAGTGCCTCAACAACAATGCTGCACATCAGTGCCACCTATCCATGCCACCCATCTGTGCCACCCATCCATGCCACCCATTGGTGCTACCCATCAGGGCCCATCAGTGCCATCTTATCAGTGGCCATCAGTGCCACCTTATCTGTGCCAATCAGTACCGCCTTATCTGTCCCCTTCAGTGCCGCCTTAACTGTGCCTATCAGTGCCCACCAGCGCAGCCTATCAGAGCCCACCAGTGCAGCCTCATCAGCCCATATCAATAAAGGAGAAAAATTACCTGTTTGCAAAATTGTATAACAAACTATTAAACATGATTTATTTTTTTCAAAAATTTCCATTTTTTTTGTTTGTTTAGCAAAAAATAAAAATCCCAGCTGTGATTAAATACCACGAAAAGAAAGCACTATTTGTGGGGAAAAAAATGATAAAAAGCTAATTTGGGTACAGTGTTGTATGACCGCGCAATTGTCATTCAAAGTGTGTCAGCGCTAAAAGCTTACTTCTACGGAGTCCTCAATTGTGTGTATTGTTTCTTCTATTGATCTCAACCAATCTATCTTTACTGCCCATTCCTTCATAGAAGGGGCTTTGGGAGTTCTCCATAATCTTGGAATCAGGCTTTTGGCTGCATTTAGGAGATGTGGAATTAAGGTGTTCTTATATTGAGCAACTGTTTGGTCCGTATCATGGAACAAGCTTTTCCAAGGATCTCTCTGGATATGTTCCCCTGTTATTTGATAGATTCTACCTAGAATTCTCTCCCAGTAAGGCTGGATCTTTGCGCATTCCCACAATAGGTGTGCAAAGGTCCCTAGGGCATCACATCCTCTCCGGCAGGTTGAGGGGGCCGCTGCACTCATTTTCTGTGCTCTTTTTGGGGTAACATACCACCTTACTAATAATTTGTATCACATTTCTGTTGTCTTAACATCACTATAGGAAAAAACAAGCTAGCCTTAAAAGCTTCACCCATGTTCCTCATCCCGTAAGGCACCTATTTTCTCCTCCCATTTTCAAATAGGGTGGGTATTTAGGTTCTGTTTCCTCTATCAATATTTATATATTTTGAATATACTCTGCTCTAAGCACCGAGGGAAAGAAAACAATTTCTCTATTAACCTCATGTTTCCTTTTCCCTGCAGTGGTTGTGGAAGTGTTTGTGCAAAGTGTTGTATTTGTGTATATCTCCATCTATCTAATGGTCCTGGTCCCCCATTTTTGTGTAATTTCAGTGAATGTGCATAATCTATTCCCTTTCATCACATCTAATATTTCCTCTTTTCTTGCCCATCTGGTAAAGTATATATAGTCCTCTTTCCCAACCTACCTGCATTTCCCCTGCCTGTACCCATCCAGTGATTTTAATATTTATGCTTCAATAAAGACTATACTTTACTTTCTGTGTGGGTGTGCTGCCCATCCGAAGATTCTCTGTTCCAAGTTTTATGCTGCAGTGGCAGAGCCTGCACCCCACCTCACAGAAGCAACATTTGAGTGTTACCTATTGCACCTGTGAGCAGCAATCTCTTTTACTTTTAGTCCTTTTTCCCAGGTTTAAAATAATTTGTGTCTAACAAAGAAATTAAGGGTGCATTGCTTTGCCAGTGATACAATTTACTCAGTCCATATAACTATAATAACTGTCTATGTTTTTTAATGCTATGTTAAATATTTTCTCTGATATATGTATGAATAAAATTATTTTTTAACCAATTATTTGTGATTGTGCCTATAAAGTCCATAGCCCCTTTCGTTTTTTCTATTCAAATTTACTCAGTCCATCCCATATCCTAAAAATATTTTTAGTTAGTGAATTTGTGTTACTCGCTAGTTCGCAATATTGTCGTGGGATCTACACCATCTTCCCTAAATCTACTTTACTTTAAGCCATTTCAATATCCACCCAACCTTTCCCCTCCCTATTATGTGTCCATCAGTGATGTAAGTAACTCAGTTAAAATAAACTGAGTTATTTAACAGAGTTACTTTAGAGGGTAATGAGTAATCTAACTTCCCCTCATGGTAACTCAGTTCCCATTACTCGGGCGGCATTACCGCAATTACATCTACCGCACGGGAGGCCCGCCATGGCCGCACTGCCTAGCCGTTCATTACGCCGCGGGGAGGGGAGCTTTCACCCGCTGAACTGAGAAGAGGCTGAGACTCAGAGAGACTGTCTGGACCACCCCATCCCGCCCCACCTATCCAGAGAGAGCGAATGTAGGGAGGCGGGGCGGACACTGAAAAATGAAGTCAGCTGACCAGCTGACATCAATCGAGTGAAGGGGAGGGTCTCTCTCTCTCCCAATGAGAAAAGGCATCTCTGGAGGCATTCAAGTAAGTGACTGTCTAACAATTTGAATTGCAGTGCAATCGATCCATCCCAAGTCCTACACCACCTCTGCTTCTTACTGATCCCATCCCTACCCACCCATCATCACTTCTACAACAGAGGTGATGGGGGGATACGGTAGGGATGAGATCAATGGTGATGGGGGATGGGATCAGTAAGAGGCAGAGGTGGTGGTGGGAGAGGATGGCACCACCACTGCTGCCACCCCCCCAAGTACCACCGCTGCCTGCCACCCCCCCAAGTACACCACCGCTGCCACTCCCCCAAGTACTGTACACCACCACCACCACTGCCACCCCCCAAGTACACCAACACCACTGCCACCCCCCCAAGTACCACCGCTGCCATCCCTCAAGTACCACCGTTGCCACCCCCTCAAATACCACCGCTGCCACCCCTGTCACAGTTACTTTGCTGAGTAACTAATTACTTTTCCAATGTAGTAACCGAGTTACTAATGCAATTACTTTTTGGGAGAAGTAATTTGTAACTTAACTAATTACTTTTTTTAAAGTAAGATGACTAACACTGGTGTCCATTCTGCTATCCATGAAATAATAATTCCCTGATAATATTTCTTGAAATTCAGTGTTACTAACCCCCTATCTTTTTTCCCTTTACAAGTGCTGAATATGAAATTCTAGGATGCTTGTGCCTCCATATATATATTTTAACACTATAGCTCTTAATTTCCCAAAGTATTCATGTGGGACTCTTATTGGGATCATTTGGAATATGTGTAGCACTAACCCCCGAAGGAGCTGCTGGTATTATTTGGGCTTACCTCATTTGGTTGCTTCTCTGTCTTGGGGTTCCCGTGGTAGATGGTCCAAAGAATGTGGAAACTGACACGGAATCCTCTTTTGGGTTATATATTTAGAACAAAGCAAAGTCTCTAAATAGAGGGTAGAGGGTTAGGAGTGAGTTCAGGCACTTAGATTGCAAAATGGAAGTCTTTAGAGAAAATCCAGAGTTTCACAACTGGATTTATCAATCCCCGGATAGACCTCTCTTACTGGGCCTAGCAGGCGGTGCGATGCTCAACAAAGTCTCTGCCACAGACTTGTGAAATACACTTGAGCGTTACTGAGGGATGTGGATAAAATTTAAGAACTGACATACGGTACCAGGTTCTCTCAGCCAAGCCGGCGATACCATATGAGTGTTGATCCAGGTTGCGTCCTTGCGCAGGGTCTTCTCCTGAAAGAGTCCTCCCCTGAGGTTCTTCAGTTTCTGGGCCTCTCCCTTCAGATGAGATGGCACGGGCCACCCTTGGATCACTCGGGCCTGTCCCTGCAGTTGCGTCGCCTCTAGCCAGCCGGCCCAGAGACTCAGGATGCATAGTTTCGCACCCCAGGCCAGGAGGGCCATGGGGCTGGGTCAGGAGGACCGCCAGAAGCAAACGGGCAGAAAAAGTACCCCCCACCAACATGGCGTCGGTACCTTAAATACCACCCCCCAGAATGCACAGCAGGAAAATACTCCCACTGGGCTGGTTCAGAGAGAATAGTGGCATTCAATGCACCCAGCTAGAATGCGTTTCTACTCTTGCCGGCAGTGACAGTGACACCTGCGGTCAATGAGAACCCAGTGCAACCCAGCTGGACTGGTACTGAAACCAGAAATTTGGAGAAATAGTCCCGAAACCCAACTGTGGCTTCAGGCAAATTAACTTTTCAAAAACCATAGTGCCTGCTCGTCAGGTGCCAGTGCTACATATGTATAATAACTTTGGCAGAATATTCATTTTTAATGCATTTATTCTCCCTATTCCCTAATAGTGATGGACGAACTTCCGACGGGACGTTTCGCGAACGCGAAATGCGAACGGACCCAAACGTTCGCGAAACCGAACGTTCGCCGCGGGCCCCATTGACTTCAATGGGAGGCGAACTTTGCAAACCTTCATGTCGAATTTGCGGCCACGTGGTAATTATTAGGGGGTAAAACGTAGTCCCACCATCTGGACAATGACATAATACATGTATGAGGTGAATTTGGGATCGATAACTACAAGCATTTTTATTTTATTTGGGAAATTGTTCTAACAATTCAGGACTATGGAGCTAATGAAGGCAATGGAGGAGAGGGAAGGTCAGGGACCAGGGTAGGCAAAGAAGAGGGTGCAGGAGATGATCACCAGCAGCGTGACATACCGGAATGACACATGCACCGTGATAGAGGCATCTGACAGCAGCACCGTAATACAGAGCACTGACAGCAGCACCGTGACATACAGCGCTGACAGCAGCACCGTGACATACAGCGCTGACAGCAGCACCGTGACATACAGCGCTGACAGCAGCACCGTGACATACAGCGCTGACAGCAGCACCGTGACATACAGCGCTGACAGCAGCACCGTGACATACAGCGCTGACAGCAGCACCGTGACATACAGCGCTGACAGCAGCACCGTGACATACAGCGCTGACAGCAGCACCGTGACATACAGCGCTGACAGCAGCACCGTGACATACAGCGCTGACAGCAGCACCGTGACATACAGCGCTGACAGCAGCACCGTGACATACAGCGCTGACAGCAGCACCGTGACATACAGCACTGACAGCAGCACCGTAAGCAGCCCCAGGAGGAAGTCAGCACAGCACAGGGATGGTGTGATCCCCTCATAATAAGAACCCCCAGGAGGAAGTCAGCACAGCACAGGGATAGTGTGATCCCTTCATAATAAGAACCCCCAGGAGGAAGTCAGCACAGCACAGGGATATCATAAGCAGCCCCAGTAGAAATATGACACCGCTCAACCTCTTCAAAGAGGAGGGTAGGGGCATATAGTACGGTGTGCTTTTTTGGGTCAAGGAAGTGAGCCAAATGAATTAAGAAGGTCTGTGTGCTTGATTAAAAAAATAGTTTATAGACATATACATGGTCTACTGGTCACATGTGTTGAATTCCTCCGAGATCCATGCCTCATTCATTTTTAGAAATGTGAGGTAGTTAACACTGTGGTGAGCTAGGCGAGTACGCTTATCGGTCACAATCCCCCCTGCTGCGCTGAACGTCCTTTCGGACAGGACACTGGATGAGGGGCAAGCCAACAGTTCGATTGCAAATTGGGCAAGCTCTGGCCAGAGGTCAAGCCTGCCCACCCAGTAGTCTAGGGGTTCATCACTCCTCAGAGCGTCCACATCGGCCGTTAACCCAATGTAGTCGGACACCTGACGGTCTAGGCGTTCCCTGATGCTGGATCCGGATGACACCTGTCGATGGGTCGGCTGAAAGAATGACCTCATATCCGAAGTCACCAACACATCTTCAAACCGGCCTCTTCTTGCAGGCGCTGTTGGATTGGTACCCGCAAATCCTTCTCTGGGAGTGGGAATTGCTCCTCTGCCAGCGCACGCAAAAGCAGAATGCAGCATTTCTCGAAGCAAGGCCTGGAAGTGCTGCATTCTGACAGCCCTCTGCGACGGCGGTAACATTTCCGCCATTTTGTGTTTGTACCGGGGGTCTAAGTACGTTGCCACCCAGTACTGGTCCTTGACCCTCATGCTTTTTATACGGGGGTCCCTATTAAAACACTGGAGCATGAAGGCCCCCATTTGCACTAAAGTGGAAGCGGTGTGGTGGCCTGGCTCCTGCTCATCATCCAGGATAATGTCGTCCTCTTCATTCTCCTCTCCCCATCCTCGCACAACAGGGATCCCAGAAAGGTTTAAAGCATGCTCTTCTTGCTCCTGCTCATCCGCCCCGGCACCATCCTCCTCTGACTCCTCATCAGACTCCTGTTGTTGACTTGTCTCAGATAGAGTAGCCCCCCCTGGGAATTCATCCAGCATTGCGACTTCCTCATCTTCCCGCTCCTGCTCCTCCACAGCCTGATCAATGACACGACGCAATGCACGCTCCAGAAAGAAGGCATAAGGTACCATGTCACTGATGGCGCCATGGCTGCGACTGACCAGTTTGGTGATCTCCTCAAATGGCCGCAGAAGTCTGCATGTGTCGCGCATGAGCAGCCACTGGCGCGGTGAAAAAAAACCCAGCTCCCCAGAACCGTTTCTTTCGCAGAGTTCATACAGGTAGACGTTAACTGCACGTTTCTGCTGGAGCAGCCTATCAAGCATATAGAAGGTTGAGTTCCATCGCGTCGGGCAATCGCAAATAAGACGTCTGACCGGCAGATGGTGTCGCCGCTGAATGTCAGCAAGGCGAGCCATGGCCGTGTAAGATCTTCTGAAATGGGCCGAGATTTTCCTTGCCTGCCGCAAGATGTCCTGGACCCCAGGGTATTTGACAAGGAATCGCTGCACGACCAAGTTTAAGACGTGTGCCATGCACGGCACGTGCGTGATTTTGCCCTGTTTCAATGCGCTAAGCAGATTGGCACCGTTGTCACACACCACTTTACCAACTGTCAAATTGAGCGGTGTTAGCCACTCATCTGCCTGTGAACGCAAAGCTGAAAGGAGTGCCGGGCCAGTGTGGCTCTTTGCTTCCAGGCACAACAGACGCAGCACGGCATGGCAACGTCTCACCTGGCATGTGGAATAGGTTCTGGGGAGCTTGGGCGGTGCAGTGGAAGAGACGCTAGCAGCGGAAAAGGAGGAGGCAGCTGAGGAGGAGAGGGAGGAGGATGGAGTAGGAGGAGGAGAAGAAGAGTCAGGCCTGCATGCAATCCGTGGCGGTAAAACCAAATCTACACGGGTGCCACGGGTTACATGCTTGACGGCCGTCAGAAGGTTCACCCAGTGGGCAGTAAAACTGATATACCTTCCCTGCCCGTGTTTGCTAGACCACGTGTCTGTGGTCAGATGTATCTTGGCACCGACACTGTGTGCCAGAGATACATTCACTTGCCGCTGAACATGGCCATATAGCTCTGGGATGCCCTTCTCTGAGAAATACTTCCTTCCTGGGACCTTCCATTGTGGTGTTCCAATGGCCACAAATTTGCGAAAGGCCTCCGAGTCCACCAGTTTATATGGCAGTAGTTGGCGGGCTATGAGTTCTGACAAGCCAGCCGCCAACCGTTGGGCAAGAGGGTTATCCGGCGTCATCATTTTTTTACGCTCAAACATTAGGCCCACGGAAGCCTGCCTTTTTGCAGAAAAATGTGAGCTTGGCGTGATGGAAGGTGGAGTGGAGGACAATTGTGAGGAGAGAGGAGAAGGAGAAGTAGAAGACGAGGCTGGACGGTGAGAGCCTGCAGTGTGGCTTTGTGTGTTCCGTTGCTCCCACTGGGCTCGGTGATGGCTGCTCATGTGCCTTCTTAAGGCGGTCGTCCCTAGGTGAGTATTGGGCTTACCGCGACTAACGCGTTGACTGCAAAGATTGCAGATGGCAACGCTATTGTCAGCAGCGGACACGTTAAAAAAAGCCCACACTGCGGAGCCATGTGCCGGTGTCCTGGGAGCGCCAGATGTGACCGTACATGGTCGATGACTCGCTCCTGATACATTTGCAGTCTGCTTTGTCCCTGCTGTGCAATGTAAGTCATTGCTGCTTCTCCTCCCTATCTGCTGGTCCATATCTCCCTCTGAACTCCCCTCCTCTTCCTCTCTTGTGGGCACCCACGTGACATCACTAGACACGTCATCATCAACGTCACCTTCCCCACCGCTATAAGTAGAGATCTCGGAGTAGGCAGCAACACCGGGGACCAACCTCCTCCTTGGGCTGATCTGGGTACTGGCGTCAGACTGCTGAGTAGCGCTTGTTGCTACCTCCTCTTCCTGATCCAATACCAAGAGTGGCTGCGCATCAGAAATGTCCTCTTGATATGGATCGGAAAATAATTCCAGTGACTCAAGCGGAAGGTATGTGGTGGTGGTGGTGGTGGTCGTGTTGTTGGTGGTAGTGTCTTTGGGGGTGCACATAGCAGAGAGTGAAGAAGAGGGTGCAGATCGAGAGGATGAGGAGGGTGCAGAAGAGTAAGGCTGAGCGAGCCACTCAACCAAGTCTGGTGCATCCTTTAAAGTAATTGAACGCACCTTCTGCAACTTCCCACTTTGGCTCAAGCCTGTTGCTCCTGCCCTACCCCTACCACCCCTGCGGAAGGGCCTGCCTCTTCCTCTGCCTGTCATTTTTTAAATGACCCTGTGACAAAACTCTTAGTCCCTATACCGATGAAGGACTGCTGCAGTATAGGGCAGCGGTCAGCAGTGGTGCACGTCAACCCTATCTATTGTGGACCGATAGCGGTCCTTACAGAACAGCAGACTGTACCGCACTCAAGCCTATGTACCGTAGCACCCTATACCAAGTTACCAGTCCTTATAAGAACTTTTGTGGAACAAGCAGGTTGTGTGTTAGTGATTAGCAGACTGTACGTCAGTCCCTATACCGCTGAAGGACTGCTGCAGTATAGGTGAGCGGTCAGCAGTGGTGCACGTCAACCCTATCTATTGTGGACCTATAGCGGTCCTTACAGAACAGCAGACTGTACCGCACTCAAGCCTATGTACCGTAGCACCCTATACCAAGTTACCAGTCCTTATAAGAACTTTTGTGGAACAAGCAGGTTGTGTGTTAGTGATTAGCAGACTGTACGTCAGTCCCTATACCGCTGAAGGACTGCTGCAGTATAGGTGAGCGGTCAGCAGTGGTGCACGTCAACCCTATCTATTGTGGACCGATAGCGGTCCTTACAGAACAGCAGACTGTACCGCACTCAAGCCTATGTACCGTAGCACCCTATACCAAGTTACCAGTCCTTATAAGAACTTTTGTGGACCAAGCAGGTTGTGTATTAGTGTTTAGCAGACTGTACGTCAGTCCCTATACCGATGAAGGACTGCTGCAGTATAGGGCAGCGGTCAGCAGTGGTGCACGTCAACCCTATCTATTGTGGACCGATAGCGGCCCTTACAGAACAGCAGACTGTACCGCACTCAAGCCTATGTACCGTAGCACCCTATACCAAGTTACCAGTCCTTATAAGAACTTTTGTGGAACAAGCAGGTTGTGTGTTAGTGATTAGCAGACTGTACGTCAGTCCCTATACCGCTGAAGGACTGCTGCAGTATAGGTGAGCGGTCAGCAGTGGTGCACGTCAACCCTATCTATTGTGGACCGATAGCGGTCCTTACAGAACAGCAGACTGTACCGCACTCAAGCCTATGTACCGTAGCACCCTATACCAAGTTACCAGTCCTTATAAGAACTTTTGTGGACCAAGCAGGTTGTGTATTAGTGTTTAGCAGACTGTACGTCAGTCCCTATACCGCTGAAGGACTGCTGCAGTATAGGGCAGCGGTCAGCAGTGGTGCACGTCAACCCTATCTATTGTGGACCGATAGCGGTCCTTACAGAACAGCAGACTGTACCGCACTCAAGCCTATGTACCGTAGCACCCTATACCAAGTTACCAGTCCTTATAAGAACTTTTGTGGAACAAGCAGGTTGTGTGTTAGTGATTAGCAGACTGTACGTCAGTCCCTATACCGCTGAAGGACTGCTGCAGTATAGGGCAGCGGTCAGCAGTGGTGCACGTCAACCCTATCTATTGTGGACCGATAGCGGTCCTTACAGAACAGCAGACTGTACCGCACTCAAGCCTATGTACCGTAGCACCCTATACCAAGTTACCAGTCCTTATAAGAACTTTTGTGGACCAAGCAGGTTGTGTGTTAGTGTTTAGCAGACTGTACGTCAGTCCCTATACCGCTGAAGGACTGCTGCAGTATAGGGCAGCGGTCAGCAGTGGTGCACGTCAACCCTATCTATTGTGGACCGATAGCGGTCCTTACAGAACAGCAGACTGTACCGCACTCAAGCCTATGTACCGTAGCACCCTATACCAAGTTACCAGTCCTTATAAGAACTTTTGTGGACCAAGCAGGTTGTGTGTTAGTGTTTAGCAGACTGTACGTCAGTCCCTATACCGCTGAAGGACTGCTGCAGTATAGGGCAGCGGTCAGCAGTGGTGCACGTCAACCCTATCTATTGTGGACCGATAGCGGTCCTTACAGAACAGCAGACTGTACCGCACTCAAGCCTATGTACCGTAGCACCCTATACCAAGTTACCAGTCCTTATAAGAACTTTTGTGGAACAAGCAGGTTGTGTGTTAGTGATTAGCAGACTGTACGTCAGTCCCTATACCGCTGAAGGACTGCTGCAGTATAGGGCAGCGGTCAGCAGTGGTGCACGTCAACCCTATCTATTGTGGACCGATAGCGGTCCTTACAGAACAGCAGACTGTACCGCACTCAAGCCTATGTACCGTAGCACCCTATACCAAGTTACCAGTCCTTATAAGAACTTTTGTGGAACAAGCAGGTTGTGTGTTAGTGATTAGCAGACTGTACGTCAGTCCCTATACCGCTGAAGGACTGCTGCAGTATAGGTGAGCGGTCAGCAGTGGTGCACGTCAACCCTATCTATTGTGGACCTATAGCGGTCCTTACAGAACAGCAGACTGTACCGCACTCAAGCCTATGTACCGTAGCACCCTATACCAAGTTACCAGTCCTTATAAGAACTTTTGTGGACCAAGCAGGTTGTGTATTAGTGTTTAGCAGACTGTACGTCAGTCCCTATACCGCTGAAGGACTGCTGCAGTATAGGGCAGCGGTCAGCAGTGGTGCACGTCAACCCTATCTATTGTGGACCGATAGCGGTCCTTACAGAACAGCAGACTGTACCGCACTCAAGCCTATGTACCGTAGCACCCTATACCAAGTTACCAGTCCTTATAAGAACTTTTGTGGAACAAGCAGGTTGTGTGTTAGTGATTAGCAGACTGTACGTCAGTCCCTATACCGCTGAAGGACTGCTGCAGTATAGGGCAGCGGTCAGCAGTGGTGCACGTCAACCCTATCTATTGTGGACCGATAGCGGTCCTTACAGAACAGCAGACTGTACCGCACTCAAGCCTATGTACCGTAGCACCCTATACCAAGTTACCAGTCCTTATAAGAACTTTTGTGGAACAAGCAGGTTGTGTGTTAGTGATTAGCAGACTGTACGTCAGTCCCTATACCGCTGAAGGACTGCTGCAGTATAGGTGAGCGGTCAGCAGTGGTGCACGTCAACCCTATCTATTGTGGACCTATAGCGGTCCTTACAGAACAGCAGACTGTACCGCACTCAAGCCTATGTACCGTAGCACCCTATACCAAGTTACCAGTCCTTATAAGAACTTTTGTGGACCAAGCAGGTTGTGTATTAGTGTTTAGCAGACTGTACGTCAGTCCCTATACCGCTGAAGGACTGCTGCAGTATAGGGCAGCGGTCAGCAGTGGTGCACGTCAACCCTATCTATTGTGGACCGATAGCGGTCCTTACAGAACAGCAGACTGTACCGCACTCAAGCCTATGTACCGTAGCACCCTATACCAAGTTACCAGTCCTTATAAGAACTTTTGTGGAACAAGCAGGTTGTGTGTTAGTGATTAGCAGACTGTACGTCAGTCCCTATACCGCTGAAGGACTGCTGCAGTATAGGGCAGCGGTCAGCAGTGGTGCACGTCAACCCTATCTATTGTGGACCGATAGCGGTCCTTACAGAACAGCAGACTGTACCGCACTCAAGCCTATGTACCGTAGCACCCTATACCAAGTTACCAGTCCTTATAAGAACTTTTGTGGAACAAGCAGGTTGTGTGTTAGTGATTAGCAGACTGTACGTCAGTCCCTATACCGCTGAAGGACTGCTGCAGTATAGGTGAGCGGTCAGCAGTGGTGCACGTCAACCCTATCTATTGTGGACCTATAGCGGTCCTTACAGAACAGCAGACTGTACCGCACTCAAGCCTATGTACCGTAGCACCCTATACCAAGTTACCAGTCCTTATAAGAACTTTTGTGGACCAAGCAGGTTGTGTATTAGTGTTTAGCAGACTGTACGTCAGTCCCTATACCGCTGAAGGACTGCTGCAGTATAGGGCAGCGGTCAGCAGTGGTGCACGTCAACCCTATCTATTGTGGACCGATAGCGGTCCTTACAGAACAGCAGACTGTACCGCACTCAAGCCTATGTACCGTAGCACCCTATACCAAGTTACCAGTCCTTATAAGAACTTTTGTGGAACAAGCAGGTTGTGTGTTAGTGATTAGCAGACTGTACGTCAGTCCCTATACCGCTGAAGGACTGCTGCAGTATAGGGCAGCGGTCAGCAGTGGTGCACGTCAACCCTATCTATTGTGGACCGATAGCGGTCCTTACAGAACAGCAGACTGTACCGCACTCAAGCCTATGTACCGTAGCACCCTATACCAAGTTACCAGTCCTTATAAGAACTTTTGTGGACCAAGCAGGTTGTGTATTAGTGTTTAGCAGACTGTACGTCAGTCCCTATACCGCTGAAGGACTGCTGCAGTATAGGGCAGCGGTCAGCAGTGGTGCACGTCAACCCTATCTATTGTGGACCGATAGCGGTCCTTACAGAACAGCAGACTGTACCGCACTCAAGCCTATGTACCGTAGCACCCTATACCAAGTTACCAGTCCTTATAAGAACTTTTGTGGAACAAGCAGGTTGTGTGTTAGTGATTAGCAGACTGTACGTCAGTCCCTATACCGCTGAAGGACTGCTGCAGTATAGGTGAGCGGTCAGCAGTGGTGCACGTCAACCCTATCTATTGTGGACCGATAGCGGTCCTTACAGAACAGCAGACTGTACCGCACTCAAGCCTATGTACCGTAGCACCCTATACCAAGTTACCAGTCCTTATAAGAACTTTTGTGGAACAAGTGAGTTGTGAATGTTTAGCAGACTGCAGCAGAAGGGCAGCAGTCAAGTATAATATCCTTTCTATATTTGGAAGAAAGAATATTATACATGTACAAGCCTATTACTGTACCACTGATACCAGTCCTGAAAAGAACCTTTGTGGAACTAATAATAACAGCAAGTCTTTAAAATTACCCTCACTGCCTGACAACACTGCTTCCTTCCTGTCCCTATACAAATTGGCAAAAAAAGAGAACGATTAGTGGTTACTGGAACAGCTCTTTTGTGGACCTTGATAGTAACAGCTAATGATGATGATGATGATGATGATGATGAAAGACTAATCTGGCTGTCCCTGTAGCATACACCGTCCTTTCCCTTTCTCTAAACTAACAAAAGACACTCAGGCTGCTGCAAGAATCAGCAGCACAGCAAACCTATCAACACCTAACACCTATACCAGTCCTGAAAAGAACTTTTGTGTACCAAATAGCTAGTGGTTTATCTCTCCCTACTCCACACAGGAACCTGTCCCTATCGTAACAGAAGAAAGAATGTAAAATGGCCACCGGATCGGGTGTATTTATAGGTTAGGGGGAATGTACAAGTGTCCATGTGCTGTCATGTCTCAATTGGCTGTCCTGTATCACATGATAAACGTGTCACCAAAGGTTAAAGTTCTTGCATACATTAAACACGTAAGTCCGCCGCGGCGAACGACGGAAAAAGGCGTTCGAACGTGCGGACCGCGAATGTCGGAAATTCGCCGCGAAACGACCGCCGGGCGAACCGTTCGGCCATCACTATTCCCTAACCATGAGAGAGGTTTATGTCTCAAGTAGTTGAGTTGTTCTTTAACCTTATTCAACATAGGGATATAATTAGCTGTGTATAAAGTTGCCAATGATGCTGTCAGTTTTATTCCTAAGTATCCAAGTTCCTTTTTACGCCATACAAAGAGGAATTTCGGTTGAATTGCCTTCTGTTCCTCCTTTGGAGTGGTTATGTTTAATATCTCTGACTTTGATATATTGATTTGAAAATTTGTTAATTTCCCGTATCTGCCCAGTTCCTTTAGTACATTTGGTATTGTTATCCTGGGGTTGGAGATATAAAATAGCACATCAACTGCGTATGCAGCTACCTTATACTCCCTATCCCGTGTAGTGGCCATAACCCTTTGCAGGGCAGCCTTAACTTTTTGGGCTTACTGGTTACCTCCGTTTGGCTTGTTCTTCCACGTCTAGCGGTTCACAGGGTTGATACCCAACAACTTTTGATGCTGACACCAATAAAGTCCTTTTGAAAGGTTTTTATTTGCAGGGGTAACATCCAACAAAACAGTCTTGTATGGGAACAGAGGGCAAGGGTGAAGAAACTCAGGCGCCTTGAACTGCAGATATAACAAAGTCTCTAGTACCACCCAGAGAGTAGCCACTTGCAGCTGGGCACTTCAAAGCTGAACAAACCTCTAGCCAGAGATTATGGCAATCAGCACTTTGTCTCAGAACTTGTGAAATCTTTGGCCTTAAACAAGTTGTAAAGGAAAGTGAACAGGAACCTTTTTCCTCAATACCTGGAACTTTCTCTGTCTCTTTGGTAGTACTGGAAAAAGCGTGAATTCGCCAGTGTCCTTCACAACTCAGCAACCAAGCACTTCTCAGGATGCCAGCTTGTTGGCCCTCCTCCGAAGAGTCCTCCCCTGGTCACCTACACGAGCTGCAGTGCCCCTCCAAGCCGAGAGCACACCCGGGCGCCTTGAATCCTCCCTCAGTTACTGCGCCTCGGACCAGCCAGTTCCGAGACTCAGGAACAGATGGATCCTTACCCCCAGACCAGGCGGGTCTATTGGGGTTAGTCACCTGAACCATGTTCCATAGCGACGAACGCTCCCATGACCAGGACCCCTCGCAAGGCTACCTTGGTCTAGAAACAGGAACAGACCACTCGGGCCTCACGAACAAACCACACGTAACACGTGACTTCAACATCCTAAGTACCCCTCCCCAGACTCCTCAGCGGGCCTGGCACACCTATTAATTGGCTCCCAGGAAGTTGATACCCAAAACATCCAACCAGGCCTGCTTCTGGCCTGTCATGTGCACCTCACTGTACACATGACCAAGCAGAACTGTAACACAGCCCAGCCAAACTTTGGTTAACTTTGATGTCAAAGTTAACCTACATAATTAACCCTCAGAACCCCATTACCGTTCTGAGGCAAAAACTAAATTTACAATCGAATGACACTTTGTCCAAAATTTCATCCACAACACATCCCCCCAGTTATTTAGACGATGTCCCCATCGTCTAGGCAACAACCAGGGCAAAAATCCTATCCTAAAAAAACTATGCAGTGCCTGAGTTTTTTTTTTCTTTGGGTGTTGGAGAAAGGAAGGAAAGGAAATCATATTCAAACATCAACGTTTTTCACAATAACACATTCAATGCTGTACATATACCACCCAGCTAATTGACAAAACCCACCCACCGCCGATGAGCTTGACAGTCGATCTCGATGCATCCTGAAAGAAAACACAATTCAAAAAGACAACACTGTACACTATACATTTTGCCTTGAAGGGTGAAATTCCATTGTTAATACAATGGAACGTCCTCCTTCATAGACACATGAAATTTCTCGCTAACATTTTCTAACGACTTGTGAGAGAAGAAGTTCTTGCCTATTACTGTTCCTTTCCTGCCGACTCACGCCACCTGGTGGTCAGAGCCGCTGTAACTACAAGTCTATCAATAAACAGAGCACGGTGGGCTAAAAAGCCTGTAGAACTTGATGTGCATGTTCCTGTAGTAACCACCTGCCTAATTACCCCCAGTCCTTGTAACTTGCAGAAAACACTGGAAAAACTGAAGACACAAAGAAATTCTTTTTCTTTTCTGCAAAATTTTTCAAAGACTTGACTCTAGGAACAGTTCACCAATAAAACCTTGGATCAGGCAAAGTTAGATCTTTTCCCTGTGCATCAATGATGGTGATGAAATATATGGCACTCTCTTTATCGAGCCTGCATATCACAACTTTGTCACTATAGGTGTGCTGACCATAGCTCCAATGCAACAAACAGCCCTGAAATCCGTTCAACATTTTCCATGTGAAAGATGTCTTCCGCAGTGACTTTGAGATCCTTGAGTGGTCCCGAACATCCTCTGTATGTCACTTCTTTCACAATGTCCATGACTTCCCCGAAGAACACAAGAGAGGTCAAGTCCATACTCTGTTGCCACCCGTCTATAAAAGTCTCAGGGGCCTGATGACCTCGTCATTCTCGGGCAGTGTCCATGCACCAGCAACAGTTTAGTTCAACTAAAAAGCTTTAAAAGTTTAAAACCTTTTACTCATGGCAACTTCGGCTCGAAGTACCAGTCATCTCCCTCGTCAGAGCTGGTCTCAACCGGCGAGTCAGGCGAGGAATCTCCTGCAGGTAAGTAGTTTCCCATAGCAGCACTTGCAGTTCCCCGAGGCTTGCACTTGAAAACTTTCCCCCAGATATCTGGCCTAGGGGTACAGGAGGCAGGCCTGCCTCTGCGGTGGCGGGATTTGCTGCTTTGCTCCTCTGCTTGGGCGACCGATGCTGCGGCGGTGACCTTCTTGCGTGGGGTTACGTCCTCAACCTCTGTGAGGGTCTCCGAAGCTTCAGAAGGAGTAGGATCCCTCTTGGCAGTCTGGGCCCCAAAAGACGACACTGAGGCATACCCAACAGACTCCTCCGTGGAAATGCCCATGACCCAATTGTATCGGAAGGCCCGGGTTGCACGGTAAGCTGCTCGACCCTGAACACATAATCGCCACACTTCAGACATCTCGAGAACGGCCAAGGGTTTGTGACCAACCCATCACACTTCCTGCACAACATCCCGAGGGCCTCAACTTCCCCGATGTTGCACAGGACAAACGGCCCCTGCGGCAGCAACCGAATGCCTGTATCTGTGATCACTGTACCAGGCATTTGCACGTTCACTGGACCCCTCACTGTAGGCATCCTGGGTCCAGGTGCTGGCTGCATGTGCGACATAGAATAGATCAGCCTAGCCTCCTCCCACTGGGTGATGGCTCCTGTGTAATTTCGCTGGCTTTCGGTACAGGCTCCTCCCATGCTTACGCACCTCAGTGAAAGTCTCTCCAAAATGGTGCTAATCTTTATGGCGCAGTTCAAAAAAACATTCTTCACCCTCTGTTTCATGGCCCTGCGAGGTAACTGAGAATCCCGGACTGCGAGCCCCCACGTGTAGCGGCCATAACCCTTTGCAGGGCGGCCTTAACTTTTTGGGCTTACCGGTTACCTCCACTTGGCTTGTTCTTCCATGTCTAGGGTTTCTCAGGGTTGATACCCAACAAATTTGGACGCTGACACCAATAAAGTCCTTTTGAAAGGTTTTTATTTGCAGGGGTAACATCCAACAATACAGTCTCATATGGGAACAGAGGGCAAGGATGAAAAAACTCAGGCTCCTTGAACTGCAGATATAAAAAGTCTCTAGTACCACCCAGAGAGTAGCCACTCGCAGCTGGGCACTTCAAAGCTGAACAAACCTCTAGCTAGAGATTATGGCAATCAGCACTTTGTCTCAGAACTTGTGAAATCTTTGGCCTTGAACAAGTTGTAACTGAAAGTGAACAGGAACCTTTTTCCTCAGTACCTGGAACATTCTCTGTCTCCTTGG
The DNA here is from genome assembly GCF_037356315.1 of Lithobates pipiens. Taxonomy (NCBI): domain Eukaryota; kingdom Metazoa; phylum Chordata; class Amphibia; order Anura; family Ranidae; genus Lithobates; species Lithobates pipiens. The sequence continues at coordinate 72,355,576 of NW_027507790.1, forward strand.
TAGTACTGGAAAAAACGTGAATTCGTCAGTGTCCTTCACAACTCAGTAACCAGGCACTTCTCAGGAAGCCAGCTTGTTGGCCCTCCTCCGAAGAGTCCTCCCCCGGTCGCCTACATGAGCTGCGGTGCCCCTCCAAGCCGAGAGCACACCCGGACACCTCGAAAACCAGCCAGTTCCGAGACTCGGGAACAGACGGATCCTTACCCCAGACCAGGCGGGTCTATTGGGGTTAGTCACCCAAAGCATGTTGCGGAGCAACGAACGTTCCTGTGACCGGGACCCCTCACGGGGATACCCCGCTCTAGAAACAGGAACAGACCACTCGGGCCTCACGAACAAACCACACGTAACATGTGACCTCAACATCTTAAATACCCCTCACCAGACTACTCAGCAGGGCCCTGCACACCCACTGATTGGCTCAGAGAAAGTTGATACCCAAAACGTCCAACCAGGCCTGGTTCTGGCCTTTCATGTGCACCTCACTGTACACATGACCAGGCAGAACTCTAACACAGCCCAGTCAAACTGATGTCAAAGTTAACCTACATAATTAACCCTCAGAACCCCATTACCGTTCTGAGGCAAAAACTAAATTTACAATCGAATGACACTTTGTCCAAAATGTCATCCGCTACATCCCTGATATCTGCATTTTTTCAAAATCACAGCTAGCAGGGGTTCCATTGCAATAAGATTGGTGAGAGGGGACATCCCTGCCTTGTACCAATAAACAGTTCCGGGGGGGGGGGGGGGGACTTCAGTTTATTTTAATTTTAACTATTGGATGATAAGAAAATGCAGATATCCATTGCATCATCCTTTCCCCAATACCTAGGTGACTTAGGGTTCCTAACATGAAGCCCCAGTCTGTCAAAAGCCTTTTCGGCATCTACCTGCAGTAGTATGACCGGGGCTCCACTTACCTCATGTATGAGAAACAGGGACTTGAGACAGTTGTCACAAACCCCACCTGGTCGCTATAAATCCATCTTGGCAGTAATGGTTTTAGTCTTCCTGCAATTATATTTGTGAAAACCTTTATGTCCGTATTTAACACAGTAATATTGGTCTATAGCTCTCAGGTGCCACTGGATCCTTACCCTTCTTCAAAATAAATGTTATATAGGCCAGCAGTGACTTTTCCTGTAAGTTTTCCCCCTCTGCCAATGCATTCAGGTAATCGCATAATGTGGGGTTCAATCATTTTTGGAACCTTTTATTGTACAAAAATAGAGTACCAGTCGGGGCCCGGACTCTTTCCCGGGGCCATATTTTTTATAGATTTTAATACGTCCTCCTGCGTAATTGGGACCTCTAGTTACTTCAACTCCTCTTTAGGCAATATTGGAAGGTCTAGGCCCCACAAGTACTCTTGAATTTCTTCCCTACTCCCCCTATTTTCTTCTTTTTGTCTCACATTATACAGCCGACTATAATATAAATGAAAAGCCTTCGCTATTTCAGGGGATGAGTTCATTATTTCTCCTTTGTCATTTTTTAATTTAGGTATGAAAGATTCTTTTTGTCCCCTATTGCCCTCGCTAACGATTTCCCAGGTTTGTTGCCCCACTGATATATCTCTTTATCAACTATATGGAAGGCTAGTTATTCCCCTGCTCTACTAATGCTGCCAGTTCTTCTTTTTTTTCTGTTAACTCCTCTGGAATGCCCTTGGGTCTCGCCTGTTGTTCTAACTCATGTATCTCTCTGAGAAGGGTATTAATCTTCTTTCAATTTTCTTTTTTTTTTCTGTTCTCCAATACTTATTAATATATCCATTATATAAGCTTTGTGTGATTCTCACATAGTAACCCTTGAGATTTCCGGTGTATCGTTAATGGATAAAAAATCTTCCAACTCCTGCTTTATTGTCCTATTTACCTCAGAGTCCTGGATCAAAGAGTTGTTAAGTTTCCACAACCTCCCTGTAGGGGGGCCTGCTATAACTTCTAATTAAGCCACTACTGAGGCATGATCAGATAGAGCAGGGATATGCAATTAGTGGACCTCCAGCTGTTGCAAAACTACAAGTCCCATCATGCTTGTGCCTCTGGGTCTCATGCTTGTAGCTGTCAGAGTCTTGCTATGCCTACTGGGAGTTGTAGTTCTACCAGAGCTGGAGGTCCACTAATTGCATATCCCTGAGATAGAGTGATGGTTTTAATGTCAGCATTTTTAAGAGAGGGCAGCAGTTGATGTTCTATTAATACATAATCAATTCTTGAGAATGACCCATGCACTGAAGAATAAAATGTATAGTCCCGAGCTTCTGGGTGTCTAATCCCCCTAACATCCACTAGTTGGTGCTCTGAAAATAACCTCTTTATCCCCCATGGTGTCTAGCCATGGATCTATACACATATTAAAATCTGTAATTATCAGTTTCTCTTCTTTGAATTCCATCAGTTTTTCAGAATTTTTCTCAGAAACCTATCTGCTTCTCTGTTTGGGGAGTAAATATTTGCCAAAGTACATTCCATTTTGAATAATTTCCCCTTTATAAAGAGGAATCTTCCCTCCGGGTCTGCTAGCAGCTCCCCTACCACAAACACTGTAATTTTATCAAATCCTATAGCCACCCCTCATGAGCGACTTGATGTTGAGTCCCCATAGAACCACGCAGGGAAAAGCACAGAGGACAGCCTACTCCCTGAAGCATGTGTAATATGTGCTTCCTGAAGACAAGCCGCATTCGCTCCATAATAGTATAACTATTTATTCACCTTATACTTTTTACCAGGGGTGTTTAGGCCTCTTACATTATATGTTACTAAGTTTAATGTAGCCATAATTCCTTGTAGGGAACGGCTGTCAGACCTCTCTCTCCCCCTCCCCGCATAGAGATTCTAAGGGCACAGGAGGAAAAGAGAAAGAGAAAAAAATAAAATAAAACGGAAGCCCCAATTCAATCCCCCCTCCTCCCTACCACTCCAACACCCCCCCTCCCTTGAGGTCCTCCACCCTGCAGGAGCCTGAGCAATGGAACCTAATTATTACATCTTTTGGATTATCAACCCCCCTGGATTTGATACCTTGTGATCCTGTGAACTCTTTCGATTTTCAATATTTCTTCTGTTTCTTTCCCCAGCATAGGGTTAAACAGTTCCTGCATCACCTTTGCTAATTCATCAGGTTTATACTACTCTGGTAGTCCTCTTATGCATACATTTTTATGTCAGCCTCGATTTTCTTGATCCTCCATTTTATATAGGAGAGATCTATTTACTTTCTGAAGGGACTTCATCTGTTCGTTCATTTCCTCCAACCTTTGGTCATATATATACAGTCTTTCCTCCATTTCTTCTACTTGACCAAGAACCTGCCCAATGTCTGATCTAACTGCCGCAATGTCTGTTTTCAGCAATACTTCAACCTTAGCCAACATCTCTGCCAGCATCTCTTTAATTTGAGGTATGCCAGCCTCCCTGCCTTATTTCATAGACACCCTCCACATCATGAAGGCAGTTTTAATAGGCGCAATGGAAGTGGGAGAGATGAATCTGTTATTCCCATGCAAGAAATTAAAATGAAAGTACTGTATATCGTTTCAGAGACAAGGCACACTGCATATCATCAGAGGTAGACACAAGGCAGGTTTTATCATGAAATACAATTTAAAGTAAAAAATTTTTTTATGAGACAAAGGGCAGAAATATCATGCAGACTTCACAATCAGCACTGACGCAGTTAGCATGGGATGCATTTTGCAAGGGACACACATTATGCAACTTTTCATCAAAAATAATTACAATCTAATTTATATACTGTATGTCACAGAAAAGGGGAAAAAAATATTTCACAGACTACATAGGCAGCATTTCAGCAGTTGAGTAAGCCACATTTTTATTTGGCACAATGAATGCAGCCCTTCCTTTCAAATATATACAATAACATATTTTTTTCACACTTTAAAAGGGAAGGAATATTGTAAACACTGCATAGGTATTATTTATGATAGGCTTTATTGGTTAAACTGTATCCCTATTTAGCTCTTCTAATTTAAACAGAATTAATATGCTACTATCAGCAGTATTTATACAATTTCTTGTATGGCTCAATACCCAAATCAATTCCCTATTTAGCTTTGGAGGTGAAAACAAAAACTGGACTTTCTTTTTTTCCGATTAAAATAGATTTATTAGGCCACACTCAACATATGTAGCATTTCCACAATTTCATGAAGGCTTATTTGTCTAAACACACTCTCCAAATAGCTTTGTAGGACCATAAGAAATATAAAGTTTATGTCTTCTTGATTAAAACGGAAGTGTTATGCTACACACAATATACAGTATGTAACATTTCTACAATTTCCTTTAGTCCACGCTACCTAAACCACATCGCTATTAAGTTTGGAGGAACAAAATACATTTTATATTTTGAGGTTGCAATAGAAGTAATGTTACACAAAGCATTTGTTTTATTTCTACACTCTCTTGCAGACAACATTGGCTTAACTACATTCCTGTTTATCTGTGGATGAAAACTACAAAAAAAGTGTTTACTTTTTGCTGTTAAATCAAAAGAATAGTCTACATACTGCATAGACAGTATTTCTAAAATCTCTGTGTCTGGGGACAGGCAGATCATTTTTTTCTGTCACAAAACCACTCACTGCGTTAATTGTTTGTTCAGGTCATTGGTTCACCCTGGACACCTAAATGTCAGGGAGATCATCCATTCTAATGCCTCGTACACACGATTACACATTCCGACAACAAAATCCATGGATTTTTTCCTGACGGATGTTGGCCCAAACTTGTCTTACATACACATAGTCACACAAAATTCAGAATGTCAAGAACGCGGTGACATACAAAAATGATGACGAGCCAAGAAAAATGAAGTTCAATAGCCAGTGTGGCTCTTCTACTTGATTCAGAGCATGCGTGGAACTTTGTGTGTTGGAATTGTGTACACACGATCCGAATTTACAAGAACGGATTTTGTTGTCCAGATTTCAAATTTTGTTTGTCGGAAATTCCAATGGAAAATGTCCGATGGGGCCTACACGCGGTCGCAATTTCCGACAACAAGCTCCCATCAAACATTTCCCGTCGGAAAATCCGACCGTATGTACGCGGCATAAGGGTGTCCACATCCACCATTGATCCTATATAATCAAAGATCCTATAGTTTAGGCACTGCTTGTATCTACTGCCAATAGCCAGGCCTGTGCAATTCATATTAAAGAATGACTTTAAAGCCTCATTTAGGTAGCCACCACCCTTGCTGCCCCTCCTTTCACCAATTAGATGATGCAAGCTACTTTGGCTTCACATGAGAATCCTACCACTCTCTGGAAAAGAACATTAAGAGGTTCCTCTGCCATACCTGTTCCTGAGTGTGCATCTTTGCTCCCTATGTGATGACAGGATGAAACTTGCAATTTTTCCCCTATAACTTTGATGAAAAACATTAGGCAACCAGTAATGCTCCCTCTCCTTGAAGGCCCAAATCCTGAGGTACCTGTGCTGGCACTGCTGCATGAATGCTCCTATCTACCACAAATTTCCAATGGCAGAGGAACCCAAGTCATCGATCATCTAACACAATGAAGGTAGGCAACCTTCGAGAGATGGATATCTACTTGAACAACACTGATGGAGTCAAAGATCACCGGGCATAAATAATATAAGTATTACAAGAGAGTGCAGGGTTTAGGAGTGCGTTATGCAGAGAATCCAGGGTTCTCAGTGCATTACACTCAGAATGCCATGTAAGGAGTGCATTATGCTCAGAATGCAGAACTCACGATTGTTCTGTGCTCAGAATGCAGGGGTTCAGGAGTACGCTGCACTCAGAATGCAGAGTTCAGAAATGTGTTCTGCTTAGAATGCAGGGTTCAAGAGTGCGTTGTGCTCAGAATGCAGGGCTCAGGAGTGCTCTGTGCCCAGAGTGTAGGGTTCAGGATTGCATTATGCTCAGAATGCAAGGTTAAGGAGTGCGTTGTACTCAGAATGCCCGGTTTTAGAGTGTGTTTTACTCAGAATGCTGGGATGAGGAGTGTGTTGCGTTCAGAATGTAGGGTTCAGGAGTGCATTGCGCTCAGAATGCCTGGTTCAGGAGTGTGTTGCACTCAGAATGCAGGTTTCAAGAGTGTGTTGGCTCAGAATGCAGGGTTCATGAGTGTGTTGCACTCAGAATGCAGGGTTCAGGAGTGTGTTGTGCTCAGAATGTAGGATTCTGGAATAGGGGGTGATGTAAAGGGTCCCATAACAGTGTCCTCTGCCCCTTTTTACATCATCCCCTACACACACAGTGGTGTCCTCTGCCTCTGCCCCCTTCCCTTTCCCCTATAGCAGTAACATTTGCTTCCCCTTCCCTCTCACAGCAGTGCCCTACCGGTGTACACAGCAGAGACTGAAAGGCAGCACAGTTCTGGGCAGAGGATGAGAGCTGGCAGATTGACTTTTCATGTTAGCAAGCTGGTAATTAGTTGCTTAGGACCACTCTGTGTCTTAGCAAACAATCACCTGTGGTTTAACTTAAAAAGTTAATTTGGCCAGTTCCTCCTCCCACCTTCCATCCTGAACTATGATGCCTCCTGGTCTCCCCTGTTCACTGATGACAGTGGCGGAGGAGTCTGGGGGCTGGGTGGAGAGAGAAAAACTGGCAACTAGAATCTAATACTACCCACATACAATTCCTAATGTTTGGGAGGGATGAAACATACCCACCATCTGGAAGTGTTTGACCATACAGTATTTGCAGGGACATCCCAGGTAAAAGAAGGCAATTGCAGATTTGGTATATTCCTATGCATGAACTTAAAACATTCCAATCACTCCCATGTTTGAACCCTTGGAACCTTAAAGTAAATAGCAGCTTACACAATTTGTTGACAATAAAGTAAAAAATATATAATCAAAAAAATGCAAAGCACAAACTTGCATCTGAATGCAAACTCTTAGAACTTTGAGATACAGAACAGGTTTTGTAACAGTGAACCATTTTGACACAGGAATTGGGAAAAAACACCTTGAAAGAATATGCGGAAGCCAAGAGTGGAGAAAGTAGAAAGGACATTTATTAGAATTTATTGTTTATATGTTTACATTTGTTAACATATAGATCCAGAGAAGACTTTTCAATCTATACTTGGCTTCTTCTGCTGAAAATCACAGGTGTTCTTGCCCGCAGCAGCATCTCTGATTGTTCTAAGCTGTTCTACAGAGACACTGTTCCTCAAAGGCCAGATTCAAAACCCACAAGCTTGGCTGCCAGCCAAGCCAAACAATTTACCTACACTACAGAAGATCTATGTACAATACCTAGCACACTACACTAAGGGGTGCTACACACAGAACAGACCAAAATAATCACACGCAGCCTAGCCTAGCACCTATCTAGGAGGGTGCTATATATATATATATATATATATATATATATATATATATATATATACCTCCCAACCATCCCAGATTCTGCAGGACTGTCCAGGGATTTAAAGTAAGTCCCAAGGAGAAGATCTGGTCACAATCTCGGCTCCCTCCCTCCTCAATGCAGTCACCGTTGTTTAGGACCGCCGGCGTCCTAGCCACCGATGACATCATTTTCAGGCCTCTCAGTTTTGCCCCTGTCTTCAGCTCCTGAACCTGCCTCTCAGCAGTGCCTATGCCAGCTCTCAGCTGCTCCAATCCTGTCTGCCAGTGGCCCGATCCTGTGTGCCAGCGGCCCTGATCCCGTGTACCAGATGCCCCAATCCTGTCTGCCAGCAGCCATGATGCCGGCTCTCAGCGGCTTGTGGAAGGTAAGTGGAACTCTTTGTCACACAGAATCGCTCCACCTGCTTCTGTGTGTTTGCGCCAGGCACCCAGGGGGAACATGGCCCACATTTTATGGTGGGTGCCCTGGGTCCCGGCACCACAACTGCCCACATTGGGGATGCTGGAGGTGTCTTTTCCCACCTATCAGGGCTTTCCCCATCTGTGGCATGAAGCTGGTGAAGTGCTGTGAAACTCCTCCTCAGGAGCCATGCTACAGTCCTGACACTGAGATGCCAACGGGACTGTGCTTAAAAAAAAAAAAAAGCACCTACCATTCTGCATTTCTAAGAGAGCAGGGGGAGGGTCATTTGTAAGAGAGGAGGGTGGAGTTGGTGAGAGAGCTGGGGGACATTGTTAAGAGAGGAGGGGGGAATTTGTGAGAGAGCTGGGGGGGGTTGCTGAGAACACTAGGGTGGGGGCATTGGTGAGAGATCTGGGGGGCATTAGTAAGAGAGGATGGGGAGCATTGGTGAGAGAGCTGGGGAGGTTGCTGAGAACACTAGGGTGGAGGCATTGATGAGAGAGCTGGGTGGGGGGGGCATTTGTGATAGATGAGAGAGCTGGGTTTTGTTTAACTACACCACTTAAGCCCCTTCCACCATTAAAACTTTGCCCGCATTCTGAAGTTCAAAAGTTAGGAGGTATATATATATATATATATATATATATATATATATATATATATACAGTATCTCGCAAAGGTGAGTACACCCATCACATTTTTGTAAATATTTTATACTATCTTTTCACGTGACAACACAGAAGAAATTACACTTTACTACAATGTAAAGCAGTGTGTGTACAGCTTGTATAACAGTGTAAATGTGCTGTTGTAAAAAGGGGGAATGGTGTTGCGCTCCTAACAAAATTTTGTATATATTTTTCTTATAATAGATTATTAAAATATTTGACTATACTTCAAACTAGCAAACGTCCATCGGCGTCATCAATAAAGTGCAAAAGTGCAGATGGAGTAATATCCTGAATTGAATAGCATATATGTTAAAAAAGAATATAAAACATATATCAAACATGTGCGATGCTGCATAAAAAATAAAATATAAAGTGTCACTGCAAGTGATTCTAAAACTGTGCAACATATACAAAAAGTGAATGGTTCATAAAGGTGACTTATTTTAACATAGAAAAAATTAAGATTATGTAAATATAAATGAAAAACGAATAAATAAATAAATAAAATGCTTTTAACAGACTGAGTGTAACAAGTCTTAGTGCAATATTGGATGTTATTCCTTGGTCCAAAGTGCAGGTGTGCAAGTGGTTCGCAGGAACACTGTGTGCTACTATCTTGACATTTGGTGATACTGTGCCTTTAAGTGCAAAAAAAGGTTAAATCTTCAGTGTCACTGACACCCGTGGTTAAAATGAATGATTACCTTACTGCTGTAAGGTAAACAGCATGTAGCGAGATATTATAAGGGGAAGGGGTCCCTTCGGATCGATCCTTTCCTAGGCGTTCGTACACTATATGGAGTGAAGCCAGGGGGGGGGGGGGGAGGAGGGATGGTCCTTTCTTGGTGTAGTATTTTGAAAAGGGTATACAGTTTTATTTAGATATAGTCATAAAAACTCACATTTTCTTATGCAAGCAGAGCGGTGTAAAAACGAGCACCGAGCTCGTGTCTGGGCGTCTATTCCGGTGTCTGATTTGCCTCTGGTCTCCTACGCGTTACGTCACAACACACGTGACTTCAACTGGGATGAGGCTTATGGGCAATGTAGTGCATTTTCTTGTGGATCATGTATAAACCAATGGAGCGGCCATATTCCTGTAGACCATATGCAAACCAATGTAACAACCATTTCTTTGTGGTTCACATTATGGGCTACAATCGCGGCCATTTTCTTGTGTATTTCTCGTTCATGCAAGTATGTTGCAATGCCAGGGAAGAAAACTTCCGGTCTGAATGTCTAACAATACTTTCGGTGTCAGCAGAGTATGTTACGCTGTCAGTGGAGAAACACACATAGCCGCAATAATAATTTATAATGAATGGGTTATGTTAGACTATGTAGCCAGATGATGTTATTTCCAAGCGCGGCATTTTAATAATATTCTCAGGGGGGTGACAGAGACTGCAATAATCTACAAATTTATTTATTAAAAAAATATTTAAAAAATTATAAAAATATATATAGTAAAGTAAATTTATATTATTATCATAATTCGAGTCAACGTTCATATTTGTGTTTGTATAGATATGTTTACACTTATATGTATATACATAAAAATACAGATATACATACACATAGAGATACCCAAACTCAGGGGTTCCAAATATATAAATATTAGAGAGGTTAGAAAAAATTATTACAAATATTTTAAAAAATTATTTTAAAACATTAGGAATATTAAATATTTAAAAAAAATATTAAAAATTCATTTATTAATTTAGAAAAAATATTAAATAAATAGATACAGACTCCGGAAGAGACGTTCAGGCAGGGGGGCATGAACAATCAATAAAAACAAATAATCATAATAAATATTAATATCGAGAACATTTAGAGAATTACTTAAAAATCGTTAATAAAACAGTTGAGGTCAAATTCTAAATTTAACCCATCAACTCATTTATCAAGAGTAAAAATCCATTTTGATTCCATCTGGCTGAGGGTCCTAACCTTGTGTCCCCCTCGCCAATGTTTTTTGTACGGCTCAATACCCCAGAATTTCATGTGTGTGGGGTCCTTCCTATGATGTGTTGTGAAGTGTTTAGAAACACTGTGCTTATCAAAGCCTTTTATAATATTTTGTATGTGTTCCTTAATCCTAATTCTGAGAGTTCTTTTCGTGCGACCGATATATTGTAAGCCGCAGCTACATTCCAGTGCATAGACTGCACCTTCTGTGTTGCAGCAGATAAAGTCGCTGATCTCGTATGAATTTCCAGTGCTAGTAGATGTGAACTCAAATATTTTTTGTGCTGGCTTCTTTGTTTTCTCACAAGCAAAACAACGTTTGCATGGCCCATCACAGGCCTATAGCCGTTCATATACCATATACCTACCCATAATTACTATGCCCCATTACGGGACTATCCAGAAGAAGAAAGAGACGATAGATACTTCCAGACCTACTACCCAGAACCTGAAGACAATAGGTTTTTTTTAGGCAGAGGAGCAGAACACTATCCACCGAGACGGATGGAAGAACAGAGGGAAATAAGAAGGAGCCCAAGACAGACGGAAGAACCCAGAGAAATAAGAAGAAGTCCAGGAAGAAAAGAGGCAGAAGAGGAGGAAAGAGAGAACAAGAGAAAAAGAGAATAAAAGGAGAAGGAATTTTTAACCTAAGTGGAATACCACTAACAACAGAAGAAATTGGTGTACTTGACAAAGGCCTGAAATATGCCCCTATTAGGAATCTGGATATATTCCAGACCTATATAGGTATTCAAAAATATGTTAGAAACCTTAATATCAAAAAATATATTGCAAGTAACCCAATCAAGACTCGGACCAATATGACCGAACAAGGAATAATACATAGCATACTGAGGAACAAATCTGTTTTTTAACCCCCAGATTAGTAACAATAAATTTATAGATGTTTTTAAGAAAACCATAGTTGAAGATCTAAAATCACAAAAAATTAAGAAGCAAGAAGAACCAAAATTCATGAGATGCGGCATCAAAAAACTGAGTAAAAGAAAGGATATTGTAATACGCCACGCTGACAAGGGTGGAGGGATCGTTATTTTATCCAAAAAACAATACAACGATGGAATGGAAAACCTTCTCAACGATACAGATACCTACCTTAAACTTTTAAGTAATCCGGTTTTTAAATGTAGAAAATAACTCAAACTAGTTGTACATCTTGGCCTAAAGAAAAATATATTAAACAAGAAAGAAGCCCAATATCTTATCCCAGAGGCATGCCGCACCCCTGTGATCTACTCTCTTCCAAAAATCCACAAAAATAAAGAGAATCCTCCATATAGACCGATTGTTAATGGAATAGACTCTCTCACCGCAAGAATGGGTGCTTATATTGATAATTTTTTGCAACCTACAGTTAAAAGGACTAAGGCATACCTAGGGGACACGAAACAGATACTACAAATCCTAGAGGATCTACCTAATCATGAAGGACCATGGACCTTAGCAACGGCCGATGTGTCCTCACTAGTGATGGCCGAACGGTTCGCCCGGCGGTCGTTTCGCGGCGAATTTCCGACATTCGCGGTCCGCACGTTCGAACGCCTTTTTCCGTCGTTCGCCGCGGCGGACTTACGTGTTTAATGTATACAAGAACTTTAACCTTTGGTGACACGTTTATCATGTGATACAGGACAGCCAATTGAGACATGACAGCACATGGACACTTGTACATTCCCCCTAACCTATAAATACACCCGATCCGGTGGCCATTTTACATTCTTTCTTCTGTTAAGATAGGGACAGGTTCCTGTGTGGAGTAGGGAGAGATAAACCACTAGCTATTTGGTACACAAAAGTTCTTTTCAGGACTGGTATAGGTGTTAGGTGTTGATAGGTTTGCTGTGCTGCTGATTCTTGCAGCAGCCTGAGTGTCTTTTGTTAGTTTAGAGAAAGGGAAAGGACGGTGTATGCTACAGGGACAGCCAGATTAGTCTTTCATCATCATCATCATCATCATCATCATTAGCTGTTACTATCAAGGTCCACAAAAGAGCTGTTCCAGTAACCACTAATCGTTCTCTTTTTTTGCCAATTTGTATAGGGACAGGAAGGAAGCAGTGTTGTCAGGCAGTGAGGGTAATTTTAAAGACTTGCTGTTATTATTAGTTCCACAAAGGTTCTTTTCAGGACTGGTATCAGTGGTACAGTAATAGGCTTGTACATGTATAATATTCTTTCTTCCAAATATAGAAAGGATATTATACTTGACTGCTGCCCTTCTGCTGCAGTCTGCTAAACATTCACAACTCACTTGTTCCACAAAAGTTCTTATAAGGACTGGTAACTTGGTATAGGGTGCTACGGTACATAGGCTTGAGTGCGGTACAGTCTGCTGTTCTGTAAGGACCGCTATCGGTCCACAATAGATAGGGTTGACGTGCACCACTGCTGACCGCTGCCCTATACTGCAGCAGTCCTTCAGCGGTATAGGGACTGACGTACAGTCTGCTAATCACTAACACACAACCTGCTTGTTCCACAAAAGTTCTTATAAGGACTGGTAACTTGGTATAGGGTGCTACGGTACATAGGCTTGAGTGCGGTACAGTCTGCTGTTCTGTAAGGACCGCTATCGGTCCACAATAGATAGGGTTGACGTGCACCACTGCTGACCGCTGCCCTATACTGCAGCAGTCCTTCAGCGGTATAGGGACTGACGTACAGTCTGCTAATCACTAACACACAACCTGCTTGTTCCACAAAAGTTCTTATAAGGACTGGTAACTTGGTATAGGGTGCTACGGTACATAGGCTTGAGTGCGGTACAGTCTGCTGTTCTGTAAGGACCGCTATCGGTCCACAATAGATAGGGTTGACGTGCACCACTGCTGACCGCTGCCCTATACTGCAGCAGTCCTTCAGCGGTATAGGGACTGACGTACAGTCTGCTAAACACTAATACACAACCTGCTTGGTCCACAAAAGTTCTTATAAGGACTGGTAACTTGGTATAGGGTGCTACGGTACATAGGCTTGAGTGCGGTACAGTCTGCTGTTCTGTAAGGACCGCTATCGGTCCACAATAGATAGGGTTGACGTGCACCACTGCTGACCGCTCACCTATACTGCAGCAGTCCTTCAGCGGTATAGGGACTGACGTACAGTCTGCTAAACACTAATACACAACCTGCTTGGTCCACAAAAGTTCTTATAAGGACTGGTAACTTGGTATAGGGTGCTACGGTACATAGGCTTGAGTGCGGTACAGTCTGCTGTTCTGTAAGGACCGCTATCGGTCCACAATAGATAGGGTTGACGTGCACCACTGCTGACCGCTCACCTATACTGCAGCAGTCCTTCAGCGGTATAGGGACTGACGTACAGTCTGCTAAACACTAATACACAACCTGCTTGGTCCACAAAAGTTCTTATAAGGACTGGTAACTTGGTATAGGGTGCTACGGTACATAGGCTTGAGTGCGGTACAGTCTGCTGTTCTGTAAGGACCGCTATCGGTCCACAATAGATAGGGTTGACGTGCACCACTGCTGACCGCTCACCTATACTGCAGCAGTCCTTCAGCGGTATAGGGACTGACGTACAGTCTGCTAAACACTAATACACAACCTGCTTGGTCCACAAAAGTTCTTATAAGGACTGGTAACTTGGTATAGGGTGCTACGGTACATAGGCTTGAGTGCGGTACAGTCTGCTGTTCTGTAAGGACCGCTATCGGTCCACAATAGATAGGGTTGACGTGCACCACTGCTGACCGCTCACCTATACTGCAGCAGTCCTTCAGCGGTATAGGGACTGACGTACAGTCTGCTAAACACTAATACACAACCTGCTTGGTCCACAAAAGTTCTTATAAGGACTGGTAACTTGGTATAGGGTGCTACGGTACATAGGCTTGAGTGCGGTACAGTCTGCTGTTCTGTAAGGACCGCTATCGGTCCACAATAGATAGGGTTGACGTGCACCACTGCTGACCGCTGCCCTATACTGCAGCAGTCCTTCAGCGGTATAGGGACTGACGTACAGTCTGCTAATCACTAACACACAACCTGCTTGTTCCACAAAAGTTCTTATAAGGACTGGTAACTTGGTATAGGGTGCTACGGTACATAGGCTTGAGTGCGGTACAGTCTGCTGTTCTGTAAGGACCGCTATCGGTCCACAATAGATAGGGTTGACGTGCACCACTGCTGACCGCTCACCTATACTGCAGCAGTCCTTCAGCGGTATAGGGACTAAGAGTTTTGTCACAGGGTCATTTAAAAAATGACATGCAGAGGAAGAGGCAGGCCCTTCCGCAGGGGTGGTAGGGGTAGGGCAGGAGCAACAGGCTTGAGCCAAAGTGGGAAGTTGCAGAAGGTGCGTTCAATTACTTTAAAGGATGCACCAGACTTGGTTGAGTGGCTCGCTCAGCCTTACTCTTCTGCACCCTCCTCATCCTCTCGATCTGCACCCTCTTCTTCACTCTCTGCTATGTGCACCCCCAAAGACACTACCACCAACAACACGACCACCACCACCACCACCACATACCTTCCGCTTGAGTCACTGGAATTATTTTCCGATCCATATCAAGAGGACATTTCTGATGCGCAGCCACTCTTGGTATTGGATCAGGAAGAGGAGGTAGCAACAAGCGCTACTCAGCAGTCTGACGCCAGTACCCAGATCAGCCCAAGGAGGAGGTTGGTCCCCGGTGTTGCTGCCTACTCCGAGATCTCTACTTATAGCGGTGGGGAAGGTGACGTTGATGATGACGTGTCTAGTGATGTCACGTGGGTGCCCACAAGAGAGGAAGAGGAGGGGAGTTCAGAGGGAGATATGGACCAGCAGATAGGGAGGAGAAGCAGCAATGACTTACATTGCACAGCAGGGACAAAGCAGACTGCAAATGTATCAGGAGCGAGTCATCGACCATGTACGGTCACATCTGGCGCTCCCAGGACACCGGCACATGGCTCCGCAGTGTGGGCTTTTTTTAACGTGTCCGCTGCTGACAATAGCGTTGCCATCTGCAATCTTTGCAGTCAACGCGTTAGTCGCGGTAAGCCCAATACTCACCTAGGGACGACCGCCTTAAGAAGGCACATGAGCAGCCATCACCGAGCCCAGTGGGAGCAACGGAACACACAAAGCCACACTGCAGGCTCTCACCGTCCAGCCTCGTCTTCTACTTCTCCTTCTCCTCTCTCCTCACAATTGTCCTCCACTCCACCTTCCATCACGCCAAGCTCACATTTTTCTGCAAAAAGGCAGGCTTCCGTGGGCCTAATGTTTGAGCGTAAAAAAATGATGATGCCGGATAACCCTCTTGCCCAACGGTTGGCGGCTGGCTTGTCAGAACTCATAGCCCGCCAACTACTGCCATATAAACTGGTGGACTCGGAGGCCTTTCGCAAATTTGTGGCCATTGGAACACCACAATGGAAGGTCCCAGGAAGGAAGTATTTCTCAGAGAAGGGCATCCCAGAGCTATATGGCCATGTTCAGCGGCAAGTGAATGTATCTCTGGCACACAGTGTCGGTGCCAAGATACATCTGACCACAGACACGTGGTCTAGCAAACACGGGCAGGGAAGGTATATCAGTTTTACTGCCCACTGGGTGAACCTTCTGACGGCCGTCAAGCATGTAACCCGTGGCACCCGTGTAGATTTGGTTTTACCGCCACGGATTGCATGCAGGCCTGACTCTTCTTCTCCTCCTCCTACTCCATCCTCCTCCCTCTCCTCCTCAGCTGCCTCCTCCTTTTCCGCTGCTAGCGTCTCTTCCACTGCACCGCCCAAGCTCCCCAGAACCTATTCCACATGCCAGGTGAGACGTTGCCATGCCGTGCTGCGTCTGTTGTGCCTGGAAGCAAAGAGCCACACTGGCCCGGCACTCCTTTCAGCTTTGCGTTCACAGGCAGATGAGTGGCTAACACCGCTCAATTTGACAGTTGGTAAAGTGGTGTGTGACAACGGTGCCAATCTGCTTAGCGCATTGAAACAGGGCAAAATCACGCACGTGCCGTGCATGGCACACGTCTTAAACTTGGTCGTGCAGCGATTCCTTGTCAAATACCCTGGGGTCCAGGACATCTTGCGGCAGGCAAGGAAAATCTCGGCCCATTTCAGAAGATCTTACACGGCCATGGCTCGCCTTGCTGACATTCAGCGGCGACACCATCTGCCGGTCAGACGTCTTATTTGCGATTGCCCGACGCGATGGAACTCAACCTTCTATATGCTTGATAGGCTGCTCCAGCAGAAACGTGCAGTTAACGTCTACCTGTATGAACTCTGCGAAAGAAACGGTTCTGGGGAGCTGGGTTTTTTTTCACCGCGCCAGTGGCTGCTCATGCGCGACACATGCAGACTTCTGCGGCCATTTGAGGAGATCACCAAACTGGTCAGTCGCAGCCATGGCGCCATCAGTGACATGGTACCTTATGCCTTCTTTCTGGAGCGTGCATTGCGTCGTGTCATTGATCAGGCTGTGGAGGAGCAGGAGCGGGAAGATGAGGAAGTCGCAATGCTGGATGAATTCCCAGGGGGGGCTACTCTATCTGAGACAAGTCAACAACAGGAGTCTGATGAGGAGTCAGAGGAGGATGGTGCCGGGGCGGATGAGCAGGAGCAAGAAGAGCATGCTTTAAACCTTTCTGGGATCCCTGTTGTGCGAGGATGGGGAGAGGAGAATGAAGAGGACGACATTATCCTGGATGATGAGCAGGAGCCAGGCCACCACACCGCTTCCACTTTAGTGCAAATGGGGGCCTTCATGCTCCAGTGTTTTAATAGGGACCCCCGTATAAAAAGCATGAGGGTCAAGGACCAGTACTGGGTGGCAACGTACTTAGACCCCCGGTACAAACACAAAATGGCGGAAATGTTACCGCCGTCGCAGAGGGCTGTCAGAATGCAGCACTTCCAGGCCTTGCTTCGAGAAATGCTGCATTCTGCTTTTGCGTGCGCTGGCAGAGGAGCAATTCCCACTCCCAGAGAAGGATTTGCGGGTACCAATCCAACAGCGCCTGCAAGAAGAGGCCGGTTTGAAGATGTGTTGGTGACTTCGGATATGAGGTCATTCTTTCAGCCGACCCATCGACAGGTGTCATCCGGATCCAGCATCAGGGAACGCCTAGACCGTCAGGTGTCCGACTACATTGGGTTAACGGCCGATGTGGACGCTCTGAGGAGTGATGAACCCCTAGACTACTGGGTGGGCAGGCTTGACCTCTGGCCAGAGCTTGCCCAATTTGCAATCGAACTGTTGGCTTGCCCCTCATCCAGTGTCCTGTCCGAAAGGACGTTCAGCGCAGCAGGGGGGATTGTGACCGATAAGCGTACTCGCCTAGCTCACCACAGTGTTAACTACCTCACATTTCTAAAAATGAATGAGGCATGGATCTCGGAGGAATTCAACACATGTGACCAGTAGACCATGTATATGTCTATAAACTATTTTTTTAATCAAGCACACAGACCTTCTTAATTCATTTGGCTCACTTCCTTGACCCAAAAAAGCACACCGTACTATATGCCCCTACCCTCCTCTTTGAAGAGGTTGAGCGGTGTCATATTTCTACTGGGGCTGCTTATGATATCCCTGTGCTGTGCTGACTTCCTCCTGGGGGTTCTTATTATGAAGGGATCACACTATCCCTGTGCTGTGCTGACTTCCTCCTGGGGGTTCTTATTATGAGGGGATCACACCATCCCTGTGCTGTGCTGACTTCCTCCTGGGGCTGCTTACGGTGCTGCTGTCAGTGCTGTATGTCACGGTGCTGCTGTCAGCGCTGTATGTCACGGTGCTGCTGTCAGCGCTGTATGTCACGGTGCTGCTGTCAGCGCTGTATGTCACGGTGCTGCTGTCAGCGCTGTATGTCACGGTGCTGCTGTCAGCGCTGTATGTCACGGTGCTGCTGTCAGCGCTGTATGTCACGGTGCTGCTGTCAGCGCTGTATGTCACGGTGCTGCTGTCAGCGCTGTATGTCACGGTGCTGCTGTCAGCGCTGTATGTCACGGTGCTGCTGTCAGTGCTCTGTATTACGGTGCTGCTGTCAGATGCCTCTATCACGGTGCATGTGTCATTCCGGTATGTCACGCTGCTGGTGATCATCTCCTGCACCCTCTTCTTTGCCTACCCTGGTCCCTGACCTTCCCTCTCCTCCATTGCCTTCATTAGCTCCATAGTCCTGAATTGTTAGAACAATTTCCCAAATAAAATAAAAATGCTTGTAGTTATCGATCCCAAATTCACCTCATACATGTATTATGTCATTGTCCAGATGGTGGGACTACGTTTTACCCCCTAATAATTACCACGTGGCCGCAAATTCGACATGAAGGTTTGCAAAGTTCGCCTCCCATTGAAGTCAATGGGGCCCGCGGCGAACGGTCGGTTTCGCGAACGTTTGGGTCCGTTCGCATTTCGCGTTCGCGAAACGTCCCGTCGGAAGTTCGTCCATCACTAGTCCTCACTATACACGATTATCTACCACCATCAAGCATGTGAAGCTACCAAATGGGGCTTAAGGAAACACTCTGAATTACCATGCTCACAAAGGAAATATTTAATCAAATGTTTGGACTTCTGTCTCAAGAATAGTTACTTTTGGCATAACCGGAACTATTACCATCAGAAAACGGGCGTAGCAATGGGTGCAAAATTTGCACCCAGTGTAGCTGGCCTGTTTATGGCAAAATGGGAAGAAGAAACAGTGTTTACAAATACACCTATTGAGCTAGTAGTGTTCAAAAGATATATTGATGATATCTTTATCATATGGAAAGGAGAAGAAGAAGGCCTTGTTAGCTTTTTGGAAAAATTAAACATAAATGACCGTAACATAACCCTTACATGGGATATTAGCCAGAAACAGGTAACCTTCCTAGATTTAGATATCACACAAGATGAAAATATCTTGAGCACTAAAACGCACTTTAAAAACGTCAATAGAAACAGCTATCTACCCATGATGAGTTGCCACCACCTTAACTGGTTATGGAACATACTAAAAGGGCAACTTTTGCGATTACGAAGGAACTGTAGCAAAAAAGAGATGTTCCTCGACCAAGCCAAGGTAATAGATAATAGATTCATAGAAAAAGGCTACAAGATTAACCATATTGAAGACAGAATCCGTGAAGTGAGCGAAATGGATCGCAAAGAGTTAATTAAGGATAAAAGTAAAATAGATGGGAAGCCCAATAATGTAGCTATTATCTTGGATTACAATGCGCAACATAAAAAGGTTGAGAATATTGTCAAGAAACACTGGCACATTTTACTTAATGATATACATCTGAAACCTATTCTTCCTTCTCTACCGAAATGTATCTATAAACGTGCCCCGACACTAAGAGATAAAATAGTGAAAAATTTACCAGATTCTCCAACTAATGGCTTCACCTTCTTCACAGGGAAGGGTTTTTACCCATGCAAACGTTGTTTTGCTTGTGAGAAAACGAAGAAGCCAGCACAAAAAATATTCGAGTTCACATCTACTAGCACTGGAAATTCATACGAGATCAGTGACTTTATCTGCTGCAACACAGAAGGTGCAGTCTATGCACTGGAATGTAGCTGCGGCTTACAATATATCGGTCGCACGAAAAGAACTCTCAGAATTAGGATTAAGGAACACATACAAAATATTATAAAAGGCTTTGATAAGCACAGTGTTTCTAAACACTTCACAACACATCATAGGAAGGACCCCACACACTTGAAATTCTGGGGTATTGAGCCGTACAAAAAACATTGGCGAGGGGGACACAAGGTTAGGACCCTCAGCCAGATGGAATCAAAATGGATTTTTACTCTTGATACACTTACCCCCCGTGGGTTAAATATAGAATTTGACCTCAACTGTTTTATTAACGATTTTTAAGTAATTCTCTAAATGTTCTCGATATTAATATTTAATATGATTATTTGTTTTTATTGATTGTTCATGCCCCCCTGCCTGAACGTCGCTTCCGGAGTCTATCTATTTATTTAATATTTTTTTCTAAATTAATAAATTAATTTTTAATATTTTTTTTAAAATATTTAATATTCCTAATGTTTTAAAATAATTTTTTAAAATATTTGTAATAATTTTTTCTAACCTCTCTAATATTTATATATTTGGAACCCCTGAGTTTGGGTATCTCTATGTGTATGTATATCTGTATTTTTATGTATATACATATAAGTGTAAACATATCTATACAAACACAAATATGAACGTTGACTCGAATTATGATAATAATATAAATTTACTTTACTATATATATTTTTAGAATTTTTTAAATATTTTTTTAATAAATAAATTTGTAGATTATTGCGGTCTCTGTCACCCCCCTGAGAATATTATTAAAATGCCGCGCTTGGAAATAACATCATCTGGCTACATAGTCTAACATAACCCATTCATTATAAATTATTATTGCGGCTATGTGTGTTTCTCCACTGACAGCGTAACATACTCTGCTGACACCGAAAGTATTGTTAGACATTCAGACCGGAAGTTTTCTTCCCTGGCATTGCAACATACTTGCATGAACGAGAAATACACAAGAAAATGGCCGCGATTGTAGCCCATAATGTGAACCACAAAGAAATGGTTGTTACATTGGTTTGCATATGGTCTACAGGAATATGGCCGCTCCATTGGTTTATACATGATCCACAAGAAAATGGCCGCGAAAAGACGGAATTAGCTGAGCCTATTTAAATACACTACATTGCCCATAAGCCTCATCCCAGTTGAAGTCACGTGTGTTGTGACGTAACGCGTAGGAGACCAGAGGCAAATCAGACACCGGAATAGACGCCCAGACACGAGCTCGGCGCTCGTTTTTACACCGCTCTGCTTGCATAAGAAAATGTGAGTTTTTATGACTATATCTAAATAAAACTGTATACCCTTTTCAAAATACTACACCATGGTGGGCCTTTTCTTCATCTTTTTTTAATCGAGCACCTTAATGATTTGAGTGATCCAAGACATTTAAACGCCTAGTGGAAAGAGAGAAAAAGGGAAAGGACCATCCCTCCTTCCCCCCTGGCTTCACTCCATATAGTGTACGAACGCCTAGGAAAGGATCGATCCGAAGGGACCCCCCTACCCTTATAATATCTCACTACATGCTGTTTACCTTACAGCAGTAAGGTAATCATTCATTTTAACCACGGGTGTCAGTGACACTGAAGATTTAACCTTTTTTGCACTTAAAGGCACAGTATCACCAAATGTCAAGATAGTAGCACACATTGTTCCTGCGAAACACTTGCACACCTGCACCATTGTTGCACTTTGAACCAAGGAATAACATCCAATATTGCACTAAGACTTGTTACACTCAGTCTGTTAAAAGCATTTTATTTATTTATTTATTCGTTTTTCATTTATATTTACATAATCTTAATTTTTTCTATGTTAAAATAAGTCACCTTTATGAACCATTCACTTTTTGTATATGTTGCACAGTTTTAGAATCACTTGCAGTGACACTTTATATTTTATTTTTTATGCAGCATCGCACATGTTTGATATATGTTTTATATTCTTTTTTAACATATATGCTATTCAATTCAGGATATTATTCCATCTGCTCTTTGGCACTTTATTGATGACGCTGATGGACGTTTGCTAGTTTGAAGTATAGTCAAATATTTTAATAATCTATTATAAGAAAAATATATACAATATTTTGTTAGAAGCGCAACACCATTCCCCCTTTTTACAACTATACACATATTTGGACACGAGTTTGGTCCTTACGGTGTATGCAGCACCTATCGTTCAAATATATTACAAATTCCTTTTAGCGCAGGAGTACCTACTTTACAACAGTGTAAATGTGCTGTCCCCTCAAAATAACTCAACACACAGCCATTAATGTCTAAACCACTGGCAACAAAAGTGAGTACACCCTTAAGTAAAAATGTCCAAATTGGGCCCAATTAGTAATTTTTCCCTCCCCCGATGTCATGTGACTCATTATTGTTCCAAGGTTTCATTTGTGAATGGGGAGCAGGTGTGTTAAATTTGGTGTTATCGCTCTCGCTCTCTCATACTGGTCACTGGAAGTTCACCATGGCACCTCATTGCAACGAACTCTCTGAGGATCTGAAAAATAATTGTTGCACTACATGAATATAGCCTAGGCTATAAGCAGATTGTCAAGACCTTGAAACTGAGCTGCAGCACGGTACCCAAGACCATACTCCTGTCTTAACAGGACAGGTTCCACTCAGAATAGGCCTCACCATGGTAGACCAAAGAAGTTGAGTGCATGTGCTCAGCATCATATCCAGAGGTTGTCTTTGGGAAATATACATATGAGTGCTGCCAGGATTGTTGCAGAGGTTGAAGGGGTGGGGGGTCAGCCTGTCAGTGCTCAGACCATATGCTGCACACTGCATCAAATTGATCTGTATGGCTGTCATCCCAGAAGGAAACCTCTTCTAAAGATGATGCACAAGAAAGCTTGCAAACAGTCAAATGGAAGGTGGAGGAGCGCAAGGTCTCTAACATCCACCAGCTCTGTGATGTCATCATGGAGGAGTGGAAGAGGACTCCATTGGCAACCTGTGAAGCTCTGATGAGTGCCATGCCCAAGAGGGTTAAGGCACCAAAATAATGGTGGCCACACAAAATATGGACACTTTGGGCCCAATTTGGAAATTTTCACTTAGGGGTGTGCTCACTTTTGTTGCCAGTGGTTTAGACATTAATGGCTGTGTGTTACGTTATTTTGAGGGAACAGCAGATTTACACTGTTATACAAGCTGTACACTCACTACTTTACATTGTAGCAAAGTGTCATCTGTTGTCACATGAAAAGATATAATAAAATATTGACAAAAATGTGAGCTACTGTATATATATATATATATATATATATATATATATATATATATATATATATATATATACTGTATATATTGTACTAGTGGTAATAGTAAATGGCCGTTAATGTGGTGTTTGCATCTACAGGCATGTTAGCTTGCAAATTTTAGCCTATGTGTAGCACCCCCTAATGTGCTAGGACAGGTCAATTTCCAGGCTTGTCTGGTAGTCAAACCTGGGTGTATTTTGTGATATGGGTTGGTAGGGGCTTAGAGTAGTGCTGGGTGACTCACAGGTGGCATTACTAGGACCCCCTACTTCTTTCTAGATTATGCCAGTGTTTTCTGGAAAGAGAGGCTGGAGGGGAGGTGGAGCCACCTGGGGTATTATAGGAAAGCCTGACCAATCCCCAACTTGGATTGGAAGGGGACAGGCCTCCTTAAATACACAGGATCAGCCTAGCTAAGGGGGCACTGTATCGGGTGGAAGAATTGAGATGGAGTCTTAGGCTGTCAGGCCTTTGAGGGCGCTCCCCAGGGGTGGGTGCAGAGCCTGCCTGGAGGATGGTGTTGTCATGGGCAGTGGAGCGAGGCAGCTGCAGCCAGGAGGGCTGTCAGTGCCTGAAGAGGTGGTGCTGGGAGCAGTAGCCACCGGGGCAGCTAGCACTGTGACTTTTCTATTTACTACACCATAGGGGCCCACGGTCCCTGCCTGTAAAGGGCATTTGCTTTAGGTCTGGCTGAGCCAGTGTCAGGCCTAAGGTGCTAGCTAGTCTGGAGAAGGAAAGAGAGGAAGTGATGAGCAGGAGGAGAAAAGAAGATTTGTATATACAGGATGTATAAAAAGTCTCAATCATTGATGTTTTGATTCCATGGGCATCTCATGCCTAACCAAGTTCAATCTCCCTCAATAAAATACAAAAGCAAACTGCAAGGACTGCTTTCATGTCTCTGGATGATTGTCAAGTGTGTGCCTGACTGGGGCAGGGTGACAGAAGGACAATAATACTCAGCAGCTCCTACGGGGTGTACTGATACATACAGACACCATATCTGTAAAGCCACTGGTTTTTGAAAATAATTTTCTCCATTCATTTGCTTATCCTCGCCTCCGGGCCAACCTGTTCTTATCACCCGTTTCCAAGATGGATCCTGGGCAGAGTTTGCCCACACCCAAGATGGCCACAAGGGCAGTGACTGTCTAAATCCAGGATGACTATAGTGTGAGCTCTGTCCACTTCACATGCTCAGAGAGATGCATCATTCCCTGAAATGTATTCACTTCCTTTTTCATTCTGCAATGGCAGTTGGAATGCACACAGTGAAACACAGAGGAGACATAACACACAACTTCTGAGGACATAACAGACAAACTCCAAACAACAAGAAAGCATACTTGTCTTGGAAATTCTGTGGCATGGCTCCATTGATCCGCTCACTTTTTGAAAGGTAGGCTGGGAAAACTTCAGACAAGGAGAGCACTTCCAAGGAAGATAGCCCTGGTTGCACTACTGTATGTGGGACTGAAGACCACAGTTTTTCACCCCAAAAGATCCACAGAAGAGGTTCCCTGCCTTTTTGGAGCCTCTAGCATCCAAGGTCAGGGACTGTACTACAACAAAGGGGGAACATGTGTGGGCAACCACCAAAAGGTGGTAAGCAGTTTCAAAGCTAGACATTCTTTTACACAGTGGAAAATGAGTTTGGTGCCCCCATAACGGGGCAAGATTAGGCTTGAAAGTGAGAAACTCCCAGGCCATAGCTGTTGAGTCAGCTGTCTGTCACCTCCCCCCATGCTCCTTATGGTCCCCCTGTGCTCCTCTGGCCCCACACATGTTCCTCTGGTGCCTCATGCTCCTCTGTTCCCCCGTTCCTCTGTTCCCCCTCTGCTTCCCTGTTTCTCTGTACTCCTGTGCTTCTCTGGTACCCCCTGCTACTCTGGTACCCTCCATCCTCCTCTGGTCCCCCTGTGCTCCTTTGGTCCCCCACATGCTCCTCTGTTCCACCACATGCTCCTCTGGTTCCCCCTGTGTTCCTCTGGTCCCCCCTGTGCTCCTCTGGACCTCCACATCCTCCTTTGTTCACCCCTGCTCCTCTGGTCCCCTACATGCTCCTCTGGTCCCCCACATGCTCCTCTGGTCCCCCACATGCTCCTCTATCCCCCATGCTCATCTGGTCCCACCTGTACACTTCTGGTCCCCAAATGCTCCTCTGGTCTCCCCTGCTCCTCTATTCCCCCATCCTCCTCTGGTCCCTCCCATGCTCCTCTGGTCCCCCACATGCTTCGCTGGTCCCCTCTGTGCTCCTCTGGTCCCCCTCATGCTCCTCTGGCCCCAATGTGTTCCTCTGGTCCCCCCATGCTCCTCTGCCTCTCCCCACAAGCTCTGCTGTCCCCTCTGTGCTCCTCTGGTCCCCTTCATACTCCTCTGGTCCCCCATGTACGCCTCTGGTCCCCCATGCTCCTCTGGTCCCTGTGCTTCTCTGTTTTCCTCATGCTCCTCTGGTCCTCCACATGCTCCGCTGGTCCCCATGTGCTCCTCTGGTCCCCCCATGATTCACTGGTCCCCGGCTCCTCTGTTCTCCCCTTATGCTCCTTTGGTCCCCCAAATGCTCTGCTAGTCCTCCCTGTGCTCCTCTGTTGCCCAATGTGCTTCTCTGGTGCCCAATGTGCTCCTCAGGTCACCTGTGCTTCTCTATTCCCCCTATGCTCCTCTGGTCCACACATGCTCCACTGGCCCCCCTGTGCTCCTCTGGTTCCCCACATGCTACTCTGGTCCCCCACATGCACCTATGGTCCTTTCCATGCTCCTCTGGTTCATGTGCTCCTCTGTTCTCCCCATGCTCCTCTAGTCCCCCACATGCTCTGCAGGTCCCCCTGTGCTCCTCTGGTCCCCCACATGCTCCTCTGGTTTCCCCCATGCTCCTCTGGTCCCTATGATTCTCTATTCCCACCATGCTCCTTTGGTCCCCCACATGCTACCCTGGTCCCTCCTGTGCTCCTCTGGTCCCCCACATGCTCCTCTGGTCCCCCATGTGCTCCTCTGCCCCCATGCTCCTATGGTACCTGTGCTCCTCTATTCCCCCCTATGCACCTCTAGTCGCCCTTGCATCCCTGTTGCCCCCACCCACAGCGCTCACCTCCTCTTCCTGGCGAGTTGTGCAGTGTGGGCTGAATGAAGACATGATCCTCAGAAGTCGGCAAGACAGGCAGCCACACACAGTTGTAACATAACCTTCCTCTGCAGTTGTTCTTCTGTATTTTCCTTCCCCTGCTCTCCATCTAGATTCCCTGCTGCAGCAGACAGGTGAGCGCTGCGGGGGAGGGGGACCAGAGAAGGGCGATGAGTGCAGCGGTCTTTGAACGGAAGGTAAAGGTGGAGAAGCAGGAGGATTGGTACCAGCTGTGGCGCCCCCCTCAATGTCGCACCTGGGGCAGATGACTCCCCTACCCTCCCCTAGTTTTGGCCCTGATAGTAAGGGTTTCTCTACTTTACACTGGTTGTGAGTTCTGTGAGGAGAAAAGGGAAATGGGCTCTTGTGCAGGCAACACTTTATAGCTTTGCTCTGGTCCTCTGATCAAAAGTAGATGGAGCTTTGCCCATATGTATGCAGCCTTGTCGGCTCCAGTAAATAATAACCTGATAGGGATTTTAAAGGGGTTGTAAACCCTCATGTTTTTTCACCTTAATCCATCCTATGGATTAAGATATAAAAACTTCTGACAGTGACCGCCCCCCCCCCCCCCCGTTTTACTCACCTGACCCCTTCACTCCCTCGGCAGAAACGTGTTGGGGGGTTCTCGGCTCTAGATTGGATAGATTGATAGCAGTGCAGCCATTGGCTCCCATTGTTGTCAATCAAATCCAATGACGCGGGCACCGGGGGGGGGGCAAGTCCGGCATTCTGTGTCTATGCATGCAAATGCTGGACTCGGGAGCATGCCCGCAAGGTAACCCCTCGGGAGACCGCCTCTCCCAGGGGGTTCACCGATGCAGGGAGGAGCCCCGAGCGCCGTCGGTGGACCCCAGAAGACGATGATCGGGGCCACACTGTGCAAAATGACCTGCACAGTGGAGGTAAGTATGGTATGTTTGTTATTTTAAAAAAAACTAAGGTTTACGATGACTTTAACTCTTGCTTACTCTTTTAAAAGTAAAATGAAAAATATGTTGGTTGTACAATTACTTTTCTTGTGAGGCAGATTATGAAAATAGCAAATCTTTAAGGAGGATGTCTTTAAAAGTACTCCATTCTGTTCTTTACTCAGTGACAAATGACAAAATCTTCAAGATGCCAGCTAGATCGCAGAAGGCTTCAGTCTTTTGTTTTCTGCTTTGGAGGCTTTGAGACTGCATGCATATGATTTAAAACCCTTTCTGCAAAGGGTTATGAGCAAGGAAAAGAAAATGATCAACTACTGTGTTTCGTGTGCAAGATGTAAAGTTGTGAATGCTTTTGGGATATTCGTAGAATGTTTCTAAATGATCTACACTATCATCAAATTGTTCCCATGGAGGACTAATATATTAGTTTATCTCCCATATTCATTTAACACCAGCATATTACGCAGATCATTACAGAGTACAGATATCTATTCTCATCAATCCATCTGAGCAAAATATGTCCAGAGAGAATGATTTTCCAACATGTCATTTCAAACTACTGTATATTTTCCATTTTGAGGCCAATTTAGGTTTTTCACATTACCAATTTGGGTTTTTTCACATTAAATTAGATGTAAATGCTAACTGAATGACATCTAGATTCCCAAAATATTATGCATCATAAACAATTGCCTTTAAATAAAGTATTGTTTTCACCTTTTTTAATCTGTTGCTGTCTTTCAGTGCTGTTCATTTTCTGCAGCCTCTTTGCAGCCACTTCCTGTCCACTGTAATTATTTTTATAATAATAAAAAAAAATCTAAGTACCTTTTTCCTAATCGATATACAGCTGTCACATGACCCAAATCGTTCTCAGCCTGTATGCAGGGAAACATAAGCAGGAGGAGCTTCTAGTCCTCTGCTGCTGGTCACATGTTCAAAATTAAATGGAAAAAAAATAACCTTTGTGATACAGAGTAAAAATAAAGAATTCATATCATTAAACTGTTTTAAATTGTCATGCAAATATATATTGTAGGGATAGGAGGATGGTGCTGGTTTGACCCCAAAGAGTAAAATTTATGCACATCCCAATGAATATGTATACTGGAAAAGTTATTCCTCTGGTGGGACTTTAAAAGGTAAACTACTCTAAAAAGTAAAGGCGTAGGTATGAGTATAATGCCCTGTACACACAGTCGGAAATTCTGATGGAAAAAGTCCGATCGGATTATGTTGTTGGAAAATCCAATCGTGTATGGGCTCTATCGGACTTTAAGAGCTGGATCTAAAATTTTCCGACAAAAAAATCCGTTCTGACTTTTTCCGATCGTTTGTAGAGAATTACGATGAACAAAGTGCCACGCATGCTCAGAAAAACTTACGAGACGAAAGCTATTGCCTACTGGCCTCTACGTAGTCCCGTCGTACGAAAGGAACGTCACCGCATTCCGAGCAATCAGATTCTCCAACAACTTTGTCCGACCGTGTGTATGCAACACAAATTTCGGTCAAAATCCGTTGGAAAAAATCAGATGGATTCTGTGGTCGGAATGTCCGACCGTGTGTACATGGCATTAGAGATTTATTTAAAGGCGGTAGTAGATGAACATACTGTAGTCTTAAGGTAGACAGGTGAGAATACAAAATCAAGATCAACAAGTGGGTATACAGGATGCACAAAATCTGGTCAAAAAATAAACATGCAATACATAAGGTTCATACATGATTCCATTGTATGTGGTTATACAAACAAAAAAGACTCAACGTTTCAAGTTTAGAATAGATAATACTCTTCTTCGGGGGTATAAAGGATTGTGACCATGACTGAAGGTATGTCAAAAATTATTGCTTGAGAGCTTAAGATATTTCTGCACCCACATTAAAAAGCAAGAGAAGGGGAAATGATGTGCTACTGTCCTGCGTGATGCCAGCTTGGAGATTTCCAGGCAGGGGGTGACCAACAGAGAACCACAGGGAGGTTCCCCCACAAGGGGCTGCTAAACCCCAGTCAGTGTGGTCCCAGTCCAAGAGGCAGGAAGTAGTCGCTGATGGCCAAAAAAGAAACAGGTGCCACTGCTGTGCTGAAATGATGGCTTGAGGTGTTGGTGACAGTTCATGCAGGTATAGAGCATATACAAATATATATTTGAAATCAAATTTCAATTATTGCTGGAAAATAACATGGCATGGTGGATTTCTGCCAGTCACAGGCTGCGTCATGGCATAGGGAGATGAAGCCTCCATGAATCTACATGTAATATCCTGCCCCCATTGTGCTTAGTTGGTTAGTGGACAGGGAGGAAGAGGGAGAGGGTGAGCTGTCATTTACCACTGTGTATACACCCACATGGGAGACTTTGTAGTCACATGGGCTGCTCAGATATGATTGGGAGGAAATGCTCAGCATAGAAATTCACTGAAAACTGAGCATGTACAGAGTTGCCACCACAGCTGCAAAATCACTAGCTGAATTGGAGACACGAACAGAAGGTGGAGATAGACAACAGCAGGACCAACCAGGTTTTTGGCAAAATACAGACAACAAATCTCATTGTGAGTATGAACAGCATGTAATACAGCATTTATTGATAGTGTTTTATGATGTGGGTTTAGTGACACTTTAAGGAATTGATTTGCATATACTTTACGGTTGTATTGTCATTGAACTGAAAGATGAATTGTACAGACCGAGGCCACAAAACCCTGTAATTTTTTTTTAGAGTTGCGTCTGTATGACAGTCTTTAGTGAAAACAGTAAGACCCCTTTCACACTGAGGTGCTTTTCAGATGCATTCGTGCTAAAAAAAGGTGCCTGAAAAGCTCACGAAAATCTATTTTCATTAAAATCAATGAATGCTTTCACACTGGGGCAGTGAGCTGGCAGGTTGTTGAAAAAACACCCCTTTCCATTGAAATGAAAGGAAAGCGCTTCAAAAGCGCCTGAAAAGCACTTAGTGTTTTACAGTTTACAAGTGTCGCCGTGTAAAAATGGCCTAATACTTACATCCAAAGCAAGCCAAGCTTGTAAGTTGTAGGTAGTATAAGACCCCTTTCACACTGGGGCGCTTTGCAGGCGCTACAGAGCTAAAAACAGCACCTGCAAAGTGCTCTAAAAAAGCAGCTCCTGTGTCTCCAATGTAAAAGCCAGAGGGCTTTCACACTGGAGCGGTGCGCTGGCAGGACACTAAAAAAGTCCTGCAAGCAGCATCTTTGGAGCGGCGAAGGAGTGGTGTGTATACCACTCCTGCCCATTGAAATCAATAGGCAGCACGGCTATACCACCGGCAAAGTGCTGCTGCCGCTAGCGGAGGTGAAAGCGCCCTGCTAACGGCCGAATAGCAACACAAAATTGATGGTAAGGTGCCGGCAAAAAATAGTGGCACTTTACTGCCGACACGCCCCCTGCCCCAGTGTGAAAGGGGCATTGGTAAGGTAAGAACCCCTGTCAGCTTTTAAAAGTTACTTTTATTTTGGTGAACTTTGGTGATTTTTTTTCTGTCAAGTTCTAAATACTGTAATACCCTCTTGTTACTCATGCCTTGGACAGGAACTCAGGGTGCTAATCTTCCTCACTTTACTAGATGTATTTTTATTCTTTGCTACTTTGTACTCCTTTTTAAAGAGGCTGTAAAGCTCTGAAACCCCCCTCCCCCCCCCCCCCATACTAGGTCATTATGAAATACTTACCTTAAAGTGGTTGTATACTCAGTTTTTTAACTTTTACCTACAGGAAAGCCTATAATAAGGCTTACCTGTAGGTAAAAAAAAATATCTCCTAAACCTGTACGGTTTAGGAGATATTCCCCTCGGTATGCGCACAAGGGGGTTCTCGGCCTGAAAATCCGGCAGTGGCCGGCCGGCCGGAATGAAATCTCCCGCGCGCATGCGCGGGAGTGACGATATCGCGGCTCCGGCCACTCTCAGCGCCGGAGCCGCGATACCCGGAAGAAACGCCGAGGGAGCATCTCAGCTCCCTCGGCGTGGATCGGGCCAGATGTCGGGGCCTCGTTCTAAGGTAAGTATTTCATAATGAGCTAGTATGCGGTGCATACTAGCTCATTATGCCTTTTGCTTTGCAGGTTTAAAAAAATAAAAATAAATGTGCGGGTTTACTACCGCTTTAAAGCAGAACTTCAGTCATTTTTTTTACTTTCCATCTATTAAAACCTCTGCCCTTGTTGGTTTAACTTTGGATAGTAAAAACAATAGTAAAAACAAAAAAATTCTGCCAGTAAATACCTTATACAGTAAATACCTTATACAGCCCACTTCCTGTTTCTTGTCTGGTAAAAAGCCTAGGCTTATGACATCATTCACAGCTCTCTCTAACTCTCGTGAGAGTTAGCCAGGAAGGAAGGAGGGGTGAGTCATAAGGGGGCCAATGAGAGCTGCAGAGCTGGAGGTGTGCCTCTGTGTGTCTGTGTAAATCCAATTAAAATGGTTAGACTCAATGGAGGGAGATTTCTGAAGCATATCTGGCAAGTACAGAATCACAGTAATTTTTGGAATTTGCAAACAAACTGAAATTTTTTGAAAAATACTTTAAAAAAAAAACATAAATTGCAGCCTCACTGTGCCTATCAAATTCAGCCACTTTGCCCATCAAATGCAACCACTGTGCCAACAATTGCAACCACTGTGCCCAGCAAATGCAGCCACTGTGCCCAGCAAATGCAGCCACTGTGCCCATCATATTCAGCCACTGTGCCCAGCATATGCAGCCACTGTGCCCAGCATATTCAGCCATTGTGCCCACAAAATACAGTCACTGTGCCCATCATATGCAGCCACTGTGCCCGTCAAATGTAGCCACTTGTGACCATCAAATGCAGTCACCTGTGCCCGTCAAATGCAATCACTTGTACCCAGTATATGTAGCCACTTGTGCCCATCATATGCAGCCACTTGTGCCCCGTATATGCAGCCAATTGTGTCCAGTATATGGAGCCAATTGTGCCTGTCAAATGCAGCCACTTGTGCCCGTCAAATACAGCCACTTGTGTCCAGTAAATGCAGCCTCTTGTGCCCAGTATATGCAGTCACTTGTGCCCATCAAATGCAGCCATTTGTGCCCGTCAAATGCAGCAACTTGCGCCCAGTATATGCAGCCAATTGTGCCTGTCAAATGCAGCCACTTGTGCCCAGTATATGCAGCCTCTTGTGCCCAGTATATGCAGTTACTTGTGCCCATCAAATGCAGCCACTTGTGTCCAGTATATGCAGCCACTTGTGCCCATCAAATGCAGCCACTTGTGCCCATCAAATGCAGCCACTTGCACCCAGTATATGCAGCCACTTGTGCCCAGTTTATGTAGCCATTGTGCACAGTGACCCCTCCACTCAAGGGGCTCGCAGCTCTAGCAGCACCCCCAACCCCCCATGCATGTGCAGCTCTGACAGACCCCCCTAACACTTACCGCAGGCAGGCAGCAGCTCCTCTCTAAGCCAGTGCACAAGAGCGGTGGCGAGTGGGTGTCCTCCGCTCCTCTTCCTAAGTGTCAGGCATCCAATAGGGTGACCTGGTGCTTTGGCCAATCAGGAAACAGGTCTGACACCCTGCCTTCTGATTGGGAGGAAGGTTAGTGTGAAAATAGTGAAAATGAATTGCTATCGTCATACAATTGCACCTTAATCCCACTCTATTTTGAAGTCTATTAGAGCCTCTGGCTTTAATCAGGTGCTTCAAAATGTACCACCCCCTCTCATCCCCGTCATGGATGGGGGGGGGGGGCGGTGCCTGTGCATCCACAGTGCACGGGCAACCACTGAGTATATATACAATTACATGCAAAGTGGTTGATAGGAAGCTTCAGAATGGCAAAGATGTTTTTATTACAAATTATGTGAGCAGACTGAAATTCCTCTTTAAAACGAAGTTGTTGCATTGGTCCCCACACCACTGTCACGGCCGACATCTTTCCTGGAGCTTCTTCCAGGTTTGCGGGCTCTGGCACTGTGATTGGCCGGAGCCATGATGACACGCGAATGCACCGCCATTCACGGCATGGGTTCAGAAGGAACAGCACCCTTGGGCCGTTCCTTCAGAGAACATGCACTAGTGATGTCACTGGCTGCATGCACTGGAAATATCTCCTAAACTGTATAGGTTAAGGAGATATTTTTAATACCTATACGTAAGCCTTATTATAGGCTTACCTATGGGTAAAAGTTTGCAGAGGAAGTTTACTTCTTCTTTATCAATGATCAATTGCTTAGGAATTAAGAGAAAATCTCCTAAATTGGGAAACAGACAGCAATGGTTCTATACTCCAACGAATGGTTTGAAAAATATTTAGCAGGAATTGGGCATACCGGGAAAAGAAACAGGTTCACTAAAGAGTTGCCACCTGCAGCTGCTTTACTGCTTGTTGCTCTATTTTCCCATAGGAGTAAGAAGAGGAACCAGTGTGTAAGTTCCAAGATGAACCACTACTGTCATGGGTGTGAGTTATATGTTCACTCATACCCGAAAGTACAAACTAAACAACTTAGCTCCCTAGGCTGAATGGAGAGAAGGGGGAGCCAAAGAGAGATACGTATAGGCAGCTACAAGGGCTGGCAATAAAGTGAACTTGTCACTTTTCTCTGTATAAAGACCCCCTTTCATATTCTAGTACACTGCCAGATTACTTTGCCCAGCTGGAAATGCCCCATTTGAAAAAAAGAACAGGCTTGCAGAGTGATATCCAAACACGGATTTATTCAAAGTAAATAGCACACATCAGCATTAATAGACAGGTGCACACTGAAATATTTTTTTTCGGAATTTTGTTTTCGTCCGAAAAATGCATTTATTTAGTTTTTTCCGTTAAAAATTGCATTCATCCGAAAATCCAAATTAATTAAGGTCAAATCTGTATGACTCCGTATAGTTTAGCTGCTCCGTCAAATCTTCTTAGATCTTTCGACAAACACCATAAGCCAAAGAATTGACGTTTGTATGTTTTTCGCTGCTTTTGTAGAATATTTGTCGTTCATGCTGAATGTATATAGTTCAAACAGAAAATGGACAGGTGATAGTGATCACTGATCAGACAGGTAACGGGATAGGGTATACAGAATCTCAATCTATAATATAGAATCTATAATAATAAATCCCCCCCAACAACACGGGCAGCCTCTGAGGCTATCACAACACTAGCAACACTAGTATCACTATCAAGTTCACAACACTAACACAATAGCAGCAGATTACTATGAAAAAGTTGAGTTGAACTGTAGCTTGCTTCACTATTGTTCTGCTGCTGTGCTTATGCTTAATTTCTAAATAATTCAGGTTCTCTGACAAACGGACCAGCTAAGATTGACTGTCTTCTGAAATGATTCAGTGTGTGTGTCTCTCTGCTAGCAATCGTAAGTGAAAGTAAGTTGGCTGTACGTGTGTACTTAGTTCTAGCTATTTTACTGCTCCTCCTCTTTGGTTACAATCTTTTCTCTCTATGTTGAATCTTTTATCTCTATGTTCTTTTATCTCTATGTAGAATAATCCTGGACTCATAGAGTTAAGGTTAGGCACATTCGACCACAGGTTCAATAGACACATATTGTTATTGTCAGCATCAAGTTGAATCTCCTATCTGTATCAAACTGTTGTCACAATGAAAACAAAAATAAAGCATTTGTTTATGTCGGATCTTTCATTTTTCGGATTCTGCACTTTCGTTATCGTTTGTTAAAACGATAACGCAAATACCTGAAATTCGGACGAAAATGCATTCAGGTGAAAACAAATGCACATGTCTAAGCATTAATAGTAGAGCACTTTGCCCCGTTTTAAACCATTGTACTTAATCATAGGGCCCATATAATTAGGCACTAGAGTGTGAAACAAGTCACTCCACCACCACTACCGATGCATGTTAATAGTGTTCAATAAATCCTCTGGTGTTTTGACATCCTTATGAGGTCTCTGTTTCAGATCTCTCTTGCCAATCATTCCATCTGCCCCCATCTATCAACAATATACATCTATTGATCTTATCATTTACATTGCAGATACAACATTCATGCATCTGCCCCTGAAGAAGCGAGCAGGGTCTCGTGAAATGCATAGGGCTTTATTGATGCTTGTTTTATGCTGGTACATGCTGGGTATTATTGATGTCTGCATTATGTTTACATACTTCCCTGTTTATATGTATGTACATTTTATTTATCTTCTTATTGTGTATGTGTATTTACTGACCTAGCAACTTCTAAGTTTTATTGTTGCTCATTGATGTAGTGTATAACACTTGTAATAAATCTTTGTACATTTACTTTCATCTGTGTTGTTGTGTGCATTGGCTATTATGCCGGGTAACTCACAATCATTGTTGCTGCCACTCTGTTACATAACATTTTGAAATAAATAAATTGACTTTGTCTCAGTGTTCACTGTGAACATTGGCTAAACCTCTCTCACCTCATCTATAGTCCCAGGGCTATTTTTTTGTGCACTATTAGGGATGGAGTTGTCAGAGGGGTCACACCAGGCCTTAATTTCCTTTTTCCAGAGGTGATCAAATACCACAAAAGAAATCTCTATTTGTGGGAAAAAAAGGACCTCAATTTTGTTTGGGTACAGCATCACACGACCATGCAATTGTCAGTTAAAGCGACGCAGTGCCGTATTGCAAACAAAATGACCTGGTCATAGAGCAGCCAAATCTTCCGGGGCTGAAATGGTTAAAGTGGTTCTAAAGGCAGAAGGTATTTTCATCTTAATGCATTCTATGCATTAAGATAAAAAAAACCTTCTGTGTGTAGAATCCTCCCCTCAGCCCCCTCATACTTACCTGAGCCTCATCTCAATCCAGCAATGTTGAACGAGAGGCTCATCTGTTCGGGCCTCTCCCTCCTGATTAGCTTAGACACAGAAGTGGGTGCCATTGGCTCTCATTGCTGTCAATCAAAGTCAGTGAGATTGACAGCAGTGGGCTGGACTTACCATTTGGCTTGACTGGGCTCAAGCCCATGGGCCCCGCCCAATAGGGGGCCCTGGGTGCCCTGCCGAGATACATACCCGAGTGTACTTGGCTCAGCTCTGCTCACAGTCATGCCCTATGATGGACATAACATAGGGACTGAGCGTGACTGTGAGTCGATCCAAGTACACTCGGCTATTCTCAGCTCCCGAGGACCCGAGAGCCGCAGAGAGGACCCGAGAGCTGCTGAGAGCCACCGAGAGGACCCAAGAGCCGCCGAGATACACAGGACTCTGGGGCAAGGCTGCAAATGACAAGGCTACACTGACAAGGCTGCAATGACACTGGACAAGGCAGCAGATGGATGGACAAGGCTGCAGATGGACACTGATAAGGCTGCATTGATGGGCATTTAAATGTAAGTTTTTTCCTTAAACTTCCCTGCTAAACTTGTGATGCGTGTTATACTCTGACACGTGTTATACGCCGATAAATGCGGTAATGCATAGAAGGTAGGGCCTGAAAGTGACTCAAGCCCAGGGGCCCCCACCACCCTAAGTTCTGCCCTGGCTACCTGTCTGACTTTTTCAGCCAGCTTTCACCAAATCACGTGTTTTTTCTGCTCTTTACCGCCACCTTTGGTCAACTTCTGTATCGTTGTCTGATCTTTTGCATTGGTTCTGAGCATGTGAGTTTGTAAAATCCGGTGGTTTTCTGTACACGCGATCGGACTTTGCTCCATCGGACTTACGTTGTCGAAAAGTTTGTCTGTTCGCACATCCAACATTTGTCAGATGAAAACCGAAAAAGTCGGATGTTGCCCTAAAACAGCTAATTTCCATGTTTGTTTTCAAATAGTCAGTGTGTACGGGCCTTTAGTGAGTGTTTTCCATATTTCTTTCCTTACCTTCCTGCAAAAAAAGTATTCTTAGTATCAAGTAAGATAAAAAGAATTGTGGGCAAAGTACAAACTACATGATATGTTGTCATTTTTAGCATTGTTTCAGTATTATTTGACATACTCCTTGATCACTGTTACATTTCAGTAAAAACCCATAGCACCTTGGATCCATCTGAAGGGAAAAGCTATAGCAATTCACGTTAGAGTGCTGCCTGGAGCTATACTGGAAACTGTCTACTGTAAATCTAAAAAACATGATAGAATAGCAAATGATTCAATTGATACAGTGATCTAAGCATTAAGCTAAGGAGCAAACTCTAAATCAAATGCTTTTATATAGATTGATCTGATCAAGATGACATTAACTGTGGTTATTAAAAACCCAAGCTTTGAGAATTCATGTTACCAAAGTTTTATTTTCTACATCTATTGTGCCCATTATAATCTTGGATCTGTCAAACTTAAAATATTTCTCTCCACGAGACAGATATATTAAACAAGCAATATTCACCTTTGTCACTCTAGTATTTTAATGGAATAATTTGCTTACTGAAACTTTATTACAAATGCCTTCAAGTTAATGTATTTCTATAAAAATTTCCTTCAATAACAGAACTGCTAAATTTTTTAACAAAATCTTCGCAAATGGCTTTTTGATCTTTTCATTTGCATATGAGAGTATAAAATAATGAAAACAAGGAAATTTGCAAGTACTGTATGTACTGTACTATACAATTAAAAAAATAATGATGCCCTAATACATGCCCTACAAATGAATTACATATGCTATAGTTGCATAGTTGCATTGTTAGGATGAAAAAATGTCCATCTGTTACAAAAGGTCCTTATTTATATGAGCCTATTCATTTAGTAAAACAGATGCCTGGTGCTGAAAAATCCAAGAGACCTTTATGAAGCTGGTAGAGAGGACCTTAACAGGAAAGGGTAGAACCCAGGGGTGGACTGACAACTCATGGGGCCCCCAGGCAATAGAAGATTATGGGGCCCCCAGGCAATCAGAGGTTATGGGGCCACGCAGTATACACACACACAGTATACAATCACTCAGTATACACAGACATGTTTCTATTGTCTGAGAAGGTACTGGAGAGGTGGGGCAGCTATAATCTCTGGATTTTTAGACCAAAAGGATGTTCGTAAGGGATATTTCAGAGACAGATGTAAAAAAAAGTTTTTACATACTGACCCTGGTTTTACTGAAGCTGGCAACCTTGATGGGGCCCCCTAGTGGCAAGGGGGCCCTCGGGCAGTGCCCGAGTGGCCCAATGTTCAGTCCGCCCCTGGTAGAACCTTTTACCCTCAATGCAAAGGCTTGAACGCAGACTTGCCTAATCCATTTGACTCTAGTAGAATAAGAAACCCGTGAGAAGTGACCAAAAGGAATTTGTTCCGTTAGGTAAACTCTCACAGCAGGAACCATGTCCAAACAGTGGAGAGAAAATGGACATTTCTTAGCAGGACAGACATTGTCCTGGGGAGATGGAAAAAAGAGACTACCTAGGCAAAAGGAAAGCCTAGTACACACTGCTAGTTTATTTTCATTCAACCCAGCAGGGTGAACAAAAAAAAAACCAAACTGACAGCTCAGGTTGGAGCCGCTGCACTAACAATTCAATGTTAGTACAGCGATATCCTCTGCTGTTCTATAAAGTTCTGATAGAACACTCCGGTCAGTACTCTCAGTCATTGATGCTGATTTGGAGTCGATCGGCAGACCTGTTTAGGTCATGCTCCTTTGAGAGAAGCTGGCTGAATGTCTGGCTTCTGTCGGAACGGCTGCAGTACACCTGGGCTGAATGTCAGCTGGTTTATATTGAAAAAGCCAATGCCATCTGACAATTGGCCCATGTGTAGGGGGCTTAAAGCTGTAGTAAACCACTGTGTGTGTATTTATTTTTTTGCAGCCTGCAAGATAAAGCCATAATGTGTTAGTATGCATCGGATATTAGCAAATTATGTGGAAC
Source organism: Lithobates pipiens (assembly GCF_037356315.1). Taxonomy (NCBI): domain Eukaryota; kingdom Metazoa; phylum Chordata; class Amphibia; order Anura; family Ranidae; genus Lithobates; species Lithobates pipiens. Next base: position 72,394,717 of record NW_027507790.1, read on the forward strand.
TTACCTGAAAAAAAAAAAAAAAAACACAGCAAAAGTTGGGTCAGTGGCGCTACCTGCATTAGAAAACACAAAAAAATGGCTAAAGGCCGCAGATGTAAGGGTACACAGTAAAGCAGGTGTAAAACCCTAGCACCTATCATCCACACCTAGGTGCTTGAAAGGAACCCCTATGGGGGTAGTGCCTCAGAATAGGTGTGGGTGGACAGGGGCACAATAACCTCAGAGTAGGTGCAGGTGGACAGGTGCACAGTGTAACCCACTAAGCAGATTGCACCACTCTCATACCGGTGATCCCTTGTAGTTCCTTTCTCCAATATTATCGATTGATATATGTGTAATTAATCTAGTGTGACCAAATAATGGTTACTATGAAAATATATGTATATACACCATAAGTGAATCAGCCATAAACATTACCCTTGATCACAAAAAACGTATACAGTGCAAAAAAAAAAAACCCACATATTAATATGTATATAGTGTCCAAACCCTTTCAGATAGCATCTGAAAGTCCATAAAGTGCACCGATTCAGTCATAAAAGTGTTGTGCAGTAATGTTGCATTCAAGCAGAAATATAATCGAAAAATGTGTCCAAGTAGCAGAATACAAAAATAAAAAAACCACCATAAAAAACGTATATATATATATATATATATATATGTGTGTGTGTGTGTGTGTGTGTGTGTGTGTGTGTGTGTGTGTGTGTGTAGGTGAGAATATATGACTGAAGGTGTTGACGATAAAATATAGAACTGCAATGCTGTGTAGAATTGTTGTGCCACATGTCAGGTCAACTGAGACCAGCTGACAGATGCACTCCGTAGGAGTCGGAAGTGCACCGCTAGGTAGTGGATCTTAGGACTGACTGCTACGGATTGTACCCAGGGAGATTCAGGTCACAGGTCTACAGGATCACTAACCCAGATCCCAATGGGAGCTGGAGCATGGATTCCCCAGGGCGCGGAGTCTAAGAGCCAGCAGGTGTTCGCTAGAGCCTCCAGTGGTGAGGATGGACTTCGCTGCAGTCTGGCTCCAGGTCGCGGCCCCTAGGGTCTCACAGCTCAAGCTCACAGTAGACTACAGAAGAAGGAAGCAGCAGGCTGGGACGACAAGGATAGTAAGGGGATAAGGCAGAGGTCAGGGCAACTAGCAGACAGGAACAACAGAGTACACGCCAAAGGTTTAGGGTCACAGGCAGACAGGGATGGTCGGGGACATGCCAAAAGGTCAAGGTCCCAAGCAGACAGGAATTGTTGAGAACACGCCAAGGTCGGTAACAGAGACAAACGTAGAGGTCATGGCAAGCAGGAATCAGGAAGCCAAACACACAATGATACACAATGGTTGATCAGCACCGCTGGGTTACAGTGCACAGGTTAATATAGGGTTCCCTGATAGGGCCTGGGGTGGAGCCATGCTTAGAGGAGAGGTTATAAAAACCACCAGGTGAAAGTGGCTGGCCTCTTAGTCTGAACACATGAGGGGAGGTAAGCAAACAGAGAAAGATTACTGCATAACCATGACACCACATCCAATATAGAAACTACAGAAAACAGAAAGACCCCTGGTGGTGGACTTTAGAGGCACGTACAACAATAAGATAGAATAAGAACAATTTTATGTATCCATTGAATTGATATAAAACCATGTAAAAATAGATTTATACACAACATTATACAGTACAATGAAGCAAATCACCTATACAAGGTATGATCAGCTACAGAGTTAATCACCCTACACATTTCAGAGCTAATGTGATCTCCTTCTTCAGGGATGGAGATAAAGCATGAAGTATAATTCTAGTGAAGGATATAAATGACAGGATATTAGAACAGAAACATAGTAGACAAAAAATAGTAATATGTTATTTTCTCTGTTTATACTTACATAACCAAATAGAGTGCTGTGTAAGTATAACAGAATATTCGTTTAAAAACAGCAGGACTGATCAGAGAGAATGCGTGGCTTCCCAGTATCCAAGGCTCCCATGAAAGAAGATAATTAACGTAGTATTAGGATATATACATTTTTTATTTTTTTATTTTTATATTATTGCTGCCTATAGGCAAAAAGATCATGCAGAGATCTCCCCTTGATTACCCCCTATGAGAAATAGTTTTTTTTTTTGCTGGGCGTGACTAAAGGAAACACTGGGGTGGTATGAAAGGGTCTGGCATGGGTATTTGGGGGAACCCCATGTCATTTTTTTTTTAATTTGACACGGGGTTACCCTTAATATCTATACCGGACCTGAAGGGCCTGGTAATTGAATTTGGGGGAACCCCACGCTTTTTTTTTTCAATGACTGTTCTCTGTATTAAGGGGAGCCAACAATTCATTTATGCATTACATCAGAGGGGGGCGGGGTCACCCATACGTCACTGGGGAACCCCATGGCTTCCCTTACCAGCGTCAGAGGGGGCGGGGTCAGGTGATGGGTGGCCCCGCCCTCCTAATATAAGAAACGTCAGCGCTGGGATCCCCGCAGTGTCTCCGCAGTGGAGACAGAAGACGAATGCATGTATGGACAGCGCTGGACTGAGAGAACCCCCGTCGCTGGATCAGATCAGCCATCACTCGCCCCCGGAGAGATGATCATCCGTTACTGGATAGCAAGAGTGGATTACCACCGCTGGAATCTTTTTTTTATTTATTTTTATTTTTAATAAGTGTATTGTTTTATTTAACCATTTTTACACTTTCTTTGTGAAATGGTAGGGGTACTTTTGTACCCCCTTACCATTTCAAACAGGGGGGTGGGATCTGGGGGTCCCCTTGTTAAAGGGGGCTTCCAGATTCTGATAAGCCCCCCACCCGCAGACCCCCACAACCACCGGCCAGGGTTGTGGGGATGAGGCCCTTGTCCCCATCAACATGGGGACATGGTGCTTTGAGGGGTCACAGACCCCCAAAGCATCCTCCCAATGTTGAGGGCATGTGGCCTGGTACGGTTCAGGAGGGGGGGCGTTCTCTCTTCCCCCCTCTTTTCCTGCAGCCTGCCAGGTTGCATGCTCGGATAAAGGGTCTGGTATGGATTTTTAGGGGGACCCCCACGTAAAAAAAAAAATTTAAATTTTGACACGGGGTTCCCCTTAATATCCATACCAGACCTGAAGGGCCTGGTAATTGATTTTAGGGGAACCCCCAAGCTTTTTTTTTTTATCAATGAATAAATTGTCGGCTAATACAGAGAACACTCATTGAGTGTTCTCTGTATTACGGGAGCCGACAATGGAAAGTGATTTTAAAATACTTTTTTTTCTTGCGAAATGACACTTTGTGCAGGGACAGTTCTAAGCACCAGAAACATGCGCCCCTTCACAGGCATACTATAGATACCCCCCAGCTACGAAATTTAAAGGAATATTACACTTTTATTGTTTCACTTTAATCATTATTAAAATCACTGCTCCTGAAAAAACTGCCGCTTTTAAAACTTTTTTTTGCATTGATCCATGTCCCCTGGGGCAGGACCCGGGTCCCCAAACACTTTTTAGGACAGTAACTTGCATATTAGCCTTTAAAATTAGCACTTTAGATTGTGAACGTTCGAGTCTCATATACTTTAATAGGGTTCTAAAGTTCGCACTAAGTTTAGGTCTGTTCGCAGGTTCTGGTGCGAACCGAACAGGGGGGTGTTCGGCTCATCCTTAGTCCTGACTCCCAATCCACCTTTCCTAGGATAGAAAGATGCATGGGGTGGTCCAAAATCGTATTCTGCTTGTCCTGCACAGCCCAAATGCAGTTATGTCAGCCTGGAGAAACTGGGCATAGGGCTAGCACCTTGTCTGAGAGCTCTCAAGTGACTATTTGTAATCACCCCTGTTTGTAATTACCTCTGTTTGTGTTTGTCACTTGGGGTGTATTCTGTCATTTGGATAACTACTGTTTACTCTCTTAATACTGCAGTACATACTGAGTTTGGCCCTAAGAGGTATCTGAGTTTATTGCATTGTATTTGTGTTGTACTGTTTACATGCGTTGACACTGACACACCAATCTGCTTTGTAATATTCTAATTTTGGTCTGCCAATAAAGTCTGCTTATCTTCCAAAAAGGTTGGTGTGTGCAATCTTTGTACATAGTTACATAGTTACATACATAGTTACATAGTTGGTGAGGTTGAAAAAAGACACACTTCCATCAAGTCCAACCTGTACATCTGCTTTAAGTTACCAGACAAGTGTCTAGGGCTATAGAGTGCAGAGGACCCAAAACTAATAGCTGCTCCTGCGAGGATAGTGCTACAGTTGTATTTCAAAACATTTGTGCAAGTCAACGTGAGGGGGCAAAAACAGAAATTTTAGATATGAGGTATGAAAAAGAGGGCTCAGTCAAGTGTGAATCTGAAACAACAAACGCGAGTTAGGGTAGAGAGAATAATACTGCAATTAATATATAGAGCTGTGTCAGGGAGTGATTTGGAGCAGGGATTAGCTTCAGGGTGAGGTTAATAGATGATTAATTAGTTAACTCAGTTAGAGGCAAACCCAGGTTTTTTCGTGGTTTGCCGATCTAGTGAACTATAGCAGCTGTCTACTGCCATAGCAACCAACTGTCATTAATGCACTTTCTGGATTTTGAACTCCATACAAAAAGCAGCTTTTTGTTGATGTAGATAGGAAAAGCTGACAGTTTGCGGTTGTGCTACACAGCGCTTTGCAGTGCTGTACATACTGCTGTATTGCTCTACATTACTGTGAGTTGTCAGGTGGTGGTCTACATATTAGTGTGTAAATACATTGTCCATGTATAACTCATCTTCATCTCATATACCTCTCTGTGTGCCAACCTTTGATGGCAACCGTGCAATAATATTCTCTTATTTCTGGCAGAGACACAGCCTCTCCCTTTATTTAAATCTGGATCTGAGCTATTCTAACTTTTTCCAAACCAATAGAGCAAATATATATCATCCCTGTAGATACTCTTCATTAGAGTTCCTGAGCTCCTTTGAAAATTGCTCCTATTATTTACTAAGGGACATACTTTGGCTCTAACTGACTGCCCAGAAGGTCATGAGAAAGCCCAAAAAATTGTCTGAGGACTGAACAGCAAGTGCAGGGTTCCTGGGTCTAGTCCTGCAGGAAGAGACCCCTGTGCAGGATCCTGGAGGAAGCCTTGAGGAAAATACCAAGGTCCCAGCTAGATGTAGCTGGGGGGGCTATCCATAGATCTGTGTCCAGGGATCAAGTTCGGTTGGAGGAAGCTCACTGGAGAGAGCCAGGTGGAAGTTGTGGGAAAGAGTCCAGCTGTCTTATGGAGGTGTGAATCTACAGCTCCTTCACTAGGAAGAGCCTGGTGGATATTGGGAGGAGGCAACCAGTGATCCTACCCACTGGCTAAGTGAGTAGATGATTGTAAATGTTGAAGGAATGTGACTGTGTGTATCTTTTTAACTCTGGAAGGAGTACAGGTCATCAAAAGCATAGAGATCCTGTGGGACATTCAGATTTATGCAGTGCAGTCAGTAATTGAGAAGTCCTTCAGTTCTACAGTTTTCAGGGTATCCCATGCTCCCTTCCCCACCCCAGTTTATCTTTTCAATAAAAACCCAAAAGAACCCCTAGACTGTTCTCTGAGCCTGAGGATGAAAATTCCATGTGCCTGGCTGTGTGTGTTCTAAGAGGGAAGATAGGACTATGGTGGGCTACAAATATTTAAAGTGCTTCACATAACCCAACCCTACATGCTTCAGTATTTTGTGGCTCCATCAATTGTAAAGTGTATTTTGCAGATATAAACAGCCAAATACCTTGTCTCTTGGAGCCTATGTACTATTTATACCCTCTCTACCAGATGGACGCAAGTCACTGTGATGATGTTTGTCACCATGAATGCTGTGTCAGGTAGCGTGCATTATTATACATGTAATGTCATCACATCCAGCTCCTTTCGGCGCTATGTATTTGATGCAATTCTTCTTCAGTTTGTTTTCTTCTTACAGATGCCTCTCCAAATCCACCCACCCTTTATTTTCTGGCAGAGAATTTGCATTTTAATATGTTGGAGGGCTTTTTATGGCTGTATGCTTATATCTACATTGTCTCCCTCTATTATTTAAGTATTTCTCTAAATAATTTTCATATTTATTAAAATGGCAAGCACATTGAATATGCTTAAGGTATATGATATTATTTTCATATCAATATTGCTTTTATATGAACCCTATAATACACTATTCCACTATACATATTGATCTCATTTTGCCTATTGTGGTAGTGTTCTACTTCTTAAAGAGCATTATAGGGTCAGTTAATGAAAGGTGCAAAGAGAAGCCTTTATAGAGTCTGTATGAGGCTCTTGAATTTAATTGAAATATCTATTTGGCCTTGTTTTGTAAATTGATCTTATCAAGATGACCTTTGAGGTATTGGATAATTTACAAACTTAGTCAGAATCTTTTCTTCTCTGGTTCCCCACCGGTACTCCTGGAGCCTCCCTCCTGCCAAGTGCCCCCAGGGAAAGCAGCTTGCAATGGGGGCACCTAAGCAGGCTTGTTCCCGAGCCACGACTCCGCCTGTCCATTCACACATGGAGCTGTTGTTTGGACCTGCCCCCTCTCTCTCCTAATTAACTCAGTGGCTGTAATTGACAGCAGTGTGAGCCAATGACGCGGTCATGCAGTGCTGTACCCAAATTAAATTGATGTCATTTTTTTTCCCACAAATAGTGCTTCCTTTTGGTGGTATTTGATCACCACTGAATTTTTAGTTTTTATGCTATAAACAAAAGACTATTTTGCAAAAAATATATATATATTTTATCTTTCTGCTATAAAACACATCCAATATAAAAATGTAAAAAAAATCTAATTTCTTCAAAAACTTAGGCCAGTATGTATTCTGCTACATGTTTTTGGTAAAAAATTACCAATAAGCGTATATTAATTGGTTTGCGCCAAAAAATAGTGTCAACAAACTATGGTATATATACTGAAATTTTTAATTATTTTTTTTTTTAATACTAGTAATGGCGGTAACCAATGACTTATAGCCAAACTGCCTTATTGTGGTGGACAATCGGACACTAACACTTTTGGACACTTTGCGGGAACCAGTGACACTAATACAGTGATCAGCAGTAAAAATATGCCATTTCACTGTACTAATAACACTGGCTTGGAATGAATAAACTTCTAGGGCGATCAAAGGGTCAACTGTGGGCCTAGCCAGGGTTTTTGTGTACTATATGTGCTGCTTTTACTAAGGGAAGGGATGGATTTTATTCAGGGACACAAAATCTATCATCTTTCCTCTGTCAGAACGGAACTCTGCCTTGTTTACACAGGCAGAGCTCCTTTCTATGTCTCTGCCCGAGGATCAGCGAGTGCTGGTAGACATCCATGGCCCAGCACCCACAGATCAGCTGTGATTACGCACAGGAGAAGTGGTCCACTGGTGGTGCGCGCACCCCCTAGGAGCAGAATCACATACAGTATCTCACAAAAGTGAGTACACCCCCCAATTTTGTAAATATGTTAGAGACCTTGTACTCCTCCACCTTGCGTTTGAGGATGCCCCACAGATTTACAATAGGGTTGAGGTCTGGAGACATGCTTGGCCAGTCTATCACCTTAACCCTCAGCTTTTTTAGCATGGCAGTGTTCATCTTGGAGGTGTGTTTGGGGTCGTTATCATGTTGGGGTACTGCCCTGCGGCCCAGCCTCCGAAGGGAGGGGATCATGCTCTGTCACAGTACATGTTTGCATTCATGGTTCCCTCAATGAACTGTAGCTCCCTAGTGCCGGCAGCACTCATGCAGCTTCAGACCAAGACACTCCCACCACCATGCTTGATTGTAGGTAAGACACACTTGTCTTTGTACTCCTCACCTGGTCGCCGCCACACACTTGACACCATCTGAACCAAATAAGTTTTTCTTGGTGTAATCAGACCACAGGACAGTAATCCATGTCTTATCTTCAGCAAACTGTTTGCAGGCTTTCTTGTGCATCTTCTTTAGAAGAGGCTTCCTTCTGGGACGACAGCCATGCAGACCAATTTAATGCAGAGTGCGGCGTATGGTCTGAGCATTGACAGGCTGACCCTCCACCCCTCCAACCTCTGCAGCAATGCTGGCAGCACTTATATATCTATTTCCCAAAGATAACCTCTGGATATGACGCTGAGCAAGTGCACTCAACTTCTTTGGTCGACCATGGAAAGGCCTGTTCTGAGTGGTACCTGTCCTGTTAAACAGCTGTATGGTCTTGGCTGCAGCTCAGTTTCAGGGTCTTGCCAATCTTCTTATAGCCTAGGCCATCTTTATGAAGAGCATAAATTATTTTTTTCAATTACAATGGCTTCTGAAATTCGAATTTCGTTTATAAAAAAAAAAAAAAAAAATATATATATATATATATATATATATATGTATATATATATATATATATATATATATATATATATATATATATATATATGTAACAGGCACAGCTGCAGCCCATGCAGGGTGCCGGATGCATAGAGTTCTATGTTTTTTTTTTTCCTGAAGCACTTGATTAGAGCCGGAGGCTCTGACTGGCTTAAAAAAGGGTGGGCTCAGGGCACAGAGCACTGCACCCTAAGCCTACCCACTTTTGAAAATAGTGAAACAACATTCGCTATTGTTTTCCCGCTTCTCAGGTTGCGGGTCTTGAGACCAGATTAGCCAGTAGGAGAAGCGACCAGATTGGCAAGAAGGAGAAGTCGGGGAAGCAGCTGAAGCCGCCCAGGACCTGGATGGGGTAAGTGCTGGGCTGGCGGAGGAGGGGGGCTAGCGAGCAGGGCTGGCGAGCGGGGCTGCTGACAGTGCAGAGGGAGCGGGGCTGGCAAATGGGGCTGGCGGGATGGGTAGGGGTTTTTGCTTGCCCCCCCAAAAAAAAAAACGGAACACCAGCTGCTACTGAGCAGGCAAGCACTAAAGTCCCAAAATCAGGTCTGACTCACGATGTCTCAGAAGCTGTCTGCTACCCAGCTTCCACAGGTAGATCATTAATGAGGGAGATAAAAAAAACCTTCACCAGACCAGGCCTTCAGGATAGTGCCCTCCAGGAAGAATCCTTTAGAAATATTCTCCAGATTCTCAGCCTAGCACCTGCTGAGGCCCAGACTGCATTTTCTTTTCTCACTAGCTCTCTCCTGGGGACAGCAGCTCCAGGAGAACTAGAAACTTCTAGGGATGAGCTTCGTGTTCGATTCGAACATACGTTCAACTCGAACATTGGCTGTTCGCCCGTTCGGCGAATTCAGAATGTTATGGGCCGTTCGCGCCAAATTCGTGTGGCGCTCACGGCCCACAATGCACTGCGATGGCGCAGTGCATTGCTGGCTCATGATTGGCCAAGCATGCACTGTGACCCCGCATGCTTGGCCAATCACAGCGCCGGCAGCGAGGAGAGCCATGATTGGCCACAGGCAGGATGCATGGGGCCAATCATAGCTTAGGCTGTGTAGTACACGCCCCACACTATATAAGGCCGCCAGCACGGCAGCCTTGTGTAGTGTGTTGGCATCTGTAGCAGTTAGTGGGTGTTCTGTGTACCTTCAACACAGTATACACCAATCGTTATCGGACGATTTTTCGTTCTTGCTCTTCTGTAGTGGTTGTTGTCTGCGTGCCCTGACCGCAGTATACACTGCTATATTCACCTATATAGCTAGCGATATATCTATCTTTTATAATAGAGCTTGCAGTCAGCGGTAGGAGCTTGTGCGTGCTGTCTGCATGCTCTGAACCCAGTATACACTGCTATATCCACCTATATAGCTAACTATCTTGCTCGTTTTAAATAGAGCTTTCAATCAGTGTTAGGAGATTGTGCGTGCTGTCTGCGTGCTCTGAACGCAGTATACACCGCTATATACAACCTATATAGCTAACTATCTTGCTCGTTTTAAATAGGAGAGCCATGATTGGCCACAGGCAGGATGCATGGGGCCAATCATAGCTCAGGCTGTGTAGTACACGCCCCACACTATATAAGGCCGCCAGCACGGCAGCCTTGTGTAGTGTGTTGGCATCTGTAGCAGTTAGTGGGTGTTCTGTGTACCTTCAACACAGTATACACCAATCGTTATCGGACGATTTTTCGTTCTTGCTCTTCTGTAGTGGTTGTTGTCTGCGTGCCCTGACCGCAGTATACACTGCTATATTCACCTATATAGCTAGCGATATATCTATCTTTTATAATAGAGCTTGCAGTCAGCGGTAGGGGCTTGTGCGTGCTGTCTGCATGCTCTGAACCCAGTATACACTGCTATATCCACCTATATAGCTAACTATCTTGCTCGTTTTAAATAGAGCTTTCAATCAGTGTTAGGAGATTGTGCGTGCTGTCTGCGTGCTCTGAACGCAGTATACACCGCTATATCCACCTATATAGCTAACTATCTTGCACGTTTTAAATAGAGCTTGCAGTCAGTGGTAGGAGCTTGTGCGTGCTGTCTGCGTGCTCTGAACCCAGTATACACCGCTATATCCACCTATATAGCTAACTATCTAGCTCGTTTTAAATAGAGCTTGCAGTCAGTGTTAGGAGATTGTGCGTGCTGTCTGCATGCTCTGAACGCAGTATACACCACTATATCCACCTATATAGCTAACTATCTTGCTCGTTTTAAATAGAGCTTTCAGTCAGTGTTAGGAGATTGTGTGTGCTGTCTGCGTGCTCTGAACGCAGTATACACCGCTATATACAACCTATATAGCTAACTATCTTGCTCGTTTTAAATAGAGCTTGCAGTCAGCGGTAGGAGCTTGTGTGTGCTGTCTGCGTGCTCTGAACCCAGTATACACCGCTATATCAACCTATATAGCTAACTATCTTGCTCGTTTTAAATAGAGCTTTCAGTCAGTGTTAGGAGATTGTGCGTGCTGCCTGCGTGCTCTGAACACAGTATACACTGCTATATCCACCTATATAGCTAACTATCTTGCTCGTTTTAAATAGAGCTTGCAGTCAGGGGTAGGAGCTTGTGTCTGCTGTCTGCATGCTCTGAACCCAGTATACACCGCTATATCCACCTATATAGCTAACTATCTTGCTCGTTTGAAATAGAGCTTTCAGTCAGTGTTAGGAGATTGTGCGTGCTGTCTGCGTGCTCTGAACGCAGTATACACCGCTATATCCACCTATATAGCTAACTATCTTGCTCGTTTTAAATAGAGCTTTCAGTCAGTGTTAGGAGATTGTGCGTGCTGTCTGCATGCTCTGAACGCAGTATACACCGCTATATCCACCTATATAGCTAACTATCTTGCTCGTTTTAAATAGAGCTTGCAGTCAGCGGTAGGAGATTGTGCGTGCTGTCTGCGTGCTCTGAAAAAGACAGACAGCAAAACAAATTATACAGGGGTGATAACCCTTTCCTATGTTTTCCAAAAAGCTTAAAAATAGTTTTTTTGACTGGAGCTACACTTTAAAAATGTACCAGTTGAAAATTACAAACAGATTCAACTTAACACAACAAACCTACACAGTCCCTGTCTTGTTTGCACCGCCTGTATACTGCTGTTCTGAGTATATAGGGCCTGGGGGCCACACGTATTTCCTTTTTTTAATATGGGTATGGGGCTCCCCTTAATATGCGTACAAGACCCAAAGGGGCTGGTAATGGGCAGGGAGGGCTACCCATGCCATTTTTCTCAATGATTTTCAACCATATTGCAGGAACCAGATATAACATTAAAACCGCAAGCAGTTTTAAATGATGTTATTTCCATTAAATGTCATTTTGTGCAGGGACTGTTCTAAACACGGGAAACACGTGGCACTTCACAGGCATACTACAGACACCCCCAGGCACGATATTTAAAGGAATATTTCACTTTTTTTCACTTTAATCGTCATTACAATCAGTGTTCCCACCAAAACGGACATTTTTAAAACTTTTTTTTGCATTGACCCATGTCCCATGGGGCAGGAGCCAGGTCCCCAAACCCTTTTTAGGACAGTATCTTGCATATTAGCCGTTAAAATTAACACTTTTAATTTCGAACGTTCAAGTCCCATAGACTTCAATGGGGTTCTAACGTTCGTACGAATTTGGGGTCCGTTCGAAAGTTCTGGTGTGAACCGAGGGGGGGGTCGGCTCATCCCTAGAAACTTCCTAGCAGAGGAAAAACACTCTGGAAAGGCCTCCCAAACTTTTATTATCTCCCTTCTGGATGCTTCCTTCCAGGGATTGGCTGAGGAATATTCATAATGGACATTTGACTTTCCCTGCACTATATTCAGGTGGGAAAAATCAAACATCCAGCCAAGAAACTCTGGCCAGAGGAAAACAAAAGATTACTGCTCCTCTGACTGCAGTGAAGTGAAAAACGAAATTTAGACTAGCAGCCTAAGGAGGAGGGCGCAACATCTGTATACAAGAGACATATGTAATTTACTTTGTTAATTTACTAATTTTACTGTCATCTTTAGCATTACAAAAAAAAAAAAACAATGCTCACTGCAGATCCACCACCCATTGGTTTTGGTAACAAATTTGCCTGTTTATGACCTACTTTGATTTTACACTACTATGGGATCAACAGAGCATACTAGTTACAAATGAAGTTGTACTAACGGATCTCTTTGGTTCTAGCTATGGGTCATTTTCAGTCATGCAGAAGCTGTACTATAATATTAAGATTCTTTATCAGGAACGTGAAATCACAGTGGGTGGAGAAAACATTTGCTCAAAAACCCTGCACACCCTGCAAGTACTGTAGATACAAATGGGATCCCCACCACAGTATATGTGACCTGTGGAGAAAAAATGCAGTATCATAATCTAGGCCATTACGATTCATGAGTTGTATGCAGACTGGACACATTTGGATGCATATATTCAAAAGAAAAAAAAATATTTTTCAATTCATTATTTCTCTTGGTTTTAATTCTAATTCACTAACCACTACTAATTCAGTGGACCTCAATAACTAGATGCTGCACAGGTTATGAAAGTCTGCCCAGCAATGAAAATCTAAAGTTATGCTTAAATAATCAATGATATGAGTTTGCCAAAGTTGCCTATATGTACTCCATCATTGAAATTCAATTTCTCTTTTTTGATTAAATTATTATTATTATTATTATTATTATTATTATTATTATTATTATTATTATTATTATTATTATTATCAAGAGCAGAATTTTTGGGTATCCAATGGAGAGGGGACATATAATAGAATCTGAATAGCCTACAGTAAATTACACCATCAAAGGCAAACACAAATGAACGTCTAATGCTCAAACATTATTATATAGGCTAATTTTATAGTACAGTTTTAAGGGGAAAAAACTTAATATTCTGCAGAACTACATGGGTTAACTAGTTAAGATGAGCATTTTTATAGGAGAAAACATTATTCTGATGAACTTTCTCCATACATGAATTGAGGGCAGAATAAGAAATGCAGTCGAGCTAAATAAACACATCTAGTAAGGGAAATAATATAATTATATTTTCAACCGATTACCCAATTTGAATGAAAGTTGTGGCAAAACTCAGATAAAATATATTGTGATAGGAAAACATTTTGCTCTTTACAAACCATTTACAATGGAAACAGTGCCCCCAAGTGGTCAAAAAGAATATTTATCATTTAAGTCAGTTGCTATCTGTTGCAGAGCAAATGCCATCATTTTTTTTTTTTTTTTTAGTTAAAGAAAACATTTAATTAGAGCAACATAGAAATGGTTATTGCTAACAGCTATTGAAACTGAAATCTGTCTATCTATGATGCTTATCCTTCACCTCAAATATGTGTATTTTCAGCCCCTAAACAAGTACACAGATAGGGCTCATGCACACAGGCACATTTCCCCTTCCTCGTTCTTCCCACTTAACTATTTTGATGCCCATACCCATCTTCAGTATGGTGTCCTCCATTTAGTCTAGTCAGCCAGGTAGTTGTACACTGGTAATTGTCTGAGGTCAGCTGGGATAGTCCCAGAGGTGGTATTTTACGGCTGAGGGCATACCTTAGCTAATTGGTGCAACAGACACAAGTTTACTTATATTGTACCATTTGAACTGTAATGTTATGTTTTTGTTATTTATTTTGTATATTGTTTGTAATAAAAGGCCTGGTGTTTATTTACCTCCACTTTTTGTGTAATTTATTTTTAGAGTTAGAGAAAGGTGGAGTTGGGGTAAGTATACCAGGTTATAAGTACCTGGTAACCTCTGATCTACCCTGGTCAAGGAAAATCTCCCTGATGAAACACAAACAGCAAAAACAAAACAAAACCTATTCCTGTTCTTTTAGTTTTGGCTTTATGCATGTTTAAAAATCTGCCACCTTGTTTACTTAATCAGTGAATACTGAACGCCAAAAAGTTGAGCCAAAAGTTATTTTTATATGGAAAACCTGTGCTGAGAGATATATAAAAGCTACCACTGCTATCTGTTTTCTGAAAATGCTAGTTGCCCGGCTACCATGCAACACTGATTTCAATAGTTTCTGAGGCACTTATCCAAGACAAGTATGCAACAAGTCAAGTCAAAAATACTTATTGTAATTATTGCATTATCTGTTTATGGTCAATGTCATTTCAAGTATTGAAGTCCACATCCACATTCATATTAAACCTCAGTCATCTCAAAGTACAAAAATATTTTACATATTTCTAATGCTAGTGCTGATTTTACAGTTGTTATATAGTATGTAAAATAATCATCTAAAAAAAAAAAAAAACTTACAACCCCAATTACAAAAAAGTTAGGATTAGAGAAATCTCATATACCAATATTTTATTCACAATAGAAAACATACCAACTGTTTAAACTGAGAAAATGTACCATTTTATTAAAAAAATAAAGTCATTTTTAAATTAATGGCAGCAAAATAGTTGGGGCAGGACAACCAAAAGCTGTCAAAGTAAGTGATACTAACAAGGAAAAGCTCGCAGAACATTTTGCAACTAATTGGGTTATTTGGAAATGGGTCAGTAACCTGAATGGGTATAAAAAGAGCATCTAAGTGAGTCAGAGTGTCTCAGAGGTAACAATGGGCAGAGTTTCGCCACTCTTTAAAGCTGCGTCTAAAAATTGTCAAACAATTTCAAAATAATGTTCCTCAACATAAAATTGCAAACAATTTAAATATATCATCATCTACTGTTCATAATATCACCAAAAAGATTTCAAGAATCTGGAGAAATCCCTGTGCGCAAGGGACAAGGCTGAAACACAATATTGGATGCCATGATCTTCAGGCCCTCAGATGGCACTGATTTAAAAACAGGCCTGATTCCTGCAATGGACTTCACTGCATGAGGAATACTTCCAAAAATCACAGTCTGTGAATGTAGTTCGCCATGCCATCCAAAAATGCAAGTTCTATCATGCAACATACAAAACATATCTGAACATGATCCACAAATGTCGGGCCAAAGTGCATATAAAATAATCTGTTGCAAAGTGGAAAACTGTTCTGTGGTTAGATGAATCGAAATTTGACATTATTTTTGGCAACCATAGGTGCTACGTCCTTCAGACTAAAGAGGAAAGGGGCCTTTTGACTTGTTATCAGCACTCTGTTCAAAAGTATGCATCTCTCTGATGGCATGGGGTGCATTGGTGCATATGGAATAGGCAGCTTGCAATTCTGGAAAGACAACAATGCTGAAAGATATATCCAGGTTTTAGAGTAGCATATGCTCAGGCAAGAATAGAATGTTTCTCTTCCAAAACTCAAGCAACTGGTCTCCTTAGTCCCCAGACATTTACAGAGTGTTGTTAATGTCACCCTGGGCCCGTCCCAACTTTTTTGGAATTGGGGTTGGAATTGGGGTTGCACTTTGTCAGCTTTTACTTGGTCAGTTTAAATATTTGTATGTATTCTATTTTTAATTGTGAATAAAATATGGGTTTATGAGCTTTGCTAATCATTGCATTCTGTTTTTATGTAAATTTTACACAGTGTCCCAACTTTTTGGGAATTTGAGTTCTATAATTAAGGTAGAACTTTCATTAAAAAAACAAATATAGAAAGTAGGTAGGGGTGAAAATATACCGCTATGTATTAGTTAAAGTCTACATTCCTCTTTTGTTGAGAAAAAAACATTCCCCTTTTGGGTGATCTATGTACATTGTAAGGATTATAACAAACTTTGTTGCAGATTCCTACCTTTGGTTATTCTGAAGAAATCCATGTGTGTTTCTCTGTGCCTCTGTACTGATTAAGTCTAATGGGAGTGCTTTTCTAATTAAATGTCAGGTGTGGCAGCTGCAGGGCTCTAATGAGGAAATCTGCTGGGCCTGCATCCCTTTAGACGTGTTCCTATTGAAAGTATCTCTCAAAAAATTGCATTTTTGTTGCAAGGGATGCCTTAAATTTGACTTGTATCTTAGGCAGACTTCTGGAAAAATTGGTGAGCCAATCACAAGCAGGAAATTATGTTTCTGGGGCGTGGTCAGTACACATTCTGTGTACAGAAAACTCTAGGTAGCCATATTGCAATGTATTCTCAGAAAATTACATGCTGCAGATTGAAAAGGAAAGGCGATTTTTAATAGCATTCAATTACAAAATGATTAGTGTCACAATTATATGCGCGATATAATTTTTTCTTGATTTATTTTTTTTTCCCCAGGAAAGGGGAGTTACCCTTTTAGTGGGACTTGTGCCTTTAAAGTACTTAATCTAATAATGCTAGCAATTATTATTCTTATCATTCAGTTTAGAAATATCAAACATCTGCCATCCTATTCCCTACTACGCTAGCAATTATCCCATATCTTGTCCACATGTATCGCGTATTTGCCATTTCACACTGCAGTTTCAAATACAGAAACATTTGCAAACTTTGATTTTTACTTACTTTAATTATTATTATTTTTTTTTATGGCATGCATGCCCAAATGATAGAAGTAATCATTTTGAGGACAAAAAATGTATAAAAGCTCCAAACTGGGCAATCACATTATTTTGCTGAGATTAGTCTGCCTTGAATGTTTGGCTGTTGGTATTCAGAGACAATTGATTCAAAGCTTACATTTAAAGTCCAATTCTGGGCGCAGTGATTTTTTAACTATTTTGTAAAGCTGTTGGAACAAAAGCACAGTCTGTGAAGATGCTACGGGCGTGCTTTGTGAATGGCTAAGCACAACACTAAAACTATTGTTTGTAACAGATACTGTTCCAATGTGGCTGGGAGCTTGAAGTGCAACTGACACAATATGTTCTCAGTGGGCCTACACATACTTTACCTGGTCACCTGCAAATATCTGTTTATGAGTTTGTATTGTGGGTACTGACTTTTGTGTGGTTTCAAACATGCTAGGGATAAACACAGATCTATACTAAGATTTAAAACAAAATTGACACCAAAATGGACTACTTGGTGTTTTTCTGTTGTAACTCTTTTAGGCTTCTGTTTTTTTGTTTGTTTTTAAGACATTTATCAGCTTTAAAAAGCTAGATTTGCTATGTAATGTGGAATATTGCAAATTCGAATTTTCCCTAAGCAGTATCCTGAGAAAGAAATACATTTTGTCTAGGATTCCTCCTGAAAATTAGCAGTGCACATCCCAGTATATCAAGGAGCCAAGATATTCCAGTGGCAAAAACCTTAATAGCTGTGTAGTACCCTCTCGGTAGGTAGGTGCTAGAGGTAGGATTATTTGTAGGACAGGTAAATTTAGACAGGCCTGGCTGGCAGCCAGGACTGTTTGTTTTGATCTGATCTGGGCTGGGGGTGGCTCAGGGTAGCAGCTGGTGACTCACTGGCAGCATCACTGGGACAGCCATCTTCTTTATAGAGATTGCTGGAAAGCTCTGGAAAGAGAGGAGAGGTGGAGCTGCCTGGGGTGGTTTAGGGAGCCCTGACCAATCCCCAACCTGGATGCTTAGGGGGCCTCTTTAAATACCCAGGTTCAGCCCAGCTGGGGAGGAGTTGTCGGGTGAAAGAGCTGGAGTGAGAGGGCATGGAAGCTGTCGTGGGGGCTTTGAGGGAGCTCCCCAGTCTGGGGGTGTGACCTTGGGCCTTGGCTCTGGTGCAGTTGAGACCACTTTCAGGAACACATGAAGAGGTCCTGGACCAAGACACAAGAGACAGCAATGAGAAGACAGCGGGAGGGAGCACTGCTAAGAGACTCCAGGGAGGACAACCAGTCTCAGCCAAGAGGGCTGGTGAGTGAAGCACAGTCAGGAGGACTGGTGAGGCACACTTGAGAGAACAGGGAGCTTGTAGTCAGAGATGGGTGCAGAACCAGATGTGTGGACTGTGGTAGAAGGGGCAGTGGAAAGAGACAGCTGAAGTCAGGAGGGCTGGTAGGGCCTGAATAGGGCTTACTGGGATCAGTAGCCATAGTAGGGCAGCTAACACAATGACTTTTCTGCTACAACATTGGGGCCTGTGTGTCAGGGCTGGGCTCAGCCCTTCCTGCTTTGAACTGGCTGCTCAGCTGTCAGCTAATTGCCAGCTCTTATCTCACCACAGTTACTCTCACAGCTGTTGATGATATCCTGCTCATCAGTCCTGCCTACTTAAGCCGTCCAGTCCAGAGGATCTCTGCCTTCGCCTTGGTCAACATCAGAGACACTCTCCTGCGTTCCTGTTTAAAGACTTGCTTTGCTGACATCCTTTCTGGCTCCAGATCCTGCTTGCTGTTCCACTACATTGTTCCCTGACTTCTGGCTTGGCTGACTATCCATTCTGGTTACTGAACTTTGGCTATGTTTTGTCTATGTTTGTTCTTTTTATTTTTATTATTAAACAAGTGTGATTTAACTGTACTTCTGTCTCGGTCTGATTTTATGGTTTCTGACACCGTGGTCCGAGCCTGCAAAGGGCATTTGCTAAGGCCTGTCTCAGTCAGTGTCAGGCCTAACCAACAATTAGTGCTAGCTGTTCCTGGGGAACCAAGTGAAGTGCTGGAGGTGACAAGGAGTAAAAGTCTGCAGCAAGTGATGTGCTGGTGGAGTGAGGAGTGATGAGCTTCAATCAAGTTTTTGCAGGAGAAAGTTCAAGGTGTGTATACAGGGGGTGTACATAGTTGTCCCAAAACCAATTGCTGTTATATTGATCTAAGCTGGGAATTCCATATCTCCCATCCCCATCCAAGTTATACCCCTCAATAAACAAACAAAAAAAAAAGTTCACTGACTGCTTTATGTCTTGGAGTACCTGAGAATGAATGCAGAGATGGGCAGGGTGACAGACATTCCACAATTCTCAGCAGCCTGTACGGGGATACCGCTACCACTGTATATTTGCATAGTGAGACCTAAGGAACTGCTATCTCTTACTGCTAGTCTTGGGAATTGGAGGGAAATCCTGTGATGTCTCTATTGTTCTGCTCACTGTTCTCCTTGCTGGAGGCTCTAACATAAATAAGCAAAGCCCTGCCTTTATCTATATGGCTCCCTCCACACAGAGATGCAGGGCAGTACAGGGCATTGTAACTCGGTAATAGGGGAAAGATCATCTATAGTGCAACAACGGACAGTACTGATGATTATTTCTTTGCCAACTGCCTGCCTTTTTTCGGCAAAGCTTCCAGAGTTCTGTTCCTCGTTTTAAGATGTGAGAGTTTTCATTGCCTCAATATTTTGCTGAAAACTGGGTTATGTCAGTGAAGTTTTTGACAAAATGCATTAGTGAAAGGTGAAGTTGAAATAACAATGAGTTTAGGTGGTGCATAATGGTTATGGGCTTTAAATTAATTCTGCACAAATAACATAAATAAATAAATTATTAAACTGTATTGCTAGCTATACCTAAGATCTGTGGTTAGTTGCATTTAGTCAGTACCTTACTTGTGTAGTTTATATACGTCAGTACCAAGATTTAGTGGAGATCATCTATTTAACCAGTTCAACTCTAGAGAAACTTTTAGCATTTTTTGCACACTTGTAAAAATCTTCATTTTTGGCAATAAAATTACTTAAATCCCCAGAACATTATACATTTTATGAAAGCAGAGGCCCTGTAGAATAAAAAGATGATAGTTGCATATTTTTATGTTACATGATATTTGTGCAACTGTTTATTAAATGCAAATGTTAAGGAAAAAATATAATAAAATTAATTTTAGTGCAAGCACAGACAGTATACGACTATTTTTTTGGTAAAATATAAGATATACAGTTATGCTGAGTAAATAGACATGAAACATGCCAAGTCTTAACTACTTCCAGCCTGTAGGACTTCCATGGACATCCTCTGGTTGCAGCGGTTATACAGGGATGATGCCTGCACCTACAGGCATCATTCCAGTTTGAAAATTTTAACCTGGCGATTCCCTTTAAAGCAAAAGTGATTTAAGTGATTAAATAGCCACTTGATCACTTCTGCGGGTGGTGGAAGGGGGTCCCACCCTCCTCTCACCACTGCCACTTGAGTATGTCACCACTTCTGATTCCGCCTCTTTGTTTACCTAGCCGTTAGCAGCCAGGAAAGCAGCCGATCAGACCAATCTGTGTCTGATCAGCTGCACTGGAGGCCAGGTGAGAGATTTGGGGTCTAATAGACCCCTGTTCTCTCCATAAAGAGGATGCTGTCACAAATGATGTTGTTCATACCTTGTGATAGAAAAAAAGTGAATCCAAAAAAAATGTATAAAAAAGAAAGTTTTGTAAAAAATAAATAATAATAATATAAATATTTTTTTTAAGAACCCCCGCCCCCCTGTGCTTAGGCACAAATGCGAATGCATACGTTACTCCCACGCACATGTAAACGGTGATTGCACGGTGCACGACACATGTGAGGTATTGTCATGAATGTCAGAGAGAGAGCATTAATTCTAGACCTCCTGTGTAACTCTAAACTGGTAACCTGTAAAGGTGTTTAAAGCGACACCTATGGAGAATTTTAATCACCATAGTTTGTCGCCATTCAACTGGCAGACCCAATTTTAAAGCATGACATGTTAGGTATCTATCTACTCGGCGCAACATCATCTTTCACATTATACTAAAAAAAATTATAAAATTACTAAATATTGTGTGTTTTTTTATTTTTTTATTAAATAAAGTGTATTTTTCCAAAAAAAAGTGTAGCGCCGGTACTCCTAACGAGTACGTTCTGGGTTCCGGTCCAGAAGTTGTTGCTGATTCCATGGTCCTGGTCCTCCTGACCAGCCCCCAGGGGCCCTCATGGCCTGGGGTGCGGATCCATCCATTTCCAAGCCTCAGAACTGGCTAGTTCGAGGTGCAGTAACTGGAAGGAGGATTCTGAGGTGTTCCAGTGCCATCTCGGGTTTGGAGAGGCCCAGCAACTCTACACACGACCAGGGGAGGACTCTTCAGTAAGAGAGCCACACACAAGGCTGGCTGCTCGGTAAGAGCCTGGAAGCTGAGCTGCCATGGACATTGAATTAATCCACAATTCTTACAGTATCGCCAGGCCGGATGAAAGATTCTGGTACAGTAAGAAAGGTTCCTACTTCTATCCTTCCAGTTATAACTAAAGTTTCAAACCAAGTCTGTGTGAGAGACTTTGAAAAGCTAGAATTACCTGTTGGCTGCTAAACCCAAACTTTAGGATTTATCCAACAGTTAAAGAATCCAGTTGCGTGTGGCTATTCCCTGGATTGTGTACAGAGAGAGAAACTTTTATTGAAGTCGGCAGTTCCAAGCACCTGAGCTAAACTTTACCCTGATGCCCTCTATTCCCAACTTAGAGACTGAGTTTGTTCAACTGTTTTATGCAAAATAAAAATCCTAACAAGGAATTCAAGTGTCGGTCTCTGCAGTTACTGGGTCATCAACCCCGGGAACCCCTATACAAGAACAACGAGTACGAGCTGAGGGAGGTAATCGGTAAGCCCAGAAAAATTCAGCAGCTCCTTTGGGGGTTAGTGCTACAAATGTATTTGAAAAAACGATGGGCAAATACTGTGTGGCATAAAATTGCAACACCCATCATTTTGTTCTATAGGGCCTCTGCTAAAAAAAATTATATATTACATTTGGGGGTTCTTGTCTACATATGGATTGAAGTGTTAGAATTGGCCTGGATATAAAGTAGTTCAAATTGGGTGAGTCCGTGATATCGCAAAAAAAAACCCAAAAAACTATGGTACCCAAAAATCTCCATAGGTAATGGTTTAAAAGCTTTTACAGTTCATCAGCTTAGAGTTAAACAGGAGCTCTTGTGCTAGAATTGCTGTTCTCACTTTGACATCCAACATCTAAGGAACTGAATTGGTTTGTTTTATAGCTGGGGTGTCCAACTCTTGAGAGGTGGAACAACAAGAAAGGGATCAAAGATTATTGGAGTTCAGCATGTTTTTTTTAGGTGATAACCTAGCAAGGCCCTCCTGATGTAGGGGGTATATACAGAATGCATAGGTCAGGAGTATGTAATGTAAAAAGTACAGGTGTCAAGAGTATGCATTGTACTGAGTACAGGGGTCAGAAATCTGTAACATACAGATTGTTTATTACACATTTACAGTAAATCCCTGCAAAGTGGAGGAGTCAGGAGTATGTAATGCACAGAGTACATTGGTCAGGAGTAAGGTTGAGCCGAATACCCCCCGGTTCGGTTTGCACAAGAACCTGCGAACAGACCTAAACTTCATGTGAACTTTAGAACCCTATTAAAGTCCATGGGACTCGAACGTTCAAAATCTAAAGTGCTAATTTTAAAGGCTAATATGCAAGTTATTGTCCTAAAAAGTGTTTGGGGACTTGGGTCCTGCCCCAGGGGACATGTATCAATGCAAAAAAAAGTTTTAAAAACTGCAGTTTTTTCGGGAGCAATGATTTTAATAATCCTTAAAGTGAAACAATAAAAGTGTAATATTCCTTTAAATTTCGTACCTGGGGGGTGTCTATAGTATGCCTGTAATGGGGCACATGTTTCCCGTGCTTAGAACTGTCCCTGCACAAAGTGTCATTTCTGCAGGGAAAAAAGTCATTTAAAATCACTCGCAGCTATAATGAATTGTCATCTCCCCGTAATACAGAGAACAGTCATTGAAAGTCATTGATAAAAAAAAAAAAGCGTGGGATTCCCCCAAATTCAATTACCAGGCCCTTCAGGTCTGGTATGGATTTTAAGGGGGACTCCATGCCAAATAAAAAAAAATGCCGTGGAGTTCCCCCTAAAAATCCATACCAGACCAGCATGCAACCTGACAGGCCGCGGGAAAAGGGGGGGACAAGAGAGCGCCCCCCCCTCCTGAACCGTACTAGGCCACATGCCCTCAACATTGGGAGGATGCTTTGGGGGTCTGTGATCCCTCAAAGCACCTTGTCCCCATGTTGATGAGTAGGGATGAATCAAACACCCCACCAGTTCGGTTCGTACCAGAACCTTCGAACGGACCTAAAATTCGTACGAACTTTAGAACCCTATTAAAGTCTATGGGACTCGAACGTTCAAAATCAAAAGTGCTACTTTTAAAGGCTAATATGCAAGCTATGCAACAGACAACACCAGCAATAAGGGGTATCTTCAGGTGTATACTGTGCTGGAGGCACACAACACCCACTTTAACTCCTGCAGATGCCTGTATTAGAGAACACCAGCAATAAAGGGTAGATACAGGTGTATACTGCGCTGGAGGCACACAACACCCACTAACTCCTGCAGATGGCTGTATTAGAGAACAACAGCAATAAAGGTGTATACTGCGCTGGAGGCACACAACACCCACTAACTCCTGCAGATGGCTGTATTAGAGAGCAACAGCAATAAAGGGTAGATACAGGTGTATACTGCGCTGGAGGCACACAACACCCACTAACTCCTGCAGATAACTGAGAAAAGAACACACTGTCCCTGTCTATCTAGCTCTTTCCCTACACGCCAACACACTACTCAAGGCCGCCGTGTTGGCGGCCTTATATAGTGTGGGGGCGTGTACTAAACCCCTGAGCTATAAATGGCTCTCCTCGCTGCCGGCGCTCTGATTTGCCAAGCATGCGGGGTCACAGTGCATGCTTAGCCAATCATGGGCCAGCAATGTACTGCAATGGCGTTGTGCATTGTGGACCATTTGTGCCACACGAATTTCTGAATTCGCTGAACAGACGAATGATCGATGTTCGAGTCGAACATGCATTTGAATCGAACACTGAGCTCATCCCTATTGATGAGGACAAGGGCCTCATGCCCACAACCCTGGCCGGCGGTTGTGGGGGTCTGCGGGTGGGGGGCTTATCAGAATGTGAAAGCCCCCTTTAACAAGGGGGCCCCCAGTTCCCCCCCTGTTTGAAATGGTAAGGGGGTACAAAAGTACCTCTACCATTTCACAAAGAAAGTGTAAAAGAATGTTAAAAAAGACACACACACCGTTGAAAAAGTAGTTTATTAAAAATGTAAAAAAATTTAAAAATATTCCAGCGGTGGTAATCCAGTCTTGCTATCCAGTGATGGATGATCATCTCTCTGTGGTCCAGCGATGGCTGATCTGATCCAGCGACGGGTGATCTCTCCCTCCAGCGCAGCGCATCCTTGCTCTGTCTCCACTGGCGGAGGCACTGTGGGGATCCTGGCAGCCTGACATTTCTTATATGAGGAGGGTGGGGCCATCCGTCACCTGACCCTGCCCCCCCTCTGACGCAAGTGAGAAAAACTGGCAGGTTTCCGTTACATCAGAGGTGGGCGGGGTCACCCACACGTCATTGGGGAAGCCAGGCTTTCCCACTTGCATCAGAGGGGGGCAGGGTCAGGTGACGGGTGGCCCCACCCTCCTCATATAAGAAATGTCAGGCTGCCGGGATCTCCGCAGTGTCCCCGCAGTGTCTCCGCCAGTGGAGACAGAGGATGGAAGCGCTGTGCTGGAGGGAGAGACCACCCGTCACTGGATCAGATCAGCCATCCGTCGCTGGATAGCAAGAGTGGATTACCACCGCTGGAATCTTTTTATTTTTTTTATTTTTAATAAAGGACTTTTTGGTGTGTGTGTCTTTTTTTTAACATTCTTTTACACTTTCTTTGTGAAATGGTAGGGGTACTTTTGTACCGTCTTACCATTTCAAATGGGGGGGCAGGATCTGAGGGTCCCCTTGTTAAAGGGGGCTTCCAGATTCTGATAAGCCACCCGCTTGCAGACCCCCACAACCACCAGCCAGGGTTGTGGGGATGAGGCCCTTGTCCTCATCAACATGGGGACAATGTGCTTTGAGGGGTTACAGACCCCCAAAGCATCCTCCCAATGTTGAGGGCATGTGGCCTGGTACGGTTCAGGAGGGGGGGCACTCTCTCGTCCCCCCTCTTTTCTTGTGGCCAGCAAGGTTGCATGCTCGGATAAAGGGTCTGGTATGGATTTTTAGAGGGAACTCCACACCATTTTTAAAAAAAAAATTGTTGTGGAGTTCCCCTTAAAATCCACACCAGACCTAAAGGTTCTGGAATAGATATTTGGGGGGATCCCCACATCATTTTTTTTTACGCGGATTCCCCTGATCATGCGCCTGATCATGGGAAAGCAGGAGGGTGATGATCCTAAGTAGGAGTGCCATGACAGACTGCACCCTGTTTAATGCTGCCCTCCTTGTGCATGTATAGAACTGTGGCTGCCCAGAAGCAGCATGTGCGGCAGCCATAGCACCAGTGAACATAGATTGCAGTTCTTTTGGTATCTGGGGCACCAGGCAAAATATGCGGGATATGTAAACTGGTGCCCAATGCTAGCAATACCCATGATGGTGAAGTAACAATCTACAAGCCACATGGTTGCTATCAACAGGTAGATCACGAGAAGCCTGTTGCCCACACCCAGTCTGTCTATAGGTACTTTTTTTGCCTAATGGTAAAATAAGAACATTATATACTGTAAAATTAAAAAAAATCTTATTTAGTCATCCCTAAAATGTATTTTTTGTTTTCCAGTATAGGTAAAAACACACTCATACAGCAACAGGACAAAATGATCAAAAGCATGTCTCCAACCTGTTAGCCACCTTCAGTCTCCAGATAGCAACTAATGCAAGCCTGAAAATGCTTCCATTTTTGCATAGTACGCGACTGCAGTTTTTTCGCTATCATAAATGACCTTTGTAAATATGGAAGGACACTTGAATTATATGATAAGCATTGTATAAGCCTGAGCAGTTGATGATGCAGTCAGGTCAATGAAGTTGGCTGTGTACCAAGTTATCATGGTGGTTATACAGGAGATTGGTTATTTTATATTCACAGTCCTATGAGCACACACCCCTGGCAGGTCTACACAGTAAACTTTGCAGAAGAACAGTTGAGGCAAAAATAGTATTATGTGGGATTAAACACAGCTGGAAAATGATTTAACCAGAACAATTCAAACTGACTTTAAAAAAAATGTGTGCTGGCTTTCATAATGCGAGGGAAAAGAATACAAGGAATGTGTTTTAAATGTAAAGTTAAAACAGCAATAAAAGCACTGCAAGGGCCATTAGGAAATCCAGAACGCACATTGAGCATTCTGAGCACAGGCCGTGGCCTTCTGCATAACCTCAAGGCTTTGTTCCACATATTTAACTTTTATAAGCACTTGTCATAAATAACAAGGCTAAAAAATTACCAAAGTGCTGTGGAGGTAGATCTTAAATGCCGCAAGGTGAACATTTCAAAATCGTGAAGTCATTGGGTTTGGAATAAGGGATGATAGTTTATTACACAAGTGAACAAAAGATGGATTGGGGTATTGTAAATATTAAGCAGCCCAAAAAAATGTCTGGTGTTTGAAGACACTTTAATGAAAACAGCTTGTCTGAGTTGGAGATAAGATTTTTGGTGGTTTAGCTGAGGACATCCATAAAAAAGAGTTCTTTAGCAATGTGACTACATGGTTAACCCTTTCCTGAAATACAATTTTAAAGTGTTACTAAACCCACAACAGTAAAATCAATCTGTATTTGCAGTAAAGCATGCGTGTTATACTCACTGTGGAACCTAAGGGGTTAATCCACTGCATTGTGTAAAAAGGCAGTTGATCCTGTCTCCTCTGATCCTCCCCTTCTATTTCTGTCCCCAATCCCCCTGTTGATAGAATAGAGCCCTGTGAGGCACTCTGAACATGCTCAGTTTGGTGTGTACTGCTAGAGAGTTTTTATTTATTTTTTTCGTTTTGGGAGGGTGTATGTGATCAGCACAGGGCCAACCAGCACAGAGGGTCAGGGGTCCTGCAGCCTCATAGGACAGTCAGAGGAGAATGAAAACTCATCCTACAAGCTTTAGGCTGGGTTCACACTAGTGCCAATTGGATGCGGGTTCCCCGCATCCATTTCGCAATAGCAGGAGATTGTGACTGGCTCTCTATGGAGCCAGTTCACATATCTCTGCTGTGGCTCAGATGCGAATTTGTACCGGGTCCTGTGCGTCTTTTGGTCTGTTTCAGGTCCAATTCAGCCAAAAGGTTTGGGTCTGAAATGGCGAACGGGGACACACCGGACCCCTGCTGTGAGCCGCATGCAGCTTAGATGTGAACCCAGCCTTAACCAATGCTGGGTCGGACACTGATAGAAATCACAAGACTGCTATATACTGCTGATGAGAAAAGGTATTTAGCAGTATATATTTACTAAAATAATTGCATTTCCATGTTCTGTGTACTATGGGAGACCAGATATAGTGAATACAGGGTCCTGGGTTTAGTAACATATTAAGGACAAAAGGACTTTGATATTTTTATATCTCTTAAAAAGTTCAATTTAGTTGACCTAGCCTTTAAAGTAAACTTGTGTTTATCCTATACAAAACAACGTGAGAGGTTCACCTAGCAGCCGCCCTCCTTGGGCTCACATATGTACCTTCCTTTTTCGCCCCAATTGCTCTTCTTTAGGAGCAAAGAAAAGATGTGGGGTACACACATGGCCTATGTCAGCATACTGCCTTGATACAATGGACTAACCATGCACACAATCCTGCATGCGACCGTAGGCCTAGAATCATGTGCATCCGCATGTGTATAGGCACACTACATGACCAGCATGCCCATGGATGCACATGCCCAATTCCTGATTTGGCACCAGAAGGTCTATTTAAAGATCAGAACAAGGACAGAACATGGACAGTAAACTGCAGTAAGAACTACAGCTACATATCCTGCAACTTGTGTACATTCAAGAGGTCTAGGCACCTGATAAACACACAGTTCTTCTGTAGCAGTAATAGCTAGTTCACTAATCGTGGTCTTATCCATGGCTGGGTATGGAGACGAGTGAAGGTAAGATGGCATCCACCCGTCTCCATACCATAGCAGGGCGGTAGCGACGTCAAAACGTCACTTCTGCCCATACGTCTTAAAGGCACATTTTTTCAATGTCATTTTTTCAAATGACAATTTTTTTTTTATTGCATTTAAGTCCAAATATGAGATCTTAGGTCTTTTTGATCACAGATCTCATATTTAAGAGGACCTGTCATGCTTTTTTTTTTACAAGGGATGTTTACATTCCTTGTAATAGGAACCCGCACCCGCACAAGTCAAATTGGGAGCAGTGGCTTTTTCCATGATGCCACTGTGTGCAAATTGACCTGGATAGGATTGCGTGCACAGGGGTGCATGGAACACTACGCTATTGTACTCCCTGTGTGAATGAGGCCTATATTTCTGCTATTACTGTTATCTCTTTCATTCTGGCTAGTAGATTGTTTTAAATTCTTCAACTTCGCTACAGCTGTAGCACAATCAAACTGTTTCTCTTATTTTATTTCTTATGGAAAAAAAGCTGCCAAATTATGAAATAAGTAATGCTAAACAACAAATCACAATGCATGTGTAAAATGACCTCTCCTCTTCTCCTGATTGACCAAAATGAACATAGTCCAGAGTTGCTGCCAAGAGTGAAACAAAGTGCTACAAATTATCCTTAGAAAAATAACTTTGTATTAGAACATGAAAATACAGACAGAGATCAGAAGTCACGTACACATAGACACCTAAAGCTTCATAATATTAATTTTAATTAATTTTAATTAAGTTAATTAATTAACTTAATTTTAATATTAATTTAAAGCTCCATAATAAAAATATTGGGATTGATTTACTAAAACCAGAGAGTGCAAAATCTGGTGCAGTTCTGTATAGAAACCAGTCTGCTTCCAGTATTTATTTATTTTTCTTTTGTCAAAGCTTAACGTGATGGTAAATAAAAAATTTTTTATTAAAAAAACAAACAAACATGTCATACTTACCTGCTCTGTGTAATGGTTTTGTACAGAACAGCCCCGGTCCTCCTCTTCTCAGGTCCCCCACCAGCGCTCTGGGTCCCTCCCACTTGCCGAGTGCCACCATTGCAAGCCATTTGCTGTGGGGGCACTTGTGCCCATAAGACACAGAGAAAAGTCTTTATGCCCCATGTTGGCATGGTGCCCACCGTAGCATTTGCAGTGACACAGCAGTGTAGGACTGACCAGAAGAGGGATTACTTTGTTGCAGTTGGCCAGCTTAAACATGTATTGCAATATGTGTGAACTAAATATCCCTGTTTTTCATTGCATAGTTTGCTGGAAAGAGTGTATAGCAGTGTGCAGAAGGTCCATCCAGAATTCATAAGACACAGAAAGCACAGTTCAGCCCTGGCTCCCGCTCTGGCCCCTGCTCCCACCTTGCTGGCTGTGATTGACAGCAGCTGGGAGCCAATGACTTCTGCTCCTGCATCTCAGCCAATCACTATGGAGAGACATGGGAGAGGATAGATAGGGCTTAGGAAAGTATTAGGGGTAGGCTGAGGGGGGAGCTGCAGACTGGTTTCATTCCCACCTGAGCATTTTCAGCTCATAAAACACGTGTAAAATGCCCAAAAGAGTCTGAAAAACACCCAACAAGCAAAATCCCATTCATCTCAATGGCACCTGTTCACATCTGAGCATTTGTCACCTGACGCAAAACTCCTGAAAAGTACCTTAGGCTACTTTCGCATTGAGGTGTTTTACAGGAGCTATAACGCTAAAAATAGCACCTACAAAGCGCCTGAAAAGTGCCTCTCTTGTCACTCCAGTGTGAAAGCCTTGGTGCTTTCACACTGGAGTGGTGCACTGACAGGATGCTAAAAAATGGTCCTGCAAGCCGCATCTTTTAGGCGCTATAGGAGCTGTGTATACACCACTCCTAAAGCGCTCCTGCCCATTGAAATCAATGGGCAGCACCGCCAAATCGCCTGCTACTTTTAACCCTTTTTCAGATGCTAGGGGGGGTTAAAAGCACCCCGCTAGTGGCTGAAAAGTGCCACTAAAAATAACGGCGCTTTGCTGCCGACATCCCCAACAACCCAGTGCGAAAGTGCCCTAAACCCAGGTTCACACTGAGCTGAGGGAATGAAGCCAATTTCACTTCCGCATGTCAGTCCCAAGTTCAGCCACTTCAGGCGATATAAATCCCAGCCCAAAACTGCAAAAAGTAGTACAGAAACAATTCTTTGAAATCAGTGCAGTGCTGCAGATGCGGCATCGCACCAATTAGGATGGTGCCATTGATGTGAACCAGGGCTTAAGCTCAAAAAAGAACATGAGCTTCTTTGGGGCAGATTACAGGCGTTTTTCTGCTTTTTACATTGGTGACCTGTACAAAATCGCGGCAACAATGCTGTAAAAATCGTGGTAAGAATGCCCGCCTTGAAATGTGAATGCAGCCTCAAGCATTTACAACCACTTTAATTGAACAAGCTGAAGTTAGAAGTTGATTGGCTACCATGCACAGCTGCACCAGATTTAGCATTCTCCAGTTTTAGTAAATCAACCCCACTGGGTCTAGTTTTAAAGTACCTATTTTCTTGTGTTCCTCCCTTGCATTTTGATAAGCCTGCATGCATTATAACATTTTTAAAAATACTGCAGTTTCTGTGCAAGCACACATTTAGGCTCCATGCACACTGGAGCTCATAAACTGCCTTTTTTTTGGAGTTTGGGCATTTTTTTTAAAAGCCCATAAACTCCACTCTATCTTATCCTATGTGTCCATGCACACATGGACGTTGTTTGATGTTTATCAGAATTGGAGTTTATGGGCTGTTTTCTGAACGCCATAAAATCACATTCAAGAGCTGTACTGGAAACGCCAGACACCGGTAAAAGGTGTTAAACGAGGGTTAACGCTGTAAACAGAGCATTAAGCCTCGTTCGGCATTTCTCTGCCTCTATTCAAAATCGATGGTTCCCTATGGGAGCCCATTGATTTGAATAGAAGTCGCACCAGATCATCATGATCCGACTTGCGGTGCGACTTGTGTACTGAGGATGAAAGGGAAACCCACCAAAATGAAAAAAAAAATTGGCATGGGGTTCCCCCCCTCGGATAATACCAGACCCCTCGGTCTGGTATGGATTTTAAGGGGAACACCCTACACTGAAAAAAAGGCGTGGGGGTTCTCCCCAAAATACATATCAGACCCTTATCCGAACATGCAGCCCGGCCGGTCCGGAAATGGGATGGGGATGAGCGAGCGCCCCCCCCCCCCCCCGAACCGTACCAGGCCGCATGCCCCCCGACCCAAAGCATCTACCCCCCATGTTAAGGGCATGCGACCTGGTATGGTTCAGGAGGGGTTCGCTCGCTCGTCCCCACTCCCTTTCCTGACCATCCGGGCTGTGTGCTCGCATAAGGGTCTGGTATGGATTTTTGGGGGGACCCCACGCCATTTTTTCAGTGAAGAGGGCTCCCATTAAAATCCATACCAGACCGAGGGGTCTGGTACCGTCCAAGGGGGGAACCTCACGCCAATTTTGTTTCATTTTGGCGGAGTTCCCCTTCATCCTCAGTACACAAGTCGCACCACAAGCCAGATCATGATGATCTGACTTCTGGTGCTACTTCAAATCAATGGGCTCCCATAGGAAACCATTGATTTTGAATAGAGGCAGAGAAACGCCGAACGAGGCTTAATGCCCTTTTTACAGCGTTAACCCTCGTTTAACACCTTTTACCGGTGTCTGGCTCCTGAATGCGATTTTATGGCGTTCAGAAAACAGATCCATTGCTGATAAACATCAAACAACGTCCATGTGAGCATGGACACATAGGATAACATAGAGTGGAGTTTATGGGCTTTTAAAAAAAAAAAAACCAAATTCCAAAAAATTGCCATTTATGAGCTCCAGTGTGCATGAAGCCTAAGTGAAGTATTTCTAAGGCATTGAGATATACACCACCGCTCAAAGGCAGGTCCTGGGAACTCAGAGATAAATGCTCCAGGTGAAGGGATCCAGGTGCGAGCCACAGCATGCAGATAATGTGGATTATGACAGAACTCTGGACGGCTGCACTCCAATGCTAAAACTATGCTTTATTCAAATAATATTTAGGACACTGCAAATGACATCACAGAGAAAGATGCTAACAGCTGACGCGTTTCACACTAAGGCAGTGCCGCCTATAAATCAGTGCATCATTACCAGTGTTGCCTATCAATACCACCTACCAGTGCCCATCAGTGCCATCTATCATTGCCCATCAGTGCCCATCAGTGTCATCTGTCAGTGCCACCCATCAGTGCCATCTTATCTGTGCCTATCAGTGTCGCCTTATCTGTGCCCATCAGTGCAGCCCATCAGTGCACATCAGTGCAGCCTCACCAGCGAATATCAATGAAGGAGAAAAATAACCCGTTTGCAAAATTTTATAACAAACTTTGAAACATGTTTTTTGTTTTCTTTTTCCAAAATTTCAGTTTTTTTGTTTGTTTAGCAAAAAATAAAAAAACTAATGGTGATTAAATACCACCAAAAGAAAGCTCTATTTGTGTGAACAGTGTTGCAGGACCGCACAATTGTCATTCAAAGTGCGACAGCGCTGAAAGCTGAAGATTGGTCTGGGCAGGAGGGGGGTTTAAGTGCCCAGTAAGGAAGTGGTTAAGTATGATGTGCATGTTATGTTTGTGCCTAGGTAGTACCGGCTGAATTACATAATAGTAATAATTATTGTATTATATTAATACCTTTATTGTTTGAAACAAATTACTAGTATTACATTTTTTAGAGCTAAATTGTACGTAAAATTTTACATAGGTGAAACACTGCAAAACAAGTTAACCAACACAATGCAGTACAAAACTGATGCCTATATATTGGCTGGTGCCTTCAGAGCTGAAATTGGGCGATTTATATACAGCCTTGTGCTGTGTCTTGACAGAAAAGCCATTTATTGCGCAGAAAGCTGTGTTTACAGTCAGGCAGCACACCTTTTGAAAAGATCAAAACCAACACATATAAATTTTTAGGATGACTGATCCTCTGTGGCCAAAGTGCTGTGTGAACTGTCAGAAAAATGTGTATTTTTTTTGGATTCTGCACTCGATGAGAATCAAAACCTCTCAAGGGGATTATAAAAAGAGTAGCACAGAAAACAGCAAGAAAATAGAAGCACATGCAGACAATGTAGCAGGCATTTAACAATTGTATAAACCTGCCTTTAAAAATTCCAGCATATTTTTATTGATGCATATGGTATTTGTGAAAACATTTGAGAGGATACTGATTGTGCTCTCGATTACTGTGCTGTTTTGATATGATTATTATATTCTTGAAAAGTAAAATCATTTTTTTTCCCCACAGTTCTTTCCAAACTAAAAAAAAAAAAGACCCTTCAGAACGAATTGACTGTTTTCTGTTAGAATTCACTATCAAAATTCATGAATTAAATTTGTCATTAAGCTTTAAACCTAACTTTTTGCCCCATTGGGGGCATTCCTGGAGTCTCCCTTCCCTCAACCTCCATGCGTGTATTTTATTTAATTATTATTATTGTTTTTTTAACGTACCTTTTCTATGTGTTTTAAGGCCAGCACTGGGTGGTCCTCAATGAAGCAGAGGACAATGGACTTTATTTTTTTATTTTATATATCATTATTATGTCAATGCCACACTCTGCGTTATTATACTGAACTCACAGCTCAGTGTCATTCAACCTGGAAGACTGAGGACATCTTGTGGTGGAGATTATGTATTATGGGGGCCAGTGTCAGAGAGGAGGTAAATTTTGCAGCCAGATATGCTGTTTTCATTTTTTATTTAAAACATTGACTCGAGAATTGCTTTGTGAAACTGAAGTTTCATTTTTTTGTGACAAGAGTTTTTAGGAGCTTAAATGCCTAGACCAAGTTTAACAGCATCAGTATGGCAGGGCCATAGATATTTTTTTTTTTTCCTGGGGGTTCAACGCCCTCATATTTTAGGATTTAGTGGCACCCAGAGGAGAATTGTGCATATGGCAAAATTGTGGGAGGAGCCTAAAACGTGTATCTGCATACAGCGTGCAGGATCAGAAATATGTAATGTACAGAGTGCAGTTGTCAGTAGTATGTCCTGTGACGAGTGCAGGGGCTAAATGTATCTATTGTAGAGAGTGTAGGGGTCAGGTGTATCTAATGTACAAAGTGCAAGTGTTATATGTATGTAATGTAGAGATCATAGGAACTGATTTTTTTTACCACCACCCCTTAGCCCATAGCACAGCAGCATCCCCTATTCACACACACACTGCATATACACACATATATACACACTGTACAAAATGTATATACACACATACAAACACACTGTAATACCCATATACCGTGTATGCACACATAAAACACACTGTAATACCCATATACACTGTATACACATACACAATTACACGCATACACACACACACACATACACACACACACACACAAACACTGCATACACAAACATACAGTATATACATACACACACAGAATAATTTTCCCTTGTGGATGGTGACATGGCTGATGGCTGTCTCTTCAGCTTCTCTTGCTAGCAGGAAAGCATGGGGGTGGTAATGCTGAGGAGGAATGGCTTGATAGTGTGTGCCCTGTTTTAGATCTCCCTCCTCATGTATAGAAAAATGTGTCTGGTCAAAAGTAACCTGTTGAACAGCCACAGGAAACAAAAAAACATGGTGGGCACCGGAGTCAAGACCTGGAGCACTATGCAAGAGATATACTGAAAGTTATAACCTCTGGTTGCTTGACCTGATGCCCATGAAATTGACCCTCTGGTCAGGTTTGTGCCCACCTCCCTCTTATCTATGGCCCACAGTATGCATCAATGCTTGAAAATAATTAGTCAGTCAATGTTAAATGTCTTGTTATTGTTGTTTGTGTACTCATTATTTTTATCTATTCTGTCCCATGTATTTGACAGGACACTACGAAAAGTAAAATCTCCCCACTTTCTGTCTATTTTCTGATTGTCAGACTAAATAGGAAGTTGGGGAAAATACCTCACAGCAGCCTGTGGCTAGCAGGACAGACTAAGGCCACGCTGCAACATTGGGGAACCCCCGGGAGCCGGAACATGCAAAAAAGTTCCCGGAAGGTTTTTGCGGCCGCGATTCGACCCAGAACAGGATCTGCTCATATCCAAGATGGTGGCCAAGGCACAAACATGTGCAGAAATGGAGGAAGAACTTTCTCTTCCATTGATCCTGGATTCACTACAAGCACCTCCGGGCCCATCCGTGAGTAACCTTCACACAGTGACACCTTCCCCAGCCTCCACAGCGTCACTCATAGGGCACACTCTGGAGGATTATATGCTTTCCCCCATGGCATCTGCTGAGGCCTATCCGGCCTCCTCCCAGCAGCCAGGACTTATCAGCTAGGACACACTGATTAATATTCCATAAACCGTCAGAACTACTAGACAAAGGTCTCTCCATTATGGCAGCTAAAATTACTGGGGATATAAAGGCAGATGTCCAGAACCTAAGAGATGGAATGGAAGCAATGGAACATAAACTGGACTCCACAGTAGCTAGGATTAACCAGAACTCAGATCATATCCAAGTTCTCTAGGATCAATTAGACACAAAAAAAAGCTCTATCTTGAACTGATGATCTCGACAACAGATCTCGAAGGTATACATTTTGTTTAAGGGGTCTCCCGGAGTCCGTCACAGACGTGACACTTGCAGTTCAGGACTTTATCAGGGACCTTATCCCAGACATTCCCTTGCTTAAAAAGAGAAGAGAAAAAGAGAGGGTGCATCGGCCTTGTGCATTACCCTTTAGGTACGTGTTTATTGAAGAAATAAAACAGAAAACTGCTCACAAACGATCGTATAAAATCTTGCAGTAAGACCGTACAAGTAGTCATCAAATAGCAGCATCGGATACTAGATGAATTGGACTCTCCAGAGGTCGCACCACTCACTACCCTCTGACACGTTTCGAGGGGACCAACCCCTCTGCTTCGAAGAAAAGGGGTTGGTCCCCTCAAAGCGCATCAGCGGGTGGTGAGTGGTGTGACCTCTGGAGAGTGATTCAAACACAGCTCTAGATCAGGGGTTGGATAAACCTAGACCACCAGGCTCTCAACTCACCCACCCACCCACCCAAAAGGAGCCTCAATTTGGCCAAATTAATCTTTCAATGTGGGCTGGCAGACGCTTGGAGGGAGATGAACCCAACTAAAAGGGAATATAAACTTTCTCTGATCTTACAAAGGTATGCACAAAACTGCCCTGATTGAAGCAAATCTTAAAGTGTTAACTAGGTGATACTTAGTCCAATCCAAGTTAGCTAAAATGTTCCCTTCTGCCTCTACTCAATGCTTTAGAGGCTGAACTCTTTCAAGGTCCATGATTCACATATGGTGGGACTGCCCGAGAATCAAAGGATTCTGGAACAGATTGTTTCACATGATACGCAAGGTTACTGGATGTCAGGTCCCCAAAGATCTCTGCATAGCATTACTAAATGCCCCTGTCTCTAAAACCACCAAAGCCATCCAGAATTTAATTTTCTTTTTTCTTTTTGGAGCAAAACTTACCATTGCATGAGCCTGGAAACAACTGAACGTCTCCGTGGCAGCAGCCAACGAAAAATTTCTTGGGTGATGACACAAGATAAAATGGTCAGCTCTCTGACGGACTCAGCTGCTCAGTTCAAGGCAACATGGGAACCCTGGGCATCCTATATAGGAATTTCAAATTAATATAGAAAGAGACTCAGGAGAGGGATCATGAGGGGCTGGCTAATTTCCTTGATATCTCTGCCTTCTTTCTTTCCTCTCTGCTTTCAGACTATTCTTCCTTCCTTAAAAATGCACTACCTCTTATGGCCCATACACACTATCAGATTTTCTGCTGATTTTTTCCTTCACATTTACCAGAACCATGTAGTGCAAGGGCCTGCCTTATTGCATACAAACTGAAACTCCTAAGGTTTGACCTCATATTATATGGTTTTGGTAAATCTAATTTTTCTAAAGGAAAAACTCAGCAGAAAATCTGATAGTGTGTATGGGGCTTTAGTGCACCATATGATTTATGATTATCTTTACTGTCATGGAAAGGTTATTCAGAGACCTAGGATAGACAGTACCTTGACTGCTTAACAACATAAGCATAGACTGTAGACATAGAGGCTGATTGACCAATTGCTATCAATTAAGAGCAGATAAACACCTTTGATTCAAAGTCACCAGTGAGATATACTCCTGGGGGAGTGATAAGATTAACAGTCTATTATTAACAGTTATTGTATGTGTAATCCAAAGATCTCTGTAACCGACATCAGTTTTATGTCACACTTGACATTTATTGTTCACCTTCGTATTTGTGATGTAATTTTGCATGTTATTGACAATAAAAACTTATTAAAATAAGAAAAAAAAGTTAGCAGGGACACAACTATCACAAACATGACACATGTTCTATCTCCCCCATCCAAAACGAAAAAATAAATAACAGTTTGGACTGTAAAGATTGTGCAAATAGTCATAAATTGGGGAAATTCCAAATTATACATTTATGCCAAATTTTTGTGAATGACTCACTAAAGACCTTCACTGACTTGCAAAACCAACTTAGTTTGCTTCAATCTATGTTGGTCTACTATCTACAGTTGCAGCATGCAGTAAGGGCCCAAGGAGATGCAACTATATGGAGTCAGTCTCATACCCCAAACTTCAGTATGATGCAAAACACCACTGGGGGGTTAATTTCACAAAGCTATGCTATGCTTTTAGTTCACTTTCTTGATGGCTATCCTCTCAAGGTGGAGAGTTTCTGGTCTATTGGCAATGGCTCATTTGAGGAGGACCAGTGGGAGGAGGCAATACAGGCAGGCCAGGGAAGCTCTCCTAATGTTTCTCAAAGACTTAAAGTGGATGTAAACCCTCACATATACCCAGTGAAGTGAACAGCCTCAGATGATACACAGAGATGAATAAAATCTCCCTACATATGTTTTATTTGTATATATGCTGTCTTCATCTTTCTATACTGTTTAAAGTGTGAACATTAACCACCTTGTGACGGGAGTCACTTTTGGGTGCAGGGGGACCAAGAATATAATGAACCCTGTATCTGCCATATTAGGAATAGTGGCTGATTCATAATGCCGGGACAAATACTGTTAGGAGATGCTGATGTCCATTCCAGCCACCTGTCTCTGTCTGTGTCTGCTATCATGTAAATGAGTCTAGTGTGGCTTTTCTTTCAGCCATTGCTGTCTGGGCTAATTAACCCTGCAATTGTATGAAGGAGTTCTGTATTGAGATATATGATAATGTGTATTGTATAGTTGGTGAGCTAGGAGACGTGAAGTCTGTCCTAAAGGTCATATCTCTGTGTCACCTAGGCTGTCTAAAGGATTAGATAATTAGCTCATGTTACTTAGGTTTCTGGTGAGAGGTTGTACTTTCATCCTGCTGTATATATTTGTGTGAGATCTCAAAATAAAAATTCATTCCTGTTTGACCCTCAAGACAGAGCCTCGTCTCGTACTTGAATTATTCGTATGGGTTTCTTGTTCGGCTGATCGGAGTGTTGGGTAGCTGTCTTTGTGTTTGGAAATGGAATGTCTTAAACGGCTTTAACCCCTTTCATACTCGGGGTGTCGTTACAAACCTCATTGCAGTTCAGCTGATACAGTTCATCTTTAATTTTAGCCTTTGCAAATAAGATATCCCCTTTTATGATGTTTAACTGTCATCTTGGAAGGTCAATACATTGCCTTGTTTTGTGAAGTTCTTCACTGAAAAAAGATAAGTTTCACAAGTAGGGACATAGAGGACATGTTTCACAAGTATCTTTCTGGTGACACTCTGGGAAATAGGACAGTAAAGAAAACCATCTCATATTCCTTCTGATTCCATTATTGGCCCATTAGCTGTGATGTTTGTTTCTTTTTACTCTGGTTAATGTGAATAAAGAAATTTCTGTCATTTCTCATGTGACTAGTAGCTCCTGAAACAACACACCATGCCTGTAAAGATGAAGTGGTACTTTTGGATTGAAAAACATATCTATTATCTGAAGCACAATCAGATTCTTCCTTCACATGTTTGGCCTTTTGTAGTTTTGTTTGTTTTTGCCTTCCAGCTTTCCAGATTCTGCAATTTGCTTTAAAATCACCTTGTTTCTTGCCCACAAAACATTCCTGTGTTTCTTGTTGCATGTTACTGTTTTTATTCTTATTTTTCATCTGTAAAGCAGACTCTCCATCAGAAGCACTGTCACTGGTAATGCTTTCTGTTTTACGCTTATATTCATCCATAAACTTGCCCTTGTTCTTTCTGTTGCTGCTGTATCTTGCACATCTCTGCTGTAGCTGGCTATTCCTGTGTTATGCCTGAGTTCTCAGCTTTTCTCTGGGCTATGCCTGGGCCCATAACCTGTTACAAAATGCAGTATATAGCCTTACAGAACAGACAGTACACAGTCCTTGTGTGTTCATCTGCTGTTTCATAACAAACAAAAACAGGAAACTTTATTACACAGAGAAAAGACATAGAGTTTACCATAGAGCAGCTGCACACTTATAAACACTGCCATCTACTGTCTGAAGAGTATATCTCTACTGAATACTGATATTGATGTAGTTGTTGCATTAAATACAAATGAGCATTGTATGCCAACACAATGACTTTTTCAGTGCCAGGAAAAGGAGAGGGTTTACCCGGGAGTATGAGATAAGGTAGGTGAAATTGCTTGTTATCTTTCCCCTAGTAAAAAAAGGAGCAATTAAAAAAATATCTTGATTTCATATTTAAAAATAGCAAATATGTACTACACCACATTTTGAATAGTTCTTGATAGTCTGTAAATCTTTGTAAAATTTGTTGGTGCAAAATAATCAAATGAAATAAATGCATTTGATGTTCTAAATGTTTTAAAATTTGACCAGAAAGACAACATTTTAGCTGAAACAATACTGACTTTCTGTATTTCTTTTGCCAGCCACTATCCTTAGCTATTATCTAAATTTTCACAGCATTACACTATGATTCTGAAGTGTTACTCAGTAAACCTTTTCTTTTATTGGCAGCCACCCTACAAAACAATAAAAGATGGATATACAAGGCAGCCAGCAAATATATGGTTTAATGTGGAGCAGACCTTCAAACAGTATCTGTATAGCAAGCAAACGTGCCAAGTAAATAAGGATCAATTATGCACAAGTGACAAGCAACACCTTTGGCCTTTTATACTACTAATAGGAAATACTTGACATTCCACATGAATCAATCTACAGTGTTAGAGAAAATTCATCTTGTGATGGTTGCTTGGCCTTGGCCCCTTCCTGCTTCATGAAATTGAAAGTTTATGAGGTTCAGTTCACAGCCTTAGGGAACAGACAGCATGTTTCTTTTTATGAAGCACAATTCTAATAGGATTTTTCTCCTCCATCAGTCTTGTGCGTGATCAATGTCATCTCGGCATGTAGAAAACAAAAATATCAAAAATATCTAGGGGCAAGTGTGTTATTTGAACTCAATGGAGTAAAAGATTAAGCAGACCACTGGAGACAGTAGCCACAGTTTCCATTGTAAACCAGGTTTGGCTGAGATGGAAGACTATAGGTATTATTCAGACAGAAATGTAAGCCTATAATATATATAAAAAAATATTTAAAAGTGCATTGTGATATCATTTCCAGAAATGAACCATGAATATTCGTCTATAGTCCAAAAAAGGATATTTAAAAGTGAATTCAATAAAATGCAGTGCAGGAGAAGAAAATACACTAAAGACATGATTAATGCTTTCTAGCCATGTTTTTCAAAATAGAACATGAATGTCACCACCAAATCTCTGGCATTTAAAAAAATTTGTATAATGCCGCGTACACACGTAGCGGACTATCCGACGGACTTAGTCTGGCGGACTTCTCGCCAGACTGTCCGTCCGACTTTCTGAACGGGCTACTTGCCCACACACGGCCCTTTTTCAGCGGACTAATACGGCGTACTAAGTCCGCCGTACTATCCGCCGTACTTTTGAAATGAACGGACTCGCCCCCACACACGCGGAGGAAAGTCCGCTCATTTCGAGCGGGTCTCCAGGTAGGCGGGGCCAGCGAAGGAGACGTCGCTGGCCCCGCCACCTGGTAAGGCTTAAAGGGGAACCCCAACGCCGAAAAATCGGCGTGGGGGTTCCCCCCAGGTCCACATCAGACCCTTGTCCGAGCACGCTACCCGGCCGGCCAGGAAAGAGGGGGAGGAGAAAGCGCCCCCCCCCCCCCCCGAGCCATACCAGGCCGCGTGCCCTCAACATGGGGGGGTGCCTTGGGGAAGGGGGGGCTGGGCGGCCCCCCCACCCCAAAGCACCTTGTCCCCATGTTGATGAGGACAAGGGCCTCTTCCCGACAACCCTGGCCGTTGGTTGTCGGGGTCTGTGGGCGGGGGGCTTATCGGAATCCGGGAGCCCCCTTTAATAAGGGGGCCTCCGGATACCGGCCCCCCACCCTATGTGAATGAGTATGGGGTACAATGTACCCCTACCCATTCACCTGCGAAAAAAAGTACAAAAAAAACACAACACAGGGTAAAAATCGTTTATTGCACAGCTCCGGGGGTCTTCCGTATTCAGGGGTCTTCTCGCCGGACTCCTCCGCTATCTTCTGCTAGCTCTTTTGCTAGCGGAGGAGCCCGGCTTTCTTCCTCGCCGTCGGCCTCTTCTTCCGACTTCGGGGGTCTTGTCCCCCTCTTCTGGGGTCTTGTCCTCCTCTTCGGTTCTTCTGCCGGGCCACCGCACCTTCTTGTAGCTCTTTTACAGGCGGTGGCCCGGTCTTCTGTCGCCGCTGTTGTCGCTGCCACCGCCGCCGCCTTCTGGCCTTCTGTTCTTCTCTTCAGATGTTGACTCATCGCATCCTTCGCTCACAATGGCTCCGACGCGATGCACGGCGACTTATATAGGGACATCACCGGATGATGTCCCCGCCTATTATGGTGTCACAGTCCCAGCATCCTCTGGGACTGTGACAGAAGGCGGCGGCGGCGGTGGCGACGACAGCGGTGACAGAAGACCGGCAGAAGAACCGAAGAGGGTGACAAGACCCCAGAAGAGGGGGACAAGACCCCCGAAGTCAGAAGAAGAGGCCGACGGTGAGGAAGAAAGCCGGGCTCCTCCGCTAGCAAAAGAGCTAGCAAAAGATAGCGGAGGAGTCCGGCGAGAAGACCCCCAAAGACGGAAGACCCCCGGAGCTGTGCAATAAGCGATTTTTACCCTGTGTTGTGTTTTTTTTGTACTTTTTTTGCAGGTGAATGGGTAGGGGTACATTGTACCCCATACTCATTCACATAGGGTGGGGGGCTGGGGCTTAATAAGGGGGCCCCCGGATTCCGATAAGCCCCCGTCCGCAGACCCCGACAACCAGCGGCCAGGGTTGTCGGGAAGAGGCCCTTGTCCTCATCAACATGGGGACAAGGTGCTTTGGGGTGGGGGGGCCGCCCAGCCCCCCCTTCCCCAAGGCACCCCCCATGTTGAGGGCACACGGCCTGGTACGGCTCAGGAGGGGGGGCGCTCGCTCGTCCCCCCTTTCCTGGCCGGCCGGGTAGCGTGCTGGGACAAGGGTCTGATGTAGACCTGGGGGGAACCTCCACGCCGATTTTTTCGGCGTGGGGGTTCCCCTTTAAGTCCATACCAGGTGGCGGGGCCAGCAACGTCTCCTTCGCTGGCCCCGCCTACCTGGAGACCCGCTCGAAAAGAGCGGACTTTTCTCCGGGCGGGAAAAGTCCTTTCATTTCAAAAGTACGGCGGACTGGCATACGCACGGCCGGATTGTCCGCCGAAATGCGAGTCTGGGGGGAGGATTGGAGTGCAAAACTACTTTCTAAGTCTGCCGTACTTTCGGGTCAAAAAAGTATGCCGGAGGCTACACACGGGGGGATTGTCCGGCGGACTTGAGTTTGCCGGACTTTTCCACCCGATTGTTTGCTTGTGTGTACGCGGCATAATACTTAAAAGGAAACTTGGAAAAAAGGAATAGCTTAGAGATATAGTAGTTGTATAACTATATGTGTGCACCCTCATCCCACTAGTTTAAATCAAGGGGGAATATGGATATCTCCTATCTCCCAATAGGGGCATCAACAAGGGAAGGTGAGCATGGGGACTATTACGGGGCACATAAGGTATTTTTGTACATAAGAAATTAATGTCAGAACAATATATCATATTTAAAAAGACAATTTATTAAAAAAAAATATTTTTATATGTCCTTTTTTGAATAAATTGTCTTTTTAAATATGATATATTGTTCTGACATTAAT
Organism: Lithobates pipiens; assembly: GCF_037356315.1. Taxonomy (NCBI): domain Eukaryota; kingdom Metazoa; phylum Chordata; class Amphibia; order Anura; family Ranidae; genus Lithobates; species Lithobates pipiens. The sequence continues at coordinate 72,438,075 of NW_027507790.1, forward strand.
TTCTTATGTACAAAAATACCTTATGTGCCCCGTAATAGTCCCCATGCTCACCTTCCCTTGTTGATGTCCCTATTGGGAGATAGGAGATATCCATATTCCCCCTTGATTAAAAGGAAACTTGTCATAAGTAATATATCAACTATCACTGCTGACTTTCTTCTAAAAATGCTGGTTGCTTGGTTGTCATCTTAGCTATTAGGGTATAGTTCATGCTTGAGGCAATAATCCAGGACAACCCACGAACATTGGATGATTATCAGAAAAGTCTGACAATAATGTCTTTAAAGGAGGTTCCTTTGCCTTCTTTACAGAGACTGTCTGTGGGGATGCAATAATATAGGTATGAATTGTAAGCACCTAGGGGTTACCTCTCATAAGCTCCTGTCACTGCAAAATCTTAGGCCAATTTGACAGGTAACACTCTGAACCTTCCAGTGTTTGAGCTTTCCACTTAAAGGGGATCCAACTTTACACATTTCTGGTGACATTTTGCTATAATAGGTAACTTTAATGACCATATAGTGGAGGCCTGTCCATTAGGGCAGCCCGGGCGCCGCCCCCTCTCTCCAGGCAACCCCTTATATGCTTAATGGATAGATTCATGTATAGCATGAATCTATCCATGGCTGCCGTGGCCACCCCCATTCAGACATCTGGCCCCCTTTAGAACACCGGGCACCTGAATTACAGTGGCGGAGCTGTATTTTTTAAGCACCTGATTAGAGCCATAGGCTCTAATAGGCTTCAAAATAAGGTAGACTCGGAGCACAGAGCATTGCACTCGGAGCACACCCAGGTGTGTTAGAAAAGCAAATTAATATTCACTTTTCTAAAACTGAACCTCCTCTCCACCAATCGGGAAGCACGGTCACCATACCCATCATCTGATTGGCATGAAAGGACAGGCGCTCCTATTGGATGCCTAGCGGGAGGAAAAGCATGCAGGAAGCATGGAGGACACAGGAGCTACCACCTGATCCACTGTCCTTCCCACAGCTCGCTGCCATCACCTGCTGCCTGACCCGCCACCAAGATGGGGTAAGTGCCGGTCAGACAGCGAGCAAGCAGGTGGGCAGACGAGGGAAGGTGCTGGGGTCACAGTGGCTGCATTTGATGGGCACAGTAGCTGCATTTGATGGACACAATGGCTGCATTTGACGGGCACAGTGGCTGCATTTGATGGGCACAGTGGCTGCATTTGATGGACACAGTGAGGCTACAATTGATGGGGTTTTTTTCAGTGTTTTTCAGAATTTTTCAGTCTGTTTGAGCCCCCCCAAAATTTGAAACACTAGCTGCTACTGCTGGCCAATATTTAAAAACAGGAGATAGGGTGGATGAAATTCTGCACAGGAAATGATGGACTTTGCCAGTGAGAATAGTTTATGATGTGACTGTTTCTGTAGGGTCATGAAGGCTATTGCAGATAGTTGCTTCATGCAGGAGTTTATTTTGGTCCTTCTAACAGATTCCCCTTACTTATACCTTATTTTCTCTAATAAAAATAATAATAATAGTTACAACCCAATCGTCCTGCTTTAGGGGCACTCTGATTTCCAGAGCAGTAGGGTTGATTCACTTAAAGTGGTGTATACCCTAATATGTTATTTTTACCTACAGGTAAACGTGTACTGTAATAAGGCTTACCTGTAGGTAAAATTAATATATCCTAAACCTGCATGGTTTAGAAGATATTCCCTTTGCATGCAGCCGCTGATGTCAGTGGCACAGGTGCTCTGAATGCCGGCTGAAGGTCCGGCAGATGCTGCCGGACCTTGCCGGTAAGATGGCTCCCGTGCACATGCACAGGAGTGACATCATAGCGGCTCCGGCCACTCACAGCCCTGGAGCCGAGAACCCGGGAGAAACGCCACTGGCAAGATGTCAGCTCCCTCGGTGTAGACTGGGCTGCAATGCAGGGGCTTTAATCTAAGGCAAGTATTTCATAATGAGCTAGTATGCGGTGCATACTAGCTCATTATGCCTTTGCCTTGCAGGATTTTTTTTTTTCTTTTTTTTTTTTTTTAGACGTGTGGGTATACAACCGCTTTAAGTAACAGAGGCTGATCATTTAGCAAATAAGCTGAATATAAGCTTTGAATATTCAAGCATGTGTAAGGCAATTAAAAAAAAAATGGTTTGCGAGTGATTGGATAAAGTGAACATGGCCTTGTCTTATTAGCCAACTAAGGGAACAATTTCTATTCTTTAACCACTTTGGCCCCTGAAGGTTTTACTCCCTTAATGACCAGGCTATTTTTTGCGATACGTCACTGCGTTATACTTACTGACTATTGCACGGTCGTGTGACACTGTACCTAAACAAAATTGATGTCTTTATTTTCCCACAAATAGAGCTTTCTTTTGGTGGAAATTGATCACCTCTGTGGTTTTTATTTTTTGCTCTATAAACAGAAAAAGAGAGACAATTTAAAAAAAAAAAAAAAAAATATATTTTTAACTTTTTGCTATTAAACACATCCAATAAAACAATTTGAAAAAATCGTATTTTTTCATCAATTTAGGCCAATATGTATTCTGCTACATATTTTTGGTAAAAATTGGTTTGCGCAAACATTAACGTGTCTACAAACAATGGGATATTTTAATGCCATTTTTATTTTATTTGCAAGTACTGGTGGCAATCAGCAATTTTTAGTGGCCTTGTGACATTGCGGCAGACAGATCAGATACCTAACTGACACTTTTGACACTTTTTTGGAGATTAGTGACTTTATTACAGTGATCAGTGCTACAAATATGCATGCAGGGAAGGGATTAACATCAGGGGTGATCAAAGGGTTAAATGTGTCCCTAGGAGGTGCTAACTGTGTGGGGGTTGCTCTGACTGGGTGAAGACAGAGATCCATGTTCCTGCTTAGCAGGAACACAAGATCTCTGTCTTCTCCCCTGACAGAAAGGTGATCTGCCTTGTTAACATAGGTAGACCACTGTTCTGCCTCTCTCAGGAACGATCGCGGTAGGTCAGTGGACATCAGGTCCACTGAACCCACTGATTGGCTCCTCCCCTCTATCCAATCAGTGCGCGGTTGCGCCTCCGGCGGCACGTGCACACCACCCATTGGCTGTTGCATGAAATGATATACTGGTATGTGATTTTGCGCAGTAGAGCAGACCTGCCACAGTATACATGTACATTAGGCGGTCTGCAAGGGGTTAATACAGCAACTTGTCTTTCAATAGTTATTGTTTAATCCTATTTTCCATGCTATGCTTTGTAGATGTTCTGTAAGGCACCAATATTTATTATTGTTCCCTGCTATATTAGAAGATTGAATACTTTTATCACCTGCCTATTTAATTTTGAAACAAGAGAAACACAATGCCTTGTAAAATAGAAAGTTAAAAACATTTTTCCTATTTTATTTATAAAAGGGTACATAGGTAACTGAATATGGGAAGGAGTGACAGATTATCTATATGTCCCATTAAACAAAATTCTAGTTATGCTTTATGTTCTGTTGAATAAAGATATCAAATTATTTAATAAAGAAACACCAATAACTAAATATCCACTTCATAAGAGATGGATTTATTATTCCATTCCCTGAATAAAAGCAAGCAAACAATATATCATATATATCACTCCAAAACAATACAATGTATTTCCTTTTTAAACAGACCCATTTTAAACACATTTTGCATGTTAAAAGAGAAGCATAAGATTAATACTACATAAAATGTACATATTTTTCATTTTGTGTTAATGCACTTGATTTAAAAGGACTTACATTTTAGGTTTTATAGCTCTTAGCGGAAATTTATTTTGATGCAAACTACTCAACGTACAAAGTGGGTAGACAAGCTGGAAACTATTGCTTAAATATTTCCAAGCAAGAAAAGAAAAGTCATTGAGTTAGCAGACATATAGACAAACTGTTTATTAATTGGTTCGCTGGTTAAAGAGACCCGGTTACCGCTGTACACGTTGTAGACCATACACTATAAAATTAGGCAGCACAGTGGTGTAGTGGTTAGCACTTTCACCTAGCAGCAATAGGGCTGCTGGTTCAAATCCCAACCATGACACAATCTGCCTGGATTTTTCATGTTCTCCCTGTGCCTGCATGGGTTTCCTCCAGGTACTCTGGGTTCCTCCCTCACTGCAAAGACATGCTGGTAGGTTAATTAGACCCTATCCAAAAAAAGTGGCTGTATGTGTATGTCAATGTTGCAAGTGTGTTGGGATCCTACAGGTTAAAGGACCACATAAAAGCTGCAGACAGACACCGGTGGCAAGAAAGCACTCTGAGGCAATTCAGTTTGAATAGGTAGCGCTATACAAGTCGTTTGTTTGGCAATTACTTTAGCCCCTTGCGTTTAATCTGTTTTTGACATTCAGTAAGCTTGTTTTGAACTACTTCCAAATCAGAATTGAGAAGTGTCAAAGTTTTCACCCCCCTCTTAACCGCTTGCAGCTTATTCCCCTTACCCTGAAATCAGCAGGGCTCCAGAAGGTAAATGTGAAGCTTTGCTTTAGATTCTCCTCAGGAATCTGCTCCTCAAGGTTTAATGTACCTTGATCAGCATCAGCCCAGGATATTGGGATTATGGTATTGGCAGATTTAGTTGTTAAATAAACTCAAGACAAACATCTAAATACAGTTGAAATACATGGGAATTATTACATTTTTCCAAAACATTTGTAATTATTTTCAGCCAGTATTGTGATCTAGACACTTTTGCCAGATGGTGCAGCCAAATATTTTTGGCTTTATGTAACATTATATTTTTTAACTAAATTATGCTGAAAGCTCAAACTGTCTGATTCAGTTCTACATTTCCAATATCTAAACAGACTAGCAGTTTCAAAAATGACTGACAGTGAAACAGTTTCGTAAAAGGTGTGCCTTTCAGGCAATATGGATTCCAACTGACCATTCTGGTGATATTTCTTGCATCCAAATTCTGAAGTCATGCACATTTATTGCAAGACAAATGTGTTTAATCTTTTGAGGGAGGAATCGTTGTCAGAACTAAGCTTATGTGATCACTAATCCTGTCACTTGGGGAATGGAGAGAAAAGTGAATTAGAAGAATTCATAAAGTCATTTCCTTGGTGATTAGCTATGATGATGTTGACAGTAATGTAGTTTTGCTCATTTCACTAAGCAAGCATGCAGTGTGCACCGAGGAGAACATTGATCAAACAAAGAAAGCACATATTCTATTAATGCTTTTTTTTTTTTTCCCAGAGCTGACTTTGAATTCCTGCCATGCACTATTCTTTATTGGACAAGGGCTAATTCCAAGGTACTTATCCTTCAATATAAAGCAGAAAGAAAAATACTGGATTCAGTCTGATCTTTAAAGCCTGGCTTGAGTGAGGGAAACAGAATAACAAAACTGCCAGGGAAAAGAGACACAGTTTCCAGCCTGGGACCTGGATACCCTGACATTTATTGCATATTCACTGATATTGATTTACTAGAGACAAATAGACTGTTTAAGGAAATGTGCCCCAGAGCTTAGTGAATGAGGGGAAGCCCTGCTGACTTCCTTCATCTAACCATGTGCAAGCAAAAATTCTGATTTTTTTTTTCTTGACCGTAATTGGGTATTCTTGCAAAGTTAAATTTCATCACACTAAACTCTGGGGAAGATTTCCTTGCAAAGTGAACAGTCTATTTACCCTAAGTAAATATATCTTACTGGTTTTACTAACAAGAGATGGTGCATTTTAATGTGAAGTGCTGTTTGCAAATGTTTTCTTCATTCAGAGCAAATTGACAGTGTCTACTGATCACTCCACTCCCAAGCCATGCATACGCCTATATCCACACCTCTCCTTGCCACATTCATGCTTTTGTAGGAAACATTTCTCCATTGTTCTAACTTACAGTAGTCGGGCATCTATGTATAGGGGAGCATGTGACCATTGCACATATGACACCATTCAACACTAGAGCTTGCACAGGCTAAATTTTTGCAGTAATGAGGTGGTAGAGGAGTATGGACTGTCGAATATACAGTACATGGCTGGGAGGGTTTACATTGACATTGTATCTTTAAAGAACAGTAGCTTCTTTTTTAGAACCAATTGTGAGCTCTTAATCCATAGTGCAGAACCTGTATTTTTCAGACAGATTCCATTTATGAAAAATTGTTTTTGTATTAATTTATATACATTCTTCAAAGATCAAAGACTCTACAATTTACTTTTTTGTGGAATCTTAGGTAAGGAATAGTTTTAAATGTGCAAGAAAATGTACGGAGGTATCTTCCCAAGATTCCCTGTGACATCACTGGCCCATGTCCTGTAGCACCCTAGAGATTAGGCAGGGTTGCTCCTCACAAATTTACTTGCCAGGAATAATTTTCCTGGTTGATTGTTAGAGATCTATTGATTTATTCCTAAGTTTGGCCTTGCTGCACTTTTCTCTTCTACCTCTAGGTGGCTAGGTACTTGGTGGTACTAGATATGTGAAGGGCAACGGAAAGTCAGGTTATGGGTATATGGGGTATCTCAGCCAATGCTGGGAGAACCTATATATTTGGGTGGAGTCAGGTGATCTATGTTCTGTGTCACCTAGACAGCTGTCTAGGTGGACGTGTTTTGTATTGCCCGGCTTCTAGTCCAGAGATGGGGCCTATCCCAGGCACATCTGGCTGCTAGGCTGTCTGAGGGCCTATCTAGAAGTAAGAGAGCAGTGCAGGGTTGGGCATGCAGCTTGAAGTCCAACCAAAAGTGATGGTTCTGCCGGTCAGAGAACCTGTCATGGTCGGAGGTAGAGGGGAAGCTTTCCCCAGTAAGGGACTATCTGCCTGTTTACCAGGGACCGCAGTGAGTAACTGAAGCAAATAACAGAGCAGCATTCTCACCAATCAGGGACAATGAAGAACTGGGAAACGTCAGTGGGTATCAAGCCAGGGACCCAGCCAGTGGAGGTAACGCTTACACAACAGCCTTGTGTGTCAAGCCAGGGACCGAGCAGGCCTGTGGAGTGAAGCTTGAGAGGTATCTTGAGTGCCAAGCTAGAGACTCAGCAGAAAGGCAGGGGTGACACTTGAGGGAGATACCACCGTAAAGATTGGAGGAGCTCAAGGGATTCAGGGGCAGTGAATCAGTGGGTCTAGTGAGAGACTGGGAGCTTAATGGGCTGAAGAAATACAAGGTGCGATTGCAGTGAAAGTGAAATAACTGTTGCGTTTGTGTTAGGAACTGTTAAAAACTGTTGCCGTAGGAGACAGCATTCCTACACCTGCAGATATGGTATCTTGCTGGATGCCTTTGCCTGCATGGCTGTCCTCCTATTGAAGTCTCAGAGTCTGCCAGTTAATCTTGCAACTACCTAAGGGTGTCCTGGCCCTACCCCTGTCTCCCCCAAAAAGTTTGTTAGGTGAAATAAATGTTCTTTTGCATTCAAGAAGTGTCTGATGCCCAATGCCGTTAACTACACTGCACCCACCATAGTTACATAGTTACATAGTAGGTGAGGTTGAAAACAGGCACTAATCCATCAAGTCCAACCTATGTGTGTGATTATATGTCAGTATTACATTGTATATCCCTGTATGTTGTGGTCATTCAGGTGCTTATCTAATTGTTTTTTGAAAATCAATGCTCCCCGCTGAAACCACCACCTGTGGAAGGGAATTCAACATCCTTGCTGCTTTTACAGTAAAGAACCCTCTACACAGTCTAAGGTTAAACCTCTTTTATTCTAATCTTAATGAGGGGCCATGTGTCTTATTAAACTCCCTTCCACGGAAAAGTTTTCTCACTATGAAGGATGTCAACTATCCCTGGCCCTGGAGCTTCTCGTTAGATCAAAGAAGGCCTGGGACCTTACTACATGTCCTAAGGACTGATAAACCAGCTCTCCAAGCTGGAGATAGGAGTAGGTAAATAATACAACTTATGGCATCTCTTTGTTGGAACTGGGGATGTTGCAGAACCTGTCAGCATCAGACATCAGTCCTTTGGCAGTCTTAAAAAATATTTTTAAGTAAAAAGAAATAATGTTAGCACATTTTCAGTAGTATGAATTAGGGCTAAAGTATGCTGAATCTGGTTTCAAAGCAAAATTAGTGGGTTTGCACTATAACAAATCCAAACAACATACAGCAAAAATTAGACAATTTTCTTTTTGGGTATTTTACTGTTATACCCTAAGAAACATTAAACAATAGTGAAATAATCTGCAAAGTACTGCACTAGTGATGGATGAACTTCCGACGGGATGTTTCGCGAATGCGAACCGTGAACGCGGCCAAAAGTTTGCGAACCGCAAAGTTTGCGGCGGACCCCATTGACTTTAATGGCAGGCGAAGCTTAAAAAACTCCTGGTCATATTTTCAGCCACAAAATACTTACTAGCTGTGCACACATAGTCCCACAACATGGACACTGACGTAACAAAATTATTAAGTGAATCTGGGATCAACAACGACAAGCATTCTTTTTTTATCTGTGACATTTTTACAATTCAGGAGCGCATGAAGGCAATGGAGGAGAGGCAAGGTCAGGCCAGGCTATGAAGGGGGTGCAGGAGATGATCAGTGCCACAGTCAGGGCAGCGCAGTCCTGTGCCAGTGTCCCAGTGTGCCAACCTGTGCTTGAGCCCCTCCCTCTGCCCGGCCCTTACCCCCACCTATGCAGGGCTCCCCTGCGGTGGTCCGGAGGTGCCAGTCCAGTGCTGATCCTCAGCCATGGTGCTGGCACTGCCTGCTGATTGGCTTCTCCACTGCTATCTCCCTCACTGAAACCAGCACCGTGATAGAGACTGAGCACTGACACCAGCACCAAGATAGAAAGCACTGACACCAGCACCATGATAGAGAGCACTGACACCAGCACCGTGATAGAGAGCGCTGACACCAGCACCAAGATAGAGAGAGAGCACTGAGACCAGCACCGTGATAGAGAGCACTGACACCAGCCCCGAGATAGAGAGCACTGACACCACACCAGCACCATGATAGAGAGCACTGAGACCAGCGCCGAGATAGAGAGCACTGACACCACCCCAGCACCATGATAGAGAGCACTGAGACGACACCAGCACCGAGATAGAGAGCACTGACACCAGCACCGTGATAGAGAGCACTGACACCAGCACCGAGATAGAGAGCACTGACACCAGCACCGTGATAGAGAGCACTGAGACCAGCACCGAGTTAGAGAGAACTGACACACACCAGCACTGTGATAGAGAGCACTGAGACCAGCACCGAGATAGAGAGAACTGACACCACACCAGCACCATGATAGAGAGCACTGAGACAACACCAGCACCGAGATAGAGAGCACTGACGCCACACCAGCACCATGATAGAGAGCACTGACACCACACCAGCATTTTTTAAATGACCCTGTGACAAAAGTCTCTAGAGAAGTGCAGTATGTATGTGGAAGAAGCGATATAACACCCCTCTTCAATCTGTCGTTTTTGGGGACCACTGGTCTATCACACCAGTTATAATACTTTTTTTTTAATTGCGTTTGTTACTCTTTGTAGTATCGCTGCAGAACCGCTCAGCAGTCACAATGCAGCACAGTGGAAATGCACTATACTATGCTTTCTATATGTGCAAGTATTTTATACGTGTATTACACCCCTATATACTGCACACCAAATAGTACACCTATACCAGACCTTAAAAGGACCTCTGTGGACCTAATAGTAGCTAGTGATTTGCAGACTGTCCCTCAGTCTCTACACTGATAAAAGACAGCTGCAGAATCGGTCAGCAGTCAAGTATAATAGGCTTGAAAGAAGGTATATGTGTAGAACCCTATATACTGTACACCTATACCAGTCCTTAAAAGGACCTTTATGGACCTAATAGTAATAGCTAGTGATTAAACTGACTGTCCCTGCTCCACAGAGCGTCCTGTCCCTACACTGACAAAAGACAGCTGCAGAATCAGTCAGCAGTGCACTCAGCAATCAGCAGCACAGCAGTCAGCAGCAGTGCACCAGAACCCTATATACTGTACACCTATACCAGTCCTTAAAAGGACCTTTGTGGACCTAATAGTAATAGCTAGTGATTAAAGTGACTGTCCCTGCTCCACACAGCGTCCTGTCTCTACACTGACAAAAGACAGCTGCAGAATCGGTCAGCAGTGCACTCAGCAATCACCAGCACAGCAATCAGCAGCAGTGCACCAGAACCCTATATACTGTACACCTATACCAGTCCTTAAAAAGACTACTGTGGACCTAATAGCTAGTGATTTGTGTCACTACAGTCTGTCCCTGCTCTACACAGCAACCTCTCCCTACACTGACAAAAGACAGAATGTAAAATGGCCGCCAGATCAGGTCTATTTATAAGGTAGGGGGAATGTCCAATTGTCTATGTGCTGAAATGTCTCAGTTGGCTCTCCTGTACCCCATGATGGATGTGTCATCATGGGTCAAAGTTCTTTCATAATGTAAACGCATATGTCCACCATGCGAACAGTGCAAGAAGTCTGCCGGTTTGGCGAATCGCGAACACGCAAAATTCACCGCCAACCGACCACCGGACAAACCGCAAAGGCCATCCCTATACTGCACCTTAAAATGTGTTATTACCAATTTACATTCAATTACATTACCAATTTCCCTTTCAGTTGCTCTGCTGAGTGGGAGATATGAAAATTTACTGATGCACTTTAAAGCCAAAATGGGGTCCATGTTTGCAATCAACACTACCATAGCCAAGCTTTTTAAGTAGCAAAGACTTAAATGGAAATGGTGATTTTATTCCCATCAAAAAGCGCATCAGAATATAAATTATCTATATAGTATAATATTTTCTAGTATGTATAGTATAGTATTTTCTAGCATCTTTAATGGATATTCGGAGGGGAGCATGTAAGACACAAATAATAGAGGATTGAGCTGACTAAAATGAGATAGAAGAAGTTTCCTTTATGAGGTTCTAAGGTGTCCGTTTAGTAAACTGTGATAAGCTGAGATCAGGATGATCTCTGCTTATCTCAGAGCATTGCAGGTTTAATATTCCGAGATGAGTGCTGGAGAACAATTTTTTCTCTTCTCATCTCAGAACACAGAATGGCTGCATTGACTGCAACAGAAACTGCATGTTTAGTAAACAGAGATGCCACTTTATCTCTGTGCTTCTCTTTCAAGTTCTCCTTTCTGGCTTCTCCAGCCCAGAGGTGGAGATATCAGGAGATCTCTGCCAGAGAATAGCTTCTTCCTTCTCCCGTGGCCAAAAATGAAAGTAAAAACTTTCTTAACTGCAGTGAAAAATACACCAACAGCAGGTTACAAATACATTAACTATACAATTACACACAGAGATTATATATATATGTATATATATGTATATATATATATATATATATACACACACACACACACACACACACACACACATATATTTATATGTGTATATATATATATATATATATATATATATATATATATACACATACAGATATATATATATATCTGTGTGTGTATATATTTATATTTGTGTGTGTATATATATTTTCAAAAAACTCACGGAACGGATCGTTCCTGGGATCAGAGTCATGGATTGGATCATTTTTCGGATCGGCAAATAATAATTGGCTGAGCATGACTGGGTATCGCTGAGTATGGCTGGGTATTACCGAGTATGGCTGGGTATTGGCTGGGTATGGCAGGGTATTGCAGAGTATTGGCAGGGTATTGGCACGGTATGGCAGTATTGGCAGGATATGGCAGAGGATTGGCAGAGTATTGGCACGGTATTGGTGGAGTATTGGCACGGTATTGGCAGAGTATTGGCAGAGTATTGGCAGAGTATTGGCACGGTATTGGCACGGTATTGGCAGAGTATTGACACGGTATTGGCAGAGTATTGGCACGTTATTGGCAGGGTATTGCAGAGTATTGGCAGGGTATTGGCACGGTATGGCAGTATTGGCAGGGTATGGCAGAGTATTGACAGGGTATGGCAGAGTATTGGCACGGTATGGCAGAGTATTGTCAGAGTATTGGCAGAGTATTGCCACGTTATTGGCAGGGTATTGGCAGGGTATGGCAGTATTGGCAGGGTATGGCAGAGTATTGACAGGGTATGGCAGACTATTGGCATGGTATGGCAGAGTATTGGCAGAGTATTGGCACGTTATTGGCAGGGTATTGGCAGGGTATGGCAGGGTATGGCAGTATTGGCAGGGTATGGCAGAGTATTGGCACGGTATTGGCGGAGTATTGGCACGGTATTGGCAGAGTATTGGCACGGTATTGGCAGGGTATTGGCACAGTATTGGCAGAGTATTGGCACGGTATTGGCAGAGTATTGGCACGTTATTGGCAGGGCATGGCAGGGCATTGCAGAGTATTGGCAGGGTATTGGCACGGTATAGCACTATTGGCAGGGTATGGCAGAGTATTGACAGGGTATGGCAGACTATTGGCACGGTATTGGCAGTGAATTGCAGAGTATTGGCAGAGTATGGAGGGATGACTGTGACTGCAATTGTTACAGAGCAGCGCTGTGGACACTACAGATCCAGCCCACAGCGCTGCTTCTATCAGATCTCTCCCCTCCACTTTACAGAAGGGAGAGAGGAACCGACGTTTGTTTACAAGTGATCGCTCCATCATTTGACAGAGTGATCAAATCGTAAACGGCTGATGGGTGCACCAAGATAGCTGCCGCTCCAGAGCTAGGCCGAAGCCGCGACCTTTCCTAAGGCCGAGACCGCGGATCGCTGCGTGTGCCGATCCGAACAAGGTGACCCATTCGAATCACGGATCAGTGACGATCTGTTGCACCCCTAATATATATATATATATATATATATATATATATATATATATATATATATATATATATATACAGTGGTGTGAAAAAGTGTTTGCCCCCTTCCTCATTTCCTGTTCCTTTGCATGTTTGTCACACTTAAGTGTTTCGGAACATCAAACCAATTTAAACAATAGTCAAGGACAACACAAGTAAACACAAAATGCAATTTGTAAATGAAGGTGTTTATTATTAAAGGTGAAAAAAATCCAAACCATCATGGCCCTGTGTGAAAAAGTGATTGCCCCCTAAACCTAATAACTGGTTGGGCCACCCTTAGCAGAAACAACTGCAACCAAGCGTTTGCGATAACGTGCAATGAGGCTTTTACAGCGTCCTGGATGAATTTTGGCCCACTCATCTTTGCAGAATTGTCCTAATTCAGTTACATTAGAGGGTTTTCGAGCATGAACGGCCTTTTTAAGGTCATACTACAACATCTCAATAGGATTCAGGTCAGGACTTTGGCTAGGCCACTCCAAAGTCTTCATTTTGTTTTTCTTCAGCCATTCGGTGGTGGACTTGCTGGTGTGTTTAGGATCATTGTCCTGCTGCAGAACCCAAGTTCGTTTCAGCTTGAGTACACGAACAGATGGTTGGACATTCTCCTTCAGGATCTCTTGGTAGACAGCAGAATTCATAGTTCCTTTTATCACGGCAAGTCTTCCAGGTCCTGAAGCAGCAAAACAGCCCCAGACCATCACACTACCACCACCATATTTTACTGTTGGTATAATGTTCTTTTTATGAAATGCAGTGTTCCTTCTACGCCAGATATACTTGGACACACACCTTCCAAAGAGTTCCACTTTTGTCTCATCGGTCCACAGAATGTTGTCCCAAAAGTCTTGGGGATCATCAAGATGTGTTGTGGAGAAATTGAGACGAGCTTTGATGTTCTTTTTGCTCAGCAGTGGTTTTCTCCTTGGAACTCTGCCATGCAGGCCATTTTTGCCCAGTCTTTTCCTGATGGTGGAGGCATGAACGCTGACCTTAACTGAGGCAAGTGAGGCCTGCAGTTCCTTGGACGTTGTTGTGGGGTCTTTTGTGACCTCTTGGATGAGTCGTCGCTGCGCTCTTGGGGTAATTTTGGGCGGCCGGCCACTCCTGGGAAGGTTCACCACTGTTCCATGTCTTCGCCATTTGTGGATAATGGCTCTCACTGTGGTTCGCTGGATTCCCAAAGCTTTGGAAATGGCTTTATAACCCTTTCCAGACTGATAGATCTCAATTACTTTCTTTCTCAATTGTTCCTGAATTTCTTTGAGTCTCGGCATGATGTGTAGCTTTTAAGGATCTTCTGGTGGACCTTACTGTGTCAAGCAGCTCCTATTTAAGTGATGCCTTGATTGTGAACAGGTGTGGCAATAATCAGGCCTGGGTGTGGCTAGAGAAATTGAACTCAGGTGTGGACAACCACAGTTATAGTATGTTTTAACAAGGGGGGCAATCACTTTTTCACACAGGGCCATGATGGTTTGGATTTTTTTTCACCTTTAATAATAAACACCTTCATTTACAAATTGCATTTTGTGTTTACTTGTGTTGTCCTTGACTATTGTTTAAATTGGTTTGATGTTCCGAAACACGTAAGTGTGACAAACATGCAAAGGAACAGGAAATGAGGAAGGGGGCAAACACTTTTTCACACCACTGTATATATATATATATATATATATATATATATATATATATATATATATATATATATATATATATATATATATATATATACACGCACACACACATACACTCACACAGATATACACATATATATAGGCATATATATAAAGGCAGTGTTGTGGCTACAGAAGTACAACTGATGCTGTAATTTTGACAGCTGCGCAGATGATGCATCGCTGATAACGCAAGGTGGCTGTAAAATTCAGAGCATCAGATGAGTCCAGTACACACTGCGTTTGCATAAGTGTATATGTTAATACGCCTGTGTGAAAAACGCCATATATACTTTACACACACACACACACACACACACACACACACACACACACACACATATATATATATATATATATATATATATATATATATATATATTTATTATTATTATGTATTTATTTATTATTATTTTAATTGTTAATTTAATATTTTTATTGTTATGCTTTTTTTTAATTACTTTGAACTATTTAATATATATATTTATTGTTTTTATATGAATGGTGCATATCTGCATGACAAATAGGGTACTATCATTTCAGAATACACCATTCGCATAAATATGCACATATGTTATGTATTAATTAGAATGTTTTACAGTTATGGGGTGTCTGTTTATTGGGTAGGGGGATTATATCTTTATTATTAACTTAATATGTGCAGTGTATGTGGAGTGCTTCGTATTTCACTTTGGGATTCTGATACTGAAATCTCCTGAGCTATTGTGAGATTACAGAAACAGAAGCCGTTCAGGGTTCTCAGAGCGTTTGTAGATCACTTCTATTCTCAGTGGGAGAAGTGATCTACATGATATATTAAACTGCCACATGGGTGAGAACAAATATCTCAGAGAAGAGCAGAGAACTCGAGAGATGTAAAATATCAAAATATACTAAACGGACACCTAAATGTTAGACTTGTTGAGACTTCATACAGGAGCACTTAGATGTCATTTCAACATACTGAGGTTTAATTACTAAAAATTAGAGGCTGTTCACCTAGCATAGTGATTTTCTTTTTTTGCTAAGTGGAATGTTAGTGAATGTTAATGAATATGATGAAACTGTGCTTTGAAACTGTGTTTTTATTTCCTTCACATATGATTGCATAGTCAAAATGAATACAAGTTCACCTTACATACTAACATTCACTTTGTTAACATATACTTTTCAAAGTACATTCACTTTGTTGGGTAAGCAGTCTCTATTTCTTTAGTAAAGAAATGCCAATATTTTCCATTCTATATTTTATACAATATACTGTAATTCATATGATTAATTTCTGTGATTCATGTAGTCGTATCTGTAACAGTAATATAATTTGCATATGTAACAACCCTTTGGCTTCTTGAAATATATAAATTACACAGAAAAATGCTATAACATGAAGAAAATTTGTGTTTGTACTTATGCACATTGTTTAAGAATCTGCTGTGTATAAGCAGAAGCCAAATACAACTACTGTCACTTTCTGATATATGGCTGCTTTTTAATTGCTTTACTTGGTTAGATTTTTATTTTTTAATAACCAGTTGTATTAAACTCAAACAGAGACTGCGTGCTATCTGCAGATTGTGCTCAGTGAAGCAAAACTTGCATTATTCTGTCAACTTCATGTAAATGGTGGGGCTGTTTCCAAGGGCAACAGGGGGTACAGAAAACAAAACTTAATGCTTAAGAAATATGCAAATTGCTGTAGGGTTTCAGAGATTACCCACAGGTGACTGCTACATATGTATCCCATAAAATGACAGGAATATACTGTATGCCTGGGTATTTTTGAAAACTGTTTTCTAATTTAGGAATGCAAATGATGCCATCAAAAATCACTCCAGCAATATCTAGGAAAATATCTAGGAAAAAGCCTGAACGTCAACACTAATTTATGTCAGGAATTCATACTTGGATTACAAATGAGAGATTCATTTTCTTCTTGATTAGAGGGTACTTTAATTAAACATAACAAGTGAATACAAAAAGTCTTTCAGCACACAGATTTTGTTTCATCACAGCCTTTAAACACTCCAGAAACGTTATCTTAAAAAAAAAAAGTGTATGTATGTATATATATATATATATATATATATATATATATATATATATATATATAAATATATATATATATATATATATATATATATATATATATATATACAGTATCTCACAAGTGAGTGCACCCCTTGCGAAACACAATATTGGAATCACTGCTGACATCATCCCAGTATAACCACTTGGATCAATGGTATATATAAGAAGGCCAGTATGGTGGCCTGAATTTATGGGAGGAGTCCAGGGGATATTTAAGCAGCACACTCATCTGTGGTCTTTGTTGGTTCCTGTGTGCGAATCATTATGTCACTAGTAGGGATGAGCCAAACACCCCCCTGTTCGGTTCGCACCAGAACCTGCGAACAGACCTAAACTTCGTGTGAACTTTAGAACCCTATTAAAGTCTATGGGACTCGAACATTCACAATCTAAAGTGCTTATTTTAAAGGGTAATATGCAAGTTACTGTCCTAAAAAGTGTTTGGGGGCCCGGGTCCTGCCCCAGGGGACATGGATCAATGCAAAAAAAGTTTTAAAAACGGCCGTTTTTTCAGGAGCAGTGATTTTAATAATGATTAAAGTGAAACAATAAAAGTGTAATATTCCTTTAAGTTTCGTAGCTGGGGGGTATCTATAGTATGCTTGTGAAGGGGCGCATGTTTCTGGTGCTTAGAACTGTCCCTGCACAAAGTGTCATTTGTGCAGGAAAAAAAGTATTTTAAATAAATTTTACTGGCAAGTTGGAATGCTCCGATCGGACATACTCCGATCATGTGTAGCCTACTCCAACGGACAAAGTGCCACGCATGCTCAGATCAAATTCCTAGACCAAAGCTATTGACTACTAGCCTGAACGTAGTCCTGTCGTAATGAAATAACGTCATCATGTTATGTACAATCAGATTTTCCGACAACTTTGTCCGACCATGTGTATGCTATGGTATGGATGGTAGTTTCTTTTTTATATGTTTATTTAGAATTTAAAAGGAAATGTTTTATATTGAACATTATACCAAAAAATATACACACACACATATATTTATATATATACTGTATATATGTATATATATATATATATATATATATATATATATATATATATATATATATATATATATATATACAGTATCTCAAAAAAGTGAGTACACCCCTCACATTTTTGTATATATTTTTCTTTTCATGTGACAACTATGAAGAAATGACACTTTGCTACAATGTAAAGTAGTGAGTGTACAGTTTGTATAACTGTTTACATTTGCTGTTCATTCAAAATAACTTAACACACAGCCATTAATGTCTAAACGGCTGGCAACAAAAGTGAGTTCACCCCTAAGTGAAAATGTGCAAATTGAGCCCAATTAGCCATTTTCCCTCCCCGTTGTCATGTGACTCATTAGTGTTACAAGGTCTCAGGTGTGAGTGGGGGTGGGATCAGGTGTGTTAAATTTGGTTATATCGCTCTCAATCTCTCATACTGGTCACTGGGAGTTCCACATGGCACCTCATGGCAAAGAACTCTCTGAGGATCTGAAAAAAGAATTGTTGCTCTAAAGCAGGTTTAGGCAAACTCGGCCCTCCAGCTGTTTTAAAACTACAAGACCCATGATACATTGCAAGACCCTTAAATTAAGCACACATCAAACACACATGATTCCTAGAGGCAGAAATATGATGGGATTTGTAGTGTCACCACAGCTGGAGGGCCGAGGTTGCTTACCCTTGCTCTACATAAAGATGGCCTAGGCTATAAGAAGATTGCCATGACCCTGCAGTTTTGCAGGACAGGTTCCACTCAGATCTACATGCATTTGTTGCTCTATAGTAGTTTCTTCTGTGTGGTTCTTGGGTTACAACAGAATTGTTCCCAACAGTCTGGGCAAAGTAGTTATAGAGTGCTTTATGAACATGTTTAGGACTCCATGAGCAAAGCTCCCAACTGTGCTTGATTTTGAGGGACTGTCCCTCATTCATAACAAAGTCCCTCTGTCCCTCTTTCCTCCTCATTTATCCTTCATTTTGGTGTGATCTATATAATTGTATCTAAAATGCACTACTCATCTATCAAAAAGTGTTTTCCAGTGCTAAACCATTTGTCCAGTTTTTAAATTGCTGCATTTGTAAATTCCAAAAGCCAAAATAAAGGAAAAGTAGTGGTAAAAAAGCAAAAAAAATCTGTGAGTGAGTCTCTGGTAAATCCCCACACACACTAGTCAGGTGCTAGCCCAGCTTGCATGCTGTGTAACATAAGAAAATGATTCTGGCTGCACATTCAAGAATCCTTTTTATTGAAGCTTCATATTACAACTGGTTGACAGATGGAGCAGGGAACAAAGAGGTAGATGCATTTCGCACAAATGTTAGCGCTTAGTCATGAATAAGCGCTAACATTTGCACAAAATGCATCTACCTCTTTGTCAATTGCTCCATCTATCAACCACTTGTAATATGAAGCTTCAAAAAAGGATTATAGGATGTGCAGCTGTCCAGAATAATTTTCTTATGGTTAGAAAAAGCACTTGTAGGTTTAATCAGTAATTGTTTTGTACAATTTTCCTTTAAGGGGGGGGGGGGGGGGGATGGGTCACGGTGTGTGTCCTATATCTACACACTTTTGCCAATAAGTGTCCCTCATTCCCATATCAAAAAGTTGGGATGAGTATATAATCACAGAAACAGGAACTGGAAAAAACTTGTAAGATTATTGAAAGTATAACATGTAACAACTGTAAATAGTGACATCTACAGGCCAGAGGTATGAACAGCAAGTGGTTGGTTTCTATGCACAGGCATATCAAAATATGTCCCTAGTTATTTGATCTGTATGAAATAACTAAACACTGTGAAAACACTTGTTTTCAAAAGTGTTTAATCCATAACACAAATTCTTGCAGGTATATTGTAGAGAGACAATTGCTGCTCATACAGGCCCAAAATCTTTATATTTTTTTCTGTCAAATTGTGTTTGCAGAAACAAAGAAGTAAACAGACATAACGAGCTGTTGACACAGCATATGTTAGCAAATTCTGTATTTTGACCTGAACCCTCTTTTAGATACAAACAATAAAGTACTCTAACTACAAATGGGTTAAGCAAGAAAAGATGGTATATATTTTAATATTGCAACTATGGGGTTACTTCTCTGCAGCTCTGCTAGACTTGAAAGATAGGCAATCAATAGCAAATTATTTATTATCATCAGATGTTTTTCTATCACCCTATAAAGTATCATATCTGGCAGAAACATGAACTGTTCTCAGTGTTTACTAAGGTCTTGTTTGCCTGGGAGCTTCTTTCAAAATGACTAAGTGTTTGAAATGTGTGCGGTTGGATTTGTAGCAGTAACACTATACTGACTTTACCCATTAGCAGTGAAAAATACCTTACAAGTAAATAAAAAAGAAGGTACACAGAGAACAGAAGTAGATCAGGCTCTTCGTAAAAATGTAGATTTGTAAACTACCTAAATAGAAGTATTGCATGTATGAAGAAATGTAGTTAGTTAAATGTCTTCAGATGCTAAAACTTGTCAATAAGCTATCTTTATAAATCACTTTGATTCATTAATCTAGCTGTCTGCTCCTACATTGTCAATCCTTTCACAGCATTCAGGCTAGTATCAAAATAGTTCAAAAATTGTCAAAACATGCTCAGATAATTATGACAAGAAGCGGTTCAATGACTGATATAGAAATCCTAGGTATATTAATTATAGCTTCCTGGCAAATGTTGACAGTTGAAGGAAAAGGGATGTTGATAAGCAGGATCAGAAATGTTTTATCCATCCTGAGAAACTTATATATGGCTAAAATGTTCAGATAAAATGATGTAGGAATGAAAATATGTTTTCTTTTTAATTGTTATATGTTATATGATTCCCATATTCCTTCATTCAGTCCTAATATTGGCTATTGGTTTCTTTTCTGATCAATCTCTTTCTAGATGAATTGTCTATCTTTAGTCAGCAACCCATTCAATTGATATGCCACACATGAGGAAGTTAATTTTGATTGATGATTAAGATTTGATTATAAGTTATTGATTGTATCTCTGATTCTACCATGTCATTTCATAATCTGATTGATTGAAATACGATCCAATTCATGAACAAATCATCTTAGCGTTGAAGGTTGATGCAAAACGATCAGTAATTTTCTGCCCTGGCCTAATCAATATATTTTCTAAAATACAAATTAAATTGAGTGTAAATAATTTGGAGGGGAAGTTATAGCTATCTAATTGATCAAATCGCACATCAATTAAATTAAAAAATTGTGTGTGACTTCCTTAGAAAAGAAAATATAAAAAGCCAAAGTGCATGGATGTAGGTGCAGCTCAGTCCCTAAATAAATGAGAGCTCTCATAAGTGAAACATGCCCATGGGACTATAAAGGAGATATGCCAAAATAAACAACACAGTAGTAAAAAAATTTTAATTTTTATTCACATTCAATATATTAACATTAAAAACAGCTTAATAAAATACAATAGCATACTAAAGGAAACATACACTTTGTATACAAAAAGTACTGTATAACAGCATTCTAAGTACATAAAGATGAGCAGGCAATGTCAAAAATGTGAATGCGTTTCGTGAAGCAATGTTCATTTCTTCAAGAGATAATGATATTCATATCAAATAACCATAGAACATCAAATAACCATAGAATCATCTCTGGCCAAACATGGAATGCATTGGGAGGGCGCTGTCAGGTCAGTCTTGCCGGTAAATTGTGGACAGTGCAGGAAGCCACACATATGGAGGTATAGAACAGGAATCACATAATAGGGCCAACTTAGCACAGTGGGTGGCTTGACCCATGGTCTTGATTGTGTAGAAGAATGGAACAACCATCAGTGTGTCCAGTAACCATCAGTGTGTCTAGTAAAAATTCCAGTTGCCTGGCTATCATTCTTCATTTCTTGCTTGGAAAGCAGTTTTTGGCATTGTACAATTCTGGTGCTCTGATATTACTTGTTGAATATTTGTTCCAGATCATTGATGCATAAAGTGAAGCCATGTTTATTAGGTTTGGTGGAGCAGCTTGGGGTTAGCTCACATACTAAAAAAACTATTGAGATGACTCTATTTCTAAGCAAAAATAATATCCCAATTACCTGGGAAGCTTTCCTCTAACTCTACTGGAATGGAAACAACTAATTAAAGTGGTTGCATAGTCAGAATGTTTTATTATCTTAATGCATTCTATGCATTAGAATAAAAAGCCTTCTGTGTGCAGCAGCCCCACCCCAGCCCTCCTATTACATACCTGAGCCCCATCTTTATCCAGCAATGTCCATGAGTGACTCGGCCATCTAGGACTCTCCTCTCTAATTGGCTGAGACACAACAGCCAATCGGGAGAGAAAAGGAGCTGCAGCTTGGCTCGGCTGCTCCCATAGCAACTGCTTGGTGTGGGGGCACTCATCAGGAAAGAGGGACCAGGAGCTCCAGTCAGGGACCCAAGAAGAGGGGCATCTGGGCTCTACTGTGCAAAACCATTCCACAGAGCAGGTATAACATGCTTGTAATTTTAATAGAAAATAAAATCACTTTAAGTCTGTTCTTCTTCTATATCAACGTAGTATGTACACCACTACGGGCTCCCCAAAATGCTTTGATGAAATATAAAGCCCTTGGACCCAATCTCCCCTTACTGGGTATGTGGACCACAACCCTTTTAGTATTATTTATTTTGATCAAACCTGTGACGATGTACACATTGGGGGTTATCTACTAAAGGCAAATCCACTTTGGACTGCAAGTGCACTTGGAAGTGCACTGAAAGTACAGTTGGAAGTAAAGTCTCTGTAGATCCAAGGGGGACATGCAAGGAAAATAAAAAACAGCATTTTAGCTTGCACATGATTGGATGATAAAATGAGCAGAACTTCCCCTCATTTCAGATCTACCGCTTAGATTTAGAGCGACTGCACCTCCAAGTGCACTTTCAGTGCAAAGTGGATTTGTCTTTTGTAAATAACCCCCACTGCATGCATGTTCTGTATGGCTCCACTAAGTATATTATAAATTGCTGATACAAAACAGTATACATGTTGTATTCGTTTTTAATAGGTACTTTATTGTATAAGTGTGCTTTTATTACAAGCAAAAATAACAAACATCATCTTTAAAAATAAAAGTACAGCCTTTGAATTAGAGGGTCAGGAATGTTGTATTTTCTGAAGAAGGTCTGAAGAAACTCTCAAGCTAATCTAGATGATTTATTTATTTTTGTTCAGCCAGCAGACTGAGAGAGAAAGAATAAAGTTTCCTCCAACCATACAAACAAGGTGAATGGAGGATCTATCTCACTGGGACATTCTGTTCTGGCAGCAGTGCTGTCAGAATACATTGATCATCAGCTGCAGTCATTATACTAACAGGAGTTCAATGGTCACAGCATACACTTTAATTTTATAACATCTGCATTGCAATGACAATACAAACAATAGTTATTACTGGCAATTCAATATAAGCTTACTTACTTGCAGAAATCTCTGCTGGCCATCTCTTTTCACAACTTTCAGGATTCCCTACACGCTTTGCGGCTTCCCTTCTGCTGTTCAGTTTCAATTTCTAAGGACTACATATCCCATGATACCTTGCTGCCTGCAAGCAGTGATTTCTATACTGACTCCACCTACTGAATCTCAGCACCTCTGTAGTTCAGAAGGCGGGCTCTGTGAAATGTTTGACACGTCAGAACCTTCTCACAGGACATAGTGAATATTTGTCACAGAACTCACAGAATTGTGAGAATCTTCACAAAATAAGGGGTGGGGTATCTGCACAAGTCTTGACCACTGGAGGACAGACAAGCTGTGCTGGAAAACTAAATAGGCTGTTCAGTTTAAAATAGAAGGCAGGATATCCAGATATTTCACTGAAAGGAAGAACTGCAAACAGAACAGGATACTTTTCTTAACACAAGTACATAGTACAACAGACACATATTAGGAATATCAAATGTTGGGGTAACAGGCCTTTAGATTTAGATAGAATGGTGTCTGTTTTGGCACTTAGCTGTGAAGTCACAGGTTCCTAATTAAAGGAGCATTCTCTAAGCTTGTGAAAAGATTGACTTCTGCTAGCCAGAAAGTTGAATCTGTTATAAGGTAAGTGTGTTTTACCCCTTGGTGGTATGTTCTGACTTAAACATGAGTAAGCATGCAACCAATATTCTTTGGGGATTCTAGTGGGATCGTCTGAAGGGGGTATAATAGGCTTGCGAAACTGACCATTTTAACTAAATGGCACCTTCCCAGAAGCGACAGAGGCAGATCCATCCAGTTTTCAAATTCATGCATAATTTTGGCAAAGAGGGGAGGGTAGTTCAGGTGGTAGAGAGAAGAGGGTAGTCTCCCTATTTTTATGCCCAAGTATGTAATATGCATTTTTGCTATTGTAAAAATTTAGTTTTGCGCCCATATTGGATGTGGGTGGGAGCCCAAGGGGAGTATCTTGCTTTTGGAGTAATTTATACGCAATCCCGAGCATTTTCTGAATTGGTCAAAAGTATCTTTGATCGTGGGCATGTCAGCGGACGGGTCGGCAGAGAAAACAAGAACATCATCTGCAAAGGGAGACGTTCTTAGTTCGTGAGACCCTATTTTGATCCCATGTAAGGGGGCTACAGTTGATAAGTACCTAGAAAGTGGCTCAATAGCAATGTTAAAAAGGAGAGGGGATAGAGGGCAGCCCTGTCTGGTTCCTTTATGCAGGCAAAATTCGTCAGATAGGAGGCCTGCGGCAACAAGCCTAGCTGCTGGGGAGGTATACATAGCGCTGATTAAGTGAAGAAATGGGCCCGAGAAGCCCATCTCACCCAAAACCATGGACAGCCATTCAAAGTTAACATTGTCGAAAGCCTTTTCGGCATCAAGGGTAATAATGGCCATATCACTTTTAGGGTTACATCTAGCGTGTTCCAGTGCTATCATCACCTTCCTGATATTAATAGTTGCTCTTCTACCCTTAACAAAACCTGATTGGGCGGAATGAATCAGGAAGGGGATGATATTGGCTAGGCGGTTGGCTACTATTTTAGAAAGGATCTTGACATCAAGATTTAGGAGCGAAATGGGTCTGTACGACCCAGGGTCTTTCCCTTTTTTTTCTAGCAGTTTGATAATCGCTTGGTTGCCGGAGGGTAGATAAGTACCGCCAGACCAGATGCATTGGTAGACTGTAGCGAGAGTCGGAGTCAGCAAGTGACCTAGAGATTTATAGAATTCGCCTGTCAGGCCATCAGGGCCGGGGGCTTTGGAGGAGGCTAGGGTCCGAATTGTGGAGGAAATTTCCGAAGGGGAGATGGGGGCATTCAACTCATTGAGTTGGTCGGAGGATATTCGGGTCAACTCGACTTTACAGAGGAAGTCTCGTGCCGTGCGCTGGTCAATAGGGTCTGCCGAGTAGAGGGCAGAGTAGTATCGTAGCATTGCTGCGGTTATGCCCTTCTGGGTGGTTGCAACGCGACCGTCCGTGTCGCGAATGGATGGAATGACCGTCGGGCGGTAGGGTCCTTTGCAAAGTCTGGCAAGAAGTTTGCCAGCTTTGTTGCCGAATTTGTGCAAAGAAGCGTCAAGGTATGTTTTTTTGGTGAGTGCCAAGCCGTCCGGTTTTCGGGAGAGTCATTAGTGTAGAGTTCTCGTTGGGCTTGATGCAATCTGGAGCTGGAAGTTTTGTAATTGTGAAGGGCGTGTTTTTTAAATGAGGATGCATAAGAAATAATGCGTCCCCGGAGAAATGCTTTACCAGCATCCCAAAACAAGTTGGGGCTATCAGTGTGTATCGCATTGGTCTGTGTATAAATTGCCCACTCCTTCTCCATGTATGACTGAAAGTCTGAATTGTGTTGAAGGTAGGATGGAAAGCGCCATATGTTAGGGTTGGGGTGTACGTCTGGGGTTTTCAGGGTCGCCGAGATGGGTGCGTGGTCTGATATAGCTATGTCATGAATGTCCGCTTCAGGGAGCAAGGGTATCAGGTCGTTCGTACAAAAGATGTAGTCGATTCTAGTGAATACATTGTGCGGGTGGGAGTAAAAGGAAAACTCACGGTCGGTCGGGTGGTGTAATCGCCAGATGTCGTGAAGGTGGAGGGAACCTATCGTCGACGCCAGGCTCGTGGGGTTAGTAGAGGCTGGGGGTGTGGCTGAGCGTGGAGACGAGGACCTGTCGTCAACCGGGTGAAAAACGGAGTTGAAATCGCCCCCTGCAATTTGTGGAAGGTGAGGGGAACGCAGGAGCCAACTAGTTAACGTGCTAAAAAATTGTTTTGTAGGGTTGTTCGGGGCGTATATATTGGATATAACAAGCTCTTTGGATCCTATGCGGACCCGGAGAGAGAGGAGTCTGCCCTGTTGATCTGTGTCAGTAGATAAGATCTGACAGGGGAGAGTCTTGTTAATGAGGATAAGTACTCCCGCCTTACGGCCAACGGCTTCAGAGCCAGCTACATCACCCACCCATAGCTTCTTCATCCGGACAAAGTCGGCTGAAGAGAGATGGGTTTCCTGAAGCAACGCTATATCTGTTTTAAGCCTTTTAAGGTGCCTCAGTACCTTCAATCTTTTTGATGGGGAACGGAGCCCTTTCACGTTCCATGATACTATCTGAAGCATGATGGATCGTCAAAGGAGACACAACAGGTTCGTAGTGAAATCTTTATTGCGGTCAGCCTAGAGAGCTGCAAGGAAGATGACAGTAAATAGTGGAGGGCTAACATGTCCTGCTGAGCGAGTTGGGACTGCATAGGAGTAGGCATAGCGAGGAGGAAAAGAGGGTGGAGTAGGAGGGGGGGGGGAGGGTGTAAATGCCAGGTAGTGCGAGCAAACATAAACAATCATTAACTTCACTTTTTTCCGCATGGGGGTCACTGTGTAGATCAGCTCCCATAACCAAGCCCCATGATTAATGCAGGTACTACTGCCCTACAGAAGAGGAATGGGGGGGTGAGCCATCAATCCAGGCCGGATCTAGGATGTGCCTGGCGATCTGCACAGATGAGACCCCAGGGGAAAAGGAGTTGCAAATTCGTAAACGGCAATACAAGCAATATTAAATGCGAGCAGTGGAACAATGGAGAAAAGTAAAATAATAAACAATTGAACCAGGAGAACATGAAAACATTCATCCGAGATGAGGAACTGTACAGTGTGTGTGGAGGAATAAGTGATAGAGCGGGATGGCTCAAAGAGCCCTTACTTTACCCCAATACTACCTGAGAAGTGTGAACGGCCCAGGAGGGGAACAGTTCATAACGGGTCACTTCATCCAGGCGAGAGAAGGGTTGGCGTAGAGCCTAAAGTCCGGGAGAGAGGTGAAAAAGAAAACCTGTAGGGTATCCAAGCCCTTCAACGTGGGGTTTGGGTGAGCTGGGCAGGGCCCGCAGCCCTGAAACGCTTGGGAGAGTCTTTCCGTGGGCTTCTTTGGTCCAGGGCTCGGTTGACTGGAGCTGCCTTGGGTGTGGGGCTGAGGTGTAGGCCAGAGCGTAATGATTTTAGGAAGCGGGTCGCCTCATCAGGGTCATGAAACGAGAGTTGTTCGCCGTTAGGTGCTTTGATCCGCAGAATCGCCGGGAATGCCAGGGTGAATTTCATTTGACGTTGGTGGAGTTCCATGCAGATATGCTGGAAAGACTTTCGTTTCTTGGAGACGTCCACCGAGTAGTCGGCAAAGATTAAGATTTTGGTCCCATCAAGCTGAAGAGATCTGGATTGTCGGTACTGCTGCAAAATAGAGGTCTTGTCTGAGTAATTGAGATATTTAGCTATAATCGGGCGCGGGGATTTGCGTTTGGCGTTGAAAGCTCCCACACGGTGTGCTCGTTCCACTGTGTAGGGCCCCCCGAGACCCAGAGCCTCAGGGATGCGGCGCGAACAAAGGTCCGACAAGGTAGACTGGGGCAGCGATTCAGGAATGCCCACAAATCGCAGGTTGCTTCTCCTGGATCTATTTTCGAGGTCGTCGAGCTTTTCCAGGATATATTTATTGGTTCTGTCCTGGGCTTGTTCCAGGGACTGCGTCTGATAGAGTTCTTCCTCCAAGTTGGTGATGCGATTTTCAGCCTCATTTAACCTAGAAGTGTGTTCCCCTAGTTGGGCTTGAAATTTCTGTATGCCTGTACTGATGGCTTTTTCCACTGAGGCAGCTATCATAGGGGAGAGGAGAGCAGCCACAGCCTGTGCCAGTAGTTCAGTATTACAGTCCTGTAATGGTGGAGGTAGCAGGGGTTGCTGCGTGTGAAGAGGTGTAACATGGCCAGCCAGGCATGGATGAGCAGGAGACTGTGGGGATGGTGTGTCTCTTGATGCTGTCTGGCCTGCTGTGTGATCGCCTACCTCCATACGCTGTGCTGTGTCCTCCGGTGGGGCCGCGCAGGCCGGAGCCGGGTAGGCCGAAGCCGGGGCCTCGATTTGCGGCGAGGCCTGCCGCGCGGTGGCGGCCGCATACGATCGCGGCCCGGATTTTTCCACGAATCGGTCCATCGTGGAGCCGGTGTGATGGGGGAGGCTGCCTGAAGGTTTTCGGGTGAAATCGCCGCTGTAAAGGCTGGTTTTAGAGGCCGGTGTGCGGGAGCTGTGAGAGGGGACAGTGTTTTAAATCCTATAGTCAGAAAAGGAAAGTGGCTGGAAACAAAGGCAGACATACAAGCACATGTACAGTGTAGACTGTTTTTGGCCACTTTTTTTTAACACCCCCTCAACTGTCTTGGTTCTTCTGTTGCCAGTCAACTTCACACTTTCCCAATCACTGGCCTTCTTGCATGCAAAGATCCCACAAGTACTCAGCACTGAGAAGTTCCAGGTTATACTTCCAGTCTGTGTAGGACTGCTTAAGAGGCAGATCAGGAATTTTCTGTCCCTGGTATTTGATGGCATCTGAGGTATCAGGGGTCTAACAGAGAGAATATGTAAGCGTGTAAAAAGGAACATGTATTCTTAACTC
The DNA here is from genome assembly GCF_037356315.1 of Lithobates pipiens. Classification (NCBI taxonomy): domain Eukaryota; kingdom Metazoa; phylum Chordata; class Amphibia; order Anura; family Ranidae; genus Lithobates; species Lithobates pipiens. Next base: position 72,466,525 of record NW_027507790.1, read on the forward strand.
CCACACTTTCCAAGCCCTCTCCCAAAGATTGCATCTGCAGTAATACCCTCTGCATTATTCTCATACGCATACTACCTGCTCTCATACCATCTGGTCTCCCTCAAGAGCTGGTTCTGTCCAGCTCAGTAGATTGCTTCAAAAAAAGGCCTGGATTATTTCCTAAATGTATATAATATAAGTGGATACTAACGTTTATAGGTAAAATTGATCTAGGGAATATCCGATTGCATTTCGGGGGATCAGGAAGGATTTTTTCCCCCCTGCTGGAGCAAATTGGATCTGGGTTTTTTCCTTCCTCTGGATCAATTGTGGGCATAGGATTGTGTATATGGGATTGTATGACCCCCCCCCCCCCCTTTTTATTGGTTGAACAAATGGACTATTTTTTCAACCTGACTAACTATGCAACTATGTAAAAGAAAATGTGTCTGTCTCCAGGTAAACCTGATCTCAGTATAGGTATTACTATATACAGTGATCAGCGATAACTTTATGATCACCTACCTATTATTGAGTAGGTCCCCCATTTCCAGCTAAAACACCCCTGAACTTTTGGGGCATGGATCTCACTAGGTCTTTGAAGGTATACGGTGGTATCTGGCATCAATCCATCAGTAGCAGATCCTTTAAGTCCTGTATGTTGCAAGGTGGGGTCTCCGTGAATTGGACCTGTTTTTTCAGCACATCCCACAGATGTTCAATTGGATTGAGATCTGAAGATTTTGGAGGCCATGTCAACACTACAAACTCTTTGTTGTGTTCCTCTAACTGTTCTTGAACCATTTTAGCAGTATGGCAGGGTACATTTTCCCACTGAAAAAGGCCACTAGCATCAGGGATATACCGTTTCCTTGAAGTAGTGTACTTGGTCAGCAACAATGTTTAGGTAGTAGGTGCTTGTCAAAGTAACATCCACATGAATGGCAGGACCCAAGGTTTCCAGTCGTCACATTGCCCAAAGCATCACACTACCTCTGTTTGCCTTCTTCCCATACTGAAAAATATAAAATATAAAAGTGGGAAGGTTTAAACATGTTTTATTTCTAGGTCCGCCAGACTTTGGGGAAGAAAAAGTCAGCTGGAGCCCACACATGATCGAATTGTCCGACGGACTCTGGTCCTCTGGACCAAGTCTGCCCGAAAGTCCGATGTGTGTGTACGCGGCATAAGTGTTATGTGCTCACTAGCAAGAGCTGGTTCTGGGGAATTTGTGCATTGTTTTAATGTATTTCTCTTTGTGTGTGTATCTCATATTTGCTATAAATTGATCTGAGATGCTGCCGTTTCTATTGTTTCTACAGCTTTGAGACATTTACTAACTGCCAGGTGCATGGATGCAGCTTGATATGTCCAGAAATTCTATGTAACCAGCTACTCAATGCTATCCAATCACTTCAGTGAAGTAATTAGTCATTATACTGAAATATTTCAGAATTTTAGGATATTTTCTCAGAATGCTAACATCTTGAAGTATTACCTCTGAATATATTTTTTAGCTGGTTCAAGAGCTCTTCCACTCTCGATTGAGGCCAACTGGTTAGATTTCTAAACCTGCTGTGCTGCATCCACTGTAATTCTTATTGTGATTAATTGCCTGGTTGTGCCTACTCTTGTAATGTCTTATATTTACACAAAGGACATGTCAATATACTGGTAATTGGGCAGTACAGCAAGAAAAGCATTTCTTGTTACAGTAATTTGTCAATGTGCACGTTAAAGGATTTAGATACATTCACTCTATTAGTAGCATCAGCATACTTCAGCTGGTCATTGAAACTGAACAGTTGATTTCTTAGAAACAGAAGCAGAGCTTTGTCACGTCTGACAAGTTTTCTTTCAGGATTTACTATTTGTCTAAAGGGGTGGGGACATTTTCAGTTTTTACACACTAATCAGGGACCTGAAAATAGATTTCTAAGTGCTATACATTTTATTTACCAGTTCTGAAAAATTGTGTTTATTTTAGTTAATGGGTCAGCCACCCTAAACTGGTATTGTAATTTTGAGTGAATTGCTGAATCACCTAGCAACTTGTATATCTCTCAGGGACAATGCACAGGAATTCACTTGCTGTTGTAGCTTTTGCCATACCTCTGAAAAGGGATCTGTGGTGGATCACTTTTCAAAGGCATTTTTACATTGGTAACCAGCAATTATGTAAAACAATGAAGTACATTGAACTTATTGTAACCAATCAAACATCATCCCATCGTAAATGTAGCATACTCAGAACAATTTAGGCACTGCACTATTTTTTCTAATTAAATGTAGAACTTCCTTTCTATGGAGTGGTTGGATTGTTGCTTTTTTCCTCAATGTCCCTGTGATTAGGGATGGCCTTGCGGTTCGCCCGGCAGCCGGTTCGCGGCGAACTTTGCTCATTCGCGATTCGCCAAACCGGTGGACTTCTGGAACTGTTCGCAGCGGACATATTCGTTTACATTGTGAAGAACTTTGACCCATGACACATCCATCATGGAGTACAGGATAGCCAATTGAGACATTTCAGCACATGGACATACCCCCTAACTTTTAAATAGACCTGATCTGGCAGCCATTTTACATTCTGCCTTTTGTCAGTGTAGGGAAAGGACGCTGTGTGGAGCAGGGACAGTCAGTCTAATCACTAGCTATTACTATTAGGACCACAAAAGTCCTTTTAATAGTATAGGTGTACGGTATATAAAGTTGTAATACACTTATAATATACTTTCTCTCAAATATAGAAAGCATATTATAGTGCACTGCAGTGCTGACCGATTCTGCAGCTGTCTTTTCTCAGTGTAGGGAGGGACAGTTTGGTGTTTGGAGCAGAGAGTCAGGGACAGTCTGCAATTCACTAGTAGTTATGGACGAACTTCCGACGGGACGTTTCGGGAACACGGCCAAAAGTTCACGAACCGCAAAGTTTGCGGCGGACCCCATTGACTTTAATGGCAGGCGAACCTTAAAAACCTACAGGTCATATTTTCAGCCACAAAATACTTAAATACTTACTAGCTGTGCACACATAGTCCCACAACATGGAAACTGACATAACAAAAGTATTAAGTGAATCTGGCATCGACAACGACAAGCATTCTTTTTTTATCTGTGAAATTTTGACAATTTCGGATCGCATGAAGGCCATGGAGGAGAGGTAAGGTCAGGCCAGGCTATGAAGGGGGTGCAGGAGATGATCAGTGCCACAGTCAGGGCAGCGCAGTCCTGTGCCAATGTCCCAGTGTGCCAACCTGTGCTTGAGCCCCTCCCTCTGCCCGGCCCTTACCCCCACCTATGCAGGGCTCCACTGCGGTGGTCTGGAGGTGCCAGTCCAGTTCTGATCCTCAGCCATGGTGCTGGCACTGCCTGCTGATTGGCTTCTCCGCTGCTATCTCCCTCACTGTCTGAAACCAGCACTGCGATAGAGACTGAGCACTGACACCAGCACCGAGATAGAGAGCACTGACACCAGCACCGAGATAGAGAGCACTGACACCAGCACCGTGATAGAGAGCACTGACGCCAACACTGAGATAGAGATCACTGACACCAGCACCGTGATAGAGAGCACTGACACCAGCACCGTGGTATAGAGCACTGACACCAGCACCGTGATAGAGAGCACTGACACCAGCACAGAGATCTTGTGGGCACCCACGTGACATCACTAGACACGTCATCATAGATGTCACCTTCCCCACCACTATAATTAGAGATCTCAGAGTAGGCAGCAACACCAGGGACCAACTTCCTCCTTGGGCTGATCTGGGTACTGTCGTGAGACTGCTGAGTGGTGGTTGTTGCTACCTCCTCTTCCTGATCCAATGCCAAGAGTGGCTGCGCATCGGCAATGTCTTGTGATGGATCGGAAAATAATTCCTGTGACTCAAGCGGAGGGTATATGGTGGTGGTGGTGTTGGTGGTAGTGTCTTTGGGAGTGCACACAGCAGAGAGTGAAGAATTCACAATGCTGCACAGTGGAAATGCACTATACTATGCTTTCTATATTTGTGTCACGTACCTTACAGAGTCAGACTGCTGGGGGTGGCCTCTTGCACGGTTCCGGTCTCAACACCCCTGGAAGTGGGGACAGGGAGTGTTGATGAGGCAGCAAAAGGGTGCAGGTGCCTGCGGATTTGAAGATGAAGGCTTGAAGACACTGGATCCTCACGGAGGAAGAGGAGTAGACTGGTCACCGGAGGTATTCAGAGGAAGCCAAACAGGTATGAGGAAAACACTGCACGTCAGGAACAAGCAAGGTTGGCAACTGGCTGGTCTGGTAACGTGCTGGCAGTGAGGTACAAAATCAGGAAGCAAGCCGAAGTAGGAAGTCCAACCCGAGGTCAGTAATAATCCAGGAAGTAGTAAGCAGGGATGATCCAAAAGAATAGTCGAGCAAGCCGAGTAATCAGGAACAAGGTCACAGGTACAAACAACGATCAGGTATCTCAGGGACAAGCTGAAGATGATCCAGCACTGGTATCAGGTCAGGACCCTGTTTATATATGGTTAGATGTGCCAGGATTGATGGACGTGGTAGTGTGTGCGTGAGTACGCACATACGTTCGGTTGGTGCGAGTGCGTCCACGTGATTGTATTGGCATGAGCATGCATCCGCTCGTTCCGGAACTCGTTCGCCTCTAACGGGGACACCGCGCATGGCCCTTGGAACGAAAATAAACTGCTGCTACACGGGGACGGACATTCACACGGTGAGTTCCCTGACAATTTGGAAGTATTTTATACGGGTATTACACCCCTTTGTGGACCTAATAGTAGCTAGCTAGTAGCTAGAGAATTGCAGACTGTCCATGCTCTAAACACCAAACTGTCCCTCCCTACACTGAGAAACGACAGCTGCAGAATCGGTCAGCAGCACTGCAGGCAGTGCACTATAATATTCTTTCTATATTTGAAAGAAAGTATATTATACGTGTACAACCCTATATACTGTACACCTATACCAGTCCTTAAAAGGACCTTTGTGGACCTAGTAGCTAATGATTTGCAGACTGTTCCTGAGTCCCTACACTGATAAAAGACAGCTGCAGAATCGGGCAGCACTCAGCTCAGCAGTCAAGTATAATAGGCTTTCTATATTTGAAAGAAAGTATATTACATGTGTACAACCCTATATATACTGTACACCTATACCAGTTCTTAAAAGGACCTTTGTGGACCTAATAGTAATAGCTAGTGATTAAACCAACTGTCCCTGCTCCACACAGCGTCCTGTCCCTACACTGACAAAAGACAGCTGCAGAATCGGTCAACAGTGCACTCAGCAATCAGCAGCACAGCAGTCAGCAACAGTGCACCAGAACCCTATATAATGTACACCTATACCAGTCCTTAAAAGGACCTTTGTGGACCTAGTAGCTAGTGATTTGCAGACTGTCCCTCAGTCCCTACACTGATAAAAGACAGCTGCAGAATCGGTCAGCAGTGCACTCAGCAATCAGAAGTACAACAGTCAGCAGCAGTGCACCAGAACCCAATATATTGTACACCTATACCAGTCCTTAAAAGGACTTTTGTGGACCTAATAGCTAGTGATTTGTGTCACTACAGTCTGTCCCTGCTCCACACAGCAAGCTCCCTGTCATGGTTATGCAATAGTTTGTCTGCTTACCTGTTCCCATGTGTTCATCTAGAGACCAGCCGACCCTCACCTGTCTGCTTTTGTAATCCATCCTCTGGCATGGCTCCACCCTAGCTCCTATCAGGGAGCTCTATATTAACCTGTCCACTGCAGGCCAATGCTGCTGATCAACCTTTGTGTATTAGCTTACTGTTACCTGCCGTGTGCTCTTCTGTTGTTCCGTTACCGACCTTGGCTTGTCCTTCACTATCCCTGTTTGCCTGTGATCCTGACCTTTTGGCGTGTCCCTGACTATTTCTGTCTGCTTGTGGTCCCGACCTTGGCTTTGTCCCTCACTATCCCTATCCTCCTGTTGCCTACTGTGGGTGTGAGCTGGAAAACCCTGGGGGTCGCGACCTGGAGCTAGTTGCAGCCAAGTCCATCCTCACCACTAGAGGCGCTGGTGAACACCTGCTGGCTCTTAGACTCCGCGCCCCAGGGAATGCTCTAACCCCAGTGGGATCTGTCTCCCATCCGCAGCAGTCAGCCGTAGGGTCCACAACCTTGCGGTGCACTCCTGATCCCTACGGTGTGCATCTGTCACCTCGCCTCAGGGTGACCTGACAGTTTGATCAGCCATGGACCCGGCTGACGTGCCGCTTCCTACAGTCGATCCGTTGCAGGGCTTAGTTCGCAGACTTGAGACCCAAGAATCGCATCAGACCCAGGTGATGCGATTCCTTCAAGATCTGGCTTCCCGCTTCAAGCAGCTACAGGCTTCCTTGGGAACCCCGAACCTGCAGCCTCAAGTACAGTCAGCAGCTGCACCTATCGCACCAGTCGCATCCACGCATGCATTATTACTGCCAGCTCCGTCCCGTTTCTCTGGGGACTCCAAGGCTTGCAGGGGGTTCCTTAGCCAGTGCATAATTCATTTTGAGCTTCAGTCCCAAAACTTCCTGTCCGATCAGGCAAAAGTAGCATATATCATATCTCTCCTGTCTGGCGAGGCGCTAGCTTGGGCTGCCCCTCTGTGGGAACTGAATGATCCAGTGGGTTTTAGCCTGTCTGATTTCTTGAAACTTTTTTAGAATATCTTCGAGGAACCGGGTCGTGTCTCCTCAGCGGCTAGCGCTCTTTTACGTCTCCGTCAAGAGTCCGCGTCTGTGGGACAGTATGCTCTTCAGTTCCGTATCCTCACAGCTGAATTGAGCTGGAATAATGAGGCCCTAGTTGCAACCTTTTTACATGGCCTCTCTGATAGAGTGAAGGATGAATTAGCAGGAAGATCCCTTCCTGCTGATCTGGACAGTGTCATCACCTTGTGTAACCAGATCGATATTCGCTTTCAGGAGAGGGCCCTGGAAAAAAGATGCCAGCACTCCCCGTTCTTTAGGCAGCCTGAGCTCCCAGTCCCTTCTCTTCGATCCGAGGAGCACCCCCTGCCTACCGAGGAACCTATGCAGTTGGGCTGGACTTTGTTATCTCCCGAAGAACACGCTAGGCGCAGAACTCTGGGCCTATGCCTCTATTGTGGGGCCAAAGGTCATTTCCGTTGCATTTGTTCTCTTCGTCCGAAAAAAACGCTCAAGGCTAATACATCTGGAAGGTGGAGTTAGACCCTGAAATATCACCTTCACCTTCTCGTCTTCTCCTTTCTGTGTTGCTTCATGACGGTGCTTCCTCTCGTTCGGTCTCAGCACATCTGGATTCCGGAGCCGCTGCCAATTTCATGGATTGGGAAACTGCATCCTCCATGAGATTTACCCTTTTGCCCCTTACAATGCCGTTGGTGGTCATGGCGATTGATGGCACTGTTCTCCCAGGGGGCCCTATCCGCTTCCAGACTCTTCCTGTTAAGATGTCAGTAGGGACACTCCACCAGGAGTGGATATCCTTCCTTGTCTTACCTAAGGCTTCATCTCCTATCATATTAGGTCTTCCTTGGTTACGGCTCCATTCTCCACACGTTGGCTGGTCTGCTGGACAGATACTGGCTTGGGGTTCCTCCTGTTCCTCTTCCTGCCTACTCAAGGGTACCCCAAAGGAGAAACTTCCTGTTACCACCATCCCAGTATCTTTTGCTCTTCCCGCTGTATATAGCGATCTCTGGGATGCGTCCTGCAATAGTCGGACTGATGCACTCTAGGTCATGTGGTACTCTGGATGAGAGGCCCACCTATGAACCTGAGTTGATCATTCACTCCAGTTCGCATTACCATTTACCTTTGCCTGTCCCTAATCTCCCTTGGACTCACAGCCAGGCTAACTTGCAAGTTCCACAGTTGCTTTGCCCTGTAATACGATTGAGATGGTCGCTACACCTGACAATACTATTCAGTCGGCCTCTGCACCAGTTATGCCAGTCCAGCCCATGCCCAATGAGCTTCCTGCTTCTTGTTCAGGACCTTCTGTGACCTGGCCTCACCCTACTGCTACTATGTCCGTTCAAACCCGTTTAAGAGGCTCAATCCATCCTTTGGATAGAATACCTCATTCGGCCAGGAGGGGTTTTCAATCTTTTTCTCAGGGCTCTCTGGATTCTGTTTGTGTTTCAGCTATCCAGCTTGACTCTTGTGACATGTCACTTTCTAACCAACCTGACCTCAGGGATCCACTGACCTCTGCCCAGTCTGGTGGTCCTGCTATGGATGCCCAGCTCATCTTTAAGGTTCTGGGGAACCTTGCTCAGGCTCCTGATCTTCTCATGCCCTTACCCATTCCTCAGAAGCCTTTAGTCCTCAAGTCCTCTCATCCTCTCCCTACCTCGGTTCCAGTCTGAGGATAATCTAAAATACGAGGTTAGTCAAGTTTTGGATTCCCGTCTCCGTAAAGGCATTCTTCAGTACCTCGTACATTGGAAAGGGTTTGGCCCTGAGGAGAGGTCTTGGATCACTGCATCTGAGGTCTTTGCTCCTAGTCTGTTCAGGAGGTTCCATCTGGAGTTTCCCTTCAAGCCTGGACCCAGGCGGGGGAGGGGGAGGCCTCGTAAGAGGGAGGGTACTGTCATGGTTATGCAATAGTTTGTCTGCTTACCTGTTCCCATGTGTTCATCTAGAGACCAGCCGACCCTCACCTGTCTGCTTTTGTAATCCATCCTCTGGCATGGCTCCACCCTAGCTCCTATCAGGGAGCTCTATATTAACCTGTGCACTGCAGGCCAACGCTGCTGATCAACCTTTGTGTGTTAGCTTCCTGTTTCCTGCCGTGTGCTCTTCTGTTGTTCCGTTACCGACCTTGGCGTATCCTTGACTATCCCTGTTTGCCTGTGATCCTGACCTTTTGGCGTGTCCCTGACTATTCCTGTCTGCTTGTGGCCCCAACCTTGGCTTTGTCCCTCACTATCCCTGTCCTCCTGTTGCCTACTGTGGGTGTGAGCTGGGGGACCCTGGGGGTCGCGACCTGGAGCCAGTTGCAGCCAAGTCCATCCTCACCACTAGAGGCGCTGGTGAACACCTGCTGGCTCTTAGACTCCGCGCCCCAGGGAATCTTACGCTCTAACCCCAGTGGGATCTGTCTCCCATCCGCAGCAGTCAGCCGTAGGGTCCACAACCTTGCGGTGCACTCCTGATCCCTACGGTGTTCATCTGTCACCTCGCCTCAAGGTGACCTGACACTCCCCCTACACTGACAAAAGACAGAATGTAAAATGGCCATCAGATCAGGTCTATTTATAAGGTAGGGGGATGTCCAATTGTCCATGTGCTGAAATGTCTCAATTGGCTATCCTGTACCTCATGATGGATGTGTCATCATGGGTAAAAGTTCTTTCACAATGTAAACGCATATGTCTGCCGTGCGAACAGTGCCAGAAGTCCATCGGTTTGGCGAATCGTGAACACGCAAAATTTGCTGCAAACCAACCGCCGGGCAAACCGCAAGGCCATCTCTATTCACTAGGTCCTTTTAAGGACTGGTATAGGTGTACAGTATATAGGGTTGTAATACACTTATAATATACTTTATTTCAAATATAGAAAGCATATGACAGTGCACTGAATGCAGTGCTGCTGACCGATTCTGCAGCTGTTGTTTCTCAGTGTAGGGAGGGAGAGTTTGGTGTTTGGAGCAGGGACAGTCTGCAATTCACTAGCTACTAGCTAGCTACTATTAGGTCCACAAAGGTCCTTTTAAGGACTGGTATAGGTGTACTATTTGGTGTGCAGTATATAGGGGTGTAGTACATGTATAAAATACTTTCAATTATAGAAAGCAGAGTATAGTGCATTTCCACCATGCAGCATTGTGACTGCTGAGCGGTTCTGCAGCGATACTACAAAGAGTGACAAACGCAATTAGAAAAAAGTATTATAACTGGTGTGATAGACCAGTGGCCCCCCAAAACGACAGATTGAAGCGAGGTGTTATATACCTTCTTCCACATATATATTGCACTTCTCTAGAGACTTTTGTCACAGGGTCATTTAAAAAATGACAGGCAGAGGAAAAGGCAGGCCCTTCCGCGGGGGTAGGGCAGGAGCAACAGGCTTGAGCCAAAGTGGCAAATTGCAGAAGGTGCGTTTGATTACGTCAAAGGACGCACCAGACTTGGTTGAGTGGCTCACTCAGCCTTACTCTTCTGCACCCTCCTCATCCTCTCGATCTGCACCCTCTTCACTCTCTGCTGTGTGCAACCCCAAAGACACTACCACCAACACCACCACCACCATATATTTTACGATCTATCACAAGACATTTCAAATGCTTGACATTGGATCAGGAAGAGGAGGTAGCAACAACCGCCACTCAGCAGTCTGATGACAGTACCCAGATCAGCCCAAGGAGGTTGGTCCCCGATGTTGCTGCCTACTCCGAGATCTCTAATTATAGCGGTGGGGAAGGTGACGTAGATGATGACATGTCTAGTGATGTCACGTGGGTGCCCACAAGAGAGGAAGAGGAGGGGAGTTCAGAGGGAGAGATGGACCAGCAGATAGGGAGGAAGAAGCAGGCGGAACTTACATTGCACAGGAGGGACAAACCAGACTGCTAATGTATCAGGAGCAAGGCATCAACCATGTACGGTCACATCTGGCGCTCCCAGGACGCTGGCACATGGCTCCCCAGTGTGGGCTTTTTTTTTTTAACGTGTCCGCTGCTGACAATAGTGTTGCCATCTGCAGCCTTTGCAGTCAACGCATAAGTCGCGGTAAGCCCAACGCTCTCCTAGGGACGACCACCTTAAGAAGGCACATGAGCTGCAATCACGGAGCCCAGTGGGAGCAACGGAACCCACAAGGCCACACTCCAGGCTCTCACCGTCCAGCCTCTTCTACTTCTCCTTCTCCTTAGAATTGTCCTCCAACCAGCCTTCTATCATGCCGTCCTCACGTTTTTCTGGAAAAAGGCAGGCTTCCATGGGCCAAATGTTTTGAGCGTAAAAAAATGATAACCCTCGGGGGCGTGGCCTGCTGCGGACCGGGATGGCTACCTGAGATCCGAGCTCCGCTCCACGGCCTGGATACCGGCAACACGAAGCGACTCTCCTCTCCCCAGTCCACACCACCGGAGCGGGGAAGGAGCAGGGACGAACGGGGCATGTCGAAATCGCGGTATAATCCGCCCAAACCCCGCCGCTTAACGGATTTTTATCCGACAGCCGCCGCTATGCAGAAGGCCCAAGATGGCGCCGACCTTCTCAACACGCAGCACGCTGCCTCCGCGGCCTCGCTGGGCCATCACACTGCACTGCACTCAGCACAGGAGGACGCTCCGGATGCTTGCAGGGACATCATGGACACTCTTCCTCCCCCAGTGGAGCCCCCAGGTGACCTCATGGCTGACAGAGGTAAGAGACTGGCTACCTCCCCAGCACATTCCCCAAACAAAGCTCCACATGCCAAAAAGCAGCTTTGGTCTGCAGTTGTGGCCGGGACACATACTTCTCACTCTACCCCCTCATTGGCGGCCATGCCTGCCTCAGACAGCACAGTGTCTGAATCCACATTGAAGAATATGCTTCTTACATTGCAGCAAGACCTGCACAGGGAGTTACAGATCTCCATTTCCCAGATGCATGACCGCATTGACTGCATTGAGGAACGCACTGACGCTCTTGAAGAAAATCTTCAGGAATACTCTAAAGCACACAATGAAATGCTAGATGTGCAGGACCACCATACGGAAGAACTCCGACACATAAAAATGAAACTGGCCGATTTGGAAGACCGATCCAGACGAAATAATATCAAATTTAGAGGCATTCCTGAATCAGTCATGCCATGCGACCTGACCCCATATTTACAACAACTCATCTCGTCCTTACTTCCTCGCCTGACCGCACGAGACATGATCATAGATCGGGCCCATAGAATTGCAAAACCATCACGTCTCCCAGATGACGTCCCCAGAGATGTTCTGGCCCGTATACATTTCTTCCAGGTCAAGGAACAAATACTCTCTTCCGCGCGAAACCTGAAGTCCTTACCGGCCCCTTACGCTTCCATTAAGCTCTTCACTGACCTGTCACCGGCCACAATGGAGATGCGTAGGGCCTTCTCCCCGGTAACCTCCATCCTCCAACAGAAAAACATAACATACAAATGGGGCTTCCCTACCAAACTACTGGTCACCCATCAGCAGAAAATTGTTCCAATCCTTAACCCGAAAGATGGATATAAAAAATTGACCAATTGGGGCTTCCTCCCTCTTCCCCCGGGAGGCACGGATCAGTCTAACTCCTCCGGCCCACCCTCTGGACCCACCAGACGTGCCGCGACCAAAATGGCAGAAAAGACCTGACTATGCTAATATCCCAGTTCCCCTAGAGCTGTCATATCCAGCCTGGGCACTATACCTTCTGTTTCTTCCCTCCAACCCCCAGGTTATTAGTGTGCTGCGCACATATTTTTTGTGATATTTCTCACTGTTATACGTTGTTATATCTTGTTATATACCAGTTCATTGACATCTTTATTCTTTTTATTTGTGATTGTTTTCTTTTTTTTGCCTACTCAACCTCTCTGTTCTTTTTGCTTGGTGTTCATTGGTTGGTGTGGTCTCTCTCTGCTTGCTTGCATCTCCCTGGCCAAAGGCTTATCATGTCTCTCACGATCACCTCACTAAATGTTAAAGGCCTCAATTCTCCTTTTAAGCGTAATCTACTATGGAAGGAAGCACTGGGTCATCATGCGGATATCCTTTGCGTCCAAGAGACACACTTCTCTAAATCCAAACCACCCCAGTGTAGCAACAAGAAATACCCCCACTGCTTCTTCGCTAACGCCCCGAAAAAGAAGAGGGGAGTTATGATTGCTGTGAGCGCTAGCGTTAACTTCACGCTACACCACTGTGAATGCGATGAAGATGGCAGGTTCATCATCCTCTCAGCCACCTTTGACGGTCGCCCTCTCACTCTGGTCAATATCTATGCCCCTAATGGCGCCCAGAGAAAGTTTTATTCCACCCTCCTCTCCAAAATAGCACCTTACAGATCTTCCCCTCTGCTAATCTGCGGGGACTTTAATGAAATTATTGACCATACGCTAGACACTACCAGTTTCTCAAGATGCAGGCCCTCAGCCTTGGCCTCTCTCCTCCAACGTGAGGACTTATATGACGGTTGGAGATGCATGCATGATTTGGAGAGAGATTACACCTTCTTTTCCCCTCCCCACCAGTCTTACTCTCGTATCGATTTATTTATCGCAGACAAACATATACTACAGTCTATTGAATCCTCCCACATAGGCACGATATCGTGGTCTGACCACGCTCCGGTCACGATTAAATTGGCTTCCCCTTCTCAAACACCCAAACACACAGTATGGAGGCTCAACGCCTCCCTCCTTAACGATCCTAACTCTGAAACTGCAATACGATCCGAGATTGAGACTTATTTCCAACAAAATGTCAACTCAGTTTCTGATCACTCGATAGTATGGAATGCACATAAGGCTTGCCTACGAGGTCTTTTTATTAAACTTGGCTCCCAGGCAAAGAAAAATCACTCACGCATGACAGAATCCCTCCTGACTAAAATCAGGTCCCTAGAATTCACCAACAAGAAATCCCCATCGAAGGCCGTCTCCTCGGAACTCAAAAACCTCCGACTCCAGCTTAGTGACCACCTTCGTAAAAACTTCGACTACTACATTAAAAGACTACGCCAGCTGACATACTCAGCAGCCAATAAACCAGGGGCCTATATGGCTAGACACTTTAAGAAGCAATTAGCTAACAAAAAAATCACACACCTCACTAACTCCCAGGGCAGACGCATGACTAACCCGCTAGATATTGCAAATGAATTTGGACATTTTTATACGAAACTGTACAATCTGTCAGGCTCAGACCCGCTTCCACCCCCCTCCCAACACGACATTGCCAATTTCTTATCCTCTATCTCCCTCCCCTCTCTATCCCCGACACAACTCAAACAATTGGAAGTTCCTTTTACACACTCCGAGATCCACAAATTGATCCAAAACCTCCCACTACATAAGGCTCCAGGCCCCGACGGACTTCCTAGTGAATATTACAAGCGGTTTTCCCAACTATTAGTCCCCCATTTATGTGACATGTACAATCAGTTTGCCACCACAGGAATACTGCCGAAAGAATCCCTCGATGCCTTGATAGTCACCATCCCCAAACCAGGTAAACCCCCGGACAATCCAGGCAACTACCGCCCTATCTCCCTTCTCAACACAGACACAAAACTGTATGCTAAATTACTCGCACAACGACTATCTTCTGTTATTCCCCAACTCATACATCCTGATCAAGTTGGATTTGTGCCTGGCAGGCAGACATCCGACGGTACTAGAAGGTTTATCGACTTGATACAGTGGACGGAGCATACTGGAACGCCTTCTCTGCTTCTGGCATTAGACGCAGAGAAGGCGTTCGACAGGGTATACTGGCCCTATATGGAGGCAGTCCTCCACAAATTTGGAGTGTCTGGCACATTTCATAAAGCGATAATGGGCTTATACTCCCACCCCTCGGCACGCATCTGGACATCGGGAGTAGTCTCCCAACCTTTCCAAATCACCAACGGCACCAGACAAGGGTGTCCACTATCCCCACTGATTTTCGCCCTAGTGATGGAGCCGTTAGCACAGAAGATAAGATCAGACCCAAAGATATCTGGAATAAAAATCGGAGATACTGATCACAAAATTGGCCTCTACGCCGATGATGTAATCATAGCGCTGACTGACCCCCTCTCCTCGCTTCCTGCGGTGCACGCAGTTTTAGATCAATTCAGTAGAATATCCAGGTATAAACTGAATCATAGCAAATCCCTCATGCTGAACCTTGGTTTGGACCCGCATACGTCAAAATCAATCTCCTCCACCTTCCCCTTTGCCTGGGCCCCGAACTCTTTTCTCCCCTACTTGGGAATTCATTTGACATCCCCTAGTCGACTACTACTTAGAACCAATCTCGAAGACCTCGTGGGCAAACTTACTAGCCTCATCAAAGACCTGAGCCGACTCCCGGCCTCCTGGGCTGGAAGGATAGCTCAGGCTAAAATGTATCTGCTGCCTCATATCCTATATTTTTTTCGAACCATACCCCTCCCTATGACGCAACACCAACTCAAAAAACTTCAAGGGATTCTTAACGGTTTCATCTGGCAGCAGAGACGTCCTAGAGTAAAGAAGTCTATAGTCCTGACTCCAGTTCATTCTGGAGGGCTAGGGGCACCCAATGTCCAGGCCTACTACCGAGCCTCCATTCTAGACCAACTGAAAACTTGGTGGTCGGATAATCGTCATTCAAACTGGAAACAGATCGAATCAACCATACTGGACACGAACGCTAAGCTTCTGCTTGCAGCCACCTGGCTTAAGCTCCCTCCCCTGCGCTACCCACTTGATACCATCACGGCCTCCAGGAAAACATGGTCAGCGTTAATACAATCAACGAATGGGATCTCGGTGGAGACCTTGCCTAAACTACCCCTTGATGCACTTCAACTTCTCTCCCCGGACCTACCCCTCTCAGAATGGACAAACCGAGGCCTAACTTACCTTGGATCGCTTTTTGAAGGCTCCACCTTGAAAACCTTTACATGTCTCATGGAACAATACGAACTGCCCAAACAAACCTTCTTCCTCTACCTAAGGATCAGGTCTATGCTCTCCAAAATGCGTTACTCATCCTTGGACACTCTGACGCTTCCCTTACTCACGCATTATAATCTTGAAACTCCCAAAAGCAAAGGGATCTCGGTGATATACAAACTCCTTACCGAACCTCACTCGGATCTTCTTTCCTCCAGCATGCAATACTGGTCTCCCCTTACAGACCAGCCACCGACGCAGCTACAATGGCAGAAAGCCCTTCTACTTCCACTACGTTTATCCCGCTGCATCAATCACTGGGAATCCACACAGAAGCTATTTCATAAATGGTATTTTACCCCTGAAAGACTTGCCAAAATATACTTGAACACCTCGCCCAAGTGTTGGAGGAACTGCGACCAGATCGGTTCCTTACTACATGTCTGGTGGGAATGCCCTCTATTGAGAAACTACTGGGACAAAGTTAAGAGCTTAATTCTCTCACTCTCTGGAGTAACCCTTTCTCTATCCCCATTGGATCTTCTACTAGGACTTCACATCCCTGCCTGGCCTAACCACCTTCGCACTCCGGTTACCCACATACTTATTGCAGCCAGACTCGCAATTGCGAGAAGATGGAAAACAGCCCTCCCCCCCACATTGGAAGAAGTCATTCAAATCCTTAACCAGAACTTTCAGATGGAACATTATTTTGCCAAAGCTAACCACTCCACAAGTCGTTTTCGCAAATCCTGGGAGCTCTGGATTACTAATCCGAGGAGTGCTCCTATACTATGATCATACCCATCGTCTATATCTTATTAAGGACTTACTTGCTTTTTTTGTTCGGCGATAACTGACTAACCCTAGTCACGTATGTAACTGTGCCCCTCTACCTTTCCCCCCCCCCCTATCTTTACTTTTCTTTCTTCATTCCTTTATGATTGTTTGAATACCTTGCATTTATTATCATCTCTGTTTATACTTACACCGGGATATGCCCATTTGGTGATGTCTATGTACTTCTTTTTTTTCTCTCAGTAATCTCAATAAACATTAAGTTTAAAAAAAAAAAAAAAAATGATAACCCTCTTGCCCAATGGTTGCCCGCTGGCTTGTCAGAACTGTTAGCCCGCCAACTACTGCCATATAAACTGGTGGACCTAGAGGCCTTTCGAAAATTTGTGCCCATTGGAACACACCACAATGGAAGGTCCCAGGAAGGAAGTATTTCTCACAGAAGGGCATCCCAGAGCTATATGGCCATGTTCAGTGGAAAGTGAATGTATCTCTGGCACACAGTGTCAGTGCCAAGATACATCTGACCACAGACACGTGGTCTAGCAAACATGGGCAGGGAAGGTATATAACTTTTACTGCCCACTGGGTGAACCTTCTGACGACCGTTAAGCATGTAACCCGTGGCACCCGTGTAGATTTGGTTTTACTGCCACGGATTGCATTCAGGCCTGGCTTTTCTTCTCCTCCTCCTACTCTCTCCTCCCTCTCCTCCTCGGCTGACTCCTCCTTTTCCGCTGCTAGCGTCTCTTCAGCTGCGCCGCCCAAGATCCCCAGAACCTATTCGACATGCCAGTTGAGACTTTGCCATGCTGTGCTGCGTCTGTTGTGCCTGGAAGCCAAGAGCCACACTGGCCCTGCACTCCTTTCAGCTTTGCGTTTACAGACAGATCAATGGCTAACACCACTCAATTTGACAGTTGGTAAAGTGGTTTGTGACAACGGTGCCAATCTGCTTAGCGCATTGAAACAGGGCAAAATTACACACATGCCATGCATGACACACGACTTAAACTTGGTGGTGCAGTGATTCGTTGTCAAATACCTTGGGGTCCAGGACATCTTGCGCCAGGTAAGGAAAATCTCGGCACATTTCAGAAGATCTTACACGGCCATGGCTCGCCTTGCTGACATTCAGCGGTGCACAATCTGCCGGTCAGATGTCTTTTTGCGATTGCCCGACGCGATGGAACTCAACCTTCTATATGCTTGATAAGCTGCTCCAGCAGAAACATGCAGTTAACGACTACCTCTACGAACTCTGCGGCAGAACAGGTTCTGGGAGCTTTGTTTTTTTTCACCGCGCCAGTGGCTGCTCATGCGCGACACATGCAGACTTCTGCGGCCATTTGATGAGATCACCAAACTGGTTAGTCGCAGCCATGGAGCCATCAGTAACATGGTACCTTATGCCTTCTTTATGGAGCGTGCATTGCATTGTGTCATTGATCAAGTCGTGGAGGAGCAGGAGCAGGAAGATGAGGAAGTCGCAATGCTGGATGAATTCCCAGGGGGGGCTACTCTATCTGAGACACGTCAACAACAGGAGTCTGAAGAGGAGTCAGAGGAGGATGGTGCCGAGGCGGATGAGGAGGAGCAAGAAGAGCATGCTTAAAACCTTTCTGGGATCCCTGTTGTTGTGCGTGGATGGGGAGAGGAGAACGAGGAGGACGACATTATCCTGGATGCTGAACAGGAGCCAGGCCACCACAACGCTTCCAGTGTAGTGCAAATGGGGGCCTTCGTGCTCCAGTGTTTTAACAGGGACCCCGTATAAAAAGCATAAAGGTCAAGGACCAGTACTGGGTGGCAACGCACTTAGACCCCCAGTTCAAACACAAAATGGCGGAAATATTACCACCATCACAGAGGGCTGTCAGAATGGAGCACTTACAGGCCTTGCTTAGAGAAATGCTGCATTCTGCTTTTGTGTGCGCTAGCAGAGGAATTCTCACTCCCAGAGAAAGAGTTGCAGTTACCAATCCAACAGCACCTGCAAGAAGAGGGCGGTTTGAAGATGTGCTGGTCACTTCCGATATGAGATCATTCTATCAGCTGACCCATCGACAGGTGTCATCCAGCATCAGGGAATGCCTAGGCCGACAGGTGTCAGTGCTCTCTATCATTGTGCTGGTGTCAGTGCTCTCTATCCTGGTGCTGGTGTCAGTGCTCTCTATCTCGTTGCTGGTGTCAGTGCTCTCTATCCTGGTGCTGGTGTCAGTGCTCTCTATCTCGTTGCTGGTGTCAGTGCTCTCTATCACGGTGCTGGTGTCAGTGCTCTCTATCTCGGTGCTGGTGTCAGTGCTCAGTCTCTATCGCGGTGCTGGTGTCAGTGTTCTATCTCAGTGCTGGTGTCAAACAGTGAGGGAGATAGCAGCAGAGAAGCCAATCAGCAGGCAGTGCCAGCACCAGGGCTGAGGATCAGCACTGGACTGGCACCTCCGGACCACCGCAGTGGGGCCCTGAATAGGTGGGGGTAAGGGCCGGGCAGAGGGAGGGGTCAGGGGCTCAAGCACAGGTTGGTACACTGCGACACTGGGACAGGACTGCGCTGCCCTGACTGTGGCACTGATCATCTCCTGCTCCCCCTTCATAGCCTGGCCTGACCTTGCCTCTCTTACATGGCCTTCATGCGCTCCTGAATTAACAAAATGTCATAGATAAAAAAAGAATGCTTGTCGTTGTCGATCCCAGATTCACTTAATACTTCTGGCATGTCAGTGTCCATGTTGTGGGATTATGTGTGCACAGCTAGTAAGTATTTTGTGGCTGAAAATATTACCTGGAGGTTTTTAAGGATTGCCTGTCATTAAAGTGAATAGGGTCCGTTCGCGGATCGCGTTCGCGAAGAGTCCCGTCGGAAGTTCGTCCATCACTACCTGTGATGACCCACCCTGAAATCAATCACTGACCAGCACACCAGTAAGAAATGTAATTTTATTCAAACTGATGGTCAGCAAGTAAGGTATGCCAACACTTTAAGTATCACCACTGCAAAAATGTACATTCCCATATACACAATCCTTCACCCACAGTTGATCCAGAGGAAGGCAAAAAACCTCAGCAAAGCATGATCCAATTTGCTTCAGCAGGAGAAAAACATTCCTTCCTGATCCCCCAAGAGGCAATCAGAGTTTCCCTGGATCAACTTTACCTTTAAATGTCAGTACCCAGTTATATTATGTACATTTAGGAAAGAATCTAGACTTTTTTTTAAAGCAATCTACTGAGCTGGCCAGAACCATCTCTGGAGGGAATCTATTCCACATTTTCACAGCTCTTACTGTGAAGTAAGCTTTCCGTATTTGGAGATGAAATCTTGTTTCCTCTATAAATGTAAAGAGTGCCCCCTTGTCCTCTGTGATGATCCTAAAGTGAATAACCCAACACCAAGTTTACTATATGGACCACTTATGTATTGGTACATGTTGATGAAACCCTCCCTTAATCTCCTCTTTTCGAGAGAGAATAAATTTAGTTCCTCTAATCTTTCCTCATAGCTGAGCTCCACCAGGCCTCTTATCAGTTTGGTTGCCCATCCCTGCACTTTCTCCAGTACTCCGATATCCTTTTTTGAGAACCGGTGCCCAAAACTGAACTACATATTCCAGGTGTGGTCTTACTAATGATTTGTACAGTGGCAAACTGATATCTCACTCTTTGGAGTCCATACATCACTTAATACAAAAAAAGACTTTGCTCACTTTGGAAACTGCAGCTTAGAATTGCATGCTATTATAGAGCGCATAACTTTACATTTATCAACATTGAACCTCATTTGAAACTTGCCCAATTAGACAGTACATTGAGGTCAGCTTGTAAATTGGAGCCATCTTGTAAGGATGTATTCCACTGCATAGCTTGGTGTTATCTGCAAAAACAGAAATTGTACTTTTATTCCCAGACCCTATATCATTTATAAAGATTTTAAAAAGTAAGGATCCCAACACTGAACCTTGGGGTACACCACTGATAACCTTAGTCTATTCAGAGTAAGAATCATTAACCACTACTCTCTGAATTTGTTTCTTTATCCAGTTTTCTATCCATTTACAAATTGATCTTCCCAAGCCTATAGACTTTACCTAAAACATTAGTCGTGTGTGGGGAACTGTGTCAAACGCTTTTGCAAAATCCAAGAATACCATATCTACAGCCACCCCTCTGTCCAAGGTTTTATTTACCTCCTCATAAAAATATATCAGATTTGTTTGACAACTTCTGTCTTGAATCCATGCAGTCTGTTGCTTAAAATATTTTTTTCCAGAAAGAACTCGTCTATGTGGCGTTTTATTAAACTCTCCAGTATCTTCCCATCTATAGAAGTTAAGCTAACAGGTCTACAGTTACTTGGTAAAGACTTTGATCCCTTTTTAACCAATTCCCACCCAGCTTTTAGCAGAATGACGGCCGGGCGGTGGTTCGGTTATCCCGACTGGGCGTCATATGATGTCCTGCAGGATAACAGCTGCCGCGCGCCTGTGGGGGCGCGCATCGTGCCGATTGGTGGTGCGGTGTATCAGTCTGACACAACGCTACACTGATCTTGGTAAAGAGCCTCCGACAGCTTTTCCTCACTCACGTTTGATAGACGCAAGTAGAGGAGAGCCGATTGGTGGCTCTCCTGACTGGGTGTGTGCTGATTGTTTATAAGCGCAGCCCCCCTCAGATCCTGCCCAGGACCACCAGGATGGCCATTCACACTGGACCACCAGGTATGCCCCCCTAGACCACTAGGGAAATGTCAATCAGTGCCAAGGCAGCTGCTAATCAATGCCCAGGCAGCTGCCAATCAGTGCCCACTCACAGTGCCTACCACTGCCAATGCCTCCAGGGATGCCTAACAGTGCCGTGTATCAGTGCCCATCAGTGCCACATATCAATGCCCAGAATTTCCCAGCAGTGCCCTCTATCAGTGCCCATCAGTGCCCAGCAGTGTCACCTATCAGTGGCACCCATAAGTGCCCATCTTTTCAGCCTTTAATTGCCCATCAGTGTTGCATATCAGTGCCCACCAGTGCCACCCATGTGTGCTCATCAGTGCCTATCTATGCCCACCAGTGCCACCCATCAGTGACACCTACCAGTGTCCATTAGTGCCACATATCAGTGCCCATCGTCGATGCCTGTCAGTGCCCGGTTGTTGGTGCCACCTCATCGGTGCCACCTTATTAGTGCCCATCAGTGAAGGAGAAAACATACTTATTTACAAATTTTATAACAGAAACAAAAGCAAAACTTTTATTTTTTTTCAGAATTTTCTGTCTTTTTTTATTTGTTTTGCAAAAAATAAAAAACGCAGAGGTGCTCAAATACCACCAAATGAAAGCTCTATTTATGGTAACAAAATTATAAAAATTCTGTTTGGGTACAGAGTAGCATGACCACGCAATTGTCATTTGAACAGCGACGTCGCAGAAATCTGAAAATTGGCTTGGGCAGGAATGTATTGAAGGTTAAATATGGGCATATGGTTCTATACCAATCCATTGGTACCATCCCAGTCATTACATGATCGTGAATCCCTGGCTACATAAACAAAGAAGCGGGGATAGCGGCGATGACATCACTGCCAAAATATGAATTTTGCTATCTTTACTCTGGGTTACTTTTTTGTGTCTAAGTAGGGGTACTATATACTTCTAATGCCACGTACACACGACCAGACTTTTCAACATCAAAAGTCTGACAGAACAATTCCGGCAGACCATTCGATCGTGTGTGGGCTGCAGCGGACTTTGATTTGCAAAAGTCTGACAGACTTTAGAAATGGAACATGTTTCAAATTTTTCCGCCAGAACTCCGCCGGACCCAGTTCCTACCGAGAAATCCGCTCGTGTGTATGCTAGTCCGAAGGACAAAAACCGACGCGAGGGCAGCTATTGGCTACTGGCTATGAACTTCCTTATTCTAGTCCAGTCGTACGTCATCACGTTCAAATCCGTCTGACTTTGGTGTGATTGTGTGTGGCCAAATCCATTCATTTGGAAAGTCCATCAGAACTCCGTCAAAAGTCTGTCGGACCTTGTCCCTCGAAAAGTCCGGTCGTGTGTACGTGGAATTACTCATTCATGTAGGGGTAGCTGTATCTTTTTTTTTTTTAAAGGGAGCTTCCAGATTCTAGTAAACCCCTCCCATATGCTTTCAAAACAATAGGGACAGGATTGTGAGGAAGAGATCCTTGTCCTCGCCAACTCAGGGGCTATGGGAAGACTTGAACTTGAACCTGGGACCTCTGCTGGGTCTGACAATGAGCTACCTGAGATGCTGGACAGCATCCTGTCTGATCCATTGGGTAATTCTGCCTTGTGCCTTGACTTCTGCTTAACCTTGAACTCTTTGCTCCTTACATGGACTTCCTGATTTAAGCCATGGCTCTGCACTTTCTGTTTGCCAGATTATTGTGCTCTCTTCAGCCAGTATCTTCCTCATGTCTTTCCTGCTGCCGTCCAAACTTTGCTACTACTCGTTATCGACTTTTGGCTTGTTCCTTGACTATGCTTCTGCCTGATCCCAACATGAAACTACTAGATATTGACCTTTGGCTTGTTTTAGTGACTGTGCTTCTTTTGGATCCTTACCTGCTTATCAATTTCTGGACCCCGGTTTTCTCACCTCCTGGTGGGCTGATTCTGAGGACTGCAACCTAGTACTAACATGGAGCAAAATCCATCTCCACCATCAGGAACTCTGGTGAACACTGGTTAGTACTTAGGCTTCGCACCTCGGGTCATTCGCCAGGGTGCGTGCCTGTGTACCTGGTTGGTGGAAGTCCTGCTACTGCTATAGCAACTGGTCTTCGAGCCTGACTCATAAGCATGTCAGACTAGGTGCTTTGCCAGGCCCTCAACATTGGGGGTACCTTATCCCCTAGGCAAAACACCATGTTCCATGTTGATGAGAACAAGGGTTTCTCTCCACAATCTAGGTTTGAATGCTTTGGGGGTCTGCGAGGGGGGATTAACAAAATTCCCTTTTAACATTAAGGGTGCCCCTGAATACTGCCCCCCCCCCCATAACAACGATTCATTCACAAAAAAAATAAAAACAGTAAAAAAACACAATGCCGCTGTTGGATAAGTCTTTTAATAAAACATAAAATCCATGTAAATCCATTCTCATTAACTTCCTCCAGTGATAAACAGTGCCTGGCAACTGAAAAAACAACCAACCGACCAACCATAGTTAGTTAGTGACATCATAGGGATTCTAAGTTTCTTGTGCATTTTGTGTGGGGACCCCCCCTTAAAATTACATTTTTTTTATGACTCAATTCCTGTAATACAAATCAACTCCATTGGATCTTGACTTTGC
Organism: Lithobates pipiens; assembly: GCF_037356315.1. Classification (NCBI taxonomy): domain Eukaryota; kingdom Metazoa; phylum Chordata; class Amphibia; order Anura; family Ranidae; genus Lithobates; species Lithobates pipiens. Next base: position 72,490,213 of record NW_027507790.1, read on the forward strand.
ATGTTCATATCTCCTGCAGATTACTCCATCAGTCATTGGAATGTCATGGGGCCATAGTTAAACCTTGTGGTTTTCTGTTGAAACCTATTGCGCTGATGAAGACAGACTTCAGGAAGCACTGGGATCTGGTAGTATCTGTTCCTTAAAATCCAGTACACTAAACCATTTGTCTACAGACAGGCATTGGAGTACATCTTCTATTGGTGGGATGGTATACTGATCTGGGATAGTTCTTTGATTAGGAGTGTTGTAATCAATGCACATTTTTATCGAGCCATTCTTCTTTTGGATTACTACTATTGGAGAAGAATATAGGCTCTCAGATGAGCCTACTTTTTTTCAGTCCTAATGGAATCCGCCATGACCTTTGTCTAAAGGGATGATTTAACTGTTAGCATATGAGATGCTGAGTACTCTTTACATACCCCATGTTGAAATCAATCTTGGAGAACAACTCTTGCCATCTCATTAGCTGGACAGTGAGTTTGTTCTAGTGATGTTAAAGTATCTGCCAGAATCAAACATTTTGCCAGAATGTAATCTTCTCATCTGCTACCAGAATGGAAGGTGAAATGGGTTCATCTGGATAAGCAGTATCCAGGCCCATAGCTTTGCCAAGAGCTTGGAGTCTGTCTCTTTTTTTGAGTCTGTTTCCAGTAAAACATTAGGTAGCTTGCTCTACCTTGACTTCACTGAGGCACAGTAGCAGGCCACCTCTCCTTGCTGTAACACTTTCTCTATCTTCCCCAGCCTCCATAATATTCCAATTCCATCTGTTGTGGACTTCTGCTCCCAATTAACACTTTTCCTCTGGCCTCCTGAAGTCTTCTGATTGGCTTTACAGGTAGAATCCATCTGTATTACTTTTATGACTTCATTTATAGTATCCAATGATGTTCCAGAGCCTGACTTGAAGACAGATTCACTGTTATCTTCCTCAGGAAACATCTTTTCTATCTAAGCACAATTTTGGGTAAGTCTTGCAGCAGTGGTAAAGTCTTTGTTCATCTTCTCAAACCGAGTGTCCTCCTTCCTAATTTCTCTCACTAATTTGGGATAAGTGGGTGTGTCTCTAGGGCTCCTACCCCTTAAAGGGTCATCGGCCTGGGCTGCATAAATATAACTTCTTGTCTCTCTGATGCTGCAGTATATTGGTAGCCTAAAAATTCAAGGTAATGAAACATGACATTTTACTTAATAACTCTTGTAAATTTTGCTAAGTAGTGGGAGGGTGGAACCATGTTTGGGGCACAGAGCAAGAATGGTTGGAACAAAGTTTGGACACTCAAAATAAACACTGTCAAAGGCGTAAAAAATGTCTTGCAAATGCTTTTAAGTGCAATACGTGTTGTTAGATCATGTTGGCCCCGTTTTGAACTCAGCAGCGCTGATTAATCAGCAAGATATAATATTAATATTCAGCATAGCTTGAGCTCAGCAGCTTAACTGTCACATCCTGGTCTCGTCTGGACATGCCATATACATCTTCCCACTATGCTTTTTTAACTCTAGTTGACCTTGCTTTTTATTATCTCTGTTACACAATAAATGAATGTGGAAGGATGATTTATACACCTCACAGAGCAAAGACAAGATGTCAGCAGTTCATGTTAAGTGATCACAGAGAGGTGTATAATTTATTTAAATTACATTATGTCAATTAATGAAAACTTTTAGTGATTCCTAGCTTTTTTGAGGAAATTAATAATATCTGAAGGGATTTTATGATATTGCAGGAAAGACGCTGTAAGTATTCCATAGTTCATTAGGGTGTATGGATTACCCCAGTGTAATATGTATATAAATCTTCTTCTGTGTTGGTTAGCAGACATAGACTTCCAAAGATACAAAGAAAGGCTTAAGTATATCTAACAGTATGTATTTGCCTGTGATTTACTGTAATATTCACAGGATTTATTTATTTTGTTAGTATTATAACATAAATATGAAAATGTTTAAACTTTAAAGTGGACCTTTTAATTTTACTGATCTGTGTTAATAAATATATAAGAAGAAAAGGGTGCAACAATATTCTGCATTAAATAAAATAAACCAATTTATTAGAACAAGATTAAAATGCAGTCACAAATGCTTCTTAAATAAATAGCCTGTCAGAGGCAAAAGCAAAGAGATGACAACAGCCATTTCGTATGTGCCAGGGCTGCATACAGTATCTAAGCTGAGAACTTTTTCCTGGATCAGAGCTAGCAAAGAGTTGTTGGTCCTTCTGAGTACTGGTGAGTTGGGGTGGCCTCATGACTCCTGGCAACACTTCTGGGTTGTGAGGTTTCTATAGCAAAGTGATTTAAGGAATTCTTTCCTTTCTAAAGCCTGATGTAGACTAATGCCGCATACACACGATCAGACTTTCCGACGGACTAGGTCCAACAGTCTTTCCGATGGACTTTGCAGCAGAGGTCAAACTTTTTAAACAAACGGACTTGGCCACACACGATCACTCCAAAAGTCTGTTCGGTTTCGAACGTGGTGAGGTACGGCACGTACAGCTGTACGTCGGGACTAGAAAAAGGAAGTTCAAGCCCCAGTACGCCACCCTTTGGGCTCCTTCTGCTAATCTCGTCTTTATCTCATGTTAGTAGAAGTTTGGTTAGAGACCATTCACGCTTTTCAGACTTCAGCTTATTTCGATCGTTTTCTGTGGTTCAGTTTGTGCTTGTAAGGTTTTATCTGGTTTTCAGTGCGTGTTGGTCAGTTCATACCTGTATATCAGGCCATTATGGTCTGCTCATTCCTGTTCTTCAGGTTGCTCTTCACAGGCCTTGCTGTTCTTCAGTGCTTTCGGATAAGTTTGTTTGTTTTACCAGCCGACCGTTTTGAAAGCCATGGTGCATGGACGTACTTATTCTTGAGTCCGTGCTGTGTGGATGCTTAGTGTTGGGGTTAATACTTTGACCAGAGCCCAGCCCATGAACAGGGCAAGGAGGAGTTCATGGACAAACAATTGGCTGCGCCGGCGTGACCAATTATCACATATGCCTTTGTTTCGTGAGATCCGGGAGAATAATCCTGAGGATTTCAGGAATTATCTCAGGATGGTGGACCCTGTTTTTCACCGTCTGCTGGCTTTGCTGACCCCTTATGTCAGCAGGCAGGATACCTGCATGCGGCAAGCCATCACTCCGGAGCAGAGGCTAGTTGCCAAATTGCGGTACTTAGTGACAGAGAGAAGCCTTCAGGACCTCAAGTTCACGACAGGCATCTCCCCCCAGGCTCTGGGGATCATTATCCCAGAGACCTGTTCTGCCATTATTTATTTCCTGCAGAAGGACTATATTAAGGTAAGTTTCATCCTTTAACATTACATTATATGTATTTAATGTTTGCTAATGTCTTGTATTCATTTCATCATTACCTAATTACCATGATTGTAATCTTCTGTGAATGTCCCCTTTATCTTCATACATGCATGTTTTTTTATACTCCTTTTGTGACCTACATGCATATTTGCCTTCACTAACCTCCCCAGCATGCAATCCTGGGCCCATATACACCTATAGCCTAGCCCCTTTAACAATGTATATTGTCAGCTCCATTGTACTGTTTTCACCGAACCACCCCCTCAAATGTCTTCAAGTGTAATGTGTGGTCTTAAAATCATTTAGAACCCTCCCCCACCCCCTCAAATGTTTTTAAGTGTAATGTGTGGTCTTAAAATCATTTAGAGCCCTCCCCCACCCCCTCAAATGTCCTCAAGTGTAATGCGTGGTCTTAAAATCATTTAGAACCCCCCCACCCCCTCAAATGTCTTCAGGTGTAATGTATGGTCTTAAAATCATTTAGAACCCTCCCCCACCCCCCATACAATTTTTTAAATGGGCCATCAGAGGGGATGAGGAATCTGATAAGTGGGCCTTATATATTTTTTTTAAATACTACTTCTAAAAAATGTTACACTGCTGTTATGCAAAAATGTTTTTGTGTAATCTACTTGCAAAGTTAGGTTTAAAAGTGCTTATAATTCTTTTATAATTTTTCTTGTTTGACTCCACAGTTTCCTTCCATGACACAGGAATGGCATACTGTGGCATTCCAGTTCACTGACCGTTGGGGCTCTCCCAACTGTGAAGGGGCGATCAACGGGAAGCATGTTCACATTGTGCCACCACCCCATTCGGGGTCTTACTACTTCAATTGCAAGGGGTTCTATAGTGTAGTGTTGATGGCGGTGGTGTCGGCGCAATATGAGTTTATGTACGTGGACGTGGGGAAGAACGGCCGGATGTCGGATGAAGGAGTCTTCGCTCAGACGGAGTTCTGCCAGTGTCTCCAGACTGGTAGCCTGGGATTGCCACTTGATGCCGAGAACATTGAGGGACTCCCCTTTGCTTTCATCGCATATGAAGCCTTCGGTCTAAGCGAGCACCTGATGAAGCAGTTCCCCCAAAGGACCCTCACCCCGGAGAGGAGGGGTTTTAACTACCAGCTGGCCAGCGCCAGAAGAGTTGTGGAGAATACCTTCAGGATAATGGCCAGCCGCTTCCATTTGTTTCTCTCAGCCATCAATATGGCGGACTATAAAATCAATCACATAATCCTATGCTGTTGCATACTCCATAATTTTTTACACAAACATTCTCAAACATATCTTACTTCAGTTGGGCCTGAGGCCGGACTTGCAGAATCTGTACTCACAGGCCTGGATACTGGCCGTACTGGTTTGGCCCCCCAAACTGCCCGTCAAGTGCGGGACAGATATGTAAATTATGTTAATGGTAGGCGGGCATTGCAATGCCAGAACATATTTAACATTTCGATTAATAAAAAAAACTTTTTTTATAATAAAATCTCGAGTTTTTCTTCTTGTTCGCTTTCCTTTTTGGCTGTCTCCTAGGTTCTCCTAGTGCACTTGTAGTGCCAAGTGGATTTCCCTTTAGTAAATAAGCCCCTTTGTCACTGAAAGCACAAAATGAATTACAAAACTGGTATTGAGCATTGAAAGAAGAAGCCGCACACATTGTTGTCGTTTAAAATTTTTGTTACTGTGTGCATATTCAAACGTGCCTTTTTTTTTTTTAAACGTCATTGAATGTTTTTTTTGTGGGTTTTATATTTTTTTACTCAATATAAAAAAAAATTTTTTTTTGGTAAACAATATTTTTTACATTTTTTTTATTTTTTTTTAATTTGTATTCTAAAACATGTTTTTTTTTATTTTTATAAAACATACCCAACTCTGGAACTTACAAAGTTCAACATGTCAAAGCCAAATTTTGAAGATACACACAAATTGGGAGTCTAAATGTGCTATCTCCCATCATGGGGGATCAATGGATGTGTTTTTTGGGTGCAATCCCTTCCTCTCACCTACTAGCATTATGAGGAAGGGGTTGCAAACACAAAACGCATACATTGAGATCCCCTGATGGCAGATAGCACATGTTGACACACCATGTGCATCTTCAAAATTTGGCGTTTAAAATAGTTAAAATATAAAAAAAGAACAATGTTCTCATTTACAAAGGAAATTAAGAACATGATCAATTAGGTTTTAGGGAAAAAGGGATTAGATTTTCCCCAAAACATTGATCATGTTCTTCATTTCCTGCTGCATGGTGTCCAGCCAAGTTCTCATCCTGTCTATCTGATTGCGCATCTCATCAATGTGCCCATTCCAGGCCATGATCTACCCAATTAATCTTCGGGTGCTGTCGGTGGAAAATTGCCCTTCCACAACCAGAACATCCCCCAAATATAAGATATTTAAGAAAAAATATGTATTCAGAAATATGCAGGAATAAATAGATTACCTTAAACTGGGGTTTCAGACACTGAAACTGAGTCCAGAAACAGTTGCTGTGTCCCCTCCTTACATTATACTGAATCAGGTTTTAAAATCATTCTAGTTTAAAAGACATCTACACAACAATATCATAAACTTAATAAGAGAAATTATCCAGACCAAAATGCAGGCATAACCTTGTACTAGCTAAATAAATTGTATGTATTGGCAAACAAACGATATTTACAGACATTGTATGTATTGGCAAACAAACAATATTTACGAACGATCATATAAACGGAATAGTATAAAGAAAAGTACATGGATCAGCATGCATGTTAAGTATCAGAATAAGAACAAACAACAAGTACTTACTTTAATTAAGCACCTTCTTGATTCTTCCTAACTGATCCAACTCCCTCGTTTTAAGGTCAGACCAGCGCTTTCTTAATTGGTTTTTAGGCCGCCCTACCCCAAAACTGAGGACATTATTTGGTGCTTCAGCAAATTGGATCGGGAGTACGGAACATTTTTGCCATCATAGTTCTCCCTCCTCAAGATATCCACCATCTCCACCATTTCTTCAAAGGCCATGTTGGTGGCCTTAAATCTCCTCCTGGATCTCCTCCTGGATCTGAATGTTTGGGGTTTCCGGGGCTTTCCTCCACGCTAGTTCCTGATAATCTTTATGTATATACTCCCACTGCACAAGGAAGAGAGAAGGGTGGGAAAATGCATCACATGTCTCAGCCTGAAGTTTTGGCGCCCGTTACCCAGTCTGTGGAGCTGGTGCCCATTAACCAGTCTGTGGAACCGGTTCCCACTACCCAGTCTGCGGAACCGGTGCCCACTACCCAGTCTTCTAAACCAGAGTCCATCACCCAGCCTGTTAAGCCAGTGCCCGTTATTCAGCTTGCTGGACCAGTGCCCGTTGTCCAGCTCGCTGAACTGGGACGCGTTACCCAGCTTGCTGAGCCGGTGCCTGTGATCCAGCCTGCGCTTACGGTACTCGCTGTTCAGCCTAAGGTCCCGGAGCCTGCTGCCCAGCCTGATGACCCGGAGCCTACTGCCCAGCTCGATGACCCGGAGCCCGCTGTCTGCCCTGATGTACCTGATGCCCTGCCTGAAGAGCCTTTTGCCCAGCCTGACATACCCCCATCCAATGTTCTACTTGACGCCATAGACTATGGACAATTTCAGCCAGTTGGAGCGTCTGGAGGCCACTCCTTTTGAGGGGGAGGTACTGTCAGGAAAGGGTCCGTCCACCATTTGGCGTGCAGTACTGAGGTCCACCAGCAGAGGTCTCCTGGCAGTTTGTAACTGTCAGGAGAGACTTTCCCTGCTGGTGTTATGTCATCATTGGGCCGCAGTACTGGTGTCCACCAGCGGATGGAACAGGCAACACTTCCTGCTCTCAGGTGTTACCTGAGGACAATTACTGCAGTCTTATAAATACCCGGCAGGCCCACACATGCTTGCCTTGGTATCTCGCTCCCTGGATCCTGACATTGAGCCTTCATCTGACCTGACCTGATCTATTCCAATCCCATCCTGGACCTGTCCCTCCGGTTTGCTTTGGATCCCTCCTCTGCAGCCCATCCATTCGTCCTCACCATGTCCTGTTGTTTTCCCATCCTTACCCATCTGCAGACCCCCCTGTGTATGACCTCGGCCTGGCTTTTGATACGATTCTGGTATTTCTCATTATTTGTATATATTATTGTTTGCGGGTTTGGGTTGGTTGTGCACTGTTATATTCACTTACTTGTCACCTATTTAAATAAACACCATTATTATTATTATTCACTTACATGTGTTTCTGGTTAGTGATGGACGAACTTCCGACGGGAAGTTTTGCGAACGCAGCCAAAAGTTGCAGTTCGCGGCGGACCCCATTGACTTTAGTGGCAGGCGAACCTTAAAAACCTCAAGGTCATATTTTCAGCCACAAAATACTTACTAGCTGTGCACACATAGTCCCACAACATGGACACTGACATAACAAAAGTATTAAGTGAATCTGGGATCGACAACGACAAGCATTCTTTTTTTATCTGTGAAATTTTGACAATTCAGGAGCGCATGAAGGCCATGGAGGAGAGGCAAGATCAGGGCAGGCTATGAAGAGGGTGCAGGACATGATCAGTGCCACAGTCAGGGCAGCGCAGTCCTGTGCCAGTGTCCCAGTGTGCCAACCTATGCTTGAGCCCTCCCTCTGGCTGGCCCTTACCCCACCTATGCAGGGCTCCACTGCGGTGGTCCGGAGGTGCCAGTCCAGTGCTGATCCTCAGCCATGGTGCTGGCACTGCCTGCTGATTGGCTTCTCCGCTGCTATCTCCCTCACTGTCTGAAACCAGCACAGGGATAGAGACTGAGCACCGACACCAGCTCTGTGATAGAGAGCACTGACACCAGCTCTGTGATAGAGAGCACTGACACCAGCACCGTGATAGAGAGCACTGACACCAGTACCGTTATAGAGAGCACTGACACCACACCGGCACTGAGATAGAGAGCACTGACACCAGCACCGTGATAGAGAGCACTGACACCAGCACCGGGATAGAGAGCACTGACACCAGCACCGTGATTGGGAGCACTGACACCAGCACCGAGATAGCGAGAGAGCACTGACACCAGCACCATGATAGAGAGCACTGACATCACACCAGCACCGAGATAGAGAGCACTGACACCAGCACCATGACAGAGAGCACTGACCCCAGCACCGTGATAGAGAGCACTGACACCAGCACTGTGATAGAGAGCACTGACCCCAGCACCGAGATAGAGAGCACTGACACCATCACCATGATAGAGAGCACTGACACCAGCACCGTGATAGAGAGCACTGACACCAGCACCGTGATAGAGAGCACTGACACCAGCACCGAGACAGAGAGCACTGACACCACCCCCGAGAAAGAGAGCACCACACCAGCACCATGATAGAAAGAGTACTGACATCACACCAGCACCGAGATAGAGAGAACTGACACCAGCACTGAACCAGCAACTCACTGCGGGACCCAAAAATATGACACCGCTCAACCTCTTCAAACAGGAGGGTATGGGCACATAGTACGGTGTGCTTTTTTTGTACAAGAAAGTGAGCCAAAGGTAGAAAAAAGGTCCGTGTGCTAGATTAAATAAATTGTTTATAGAGTTATGCATATACATGGTCTACTGATCACATGTGTTGAATTCCTCCGAGATCCATGCTTCATTCATTTTTATAAATGTGAGGTAGGCAACACTTTCGTGAGCTAGGCGAGTGCACTTATCGTTCACGATCCCCCCTGCTGCGCTGAAGTCCTTTCGGACAGGACACTAGGTGAGGGGCAAGCCAACAGTTCCATTGCAAATTGGGCAAGCTCTGGCCAGAGGTCAAGCCTGCCCACCCAGTAGTCCAGGGGTTTATCACTTCTCAGAGAGTCCACATCGGCCATTAACCCGATGTAGTCAGACACCTTTCAGTCTAGGCGTTCCCTGATGCTGGATCCGGATGAGACCTGTCGATGGGTCGGCTGAAAGAATGACCTCTTATCAGAATTCACCAACACATCTTCAAACCGCCCTCTTCTTGCAGGCGCTGTTGGATTGGTAACTGCAACTCTTTCTCTGGAAGTGGAAATTCCTCCTCTGCCAGCGCACGCAAAAGCAGAATGCAGCATTTCTCGAAGCAAGGCCTGTAAGTGCTCCATTCTGATAGCCCTCTGTGATGGTGGTAACACTTCCGCCATTTTGTGTTTGTACCGGGGTCTAAGTACATTGCCACCCAGTACTGGTCTTTGACCTTTATGCTTTTTATACGGGGGTCCCTGTTAAAACACTGGAGCATGAAGGCTCCCATTTGCACTAAATTGGAAGTAGTGTGGTGGCCTGGCTCCTGCTCCTCATCCCGGATAATGTCGTCCTCCTCGTTCTCCTCTCCCCATCCACACACAACAACAGGGATCCCAGAAAGGTTTAAAGCATGCTCTTCTTGCTCCTCCACATCCGCCCCGACACCATCCTCCTCTGACTCCTTTTCAGACTTCTGTTGTTGACGTGTCTCAGATAGAGTAGCCCCCCTGGGAATTCATCCAGCATTGCGACTTCCTCATCTTCCTGCTCCTGCTCCTCCATGGCTTGATCAATGACACGATGCAATACATGCTCCATAAAGAAGGCATAAGGTACGATGTCACTGATGGTGCCATGGCTGCGACTGACCAGTTTGGTGATCTCATCAAGTGACCACAGAAGTCTGCATGCATCGCACATGAGCAGCCACTGGCGCGGTGAAAAAAAACAAGCTCCCCAGAACCTGTTCTGCTGCAGAGTTCATACAGGTAGTCGTTAACTGCATGTTTCTGCTGGAGCAGCCTATCAAGCATATAGAAGGTTGAGTTCCATCGGGCAATCGCAAATAAGACGTCTGACCGGCAGATTGTGTCGCCGCTGAATGTCAGCAAGGCAAGCCATGGCCGTGTAAGATCTTCTGAAATGGCCCGAGATTTTACTTGCCTGCTGCAAGATGTCCTGGACCCCAGGATATTTGAAAATGAATCGCTGCACGACCAAGTTTAAGGTGTGTGCCATGCATGGCACGTGTGTAATTTTGCCCTGTTTCAATGTGCTAAGCAGATTGGCACCGTTGTCACACACCACTTTACCAATTGTCAAATTGAGCGGTGTTAGCTACTGATGTGCCTGTGAACGCAAAGCTGAAAGGAGTGCGGGGCCAGTGTGGCTCTTGGCTTCCAGGCACAACAGACGCAGCACAGCATGGCAACGTCTCACCTGGCATGTCGAATAGGTTCTGGGGATCTTGGGCGGCGCAGCGGAAGAGACGCTAGCAGCAGAAAAGGAGGAGTCAGCTGAGGAGGAGAGGGAGGAGGATGGAGTAGGAGGAGGAGAAGAAGAGCCAGGCCTGCATGCAATCCGTGGCGGTAAAACCAAATCTACACGGGTGCCACAGGTTACATGCTTGACAGCCGTCAGAAGGTTCAGAAGGTTCACCCAGTGGGCAGTAAAAGTTATATACCTTCCCTGCCCATATTTGCTAGACCACATGTCTGTGATCAGATGTATCTTGGCACCGACACTGTGTGCCAGAGATACATTCACTTGCCGCTGAACATGGCCATATAGCTCTGGGATGCCCTTCTGTGAAAAATACTTCCTTCCTGGGACCTTCCATTGTGGTGTTCCAATGGCCACAAATTTTCGAAAGGCCCTCGAGTCCACCAGTTTATATGGCAGTAGTTGGCGGGCTATCAGTTCTGACAAGCCAGCCGTCAACCGTTGGGCAAGAGGGTTATCCGGCGTCATAATTTTTTTATGCTCGAACATTAGGCCGATAGAAGCCTGCCTTTTTCCAGAAAAACGTGAGGACGGCATGATGGAAGGTGGAGTGGAGGACAATTGTGAGGAGAGAGGAGAAGGAGAAGTAGAAGACGAGGCTGGACGATGAGAGCCTGGAGTGTGGCTTTGTGGGTTCCGTTGCTCCCACTGGGCTCGGTGATGGCACCTAATGTGCCTTCTTAAGGCGGTCGTCCCTTGGTGAGTGTTGGGCTTACTGTGACTTATGCGTTGACTGCAAAGATTGCAGATGGCAACACTATTGTCAGCAGCAGACATATTAAAAAAAGCCCACACTGCGAAGCCATGTGCCGGTCCATATCTTCGTCTGAACTCCCCACCTCTTCCTTTCTTCTGGGCACCCACGTCACATCACTAGACACGTCATCATCAATGTCACCTTCCCCACCACTATAATTAGGGATCTCGGAGTAGGCAGCAACACCGGGGACCAACCTCCTCCTTGGGCTGATCTGGGTACTGTTGTCAGACTGCTGAGTGGCGGTTGTTGCTACCTCCTCTTCCTGATCCAATGCCAAGAGTGGCTGCGCATCAGCAATGTCTTTTGATGGATCAGAAAATAATTCCTGTGACTCAAGCTGAGGGTATATGGTGGTGGTGTTGGTGGTAGTGTCTTTGGGGGTGCACACAGCAGAGAGTGAAGAAGAGCGTGCAGATCGAGAGGATGAGGAGGGTGGAGAAGAGTAAGGCTGAGTGAGCCACTCAACCAAGTCTGGTGCATTCTTTGACATAATCGAACGCACCTTCTGCAATTTCCCACTTTGGCTCAAGCCTGTTGCTCCTGCCCTACCCCTACCACCCCTGGGGAAGGGCCTGCCTCTTCCCCTGCCTGTCATTTTTTAAATGACCCTGTGGAAAAAGTCTCTAGAGAAGTGCAGTATGTATGTGGAAGAAGGTATATAACACCCCTCTTCAATCGGTCATTTTGGGGGGGCCACTGGTCTATCACACCAGTTATAATACTTTTTTTTAATTGCGTTTGTCACTCTTTGTAGTATCGCTGCAGAACCGCTCAGCAGACACATTATTTTATACATGTACTACACCCCTATATACTGCACACCAAATAGTACACCTATACTAGTCCTTAAAAGGACCTTTGTGGACCTAATAGTAGCTAGCTAGTAGCTAGTGAATTGCAGACTGTCCCTGCTCCAAACACCACTTGTCCCTGCCTACACTGAGAAACAACAGCTGCAGAATCGGTCAGCAGCACTGCAGGCAGTGCACTATAATATGCTTTCTATATTTGAAAGAAAGTATATTATACGTGTACAACCCTATATACTGTACACCTATGCCAGTCCTTAAAAGGACCTTTGTGGACCTAGTAGCTAATGATTTGCAGACTGTCCCTGAGTCCCTACACTGATAAAAGACAGCTGCAGAATCGGGCAGCACTCAGCTGAGCAGTCAAGTATAATATGCTTTCTATATTTGAAAGAAAGTATATTACATGTGTACAACCCTATATACTGTACACCTATACCAGTCCTTAAAACGACCTTTGTGGACCTAATAGTAGCTAGCTAGTAGCTAGTGAATTGTAGACTGTCCCTGCTCCAAACACCAAACTGTCCCTCCCTACACTGAGAAACGACAGCTGCAGAATCGGTCAGCAGCACAGCAGTGCAGTGCACTATAATATGCTTTCTATATTTGAAAGAAATTATATTATACGTGTACAACCCTATATAATGTACACCTATACCAGTCCTTAAAAGGACCTTTGTGGACCTAGTAGCTAGTGATTTGCAGACTGTCCCTGCTCCAAACACCAAACTGTCCCTGAGTCCCTACACTGATAAAAGACAGCTGCAGAATCGGTCAGCACTCAGCAGCACAGCCGTCAGCAGTGCAACAAAATATACTTTCTATATTTGAAAGAAAGTAGATTATACATGTACAACCCTATATACTGTACACCTATACCAGTCCTTAAAAGGACCTTTGTGGATCGAATAGTAATAGCTAGTGATTAAACTGACTGTCCCTGCTCCACACAGCATCCTTTCCCTACACTGACAAAAGACAGCTGCAGAATCGGTCAGCAGTGCACTCAGCAGCACAGCAGTCAGCAGCAGTGCACCAGAATATACTTTGTATATTTGAAAGAAAGTACATTCTAAGTGTATTACAACCCTATATACTGTACACCTATACCAGTCCTTAAAAGGACTTTTGTGGACCTAATAGTAATAGCTAGTGATTAAACTGACTGTCCCTGCTCCACACAGCGTCCTGTCCCTACACTGACAAAAGACAGAATGTAAAATGGCCACCAGATCAGGTCTATTTATAAGGTAGGGGGTATGTCCAATTGCCCATGTGCTGAAATGTCTCAATTGGCTGTCCTGTACCCCATAGTTCAAAGTTCTTCACAATGTAAACGCATATGTCCGCCGCGCGAACAGCACCAGAAGTCCGCCGGTTTGGCGAATCACGAACAAGCAAAATTTGCTGCGAACCGCAAGGCCATCCCTATTTCTGGTTTCCTCTTTGCAGTCCACACAGTCTGGTCTACTAATTCCCTGACAAATATGTATAGGCGGAAGCACAAGAAACAGAAGTCCCTCAAATCAAGAGCAGCAGCAGATAAGGTTTATGTCCCCAAGCTGTGGTACTACAACAAACTCAGTTTTCTCGATGACCCGACTGAAGCGAGGCAATCACTTTTGACCCTTCCCTCCACCCTTCCCTCCACCCCTGCTGAGGCATCCCAGGAAGAACTGGGCCCTTCCACCCTTGAAGAAGTGGATGCGCCCAGCTGGAGCCAGGTATATTTTTTGGTGGGAAATATTGATTGTTCTAATATTATGTAAACTAAAATGTTTGAATTGCTTACAAATAAATAATTTAATCCCAAAAATTATTATGTATAAATATTACTAGACAGTAGTGGCCAAAAATGTTGTTAAAATATTGGTGAACAGCTTGAAAAATGCTGGGGTCAAAATGATAGCCTTTTCTATTTGTTTAAAATTCAATTTGCAAGTCATAAGCTGAAAATTGTGTGTGGTTGATGAAGCAAAAAATACAACTATGTCCCTTTTTTCTACACAGGATGAGCTCAGTCAGGAGGAGGCCATGTCCAGTGGTAGAAAGGAGGAGGCCGGGACCAGTGGCAGGCAGGAGGAGGCTGGGCCCAGTAGGAGCCTCACAGAATGCTAGCTGCCTATCCTCCACCTTCCTACCAGAAGGCCCAGGAAGATGACAAGAACTAAAGAGGAATCACTTGCCCTCATTCGGGAAGCCAGCCAGTTCCTCACTACCCCCCAATGCTGAAGAGGCCTGTGGTACATATTTGGCCACGAGGTTGATGGAGCTGGAGAAGGGCAAACGCCTCCTATGTGAGGGGCTTTTTTCTGAGGCCCTTCAGAAGGGTTTGAGGGGCGAGCTTGCAGAAACCTCTCATTTATAATGAAGCCCCTACTCCTCCTCCTCCTCCTCCCCCTCCTGCCGCCACCTGTACACCAACAGAGGCACAGCCTCCAAGGAAGGCTGCAGAGAAGCATGGAGGGAAGGCTGCAGGGCCGCATGGAGCAAAGGCTGCACAGAAGAATCAGAAGTGATTGTCTGGCTTCAGTCTGGTCTGACAGAAAACGCAGGCTGTGGTAGTACCACAGCCTGGGGACATAGATGTTATCTGCTGCTGTCCCTGATCTCTGGGAGTCCTGGACCAGATTGTGCTCCCTATTATATTGACTCCGCAAGATCCCAATTTTGTTGGCCACTGAGTTGATGTGTGCCCTGGGGGACAAAAGGCTTTGCAAATTCCAAAAGTGTCTCCAGTGTTGCCTTCCTCTTTATTTTGTTAACCATAATAAATAGAAATTTTATTTTCAAAAACAAATTTACTATGTGTTTTTATTCAAAAAGAACAGTTTTTTTGTGAGTAAGCAGGTACATGTCAAAAAGACTATGGGGGTTATTTACAAAAGGCAAATTCATTTCGCACTACAAGTGCAAAGTGCACTTGAAATGGCATTGCAAGTGCACTTGGAAGTGCAGTCACTGTAAATCTGAGGGATATATCTGAAATGAGTGGAAGCTCTGCTGATTTTATCATCCAATCATGTGCAGCTAAAATTTATAAGTTATTTTTTTTCCTTGCATGTGCCCCTCAGATCCACTCAAATGTACTTCCAAGTGCTCTATCAGTGCAATTTCGAGTGCACTTTGCAGTTGTAGTGCTAAATAAATTTGCCTTTTGTAAATAATCCCCTTATATCAAATTAACAAGGGACAACAACCTCATTAAGGTTCATAAAAAAAATAGGACATAATAATGTTATTGTGGTAACTTGAAACGCCCAAAAAAATGAAAATGTAAATCACTAGAATTTTTTTTATTTTTTTGAAAAATTGGAAAATATATTTTGTTGAAGTCTAAAATTCTAAAAGATGAGTCTAAAATGATTTGTAAACATTATTTATGGAGATGTGGCTTTTAAAAATTAGAATATTAGTCATGAGATGAGGATAAATAGTGAAGAAAGAAGTTTGTGAGAACTCTGTGTGAATATAAGCAGCAAAACAACTTCATTCTTCTAGCATTATAAACAAGAAAAGAATGCACTTTATTAAAAGATCACAGAATTAGCAGCATGAGGAATGTGCTAGCTTCAATACGAACGCTAGTTTTACCAGACCGTGCGCTTAAGTCTTGTACTTGCTTCAGAACATGCGTCATTTTTGGTCCGCCGGACTAGCACACAGACAAACGTACAGACTTGTAAAGCCCCGTACACAGGACCGGACTTTTCAACATCCAAAGTCTGACGGAATGATTCCAGCAGACTATTCGATCGTGTGTGGGCTGCAACGGACTTTTGATTCGCAAAAGTCTGACAGACTTTAGAAATGAAACATGCTTCAAATTTTTCGGCCAGAACTCTGCCGGACCCAGTTCCTACCGAGAAATTCGCTCGTGTGTATGCTATTCTGACGGACTAAAACCGACGCTAGTGCAGCTATTGGCTACTGGCTATGAACTTCCTTATTCGAGTCGAGTCGTACGTCATCACGTTCGAATCCGTTGGAGTTTGGTGTGATTGTGTGTGGCCAAGTCCACTCATTCGGAAAGTCCGTCAGAATTCTGCCAGAACTCTGTCAGAACTCCTTCGAAAGTCTGTCGGACTTAATCCCTCGAAAAGTCTGGTCGTGTGTACGTGGCATAACATGTTTGATTTCTAGGTCCGTCTGACTTTTTGGAAGAAATAGTCCGCTGGAGCCCATGCACGATCGAATTGTTCGATGGATTCCAGTCCGTCGGACCAAGTCTGCCGGAAAGTCTGATCGTGTGTACGTGGCATAACATGACAGTCTTACATAGTGATGGCTGTTATTTTTAAAGGCCCATTTAAAGCTGATTTTTTCCTTCAGATTTACCAAAACCATATAATATGAGGTCAAACCTTAGGCGTTTCAATGTGTATGCAATCAGGCAGGTCCTTGCACTACATGGTTTTGGTAAATCTCAAAGACAAAAGACAATCTTGTAAAAATCTCTTAGCTCCAGCCCAGTGACTTAACCTAGACTGAGCTGGTGTCATCAATCTGTTGCAGATAGGAGGTAGCATTTTCTCAGTATCCTCTTCCTCAGTAATCAGACTGCAACATTGTAACTTTGTAGTCTTAAGGGGATAGGCTACAGCAGGACTGATCTGGGTCAGACAATTGTGAAGACAGAAAAGAATTACACAGGAACCAGGATTTACATTATTGTGTCATCTTTGAACCAGCCTCTCAGTCCAGAAGATAGATGCTCTGCCTGTAAAGTATCTGAATAAAGATAACTCCATCCTAAGAGAAGACATTATTCTCAGGGGTAGAACTTTGATATCTGCAAGAAGTAATACAATATATGCATTAATGATAAGCAAACTGTCTTGCGTGTGGTTTGCAGGATGATTTGTGAACCCAGCCTCAAATCTGTAAATGATGAACACAGGACGCAAATCCCACTGAAGCCTATAGGAGCTGTATCTTGTAATTTTTCTCCATATTCTCCATAGCCAAGGTGCAAGCTTTTCTTAAATAGGGGCATGGGTAGGTGAACACTGCAATGGGGGACTGCAAAAATAAATAAATATCATTTAGTGGGGAGCAGGTTTTTTAATGCGACTTAATGGGCAACAATAAAAATACACTAAATAACATGCTTGGGAATGCCTTACACCTGCCTGTGAAGTGGCACATCTGTAAGATGTACACAAGCAATCGTGACATTTGTAGAAAAAAATATTTGCTGCTAAATTACATTTTCCTGCTGGCTTGTTTTTAATTGTTTAAAAAATAGCATGGGGACCTCCCAAAATCAAACAAAGGGCAAGGGTAGCTGGGCACCACCCTAGAGGATGTACCAAGGCAAAATAAAAATTCTGTTTAGAAGGGAGAAGCCCTTTTAATAAAGGCCTGAAGGGCAACATTAAATCACACAATTCCTTAAAAAATAAAATGCTTAGGGGAAGCCTTAAACCTGCATGTGAAGTTATGCACCTGTAGAATGTACTCTAGTAGAACTAACATAAAAAAAAAAAAAAATTTGGCTTCTGTTTGTAAACAAAGTGGCCAAGGGATCCAGAGTGATGTCATTAGCCACATATGGTCAATGATGTCAACTAGCATAGCAAGCTGCTTTATTGAAATTCAGCACCTGGCTGGGGAGCTGTCATTTATGTTGGGAGATGAGCAGTTGGGTACATAGGTCATTGGGACTTCACTTATTGTGACTGTTTCTGGATATGCATCACTGGACAGTGTGAAGATATTAGATTTGCATTCTATTCAAGATACATACCCTCAGCATTGTGAAGTTGCCTTGAGGAGGCCTCCCAGTAAGGCACCTGTATTCATGTTGACAGTAAAAAAGGCTTCTTCCTTATATCTCTGGCTTGGTGGTAGTGGTAGTCTGAAGTGGGCTGACATCACTGGTCAAATATGGTCATATTGAGACAATGACATCAGCTGTGCTGGCTGCTGACCCAAAAGTTATCATTTAGTGTCAATAGCAATACTGCCACTAAATTAATGATTTCTGGCTGCACCAGCTGATTGTTCCATAAGTGAACCAACTGACCAAATCTGGCCATTTGGATTGTCAATTTGACTAACTGCAAACAGCTTGGTTTAGGTCTAACCCATGGTTGACCTGAACCTGAAGTTCATCCCTGCCTAGCATACATGCTCTTAAAAAAAAAAAAAAAAATCTGATGCTATGTCTTATATAATACATTTCTGTCCTTGGGTTTAGATACAGTTTAACCACTTGCCGACACCGATATACGTCAGCAGAACGGCACACCTGGACGAAACCCTGTATGGGTATGTTTTCCCCTTTAAGAGCCGCCAGGAGGTGATCGCGGGCATGAGAGTCAGCACAGGGATTTGTGTGTGTAAACACACAAATCCCTGTTCTGTCAGGGGAGAGGAGACATTGTTTGTTCCTACTAAGTAGGAACAGCGATACATCTCCTCCCCCAGTCAGTCCCATCCCCATACATAAACAGTAACTAGGGAACACAGTTAACCCCTTGATCGCCCCCTAGTGTTTACCCCTTCCCTACCA
Organism: Lithobates pipiens; assembly: GCF_037356315.1. Classification (NCBI taxonomy): domain Eukaryota; kingdom Metazoa; phylum Chordata; class Amphibia; order Anura; family Ranidae; genus Lithobates; species Lithobates pipiens. Next base: position 72,508,890 of record NW_027507790.1, read on the forward strand.
GTGACATTTACACAGTAATCAGTGCATTTTTATAGCAATGCCAATGGTCCCAATCCCAAATATAAAATAGTCAATGGTCCCAAAAATGTGTCAAAAGTGTCCAATCTGTCCGAGGTGATCAAGTACCATCAAAAGCAAGCTCTGTTTGTGGGAAAAGAAGGACGCTAATTTTGTTTGGGTACAGCATTGCATGAAAGCTCAATTGTCAGTTAAATTGACGCAATGCCAAATTTAAAAAGTGCTCTGATCAGGAAGCTTCCGGGGCTGAAGCTGTTAAATTGTATCTAAACCCAAGGACAAACATTTAATATTTTATAGTTTATCAGTCCTTCGAGGTGGTAGCTGCATTAGGTTTTTCCGTCTTTTTTTCCCTTTATTTTCACATAGTGATCCTGTAGTGCACTTTCTGTCCAAGGATGGAAGTGACATTGTGTACTGTCTCTAAGAAGGTGCTGTATTGTCACTGTAGAAGGCTAACTTTTTAATTTTGACTTCTAAGCACCTTCCCCTCTCTTCATCTTTATTACATGGGGGATCTGTAGTATAGCAGGGCAGAACTCAGTGCTGATAACACTGCTTAGGATTTGCAGCAGAAGCAGTATTGTCTAGTCATTACAGGAGTTAGGAGCTTACTAGATTTCTATTTGGAATCAATTGGTATTTTTATGTACTTGCATTTTTAACCACTTAGGCCCCCGAACCATTTTGCAGTTAAAGGACCAAGCCCCTTTTTGCAATTCGGCACTGCGTCGCTTTGACTGACAATTGCGCGGTCGTACGACATGGCTCCCAAACTAAATTGGCGTCCTTTTTTTCCACAAATAGAGCTTTCTTTTGGTGGTATATGATCCCCTCTGCGGTTTTTATTTTTTGCGCTATAAACAAAAATAGAGCGACAATTTTGAATTTTGCTATACCAATTTTTTTGCTATAATAAATATCCCCCAAAAATATAAAAAATAATTTTTTTTCCTCAGTTTAGGCCGACATGAATTCTTCTACATATTTTTGGTAAAAAAAATGTACAAGTGTTTGTTGATTGGTTTGCGCAAAAGTTATAGCCTATATAAAATAGGGGATAGTTTTATGGCATTTCTATTAATAATTTTCTTTTTACTAGCAATGGCGGTGACTGCAACATTATGACGGACACGTCAGACAATTTTGACACATTTTTGGGACCATTGGCATGAATATAGCGATCAGTGCGATTAAAAATGCACTGATTACTGTAATAATGTCACTGGCAGGGAAGGGGTTAACCACTAGAGGGCAGTGTAGGGATTAAGTGTGTGTGTTTTTTTACTGTAGGGGGGCGTGGCTTGGTGTGTGACGTCACTGATCGTCCTATGACAGGGAACAGACGATTAGTGACAGGCTCACTAGGAAGCACGAGGAGAGGTTTGTTTACACTTACCTCTCCTCGTTCTTCAGCTCTGTGACCCGATCGCGGGACACCGGCGGTTATTGGGTCTGTGGGTCATGCTTCCACGGTCACGGAGCTCAGGACCGGGTCACGAGTGCGCCGCCGGCGGCGCGCGCAACCCATGGCTGGGCACTTAAAGGGTAATGTACCTGTATGTGCTTGTGCCCAGCCGTGCCATTCTGCCGACATATATCGGCGTGAGTCGGTCCTTAAGCGGTTAAAGAGCCAAATGTGTTTGTTTTTTTTGGTTATTTGTCCCTGTTATTTACTTTAGAGCCATTGTTCAAGTATGTTATTAAAGATTATCAGAAAACATTGAATGTAATGAGTAAAGAGAACAATGCAATAAATTAAGTCATCTATCTAAACAAGAATCTACCTTTTATATATACATTTATGTAGAGTCGCTAATATGTTTGGTGCTCTTTTAAATAGTGGAACATTATGGTTAATCTACCACAGATTAGGGGCCTATTATCAACATAATATTATGGTATATCAACCAACTATAGTGGAGTTTACCTGCATTAAAAAGCTAATTTGAAAAATAAGGAGGGGAAGGGGTTTAAAACAAGGAGAGGAAAGAAAACAAGTAGGAAGAGGGAGGGATAAGAGGTCCCCAAAGGTAGGTTACTCCCAGAAGGTAATGATATATCTACACATTAAATCCTCATTTACTATGGTAAAAGTACTTGTTCTTCAAAGTCTGGTGGCAAGCAGTTTCATCCATGGTTTCCATAGATTATTAAACCTTTTTAGACTGTTTTTATCTAAAGCTTCCATCTTTGCATGCAACAGAGTTTGTTTCATGGGTGTTTTCCAAGCTTTAACTATAGTCTGTTTAGCTATTAAGAGCTGTATTAATAATTGAAACTGTTTTTGTTGTAGAAATTACGGTCTTAAGTTTCAAAGGCCAATGCTGGGTCAGGTGTAATAGTGCTCTTGAACATTGCCGAGGTAGGCATGAAAATTGTTTTCCAAAATTCTTGTACCACTGGACTTTTCCACCATATGTATAAATGTAAACCCAGCTCTGAACAGCCACAAAAACAGGAAGCCAAATGATCCGGAATATATTTAGAGATTCTAGGTGGAACCATCGTGTGAGTACTTTTTATGCAGTCTCAACAGCTGTTACATTCCGTGAGAAAGATTTTGTTATGGACCATACAGTGGTGTGAAAAAGTGTTTGCCCCCTTCCTCATTTCCTGTTCCTTTGCATGTTTGTCACACTTAAGTGTTTCGGAACATCAAACCAATTTAAACAATAGTCAAGGACAACACAAGTAAACACAAAATGCAATTTGTAAATGAAGGTGTTTATTATTAAAGGTGAAAAAAAATCCAAACCATCATGGCCCTGTGTGAAAAAGTGATTGCCCCCTAAACCTAATAACTGGTTGGGCCACCCTTAGCAGCAACAACTGCAACCAAGCGTTTGCGATAACGTGCAATGAGGCTTTTACAGCGTCCTGGAGGAATTTTGGCACACTCATCTTTGCAGAATTGTCCTAATTCAGTTACATTAGAGGGTTTTCGAGCATGAACGGCCTTTTTAAGGTCATACCACAACATCTCAATAGGATTCAGGTCAGGACTTTGGCTAGGCCACTCCAAAGTCTTCATTTTGTTTTTCTTCAGCCATTCGGTGGTGGACTTGCTGGTGTGTTTAGGATCATTGTCCTGCTGCAGAACCCAAGTTCGTTTCAGCTTGAGTACACGAACAGATGGTCGGACATTCTCCTTCAGGATCTCTTGGTAGACAGCAGAATTCATAGTTCCTTTTATCACGGCAAGTCTTCCAGGTCCTGAAGCAGCAAAACAGCCCCAGACCATCACACTACCACCACCATATTTTACTGTTGGTATAATGTTCTTTTTATGAAATGCAGTGTTCCTTCTACGCCAGATATACTTGGACACACACCTTCCAAAGAGTTCCACTTTTGTCTTATCGGTCCACAGAATGTTGTCCCAAAAGTCTTGGGGATCATCAAGATGTGTTGTGGAGAAATTGAGACGAGCTTTGATGTTCTTTTTGCTCAGCAGTGGTTTTCTCCTTGGAACTCTGCCATGCAGGCCATTTTTGCCCAGTCTTTTCCTGATGGTGGAGGCATGAACGCTGACCTTAACTGAGGCAAGTGAGGCCTGCAGTTCCTTGGACGTTGTTGTGGGGTCTTTTGTGACCTCTTGGATGAGTTGTCGCTGCGCTCTTGGGGTAATTTTGGGTGGCCGGCCACTCCTGGGAAGGTTCACCACTGTTCCATGTCTTCGCCATTTGTGGATAATGGCTCTCACTGTGGTTCGCTGGATTCCCAAAGCTTTGGAAAAGGCTTTATAACCCTTTCCAGACTGATAGATCTCAATTACTTTCTTCCTCAATTGTTCCTGAATTTCTTTGGGTCTCGGCATGATGTGTAGCTTTTAAGGATCTTCTGGTGGACCTTACTGTGTCAAGCAGCTCCTATTTAAGTGATGCCTTGATTGTGAACAGGTGTGGCAATAATCAGGCCTGGGTGTGGCTAGAGAAATTGAACTCAGGTGTGGACAACCACAGTTATAGTATGTTTTAACAAGGGGGGCAATCACTTTTTCACACAGGGCCATGATGGTTTGGATTTTTTTTCACCTTTAATATTAAACACCTTCATTTACAAATTGCATTTTGTGTTTACTTGTGTTGTCCTTGACTATTGTTTAAATTGGTTTGATGTTCCGAAACACTTAAGTGTGACAAACATGCAAAGGAACAGGAAATGAGGAAGGGGGCAAACACTTTTTCACACCACTGTATTTCAGACCATTCTGCTGTATCAATAGTATGACATAGATAATTTTCCCATTTGGCCACATAAGAGAGTGGAGATGCATCAGGTTTAGTAAGCAATTGAGAATAGAGTGATGAAATCCTTCCCATACAATGTAGATCTAAGAACACATGGTCAATTCGTTAGACTGAATTGTGTAGATATGAATATTGTGTATATTGTCACTTGATAAGGTTCAATTCCCGCCATGAGTCTACTAGATTGTGTTTCGCAATGAGTTGTGAAAAGGAATATTTATTGGGAGTGTTCAATTGGGATTTTGGAGATTTGTCTAATGCCGCGTACACATGATCAGACTATGTCTGGCGGACAAACCGCTGGAAAGTCCTCCAAATTTCCAAACGAGTGGACCTGCCTTCACACTGGACTTTTCCGGAGCACTAGGGAGTCCGCCATACTTTTGAAATGAACAGACTTTCTCGCACGGAGAAAAGTCAGTTCATTTTGAGCGTGGCCCCAGGTAGCTGGGACTAGCGAAGGAAGTAAATGTCGCCGCGAGATTGACACGTTGCTGACCCCGTCACCTGGTATGGACTTAAAGGGGAAGCCCTACGCCAAAAAAACGGCGCGGGGGTCCCCCCCCAGGTCCATATCAGACCCTTATCCGAGCACGCTACCTGGCCGGTCAGGAAAGGGAGTGGGGATGAGCGAGCGCCCCCCCGTCCTGAGCGGCCCCCCCACCCCAAAGCACCTTGTCCCCATGTTGATGAGGACAAGGGCCTCTTCCCGACAACCCTGGCCGTTGGTTGACGGGGTTTGTGGGCGGGGGGCTTATCGGAATCCAGGAGCCCCCTTTAATAAGGGGGCCCCCAGATACCGGCCCCCCACCCTATGTGAATGAGTATGGGGTACAATGTACCCCTACCCATTCACCTGTGAAAAAAATTTAAATAAAACACAACACACAAGGTTTTAAAATTATTTATTGCACAGCTCCGGGGGTCTTCTTCTGTCTTGGGGTGGTCTTCTCGCCGGACTCCTCCGCTATCTTCTGCTCTATTACTAGCTCTTTTACTATTGGAGGAGCCCAGCTTTCTTCTTCGTTGCCACCACCCGGGGTCTTCTTCCGACTTCGGGGGTCTTATCCCCCTCTTCGGGGTCTTGTCCCCCTCTTTAGTTCTTCTTGCCGGGCCTTGGCTCCGTCTTCCAGCTCTTTTACTAGCGGTGGCCCGGTCTTTTCCGCCAGATAGTTTGATTGTGTGTACGCGGCATTAGAAGGACAGGAAGATCTGGTTCGAATCTCCAAATATAATTACTATGCCTATTTTGTGGGTTTCCTCCACCTGCAAAAGATGTGAATGGAATGATATAGGTCTTTTAATAGGGGCATAATAGGATACTATTGTAACAGCAGAACCTGTTAAATTACCTCTAGGGATTAAGTGTCTACCCTCTGGATCCTTAAGCTCTTTTAAAGTTGTGAAAGGCATATTGCAATGGAGGCAATAAGTACACCACACTGTTTGGTTGCAGTGGAGGCTGTAAATACATGTGGATATAGTGCACTAAAGAATTTAGGATTGGATTGAGTTGTAAAATGTGTTTCTCAACGGCATAAAATGTGTGCCTTCATAGTAGAAAAGGAGCAGAAAGCTTTGGTACATTTTTAAGGATAATGGGGCCCATTTACATTCAGAGATAATATATTTAAGGGGGCCATGAGATTATGAATTTGTGAAATATAATATCTGATAGTCCTGAGCAATATTTGGGTGAACCTACCTTCGGGAAAGGGGGTGATAGAAGAAGATAAAAAGAAAATGAATGACAAGATCGTGAGGGACAGAAGATCATACTAGATATCAAATACATTAGGTTAAATATATGTGTCCATATAACCTGATTGTTGGGGGGAGAAAAAATCAACCTCCAAGGATACATTGGTTACTATCAGTTGTCCGCTATTAATATTAACTATTTGAGGGTAGCAATTGGGGAACGCAGGGAACTATCCCAGAGGATAAGAAAAGCCAGTTACCAAATACAAGGGTATGAGATAGAAGGAGTATATTTTAGCCCTAACAAAAACTAAATCCTAATAATCCTGGATGGGATTATTAAGGAAGATTCCAAACTGAAATATAATAGATAAAAAAAATTGAGAAATGGTAACATTATGGAAACTGCATTTAAATTCGTTGAAAAATCAAGAAAAAATATTGAAGCAAAATTAACTGAAAAATCTTTCATATGTAAAATGAAAAACAAAACAAAAACAAAAACAAAAAATATACCGTATATACTCGAGTATAAGCCGAGATTTTCAGCCTCTTTTTTGAGGCTGAAAGTGCCCCCCTCGGCTTATACTCGAGTCATCGCTGTCTGCCCGCTCGATCAGCGTGTCGAGCAGACAGACAGCGGCCATTCTAGGATTCAAAAGCCGCGCCTCCGGCTCCGCCTTCGCCTGTGATAGGCGGAACACTGAATTTCCCAGCAGCCTGTGTTCCGCCTATCACGGACATCGTATCATCCTCGTACTACGGACGAGGATGATACGATGTACGTGATAGGCGGAACACAGGCTGCTGGGAAATTCAGTGTTCCGCCTATCACAGGCGAAGGCGGCGGCGCAGCTTTTGAATTTTACAATGGCCGCCGAGGCGCCGACGAAGAGGGCACGGGACGGAGGCAAGGCAAGGCACGGCACGGGACGGGACGGAGGCAAGGCACGGCGGCGAGGCACGGAGGCAAGGAGGCAAGGCACGGGACGGAGGCTCGGGACAAAGGCTCGGGACACAGGTAGGCTGGACACACACACACACACACACACACACACACACACACACACACACGGATGGATACACACACACACAGGGATGGATGGATGGATGGAGACACACACACACAGGGATGGATGGATGGATGGATGGAGACACACACACACAGGGATGGATGGATGGATGGACACACACACACACAGGGATGGATGGACGGACACACAGGGATGGACGGACACACAGGGATGGACGGACACACAGGGATGGACGGACACACACACAGGGATGGACAGGCATGTCTTACCCTCGGCTTATACACGAGTCAATAAGTTTGCCAGTTTTTTTGGGGGTAAATTGGGGGCCTCGGCTTATATTCGGGTCGGCCTATACTCGAGTATATACGGTATGTAAGTCAAATCAAAAATCCAATATTAATATATTGAGAAAGAAATGATTAAGAAAAAATTAAGAAATAGGGGCCATCATAAGGCCATAAGACGGATAACCAGTATAGGTTGGCATATTCTACCAAGCACTGGGAAACAAAAAGACCGCAGCCTATTGAGGCTATTAACCCATTGAGTCAACAGGATCGAGATCTGGATCTGGGGATCTGAAACAACCTCTTCTATCCTCTGGAGATTTGAAGTCTAGCAGCCTCAGATACATCTGGAGTGAGCTCACCATCCATCCCTGTCTATGACTGAAGTATCCCCCCTTCTCTATCCTTCCTCTGAGTGAGTACACTAAGGTAAATCAGGGTTCTCAGAGTACCCCTTATATTAGAGTTCCTCTTTACACCAGAGGCCACAGTGTTCGCTCTTACATCAGAGTCCTCTCGGTACATCAGAGTTCTCAGTTTTCCCCCATAAATCAGGGTTCCCAGAGCATCCCTTATGTTAGAGTCCCCAGAGTTCTCCCTTACAGTGCAAGGGAACTCTGTGAGTTCAGATGTAAAATGGAAACTCTACAGATTCCTTTGTAAAAGGGGCACTCTGTGGATTCCTTTGTAAAAGGGGAACACTGCAGATTCTGATGTAAAAGGAGAACTCTGCGGATTCCAATGTAAAAGGGAAACTCTGCAGATTCAGATGTAAAAGGGAAAGTCTGCGGATTCAGATGTAAAAGGGGAACTCTGGAAATTCATATGTAAAAGGGTAACTCTGAGTATTCTGATGTAAAAGAGGAACACTTCAGATTCAGACTTAAAAGGGGAACTCTGTGGATTCAGCTGTAAAGAGGGACTCTTGTGCTAAACTTCATATTGTTATAAATGTTATTTATTTGCAAAATATATGTATAGTTTTTACTGTAAAAAAAAAATGTTGTGTGCTGCCAAAATGTTCGGGTTTGACTTGAACAAATGGTGGCAACCCTATAGTTACTATTTTTGTGTCGGTGTCTCGTGAACAACCACTAAAATAAGGCTTTTACCCAGGGGTGGGAGGGTGGGTCATGCCAGCATGCCCATCCTCCCCTCCCTCGGTTCTCCTCCTCCAGCAGCTGCTGTAAGAAGGTCCCGCCTCATAGACTCCAGTGATAGGCAGAACAATTCCAGTGTGTATTATAGGAGGCAGGATCTTCTTACAGAGGCCGCTGGAGGAGGAGGACCAAAGGAGGGGAAGATGAGTACATTGGCATAACACCCCCCCCCCCTCCCTGAATCTGTGGCACCCAGGGCAGACTGACCCCCATTGACACGGACGCCCTGCCCTTCCACAGCTCGCAGTCCTGTAAGACTGCTAACGGGAACCATAAGTTAGTGAACTAACAGTTGGACAATGACCAAGGGCCTTCCTATTCCTATAACCCTGAAACTCTAATCCCATAACCTTGGTTCCGATCAGTAACTTCAAATCTAATGTGAATAAATTATTTTAAAATGCCATGAATGCAAAAAGCACTCTACCAGGGCGTAGTCTGCAAATATAACTTTTTTGTTAAACATAAAGTTACCTTTTGAACATTGATTACTGCCTTCTAAAGCTGGAGTTTACAGGGAATAGGGAAACAAGAAAATCTACAAATAACCAATCACAATATGGCCTTTCCGTTATCAAGTATGCGTTTTACTTGTTTTTATGTTTTTATTTCTAAACTATCCCAGGAGGTTTTTTTTTTAAGGCAGTTTGTAGAATTCAATGCAAACTAATGTTTTAAGCTTTTTTTAATAGAAATTATTTTGTTACTTAAAAAAAATTAGAATGTACATAAAAGCAATATAGTTTGAGAAATATGCATAGATATGTATCATCAATTAAAATAAATTACATTTTTAGTAGTTTGGCGTTCTTTGGTGGCTGTAAAACAGCGATATGTTTCTTCTTTTGTCATTCCAGTAGGTTTCCTGCTGTTCTGTATATTTTTAACATTCAGACAGCATCTGTGCAAATTCCATGACTTAACCAGTTAGGAGATCAGTGATGGTGAGGCATAGCAGTTTTGTCATAAATGAATAGTTGTAATGAGAATTGTGTCGTTTAGCAGGATGTCAGTCATTTGAATACATTTGCATATATAAGCAGACTGCGCTGCACAGCAACTGTAAAAACTAATCAAGAAATGCACCAACAATATAAATCAGAGGACTATTTACAATTTATATAGAGTGGTCTTTTAATAGGAGTGTGCAGAATGGCATTACAACTGAGAATCTGAAAATGATCAGAAACAACCAGAGTTGCTTTCAGTATATTTTTTTTTCTCTGATCAAGCAGCTTCTATTTTCTGCTCCGATTTTATGTTCCCTTTTCTGCAGCTGGAAATGTTCATGCATAATTCCTACTGTGTGAAAATGAGTGATATTAAGTTAAAATAGTCAATGTTAACTAAAGTAGAACTCCAACCAAAGCAATATGTTTGGTTTGTGTAATTTACTTTAGCCCAGTTTAATTTAATGGGATTGTATATTCTTATCAATGCTTTTATGGATAAACATGCAAAAAGGATTACCTTATTGTAAATAATCGTATTAGAATGTGTCATTGCTTTAAACCTTTTTTCACATCTAATTTGTATTTACATATCGTGAGAGACGCAAAGGGATGATCATGAATGGGATCTATGTTCCCCAGCTTGATGCTCTCTTACGCCTGTGGAAAGCCCTGGGAAAGCCAGCCTGGCTTGGAAAGGGTACAGTTGTTTCTTGAGCAGTTGCAGTAACTAAGGGGCATTACGTCACTGCTCTGACCAGTGATCAGGAAGCCAGAGCATCTTGCTCTGTTAAAAGACACTGTGTGGCAGCAGCTTTGACAAACAAGAATTGTACAGTTGTTTTGGGGTCTCCAATTTAAGTAAATTTGACAAACAATTCTTGTTTGTCAAAGCTGCCGCCACACAGTGCCATTATGCAGAGCAAGATGCTCTGGCTTCCTGATCACTGGTCAGAGCAGTGACATAATGGCCCTTGGTTACTGCAACTGCTCAAGATACAACTATACCCAACTTTCTTGGGGGTCGGGAAACAAGGCCAATTTCCCAGTTAAAAGAAAGATTTTGATTGTGTGAACTTTTAGGGATCTATATATGCAAAAATTTCTTTGTGAGCGTCTCAGCATTTTCCTGCGTCACAAATAACACCGTTAAGGGGGATTTACTAAAATTAGAGCATGCACAATCTGGTGCAGCTCTGCATAGAAACCAATCAACTTTAAGGTTTTATTGTCAAAGCTTTAAGAGTGACTCCAGTTTTGTTAAGAAAAAACAAAAACATTCTGCTCTGGGTGATCTGTGTACATTGCAAGGATTTTTAACAAACTTTGTTGTAGATTCCTACATTTTGTTATTCTGAAGAAACAGCTGTTTGTTTGTCTGTGTACATGTGCATAATGAATCTGTATGGCAGTGATTTTATAATAACTAACCAGCTGCTGTGCCTGCAGGGCTCTAATGAGGAAAATTGCATGGTCTGCAACCCTTTAGACATGAATTCCCTTTGGAATATCTCACCAAAATTACATTTTTGTTGCAGGGGATACTCAAAATCTGACTTGTATCTTAGTGCAGACTTCTGGGGAAATCAGTAAGCCAATCACACAAGCAGGAAATTACATTTCTGAAGGGTGTTCTGTACAACATCTGTGTGCAGAAAACCTCCAGCTAACCATATTGCATTGCATTTTACAGAAAATTACAGAGCTGTAGATTGAACAGAAAAGGTAATTTTGAAAACATTAAATAACAATATGACTTGTGTTGCAATTGTATATGCTGTATTATTATTTTTTTTATTATTTACTATTTTTTTATTCCCATGAAAATAGAGTTACCCTTTAATTGAACAAGCTGAAGTTTAGGAGCTGATTGGCTACCATCCGCAGGTGCACCAGTTTCTAAGTACTTCAGTTTTAATAAATCTCCCTCCATAAGATTTGTAAAATGTGTGAAATGTCAGTTTCTGTTTGTCGTCTTTCTCAGAAAGAATTAACATTCCTTAACATTTGAGAGAAGAGAAAATAGCCTTAAGAATGTTTGATCAAAAGAGTTAAAAAACATTCAAACAGTGGAGAAAGAATTCTATCACTAAAGGCAAGGAACTGTGAGCCTCGTAAATACATTGTATGTGCAACTATATTGCATTTTTATCAAAACTTCCAGGTCCTTTTCTTTTCTACTTCTTTCTGCCTTTTCTTTTCTATCACTCCCTTGTACTTTTTGTTATTTTATTACCTACAGGTCAAAATTCATTGAGGGGTAAATTTTTTAGAAACCAGGAATAATGGGACATAACTAAGGCCATTAACCATTGATATTATATACTTTTTTTTCCTGGGAACTGATGCTATGTACTTCTAATCTTTATGATTACTGAACACAGTGCCGTGACAAGGTCTTCTTGAGCCCAGGGTGAAAATGGCAGAATTAATAAGCATAAATCCCCCTTTTCTCCCAGTACAAATCTGCACCCTTTGGCACAAACCCACCCCCCCAAAAACTTCCTCCTTCTAGCACAAATCTTCTACCCCTCAAATGTCCTCTCCAAGCACAAATCTCCCTGCAGAAATGTCCCCTGCTAGAACATTTCTTTCCCCATGTCACCCCCCCCAAATTAAACCTGATAACACAAATTCCCTCCCCTAAACTCCTCATGGTGTCTCACAATCTCTTATGATACCACAGTGCCTAGGACAGCCATGCTCTTGCCCACCCCTTGTTCTGGCCCTAACTGTACACAGTGCTGTATTTTGGCCTAAGCCGACAAGGCCCAGGCCTAGGGCGGCACTTTGTGGGGGAGAAACAAAATAGCCACCCCTCCGCAAGAAAAAAGCACCCACGTCCTCCTCCCGGCTCCTGCACGCAGGGTTGCCATCAGAAAAGTACATCTAAATCCAATGGCATTACTATGGGGGTTCAGGGGGTGGCCCACACCTGAGTGACACCAGGAAACAGTTGTAGTGGGTGCAGTCATCCCACCCCATCAGAGCCGCACTGTAACTGCACCACCAGAGAGGGAGCCACGTTGTACTTGCACCACCAGAGAGGAAGCCACTCTGTAACTGCACAATCAGAGAGAGAGAGACACGCTGTAACCGCACCAGCCGAGAGGTAGCCACGCCTGTTACCACACCACCAGAGAGGGAGCCACGCTGTAACTGCACCACCAGAGAGGGAGCCATGCTGTAAGCGCACCACCATAGAGGAAGTCACGTTGTACCCTCAACACTAGAGAAGGAGCCACGCTGTAACTGCAACACCAAAAGGGGAGCCACACTGTATCTGTACTACCAGAGAGGGAGCCACACTGAAACTGCACCACCAGGGAGGGGGCCACGCTGTAACTGCTCCAGCAGAGAGGGAGCCATGCTGTAACCGCACCACCAAAAAGGGATCCACGCTGTAACCGTACCATCAGAGAGAGAGCCACGTTTTACTCGCACCAGCAGAGAGGGAGAAACATCAAGCCATGGCCATGGTACACACATGCTACACTACTGACTAGAGTCACCCCGGGCAACCCAGAGTGAGTGAACGTCCAGCCAGATGGATCACTGTTGTGGTTTTGCCAAGTCTCGTAAGAAGGCCTGTTGGCCATTATCAATTACTGCTCCTAGGGACTGAGCCAATAGGAAGTGCCTAACCTCCTATCCTCTAGGCCTTATTGACCGCTACAATGTCCCTTTCTGTCCTCATCCCTCGGCATCCCTCTGTCCTCTTCCCACGGCGTCCCTCTGTCCTCTTCCCACATGACAGGGTGGGTCTTAAAAAGGAAGCAGTGTGCCCTTGACAGGAAGGGGTGGGTCATATTTAAATTAGGGGGTGCGCGAGTTTAGTCAGGCCTAGGGCAGCACAAAAACCTAAATACACCACTGACTGTACATATTGGCATGCCTGGTTTTGTACCATTTGTACTTATTTCTGGATATTGTACATTTTATGTAAGCTTGTAATTCTGACTTTTATTACTAAAATAAAAGATATTGAACATAAAACTTTTGACCAAAAGAGGAAATACTATATGGGGGAACTCTGTACTGTGTACAAAGTGCATGAAGTTCAACTGAGCTGGACCTATAGCTGCCTCAGAAAGTGAAACATTTAGCAGCTTATTACTACCGCTGCTAAATGTGCAGCTTCCTGCCCAGGGCTTCCATTTGTTAATGAGTGGGTACCTACCAGCATTTTAACAACCAGTGACTTATCCCTGCCCAGCACATTCAGCTGTCAGTCGAGGATTTCCAGGTACCAGGCCCTTCAAGTCTGGTATGGATTTAAAAGTGAATGCAAATGCTTGATTTTTTAAATAAAGATTGCAAACATGTCAGTTGTATTTCAAAGAGCATTCAAAGAGCAGCCCTGATTATCATCTTCAGGGGTCCCCCGCCAGAGCGCCTGGCTGCTCCCCCCCATTGATTGTTCCTATAGCAAGCTGCCATTGACACACAGAGCGAAGCTCGGCCCTGCCCCTACTTCCTGCTTACTGGCTGTGATTGACAGCAGCAGAAGCCAATGGCTCTCACTGCTGTATCTGATCCAAGGAGGAGGGAGAGAGCCTCTGCTCTAGTATATATCACTGGCCCGAGATCAGGCTCAGGTAAGTAAAAAGGGGTGGGGTCTGGGGCTGCATACAGAAGTTTCTTTTTTTTTTACCTTAATGCAGAGAATGCATTAAGTAAAAAAAAAACTTTTGCCTTTGGAACCACCACCTTTAGAACCACAAACAGTGTGGGACCACCAAAAGTCCATACTAGGACTGTATTCATTGAGAATTTCACAAAGAAAATTATTAATGCACAGACCCCCAAGCCCAACTCCAGGAATTTGACGAAATCTACCCCTTCAGTGAGGGTTAAATGTACATAAGGTCTAGGGGAAGCTAAGGAAACTTCAAAGAAGTTTGGAGGCTTAGTCCAAACTCCATTGAAATCAAAGTGAGACAAATCTAGGTATTAAAAAATGGCAATTTTCTGGGCTAATAGGGAAGGGAGTGTCAAAAAATAACATGTGGAGGGTAAGCACTGCCCTTGAAAACATTTACCAATGCAAAAAAAAAGGGAAAAAAAATACATTCAACCAGGAGCATTGTTTTAGGGGGGCTTTAGTGGGATATTGTTGCTGTTTTTTTCTTAAAACAAAGAAGCTGTCAATGACAGATGTCAAAGTGCTTTACTGGCAATTTGAAAACTTTTTTCTTTTGTAAATGTCAGTCTTTCTGCAGCACTTTTTGTAGACAAAAAAATGCACAAGGTCCCCCACTAAATCTGGTTTGATTTTACAAAAAATGCATGCAGTCCTCCTAAAAATCCATACCAGACCTGGCTGGCCAGGAAAGGAGGGAGTCTAGTGTCTGTTCTCCCCTTGGCTTTCTAACATCACTGGGAACCCTGTTCTTTTAAGCAAAGGGCCAGAGATAGCAGTGACGTCACTATCCAATTATGACCAGTGGCCAAAGTTCATCTGAACAGCCAAGGTGTCATGGTCTGGAGTCAGGATCAGAGGCCAGTGACTGTAGCAGCTGAGGGGTCAATAGTAGTCAGTTGGATTAATACACAAACAGACCTGCTTAGCAGAGGATGCAGGCGCACCCAAGGCGTGGGGTCTATCTGGTCCTGATGGTGGAGTTGAGTTTTTCTGTATGGCAATGTCAGGCCATGGCCCTCAAACTTCCAATGAACAAGCCAATGGCAGTATCGAGTACAAAACTCGATGGGATCACAAGTAAGTTTAGTTGATGAACATGCCAAGGGTCGATGACAAATGGTAGCAAATATAAGGACAGCTGCAGGTACATAAAGGAGCAAGGCATCAGCTGGAGAGAGCACAATAATCTCGCAAACATGAAGTACAGAGACATGGCTTCAATCAGAAAGTTCATAGAGGAAGCAGAGTTCAAGGTTCACAAGAAGTAAAATACAAGGTAAGGTTGTCCAATGGATCAGACATGTCATTCAGCACAATTAAACTTAAAAAATACTTGCAATCTCAAATGTAGTATTGCCAGCTGAACACTTAAAGGTAAATTTCAAACAACCTTAAATATTAAACATAAAGGGCAGTGCAACGCAAATAAAAAAAAAAAAAAAAAAGGTAAAAAGTTAATATAAAGTTTATATGAGACACGTCTCCTACAGGGATAGAAATGAGCCAGTGAGTAACAGTTGAATTATAAATGTCATTTAGATGCAAGAAAAAATTGTTGTGTTTTTGAGACTTTATATGAGGCAGTGACCTAAATAGGTCTATTTTTGGCAATAAAAAGGGGGAGAGAGGACGAAAAGTTGGAACTTTACATGAAGCGCGTAGCTGAAAGAGAATACAATGGATTAGTAAAAGCATATTTATTATTGACAAAATGAATAACAGGGTAAGAAATATGCATGATAATGAAAAATTTCATAGAATAATTCATATGTACAATCATACTGAAAGATACAAAAAAATCTGTAAATAACTGGATAACAGACATGATGATTGTCTATTGTATTCTTGTATTCTTGTCTATTATCCGGTTATTTACAGATTTTTTTGTATCTTTCAGTATGATTGTACAGATTAATTATTCAATGGAATTTATCATTATCATGCATATTTTTTACCCTGTTATTCATCTCATCAATAATAAATATGCTTTTACCAATGTATTGTAGTCTCTTGCAGCATTCTCTTGTTTTGCTGCTCATATTCACACAGTTTTCAAAAAACGTATTTCTTTATTATTTCTCGTGATCTCATGAATAATCTTTTTTTTTTTCTTTTCTTTTTTTAAGCCAGATCTCCATAATAATGTTTAGAATTTTTTTTGGATTATTTTTAAATTTGTTTCTAGTCATCTCCATAATTTTTTTTTTGTGTGTCAAGTTTCCACAACAATATTATTATCTTGTATTTTTAAAGCTCAAGGAGATTGGTGTGGGTGTCCCTTGTTAATTTGACCTTGTATTTTTTAAATGTACCTGCCTACTAACAAACAAACTGTCCTACTACAAGTGCACTAGGATAACCTAGGAGACAGATAAAAGAAACACACGCAGTAAATCAAAATCAAGCTTTTATCATATCAATTTATTTATTTTTTTGGAAAATATTTAAAAATTAGCTGGCATAGCAATGGCCCCCCTACCCATAAAATATTCCACATATTTTTGCCGCACTTCACAGGCGCTTTGGGGGGGGCAATCCAGGACGGTCAGCTTCCAGGGCCGTCATTGGATTCTCATGAACCAGGTGAATTTTGCTTTAAAAAGTTGTGCAGTATGCAGCAGGATAAAACAATGTGCTTAAGTTTGTACTCCGGCATGTTAATTGACATAAGAAATAGGCAGAAACGGCTATCAATTATTCCAAAGGTATTCTCCACGATTCTTCTGGCTCTAGCCAGCCTGTAATTAAAAATCCTCTTCTGCGGGATGAGGGTCCTCTGGGGGGAATGGCCTCACCATGTCATTAACCAGGCCAAATGCTTCATCAGCGATAAAAACAAATGTAGTCCTCCAACATTCTCTTCCGTAGGTGGCAATCCCAAGCCACCACTCTGGAGACGTCCATAGCACTTGGTCTGGGCAAAGACTCCACCATCCAACATCCGACCATGCTTCCCCATGTCCACATAGAGGAACTCATATGTCGCCGACACCACCACCATTAACACAATACTATAAAACCCCTTATAGTTAAAATAGTATGACCCTGAGTGGGGTGGTAGGATGATGTGGACGTGCTCCCATCGATTGCCCCTCCGCAGTTGGGAAAGTCCCAACGATGAGCAAAGTGGGAGGCCACAGTCTGCCATTCCTGTGGCATTGAAGGAAACTGTGGAGTCAAACAAGAAGAAAAAAATGTAATTTTGCACATAAACATTGCAAGCAGATTAGACACAAACATTCTTGGCCAACATCCGTATAACATTTATTTTAAGGAGTATTTAAAGGCAAAAGGATAGGGTCTACTTATCAGATTCCACCCCCCCCCCCCCCCATGGCCCGTTGTAAACATTTTAGGGGGGGAGGGGTTCTAAATGAGTTTGAGAGCCAAAAAAAATTGCTGGCACACTGCCTGAATTTAAGGACAACAATAATATTATACACATTTAGGGATGTTTAGGGTAAAGCACTACTATGGAGCTGACAAAATACATTGTTAAGTGACTAGGCTATAGGTGTGTATGGGCCCAGGATAGCATGCTGGGGAGGTTAGTGAAGGCAAATATGCATGTAGGGCAAAAAAGGAGCATTAAAAGATTACAGCATGCATGAGGATAAATGGGGACATTCGCAGCATATTACAATCATGGTAATTAGGGAATGAGGAAAGAAATACAATACATTAGCAAACATTAAATACATAGAATGAAAGGTCATAGCAATATGCTGGACCAACATGGGATAGCTCAAAGGGGGATCAGCAGTCTGCTTTGCTCTCTTTTATTTTGCAGGTTGCCATTGGTCACTGCAGTTTCCCCCCTGGGCAGCAACAGCCATGGGATTGGTCAAGTTAATAGAACAGCTGATTGGTACATTTTGGCGGTTGCTGAAGCCAGCGCTGAGTGAGCCTATAAAAGTGCCTGGAGCTGTGTTCCCACAGACCGCTTGGACCGGACCACAGCACAGCTCAGCTCCTGCGCCATTCCCCGGGCAGCTGTGAGTCTCTCCTATGCCGCCTGTTAGAGAAGGCGGAGAGTAGAGACGGCGAGGAGTGGCTATTGTGGTGCCTTGGGGAGGAGAGCGGCTCGGCTCCACATCAGATAACTCCCCCTACAACACAAAAAATGTCGGCCCCAGCCGGGGGCAGGACAAGACAGCAGCCAGGACAAAAGAAGAAACATCAGAGACTAACTGCTTCTCCTCAGCTGACAGGCGGTGAGAGAGCTAATGATTTAACACTACAGAGTGCACCTCGCCTGAGGCGGAACAGCGCTACTCAGTCTTCAGCTGAGGTATTGAGTGAGCAGCTCCCAAATGTTAGTGAAGGTGAGAAATGTGTGGTGTCTCATGCTTCTGAATTCTCATGTTTGGTTGATGCTTTATATAATGTTTTACAACAATTCAAATGGGCACATGTTAGTGGTGCTGATGATGATGTTATTATGAAAACACAAGGAGCACAGGTCTCTGTTGCAGGGAATGGTTTTCAAAGAATGAATACTAAAACAAATTCAAGAGCACAGCCTATTGGTGCAGAACAAGTGCAGCAGAATAATGTTGCTGCTAAATTATGTCAGAGGGCACAGGTCACTGGTGCTGATAATACAGTTTATAATGATATGGATATTATACATTCAGGGGCACATTCTTATGGTGCTACAGATAATATACAATTTCCAGATTATGCGAATGAAGTTGGTTCTATATGGCAAGATTTGAATGAATCCACTCAGGATAAAGATGTGTTTTCTTGCCCTAAAGCCATTAACCCCTCAATGTCGGTTAACTCTCCCTTGCCCCTCAGACCCACGGCTTTAATGGCCGGGGAATCTTCTTTTAAAGAGCCCCTTCCATGTGTATTGTCCCTGTTGGGCTTTCATTTGCCTAAGGTAGTAAGGGATATGATTTGGAGGGGCGAATTCCTTGATATACTATCTTTGTTACCTGCTTCAAAATAATTTTTGTATAAAACTGGCAAACAGCCAGGGGACAGGTCTGAGGAGGATAGAAAAAGGGCTATACCTAAAACCTTCCAGAATTGGTTGCAAGCATTCTGCATTTATGCTGCAGTTATGGGCGAACGTTTCCCTGGAAAATGTTCAGGTCTATTTCAACATCTGGATATAATTGCAGAAGCCTTTCGCCATTTCGTCAGATCTGCATGGTTTACATATGATGAAAACTTCTGACAAAAACTAGCAGTACATCCTTCGTTACACTGGGGGTCTAAGGATGTGGGCTTGTGGTTAAATCTTATGTTACCACCGAGACCTCAGTTCACTCCTTACATTACCTTAGATTATCAATCCTCAGAGTGTACTTCGTAAAGGTTTTTGCTTTGCCTTTAATGAAGGACAATGCAAATTCCTAACAAATTGCAGATACAAAAAGATCTGTGTGGAAAATACCAACCGTGGGGGCCAGCACTTACCTGCTAGGAAAGGGGGATACAGTCCCTGAATTTTCTTTATTGGGCTGTTCTGCTGTTTACCTTACAGCAGTAAGGTAAGGGGCCATTTCACCTGATGTGCTATGGAAACACTCAGAATAAGGATTAGACACGTTTTCTGGCAACCCTTTTGGAGAAGCACTGAATCAATCACTGGTCACTTTACTCACTCCAAGTTCACAACATAGACTTTAATTTTTTTGAGCTATTTTCTTTATTGGTTGTTTCTTTTTGTTGATTTTGCATGGTGTGTGCCACGTTTGGAATGTACACAGTCCTTTGATTGAATTACTTTTATAGATGTTTTGGATGCACAAGACACTTTGATATTTATTGCTGCTATTTAATTTAAGCACTGGACACTTTATATTCATATATTCGATCATTCACGATTGCATTTGTTTAAGGCACTTTATATAGTTGGAACTATTTTGATATACTGTATAATATATAACTGTTTAATTTAAGGTATATTTTACCTACTTAATAGGCAGAAATTACATTTTTGGTAGCACAACTGCTTTATTTTTTTAGTATAAGAGATTGTAGTATAATTAGATTTTATGAGGTAGCGCAACACCATTTATTTGATTTTTATATAATTACTAATTGAAGGCTTCAAGAATGTTTTTTTGGTCCCGGCATTTAACCACTTGAGACCCGCGCTATAGCCGAATGACGGCTACAGCGCGGACCTCCTTTGCCGGGACTACGTCTATTGACGTCATCCTGTGCACGAGCGGCCTGCGCGCCCCCTGAGGGGCGATCACGGCCAGCCCTGCCAGTGCCCACCTGCCCCTTGCCAGTGCCACCTCATTAAAAAATAAGTGCCCCCCGTCAGTGCCACCCAGCAGTGCCCACAGTGCCACCCAGCAGTGCTCACAGTGCCACCCCTCAGTGCCCACAATCTGCCTCAACAACGGTGCTGCACCCCAGTGCCACATATCCATGCCCATCAGTGTCATCTACCAGTGCCCATCAGTGCCCATCAGTGCCACCCATCAGTGCCCAGCAGTGCCACCTATCAGAGCCACCTATCAGTGCCACCTATCAGTGCCCATCAGTCCCATCTATCAGTGGTACCTATCAGTGCCCCTTAGTGCCACCCATCCGTGCCACCCATCTGTGCTATCTTATCTGTGCCCATCTTTGCTCATCAGTGTCGCCTTATCTGTGCCCATCAGTACTGCCTTATCTGTGCCTATCGGTGCCACCTTATCTGTGCCTATTAGTGCCGCCTTAACTATGCCTATCAGTGCCCACCAATGCAGCCTATCAGTGCCCACCAATGCAGCCTATCAGTGCCCACCAATGCAGCCTATCAGTGCCGCCTCATCAGCGCACTTCAATGAAGGAGAAAAATGACCTGTTTGCAAAATTTTATAACAAACTATTAAACATGATTTTTTTTTTTTGCATCTTTTTTTGTTTGTTTAGCAAAAAAATAAAATCCCAGCTGTATTTAAATACCACCAAAAGAAAGCTCTATTTGTGGGAAAAAAATGATAAAAATTTCATTTGGGTACATTGTTGTATGCCCGCGCAATTGTCATTCAAAGTGCATCAGCGCTGAAAGCTGAAAATTGGTCTGGGCAGGAGGGGGGTTTAAGTGCCCAGTAAGCAAGTGGTTAAAGGGGCAGGTTGCACTATGGTGCAAAATTTGAAATCAGCAGATACTTATGCTTCGGTAGTTCAAGAAAAAGTATCCAAAGAGTTAGCGAAAGGCAAGATTGCAGGCCCCTTTTCCTCTTCTCCATTTCAAAATTTTCAGTTGTCTCCGCTGGGAATAGTTCCTAAAAAAAAAAGAAAGTGGCTGCTTTCATATGATACACCACCTTTCTTATCCTTTGGACTCATCTTTAAACGATGAAGTCTCCGATGTGGAAGCCCCAGTGGAATATTCTTCATTCGATGAAGCCTTATTTCTGTTAAGGAAGTTTGGTCAAGGTTCTTTATTGGCTAAGGCCAACATTAAATCTGCCTTTCGCCTTCTCCCTGTCCATCCTCAAGGCTTCAATTCACTGGGTTTTCAATTTATTGGTCAATTTTACTTTGATAAATGTCTTCCAATGGGGTTCTCATGGTCTTGTTTTTATTTTGAAGCATTCTCTACCTTTTTAAACTGGGTTTTGTCCCGGAGGATGCTGGGACTGTGACATCGTAAGGGGGCGGGGTCACCATGTGACATCAACCGGTGACCCCGCCCCTTGTCCCTATATAAGTCGCCGCGCACCGCTTCCCTGGCATTGCGGCCGGAGAGAGCGTTGAGTCAACATCTCCAGAAGAAGAAGAAGAAGAAGAACGGAAGGCGGCAGTGGCGACGGCAGCGACAGAAGACCGGGCCACCGCTAGTAAAAGAGCTGGAAGAAGATGCGGTGGCCCGGCAAGAAGAACCGAAGAGGGGGACAAGACCCCCGAAGTTGGAAGAAGAGGGCAGCGGTGAAGAAGAAAGTCGGGCTCCTCCGCTAGCAAAAGAGCTAGCAAAAGAGCAGAAGATAGCAGAGGAGTCCGGCGAAAAGACTCCCGAAGACGGAAGACCCCCGGAGCTGTGCAATAAACTATTTTAACCCTGTGTTGTGTTTTATTTTTACTTTTTTCCACAGGTGAATGGGTAGGGGTACATTGTACCCCATACTCATTCACATAGGGTGGGGGGCCGGTATCCGGGGGCCCCCTTATTAAAGGGGGCTCCGGATTCCGATAAGCCCCCTCCCCGCAGATCCCGACAACCAACGGGCAGGGTTGTCGGAAGAGGCCATTGTCCTCATCAACATGTTGAGGGCACACGGCCTGGTACGGCTCAGGAGGGGGGGGGGGGCGCTCGCTCGTCCCCCACCCCTTTCCTGGCCGGCCGGGTAGCGTGCTCGGATAAGAGTCTGGTATGGATCTGGGGGGACCCCATACCATTTTTTCGGCGTAGGGGGTTCCCCTTAGAATCCATACCAGACCTAAGGGCATAGTATGCTCTCGGAGAGGGAACCCACCCCAATTTTTTTTCATAAATTTGGCATGGAGTTCCCTCTTGAGAGCTGATAATTCTGTCAGAGTCGCCTCCGTATAGACGGAGATCCGACTTGGAGGCGACCTCCATTGAAATCAATGGGTACCAGTCGCCTACAAGTCGGATTGAAGTAGTACAGGAACCTTTTCTGAAGTCGGGGCGCTCTTATTCACTTACATTGATTTTTAAATGTTGTCTGACCTGAGGCGACTAGGGGCGACCTGAAGTCGGATCTGAGTCGCCCCTGTGTGAACCGAGCATGAGTCTTTTTGTTGTTTGTTGTACAATAAAGTTTGTTTGCTGTTGTAAAAAAAAAATCACTGATTCATGGTACTTTTATTGCATTCTTTAACAGTTGGTTTAAACATTGACATTTTCAATATTTTATCCAGATATATAATCTGTCCTGTGATTCTGGGGCTGTATACTCTGTCCTGTGATCTGAGCTGTATACTCGTGACACTATGGGTGGAAGGAAGTGGAATACAGGGGACGGATTAGGTGGATTACATAAGGGGCGTGGTTTATGAGAAGTGGGAGGGGCCAAAAATAATGGGCGTCGTCATGATGGGCGGGGTCTGGCGCCCCCCCATCTAAAAACGTCACCAGCCACCACTGGTTTTAACATATGGTTAAAGGATGAACAAATAGCTGGGATAAGTAATAACATTGCTGATGCTTTATCTCGTTCACAGTTTGAGAAGTTTCGGGACTTGGCGCCAACAGCAGATCAGAATGGAACTCCTTGCCCAGATTTCCTTTGGGGCTTAATTTGGAACTGATACTTTCCAACCTCAGAAATTCTGTGTCTAAGAAGACATGGTCAGACTATAAGCTTTCATGGTTGAGATGGTGTGCCTTTTGCAGAAATTTAGGTTTGGATGAATTGAACGTGTCCTCTTACATGGCATTAGCATTTTTGTCTTTCTTGATACAATCAGAACTTAGTCTGGAATCTGTGAGTAAGATTTTAGCGGGAGTGTCTTTCTTTCTAAAGTTCACGGGTTCTCCATCCCTAACTTCTTCCTTTCAGGTTAGTCAAACTCTGAAAGGTTTCAGGAGGTCAAAACCTTCCCGAGATAATAGGCGCACCATCTCTGTCAAATTGCTTTTGGACCTTTTAGAAGCTTTGCAGTCAGTATGTTCCTCTAAGTTTGAGCTGCTCCTGTTCAGAGCTGCCTTCTCAGTCGCCTTTTTTGGAGCCCTCAGGATTGGAGAGTTTACGGCCGTAAATCGGAAGTCCTTATCCTATCTTGTTATCTTCGTAGTTCTCATGTGATGTTAAAAAATTAGTCGGTTAATCTCTTCCTTTGTAGGTCTAATTCGTGTCCAGTAGGTAAGGGTCAATGTTTTTCTTTGTCCAGTTCTACTAATCCAGCGATTTTTCCGGTATTATACGTATCTAGATACACGTCAGTCAGACCTGTTGCTGATGGTTCATTTTTTATTCACCAAGACACGTCTTCCTTGTCCAGGTACCAATTTTCAGCTGTTTTGGCCTCATGCTTGAAATGCCTTAACCTCTTGGGCTTCAGCTTTTCTTCCCATTCATTTAGAATAGGGGCGGCCACTACAGCAGAATTTTTGGGTTTCCCGGAAGATAAATGAATGAAGATAGGTCGCTGGGATAGTAGCAGGTATAAATTATATGTATGTCCTGATTTGCTAACATTGTGAATTTTCTTTTTCATATTCCAACAAAACAGTGGTGTGGATAGTGGGACACGTCTACGTTTTCTGGGCTGCCAAACATGCCGGAACTAGGTCCTACTCCACCAATTTAGGTCTGGACAATGAGTCATTCATTCTCTGGAATAATGATCCCCAGAGCCTGGGGGGAGATGCCTGTTGAGAACTTGACTTCTCCCTGTCGCCAAGTACAGCAATGTGGCAACGAGCCTCTGCTCCGGAGTGATGGCTTGCCGAATGCAGGTGTCCTGACTCGTAATATAAGGGGTGAGCAAAGCCAACAGATGGTGAAAAAGGGGTCTGTCATCTGGAGATATTTTCTGAAATCATCAGGGTTATTCTCCTGGATCTCACGCAGCAAAGGCATATGAGAGAATTGGTCCCAATTCTTGGTCCATGAACTCCTCCCCACCCTGTTCATGGACTGGGCTTGGGTCAAAGCAAGAACCCCAACACCAAGCCCCCACACAGCACAAACTCTGCGACGAGTGCATAACCACGACATGGCTTCAAAACGGTCCACTGGTCAGAACGAACTAATAAACAGGAACTGATTCTGGACAGCCGCACTCTTGAAAAATTGCCTTCTTTTATTTAGAAAAATTCACATCAAAATCAAAGATGGAAATCACAGCAGACACAGAAGACAAAAGGGCAGTTTGAAGTTGGTCATAATAAACTAACAGAACGCACTGAAGAACAGCAAGGTCTGTGAAGCGCAAGCTGAAAATCAGTAATGAGCGGACAAGAACGCACTGAAAAACAGATACGAACTGACTACATGCACTGAAAGATGGATACAAACCCACAAGCACAAACTGAACAGCAGTAAAAAGATCTGAAAAAGCACGATTCTGGAAAGCGCGAATCATCTCTCACCAAACTTCGACTAACACGAGATAAACATGAGATTAGCAGAAGGAGCCCAAAGGGTGGCACAGTGGCTATTGAACTTCCTTTTTCTAGTCGTCTTGTACGTCACCGCGTTCTTGATGGTCGGAATTTGGTGTGACTTTGTGTATGCAAGACAAGCTTGAGTGGAATCCCATCGGAAAAACCATCATAGCTTTCGTGTAATGCTGTACCCAAATAAAATGTATGTCTTTCTTTCCCCCAAATAGAGCTTTCTTTTGGTGGTATTTGATCATGATTTTTTTGGCGCTATAAACAAAAAAGACTGAGAATTAAAAAATAAATAAATAAATAAAATAAAAAAAATTAATTTCTTCATAAATTTAGGCCAATATGTATTCTGCTACGTATTTTTGGAAAAAAAAAATCCCAATAATCGTATATTGGTTGGTTTATGCAAAGGTTATAGTGTCTACAAACTATGGAATATTTTATGGAATTTTTATAAAAAAATTTTTTTTTACTAGTAATGGCGGCTTTCAGGGTCTTATAAAGGGACTTTGATATTGTGCCAGACCAAACGGACACCTAGCTGACACTGTTTGGGGATCAGTGACACTAATGCAGTGATCAGTGCTAAAAATAGTCACTATCACTGTACTAATGACACTGGCTGGGAAGTGGTTAACATCAGGGACAATCAAAGAGTTAACTGTGTGCCTAACAATGTGTTCTCTCACAGTGGGTGAGGTGCTTTTACTATGGGAAGGCACTGATCCATGTTCCTGCTTTGCAGGGACACAGGATCAATGCCTTTTCCTACTGACAGAACGGCAATCTGCCTTGATTACAAAGGCAGATTGGTGTTCTGACTCTCAGCCCAATGATTGGTGGGTACCAGCAGACATCGAGTCTGCTGTGCCCGTAGATCAGCTCCCGCTGTATTAAATAGCAGCAGGCTGCACGCATACACGCCAATGACCCGGAGAGAAGATGTACAGTATACAGTTGGCAAGCAGTTAATAGTTACCTTTCCTGTGGCTTTGGAGGCAGTACAAGCTGTACAACTGCTAATCTAACTCTAGACTCCAGAAATGAGCTGAGGGATTTGAATGGCAAGGTAATATTCAGCTGTAGTTGGATAATTTAGGTTGGTTCCTGAAGAACTGAATATAAAGAAATGGGTAAATAATACCCAAAGTGTGAAGAGTTAATTACTCGCTGACTCACCAATTAGGTGTGATCTATGCCAGAGCAGCAACCAAATGAAAGACAAAAACAGCTGTAAATTACAAAATGTAAAAGTAGGTAAAAATATGACCAGGCAGCATAGTATAAACAGAGTTTAATAAAAAAAATTGTTACAAATTGTACGGAATGACATCCATATAGATATGTGAATACCTTCCAAAATGGAAAAAGCACAAAACATATATACATACAATAATAAAAACAATCCCGGTGGCTGTTCAGGGAAAGAGAAGTTCCCAGCAGATCATCTAATAATGTATAGTTGACATTGATACTGATATCCAATGGATTTATAGCAGCTTGTTATTATAGAGACTGCAATGACGCAGTATATTCAGATTGGATGCTGTAATGCATTGGAGTCTCAGTGCAGTCACATTAATTAGAGAGCAAGTGATTCCAATGACAAAGTAGGTATTAGGTGAGTATCCCTATTGTCAAATGTTGACACAATTCAATATGTGTCACCATTTGTATCACTCAATTTCGATATTAAGTATCACAATACTGCTACTCTATCTCATTTGACTTGCTCCCTTCTCACTCATTTGCATCTAAGATATATTCACCTGGTGTTCCATAAAGTTTGAATAACTTGGACAATCTATATGAGAGACTGTTGGAAACATGGTATTTATATGAGGAAGGCTGAACTATCTACACTACTATAGAATAAACTCATAGAGGTAAAATCAACATTATTATCGTGCCATAACTACTTTCAGCTATTTTCCTCATTAATCTCTGTCTCTATCTCTCAATACCAACTATCATAAATTGTTAATTATCAGTCCTAGCAGGAAATGTCGCCTTAAGCCATAAGAAATTACTTTCTTACCATCTCCCATCTTTCCATCTACTATTTCCAATCTTTTGGAACGAATATTTAGATTTTAAGCAACATTACTATATGATTCCTCATAACATACTCACCTAATACCTACTTCGTAATTTGAATCACTTACTCTCTAATTAATATGACTGTACTGAGACATCAATGCATTAGAGAATGCAATCTGAATATACTGCGTCATTGCAGTCTCTATAATAACAAGCTGCTGTAAATCCATTGGATATCAGTATCAATGTCAACAACTATTAGATGATCTACTGGGAACCTCCCCTTCCCTGAACAACCACAGGGATTGTTTTTATTATTGTATGTATATATGTTTTGTGCTTTTTCCATTTTGGAAGATAATGACATATCTATATGGATGCTATTCCATAAAATGTTTAACAATTTGCCATTAGACTTTGTTTATACTACGCTGCTTGGTCACAGTTTTGCCTACTTTTATACCCCGTACATACGAGTGGATTTTCCATCTGAAAAAACTTGGATGGTTTTTCTGATGGAATTCTGCTCAAGCTTAGCTTGCATACACACGGTCACACAAAAGTTCTCTGAACTTTCGACCATCAAGAACGCGGTGACGTACAACACTACGACGAGCCAAGAAAGTTCAATGCTTCTGAGCATGCGTCAAATTGTTTCCGAGCATGCATAGGAATTTTGCGCATCAGAATTTGTACAGATGATGGGAATTTCCGTTAGGAACTTTTTCCGACCGAAAAATAGAGAACCTGCTCTCAATCTTTTGCTGGTGGGAATTCTGCCAGCAAAAGTCCGATGGAGCATACACATGGTTGGAATTTCCGACCAAAAGCTCACATTGGACTTTTGCTGGGGGAATTTCCGCTCGTGTGTATGGGGTAATACAGTTTGTAATTTACAGCTGTTCTTTTTTCTTTCACTCGGTTCCTGAAGAACCAGCTAAGATTCAATCAGAGGGAGGAGTGGCATGTTGACGTCACCGCGCGCTACATCCGTCTGTTTATTAGCATGGGCGTGTGTTTTGTAGCCGGCCAGCTACATTTTTATGTCAATTTTAAAGTTTTTTTGTATATACGCTGCAGTGTTTACTATGCCTAAATAAAATACCTATGGGTTTTACCTATGATTGCTCAATTTTTTATTCTTTTGAGTAAATACTCATCTACCCTTTGCCACACCATTGGTACCAGTGGAGAGCTGAATGAGTAGGGCTGGGAGACCTTTACAGAGGAGTAGCCGATTGGATCGTTTGGTGATTGGATCGTTTGGAGAGAATACTCTGAGGAAAAGGTCCCGGCCGGGTTATGGTCATATGCGTTTAAGCTTTCACAGCTGGTATGTGTGCATTTCACTTGGGAGTGGGATCTTTTCAGCATAAGTCACTTTAATGTGGAAAGATTTTCAAGCCGTCACTTGACTTCCTCATGGACTGTGGACTGATCATTTTCATTTACAATTTATTTATTTATTTATATATTTTTTATTTTATTTTTTACTTCTATGTGGACAATTTTTTCTTCAATTCATTTTTTTTTTTTTTTAAACTTTCTTTATTTATATCACATAAGTCCAGAGGGGTGGAACAACAATTACAGGGAGCAACAAAGACATTCATTTCTCACATAGATATATCTTATATCCTATAGAGCATATTCCATTTTCCTCTTCTTTTATATAAATAAAACCAAATTATTTCATTTACACATTGCATATTCCAATTTATATATATTATCTATCTATTCCATTCTTATCCATTAAAATTCTTATTTCCCCCGGTTATAACTCCCCCAGACTTCCCTCATCTTTTATCTATTTTCCCATTGCCCCAACTAACGGAAAAAAAAAAAAAAATATTATTATTATTTACTCCCATCCCCCACCCCTCCCTCCTCCCTCCTCCTCTCCCTCTCCTCTATCCCCTCACCCCCACCCCCCCACAAGAGACAAGTACTTCCCAGCCCCCATAGGGGGGTTCAAACGCATTCAAGTACGTGCGGACTCACTCCTCTGCTATGTTCCCCATCAGATTCTTCCCTTCCTCAGAATTCATAAATGAGTTCCAAGATCTCCAAGTTTCATCATATTGATCCTTTCTATCTTGGGCAGAGAGAACTAAGTCCTCTATGGCACCTACATTTCTTACTCTATTTAGCCACATTGCAATTGAAGGTGGTCTGGGGTCTTTCCATCTGAGTGCAATTCCTACCTTAGCTGCATTAACTAGATGGCATATCACCGATTTCCTATATGTTTGTAAAGGTATTTCTGTGCAGTGAAGCAAAAAAAAGGCCGGGTCTTCTGGGATCTGGTATGATGTAAATTTTTGAGAGATCTTTTGTACTTCTAGCCAATATTGTCTTATCTTAGGGCATTGCCAAAATATATGCATCAAAGTCCCCCATTCCTTTTTACACCGCCAACAACGGTCAGAAGCCTCTGGAAAGAACTTACAGAGTTTTGACGGGGTATAATACCACTGTGTCAATATCTTATAATTAGATTCCTGAGTCCGCGAACAGATCGATGAGTTCAATGCCAGATATATAATCTTCTGCCGTTGTGTGGGTGAAAAAGTCTTTCCCAGGTCTTTCTCCCATTTCTCAATTCCAGGCATTTTAAAACCTTCTGAGGGGCATTCAGCAATTCATATATCTTAGAGATTACCTGTGAAAGGGGCTCTTTCTCCTCAAAATATATCTCAAACTTTGTCAGTTGTCTTTGATAGTTCGTCGCCGGTCCTAATGTTTGAAAAAAAAGGCGCAACTGTAATGCCTCCCAAAAATGTATTTCATATCGACCTCCTTGTTGCGTCAATGTGGCGATCGAAGGCCATGTTTCCAATTGTAGAAAGTGCGATGCTTGCGTATAGCCCCTTTCTATAAGTCCCTGAAATGCTCCTGGTTCCATTCCCGGTAAAAAACTAGGGTTACCCAGAATGGGAAATAGTGGTGAATTTGTTGTAGAGAATTGAGGATTTCGACAGATCTTAGCCCCTATCCGCAACGTTGGACCTATAAGTGGGTGTTTTTTAAGCAATTCTGGTAATGTTGTATAACACCAGATTGCTCTGCGTAGGGGTATTGAAATGCATTTTTGTTCTATTTCTGTCCATAATTTAGATTATGTATGTCTACACCAGTCTATCACTCTGCCAATGTGTACTGCCTGATAATATTTAAACATATCTGGTACTGCCAGGCCGCCGTAATGTTTAGGAGCTCTCATGATGTTTCTATTGATCCTTGGTCGTTTGTTTGCCCATATAAATTTAGTGAAAAGAGTATCTATCTGGCGGTAAAAAGGTGTTGGAATATCTATAGGTAAGGTCTGAAATAGATATAACAGTTTTGGCAGTATGTTCATTTTTATAATATTACATCTGGCAAACCACGAGTGTAATCCCTGTTTCCATTTGTCGAATAGTACCCGAATTTCCTGTAGTAACGGGGGAAATTTACTGTAAAAGTCTTTTCCATCTTATCTGGTATATATGTACCTAAATACTTAAGTGCTACATTCACCCATTTAAAGCTATAATTAGGCCGTATAGTCTGTTGTACCCCTATGGGCAGAGCTACCCCCATTGCCTCCGATTTTATATAATTTATTTTTAGATTTGATATTTCCCCATATCTTACAATTTCCTCCATAAGGTTTGGTAAGGAGATGTGTGGTCTGGATAGGGAAAACAAAAGGTCGTCCGCATATGCTGATATTTTGTAGTTATGCCCCCCTATTTGGAGTCCCTGGATATCCGGGTTTTGTCGGATTTTATTCAATAGTGGTTCTAATGAAAGGACAAACAATAGGGGTGAGAGAGGGCAGCCCTGGTGGGTTCCATTTGAGATCTTAAATGGTTCTGAAAAAAACTCCATTAACCTTCACTAAAGCCTGTGGGGAGGCATATATCCCAGCAATCCA
Source organism: Lithobates pipiens (assembly GCF_037356315.1). Classification (NCBI taxonomy): domain Eukaryota; kingdom Metazoa; phylum Chordata; class Amphibia; order Anura; family Ranidae; genus Lithobates; species Lithobates pipiens. The sequence continues at coordinate 72,539,938 of NW_027507790.1, forward strand.
CCGTAGCATACCCTCTCCCACCCCCATGTGTCTTAATACCGCGAACATAAATCTCCAATTGACTCAGTCAAATGCCTTTTCTGCATCCGTACTTAAAAAGACACTCAGGGATTTTGTTTGGTTGGAAAAGTGTACCAAGTTTAATACTTTGATTACGTTATCTCTCGCTTCACGCGAGGGGATAAACCCTACTTGGTCCAAATGTACCAGCTGATGTAAGTGCGATTGTAGACGGGAGGCCAATATTTTAGTGAAAAGTTTTAAATCCACGTTTAGCAATGAGATCGGCCGGTAACTGCCGCACTCCGCCGGGTCCTTCCCTTCCTTTGGAATAACGAAATATGTGCCCTAAGCATATCCGGAGGGGGTGCGGCAGTCCGGCCGAGCGCATTGAAAACCTTTACCATATGGGGGCCTCAATTCATTTTTTTATGATTATTTTTATGAATAACTTTTCCCTATTTTTGTCATTTTTTGATTCACAGTATTTGACATCTATTCATTCACTGTTTATTAATATTGGTATTAATGTTCATTAGTATCAGTAATTTATTCTTGATTCACAAGATATCTTATTCATTAATTTACGGTTTACATTATGAATTGATTCATTTTTAGTGTATTTATTTAATTCATTCAATTTATTTAATTAACTCATTATTTTCATAAGTGCAGCCCTTTTTTTGATTTTTATTGGTATTGGTGTGTATATCACGTGGTGTTACTGCTATAAGTTGCTTTTTCTTTGTCCAGCGCAATTTTTTTCTTTTTACAATCAGTAGGTGGCCCTGCCAGCCTCCTTCCACCTTATATCATTCGAATTAATAATTTAAGGAGCTGCGTGGAAAATCGTCATCAGAACAGATCAGACTTTGACAGTCGATGGGATCGACTCTAAAAATATAATAACCACTGTGGGAGGTTTAGCAATCTGTGCTGTGTCATGTGGATGGAAGAATCTGATAAATCTATATGTGTGTAGCCAACTTTACTCCAAGAGACAAAACTGCTGCCAGTACAAATTGGCCCATTAAGTACTTCAGCAGCATATCTTTTAAGTGATATGTTTTTCTATAATTTATTGAGAAGAGATTTCCTCTGCAAATTAAATTGTCTCAATATTGCTAGGGATGCCCTGGGTTCAGTTTAAACAGGGTTTGACAAACTTCAAAGAAGTTTGGATAACAAACCCGGACCCTATTGAACTTAATGGGAGCCAAATCTGTCAAGTTATAAATGCCCCTTTCCTAGGCTAATAGGCAAGGGGTATTAAAAAATAGCATAGGGGGAAGGGGGTTGTAGTGCTGTCTTAGGGAACATGTACCAAAGAAGAAAAAAAGTTTAAAAATGTAATTCAGCTAGGAGCAGTGATTTATTAAAATGTCTAAGGGGAAACGTTAAAAATGTCCAAATTATGAATCGAAATGATACAAAACAATTTTTTTCATTCTGCACATGTCTGTAGTAAACTCTCCTGCCCATTCTCATACAAATCACATAAAAAACACATAGAGCCATTGGGGTACCATACATTGGAGTACCAATCAGAATGACTGTACAGCATTGGGGATCATGAGTTGCTGTGCAGTAAAATGCATGTTTTACTGAGTATTATTGCAAGTACAGATAAAAAACTTATTTTTTAGAGCTTTGCTGTAACTTTTTTTACTGTTAGATCACAAAACAATATTGCCTGTGATGTATAGTAGCGAGTCTCAAAATTGTTAACAGAGTAACAAAATGTTATACTGTTATTTACATAGAGAAAGGGAACAAGACAGTGAGACAGGTGTGAAACAAAACCTAACGCTGGGTCTTTCCTTTTGTTTAAAATTCATTTGTAGGTGTGAAATTTATATAACACTTTATATATATATATATATATATATATATATATATATATATATATATATATATATATATATGAATGCTGAGTGCAGAATATTCATATTTATCCCTACAAAACTGACATTTTTTTTTCATCTGTTACAAGTAATATGTATTATAATCTTTAAAGTCCCTAATTTTGTTCACCTAAATAATGCTACCTATTACACACCCCTCTCTTCATACATTGTATTTATGACTTGTTCTACTGTCTTTGAAGCACCATAAAACTGTCACCAGCTGGTATTACAATCAATATTAAATGTATAAGCCCTCATTACACACTGACTTTATTGCAAATTGGACTACAACATTAATAAAACATGGAATCTAAGTGCAAGAATTAATTCAGCTGAAGAGCTATTTGGAGATGTCAGCTAATTAGTAATGCCTCTTCTCAACGACAATGATTTAACTTGGTTTCCTAGTGATAGATCACTGCCAGGAAATATGGATCAATAGTGTGCATCCCTTCTGTGTGAGCATAGGACACGGAAGCTACTTCATTTACTTACGTTGCTTAAGTGCCAAAGTGAGCCATGAATAAATGTTTATGCAAAGTTTTGCCTGAATACACGATGTATAAGGCGTGAAAGACTAAATGAATGAAATTTGCATGCAATTTTCTTCCTGGTTTATCCTTTGCTGTGAGTTGGTGCAACTTCTGCCCAAATTTAGGAAAATGGGCAGTATACAGGTGGATTAAGTGCATTGTGACCTTTTTGTACGTGTAATGTTTATTCTACATTCAATACTGTTACAGCAGTAAAAAGCATGGCAATGAAGGATTATAACATGAGGTTAAAACCATGTTGCTTTAGTGGCTATATCCTTTATTCAGTGATAATGTCAAAAACCATGCGTCAGACTGAGACAGAAGTACAGTTAAATAACACTTGTTTAATAATAATAATAAAAAAGGTAAACAGAGTAAACGTAGTCAAAATATAGCCAGAGTTCAGGAACTGGAATGGATAGTCAGGCAAGCCAAAACATCAGGGAGCCAGAGAAAAGCATAGCTGAACCCCCAGCAGGCTCTGGAGCCAGAAGGAATGTCAGCCAAGCAAATCTTTAACAGGAACATGGGAGATGTGACCAAGATGAAGACAGAGATCATCTGGACTGGACAGTTAAGTAGGCAGTATTGATGAGCAGGATATCCTCAACAGGTGGGTCACTGTGGAGACATAGCCGACAAATGAGGGGCCAGCTCAGAGAAGGAAAGGCTGAGCCCAACCCTGACAGTACCCCCTCCTCAATGACCCCTCCCCCTCGGAGGACCACCATGCTTGAGGGGAAAATGTCTATGGAAATCACGGAGGAGGACAGGGGCATGTATGTCTGAAAATGAGACCCAAGAGCATTCCTCCGGATCGTACCCTTTCCAATGCACCAGGTACTGTATGCACTCAGGGAACTTATGCTTGTCATTAATGGACTGTACTTCATAGGCCTCATGATTCTCAACCTGTACAGGGTGAGGATGAGGCACTGAGGGGGTAAAGTGTTTTCAGACCAAAGGTTTTAGTAAGGAGACATGAAATACATTTGCATATTAGAATGAAGGTCTAATGTGTAAGCCACTGAGGTAATCCTGCAAAGAATATGGAAAGACCCAGTAAACTGAGGTGCAAACTGCAGAGAGGGAGCAAGATGTCGGAGGTTGCAAGATGATAGCCAGACCCTGTCCCCAAACCGGTAAGAAGGCGCAGACATGTGTCTGCATTCTGCATGGAGTCTGTACCTATCATTAGCATGTCGCAAAGCCTCCTGGACTTGTGCTCAAGTGGAACGAAGACCACTGAGATGCCCTTCTAAAGCAGGAATACTCTGCGGAACAAGTGAGTCAGGCAACATGGAAGGTTGGAAACCATAGTTCTCCATAAACCGGGACAATAGGGAAGTAGAATTCAAGACACTATTGTGAGCGAACTCTCGCCATGGTAAAAGGTCTGACAAGTTGTTATGATGGTCAGAAATATAGCAACGTAGGAATTGCTCCCAGGACTGATTTGCTCATTCTGCAGCCCCATTAGACTGCGGGTGATACACATAGGAGAAAGCAAGCTGAATTCCCAACTGCGCACAAAGGCTCACCAGAACCGGGACACAAACTGCCTACCCCTGTCCCAGACAATCACTTTGGATAGCCCATGTAAGCGAAAGATCTCCTGAGCAAATATAGAAGCCGGTTCCTTAGAAGTGGGCAACTTCTTAAGTGGAATACAATGAGACATTTTCGAGAACCGGTCAACCACCTTAAGGATAACTGCATTACCCTGGGAGTTGGGTAACTCCACAATGAAATCCATAGCCAGGTGGATCCAGGTCCTCTCTCCATTGGGTATGGGTTGTAGGAGGCCCACTGGAAGGTGTCGTGGAGTCTTACTCTGAGCACACACAGAACAAAGGCAGTTACATCAGCACGTAGACTAAGCCACCAAAATTTTTGGGAAATGGCCCAAAAGAGTTGATTCTTCCCAGGGTGGCCAGCAGCCTTGGGAGAATGGTAAGTCTGGAGCATGGCAGTATGAAGACTCTCTGGGACAAAGCAGCGGTCACGAGGTTTCTCAGGAGGAACATGGACCTAAGCAGCAAGAATTTAGTTACCCAAAGGAGAAGTGAGACTGGTGAGAACTGTAGCCAGAATACAATCAGGAGGAATCACAGGAGCTGGAACCAACTCCATCTTGGAAGTGGAGGAAAATTGTCGTGACAAAGCATCAGCCCTTAAATTCTGAGACAATGTAATTTAAACTTGACAAGAAAAGAGCCCATTGCGCCCTTCTGGGAGAGAGGTGTTTAGCCTCAGACATGAATGTGACATTCTTTGGTCAGTAAAAATGAGAACCGACACGGTGGTACCTTCGTGGAGATGTCTCCATTCTTTCAGAGCTAAAATGATCGCTAACAGCTCTCTGTCACCAATCTTGTAATTGCACTCTGCAGGTGACAATTTCTTGGAAAAGTAGCCACAAGAATGCATAGCACTCAGAGGTAGGACGTTGAGACAGAAGGGCGCCAACTCCAGTCTCAGAAGCATCAACCTCAAGGATAAAAGGTAACATAGGATCAAGATGTGCCAACACAGAAGCAGAAACAAAGTCAGCCTTGAGACTCTCAAAGGCCTTTAAAGTGATTGTAAACCCTTACAAACTACTTTGACCTACAGGTAAGCCTAGATTAAGGCTTACCTGTAGGTCCAAGAAATATCTCGTAAACCTACACGGTTTAGAAGATATTTACAATAAGACAGGCGCATGCGCCGTAGACATCGGTGCGCAGGTGCACTGAGCAAGCCGCTACTAATGGCGATATACCATTAGTCGCGGCTCCCGTGACCATGGGCGGGAGTGACGTCATCGCTGCTCCGGCGCTGTGAGAGGCCAAAGCAGCGATATCCGGAAGAAGATGGAGGCTCAGTGCTAGAGGGGACAGCGGTGACATTGCAGGCTCCTGTGTCAGGTAAGTGACATATAATGGGCTACTATGTGATGCATAGTAGCCCATTATGCTTTACCCTTTCAGGGAGACAAAGAGGAAGTAAACCCATCAGGGTTTACTTTCTCTTTAATGGACTATGGAGACCAACACTGTGGATTACCGTCCTTTCTGGTCATATCAGTCAAGGGCTTGACCAGAGATGAGAAGTTACAAATAAATGTCCGATAATAGCTGGCAAAGCCAAGAAAATACTGCAGAAGACATAAACCCATGGGTTGGGGCCACTGTAGGACTGCTGAAGGTTTCTCTGGGTCCATCAAAAAACCAGCAGTGGAAATGACATAACCCAGGAATTGAACCTGTTCATAATGGAATTTGCACTTAAATAGTTACATAGTTAGACACACGTCCATCCAGTTCAACTATAAAAAAAATAAAAAATAAAATAAAAAATATCGTACAATCCAATATACCCAATGCTATACCCACAGTTGATCCAGAGGAAGGCAAAAAAAACAGCAGACCATGCTCCAATTTGCTACAGCAGGGGAAAAAATGTTCTTCCTGATCCCCCCGAGAGGCAATCAGATTTTCCCTGGATCAATTTAACTTATAAATGTTAGTACCCAGTAATATTATGTAAATTTAGGAAAGTACCCAGACCTTTCTTAAAGCAATCTACTGAGCTAGCCAGAACCACCTCTGGTGGGAGTATATTCCACATTTTCACAACTCTTAGCCCTTGTACACACGGTCAGAGATTCCGACAACCAAATTCGTCTGAGTAATTCCGACTGATTAATTCCCGCAGAGGTCCGGAAATTAGGTTGCATACACACGGTCAGACTAAGTTGATGGAAAATCTGATTGTACATAACGTGATGATGTTATTTAGTTACGACGGGACTACGTTCAGGCTAGTAGCCAATAGCTTTGGTCTAGGAATTTGATTTGAGCATGCGTGGCACTTTGTCCGTCGGAGTAGGCTACACATAATCAGAGTATGTCCGATAGGAGCATTTTGTCGGAAAATTTTACCGGCAAGTTGGAAAACTTGGTCCGTCGGATATTCCGACGGAAACAGTCTGATGCAGACCACACACAGTCGGAATATCCGACAAAACGGTCCGATAGGAAACATTCCGTCGGAATCTCCAACCATGTGTACAAGGGCTAACTGTGAAGAAACCTTTCCATATTTGGAGATGACATCTCTTTTCCTCTAGACGTAATGAGTTTCCCCTGTGTCCTCTGTGTTGACCGTAAAGTGGATAACTCAACACCAAGTTCACTATATGAACCCCTTATATATTTGAACATGTTGATGATATCCCCCTTATTCTCCTCTTCTCAAGAGTGAATTAATTCAGTTCCTCTAACCTTTCCTCATAGCTGAGCTCCTCCATGCCTCTAATCAGATTGGTTGCCCTTCTCTGCACTTTCTCCAGTTTCCCGATACCCTTTTTGAGAACTAGTGCCCAAAACTGAACTGCATATTCATAGATGAGATCTTAATAATGATTTGAACAGGGGCAAAATGATATCTCTCTATCTGGAGTTCATACCTCTCTTAATACAAGAAAGGACTTTGCTTGCTTTGGAAACAGCAGCTTGGCATTGCATGTTATCATTAAGCTTATGATCTACCAAAACACACAGATCCTTCTCCATTATGGATTCCCCCAGTTTTACTCCCCCTAGTATGTATGACGCATGCATATTCTTAGCCCCCAAGTGCATAACTTTACATTTATCAACATTAAACCTCATCTGCCACATAGTTGCCCAATTGAGGTCGGCTTGTAAATTGGAGACATCCTGTAAGTACGTTATTCCACTGCATAGCTTGGTGTCATTTGCAAAGATGGAAATGTTACTTTTGATCCCAGACCCAATATCATTTATAAAGATATTAAAAAGTAAGGTAAGATAACCTTAGACCATTCAGAGTAAGAATCATTAACCACTAGTCTCTGAATTCGGTCTTCCATCCATTTACAAACTGATATTTCCAAACCTGTAGACTTTACCTTACACATGAGCCGTGTGTGCACAACTGTATCGAACACTTTTGCAAAATCCAAGTATACCACGTCCACCTCCATGTCTCTGTCCAAGGTTTTACTTACCTCTTCATAAAAAGAAATCAGGTTTGTCAGGTTTGTCTGACTTTCCATTTTTTTCACAATTTTTTCACAGTTTTTTCACAATTTTTTATCATCAATTTCATAATCAATTTTTATCACATTTTTTTCCGTTTCAATATTCATCATTCAATTTTTATAACTTCCCAGGTTTTGTTCACCTGCTTTATTTATATTTTTATTTCATTTATTCATGGACTTTTCGCCACATGATATTTAATATGTGCACTAATGGACATATGATATGCAAAACAGATAATTGATTGGACATTTATTTTGTTATTTTGTAATTGATTTTTGTGCATTCAAACACTGGCACAAATTTTTTCACTGGCACTTGCACTTTAATTTTTTTAGGAATTGCATGTTTTATTAGTTTACTATGGCTTATTGATTTTTATGGTTTATTTATATTTATTGAAAAGCATATATATAAGAATAATTACTACAGATTGCTGTTAGGCATCACACGGAGAGTTTTTCACCATTATTCTTTTATTTTCATTTATTAATTTTTATTATTTACCAGCACGCTGGAAAATCGATGCAAATTCTAATTATTTATTTATTTTGAGTCTAAAATGGTATAGCGCCAAGTCTATTTTTCCCTCTTATTTCATTTTATTGTTCCACCCATATTGGGTAGAAATCTAATAGAGGCCGCTCTTACCAGAACTATATCTAATTGCTCCATAGCGCGACCTTACCCCCTCTTCTTGCTCCTAGTTCTCATACTCTGTTTGATGGACAAGAGGCATTTGGCAGCAGAAGCGGAGCATGCAGGAACATCAAATACTCCTTTAAAAGAAACCACAAACTCTGGGTAACTCAAGACAACAGGTTTTTGCGTCTCCCATAGAGGGTTTGCCCAGACCAAGGCTCTCTTAGAAAGCAAAGATATCACAAAATCTACTTTGCTTCTATCCATGGGAAACACCTGGGGCAGCATCTCAAAGTATATCTCAACCTCGTTGAGGAAACCTCTTTTGACTGGATTGCCCCCGAATTGCTGGGGAAGCAGAGCGGAATCAGACATACCTCTTATAGAGGCAATACTTGAGGCAGGTGCCTGCATAGAGACTAGAGCAGCAGCAGGGATGGACTACAACACAGGTTGTACCGAAGCAGCCACAGTGAGGTGTTCTGTGTGACTCAGGAGCATTTGTAACACCATGGCAAACTGATCCATGTGGTGATCCTGCTCATTCAATCTTGAGAAAGTATTACCAACAAGTGGATTGACTGCATTTCTGAATTCATGGCCTTCGTCTACTGTCAAAAATTATATACCAGACTGAGACAGAAGTACAGTTAACCACTTAAGGACCACCTCACGCTGATGTACTTCGGCAGAATGGCACGGCTGGGCACAAGCACGTACCTGTATGTTGCTTTTTAAGTGCCCAGCTGTGGGTCGGGAATGCGCCACCGACGGGGCGCTCTCAACCCGGTCCTGAGCTCCGTGACCGTGGCCGCGGAACCAGCGGACCTGATCGCCACTGGTGTCCCGCGATCAGGTCACAGAGCTGAAGAATAAGGAGAGGTCTGTGTAAAAAACCTCTCGCCGTGCTTCCTACTGTGGCTGTCACCGATCGCCTGTTCCCTTTTATAGGGAAAGATGATCAGTGACGTCACATGCCAGGCCATGCCCCCTACAATAAAAAAACGCATAACGTCATACATAACACCTACACTGCCCCCTAGTGGTTAACTCCTTCACTGCCAGTGTCATTTACACAGGAATCAGTGCATTTAAAAAGCACTGATTGCTGTATAAATGACAATGATCCCAAAAATGTGTCAAAAATGTCCGATGTGTCCGCCATAATGTTGCAGTCCCAATAAAAATCGCTCATCGCCGCCATTACTAGTAAAACATTTTTTTATAAAAATGCTATAAAACTATCCCCTATTTTGTAAATGCAATAACTTTTGCACAAACCAATCAATAATCGCTAATTGTGATTTTTTACCAACAATTTGTAGAAGAATACGTATTGGCCAAAACTGAGGAAAAAATATGTGTTTTTATATATTTTCCGGGGATATTTATTATAGCAAAAAGTAAAAAATATTGCATTTTTTTCAAAATTGTCGCTCTATTTTTGTTTATAGCGCAAAAAATAAAATAAAAACCGCAGAGGTGATCAAATACCACCAAAAGAAAGCTCTATTTATGGTAAAAAAAGGACGCCAATTTTGTTTGGGAGCCATGTCGCATGACCGTGTAATTGTCAGTTAAAATGACGCAGGGCCGAATCGCAGAAAGGGGCTTGGTCCTTTGGCTTCAAATTGGTCCGGGGCTTAAGTGGTTAAATCACACTTGTTTAATAATAATAAAAAAAGGTAAACAGAGCAAACGTAGTCAAAACATAGCCAGAGTTCAGGAACCGGAATGGATAGTCAGACAAGCCAATATGTCAGGGAGCCAGATAACAGTGTAGTAGAACAGCAAGCTAGATCTGGAGACAGAAGGAATGTCAGTCAAGCAAGTCTTTAACAGGAACACAGGAGAGAATCTCTAGAGATGTGACCAAGGCAAAGACAGAGATCATCTGGACTGGACTGCTTTTGTAGGCAGGTCTGACGAGCAGAATATCATCAACAGGTGAGTCACTGTGGAGAGATAGGAGCTGGCAACTAGCCGACAGCTGAGGGGCCAGCTCAGAGAAAGAAGGGCTGAGCCCAGCCCTGACAAATATGAAGTGAAATGATACAATCCCTAATACAATTATTTGTGGCATCACATATTGCACAAGTGACAGTGTTATCATATCAAATAATATGCTGCGTAATTTGTTAAAGAAGGAATGACTTCAGGTATTATTTATACCTAAAATTTTGGAGGGATTTTTTAATGTGAGGAAGAACCACTGTTCTAGTCTTTATACAGCTTTTTATAGCGTATAGGTTACAGTTTGCTCCCTTTCTGTGACACAGTTCCAGGCTACAGTATACCAAATAACAGCCAATCATCAATCTTCTATAAAACAGAGGGCATACTTTGACTACATGTTTTGCTTTGCTAATTATTTGTCTCAGGCTGTACAGTTATATTCAAAGAAAGTACAGTGTAAGCATTTACATAAAATGAGATATAAAAATGGGTGATAGGGCAATCTGTAAATGTGAAAGGGTGATTCTAGCCACCCAAACACTGCATTCAAATGGAACAATCTGCACCATATACATAAAACAATGTGCTTTAACTTTAATTGGCAAAAAGTTCTAATGGCTGATCCATGGTTGTTTAAAAGGGCAAGGAGCCCTCGCTTGGTCAGAATATATGGTAATGGCTACTCAACCTGATCATCTCTGGTCTCTCCCAAAAGTCAAATGGTCCCTTATCATTTTCTGTTAGATCCTCTCACTGCTAAGTCACTTCCTGTTCACCCAACTGTTTCAGACCAGCCAGGCAACTTATAATTTAAATAGCGAAAGTCCAGCTATTGACAGATTGAAGCTAGTCAAATACATGGTTAACTCCTTACCTTTGTGACAGTACAAGACCCTGCCAAATGTAAGATTAGGTTATAAAGATAGAAATCACATAGGATTAGCAGTAAGGCTCAATGCAAAGCTCCAGAGTGTTTGTTATGATATGATATGCTATGCTTTAAGCTTTCTCCGGGTTTGGTATGTACAAATTAGGACCTGAAGCTTGAGGGTTCCAAAGTATCTTGGGCAGGGCTTAACTTTCAATCCTGTGTCCGGATTTTACTGGATGCCTGAAGCCTATGTGAGTACACTGCTGTGCAGGGTTGTTATAAGTCAAGCTTGAGGCTAGCTCAGGGATACAACTGTTTTGTGAAGATAGTGGTGTGCTCCTGCCAGGGGATGAGTGAGGTGCTGTGTCTAAGTGTATCTGAAGAACCAGTGGGCTGGGAGACCAGTGCTAAGAACAGGGGTGCTGCTGAAGCATTGCCAGGTGGGCTACCATTTTCAGCTATCTGTTGTACTGATAAAGCTGGAAAAATACCTATTTGGGAAACTTTATGTGAATCATTCGCTGTGTTGGACTTTGCTTTGCCTTTTTTCAATAAAAGTGGGCTGCCAAGCCTTTTAAAATACAGTTCGGACTGATGAGATCTCACTTACAAACACATTTACCACAAGAGCTTAATCTCCCCACACTACACCTTCTATGTGGAAGGGAAAACTGTTTTTGCACTATTATTGCTATGAAAAACACTATACATATATGGTCACAGCACACTATGATACTATAGCGCATATTGCACCTTGGGACCCAGCACTCTGAAAACTCTTTACTTTAATTTTAAATGCTGTCTTTGTCTAGTTTAGACAAAATGTTTATTAGGTAAATCATGTCTGTAAGCTAATGAAGAGATCTCTCTCACTTTCCGTTCTGTCTGCCACATGTGACCTGGATAGAGTATCAATGGACATGGGACCCAGAAAACCATTAAAACCTAACAGAGATGTTAAATAAGTAACACTTTACTAGACTTTTTTTTTAAATTTGCATCTATATTTTATTGGGAGGATTTTGCCTCACTGATTGTTCTGATTGATATCTGTCAATTGGACTGGAAGTGGAAAGATTTTCCCTCACTTCATGTTCCTATTAGCAGAAGGGGACACAAAGTGATAAAAATGACACACAGGTTTAAAACTGATACTGGGTCTTATGCAAAGCTACATATTGCCAACATCCCTATTCTACATTGTGTACCATATCAAACCTCCCAGGGAAACTTTATATGGCATAACAACCAAATGTATATAAAAATTTGATATATGGAAACATAAAACAAACACAAATAAGCACAAAAAAGGTAAAACTCATATAAAGCTCATAGTTACTAAATCACAATACTAAAAACAAATAATAAATCACACTTGAACTGCTGCAACCTGAAAATGGGGATTAAGTGGAAATAATAAAAAATGGTGCGCTGTTCAAAATGGTGTAATAAACAACCTAAAAATACATCTGACAAAACCAAATGTCAGATGAAAAGCAATAAAGTGCTTGTGCAAAAAAATAGTGTATTGTCCACAACAGCAGTATATAAAAGATAGGGAGAAGCCTCATAGCGTGAACCAGTAAGGTGTATTTATTAGAAACATTAAAAATACACTTACATTGAGACAAAGAAATCAAGCTTTAAAAACAAACCAGTCGCAGTGTCACCTGTCCAGCCAGCTGCGATGACGTCAAACACAGTCTCCAACTGACGCATTTCCCAAATTCCTCCAATTCCAGAAGATGGCATTTTTTGGGAAAAGCAAAAAAAAAAAAAAACAAGCCTTTTTTCAATGCATTTCTTGCATCAAGGTAAAACATGTTTAGGTGTCAGCATCCCCCCTCCTTTTACTTAAAAAGAGTCCTCGTTCGATTTAACGCCCTGCACATCTGCAGCTGTTCTCGCCCCTCACTTCCCAGTCTCACTGGCTTTGCTGAGGCACCAGAAGCAATTGGTTCCCAGTGCTGTCAATCAAAGCCAGTGATGAGGGAGTGGGGGGAGTGCCCAAGTCCTTCTGTCTGTGTCAATGGACACAGCACCAGGGCTTGGGTGCAAGCAGCATGAGTGCCCCCATGGGAAGCAGCTTCCCATGGGGGCACTGGACAGAGGGGAGGGGCCAGGAGCACCAGCAGGGGACCAGAGAAGAGGAGGTTCGTGGCTGCTCTGTGCAATTCGATTGCACAGAGCAGGTAAGTATAGACATTTTTTTTTTACTTTTACAATCACTTTAATATCATTGAAATCTCTAATTATGAGAAAAGCACAGCAACTTGCTGACATTGCTTGATGTTTCTACATGCTCCTAAGGCTTGAACATCCTGATTTTAGTAGTTAACAGAACATCCAAATTTTTATAGTAACTTGCCAGCAAGGGAGTTAAAATGAAAATTAAATAGAAATTAAATAAAATTACATTTTGACAGAAAAGAGGATTTTCCAAAATGTTTTATTCTCTTCTTTACAATTCTTCTGCATGGGCATAATATCAACATAGAACTTGGTTTTATATGTACAGCCTGAAAGAGCTGTCAGAGCCAAAAGGTTAATTTATTTTCTCCAGCTGCGGTGTTGTAATGATAATTCAATATAAAGTGCATTTCAATTTCTTCTTTTTTGCTTTTTTTCTTGTGTGTGGACATATGAGCGAGGCCTATCACTCATGCATAATGAACTGTAATCACAACAGCATTGTTTTTAAATGAAAAAGTATGTAGACCTTCTCTACTGCAGAGCAAGAGCATGGTAATGATATTCCATTCACATTTACTACTGACTTGGCATATAGAACATTAGACAGATCTGTGTACTTACAATTAATAATTAGCTGCAGCATATCTTCTATCAGTGAACTAAATGCTTGATTTTATGTATTCATTTATGGTGATAATCAACAGACCTTTTCATATGTCTCCGGAGTCAAGCCTTTTAATCATCCATCAGCATGTTAAGCAGGCTGCTACTTATTGCTCTGGCCAAGCAGCAAATACAGCTTTTAGCTTAATTTCCTGAAATGCTTACATTATTTTTCTGACTAAATAAAATCTTATGCACTGGAGTCAGAAAATTCAATTTTTCGAGGGCTAAATTATTTACTAAATTATTTACTTTTCCTGAAAAAAATGCTGCATCAAGTTTATATCTGTGCCAGCCATGTGATCACATTACCATATACCATCTCTATGCCATATTGTTATACACCAGTTCAGTGCCATTTTATCATATACCAGCTCAGTGTTACATTAAAAAATAATTATCACGGTATAACATGACTATATATGTTATAGTCATATTGCATCAGCTTGATGTAATATTACAATACAAAAGTTTTTTTATATACTAGCTTACATCACATTATATTAGACCTGCTCATTACTGCATTTAGCTCAGTTTCACAATATTATATAATATGTCATCCTCACATTTCTTTTTATTTGACAATACTTTTATTCTTTTTGTAGAAAAATAAAGGGTCATTGTCACATTTCTATATAATAGCTTAGTTTCATAATAATAAATTCTAGGTATAGGGAAAACTTTTTTTTTGGGGGGGGGGGGGGGGGGTAGGCAATGGATAAAACCCCTGTCAGTTTATTGTTTTGCTGTTTTCCTGCTGGGGGAATTTTGGATTCAATTCCTGACTTGCAGAGTCAACAGGAATACAGTTGTCACCAGAACAGGTGTCCACATTAGAAGATCTACCTGCACATTTTGTTCTTTAAAGCTTTGGGTTTCCCAGCATATTCTGTCTCAGTGGCAATGGCCACCAAGACAAACAAGGTGAATATAACACTTTTGTTACATCATTCACCTTATTAGATGTTACAAACTAATTTTATATTACCATTAATGATCTAAGCAAAGCATCTTTGGGAGTCACCTCCCCTAGTTCCTCGCACCATGGCTGGGACTCCCCTCCTTATTTTCCAGCGTAGGTGGTCCTCAGAGGATTGAGGATGTTGAAGAGGTGCTGTTTGCTCCCATATGGAATAACCAGGTGGGGTTTCAAGTAAAAGCTACAGCAATGGATGTAATTATAATAAAGAATTACAAATAAAATAATTTTATGCTAAATAGTTTTATTGAATTTTACAGTTTACAGAAGGAAAATCAGACAAGGTACCGTAAAACTTAACTTATATTGTGGTCACATTCAATCCATGACACATTTCTGATTATATACAATTTTTAAATTGTTGTTAACAAGGAAAGTAAAGTGATTGTTCCTCCAATTATAGGGGAGGATGGCTATCAGTTCAACCACTTATGATCTTTCTCTATGTGTCACAGTGGGTGAGCACTAGGCCTGAGTCATTCCCTGTCTGTAATGTTCCAGCAATTCAAGTTGTATACAGAGGGTATTGACCACAAACAGAAAAGAAAAGAAAATAAACAAAATACAAAACTTAACTTTACCTCAACATTCCAGTCAGAGTGTTATTGGTTATCCCTGAGATATTATAAGACCATGCAAGTCTTGGGGATAGGGACCCTATTTATTAGGTCAGACTATGCTTTATAGACATGAACTAAAAAGTTCAGAAAATAACTCTATCTGAGTATCATTTGAACCAGGGAGCTCAGTTCTGCAAAATTGTTTCAAAATTCGCCGTGGTTGATGAGAAGAGGACCTCGTAAGTGCTGTGGGTGAGTTGTTTGGCTCATCTCTGCAATTTCTGGGGGTTTTGTTTCTTTCCAGTGTCTGAGTATGGTTAAACGTGTTGCTATTAGTAAATGGCATATTTCAGTTCTGTGGGATAGAGTTCAATTGTAGGGATAGGATTGCCATGCATGTGGATAATGCTTGGTTAAAACCTATAATTTTAGATATTATTCTCTCTACCTGAGTCCATAGTAGGCAAAATTTTGGACAGGATGTGAATTAATGTGCCAGAAGAACCACAGATTCTCAGCATTCTGAGGAGGCATTGGGGTAAATCTTAGATATGCGGTGTGGTATCAAGTACCAGGGCAGTAGTATTTTTTTATGCAGTTCCCAGAAATTTTCACTCTTAGGGGAGGTGTAAATGAGATGTAACGTTTTCTTCCAATGTTGCGCCAGGTATTCTTTCCCTATTCCCAAGCAATCATTGATTGGGATTTAATGCAGATGTCTTTTTCTTGTAGGCAGGAGTAGATGATTAGTGTAAGATTGGGGGTTGTTGATAGTATTGGGTTATTTTCGCAGGGAGTGTTGGCTGGAGTTGTGTATTCTTTTTAGCTATTTGCATGTATTTTATATTGTTCTTTGGGGGGTAGAATGTATTCTCTTTGTAAGGTTCTGAAAGATTTAAGAAATCGGCCTTCCAATATATCTTATAAGTGAGTAATCCCTTTCTCCTTCCATATATTAAGGTTAACGGGATGAGTTGGGAAAGTGCAGATATGGGGACTGGGGAGTTTTAAAAGTGTTACGTTACCGCTCCACTGTTGTTATTTGCAAAGATGAACTCAGAAGCGTAGGGATGCTAGGGTGGGTGGTGCTAGTTTGTTATCAAGAGAGGTATTATGAGGTGCACTTAGTAAAAACATCATGTAAGTTCCTTCTGGGAATCTGAGTTTGTTCCAATTAAACCCATAGGGCATTGGAGTTTGGAAGTAACCAGTGTTGTAGTTGCGCTAATATCGGCGCAAAATAATAATCTTGCAAATGTTCATGACCCACTCCGCCTGCCTTTCTATGTTTAATTCATCTGCTAAATGCACATATGGCCCTCTTGCCCTGCCAAAGGTATTTATTTAGTATTGGTTTTAG
Organism: Lithobates pipiens; assembly: GCF_037356315.1. NCBI lineage: Eukaryota > Metazoa > Chordata > Amphibia > Anura > Ranidae > Lithobates > Lithobates pipiens. Next base: position 72,556,656 of record NW_027507790.1, read on the forward strand.
GAAGCTAAAATAAGAATTGGGTATTGGGATTGGTAGAGTCCTAAATAGATACAGTAGTTGTGGTAATATTTGCATCTTAAAGGCTGCTAACCGTCCTGTCCATGGCAGTTCAGCTTGAGCAAGTTTGTTCAATTTGGTCCTAAATGTTTTTTTTTTCCAATAACTTTTTATTGAAGTTTGTCAGATTAACAGATAAAGTACAATATACATATAAACATAGAAGTGCAGATAGTAAGGAGGCTAGTACAATGCATCATCTTACTCACATATTTTCTGGAAGGAGAACATAGGTCAACATAGGTTGCATCAAACTAAACAGAAAATACATTTGTATTTCAGACCAGGTGTTGCAAAATACTAAGGAGCCTCTGTTTCTGGAGAAGTACAATGCATCTTGAGTGGTGAGAGTAGTGTTTGAGGAGGCCAGCGCAACTCTGTGTGGAAGGATTGTGATGGTTGTGAGATTCGGGGTATAAACGGTGGTTATGTATATACCGTCGAAGGCCAGCCCAGGTACCATTCACCCCTATAGGGACCTCGCTGTGAATGGGTGGGGACCAATGGAGATTTGATATGTTATGTAGACATGGACGGCATATTAGGGTCCACCATATAACCCCGTGAAGGAGCTGAATTATCTAGGGGTAAGAGGGGAGGGGTATCCAGTGACTGTTCAGCTTTGTGCTTCCACTTGGGCTCAGTGGAGGCCAGGTTTGTGTCGGGTTAGGGACCGGAGGGGAACGCCTAGTTCAGTGTTAAGTGGAAGCGTTCAGCTCTAAAAGGAGGTATTTGAAGGGGCAAAGGTGCTCGATGAGTGGTCTGTGGAACCTGCTCATAATGGGGGGGGGGTGAATTGTAGCCAGCAGGCCCATGTGTTATTAAATTTGGTTGGATTATCATTCGCTTGGCAGATGTGTTTTTCCATTTCTGCAATTCTGTCCACCCGTTGGATACATTTATTTGCCGTGGGAGGTACAGTGGTCCTCCAAAGTACCGGGACACACAAGTTCGCCGCATTGATAGGGTGTAGCATAAGGGATTTTTTATATGAAGAGTAGGACACGGGGGAATGATGGAGCAAGTATTGTGCAGTTGTTGTATGTGGTGATGTGGGAGATTAAGCAATGGATTTCTCTCCAAAATGGTTGGATGAGAGGGCACTCCTACCATATGTGAAGTAGGATGCCTCTTGCCACATTGCATCTCCAGCAGGTTGGAGGAACAGTGGGGTGGAAGTTGTAGGTCTTGTCTGGTGTCCTATTCCACTTGGAGAATAGTTTGTATCTATTCTCCTGTGTCGAGACATTAATGTAGCCTTTCATGAGTGTGGGTGAATATACCTTCCCATTCAGTAGGGGTTAGATCGATGAACAGTTCAGATTCCCATTGTTTTAATATTTTGTCCTCTTTAACATTGTGCTTTGAGAGTAGGAGAGCATAGGCAGTGGGGATCAAGTGACTTTGGGGTTCTTCATTGTTACATAGTAGTTCAAAGGGTCTGTAGTCTCTATGCCAAAGAGAGGTAGGCTTGGTCATGTCAAAAAAATGCCACAGTTATAGGTATTTTTTAAAAGGGAATGTTGTACTCTGCCAGTTTAGTGGAAACTGCTGGGTAGGGTAGGAAAGTACCACTGTGGAAAAAGTGTTGTGCCCGTGCGTGCGAGTTGCGTGGGCCGCGAGCTGGGCCTTGTAATGATAGGCCTGGGGGGAACTCAGGGTTGCCCCCTATCCCAGCTAATTTTTATCCTTTTTTTTCCATTTCTTTATTAAGATTATTTTTAAAAACATTTAAACTTCATGCAAAACAAATTCTCAAATTAATTTCCAACAAGCTACAATCTGGTGATATAGCATGTATCATCCGTAATATTTAACAAACAACTGCCTCCATGCCTCCTGTTCCCATCTCTTCCTCTCATTTTTTAATAAATGTTGGGGGCCCCAATATTTTTAATCCATTCAAAATTTTGTAAACCCTCGAAATCCCTCTCCTGCCATCTGAAGCCAAGCACAGCCGCTCTCGTGGAAGCAGGCTGTCCTCTAACCTGATCGGTTGGGGGAGGGACTTCACAAAGTGTTTCAACTGTGCATACCTCCACCTATTTATATCCAAAACATCTTATTTATTAGTCAAGTCCTGTAAAGTGCATATTTTACCATTGCTTATAATATCTTTTAATTGTGCGTCTTTTTTTTTAATCCACCTTCCAAAAAACCTCTTTCCCTGGTGCAAAATAATGGGTATCTCTTAGTGGTATCAGTGGGGAATTATACTCCCATTTTTCCCTTTTGTGTACCCTGTCCCACATTGCCATAGCTGTCCGTGTAATCATGTGAGTGTGTCCATCTAAATCTCTTATGTATGTCGGAATCCATATCACTTTCCTGATACTAACTTTACTGATCAAGCTTTCCAATTTATTTATTTTTACCCATTCAACCACCCGTGCCATAAGGATTGAGTTGTGATAAGTTTTAATGTCCAGTACCCCCAAGCCCCCTTGTGCCTTATCTCTTGTAAGTAACGCCAAACTCATATGTGGCTTTTTGTTCTGCCAAATAAACCTACGTAATAGCGTATTTTCTTTTTTTTAAATATATATCAGGGATTGAGATTGGTAGCATTTGCATTTTATATAATATTTTGGGTAGGATTATCATTTTAAATCTGTTTATCCTACCAATCCAGAACCTTTGTCTGGAGGCTATATTATTTAAGTAAGTTTTGATATTATTCAGCAGAGAAATAAAATGTTGTTGCAGAAGGGTTCTAATGCCATTACCCCTACCTTCCCTACCTGGGATAAAGCCCACTTGATCTGTATGCACCAGATCGTTCATTACCGTCTTCATTCTGTTAGCTAATATCTTTGCGAACAACTTCATGTTGGCGTTCAATAAGGAGATGGGCCGGTAACTAGAACACAATGAAAGGTCCTTTCCTTCCTTGGGGATGATAGTAATCACGGCCTCTAGCGCTTCCCATCGTATTTTCCAGTCAACGCCTATCCCGTTCATATACGAGCACATTTTGGGCACTAAAATGCAGCTAAACTTTTTATAATATGCGGTCAACAGCCCGTTGGGATCTGGACTTTTCCCAGCTGGTGACTCTTTTAAAATTTTAACTATCTCCGCTTCCGTTATGGGATCCTCTAGGGGGAAAAATTTGTCCGGAGGTATTCTTTTCAGGCTAATTTCGTTTAATAGTGCTCTAGTGTTATCTAACTTCTTTTTTACCTTATCTGGGGTATGTTTTTGGTTTATCGAGTATAATTTCCCATAATACTCTTGAAAAGCCCGGGCAATATCTGGGGTTGAGTAAACCTTTTCCCTGTTACCGGTTTGTATACTTTCAATAAAGTTGGCCCTGATTTTCTTTTTTAATATTTTGGATAGATATTTACTCAACGTATCTCCCCATTGGTACCTCTGTTTCTTGAGCCGATAAAAAGGAGCTATATTTTCCTGTTCAATAACATCTTTTAATTCCTCTCTCTTTGTAATAATTTCCAGTTCTGCACCATGATCTCCTGTATTTTTATGACTTTGTTCCAGGTCGTAAATTTCTTTATATAACTCCTTCTGGGTCCACTATTCTCTCTTCAGGGGTGAACTTTATTCCTCTTGAAAATCCTATAGCGACCCCCTTAGCTCGTTTGGTTGGAGAGTCCCCATAGTACCATACTGGATAGTCACTTGACCAGATTTTAAGATTTGAATCCTGAGAGATGTGCGTCTCTTGGAGTAAAACAATATTGGCTTTGAGGTACTTCAATTCTCTTAAGATGTTAGCCCTTTTTAGTGTGCGTCAGGTAGGTCAGTGTGCATCAGATAGGTAAGTGTAATGGTCAGGTAGGTCAGTGCATGTCAGGTAGGTCAGTGTGGGTTAGGCATGTCAGTGTAATGGTCAGGTAGGTCCGGTAGGTCAGTGTAATGGTGAGTATGTGCCAGGTAGGTCAGTGTGTGTCAGGTAGGTCAGTGTAATGGTCAGGTAGGTCAGTGTAATGGTCAGTGTGAGTCAGGTAGGTCAGTGTAATGGTCAGTGTGTATCAGGTAGGTCAGTGTGTGTCAGGTAGGTCAGTGTAATGTTCGGGTAGGTCAGTGTAATGGTCAGTGTGTGTCACATAGGTCAGTATGGGTCAGGTAGGTCAGTGTAATGGTCAGGTAGGTCAGTGTATTGGCCATTGTGTGTATGGTAGGTCAGCATGAGTCAGTGTAATAGACAGTGTGTGTCAGGTAGGTCAGTGTAATGGTCAGGAAGGTCAGTGTAATGGTCAGGTAGGTCAATGTGGGTCAGGTAGGTCAGGTAGGTCAGTGTGGATCTGTGTGTGTCAGGTATGTCAGTGTGCGTCAGTGTAATGGTCAGTGTGGGTCAGTATAATGATCTGGTAGGTCAGTGTGGGTCAGGTAGGTCAGTGTAATGGTTAGTGTGTGTCAGGTAGGAAGTCAGTGTGCATCAGTGTAATGGTCAGTGTGTGTCAGAAAGGTCAGTGTGCATTATTGTAATGGTCAGTAACAGTAAAATAAGATAACAGTGGCAAGTAGCCAAATATCAGCAGAAAACAGTGGTTGGGTGTGGATCATAGCCACTCACTCAGAAATGTAGAAGGGGAAAAAAAAAAGTTCAGATCAGAGGGAAATCCTCCCAAGCGGGCAGGATTGTGGGTGAACAGTACCCTTAACCAGGTTATGTATGAGTATGGGCATTCTAATTGATCACTGTGCGCCATTTAGGGTCAGCTCTGGTATGGTTACAACTTTGACGGGGTTGTGTCCTGGATTCAGGAACAATGCCCCATGCGTTTAACAGGGCCATGCCTTTAGGGACTGAATCTATCACATGCTCTGTTCCATCCTTGGTTACAATGAGCTTCGTCAGGAATCCCCATTTATAGCTTAGGACTGGATATTTAGTATATTATACATGGCCCTATTTTAATGAATGTGTATCATTGCCTATATATATCTTAGGTTTTCATGAATGTATGGGGGGCTCTGGCCATTAGGCTTATGTAATAATTATGATTATCCACCGTAAGAGCAAGTTATAGCTCTTCCTTTATTATGTCTACCTTTTTTCATTCCAAGCCCATTATTAGTCTTTACTCTATATATATGAAGCTTATCATTGTGTAAACCCTGTTTATAGGATGCCCAAATAACCTACTATATATATAACCGCACTTAGGAGGTACTCAGCTATTCTTAGATGTTCTAACCTAGATTGCTAGTGCACCTTACTACATATATATCACTATATTTTAGATCTTTCTTACCCGCATACATGGTTCAGCATCCACAAGACCATCTAGGTGACTCTGACATCGCCTCCTTATAGCAAAGTGCTGTCTGCTCCCCTCGATGCTGTAACACGATCAATGTCAGACTATTTGGGTAAGCGTTATATATATTGTTACAGTGTTTGTATAACAATTTTTTGTTGATACTAATGTCAAATATTTCTGTAACTTGAACTATACAGACGCATGGGAAACAGCCCTGAAGAAGCAGTAATTCTAACTGTGAAACGCACCAAGTGCTCTGTATACCCAAACACCTGTTCAGCCTTCCCATCATGAGTATCAGTTTCGGTCATCTGTTTCATGACTAATATCGTTTTAACTTGTATAGTTTTTGTAATAAATAAATTTTTCAAATATCCTTTTAGGTTTTGCTTGCCTCATGACAGACATATGCATCTTTAAAAGTCCAAATTATTATTAAGGGACAGGCTTTTATCTGTTCCCTTCAAATTGATTTTACTTGCTAACTTTTAGGGATGTGGATGCAATACTCTGTCTCTAGATTCTGTCCATAAATGCTTCTTTATATACCCCATTTATAGTTTAGCTTATGGTTCTTGAGTACTTTTGTGACGTTATTCAGGTTCCTGCACTTTTGGAGCGTAAGTCGGCAAAAAACTGTAGGTTAGAGTATGGAGAGGGGATTTGTCTGGATACCGCCATTAAGCGTTCCTTAGTGTGGTAAAAATGCACTCTCAAAATGACATCTCTAGGTGATTTTGTCAGAGAGATAGGTTTGGGTAATCAGTGAATTCTATCCACTGTGAGGTCTAAGGCAGACATATCACTGTGTTGAATAGCTGGGTGAAATACTTGCGTAGGTCCCGCTGTTGGACAGATTCAGGGACCCACCTTGTTTTTACATTATTTCTTCTGGATCTGTCCTCTATGTCTGCCATTTTAGCCTTGATCACCTCCATCCTCTTTGCTGTCATTAGCATCCACCAAGTCATTAATAGTTGCTGCATATTCCCCCATCTTGGTCTCTATGTGTGTCATTCTGGATGATACAGACTGCAGTTCTGTACTGAGCTTGTGTACACATAATTTTAATTGAAGCTTTACCTACAGTAAACATAAAATTATCATTTTAAATCAATACATTATTTTCTAATAAAATATCGTTTTTCTTTAGTCCAGCAGTGCTTCTATAATGTAACAGAAGCAATGCAGACCACACAAAAAGCAGCTTTTCTGCTTCTGGCAGGCAAAAAGCTAAATCATTCCTAAAACCCCAAATTGTCTTTCTCTCCTAGTAAATTAGTTTTGTAATCCAGATGTTAACTTTTTCATGCCTTAAACATGAAACCTTTCCTTCCAAAAAAGTGTTTCCCTTCTTTTCCTTGATAAACAGAGATTTATTATCAAATTAGAAAACACTAAAAATACTTTTAGAATGTAGTATGTACATTTGTACCACTGACCTCAAAAACCCAACTCCAAACTTTTTTTTGTCTTTTAACCACTTCCCACCCGGCCACTGCATATAAACGGCCGGGTGGGAGCTCTCTACCTCTGACAAGACATTCCTGAACGTCCTGTCAAAGTAGAGGGATCGCGCGAGCGTCCTCCCACGCAGCTGCGCAATCCCGATGCGCGCGTGTCCCCCGCACATGCCGCATTTTGGATCGGCAGGAGGGCAATGTAATTTGCCTTCCTGATCCGCACGATGGCTGTGTCTAATCCCAGCCATTGTAAGGTAAACAAAGGGGGATGGGTGGCAGATAACAGGTGATCACGCTGCCACGTGCCCGCGCAGCGGCACGATCCCGATCTGCCTGAGACCCCCGGAGACTGCAGAGCAGTATACAACAGGAGGGCCATGTGATTGGCCCTCCTGATCACATGACGACTGTGTCCAATCACAGTCGTCATGTAATGTAAATAGAGAGCGGTTGTAACTGCTCTCATCTCTTCCTCTCCTCACACAGAACCTGTCAGTGAGGAGAGGAAGAGAGATCTGTGCTTCAGCCGGGAAGATCAGTGAGTTTATAACTGTTTGTCTGCTGTTTACCCACTGATCACCCAGCTAGTGTCCCCCAAAACACAGTGTCCCCCAAAACACACAGTGTCCCCCAAAACACACAGTGTCCCCAAAAACACAGTGTCCCCAAAAACACCTCTCATACAGAACAGCGCATCTGTCCGCCAACAGTGGGCACATCAGCCCGCCATCTGACACATCAGCCGCCCGCCATCACCAGGCGCATCTGCCGCCATCACCAGCCGCATCTGATCGCCATCACCAGCCGCATCTGACCGCCATCACCAGGCGCATCTGATCGCCATCACCAGCCGCATCTGACCGCCATCACCAGGCGCATCTGGCCGCCATCACCAGGCGCATCTGACCGCCATCACCAGGCGCATCTGCCCGCCATCACCAGGCGCATCTGCCGCCATCACCTGCCGCATCTGAACGCCATCACCTGCCGCATCTGACCGCCATCACCTGCCGCATCTGACCGCCATCACCTGCCGCATCTGACCGCCATCACTAGGCGCATCTGAGCGCCATCACCAGGCGCATCTGGCGGCCATCACCATGCGCATCTGACCGCCATCACCAGGCGCATCTGACCGCCATCACCAGGAGCATCTGACCGCGATCACCAGGCGCATCTGACTGCCATCACCAGGCGCATCTGCCCACCATCATAAGGCACATCTGACACCCGCCATCACACATTTGCCTCCCGCCAACATCTGGCACATCTGCCGTCCGCCATCAGGCACATCTGACGCCCGCCATCAGGCACATCTGACGCCCGCCATCAGACACAACTGACGCCCGCCATCAGGCACAACTGACTCCCGCCATCAGACACAACTGACGCCCGCCACCTGACATCTCCCGCCCGCCATCAGACATCTCCCGTCCGCCATCTGACATCTGCCGTCAACATGACTAAAAGGTCGTACAGCGCAGAGGAGGCTTTCCAGATACTCCAGAGTATGTCGGACGAGAGTAGCGGGGAACTCTCTCCATCAGACTCGGATAGCGATTATGAGCCAGTGGAAAGCAGTGGCTCCGAGATGGAAACTGTGGAAGATAGAATCCTAACAAGGAGAAACGGGAGAAATGAGCAGGCGCAGACATCCAACAGCAGCGCACCACTCCAGGATGATATGCAGGCATCCACCAGCAGCGCAGCACTCCAGGATAGGCAGGCATCCACCAGCAGTTCTGCAACCTTCCTTGAAGATAGGCCAGATGCTAGCAACGGAGCATCCCATCAACGAGGCAGTGCCCATACTAGCCTTCCAGATGTTCTACTGTATCCAACTTGGTTCCTCAATACGTCAGTAGAACCTGAAATTCCCCTTTTTACATCCCAGCCAGGCCCTCAGATACAGACGGAAAATGTAACCCCACTTTATTATTTTCATTTATTTTTCACCAATGATCTCCTAACCGACATTGTTGAGCAATGTAATCTATATGCCAGCCAACATATAGCCAACAATCCAAGTTCTTCCTATGCCCATCCTTTTTTTTGGAAACCCCTCACCGTGGAAGAATATAAAATTTTCCTTGGCCTAACCCTCAACATGGGGCTAACAAAAAAAATGAAGTCCATTCCTACTGGTCTACCCAACCTATCCACCACATGCCGGTCTATTCATCAATTATGCCCAGAAACCGTTAAGAGATGATCATGAGATTTTTACATTTCAATAACAATGCCCAATGCCTCCCTCGAAATCATCCCAGTTACGATAAATTATTCAAAATTCGGCCCCTAATCAATTTTTTTTCCTCCAGTTTCAAGCAGATGTTTACCCCTGATAAAAATATTTGTGTGGATGAATCTCTATTACACTTCACTGGGCGACTTGGAATACAACAATACATGCCCAGTAAAAGAGCCAGACGTGGGGTAAAATTTTATAAGACGTGTGACAGGGCCACAGGCTACACATATGACTTTATAATTTATGAGGGAAAAGACCGACAGCTAAACCCCCCTGGATGCCCTATCTACATGGGAACAAGTGGCAAAATTGTCTGGCAGCTGATCCAACCATTGCTTGGGAAAGGTTACCACCTATATGTAGACAATTTCCACACAAGTCTCCCACTTTTCCGCCATCTGTACCTAAAGCAAACTGTGGCCTGTGGGACAGCACGGACCAACCGCAAAGGCTTCCCACAGATATTGGTCACCAAGAAATTAAAACAGGGTGAAATGGCCAGTATGCAGACTGACGAGGTACTAGCGGTGAAGTGGAGAGATAAAAAAAGAGATGTCTACATCCTTTCTACAATACACAATGACACCTTGCTGGAACTGCAGAGAAGAAAAGGCCCCATCCAGAAGCCAAAATGTATCCACGAGTATAACTTATACATGGGGAGGTGGATATGAATGACCAGATGATGCGGCCCTACTTGGCCACCAGGAGATCACTGTTTTGGTACAAGAAAGTCGCCGTTACTTGATGCAACTGCCCATTTTCAATTCATATATTATTTTTTCTAAGAGCACCCAAAGTTCCCTGACCTATCTAAGATTCCAAGAAGATGTTATCACAGCCCTTGTCTATCCCCATGGCCAACCCACTCAACTAATTCGCTCTGATGCAGTATCCAGACTCCATGAAAGGCACTTTCCTGACATCCTCCCTCCTACCCAAACAGGTCGCAAACCCCCCAAAAAATGTTGTGTGTGTACAAGTAGAGGAATTTGCCGCGACACCCGATACTACTGTCCAGACTGTCCCTCCCAGCCAGACCTCTGCATTGGAACTTGCTATCGAAGCTATCATACTTTACTACACTATTAGTAAAGTGAAGATGATTTCTTTCCAGTTTCCACTTTCTGCCATTTCTGTGTATGACCCGGACTGTTAAATGACTATGCTTCTGCCAAACATGTTTCTGCCTTCAACATGAATTGACCTCGGCCTGTTAAATGACCATTCTTTTTGCCTGCCTCCTGAACTGATCATTTGTCCTGCCACTGTACAGCACAGGGGTCTCACATGTGAGGGGCTCCAGAAAAAGTTTTCCAAGTGGAGAAAACATTTTTCTCCAGGTTTTTCGTTTTCTCGGATTAGGGTCTGGAGACTCGGAGGCTTCGTAGAGATTTGGGTAGAAGGAAGCCTCTACCCCTGTCCTCGGGTCTTACCTGACCAAGGCCCAATGTACAAAGTGCCACCTGCTGCCATCTGAACTGGCCCTGCCTTTGCCTGCCCCCTGAACTGGACATGCCTATGCCTGAACTGCCTGCTAAACCTTGGACTGTACTGAACCATGTTCATAATTTTCCATATCTGTCTGCTGCCTGGACAATTCCTGAACATTTCCTTTGGCTGTCTAGAAAATGATTTGACTGCTCTGGAACGGTGTCCCTGCCTGCTAAATTCACAGGTGAGCCTTTTTTTTACCCTTTGCTCAGCAGAATGTATTTTGGGGTGTAATTCTTGGTGTGTACATGCTATATGTTAGAAGCCTGAAGGTGGTACTTGTATGTTGGGCTTCTGTATGTGGCCAGGCTGTGGAAAAGTCTGACACATGGGGTATCGCCATACTCAGGACGAGTAGCAGAATGTATTTTGGGGTGTCATTTTGGCTATGTACATGTTATGTGTTAGAAAGATCTTCTAAATTGACAACTTTGTGAGAAAAAAATTGTTTTTTATTTTCTTTCCACATTTTCCAAAAACTTGTGGAAAGAAATTACATGTTCAAAAGACTCATTATGCCTCACAAAATATACATTGGGTTGTTTTCTTTCCAAAATGGGGTCACTTTGTGGGTAATTCCATTGTCCTGGTGCTCCAGGGCCTTCAAAAATGTGATAGGTACTCAGGAAATGAAATGTCTAATTTATGCCTTTAGAACGCCTGATGGTGCTATATGGATGTTGGGCCTCTGTATGTTGCTAGGCTGTGGAAAAGTCTGACACATGGGGTATCTCCATACTCAGGACGAATAGCAGAATGTATTTTGGGGTGTAATTGCAATTATGCCTGCACCATGTGTGAGAAATATCTTGTAAATATGATAATTTAGTGAAGAAAAAAATATATATTTCTTAATTTTCCAAAGCATTGTGGGGGAAAAATTGCAACTTTAAAAAATTCACTATGCCTCTTACTAAATACCGCAGACTGTCTTCTTTCCAAAAAGGGGTCATTTGGGGGGTTATTGTACTGTCCTGACATTTTAGGGCCTCAAGAACTGAGATAGGCCATCAGTGCATTAGGATTGATACATTTTCAATAATGCATAGCATGGCTTGTAGGCTCTAAAACTTTCACACAAACCAATGATCATACACTTATCAGGATTTTTTTTTACCAAAGACATGTAGTAGAATACATTTTGGCTTAAATTTTCGCCAAAATTAGATTTTTTTGGTTTCTTTTAAAAGAGAAAGTAGAAAATTTTGTTTTTTTTTCAAAATATTCGCTCTTTTTTCGCTTATATTACAAAAAATAATAAATCAAGTGGTGAATAAATACCATCAAAAGAAAGCTCTATTTGTGTGAACAAAATGATAAAAAATTCATTTGGTTACAGTGTAGCATGACTGAGTAATTGTCATTCAAAGTGAGTGAGCACTGAAAGCTGAAAATTGGTCTGGGAAGGAAGGGGGTTTAAGTGTCCTGTATTGAGGTGGTTAAAACGTGGATAGAATTCGGAGGAATAAATACTGTTGCCAATTTTGCTATTGAAGCACCTTCCTGTAGGAGCTCACTTCCTGTAGGAACAGGACACGAAATAGGAGTAGTTATGACCAGGAAGGGGAGACACAGACAGTAATAATGACTTGAAAGCATTTCCATCCCTTTCCCATTTTTTGAAAACACAAAAAATATTTTGCTAGACTCCAGATTCTCAGTTTATGGAAGCTTCCTTAATGTGGGCCACAATAAAAAATAAGAAAAATAAATCCTTACAGGGATTCTATCGCTTTCCCTTATCCCAAAAAGTACCCAGCACCACCTTTGAATAAGCTGTTCTGGAAAAGGTGTGCAAGGCAAATGTAACTGTGGGGTTTCTCACTTTTAAGTAAAAAAAAAACACACACACACACACACTCACCTCTATGCTGTAGCATTGGTGTGATGCTTCAACTGTCCCATATCAGCTCTAAGACCAAGAACTGAGAAAATCACATAACCACTGATCACTCAGTTCTCGGTCTTCTCAGAGCAGATAGCAGTGACTATCAGTCACTCCTCTATGCTCTGCCCCTCCGGTGCTCTCTGGAATACGGGGCTGGACACAGATGGCTCCAGCTGCACACTGAGCCAGCTGTCAATCAGTCAACTGGGTGGATCCCAACAATATGGTCGGAAACCATTAAACGCTGGGGTGGGTCTCTGATGTCAGTTGACAGCGGCTCTAACCTTGAACTCCTTTGACCCATAAGAAAAGTATGGCCAAAAAATGATCATAGTTCTCTTTTAATATAAATTGAGAGTTATTTTTCTTATGGAAAAATACAATAACATTTTCAAAACTTAAACTATTCTTAAAGTAGTGACTTATTATGCAAGGATTCTCTGATGTTGATCATTTTATGTCAAGTTTTATGAACTGTATACTTTAGGTTGCATGTTATCTTGAAAATCTCAAATTTTACTTTTCTTACTTACTGTGAGATATGAAAATGTAAATTATTAAATCCTACACTGTTTCCATTAGGAAGACAAGCAATTAAACAACCCTCTGGTTTTCTGAGCCACATAAAAGCTTTTCCATTATATTATTAACCACACATTAAGTAACTCTGCAAGACCTCCACATCAGGAATTAAATTCAGCAGTAGAAAGGAACATGAGGTTAGATTCACATAGTGTCTAATAACTCTTACTGACCATGGTGCAGTGTGTCAGACCAAAGGAATAAATTGATTCTTCAGGCATTCAAAACATAATAAGATATTTTAACTGCAATTACTTCAGATGTGGCAGCAAACATCAGAGATAAAAGTAATGTTGCAGTTGCAATACTATTCTCACAGATAAAGAAGAATTTCATGTTCCACCAAGTTTAGGATTTAGATCAGCTTGGTTTTCAGTCAGCAGACATTTGTTAATATTATCCAAACTACCATTGATCTGTCACTATGCAATTATACAGATTTGTCTTTATTTTTTAATGTGCTGTAATTATGGTTTCTAAAATATTTAGATTAAAAGAAAAAAATAGTCTCCCTCCCCCCCAAAAAACAGTCCACAAGACTAGACTTATGGGATTGAATGAATGGTGGAAAGGATGAAAGCGTCCTCTATGCCCTTAAGCTACCTACCCCTTTTCTAAACCACTGGAGGTGGTGCCAAAATTGAAGGGCTTAGGTGCAACTTACCAGTCTGCCATCCTTTCTCCTTATCTACCTGCCTTCAGTCCTCTATTTTCCATGCAGAAACTAGAAGTAAAGAAAAAAAAAACTCCCCTAGTAAAAAAAACACCAAATCAGTTCAGCCCATCTCTTGATCTTACATCAGCTCCAATATGAGTAAAAAAAAACAAACAAACATACAAAATATGTTAGAAACACAATATACCTCTTGCCTGAAATGTAAATGTGAGGTTTTTTTTTTTACAAAGGTGCTGTGGGATTATACATATAATATAATAACACTTATGTCTTAACATGACTCTGAAGTTGTCATATAGTCTAGGTCCCCATCGCCAAGCTAGCAGGTACTTTTGTACCCCCTTACCATTTCAAACGGGGGGGCGGGATCTGGAGGTCCCCTTTTAAAAGGGGGCTTCCATATTCTGATAAGCCCCCTGCCCGCAGACCCCCACAACCACCGGCCAGGGTTGTTGGGATGAGGCCCTTGTCCTCATCAACATGGAGACAAGGTGCTTTGGGGGGGACCCCAAAGCATCCTCCCAATGTTGAGGGCATGTGGCCTGGTATGGTTCAGGAGGGGGGACGCTCTCTCATCCAAACCCTCTTTTCCTGAGGCCTGGCAGGTTGCGTGCTTGGATAAAGGGTCTGGTATGGATATTTGGGGGGACTCCCACATCACTTTTTTTTTAATTTGACGCGGGGTTCCCCTTAATATCCATACCAGACCCAAAGGGCCTTTTTTTTTTTATCAATGACTTTCAATGACCGACAATTCATTATAGCCGCGAGTGATTTTAAATGACTTTTTATCCTGCAGAAATTACACTTTGTGCAGGGACAGTTCTAAGCATGAGAAACATGCCCCCCTTTCACAGGCATACTATACACACCCCCAGGTACGAAATTTAAAGGAATATTACACTTTTATTGTTTCACTTTAAGCATTATTAAAATCATTGCTCCAGAAAAAACATCTTATGTTTTTAGAACTTTTTTTTGCATTGATACATGTCCCCTGGGGTAGGACCCAGGACTTGCATATAAGTCTTTAAAATTAGCACTTTATATTTCTCCCATAGACTTGTACAGGGTGTTCCGCGGCTTTTAGAATTTGCTGCGAACAGCCCGAATTGTTCACTGTTCGGTGAACAGGCAATGTTCGAGTCGAACATAAGTTCGACTCGAACTCGAAGCTCATCCCTACTATACACCGTCACTGTACTAATTACATTGGCTGGGAAGGAGTTAGTGTCAGATTTCAGTCCCACTATAAGTCACTGATCACTGGCATTACTAATATAAAAAAAAAATGTTTCCAGTATATAGAGGTTAAATTATTAGTTGTCTTCTGCAATAGACATAGACAATATGTTGTATATTTATTTTAAAAGATTATGTTTGATATCACACCCATATTTGGAGTGTGACATGAGGCATGTACGCATACAGCATCCTCTACCACCCCCCCCCCCCCCCCCATTTGATTTGCCTAATTTGTCTGCCAGAAAGTTAAATGATTAGAATTTAACACTGCTGTTGTGCATCATTTCAACCACACATTTTTGTCAGTTAAACCTGGGATTGTTTGCATTACATTACAAATCCTATCTTCTTCTTGGAATAATACAGATTGTGCTGGCAATCCCTCTTTCCTCTACCTGCTCTTTAGTTCAAGCTGCACTTGCTCCAGCACATCTGTACCCCTGTAGGGACCTGAAGCTGGGGAAAACATTGCAAGCACTTGTACATCACACCTGCAATGTACTGATCGCTCTGCAGACTTCATTGCAAAAATTGGTAAATAAATGCACTTTGAAAAAAAACACTAAAAAAGCACACTTTTAATCACAACTATAGTTTTAGTTTTGGAGATCAGAGCGCTTTACAGGAGTTTTATGAGTGTGTCCTGTTTGGGATATTAACTGCTATGACCTTTGCTATACAGCCCTGGAAAATGCAAAATGTCATCCTATTTACCATATGTTATCAGAGCTATTGATAGTGGGAAAAAAATACATTACCAAATGAAAAACATTACATCTCATCTACCTCAGTAAACACAAACTCCATCTTTTTCAACCAATATATATCAAATTTGAAACTATGAGGCATTGCAGCTAAACAAAAAACTCTGCTGGTAGTATTCATTATTTTTAGTTATTGAAGCAGCCATTGTATCCAATTGAAAATTTTCAAAATGTTCTAACAATTCACAAGGGTTTGTCTACATTTATTTAAGTTTACTTTGAATAAATAAATACAATTTCCCACTAGCTATACACTTAATGCCACTTACACACGATCGGAATTTTGGCTTGCAAAAGACCGATGAGAGTTTTTCATCGGAAAATGCGACCGTGTGTATGCTCCATTGGTCTTTTGCTGGATGAATTCCAGGCAGCAAAAGATTGAGAGCATGCTCTCAATTTTTCGGTCGGGAAAAGTTCCTATCCGAAAATGTGATCGTCTGTGGCAATTCAGACATGCAAAATTCCTACGCACGTTCGGAAACAATTCGACGCATGCTCGTAAGCATTGAACTTAATTTTCTTGGCTTGTTGTAGTGTTGTACGTCACCGCGTTGACGGTCGTAATTTCAGCAAACTTTTGCGTGACCTTGTGTGTGCAAGGCAAACTTGAGCGGAATCCTGTCGGAAAAGTCATCATATCTTCTTCCGACGAGAAATCCGATCATGTGTACGCGGCATAAAAGTTCTGTACTAGATAAGCATATCATGCAGAATATGCCTATAGATACAATTTACTGTATAAACATTGTTACTGAAGAAAAACATCTTTACAAATTTAGGAGTGTGTTCAGAATCATTTTAATTATGTTTTAAATTAGTAGTGAGAAATTTGTGAAATCTCCAATCCAAGAGTCAGTGGAAACATTGGCTGGGGTGCCAACATTGTTGGATTCTAGGATAGGTAAAGTATGTGTAACTGCTCTGATGAACTCCTCTTTAACCACTTAAGGACCGCCGTATTGCCAATGTAGGTCATTACAATGGCACCGGCAGGCACAAGCACGTACATGTACGTGCTTGCCTTCCAGCGGGTGGGGGGTCCGATCGGACCCCCTCCCGCTGGATACGGCAGTCTGTTTCATTTCAGGAGCAATCCGGGATGAATAGATGGCCGTTGGTTTCTGGCCATCCCCTCTCGATCGCTCCTGGCGAATGAGAAGCTTCCTCCCACTGTGTATTGTATACACAGGCAGGGAGGAAGTGATGTCATTCTCCTCGGGCGGTCTTTTTGACCGGACTACGAGGAGAAGACAGAAAGTAAGTGTGCACCAACACTACACTGACATGTAGGCACACACAGGCACACAACCCCCCCCCGATCCCCCATCACCCCCCCCCCCCCCCAGTCACAGTGTCAGTTGTAAAAGTAAACACTGTCAGGGCAGTTAGTGTTAGGTCCAGGATAGCCCCCTACCACCCCCCAATAAAGGTTTAACCCCCTGATTGCCCCTAGAGTTAACCCTTTCACCCCCTTTTGCCAGTGTCACTAAGTGATAATTTTTCTGATCGCTGCATTAGTGTCGCTAGTGTCGCTAGGTAGCTAGTTATTTTTTTAGGTTCACTGCCAGGTTTTTATAGCGCTAGGTACCCCGATATACTACCCAATAATGGTTTTAACCCCCTGATTGCCCCTAGTTAACCCTTTCACCCCCTTTTGCCAGTGTCACTAAGCGATCATTTTTCTGAACGCTGCATTAGTGTCGCTAGTGTCGCTAGGTAGCTAGTTTTTTTTTAGGTTCACCGCCAGGTTTTTATAGCGCTAGGTACCCCGATATACTACCCAATAATGGTTTTAACCCCCTGAATGCCCCTAGTTAACCCTTTCACCCCCTTTTGCCAGTGTCACTAAGCGATCATTTTTCTGATCGCTGCATTAGTGTCACTAGTGTCGCTAGGTAGCTAGTCATTTTTTTAGGTTCACCTCCAGGTTTTTATAGCGCTAGGTACCCCCATATACTACCCAATAATGGTTTTAACCCCCTGATTGCCCCTAGTTAACCCTTTCACCAGCGATCACAGTATAAGTGTCACTGGTGACGCTGGTTATCCAGTTAGTTATTTAGGTTCCCCGTCAGGTTTTTATATAGTGCCAGGGATCCCCATATACTAACTAATAAAAATTTGAACCCCCTGATTGCCTCTAGTTAACCCTTTCACCAGCGATCACAGTATAAGTGTCACTGGTGACGCTGGTTATCCAGTTAGTTATTTAGGTTCCCCGTCAGGTTTTTATATAGTGCTAGGGATCCCCATATACTACCTAATAAAAATTTGAACCCCCTGATTGCCTCTAGTTAACCCTTTCACCAGTGATCACCGTATAAGTGTTACGGGTGACTCTGGTTAGTTTGCTTTTTATAGCATCAGGGCACCCACCATTTATTACCCAATAAAGGTTTAACCCCCTGATAACCCGGCGGGTGATATCAATTAGGTTTTACGGTCAGGGTCTGCGTAGCCCCAGGCAGCGCTAGGTTAGTGCCAGTACCGCTAACACCCACACGCAAAGCATAAACCTCCTGTAGTGGTATAGAATCTGAACAGATCAATATCTGATCTGATCAGATCTATACTAGCGTCCCCAGCAGTTTAGGGTTCCAAAAAAATGCATTGTTAGCGGGATCAGCCCAGATACCTGCTGGCACCTGCGTTTTGCCCCTCTGCCCAGCCCACCCAAGTGCAGTATCGATCGATCACTGTCACTTACAAAACACTAAACACATAACTGCAGCGATCGCAGAGTCAGGCCCGATCCCTGCGATCGCTAACAGTTTTTTTTGGTAGCATTTTATATTTAAATCCGGAAGGCAGTGCTTGGTTTTCGGGGTCCCGTACGTGGCTAGGCTCCCAAAAAGTCTGCAACATGTGGTATCCCCGTACTCGGGAGAAGCAGCAGAATTTATTTTGGGGTGTAATTTGATTTATGCCCATAGCATGTGTGAGCAATATATCATTTAGTGACAACTTTGTGCAAAAAAAAAAAAATTGTAAAATTCCTGCAACTTGTGGCAAAATATAAAATATTTCATGGATTCAACATGCCTCTCAGTAAATAGCTTGGGGTGTCTACTTTCCAAAATGGGGTCATTTGGGGGGGGGGGTTTGTGCTATTTTGGCATTTTATGGCCTTCGAAACTGTGATAGGTAGTGAGGAGTGAAATCAAAAATGTGCACCCTTAGAAACCCTGAAGGCAGTGATTGGTTTTCGGGGTACCGTACGCAGCTAGACTCCCAAAAAGTCCCACATATGTGGTATCCTCGTACTCAGGAGAAGCAGCAGAATATATTTTGGGGTGCAATTCCACATATAACTATGGCATGTGTGAGCAATATATCATTTAGTGACAACTTTTTGTAAACTTATTTTTTTTTTTGTGTCATTATTCAATCACTTGGGGTGTCTACTTTCGAAAATGGGGTAATTTGGGGGGGGTTTTGTGTTATTTTGGCATTTTATGGCCTTCAAAACTGTGATAGGTAGTGAGGAGTGAAATCAAAAATTTGCACCCTTAGAAATCCTGAAGGCAGTGACAACTTTTTGTAAACTTTTTTTTTTTTGTGTCATTATTCAATCACTTGGGACAAAAAAAAAAATATTCAATGGGCTCAACATGCCTCTCCACAACTTCCTTGCGGTGTCTACTTTCCAAAATGGGGTCATTTGGGGGGGGGGGGTTTGTACTGCCCTGCCATTTTAGCACCTCAAGAAATGAGATAGGCAGTCGTAAATTAAAAGCTGTGTAAATTCCAGAAAATGTGCTCTAGTTTGTAGACGCTATAACTTTTGCGCAAACCAATAAATATACGCTTATTGACATTTTTTTTACTAAAGACATGTGGCTGAATAAATTTTGCCCTAAATGTATGACTAAAATTGAGTTTATTCGATTTTTCTTATAACAAAAAGTAGAAAATATCATTTTTTCTCAAAATTTTCGGTCTTTTTCCATTTATATCGCAAAAAATAAAAATCGCAGAGGCAATCAAATACCATCAAAAGAAAGCTCTATTTGTGGGAAGAAAAGGACGCAAATTTCGTTTGGGTACAACATTGCATGATCGCGCAATTACCAGTTAAAGCAGTGCAGTGCGAAATTGTAAAAAGACCCCTGGTCCTTAGGCTGTTAATTGCTCCGGGGCTGAAGTGGTTAAGTAGTAAAAACTAGCATACATCGTTGTGAAACTGAAACCCACGAGCATCCTATCGCATCACATCCAAAACACGTCAGCCTCTCCTCTCGCCTACGGGTTACAAAGGGGTTTTCCCTGATGAAGTCACATGATCGTGATGTAACATGTAGGCGAGAGGAGAGCCTGACGTGGACCATACGTGATGCAACAGAACCCTTGTGGGTTTCAGTTACATATATTGTTGTTTTTTGTTGTTAATGAGTAACAAGGGGCTCTATGTACTCCTAACTTTTTCATGTGGGGGTAGCCAGATATCTGGGGCCCCTTTTATACAAGGCTTCCAGATCCTGATAAGAAACCCCCCCCCCCCCCACACACACACACACAGATCCTCAGAGGTACTGGGTCAGGGATTTGAGAATGATGACCTTGTACCTGTCAATATGGGGAATATGCATCTTGATAGGGGGGAACCCCCCTGACAAGATACACTCTACTTGTTAAAGACACGCATCTTGGTATTGTTTAGGGGAACCCTTTCCTGACTGGACAGGTGGCATGCCTGCATAATGTTTAGATAAGGATTATGGGGGGGGGGGGGTTGAATTTTTTTTCTTTGTCTGGGGTCCCCTTTGAAATTTATAATAGATCCTTAGACCCCTTTCACACTGGGGCATTTTTCAGGAGTTATTCAGGCGCTTTAGCATTAAAAAAATCACCTGTAAAGAAGCCTCATCTGCAATCCCAATGTGAAAGCCCGAGTGCTTTCACACTGAAATCCCTTTCACACTGGGGCATTTTTCAGGCGCTTTAGCTTTAAAAAAAAGTGCCTGTAAAGCGCCTGAAAGAAGCCGCAACTGCAATCCCAATGTAAAAGCCCGAGTGCTTTCACACTGAGGTGTGCAACGTGGTGGCGTCACTGGGGAGGACGGGCTTCTGAATGCCGGCCGGCTTTCTATTGTTTTATGCTGTATCTGAATGGATGTCCATGTAAGTGTAATATTCACGTTTTAAATAAATTATCCAAATGGTGTTATACTATGTGGGTTTCCTCTTTTCTTTGGAGCCACTGTTAGCATTTTTTTGGATCGCTGAACAAGGGATATGTTTATGGGAACGCTGCCATTCATTTGGGTTAGCTGATCTATGAGCGCAAACTATAAGGAGAAGGACACAGATGATTTGAATACAAGGCTTTTGATTAAGCTTCCATCTGGTAAGCATACTCACTTCTCGGTGATGGGCACTTGTTTGCTGTTTTGAGTGGAGTCACCGTGGTGTCCTGGAAAGAATTGCGACAGAGGACCTCTTTATGAACTTTGTTTACTTTTTCTTCTTAATTTGATGAATTACAATTTATGTTATTTTATTCACTTATTTTGTACGTAAAGTGATTTAGAATAATTTATATTTATTTTTATTTATTATATTATATTTTTTATCGTGTAGGTAGTATATTTGGGTTTTGGCTCAACTTTTGCAATTTTTTCCACTTTAAAGGAACACTTTGAAAGGTTAAGGGAGGAAATGGGGCTGATCTGCCATGATCTCCAAAAAATGAAAGATTGAACAACAGCACCTGAGGAACGCATTAGTGAGTTGGAAGACATAGATTTATAAGAGAGACCCAGTTAACAGCGAGGCTCGCCAATGCAAATGAGCTGAAAGCTGAGGATATTGAAAATCACCTCGGACCTAATAATTCCCAAATTGTTGGGCTCCCAGAAAAGGCAGAGGGCAGGGATCCCACAGAGTTTGTGGAGCGCTGGCTGGTAGAGATCTGTGGTAAGGAGGTGTTCACTCCCCTATACTCGGTGGAATGTGCACACAGAGTACCGCCTCCACACTGGTATCTCCCTCGCAGACTCCTTTCTAAATTGCTTAACTACAAAGACAAGGAAATTATCCTTCATTTAGCGGTGGAGTGTAGAAATATAAAACGGGTCCAGAATATCCTTCTACCCTGACTTCTCGGCAGAAGCATAATGTCACAGAACCCGCTTCGCTGATGTCAAAAAGAGACTACAGCAACTTCAAGTTATGTACCCCATGCTGTTCCCGGTCAAACTTTGCATAATAGCCAGAGGTCAGGTGCACTTTTTTGAATCGGTGGCAGAGGCATACTCATGGCTGGATACCAATGAAAACACCCTTTGGCAAGCCAGATGAGAGGCAGCAGAAGAGGACTGACGTTGTGTCCTGTTCAAGTCTACAAAGGATGAGAGAGCTTTATCTCTGTCATCTTTGTTACTTCTCAACATCGGCTGGAAGTCCATGTCACATCATGATACATAAGAGCGAAATGTTTCCTTAACACTTTATTTACTTACTGTTACAAACTTTATACAAATATGGTTGTTAGTCCAGTGCAACCAATGTGGAGGATGAGACGGGTCAACCTTTGTGACCGGAGTGTAGAAATATCCAATATAACGGGTCCAGAATATCCTTCTACCTTGATTTCTCAGCAGAAGTATAATGCCACAGAACCTGCTTCGCTGATGTCAAAAAGAGACTACAGCAACTTCAAGCTATGCACCCCATGCCGTTCCCCGGCCAAACTTTGCATAATAGCCAGAGATCAGGCGCATTATTTTGAATCGGTGGCAGAGGCATACTCATGGCTGGATACCAATGAAAACACCCTTTGGCAAGCCAGATGAGAGGCAGCAGAAGAGGACTGACGTTGTGTCCTGTTCAAGTCTACAAAGGATGAGAGAGCTTTATCCCTGTCATCTTTGTCACTTCTCAACATCGGCTGGAAGTCCATGTCATATCATGATACATAAGAGCGAAATGTTTCCTTAACACTTTATTTACTTACGGTTACAAACTTTATACAAAAATGGTTGTTAGTCCAGTGCAACCAATGTGGAGGATGAGACAGGTCAACCTTTGTGACCCCGTGATAACTTTGTTTTCTGGATTACAGGTTTTCTTTTTGTTTTTTTACTACTTCACTGTTGGCTCAAAGGGACTATGTTCAAAGAAGTCCAATTGATCCAGTCTATCCCATTGGATAGAGAGAGCCCTGTTTTTCTGCTACAATCCTGTGTTTACATTTCTGTTTTGTGTTCTTACTGTTCCAGAGTATGCTACTTCACTTCATGTCATAAGGGATTCCTTATGCGATACCCTATGTCACAATCTCAAATACCAGCACTTACCATTGCTCTATGAGATATGCCAACCCCTTGGTCCTGAGGATCGGTCCATTGCTGTGCTCTTGCAATGCATGGTCAGGATTGTATCCCACCATCCATTGTCCCATTGAACAGCTTCCCTATAAACATTGTACCTATTGTTTCTTGAAATATTAGGGGTCCAAAGCCCTCTTGAGTGAAAAATGATCTCTACAGCTATCCAAAAGCACTTACCACCATTTGTGCACTTCGGGAGACCCATTTGGTGCCAGACACTGTGTCCTGTTTAAATTTGTCTTGGGTGGGATGGGCATACCACTCTACACACCTCCTATTCAAGAAGGATGAGTGTTTTGGTACACCGTGCATTGGATTATTAGGAGTATGACAAACTGATTGATAATGTGGGACAATGTCATTATACTGGGTCATATTTTCCAACTGAAGTGTATACTTGCATTTATGTATGTTGTGCCACCCTTTTGAGAGTGCTTCGACATGCCAGCTGGGCAACCCTGAGATTCCCCTACCTTTAGCGGGAGACCTAAACTGCTATCTTAACCAAGAATAAGACAAACGCCCCACACCCACTACAGCTCTGGGCAATTGTCAAATGGCATTACTGAAATTTATAGAGGAGGTAGGGTGGATAGACCCGTGGCTTTGTCGACACCCTCAGCAGAAACAATTTTCCTGTTTCTCCAAGACATGTCTCCCTTTATCTAGGATGGATTTGTGTCTATGCACCCCTCCCACTGTTTGATTGATCCATGACATCCAATACTTGATAAGAGGTACCGACCACAATGCACTGCGGTGCTGAACAGTGCATTGCAAGCACTGATTGGCTGAAGCAGTGAAAGCTTCAGCCAATCAGGGCACAGAGCACTGTCAGAGTCATGATTGGACACTGTCATCATGACTATATCCTATCATGGCTCATTCCTGCCCCACAGTATAAACATATTCTTATAAGCCATTTTCAGTGTTATTTTGCCATGGAGAGAGATAGAACAGGGCTTTGTTCAGTGCTATTAGTTAGTTAGTGTGCTATACTGTACTATTTTGCTTCAATTGTCAGTGTGGAATATTAGTTAAGTGTCAGTCTAGTTATAGTATTAGTGTAGTAAGGAGGACCATCATTCAGCTTTACATAGTGTGTAGCTAGAGTAGGGACAGCTCAGGTAGTTTCAGTGTAGTGAGTGTCAGTAATCTTTATATTAGTGTATAGCTAGAGTAGGGACAGTTCAGTGGAACACTGCCTATTTGATTGCGTTACTGCCAGTTTAAAGCCATATAGTTTTGTGTATGTTACTGCCAGTTTAACGTCATATAGTTCTGTGTGCATTACTGCCAGTTTAACACTATATAGGTTTTGTGTGTTACTGCCAGTTTAAAGCCATTTACTTCTGTGTGCATTACTGCATGTTTAACAACATATAGTTCAGTGTGCGTTACTGCCAGTTTAATGCTATATAGTTCTGTGTGCATTACTGCCAGTTTAACGCCATATAGTTCTGTATGCATTACTGACAGTTTAACGCCATATAGTCCTGTGTGCGTTGCTGCCAGTTTAACGCCATATAGTTTGTGTGCATTACTGCCAGTTTAACTTCATATCGTTTTGTGTGTGTTATTGCCAGTTTAACGCCATATAGATATGTGCGTTACTGCCAGTTTAACATCATATAGTTCTGTGTGCGTTACTGCCAGTTTAACGCCATATCATTTTTTGCGTTACTGCCAGTTTAACGCCATATAGTCCTGTGTGCATTACTGTCAGTTTAACGCCATATAGTTTTGTATGCGTTACTGCCAGTTTAACACCATATAGTTCTATGTGTGTTACTGCCAGTTTAACTGCATATAGTTCTGTGTGCATTACTGACAGCTTAACACCATATAGTTTTGTGCCTTACTGCCAGTTTAACGCCATTTACTTCTGCGTGCGTTACTGCCAGTTTAATGCCATATAGTTCTGTGTGCATTGCTGTCAGTTTAACGCCATATAGTTTTGTGTGCGTTATTGGCAGTTTAACACCATATAGTTCTGTGTGCGTTGCTGCCAGTTTAACTCCAAATAGTTTTGGGAGTTACTGCCAGTTTAATGCCATATAGTTCTGTGCGTTACTTCCAGTTTATCACCATATAGTTCTGAGTGTGTTACTGCCAGTTTAACGCCATATAGTTCTGTGCATTACTGCCAGTTTAACGTCATATAGTTCTGTGTGGTTTACTGCCAGTTTAACACCATATAGTTCTGTGTGTGTTACTGCCAGTTTAACGCCATATAGTTCTGTGTGTTACTGCCAGTTTAATGCCATATAATTCTGTGTGGTTTACTGCCAGTTTAACATCATATAGTTTTGTGTGTGTTACTGCCAGTTTAATGCAATATAGTTCTGCGC
Source organism: Lithobates pipiens (assembly GCF_037356315.1). Lineage (NCBI taxonomy): Eukaryota > Metazoa > Chordata > Amphibia > Anura > Ranidae > Lithobates > Lithobates pipiens. Next base: position 72,581,992 of record NW_027507790.1, read on the forward strand.
ATTACTGTCAGTTTAACACCATATAGTTCTGTGTACGTTACTGCCAGTTTAATGCCATATAGTTCTGTGTGTTACTGCCAGTTTAACGCCATATAATTCTGTGTGGTTTACTGCCAGTTTAACGTCATATACTTTTTTGTGCATTACTGCCAGTTTAACACCATATAGTTCTGTGCATCACTGTACATTCGGCGCATTATATTGCAGTATATTATAGTGTATCCATGGATTGTGTCAGTGTAGTATGAGTACTCAAATTATAGTGCACCAAACACCATTTTACATTGATTAAAGTGCATCTATGTACAGATTTCAACTTCTTCTTTACATTTGCTCATAAGCATTGCCTCCTCCCTCCAAATAATGTCTGGGAGTACAACAACGAGAGGCAGACATTCGTCCCTTGGCACTCTAAGGGGGCCAGCAACAAATGTGTTCACAAGAAAAGGTGGACGTGGTGGTCAGTCCTCAGGAAGGGCATCATTTCCTCTGTTTAGTGAGTTTGCCAATGCTATCCAGCCACACCATGCAGAGGAGGTGGTGGGCTGGCTTATTAAACCTTCCTCATCATCCTCATCCTCTGTTACACAAGCAGAGACAAGTGTGTAGTCCCCTGCAGTTGCCAGAGTGGATAAACCTGCCTCCTTGTCCACATTTATTCCTGCCATAGCCCCAACATCAGCCATTGAGGAGTCAGCTGAGTTATTTGACCACTTGTTCCTTGAAGATGCCCAGCCATTACTGAATTCAGATGTTGGTTCTGAGTTTGAGAATGACAGGAACATGAGCCTAGAGAGAGGAAGGAACACTGGTAGACAAATTGGCATTCATGTTGCCAAATCTGCAGCGTATTGCCAAGTTGTCTCCAGTGGTAATGATGAAGATGGATGGAGATTATGATGATGATGAGGTCACTGATGCGACTTGGGTGCCAGATAGAGCAGAGGAGGAAACTGAAGGTGAGGCATCACAATCGCAAGGGTGCCGACATTAAGAAAGAGTAGAGAGCAGACACCCTATTCCATCACATTCTGCAGCTTATTGCTCGGCCCACTCCCCAGAGTTCAGCTGTCTGGGCCTTTTTCAGCACATCTGCAGCAGATCACACTGTTGCTATCTGAAAATCTTGTCTCAGGCACATCAAACGTGGCAAAAACACCAACCATTTGGGTACCACATACTTAACAAGGCATTTAACGTCCAACCACACGCACCTAAAAGCCACACAAAAGGGGCACAAATCTGTCCCTCCTCCTCCTCCTTACTGACTTCAGTCTGCCCCTGCTATACTGAGTCATTATCTCTCAGAAGCCTCCACTGACAGGGATGATGGTATAGCACAGGGTGTCCCAGGTCCTAGCAGCACATCTGCCAGCAGCAGTCCACCAGCTGTAGACTGTAAATTGCCCCATCTGCTGCAGCGGAAAAAAAATACAGTCCCTGCCCCCCACATGCCCAGTGTCTAAAGGCAAGCTTGTCAAAGCTGTTGGCTCTCCAACTTCTACCTTTCAGCCTGGTGGATTCTACCCCCTTTCGTGAATTTACGCAATGTGTTGTACCACAATGGCAGGTTCCCAGTCGCTACTACTTTTCACGTAAGGCCGTTGCATCTCTCGGCCATCATGTGAAAGGGAATGTTCTGCCATCATTGGGCAAGGCAGTCAGCCATAAAATCCACCTTACTGCTGACTCATGGTCTGGAAAGCATGGACAGGGATGATATATTTCGTTCACAATGCCATGACAGTGCATGCATCTGTGACACAATCCCTGTTGTGTTCCTGCTGGAGCAGACTCTGCGTGGCATTACAGACAGAGCACTGGAGGCAGAGCAGCAGGAGGAAGAGGAAGACTTCCTTTCCTATCAAGGCCCACTTTATCCAGACACCATCATTCCTATGTCACAGGTATACAACAAGTGAGACCAGCACTAAAACATGGCCATATGTGGATGAGGGGAAGAGAGCATAGTTAATGGCATTGGGTCTAAACACAGTGCAGCTGGATGGCAACCATCGCTGGAAGGTATGATAAACAGTACACAACAAAACAAACAGACCAGCGCTCAATGGGTTAGTAAGTAATAGACATGTGCATTCGTTTTCGTCCGAATGCATTTTCGTCCGAATTTCAGCTATTTTCGTTTTCGTTTTGACAAACGATAACGAAAGCACAAAATCCGAAAAACGAAAGATCCGACATAAATAAATGCTTTATTTTCGTTTTCATTGTTACAACAGTTCGATATAGAATAGGAGATTCGACGTGACTCTGACAACAATCTGTGTCTATAGAACCTGTGTTCGAATGTGCCTAACCTTACCTCTATTAGTCCAAGATTATATAGAGAAAATATTCGACAGAGAAAAAAGATTTGACAGAGAGAAAAGATTCTGCAAGATACTGTCCTAAAAAGTGTTTGGGGACCCGGGTCCTGCCCCAGGGGACATGTATCAATGCAAAAAAAAGTTTTAAAAACGGCCGTTTTTTCGGGAGCAGTGATTTTAATAATGATTAAAGTGAAACAATAAAAGTGTAATATTCCTTTAAATTTCGTAGGGGGGGGTTGTCTATAGTATGCCTGTGAAGGGGCGCATGTTTCCCGTGCTTAGAATTGTCCCTGCACAAAGTGTCATTTATGCAGGAAAAAAAGTCCTTTAAAATCACTCGCAGCTATTATGAATTGTCGGCTCCGTAATACAGAGAACACTCATTGAAAGTCATTGATAAAAAAAATAAATAAATAAATAAAAAAAAAAAAAGCGTGGGGGTCCCCCAAATTCAATTACCAGGCCCTTCAGGTCTGGTATGGATATTAAGGGGAACCCTGCCTCAAATTTAAGAAAAAATTTGACGTGGGGTTCCCCCTAAATATCCATAACCAGACCCTTCAGGTCTGGTATGGATATTAAGGGGAACCCCGCGTCAAATTTAAAAAAAAATTGACGTGGGGTTCCCCCTAAAAATCCATACCAGACCCTTTATCCGAGCACGCAACCTGGCAGGCCGCAGGAAAAGAGGGGGGGACGAGAGAGCGGCCCCCCCTCCCTCCTGAACCGTACCAGGCCACATGCCCTCAACATTGGGAGGATGCTTTGGGGGTCTGTGACCCCTCAAAGCACCTTGTCCCCATGTTGATGAGGACAAGGGCCTCATCCCCACAACCCTGGCCGGTGGTTGTGGAGGTCTGCGGGCGGGGGGCTTATCAGAATCTGGAAGCCCCCTTTAATAAGGGGACCCCCAGATCCCGGCCCCCCCCCTGTTTGAAATGGTAAGGGGGTACAAAAGTACCCCTACCATTTCACAAAGAAAGTGTAAAAAATGTTTAAATAAAACAAACACACTTTTGAAAAATTCCTTTATTAAAAATAAAAAAATAAAAAAAAGATTCCAGCGGCGGTAATCCACTCTTGCTATCCATCGACGGACGGTCATATCTCCAGCGATGTCTAATATCATCCAGCGCAGCGCAGCATCCTTCTTCTGTCTCCGTGGAGGAGACACTACAGGCATTCCGGCGGCTGACGTTTGTTATATACGGAGGGCGGGGCCACCCGTCACCTGACCCCGCCCCCCTCTGACGCAAGGGGAAACCCGGGGTTCCCTGTGACGTAGGGGTGACCCGCACCCCTCTGATGTAACACAGGCAGGTTTCCGTTACATCAGAGGGGGGCGGGGTCACCCCTACGTCACGGGGAACCCCGGGTTTCCCCTTGCGTCAGAGGGGGGCGGGGTCAGGTGACGGGTGGCCCCGCCCTCCGTATATAACAAACGTCAGCCGCCGGAATGTCTGTAGTGTCTCCTCCACGGAGACAGAAGAAGGATGCTGCGCTGCGCTGGATGACATGAGACATCGCTGGAGATATGACCGTCCGTCGATGGATAGCAAGAGTGGATTACCGCCGCTGGAATCTTTTTTTTATTTTTTTATTTTTAATAAAGGAATTTTTCAAAAGTGTGTTTGTTTTATTTAAACATTTTTTACACTTTCTTTGTGAAATGGTAGGGGTACTTTTGTACCCCCTTACCATTTCAAACAGGGGGGGGGCCGGGATCTGGGGGTCCCCTTGTTAAAGGGGGCTTCCAGATTCTGATAAGCCCCCCGCCCGCAGACCTCCACAACCACCGGCCAGGGTTGTGGGGATGAGGCCCTTGTCCTCATCAACATGGGGACAAGGTGCTTTGAGGGGTCACAGACCCCCAAAGCATCCTCCCAATGTTGAGGGCATGTGGCCTGGTACGGTTCAGGAGGGAGGGGGGGCCGCTCTCTCGTCCCCCCCCTCTTTTCCTGCGGCCTGCCAGGTTGCGTGCTCGGATAAAGGGTCTGGTATGGATTTTTAGGGGGAACCCCACGTCAATTTTTTTTTAAATTTGACGCGGGGTTCCCCTTAATATCCATACCAGACCTGAAGGGTCTGGTTATGGATATTTAGGGGGAACCCCACGTCAAATTTTTTCTTAAATTTGAGGCAGGGTTCCCCTTAATATCCATACCAGACCTGAAGGGCCTGGTAATTGAATTTGGGGGACCCCCACGCTTTTTTTTTTTTTTATTTATTTATTTATTTTTTTATCAATGACTTTCAATGAGTGTTCTCTGTATTACGGGAGCCGACAATTCATTATAGCTGCGAGTGATTTTAAAGGACTTTTTTTCCTGCATAAATGACACTTTGTGCAGGGACAATTCTAAGCACCAGAAACATGCGCCCCTTCACAGGCATACTATAGACAACCCCCCCCTACGAAATTTAAAGGAATATTACACTTTTATTGTTTCACTTTAATCATTATTAAAATCACTGCTCCCGAAAAAACGGCCGTTTTTAAAACTTTTTTTTGCATTGATCCATGTCCCCTGGGGCAGGACCCGGGTCCCCAAACACTTTTTAGGACAGTAACTTGCAAATTAGCCTTTAAAATGAGCACTTTAGATTTTGAACGTTGGAGTCCCATAGACTTTAATAGGGTTCTAAAGTATGCTATATACTAGCTCCGTCGAATCTTCTTTATACATTCGACAGACACCATAAGCCTTCAAAGACAGATTCGACCGTGATTCATGTGGATTTTCGGACGAATGCAATTTTTGAACGAAAAATGAAATAAATAAAAACGAATTTCGGGAGTAACTAAATAAATTAAGTTTTCAGACGAAAACGAAATTCCGAAACGAAATATTTTACTCTGCACATGTCTAGTAAGTAATCAGTCTTACAGCAGGCAATTGAACGTAAATAGTCCTAATTTAATCAGTAATACATATGAAAGAACAATCCTGTTGTCAAACAGGGAGTTATGTGAGGTAGATAAAAAAGGATTTTTTTTTGCCCCCCCCCCCCCCCCATGCTGCCCAGGTTTTTTTATAAACCCCAATGCTGTCTAGTGATGGCCGAACGGTTCGCCCGGCGGTCGTTTCGCGGCGAATTTCCGACTTTCGCCGTCCGCGGGTTCGAACGCCTTTTTCCGTCGTTCGCCCCGGCGGACTTACGTGTTTAATGTATACAAGAACTTTAACCTTTCGTGACACGTTTATCATGTGTTACAGGACAACCAATTGAGACATGACAGCTCATGGACACTTGGACATTCCCCCTAACCTATAAATACACCCGATCCGGTGGCCATTTTACATTCTTTCTTCTGTCACTGTAGGGAAAGGATCCTGTGTGGAGTAGGGACAGAGAAAACGCTAGCTATTTGGTACACAAAAGTTCTTTTCAGGACTGGTATAGGTGTTAGGTCAGCAGCCTGAGTTTCTTTTGTCAGTTTAGATAAAGGGACAGAGCGCTGTATGCTGCTATTTTAGGGACAGCTCAGCCAGATTAGTCTTTCTTCATCATCATCATCATCATCATCATTAGCTGTTACTATCAGGTCCACAAAAGAGCTGTTCCAGCTAATCGTTCCAGCCTACTCTTTTTTGCCAATTTGTATAGGGACAGGCAGGAAGCAGTGTGTCAGGCAGTGAGGATAATTTTAAAGACTTGCTGTTACTATTAGTTCCACAAAGGTTCTTTTCAGGACTGGTATCAGTGGTACGGTAATAGGCTTGTACACGTATAATATTCTTTCTTCCAAATATAGAAAGAATATTATACTTGACTGCTGCCCTTCTGCTGCAGTCTGCTAATCATTCACAACTCACTTGTTCCACAAAGCTCTTTATCAGGACTGGTAACTTGGTCTGTCTAGGGTGCTACGGTACATAGGCTTGGGTGCGGTACAGTCTGCTGTTCTGTAAGGACCGCTATCGGTCCACAATACATAGGGTTGCCGTGCACTACTGCTGACCGCTGCCCTATACTGCAGCAGTCCTTCAGCGGTATAGGGACTGACGCACAGTCTGCTAAACACTAATACACAACCTGCTTGGTCCACAAAAGTTCTTATAAGGACTGGTAACTTGGTATAGGGTGCTACGGTACATAGGCCTGAGTGCAGTACAGTCTGCTGTTCTGTAAGGACCGCTATCGGTCCACAATACATAGGGTTGCCGTGCACTACTGCTGACCGCTGCCCTATACTGCAGCAGTCCTTCATTGGTATAGGGACTGACGTACAGTCTGCTAATCACTAACACACAACCTGCTTGGTCCACAAAAGTTCTTATAAGGACTGGTAACTTGGTATAGGGTGCTACGGTACATAGGCCTGAGTGCAGTACAGTCTGCTGTTCTGTAAGGACCGCTATCGGTCCACAATACATAGGGTTGCCGTGCACTACTGCTGACCGCTGCCCTATACTGCAGCAGTCCTTCATTGGTATAGGGACTGACGTACAGTCTGCTAATCACTAACACACAACCTGCTTGGTCCACAAAAGTTCTTATAAGGACTGGTAACTTGGTATAGGGTGCTACGGTACATAGGCCTGAGTGCGTTACAGTCTGCTGTTCTGTAAGGACCGCTATCGGTCCACAATACATAGGGTTGCCGTGCACTACTGCTGACCGCTGCCCTATACTGCAGCAGTCCTTCAGCGGTATAGGGACTGACGCACAGTCTGCTAAACACTAACACACAACCTGCTTGGTCCACAAAAGTTTTTATAAGGACTGGTAACTTGGTATAGGGTGCTACGGTACATAGGCCTGAGTGCAGTACAGTCTGCTGTTCTGTAAGGACCGCTATCGGTCCACAATACATAGGGTTGCCGTGCACTACTGCTGACCGCTGCCCTATACTGCAGCAGTCCTTCATTGGTATAGGGACTGACGTACAGTCTGCTAATCACTAACACACAACCTGCTTGGTCCACAAAAGTTCTTATAAGGACTGGTAACTTGGTATAGGGTGCTACGGTACATAGGCCTGAGTGCGTTACAGTCTGCTGTTCTGTAAGGACCGCTATCGGTCCACAATACATAGGGTTGCCGTGCACTACTGCTGACCGCTGCCCTATACTGCAGCAGTCCTTCATTGGTATAGGGACTGACGTACAGTCTGCTAATCACTAACACACAACCTGCTTGTTCCACAAAAGTTCTTATAAGGACTGGTAACTTGGTATAGGGTGCTACGGTACATAGGCTTGAGTGCGGTACAGTCTGCTGTTCTGTAAGGACCGCTATCGGTCCACAATAGATAGGGTTGACGTGCACCACTGCTGACCGCTGCCCTATACTGCAGCAGTCCTTCAGCGGTATAGGGACTGACGTACAGTCTGCTAAACACTAATACACAACCTGCTTGGTCCACAAAAGTTCTTATAAGGACTGGTAACTTGGTATAGGGTGCTACGGTACATAGGCTTGAGTGCGGTACAGTCTGCTGTTCTGTAAGGACCGCTATCGGTCCACAATAGATAGGGTTGACGTGCACCACTGCTGACCGCTGCCCTATACTGCAGCAGTCCTTCAGCGGTATAGGGACTGACGTACAGTCTGCTAAACACTAATACACAACCTGCTTGGTCCACAAAAGTTCTTATAAGGACTGGTAACTTGGTATAGGGTGCTACGGTACATAGGCTTGAGTGCGGTACAGTCTGCTGTTCTGTAAGGACCGCTATCGGTCCACAATAGATAGGGTTGACGTGCACCACTGCTGACCGCTGCCCTATACTGCAGCAGTCCTTCAGCGGTATAGGGACTGACGTACAGTCTGCTAAACACTAATACACAACCTGCTTGGTCCACAAAAGTTCTTATAAGGACTGGTAACTTGGTATAGGGTGCTACGGTACATAGGCTTGAGTGCGGTACAGTCTGCTGTTCTGTAAGGACCGCTATCGGTCCACAATAGATAGGGTTGACGTGCACCACTGCTGACCGCTCACCTATACTGCAGCAGTCCTTCAGCGGTATAGGGACTGACGTACAGTCTGCTAATCACTAACACACAACCTGCTTGTTCCACAAAAGTTCTTATAAGGACTGGTAACTTGGTATAGGGTGCTACGGTACATAGGCTTGAGTGCGGTACAGTCTGCTGTTCTGTAAGGACCGCTATCGGTCCACAATAGATAGGGTTGACGTGCACCACTGCTGACCGCTGCCCTATACTGCAGCAGTCCTTCAGCGGTATAGGGACTGACGTACAGTCTGCTAAACACTAATACACAACCTGCTTGGTCCACAAAAGTTCTTATAAGGACTGGTAACTTGGTATAGGGTGCTACGGTACATAGGCTTGAGTGCGGTACAGTCTGCTGTTCTGTAAGGACCGCTATCGGTCCACAATAGATAGGGTTGACGTGCACCACTGCTGACCGCTGCCCTATACTGCAGCAGTCCTTCAGCGGTATAGGGACTGACGTACAGTCTGCTAAACACTAATACACAACCTGCTTGGTCCACAAAAGTTCTTATAAGGACTGGTAACTTGGTATAGGGTGCTACGGTACATAGGCTTGAGTGCGGTACAGTCTGCTGTTCTGTAAGGACCGCTATCGGTCCACAATAGATAGGGTTGACGTGCACCACTGCTGACCGCTCACCTATACTGCAGCAGTCCTTCAGCGGTATAGGGACTAAGAGTTTTGTCACAGGGTCATTTAAAAAATGACATGCAGAGGAAGAGGCAGGCCCTTCCGCAGGGGTGGTAGGGGTAGGGCAGGAGCAACAGGCTTGAGCCAAAGTGGGAAGTTGCAGAAGGTGCGTTCAATTACTTTAAAGGATGCACCAGACTTGGTTGAGTGGCTCGCTCAGCCTTACTCTTCTGCACCCTCCTCATCCTCTCGATCTGCACCCTCTTCTTCACTCTCTGCTATGTGCACCCCCAAAGACACTACCACCAACAACACGACCACCACCACCACCACCACATACCTTCCGCTTGAGTCACTGGAATTATTTTCCGATCCATATCAAGAGGACATTTCTGATGCGCAGCCACTCTTGGTATTGGATCAGGAAGAGGAGGTAGCAACAAGCGCTACTCAGCAGTCTGACGCCAGTACCCAGATCAGCCCAAGGAGGAGGTTGGTCCCCGGTGTTGCTGCCTACTCTACTTATAGCGGTGGGGAAGGTGACGTTGATGATGACGTGTCTAGTGATGTCACGTGGGTGCCCACAAGAGAGGAAGAGGAGGGGAGTTCAGAGGGAGATATGGACCAGCAGATAGGGAGGAGAAGCAGCAATGACTTACATTGCACAGCAGGGACAAAGCAGACTGCAAATGTATCAGGAGCGAGTCATCGACCATGTACGGTCACATCTGGCGCTCCCAGGACACCGGCACATGGCTCCGCAGTGTGGGCTTTTTTTAACGTGTCCGCTGCTGACAATAGCGTTGCCATCTGCAATCTTTGCAGTCAACGCGTTAGTCGCGGTAAGCCCAATACTCACCTAGGGACGACCGCCTTAAGAAGGCACATGAGCAGCCATCACCGAGCCCAGTGGGAGCAACGGAACACACAAAGCCACACTGCAGGCTCTCACCGTCCAGCCTCGTCTTCTACTTCTCCTTCTCCTCTCTCCTCACAATTGTCCTCCACTCCACCTTCCATCACGCCAAGCTCACATTTTTCTGCAAAAAGGCAGGCTTCCGTGGGCCTAATGTTTGAGCGTAAAAAAATGATGACGCCGGATAACCCTCTTGCCCAACGGTTGGCGGCTGGCTTGTCAGAACTCATAGCCCGCCAACTACTGCCATATAAACTGGTGGACTCGGAGGCCTTTCGCAAATTTGTGGCCATTGGAACACCACAATGGAAGGTCCCAGGAAGGAAGTATTTCTCAGAGAAGGGCATCCCAGAGCTATATGGCCATGTTCAGCGGCAAGTGAATGTATCTCTGGCACACAGTGTCGGTGCCAAGATACATCTGACCACAGACACGTGGTCTAGCAAACACGGGCAGGGAAGGTATATCAGTTTTACTGCCCACTGGGTGAACCTTCTGACGGCCGTCAAGCATGTAACCCGTGGCACCCGTGTAGATTTGGTTTTACCGCCACGGATTGCATGCAGGCCTGACTCTTCTTCTCCTCCTCCTACTCCATCCTCCTCCCTCTCCTCCTCAGCTGCCTCCTCCTTTTCCGCTGCTAGCGTCTCTTCCACTGCACCGCCCAAGCTCCCCAGAACCTATTCCACATGCCAGGTGAGACGTTGCCATGCCGTGCTGCGTCTGTTGTGCCTGGAAGCAAAGAGCCACACTGGCCCGGCACTCCTTTCAGCTTTGCGTTCACAGGCAGATGAGTGGCTAACACCGCTCAATTTGACAGTTGGTAAAGTGGTGTGTGACAACGGTGCCAATCTGCTTAGCGCATTGAAACAGGGCAAAATCACGCACGTGCCGTGCATGGCACACGTCTTAAACTTGGTCGTGCAGCGATTCCTTGTCAAATACCCTGGGGTCCAGGACATCTTGCGGCAGGCAAGGAAAATCTCGGCCCATTTCAGAAGATCTTACACGGCCATGGCTCGCCTTGCTGACATTCAGCGGCGACACCATCTGCCGGTCAGACGTCTTATTTGCGATTGCCCGACGCGATGGAACTCAACCTTCTATATGCTTGATAGGCTGCTCCAGCAGAAACGTGCAGTTAACGTCTACCTGTATGAACTCTGCGAAAGAAACGGTTCTGGGGAGCTGGGTTTTTTTTCACCGCGCCAGTGGCTGCTCATGCGCGACACATGCAGACTTCTGCGGCCATTTGAGGAGATCACCAAACTGGTCAGTCGCAGCCATGGCGCCATCAGTGACATGGTACCTTATGCCTTCTTTCTGGAGCGTGCATTGCGTCGTGTCATTGATCAGGCTGTGGAGGAGCAGGAGCGGGAAGATGAGGAAGTCGCAATGCTGGATGAATTCCCAGGGGGGGCTACTCTATCTGAGACAAGTCAACAACAGGAGTCTGATGAGGAGTCAGAGGAGGATGGTGCCGGGGCGGATGAGCAGGAGCAAGAAGAGCATGCTTTAAACCTTTCTGGGATCCCTGTTGTGCGAGGATGGGGAGAGGAGAATGAAGAGGACGACATTATCCTGGATGATGAGCAGGAGCCAGGCCACCACACCGCTTCCACTTTAGTGCAAATGGGGGCCTTCATGCTCCAGTGTTTTAATAGGGACCCCCGTATAAAAAGCATGAGGGTCAAGGACCAGTACTGGGTGGCAACGTACTTAGACCCCCGGTACAAACACAAAATGGCGGAAATGTTACCGCCGTCGCAGAGGGCTGTCAGAATGCAGCACTTCCAGGCCTTGCTTCGAGAAATGCTGCATTCTGCTTTTGCGTGCGCTGGCAGAGGAGCAATTCCCACTCCCAGAGAAGGATTTGCGGGTACCAATCCAACAGCGCCTGCAAGAAGAGGCCGGTTTGAAGATGTGTTGGTGACTTCGGATATGAGGTCATTCTTTCAGCCGACCCATCGACAGGTGTCATCCGGATCCAGCATCAGGGAACGCCTAGACCGTCAGGTGTCCGACTACATTGGGTTAACGGCCGATGTGGACGCTCTGAGGAGTGATGAACCCCTAGACTACTGGGTGGGCAGGCTTGACCTCTGGCCAGAGCTTGCCCAATTTGCAATCGAACTGTTGGCTTGCCCCTCATCCAGTGTCCTGTCCGAAAGGACGTTCAGCGCAGCAGGGGGGATTGTGACCGATAAGCGTACTCGCCTAGCTCACCACAGTGTTAACTACCTCACATTTCTAAAAATGAATGAGGCATGGATCTCGGAGGAATTCAACACATGTGATCAGTAGACCATGTATATGTCTATAAACAATTTTTGGAATCAAGCACACAGACCTTCTTAATTCATTTGGCTCACTTCCCTGACCCAAAAAAGCACACCGTACTATATGCCCCTACCCTCCTCTTTGAAGAGGTTGAGCGGTGTCATATTTCTACTGGGGCTGCTTATTATGAGGGGTTCCCACCATCCCTGTGCTGTGCTGACTTCCTCCTGGGTGTTCTTATTATGAGGGGCTCCCACCATCCCTGTGCTGTGCTGACTTCCTCCTGGGGGTTCTTATTATGAGGGGATCACACCATCCCTGTGCTGTGCTGACTTCCTCCTGGGGCTGCTTACGGTGCTGCTGTCAGCGCTGTATGTCACGGAGCTGCTGTCAGCGCTGTATGTCACGGAGCTGCTGTCAGCGCTGTATGTCACGGAGCTGCTGTCAGCGCTGTATGTCACGGAGCTGCTGTCAGCGCTGTATGTCACGGAGCTGCTGTCAGCGCTGTATGTCACGGAGCTGCTGTCAGCGCTGTATGTCACGGAGCTGCTGTCAGCGCTGTATGTCACGGAGCTGCTGTCAGCGCTGTATGTCACGGAGCTGCTGTCAGCGCTGTATGTCACGGAGCTGCTGTCAGCGCTGTATGTCACGGTGCTGCTGTCAGCGCTGTATGTCACGGAGCTGCTGTCAGCGCTGTATGTCACGGAGCTGCTGTCAGTGCTGTATGTCACGGAGCTGCTGTCAGCGCTGTATGTCACGGAGCTGCTGTCAGCGCTGTATGTCACGGAGCTGCTGTCAGCGCTGTATGTCACGGTGCTGCTGTCAGCGCTGTATGTCACGGAGCTGCTGTCAGCGCTGTATGTCACGGAGCTGCTGTCAGCGCTGTATGTCACGGAGCTGCTGTCAGCGCTGTATGTCACGGAGCTGCTGTCAGCGCTGTATGTCACGGAGCTGCTGTCAGCGCTGTATGTCACGGTGCTGATGTCAGTGCTCTGTATTACGGTGCTGCTGTCAGTGCTCTGTATCTCCTGCACCCTCTTGTTTGCCTACCCTGGTCCCTGACCTTCCCTCTCCTCCATTGCCTTCATTAGCTCCATAGTCCTGAATTGTCAGAACAATTTCCCAAATAAAAAAAAAATGCTTGTAGTTATCGATCCCAAATTCACCTCATACATGTATTATGCTATTGTCCAGGTGGTGGGACTACGTGCTACCCCCTAATAATTACCCCGTGGCCGCAAATTCGACCTAAAGGTTTGCGAAATTCGCCTCCCATTGAAGTCAATGGAGCCCGCGGCGAACGGTCGTTTTCGCGAACGTTTGTGTCCGTTCGCGTTTCGCGTTCGCGAAACGTCCCGTCGGAAGTTCGTCCATCACTAATGCTGTCAACTCCTCCTTCATTGCTCCATGGATCCTTTGTGAAACTGTAAAGCTGTTTATTCCTTTTTTTATCTACTTCACATCTTTCATATGTATTACTGATTAAACTAGGTCTATTTATGTTCAATTGCCTGCTGTAAGACTGTGATTACTTACTAACCCATCAAGGGCTGATCTGTTTTTTGTTGTGTATTGTTTATTACTAAGTCACAGAACACACAGGAGGAGAGAGGGGATGAGGATGAGGAGGAGGATTCTGGCACTTTCATAGGCTTCGAAAAAGAGGAAGACATTCTTCAATATGTAAGCTATGGCTTTCCAACCGAAGAACCCTTGGAAGTAGTACGTGGCTGGGAGGAGAAAGTTCCAGATGCTGTCGTCCTGAGTGTTCCAAAGGAGTCTGCTTCTCAAGCCTTGGTAAATTTGAGGTGCATGGGCAACCTCATGCTTCAAAGCCTGCAAAAGGACCCAAGAATATGTGGCATGAAGGAGAAGGATGATTACTGGTTGGCAACCCTCCTTGACCACTGTTATAAGGGGAAGGTCGCAGAACTCTTCCCATCCACACAGAGAGTGCAGAAGATAAAATCTCTTGTGGACATGTTAATCGTCCACCATGTGATGCAGATGCTGCCAATGGGATGTGGAAGCTGACAGCTCTGGGCGACAAGGACTAAAAAAAATCTGAAATGCCTCCCTTAGGCGGACGGCTTCTCTGACGCTCCTCTCTTGACCAACAGAAGACTCAAAACAACGTTTTCGATGACACTGTAACCTACTGGAGTCAGGAAAAACTTAAATAAAATCCTCATTAACATGTCCTAAAGAGATTTTATCCTCTGCACTCTGTCAGCTTCCACATCCCATCGGCAGCATCTGCATCACATGATTGATGATTACCTCGGGGCCAAAACAGAGATGGAGAGCTTTCCAGCTGACGATCCACTGACCTACTGGGTCATAAGAACAGACCACTGACCAGAACTTTCCCAGTATGCTATTGAGTTGTTGGGCTGCCCTGCATCCAGCGTGCTTTTGTCAGTACTAGGATCCCTTTAGGACCCAGCACAACTCACCTAACGCAGCCTTTGCCTGGAAAACAACAGGGATTGGCCAGCTCACCTTTAAATCACCTGTATCAGCATTAAGTCAGTGCTCATGTTAGAGTTTACCTTTGTGTTTGATCCAGATGATATCTGCTCTGTGTATTTTGTGTATGACCCGGCTTGTTTGACCCTCCTTGCTCGCTTCTGATTCGGTACCGTTTGGACTCTGATCTACCTGTGTATGACCCAGCTTGCCTAGACTACGCTTTGCCTGATTCTACTGTAGTACCTTCATCTGCAGCAGTGAACTATAAGGTCCAGCAAACATCTACCTTCATCAGCAGCGGTGAACTACAAGCACCAGCTAACATCTATCCTCATCTGCAGTGGTGAACTACAAGGTCCAGAAAACACCTACCTTCATCTGAAGTGGTGAACTACAAGTCCCAGCTGACCTGCTCTGCTTAGACCTGCTCATGGTATGTGCTCTTGTTCTTTGAACTCTTTGCATAATCAGCACACCTGAACTGTTACCTGGTATCTGCTCCTAGCCTGACAGCTTTTCAGAACAGGCATTCAGTGCTACAGGATGTTTTGTTACTGATCATAGAACGCGTCTGTTCACAGACTACGTGGACCGTTTGACTTTTATAAAATGAATCAGTCCTGGATTACCAGCTATGAAGCCCCTGATGCCGATGTCACTTATTAAGTATTTTTGGGATGTGGAATCTCTGTAGGACTTTGAAGACCCCCAGGCACTATATTGAAAGGAATTTTTCATTTTTAGGCTTTCACTTTAAAAAAAAAAAAAAATCACTGCTCATTTAAAAATGATGTTTTTCACAAACTTTTTTTTTATTGACACATTTCCCCCAGGGCAGGACCCAGACCCCTATAACCATTGCATGCCCAATTACTTGCATATAGGTCTTCAAAATGGGCACTTTTGATTTTTGACATTCGCATCCCATTGACTTTAATGGGGTTGTTTATTCGGATCTGAACTTTCGCTGTGTTGGAAAGTTCTGGTGCGAACCGAACAGGGGTTCTATTCAGACCATCCCTAGTGTATAAGCAATATGGGGCAGCCATTCTACCACCTCTACTTAAAGTGGTTGTATACTCATTTTTTTTACTTTTACCTACAGGAAAGCCTATAATAAGGCTTACCTGTAGGTAAAAAAAATATCTCCTAAACCTGTACAGTTTAGGAGATATTCCCCTCGGTATGCGCCGCTGAATGCAGCGGCGCATGCGGACAAGGGGATTCTCGGCTGAAAGCCCGGCAGCTGCCAGACCCAGCCGGGATGAAATCTCCCGCGCGCATGCGCGGGAGTGACGATATTGCGGCTCCGGCCACTCACATCGCTGGAGCCGCGATACCCGGAAGAAATGCCGAGGGAGCATGTCAGCTCCCTCGGCGTGGATCGGACCAGATGTTGGGGCCTCGTTCTAAGGTAAGTATTTCATAATGAGCTAGTATGCGGTGCATACTAGCTCATTATGCCTTTTCCTTTGCAGGTAGAAAAAAAAAACATCTGCGGGTTTACTCCCGCTTTAAGGTACTCAGTGCCGCCAGAGAACAACATTGTCTCCCTTGCTCAATGACAAAAGCTAACATTATATTGTTGCTGAAGCCAGGTAAAGATCTGCTGGACCCGGAAACATAAAGGCCCATTTACCTTTTACAAAGCGATATAAAAATTATGGCTAAAGTGCTGCCACTGAGGCTAAACAAAGTTATCTCATCGATCATACACTCTGTCCAAGCTGGCTTCATGCCACAAAAATTGACTGCACTTAATTTACGTAGCTTCTTCCTTAATCTCCAGGTAAAGGCAGACAATGTTGTGGATAGGGCATTGCTGTCACTAGACGCCCATAAGGCATTTTACAGTATCGAATGACAGTACCTTTGGACAACCATGAGCAAATATGGGTTTGGGGCCAAATTTCTTTCTTGGGTCCAGTTGTTATATAGTTCTCCCCAAGCAGCTATTAAAGAGTTTGGACAAATTGTGATACCCTTTCCTCTGTATAGAGGCACCCGACAGGGGTGTTCATTGTACCCTCTCCTGTTTGCTATCGCCATAGAGCCAATGTTCGCCCTGATCCACTCCAACACCTCAATCTGGGGTTTTAGGTACGGAGGTCCACAAGAAACGCTTAAGCTCTGTGCAAATGATACAATGCTGTTGTTGGGTGACACCAAGGACTCTTTTTGGAAGGTACTCTGGTTTAGTAATTTATTGGACAAAATTCTCAATTATTTTGTTGGATACTGTACCGGACCAGGTAACTACCCTCCATGGTATACCTATATCCTCTTCCTTTAAATACTTTAAGATAGATCTCTAGATCTCTAGCTTTCCCTTAATATATCACCATTATTGGGACATATCCGAGATAGGGCCAGAGTGTGGACCAAACTCCGGCAATCATTGGTGGGAAAAGTTAATCTCATAAAAATGATTTTTTTGCCACAACTCCTATATACAGTATCTCACAAAAGTGAGTACACCCCTCACATTTTTCTAAATATTATATTATACCTTTTCATGTGACAACACTGAAGAAATGAAACTTTGCTACAATGTAAAGTATTAAGTGTACAGCTTGTATAACATTGTGAATTTGCTGTCCACTCAAAATAATTCAACACACAGTCATTAATGTCTAAACCGCTGGCAATAAAAGCGAGTACACCCCTAAGTGAAAATAACTGCAAGACATTCTACAAAAAGATTTTATCTGGACTAAATATTTAATGTGTCTGGAGGTCAAGCCCTATCCAACACATCAGAGTATTCCGGTACAAGTTATGTATGTACTGGTTCTGGTCAGCAATTAAGTAATGAAAACAGGACAGCCCCACGAAGCTATCTGTTTTTAAAAAACAGGTGGCTGATTTACAATGTATATTTTCTTGATGGGTTCCCTATAAGCCCAGAAGATGGTTCCATGATCACAGAGGACCAGTGAATGAAAGAACACCATATTGCATTTTTGTTTGCAAGGTGAACTAATTTTTATTAAAATATTTTTTAGAAATTCTGAAAATATCTAAATTGGGCCCAATTAGCCATTTTCGGTCCCTGGTGCCATGTGACTCATTTGTGTTAGGCGTGACTGGGGAGCAGATGTGTTAAATTTGGTGTTATCACTCTCACTCTCTCATACATGTCACCTCATGGCAAAGAGCTCACTGAGGATCTGAAAAAAATTATTGTTGCTCTACATAAAGATGGCCTAGGCTATAAGAAGATTGCCAAGATCCTGAAACTGATCAGCAGCATGGTGGCCAAGACCATACAGTGGTTTACGGACAGGTTCCACTGAGAACAGGCCTCACCATGGTCGACCAAAGAAGTTGAGTGCACGTGCTCAGCATCAGTGCTGACAGCATTGCTGCAGAGGTTGAAGGGGTGGGGGGGTCAGTCTGTCAGTGCTCATACCATACATTGCACACTGCATCAAATTGGTCTGCATGCTCAGCGTCAGTGCTGACAGCATTGCTGCAGAGGTTGAAGGGGTGGGGGGGGGGGGGGGGTCAGTCTGACAGTGCTCATACCATACATTGCACACTACATCAAATTGGTCTGCATGGCTGTCATCCCAGAAGGAAGCCTCTTCTAAATATATGCAGAAGAAAGCCCGCAAACAGTTTGCTGAAGACAAGCAGACTAAGGACATGGATTACTGGAACCATGTCCTGTAGTCGGATGAGACCAAGATAAACTTATTTGGTTCAGAAGGTGTCAAGTGTGTGTGACAGGAAACAGGTGAGGAGTACAAAGACAAGTGTGTCTTGCCTTCAGTCAAGCATGGTGGTGGGAGTGTCATGGTCTGGGGCTGCATGAGTGCTGCTGGTACTGGGAGCTACAATTCAATGAGGGAACCATGAATGCCAACATGTACTGTGAGATAATGAAGCAGAGCATGATCCCCTCCCTTCAGAGACTGGGCCGCAGGGCAGTATTCCAACACGATAATAGCCCCAAAACACCTCCAAGATGACCACTGCCTTGCTAAAGAAGCTGAGGGAAAAGGTGATGGACTGGCCAAGAATGTCTCCAGACCTAAACCCTTTTGAGCATCTGTTGGGTATCCTTAAACTGAAGGTGGAGGTGGAGGTGGAGGAATGCAAGGTCTGTAACATCCATGAGCTCCTTGTCATCATGGAGGAGTGGAAGAGGACCCCAGTGGCAACCCGTGAAGCTCTTGTGAACTCCATGCCCAAGAGGGTTAAGGCAGTGCTGTACTCACTTTTGTTGCCAGCAGTTTAGACATTAATGGCTGTGTGTTGAGTTATTTTGAGGGGACACCAAATTTACAGCAAATTTACACTGTTATACAAGCTGTACATTCTCTACTTTACATTATAGCAAAGTGTCATTTCTTTAGTATTGTCACATGAAAAGATATAATAAAATATTTACGAAAATGTGAGATACTGTATATTACACAATGTCAGAAGTGTCATACTTCAAAGTGTTTATCTCCAGATGCTACTTGACCATTTTTCTGAAAGGTTTTGCCCTCCAGGGCCTCTAATAGGTGGGAAAGGGATGTTGGTCTATTTAAAATGGGTCTAAGGGAGGACCCAGTGTGCACTAGATGCTCTAGAGAATAGACATGTGCACTGACAAAAAATGTGTTCATTTTAGTTTTCGTGTCATCGTTTTTTTGCTTTTTTCGGAAATTCAAAAATTCAAAAATTTGGAAATGCGATCATTCAGAATTCGAATTTTCAAATTTCCGAATGTCCAAATTTCGAATCTTCCAATCTTCGAATTTCCAAATTTTCGAATTCCGGATTTCCGAATTTTTGGAATTCAGAAATTCAAAAATTAGAAAATGGGAGAATCTTCGAAAATGGGAGAAAATTTATCTGAAGTTATAAATTATTCAAAATAATGAATGACGCATATAAACAAATGGAATGGAACAAATTAATAGACTAAGTCTAATAGAGTTTCTACAGTGAAATAAAAATTTCTTCTTAGAGTTGCCAGCCTGCACAAATGTAATTAAACATGACATTGTCACTGACTCCAAGATTCGGGTGCCGCATAAACCTTTATGGTAGGGATGAGCCGAACACCCCCCGGTTCGGTTCGCACCAGAACTTACGAACGGACTGAAAATTCATATGAACTTTAGAACCCCATTGAAGTCTATGAGACTCGAATGTTCGAAATAAAAAGTGCTAATTTTTATGGCTAATATGCAAGATATTGTCCTAAAAAGGGTTTGGGGACCCGGCTCCTGCCCCAGGGGACATGGATCAATGCCAATTTATTTTTTTAAAACAGCTGTTTTTACGGGAGCACTGATTTTAATGACGATAAAAAGTGAAAAATAATTTGAAATATTGCTTTAAATATAATTCCTGGGGGGTGTCTATGGTATGCCTGTGAAGTGGCACGGGTTTCCCATGTTTAGAACAGTCCCTGCACAAAATGACATTTAACGGAAAAAAAGTAATTTAAAACTGCTTGCGGGTTTTAATGTAAGATCTCGTTCCGGCAATACGGATGAAAATCATTGAGAACAAAATGACATGGGTAGCCCCCCCTGCCCATTACTATGCCCTTTGGGGCTTTTGAATTAAGGGGAACCCCATACCCTATATACTCAGAACAGCAGTATACAGGTGGTGCAAACAAGACAGGGACTGTGTAGGTTTGTTGTGTTAAGTAGAATCTGTTTGTAATTTTGAACTGTTACATTTTTAAAGTGTAGCTCCAGTCAAAAAATCAATTTTTAAGCTTTTTGGAAAACAACGGGAAGGGTTATCACCCCTGTATAATTATTTGGGCCGTCCGTCTTTTTTCATCGCACTTCCTGTTGTCTCCTTCCGTTTGCAAGTAGGAGACGTTTGTAAGTTGGATGTTTGAAAGTAGGGGCCTGCCTTATATGCTCTGCAGAAATGTGGGCCTAAGGTGTTGGTGTTGCCACAACACTGTAAGCCCTCAAAGTGAGTCTTGGTGGGCGCTGGAGCACCCTGCTGTGAACGATTATATCAAGAATTGTAATTACATGCCATTGTTGAACAGTGGTAGAAAAATCGGGCCTTTGGTGGTTGTGGTGCTGGTGCCACAACACTATAAGTCCTCACAGTTACTCTCGGTTGGCGCAGGAACGGGCCCTGATGTGAAATATTATATCAAGAATGGTTCAATCAAGAACACCAGCAATAAGGGGTATCTTCAGGTGTATATTGTGCTGGAGGCACACAACACCCAATTTAACTGCTGCAGATGCCTGTATTACGGAACACCAGTAATAAAGGGTAGCTTCAGGTGTATATTGTGCTGGAGGCACACAACACACAATTTAACTGCTGCAGATGCCTGTATTACAGAACACCAGTAATGAAGGGTAGCTTCATGTGTATATTGTGCTGGAGGCACACAACACCCAATTTAACTGTTGCAGATGCCTGTATTACAGAACACCAGTAATGAAGGGTAGCTTCAGGTGTATATTGTGCTGGAGGCACACAACACCCAATTTAACTGCTGCAGATGCCTGTATTACAGAACACCAGTAATAAATGGTAGCTTCAGGTGTATATTGTGCTGGAGGCACACAACACACAATTTAACTGCTGCAGATGCCTGTATTACAGAACACCAGTAATGAAGGGTAGCTTCAGGTCTATATTGTGCTGGAGGCACACAACACCCAATTTAACTGCTGCAGATGCATGTATTACAGAACACCTGTAATAAGGGGTATCTTCAGGTGTATACTGTGCTGGAGGCACTCAAAACCCACTTTAACTGCTGCAGATGCCTGTTTTACAGAACACCAGCAATAAGGGGTGTAGCACTAACCCCTGAAGGAGCTGCTGATTATTTTTGGGCTCACCGTTACCTTACGCTTCTCCTTGTTGCATGTCTAGGGGATGTCCTATGGTAAATGGCCCAGTAACTTGAGACTGACAATAGATCCAGTTGAATGGATTTTTATTTGCAAACTCCAACCATTGAACAGTCTTTCAACTTAGGATCAGAGGGTTGGGAAGGAATTCAGGTACTCTCAATGTCAAAGTCTATAAACATTAAGGAACTTGCTTACTTTGACTGCATCCAAAGAATAGCCATTTGCAGCTGGATGAACACTCAGGTTGGACAGTCCCTCTCTCACAAGGCCTAGCAGCCAACAAGGTGCTTACTCAGAAACAAAGTCTTTGTCACAGATGTTGTTACAGAACACGTGGGAAACTAGCTGTAGAACACTTGTAGGATACCTGGATCTTTCAGCCTGTTTGGTGATATCCACAAGACCGGATTCTCTCGGTTACTTCAGCCCTTCCAGGCTCTTGTTAAGAAAACCAAACTCACACATGGTGTTCTTCTAAAGAGTCCTCCCCTGGATTGCTCAAAGTCCAATGGGTCTCTCCCAGACTGGAGACGGCACCCATCCACCTCAGAATTTTTCCTTAGTTTCCATGCCTTTGGCTATCCAGCCCCGGGGCATTAAAATCAGGTGTAACCACACCCCAGGCCATAGCTTTCCTGGGGCTGGTCAGGAGGACCAGGACCATGTAATCAGCACTTCATTCTGGACCGGAACCCCGGACCACGTGACGTCCGCATCTTAAATACCCTCTCCCAGAGGGCACAGCGAGAGGGGTACTCCCACTGACTTGACTCTGAAAGAGAGTAACTTAAGGGCCTGACCAGACCATAGTTCCATGCCTGCCACCAGAGACAGTGCCCCCTGCGGCCAGGCTGAACATCTCACAGTCCAGTCAGACTGACACAAATGTCAAATATAGACAAATAGACCGAAACCAAACTGTAGTTTGGGTAAAGTTAAATTTTGAAAACACATAGCGTATGCTCTTCAGGAGCCCGCCACTACACACTTCCTCCACTTATTTAGACGATGTCCCCATCGTCTGGGAAAGACAGGAAAAACAAACCAAGAACTAACAACTGGTCTTATCAAAAAAAAAAAAAAAACACTAGAGTACCTGAGTTGGGGTGGGAAAGGGAAAAAAGGGAAGGAAAGCAACAGTAAAACGTTCACATTGCAACAACACAGAATTATATTGCATTACAATTACTGCCCAAGCCTGTCTATCTAGCCCACCCATTCTGTGGTGGTTTTGATAGATGCTCTCCGGTGAATCCTGGAAAAGAAACACATATGCACAATAATTTACACCTAACTGTTAGAAAGCAGAATTCCACCAATCTCCATGGATTTCTCTTTTCTAACCCTTAAAACAGGGGTGCCCAACCAGTGGCCCGGGGGCCACATGTGGCTCGCCAAGCCCTCTGATGTGGCCCTTGACCTCCTGCTCCAATATGGCAAGTTGGTAAGCCCAGATCGTGGGTTGCCAAACAGCCATCCCAGAGCAGCAATTTTGTGAATGAAGCCACTAGTAGTGGAAGCAAGTGGCTGCAGAGCAGAGCCACATAAGCCAATGCTTCCTGTATGGTGCCCGCTCCTGTCACAGGCAAAGTGATACCAAATGCACTCCGCTTGGGACATCAACAGCCAGCGATACCAGAATGGAAGATGGTTATTAAAGGTAAGTTTACTACTAAATTCACAGTATATATGGATATATCTGTTTTGCAGTGGTTACTGGGCTGCTTTCAAACTGATCCGCAGGTGCAGTGCAGCTGCGGGTTACCTGCATTGAGCCATAGACTTCTGTTATTACCTGCGGGTTTGTTGTGACTTCAGAAAGTGCGCCACACCTGTAGAATATAATATAAGTTTATCGCAAAGTGCAGCTAACCTGCATAAAATCCACAGGTTCACTGCGCTGCACCCATGCTTTGGGCAAATCGCAGGGCATCAGTGTGAAAGCAGCCTTAGGCCCCTTTCACATGATTGGTCTGACCCAATCAGACTTACTATTCACCTCTATGGAGCAGCAGATGTAAACGGACTTGTGTCTGTTTACACCCGCCTACCTAAAAAAAATAGACAGGGATCTGCCCCTTCTGTCTGAGCGAATCGGATTGGATCAGAGGGCCCATAGAGTAGAGTGGGCTGTGTCTGTGGACACGGACCTGTCATCCTCCCACTCCACTCATTGTGGCCCGCGACCAGTTACCAATTCACTTAAGTGGCCCTTGCTCTTTAAAAGGTTGGGCATCCCTGCCTTAAAACCTCTTAAATTTCTAAAACAGTTCTTTTTTTTTTCTCTGTAAAACAATACTAATTGTGCCGACTCATGCCACCTAGTGGTATGTGTCGCTGAAGTGCAGTCTCTAACCTAAAAACAGTTTAAGTATTCATGACAAGGTTCCATTCTCTGTGTGACTGACTCTGACTAATTACCCCAAAGTTCAGTGACTTGAAGAAAAATTTCAAAGAGGCAAAGACCAAGAGAAACCCTCCTTGCAAATTTTAAAGTCTTGACTAGGGATGAGATTCGAGTTCGAGTCAAACTCATGTTCGACTCGAACATTGCCTGTTTGGCGAACAGTGAACAATTTGGGGTGTTCGCGGCAAATTCGAAAAGCCGGAACACCCTGTACAAGTCTATGGGAGAAATCTAAAGTGCTAATTTTAAAGACTAATATGGAAGTTATTGTCCTAAAAAGTGTTTGGGGACCTGGGTCCTGCCCCAAGGGACATGGATCAATGCAAAAAAAAGTTTTAAAAACTGCAGTTTTTTTCGGGAGCAGTGATTTTAATAATGATTAAAGTGAAACAATAAAAGTGTAATATTCCTTTAAATTTCATACCTGGGGGGTGTCTATAGTATGCCTGTGAGGGGGCACATGTTTCCCGTGCTTAGTACTGTCCCTGCACAAAGTGTCATTTCTGCAGGAAAAAGTCTTTTAAAATCACTCGCGGCTATAATGAATTGCCTGAATATATATATATATATATATATATATATATATATATATATATATATATATATATATATATATATATATATATATATATATATTTATATATATGTTTTTTTTTGTTTTTTTTGTTCTAGTGAACAAGACACTGGTTGTGACCAACACGGGTATTAGAACACTGTACTGGTGCTGGCTGATAATCAGGACACTATTGTGAGCTGACACTGTTCTTAGGACAGTGTACTAATGCTGGTTGATGATCAGGACACTGGTTGTGGTTGACACTGGTTTTAATATAATCATAATTTATTACAGTAAGTTGAAATGTACCTGTTCATGAGACATAGGAGTAGCTAAAATTCCTAAATATTTACCAAATAAAAAAACAGGCAGTTCAAAACTTTAAATGGTTCAAGTTAAAAGCATATTTGTAGAGATTTGCCAGAAAAAAAAATGCAAGATTAAGATTGACTTGCACTTAGAAGGATTAAAAGACTTTCTGTTGTCCTTTGATCCCAATCCTGTTTTTGAAAAAAAATCCTCTTAGGTCAGTGGAGCTAGGGATTATCCAGGGACTAAATAATTACTAAACTTCAGAGTGCCAGAAAACAGACAGGTATCAGAAATGGAAATCCAGAAGATGACCCTTCATTTCCACATTGGGTGTGTTAAATAATGCTCTATACTGGCAAAGGCTCTTAAAATAATTGGTACTTTTTCAATTTCTATCTGCTTATTATTATAGTTATGGTAGTTTTACTTTATTTTGTTCAGGGAACAAAGCACATTTGGTATCTATGTTTTATAGTTTGAAGTTTTACAACTAAGGAATCATGGTTTTAAATTAAAAATATAAGAAAAAAACATTTTTATAATTTAATGGCAAATTACACTTTAGGCTATGTTTGTAAAGTTCCCATAAAAATTATAGTTTTGTGTTTTTTCTATTATTATATGATTGTTTTTTTATATCCATGAATGCAAGTCACATGCAGATATACATATTAGGCCTCTAGTGGTCATTTTCAAATTGCACTGCACATTTAATGCCTTTCCTCAGTGACCGCTGAATAGGCAGATGAGCTTCAGGTTTGAATCTAACTCTAATATTTCCAAGCTCTTTCCATTTCAGTGAACCACCATATTTGGCTGATATGGCATGAATTTCTATCAGCACTACTACCATTAGGAAAAGGGAAAGGGGAAAGAGGTAATAAAAGAGGTAATAAATAAATCCTGAATAATAATAATAATAAACCTTGGGGCTTTTAAGGTATATAGTAGACGCAGTGTATAGAACACAATTACAGATAGATAAAAATGTAAATGTTTTATTACAAAGATAAAAAGCATGAGGGAGAACATTCCATCCAAATACAAGTTGTATGTTCTATTCAAAAGAAAAAGTACAAACACTACTACTCAACATGTTTCACTTTTTGCAGCTTCCTCAGGAGATTCAGGTGTGATGTATAAATTGCTATGGACAACAGAAAAGACAGAAATGAGAACTCATGCTATGTTAATTTAACAAAAGAACAAATCAATTAATGATATTGGCATATTATAATTATGCATATAAACTATGATATAATAAATTTTACGTTGTATAATCAA
Organism: Lithobates pipiens; assembly: GCF_037356315.1. NCBI lineage: Eukaryota > Metazoa > Chordata > Amphibia > Anura > Ranidae > Lithobates > Lithobates pipiens. The sequence goes on from NW_027507790.1 coordinate 72,607,999, forward strand.
AGATATAGATGTGGAGAGAGCTGAATCTTACCAAGGCTGCTTAGAGTAAAACAAAAAGCCTGATGTTAGATACAAAGATGTAAGTCCCACACATATTCAGAGAGCCCCATTGATTGTATGTTATAGATTTGTCACAGGAGGAAAATCATTTTTAAAAAGCAGATTCCTAAAAAGGAAACACACAAATGATTAATGTAGAAAGGAAAAATGCAAGGATTCTAATTGTCTTTGGTTATGAAATATCGAGGCGGAAATCGTTATAAAAAAAAGGAACAATGGCAGCCGATGAATTACCTCTGTATATACTTGAAAGGTAGAATCAATGTTATCTTGTTGATCAAAAATCAAGTTCAGCATACTGTGTGAACCCAAAGAGTAAATGTCTGGCCGAAATATGAAGTAGACATATGCAGAAAGACAAACACTGTTAGGGTATCAAATACAAGAGAAAAATCTACAAAATACAAACACATGGGGCAGATGGGCCACATGAGTCTCAATAAGGTATAGCAGTATTGAAAAAAGAGGGATCACACAAATGCTTACCAAAATGGGGAGGACAAGTTATGTAGACAGGGGTAGGAGAGATGCTCACTCTCCCTCTTCAAAAGGGCCGCTGACAGATCATAGTGGCAAACAGCTGCATTCATAGATTCCACCCGGCCCGGCGGCATCTGACGTCATTGCCAGGACGGGGACGTACCACAAGGATGCCAAGACGCATGCGCCAAGTCCCCCAGTGGTGTGAGTAATGCGACGCTGAGGCGCATTGCATACAAATCCGCCATCTAAAATAAGTGATTACCCTTAAAAGATGGATGATTTCAAGGGATAAAGCTTGACAAGCAATCAGAGTAGCGACGGTAAGATCGCAGCTCCAATGATGCAATGTAAGGAAAAAAAAAGGATGGAAAAACCGGACTGGATAAAGTAAGGCCAGGGGCTAATACCTAAAGGGCTCCAATGAGTTGGATGATTGATTTTAGCAGAAAAACAGAGTGCTGCCCAGGCCGTCCCTGTGGCCACTCAAAGACAAAACAAAAGAAAACGGGGAGAGAAAAAGAAAAACATACTGGACAAAGGGAGATGCATCTCATAAAAAAATGTAAATTCAATAAGTGTAAATAATCTGAAAAAAATCAATGTTTAACATCGATTATTAGTTTTGCACCCCATGGCAGTTCATCGGTGACCACATCTGAAATGGAAAAATATACACAGAATGACATTTCAAATTGCAAAAACACAAATAGGCATATTAATGCATAGGCAATTAAATATTGGATACATAAAAGATATATGAAAAATAAATAAATATGATGAAAAAAAATACTATAGAAAAGGTTTGAAGCTTAAAGCAGCATTCAAACCTAGATGTCTAAGAGCAGACAGGTCGTGGATCCAGCGTGCCTCACGCTGCAGTAATGTTTTGTCATAGTCGCCTCCCTTTTTTGCCTGGAGGAATGCGTTCTAAAGCAAAAAAATGCTTTTTAGAGCAGTCAAAATGATGGTAAAGACCCATATGGGATACCAAGCTTTTTTGTTTACATACAGTATTTGGCCGGGGATCTGTCATTTGGCAGCAGGGCAACATTGTGCCTGTAGAATAGCATCATAGGGTGACAAGTCATTGGTTCATTAGGTCATTGTGATTAATGATAAACGAGCAGCACTGGATGACTCAATTGATGCTGGATTTACATTGAGGGACATTATTTGTATTTTTATTGTGCTGTAATTAATGGGCATTGTCTAAGGTGATGTTGTATTTATTTACATTTTTTATTAATTTTTTGCAGAATGAGCATCATAGTGGCAGCTGTTTGCCACTATGAGCATCATAGAGCTATTAAAGAGGAAGTAAACCCTGATGAGTTTACTTCCTCTTTCATTCCCTGCAAAGGCAAAGCATAATGGACTACTATGCATCGCAATTTTTTATATAATCTTTAAAGAGCTAAATCACACTCTTCCATAACAGTATGTGTGGCTTGAAGAGATCTCCCAAGCATGTTGTTTAAATTATTTGTGCATTTTCATTTTTTTTTTTTTTTTTACTGTACTGTATTTTTTTTAACCACTTCAATACTTCCTGCGCAGACCAACTTTCAGCTTTCAGCACTTTCGCATTTTGAATGCCAATTACTCAGTCATGCAACAGTGTACCCAAACAAAATGTTTAGCATTTTTTTCACACAAATAGAGCTTTCTTTTGGTGGTATTTAATCACCATTGGGTTTTTAATTTTTTGCGACATAAATGAAAAAAGAGCGAACATTTGAAAAAAACAGCATCTTTTTTTGTTTCTATGATAAAATTTTGCAAATAAGTAATTTTTGTTCATAAATGTGGGCCATAAGTTATACTGCTGCTGTTAAAAATAACCCACATAGGTATATATTGTTTGGTCCGTGTAAAAGCTATGGTGCAAATCATTAAAAAATTGATCACACCTGAGGCACTGATGGCCTCATCTCTTGAGGCCCTGAAATGCCAGGAAAGAACAAATACCCCCTAAATGACCCCATTTTGGAAAGTATACAGTCCAAGGTATATAGTAAGAGACATAGTGAGTTTTTTAAGTTGTTTTTTTCCCCACAATTCTTGGGAAAATTAAGAAATTATTATTATTATTATTTTTTTTACACAAAATTGTTATAACAAGTAATTTCCACATACAGCATATGCTTCGAATTGCAACCCAAAATACATTCTGCTACTTCTCCCACGTCTGGCGATACCACATGTGTGAGACTTTTTCACAGCCTGGCCACATAGAGAGGTCCAACATGCAGGGAGCGCCATCGGGCATTCTAGAAGCATACATTGCACATAAAATTTCCTAACAACCAATTACATTTTTGAATTCCCTGGAGCACCAGGACAATGGAATTACCAATAAAATGACCCAATTTTCGGAAATAGAACACCCCAGTGTATATTCTTTGAGGCATAATTAGTCCTTTCAATGGTTCATTTATTCCACAAGTCTTTGGAAAATGTGCAAAGAAAATGAAAACTTTTTTTTTTTTTTTTTACACAAAGTTGTCAATTTATATGATTTAAGGGAGTTGTGGCCTGTCCCAGCCAAGATATAACAATGGCATGCCTCCATCCCTAATTTGTGTGAAAAAAGAGGATAGAAATTGGAATGGGACTTTGAGTGAGGCATGTCAAAGGGTAGTTAACTAATTCTTTACTCAAATGGTAGATTAAAGTGAATTTTAATTCCATATCAATTCATTAATGTATGCCCCTACAGCACATACACACTTTGGAATTTAACCACTTTCAGACCGGACCAATTTGCTGGTCAAAGACCAGACCACTTTTTGCGATTCGGCACTGCGTCGCTTTAACTGACAATTGCGCGGTCGTGCGACGTGGCTCCCAAACAAAATTGACGTCCTTTTTTCCCCACAAATAGAGCTTTCTTTTGGTGGTATTTGATCACCCCTGCGGTTTTTATTTTTTGCGCTATAAACAAAAATAGAGCGATAATTTTGAAAAAAACGCATTATTTTTTACTTTTTGTAATAATAAATATCCCCCAAAAATATATAAAAAAAAAATTTTTCCCTCAGTTTAGGCCGATACGTATTCTTCTACATATTTTTGGTAAAAAAAATCGCAATAAGCGATTATTGATTGGTTTGCGCAAAAGTTATAGTGTTTACAAAATAGGGATAGTTTTATAGCATTTTTATTAATAATTTTTTATTATTTTTTTTTTTACTAGTAATGGCGGCGATCTGCGATTTTTATTGTGACTGCCACATTGTGGGGGACACATCGGACATTTTTGACACATTTTTGGGACCATTGTCATTTATACAGTAATCACTGCTATATAAATGCAGTGATTCCTGTGTAAATGACACTGGCAGTGAAAGGGTTAACCAGTGGGTGGCAGTGTAGGGGTTAAGTGTTCCTAGGGGTGTGTTACTAACTGTGGGGGGGTTGGGCTTTCATTTAGTGTACACTGATCTCTGCTCCAATCACATGGAGCAGGGATCAGCGTCACTAGTTGCTAGGCAGAATGGAAAAATGTTGTTTACACAGCATTTCCTCCATTCGGCCGCTCCGTGAGACGATCGCGGGGTTGCCCGCGGCGATCGAGTCCGCGGGTCCCGCGACCGGATTTACGGGGGTCCCGACCAGCGTGGGAGCGCGCCGCCGGCGGCGCGCTCCCGATGGCACGGCGGCATCGAATATTGGATGTACATGTACGCCAATATGCCTGCCCGTGCCATTCTGTCGACGTACATCGGCGTGCGCTGGTCGGGAAGTGGTTAAATTGACTTTACCTAAAAAATAATGTTTTATTTACATATACACTCTCTGGTGGGAACCTATGATAGTCATACCTTCCTTCACCAGTTACACACATACATTGTAACATATAGTTACATAGTTAGTAAGGTTGAATAAAGACACCAGTCCTTCCAGTTCAACCTGAGTGAGTGTCTACAATTGTCCCTATCCCTGTACATTGCACACTCACATAGGTCCCCACCCTCAAGGAGCCCACAATCCAAGGTCCTCATTCATATACTAGGGTCAATTTTGGACAGAAGCCAATTAACCTACCTGCGTGTCTTTGGAGTGTGGGAGGAAACAAGAGTACCTAGAGGAAACCCACACAGGCACAGGGAGAACATGCAAATTCCAGGCAGGTAGTGTCATCGTTGGGATTTGAACTAGTGACCCTTCTTACTGCTAGGTGAGAGTGCTAACCACTGCACCACTGTGCTGCCCTTAACACATTATATACATTATATACATTTTCCCTCCAAACCTCACTTAATCATCACATATTTTCCTATTAATAGAATTAGATGTACACGGCGGCACGTTTGCACATTCCCAAGTGATGATGTATTGTTGATGATGTATTGTGGTGTTCCGATAATCATGGCTGTTGGTTTCCCCTGGTCCGGGGGTTCACCCATTTGGGAGATGTTCTCTATGCTATATATATATATATATATATATATATATATATATATATATGCATCTGACTCCTGATGATTGGTTTAAAACCATGAAATGCATTGAGTTAACATCTAATTGTCTATTGTATTCCCTTATTTATATTCCCTTGTATTAATTGTACCAATTATGTCTACTGTTTGATCTATTTTGTACTGATTGTACCATCATGTCCAGTGATTAATTATATTTTATATGAATACTATTATGTAAATCTTGTGATTACGCTATTATTATATATATATATTATTGATTTATTGATATAGTTTTGACATTATGGACCATTCATTTGGTGCTATGATATGGAATTAAAATTAAATTGAATCTACAATTTGGGTAAAGAATTAGTTAACTACCATTTGACATGCCTCACTCAAAGTCCCATTCCAATTTCTATCCTCTATCTGTGTGTACACGGCATGATTTTGATATACATCAGCACGCTTGGATATTGAGTTTATTGAACAAGCACTGGAACATCAGCTTGAACATTTATATGGACATTTTCTTTTCTTCTTTTTTAGATATTTTTAGTGTGATTGTGTCACATAAAATTTTGCGATTTTTGCACATGTTATGCGATTTTTTGCACATTCTATGCGATTTTTATGTATCACTTTGGATATAGGTGATTTTGCACTTTTCAGTTATTATACACAATTGTGTTGTGCATGTGTATGTAAGCACAGTGTTTTGCTATTTGCACATTCATTTTGATTACAGTCTGTTATTTATTTCACTTGTTAGTTATTAATTAAAAAAGGTAGCGCCACATACTTTTATATGTACTCGGGTACTCTGATAGGCTGATGACAGGTACTTGGGTACTCTGATAGGTTGGTGACAGGTGCTCGGTTATTCTGATGGGCCGCAGATAGGTACTCAGGTATTCTGATGTGCTGGTGACAGGTACTCTAATAAGCTGGTGACAGGTACTTGGGTACTCTAATGGGGTGCTGACAGGTACTAAGGTACTCTAATGGGCTGGTGACAGGTATTCTGATGGGTTGTGACAGGTACTCTGTACTTTGATTGCCTGGTGACAGGTGTTCAGGTACTCTGATGGGCTGGTGACAGGCACATGGGTACTTTGATGGGGCTGGTGACAGGTACTCAGGTAACCTGATGGGCTAGTGAGAGGTACTCAGGTATTCAGATGGGTTGGTGACAGGTACTCTGGTACTCTGATGGGCTGGAGACAGGTATTTGGGTACTCTGATGGGCTGGAGACAGGTACTCTGATGGGTTGTGACAGGTACTCGGTACTCTGATGGGCTGGGGACAGGTACTCGTCTACACTTATGGGCTGGTGACAGGTACTCAGGTACTCCAATGGGCTGGTGACAGGTACTCGGGTACTCTGATGGGATGATGACAGGTACTCTGGTATTCTTATGGGCTGGTGACAGGTACTCGGATACTCTGATGGGCTGGTGACAGGTACTCTGATGGGTTCTGACAGGTACTCAGGTACTCTGATGGGCTGGTGACAGGTACTCGGGTACACTTATGGGCTGGCGACAGGTACTCAGGTACTCCAATGGGCTGGTGACAGGTACTCGGGTACTCTGTTGGGCTGGTGACAGGTACTCGGGTACTCTTATGGGCTGGTGACGGGTACTCTTGTACTCTTATGGGCTGGTAACAGGTACTCAGTGTCAGAAACCATGAAATCAGACCGAGATAGAAGTACAGTTAAATCATACTTGTTTATTAATAAAAGTAAATAGAAAAACTGTAATAAAAACATAGCCAGAGTTCAGGAACCAGAATGTCAGGGAGTCGAAGATGAGTGTAGTAAAACAGAAAGAAGGATCTGGAGCCAGAAGGGATGTTAGCCAAGCAAGTCTTTAAAAGGAATGCAGGAGATAGTCTCTGTGATATAGACCAAGGCAGAGATCCTCTGGGCTGGACAGCTTAAGTAGACAGGACTGACTAGCAGGATATCATCAACAGCTGAGTAACTGTGGAGAGATAAGAGCTGGCAATTAGCCGACAGCTGAGCGGCCAGCTCTGAGAAGAAAGGGCTGAGCCCAGCCCTGACACTCAAGTACTCAGATAGGCTGGTGGCAGGTACTCGGGTATTCAGATAGGCTGATGACAGGTACTTTGATGGGTGGTGACAGGTCCTCTTTATTAGGGAGGGGGACCAATCAGTGTGATTGATGTGCACTGTAAGCGGTAGCAAGCTGTTACCAACATCTCCTCTTCACACATGATCAGTGTGTAAGGAGAAAACCCGGTAAAGGCTCATTACTGCAGTTTGTTAACATACTGTGACCAGCTGTGATTGGAAACAGCTGATCACGTGGTAAAGAGCCAATTTCATTGGCTCTTCACCATGATCAGGGAAGGGCTTTGTCAGGGTGAGAAGCCTCGTCCCCGATCGCCCGATCTGCCGTGCAAGAGGACAATGCATGTGACTGGTTGTGATTGGACAAAGCCGGTCACGTGTTAAAGAGCTCTTTACACTGATCTGTAAATACGGGGATGAGGGACATGCCTCATCCCCGATCGCTACACACTTTGGCCCCCATGGCCTGCAGGAACTGCTAAGAGCAGAGGACATCATATGACGCCCACCCAGGATGGGAGAGTGCTCCTGCGGACATCATATGACTACAGGCCGATAGGGAAGTGGTTAAAAACTTTTTTTGTGTTGGTACATTTCCTCCATGGTAGTGCTCAACTACCCATATGCTTTTGTAACAAAAGCGTGCAAATTAGACCCCTTTAACACTGTTGGACCATCCAGGTCCACCTGTCAGTTTTTACGGAAGACCTGAACGGGCACTCCATGCTTGTCTATGGATCGATGGATGTCAGTGGTGACATGTCCGCTGACATCCGACCCAGTCCAATCTGCCAAAAGCAGACAGATGGCCCTACGTCCGGATCCATCGCTATCGGATCGGGAGAGATCAGATAAAAATGGACATGCTGTCCATTTTCATCCAATCACTCCATAGAAACCAGCGGCGATCGACAAGCTCCTCCCCGCCCAGTGAGCAGAGAGAGACCTGTCATCCGCCGGCTCAGCAGAGATCAATGGAGAGATCTGTCAGGAACCATGAAACAGACAGAGACAGAAGTACAATCAAATCACACTTGTTTATTAATAAAAATAAAAAGGTAAATAGAAAAAAGCGTGGTCAAGCATAGCCAGAGTCCAGTAGCCAGATAGGGTAGTCAGCCAGTCCAAAGTTCATAAACCAGATCGGGTAATCAGCCAGTCCAGACGTGTTGCATACACACGGTCGGACTCAGTTGTCGGAAAATCCGATTGTACATAACGTGATGACGTTATTTTGTTACGACGGGACTACGTTCAGGCTAGTAGCCAATAGCTTTGGTCTAGGAATTTGATCTGAGCATGCATGGCACTTTGTCCGCCGGAGTAGGCTACATATGATCGGAGTTTTTCCCGATCGGAGCATTTTGTCGGAAAATTTTACCGGCAAGTTGGAAAAGTTGGTGCGTCGGATATTCCGACGGAAACAGTCCGATGCAGACCACACACAGTCGTAATATCCGACAAAACGGTCCGATAGGACACATTCCGTTGGAATCTCCGACCGTGTGTACAAGGGCTTATAAATATTTGGCCGAGCCAACCCCTAGATCAAAATATTTCACCCGTTCAATATTGATTCTAACCTTCGACCAGAAGTTTCAGAGTTTGTTACTCTCCCACATTTCCAGCAGCTGCTGGACTTCTGATGATACATTTTTCATTAAACTGATGGGACTTGGTACCATGAGGCCAGGACCTTATATCCCAGTTCCTGATATTTGTTTGCTATAGAAAAGTATTGTGCAAAGTATAGAATATTGTTCCTTTTAGTAGGAGGAGAACGTGGTCTCCAAGTCTATCTCCCATTTGAGCAGAAATGGATAAATAAAGTTCTCAGAAGGTTGAAATAGGAGTTTATACACAGCTCAAACTATATGGAAGGCTAATTCAGAATCTGAGATGCTCAAAGGGTGATTCCAGGCTAAGGGACATATCCCTCTTGGCGATGGAGGATAGGTAGTGGCTGTTGTTGGACGCATCGGTGGTCTATAGACAGGTAGAACATCTGTTCAAAAGAATGGACAGACTTTGGGCATGAGTCACAGAAGAAATCCTCGGTTGGATATATACTGGTCTTTAGTAGTGATGGCTAGTCTACGAAAAACTGGGGGAGACTTACTAAAACTGGAGCGTAAAAAATCTGATGCAGCTCTACAGTGAAACCAATCTGCTTCTAGGTTTTCTTGGCAACGCTTAATTGAACAAGCTGAAGAAGAAGCTGGTTGGATACCATGCACAGCTGCAACAGATTTTGCTCTCTCCAGTTTTAGTAAATCCTCCCCAAGTCCTAGATTATATAATTCGCTTATATGCAGTCTTAACATTCCTATCAGCTGCACATTACCCTTTTATTTGACTGCTGCTTTTGCTTGGAAACAAGAAGGCTGTCTAAGAAAATTTATAAGTTTTGTTTGGAGTAATTAACAGTGGTTTTTGACACAAAGCAGACTTCTTCAGCATAAAGACACCTATGTTAATGAAGCATATTATCAGTGGAAAAATATAAAGTAGGTTGAAAGTTTTCACTTACTCAACATATTCTTTGTGACATTAGATATCTGTGTCTAGTTTCTCTTACTTTCTTTTTTCTCTGGTAAAGGGATATGGCTAATGACTGCGCGTTGTTCTGTTTTGTGCTGAGTTTACAGTAAGAAAACTCAAAGAACCCAAATTTAATTGGTCTCACCTGCATAGGCAGTGACAGCTTTTTCTTCCCTGCAATGGATAGATTGTCAATTAAAATCCTTTGAAAATTTATTCTGAGCGCACATCTTATCTCTGTGTTTTATAGCGCTAACATTCGCATATGTTGAGGTCACTGTGGGATGGCTTTTCTTGCAAGAGATTCAGGAAGATTTTTCCAAAGACATTTTAAATGTTTGCTTTAAAAGAGCTCTTGATGTATGTATTTATATTTACAACCAAAATGCCACCTTCATTTTCCTGAATAATTTGTTTATCTAGTTGAATAGCCTTGCTTCATTTATAATCTTGGTCTACCAAGGACAAGTCACAGCTTAAGCAGATGCTTTGATCATATTTTATGCTTAAAGGATAACTGTGCTTTTAAAACACATTAGTGCTTTTTATTATATACGGGGTACCATGGTACCATGCAACTTTGCTGATATAACATTTTACCTATGCTCTTTCTTTCCCTGTAGTTCGAAAGCTGTCATCATAGGCCCGGACTAGTGAAAATATTCCTGTTTACATTCATCCTGTGTGCAGTCTGTATTGCAGAGTATTTGTTGAGTGTCTCTTGAGATCAGAACTGAGAACGGAGATGGCATCATGGATCCCTCTAGAAATACACTGTCCATTGTATAATTTAATGTCTGAAATCATATGTAATGGGGGGTGAACATGACTTATCTAAATATATACAGGAGTGTCTTTATCCAGGACTTAGTAGTCTGTTCTTTCAGTGATGTATAATAATCATCCTTTGTGATTTTCATGAAAAAAATGTGTATATGTGAGAATAGTAAACTAACACCAAACCTACACAATGATGATAATAAGAACAGCTTGTTGTATATAAAATGGATGAAAAGAAATGTTTAATTAGCCACTTCAGCCCTGGAGGATTTTACCCCCTTCCTGACCAGAGCACTTTTTGCATTCGGCACTGGTTCTTTTAACTGACAATTACGCAGTTGTGTGACGTTGTACCCAAACAAAATTTATGTCTTTTTTTCCCCACAAATAGAGCTTTCTTTTGGTGGTATTTTACCGCTCTGTGGTCTTTATTTTTTGCGCTATAAACAAAAGAAGAGCGACAATTTTGAAAAAAAGGCATTTTTTTTACTTTTTGCTATAATAAATATCCCCCGAAAATATATATAAAAAAATGTTTCCTCAGTTTAGGCCGATATGTATTCTTCTACATATATTTTGTAAAAAAATAAAAAAGGAAAAAAAAAAATAATCGTATATTGATTGGTTTGCGCAAAATTTATAGCGTCTACAAAATAGGGGATAGTTTTATGGCATTTTTATTTTTAATTTTTTTATTAGTAATGGTGGCGATTTTTCAGGACTGCGACATTATAGCAGATACATCGGACATTTTTGACACATTTTTGGGACCACTGTCATTTATACAGTGATCAATGCTATAAAAATGCATTGTTTACTGTGCAAATGGCACTGACAGTAAAGGTGTTAACCACTAGGGGCAGTGAAGGGGTTAAGTGTGTCCCAGGGAGTGATTCTAACTGTGAGGGGGTTGGGCTTCAACACACAGGACAGTGATCACAGCTCTCGATGAGAGAGAGCTGTGATCACTGTCCTGTCATTAGGCAGAATGGGGAAATGCTTGTTTACAAAAGCCTCTCCCCATTCTTGATCTCCATGACATGATCGCAGGCAGTCCAAATGGATAATAAATCAGGATCCCGTGGAACGAATTTCAGGTACTGATAAACGCTTGTAGGAAATCCCAATGTGGAAATTTTCATAACCACAGTATCAATCTGAGCAGGTATCCAAGGATTAGTGGAAGATAAAGGGCTTCCATGGTGAAGTATATAACGGTTTATTCAAAATATGAGTAAAAATAGGTTTAAAATCAAGTATCCAAAGAAGCTTACATGTCTATATGGTGGAGACGACGTTAAAGTTCCAGCTGCATTGCAAACAGTGAAAGTGACGTATCATGCTCAAGCCAACCTACATGTTTTTTCAGCATGCTCAGATGTCATTAGGGGTCATGTAATTGGATACGTCACTTTCATATTTATACAATTCTGCCAATTAAGGATATGTAGTCTAGTTCAATCCTTGCGCAATTTACAATAAAAAACTCTTAAAGTGGTTGTAAACCCTTACAAACCACTTTGACCTACAGGTAAGCCTAGATTAAGGCTTACCTGTAGGTCCAAGCAATATCTCCTAAACCTATATGGTTTAGAAAATATATTTGCCCGAAAACGGGCCGCGCTGTCTACGGCGCATGCGCCATAGACAGCGGCGCGCAGGCGCACTGAGCGTGGCATTTCCAAGAATGGAGCTGCCGCGCGTCGACTCCCGTGCGCATGCGTGGGAGTGACGTCATCGCGGCTTCGCCTAATGACAGCGGCGGAGCTGCGAGACGCCCCCAGCAAGATGGATGCGGCGGACTACAGGGGACAGCGGCGACTTCGCTGGCTCCTGTGTCAGGTAAGTGACACATAATGGGCTACTATAGTAGTCCATTATGCTTTGCCTTTGCAGGGAATGAAAGAGGAAGTAAACCCATCAGGGTTTACTTCCTCTTTAAATCATACTGCAAGTGTAGAAAACAATAAAAACAAATAAAATGTAGGTAAATAAATACAATTTACATTTATAAATGTTAAAAATATCATATCTATGGATACTGCCATCTTGTAGTTAAAAAAACAAACAAATGGTAAGTGAGTATAAAAAAGAGACTTTAAAGAGGAAGTAAACTCTCCCACTCTGATGCTTCTTTTCATTTAGTCCATTATAATAAGTCATTATCAAACTATAGATACTGTAATCCAGCTCAAATCGCATATTACTTACTGTTCAAAGAAACTTTAAAAAACTTGTTTCCAGGGGTTAGGCAGCACCATCTTATGTATGGTTTTCTGAGTCCACAGTGAAGTGTATTTCCACCCTTACATTGAGCACTTCCTGTACTGTTAACCAAGCCTCCTTCTCAATCCAACGTTTCTATGGCAACCCTGCTTCCCTGTTCATAGCTGACTTGTTTTATTTCATAGTATTTACTTGTGCCGATTATCTAGTGTTTGACTTTCTCAGTCTTATTAGCTTCAGCTAATATGACTGCAGTAATGGTGTCCCATGCCCTGCTTTACACTGCATGTGATATCACATGGTCACATGGGGAGTATGAGGAAGCTCTGTATGATTCTGCAGCCTCCTGGGATTTCAGTGTTGTGTGCCGTAGGAAGTCCTGATAATAAATAGACAAATAGACAAAGTACACAGAGTGTGCCGTAAATCAGGGGAGATCTGGGCATGCTCAGTGACGTCATTCTAAAGAAGAAAAATGATTACAACAAGGATTACAACAATACTAAGCAAGTAAGGAGATATCTACAAGCAGTGTTTTTTATGCTGATTTACACAGGACAAAGTTGTGGCGGAGAGTTTACAACCACTTTAACAATGGAGCCATCTTGTGGCAAAAAAGAATAGATTCAAGTAGAATGGATTTACCTTTTACAATATAATGATTCACAAACATGGGTTCCTAATAATTGGATAAATAGCAATTTAAGTGTGTTTAATTTAGAAATCCGTTCAGTTAATTTTTTTGATATTTTCTGGGTCATGTTTCCTCCCCTCCAATCTGTGTCTATTTTATCAATCCCCAAAAATTTGGCTATACTAGGGTCCTTGTTGTGATGTGTCCTGAAATGGTTGGAAAGGCTGTGTTTTGGGAACACATTTTTTATACTATTTGGATGTTCATTGATACGAGTACATTAAGTTATTTTAGTGCATCTCATGTATTGCAACCCGCATGGTCGAATAATGAGATATTTAATAAAAAATCGTATCACCACAGAGTGGTACTGTGGATACAGGTATTAAGTATATAATCCCACGTCCTGATAAATTGGATTTTAAAGAGTAGGTTTGTGGACTTTATAGGCATAACACCGGTTTAAATAAAAAAAAAAAAAAAATGTATTACAAAAACATACATACAAGACAATTGCATAAAATTTCATTGACTATTCATAAAAATGCCTTGAAGCAAACAACACACCAACTACATACATATACAATAAATTACAAATGATGGGGGGCCAATCAGGTCACTCTCCAATACTTGATAAGAGGAATGAAAAGGCAGTGTGTCATAATATAGCTCAGCTCTACATGTTGCATGTATTCAACAGACGCTTCTTCAGGAGCTTATGGCGTATTCTACAAATAGAAAATTGCAATTAAAGCGGAGGTCCACCCTAAAGTGGACCTTCCGCTCATTGGAATCCTCCCCCCCTCTGGCGCCACAATTGGCACCTTTCAGGGGGGAGGGGGGTGCAGGTACCTGTACAGTACAGGTACTTTCCGAAAGTCCCCCGCTGCCTGCTGGGAAACACACAGATCCCAGAGGCAGCGGGTCCATCCTTATTGCGCAGCGCGACTCGCGCATGCGCAGTAGGGAACCGGGAAATGAAGCCGAAAGGCTCCACTTCCTGAATTCCATACTCAAGATGGCGGCGGCAGCACCTGAGAGAAGATCGAGAGATCGGCTTTGGGTGCCAACATTGTGGGCGCGCTGGGCGGGTAAGTGTCCTTATTTTAAAAGTCAGCAGCTGCAGTATTTGTAGCTGCTGGCTTTTAAAAAAAAAACGGTGGAACTCCCGGCGGACTCCCGCTTTAAGTTTCTCACATTTGTTTATTTGTTGAAAACATTAACATACAACATTATTGCCCTGGTAAGTTTAATATCACCACACAGTTACCCCCCCCCCCCCCAGGAATTCAGAATCCCCACCAAACTTGGATCTACCATAGTGTGTATATGCCGATTATGAGAACAGAGAATATACAGTGGTGTGAAAAAGTGTTTGCCCCCTTCCTCATTTCCTGTTCCTTTGCATGTTTGTCACACTTAAGTGTTTCGGAACATCAAACCAATTTAAACAATAGTCAAGGACAACACAAGTAAACACAAAATGCAATTTGTAAATGAAGGTGTTTATTATTAAAGGTGAACAAAAAATCCAAACCATCATGGCCCTGTGTGAAAAAGTGATTGCCCCCCTTGTTAAAACATACTATAACTGTGGTTGTCCACACCTGAGTTCAATTTCTCTAGCCACACCCAGGCCTGATTATTGCCACACCTGTTCACAATCAAGGCATCACTTAAATAGGAGCTGCTTGACACAGTAAGGTCCACCAGAAGATCCTTAAAAGCTACACATCATGCCGAGACCCAAAGAAATTCAGGAACAATTGAGAAAGAAAGTAATTGAGATCTATCAGTCTGGAAAGGGTTATAAAGCCATTTCCAAAGCTTTGGGAATCCAGCGAACCACAGTGAGAGCCATTATCCACAAATGGCGAAGACATGGAACAGTGGTGAACCTTCTCAGGAGTGGCCGGCCGCCCAAAATTATCCCAAGAGCGCAGCGACGACTCATCCAAGAGGTCACAAAAGACCCCACAACAACGTCCAAGGAACTGCAGGCCTCACTTGCCTCAGTTAAGGTCAGCGTTCATGCCTCCACCATCAGGAAAAGACTGGGCAAAAATGGCCTGCATGGCAGAGTTCCAAGGAGAAAACCACTGCTGAGCAAAAAGAACATCAAAGCTCGTCTCAATTTCTCCACAACACATCTTGATGATCTTGATGATCCCCAAGACATTCTGTGGGCCGATGAGACAAAAGTGGAACTCTTTGGAAGGTGTGTGTCCAAGTATATCTGGCGTAGAAGGAACACTGCATTTCATAAAAAGAACATTATACCAACAGTAAAATATGGTGGTGGTAGTGTGATGGTCTGGGGCTGTTTTGCTGCTTCAGGACCTGGAAGACTTGCCGTGATAAAAGGAACTATGAATTCTGCTGTCTACCAAGAGATCCTGAAAGAGAATGTCCGACCATCTGTTCGTGTACTCAAGCTGAAACGAACTTGGGTTCTGCAGCAGGACAATGATCCTAAACACACCAGCAAGTCCACCACCGAATGGCTGAAGACAAACAAAATGAAGACTTTGGAGTGGCCTAGCCAAAGTCCTGACCTGAATCCTATTGAGATGTTGTGGTATGACCTTAAAAAGGCCGTTCATGCTCGAAAACCCTCTAATGTAACTGAATTAGGACAATTCTGCAAAGATGAGTGGGCCAAAATTCCTCCAGGACGCTGTAAAAGCCTCATTGCACGTTATCGCAAACGCTTGGTTGCAGTTGTTGCTGCTAAGGGTGGTCCAACCAGTTATTAGGTTTAGGGGGCAATCACTTTTTCACACAGGGCCATGATGGTTTGGATTTTTTTTCATCTTTAATAATAAACACCTTCATTTACAAATTGCATTTTGTGTTTACTTGTGTTGTCCTTGACTATTGTTTAAATTGGTTTGATGTTCCGAAACACTTAAGTGTGACAAACATGCAAAGGAACAGGAAATGTGGAAGGGGGCAAACACTTTTTCACACCACTGTATCTCCAGTCAGTGAGCACCTAAACCAGCTCAAACCAGTAGCTAGAACGTTAGTGATTACCTTGAAGGATGAAATTCCCTTAGAGTCTTTGCATCAATGACAGCACCGAGCATGGTGGGGGTAACTGTGTGAGATGCCAGCCCGGCGATCATACGCTACTATAGATTGATCATTTTAAATGTTACATCTGTTCTCATAATCAGCATTTACACACTACGGTAGATCCAAGTTTGGTGGGGATTCTGAATTCCTGTACATGTATGTAGGTGGTGTGTTGTTTGTGCTTCAAGGCATTTTTATGAATAGTCTATGAAATTTTATGCAATTGTCTTGTATGTATGTTTTTGTAATAAATTTTATTAAAAAAAAAAAAATGTTATGTGTGTAGCACTCACCCTCGAAGGAGCTGCTGGTGTTTGATTGGGCCTGCACTCTGCTACTATACCCTCAATGACTTGGCTCAATCCCCTTGACACAGCTGTGGTGCAATGTTGATGTGAAGCTAACAATAAAGGATAACCCCACGATATACAATATAACAATAGTATACCTTTGTTATTATCTGGGTATCTGATGCTCCACCTGCTGAAAAAGGAACAACGCTTCACACCAATTGTACTTAACCAGAAATGTGTTTTTACTGGAACTGGTATAAAACAGTAATTACAGTATTAGCACTGTCACACAAACGTAATGCAACGTCACATTGGGTATTCACAACAATCAGTACATATGAAGTTGTCTTTGATGACCCCTTAGAATGTATCTCTAAGTGGGACTAGAACACAGAGTGACAACGCTTTAACTCTGGGCACCTTCCAACTTCCAGCACACCTTGGTAACCACAGGAGTATAAAGTTATCAATACAGTACAACACAATCACTAGGGAGCTCCCCCTACTTTATGATGCAGTCCATCTTAATATTAATAAGATGCAAGGCCTTGCAATAAGAGATAAAGTCTTTAGTCTTCTGTCTTCTGCTAGCTATTTGTGTTGTAGAAATTGTAATCCAAACAGTTGAACAAAACAAGCATTATTGTAGGGTGAGTGTTAGAACTGTTCTTGCAATACAGCACACTTACAACTGACTTTGGTGTAATTGGTTCTGAACTGCACAGTGTCAGTAATCAATAGAATGCAGGCTTGAGGCCTGCTTAAACTCAGTAATTTGGATAAGATCTCCTCTGTGGGACTACAGGTCCCAGCAACACTGTGCTTAGAGTCTAAATGTGAAAAAGTGCATTAATAACTATGGGCGACAGCTCTCTCACCCAATCCGGCCTGTAGAGTAAACAGCTCTGCTCTAGTTGTCTCAATCTTGCTTCACGCCATCCGGCTGTTCTGCTCTGCAGTTTGTGTAGGCTCTGGAGACCTCATAGGTCCTTGTAGGCAGACCACGCATCCAGAAGAGAAAGAAAATGGCTAAGTGTGTGCTTTTATAGCCTACCCAGCATACAGTTCAATACTGAGTGTTCCTGGGTAGGTCACTCGGCATTCTGGGTAGGTAGGTCATTGTAAAATGTAAACAAACAGTAACTTCCTGTTCTCCATGTTCATGAAAAGAAAATAATTGAAGTCCATTTGACATTTAGGCCACTAGATGGTGCCAATTGCCAAGTTATAATACTGCCATAGATTAACATTACATAAAATTAACAGGAAAAAATACCAGCGCTACATGTGTTATGTCTATAAAGTCCATCATCCACAAACCTACTCTTTAAAATCCAAATAATGAGATAGGTTACATGAGTCAATTTACATGTAATACATTTCTCGATTTTGTATTCACTCCCTGTGCTGAATGATGTAAAAATCAATACCTTTCCATCATTTTTCCTCGTCAATTTACATGCTTTACATTTTTTACAGTAATAAAACCCTGTTACATCCAAAAAAGTGACAACTTTTTTGGGGGTTTCAATACATTAGGAGCCAATTTATTCCTTAAATTAGGTGCACGTCAATAAATGAACCTAGGGTGGTTGGGTAACAATTTTGACAATGTCCTGTCTCTCAGCAGTAATGGCCAAAATTAGTCAAAAAGGCTATGAAATCTAAATCTGGTTTCTTTTTGGGTTTGTCCTCCAAAGGTAATTTTCTATCCATCTCCATAATTTGTGATTGAATAAACCTAAGATCCTGATCTCAATATCCTTTTTCTTTGAATTTATTAACCACAATCTCTGACTGATGTAAATAATCTGACATAGTGTCACAATTACGTCTGATTCTCATAAACTGACCCTTTGGAACCCCACCCAACCACATAGGATGGTGGCAGCTGGCTGTGGGGATGTAACTGTTTCTATCAGCGCCCTAAGTCTTGGTTTAGATTTACCCATTTGCCTTCACCAAGACCAAATCAAGGAAACTGATTTCATACAAATCCCAGTTTCCTGTAAAATGTAATCCATAACAGGTTTGATACATTGTTTCCAGTGTCTCTATTGTGCCATTCCAAATTTGGCTATTCTAGAGAAGATAGAATTCATGCCACTAATAATTGGTCTTCCCGGTGGGCATTCTGAATTTTTATGAATTTTCGGCAATTGATGAATCACAGGAAGCTTTGGAGCATCAGGAATAAGATATCTGGCTTCTTTTTTAGTGACAATCCCTATTTCCTTAGCCTTTTGTACAATGCCTTTTAAGGAGGTTTTAAGTTTTTTAGTGGGGTCACCTTTACTTTTTTTTATAGGTATTGATGTCACCTACCAGCCTATTGAGTTCTCTAATGTAGTCATCTTTTTTTAAAACCACAATACCCCACCTTTATTTGCTGGAAGAATGGCTACATTTTTCCTTTTTTCTAATGCCTCTATTTCTTTTTGAATGTTGCCTTTCCTGTTTCCCCTTTTTGTTTTTATAAGTCTAATGTCTTGCTCAACCATAATTTTAAATGTCTCCAAGAAATGAATAGACAACTTTTTAAAATTGAACACAGATTGATTATTTAACCAGCTATCCTGATATTCATGTTCCGTGGTTTGAATATCTGTGATGGGCTTTTCAGAAAAATGTCTTTTAATGTTTAATTTCCTAACATTTTTTTCTGTATCAATAAAAACATCAAATTTATTTAATCCCTTATCTGGGGCATACTTTTGTTCTAACACGAGAAACCTAAGTTCATTAAAAGTGAACACCTCATCACTCAAATTGAATATCCCTTTTCCCACGCACTCTCTCCCTCTTTCTTTTTATTCTTCCTTCTTCATCTCTTTCCTCTATATTGTTTCTTTGTACGCCTTGTTGTCACCATTGAAGAAATTTGGACTCCTGCAACAGGAGGAAAAAAATGAGGACAAAAGAAGTGTTGCTGCCCCAGTGTTGCTGCCCCAAGAAACTAATTAGAATTTTTTCAATAACTCTTCATAAAATGAAAGGTAAATCATGACCAGTTGCTATTTTCTCTCAGTTTTATTAAAATCAATCTTATTGACTCAAGCAGGTATGTGGAGCAGATGCCTTTGTGTTACTCACTACAAACTACAGTACAGACGGCAGACAATGAATGTAAGCAAAAACAATGTTTAACCACTTCAGACCACAATTTGACACTGTGCTACTTTAACTGGTAATTGCGTACTCATGCAATTCTGTACAATTTGACACTGTGCTACTTTAACTGGTAATTGCCGCTCGTGCAATGCTATACATAAACAGAATTTGTGTCCCATTTTTTCCCACAAATACAGCTTTCTTTTGGTGGTATTTGATCACCTCTGGGCTTTTTTTTTTTTGCAATATGAAGAAAAAAAGAACGCAAATGTTGAAAAAAAAAATATTTTATACTTTTTGTTATACATTTAAAATCCAATAATCTCAATTTTAGTCATACATTTTGGGGGGAGGGGGGGTTGTGCTATCTTGGCATTTCATGGCCTCCGAAATTGTGATAGGTAGTGAGTGAAAGCAACAATTTACACCCTTAGAAAGCCTGAAGATGGTGATTGGTTTTCGGGGTCCTGTACGTGGCTAGGCTGCAAAAAGTCTCACACATGTGGTATCCCCATACTCAGGAGAAGCAGCATTAGAAGCTTATGCTACACAGCACCCACTCTTCTAACCACTAGAAGACAAAGCCCTTTCTGACACTTTTTGTTCACATGAAAAAATAATATTTTTTGTTCGAAAATTACTTTGAACCCCCAAACATTGTATATTTTTTTTTAAAGCAAAGGCCATACAGATTAAATGTTGGGTGTTGCAATTTTTTTCACACAGTATTTGCTCAATGATTTTTCAAACACTGCTAGGATGGCTTTTACATGAAAGCCGACCACCGGCTGGAAAAAATAATACCAAGAAGATACCTAAACCTGCAGGTATCATTCCAGTATAACCATTCAAAGTCCAGCAACATACCAGTACATCGCTGTTCCTAGTTGGGTATAAATTTAAATGGGTAACAACAAGGTCTGGGGAATGCCCAGGGAAAAACCAAAGCCTACTAACCACCAGCTCGCAGACAACCAAATTAACCTGTCTAACAGTATGCGTTAAAAACAGGGGTTTAGTCCGCACGCATTTGCAAACGCATGCGTGAGCCACAGAGCCACGTCAAGGCACCCCGGTATCTGTGGTCCTAACACTAACATGGTGTCCCCGCAGTGGAGGCACATGCATTCTGATGGTTAGATGAGGGCAGGTGGACTGAAGGGGAGCCACCCCTCCTTAAAGGTACAGGAACACACCAAACACCCAGCAAGAGCACAATGGCAGCAAAGGTGTTGGTGCACTGCTGGACCAATGCAAACACTACCGTGTTATCAAGAACTTGCCCACCGCCCTCATCTATAGCTGGCTATCGCAGTAAGTGGCTTTGGAAGGCTAAACAACAAGTAACAACAAGGTCTGGGGAATGCCCAGGGAAAAACCAAAGCCTACTTACCACCAGCTCGCAGACAACCAAATTAACCTGTCTAACAGTATGCGTTAAAAACAGGGGTTTAGTCCGCACGCATTTGCAAACGCATGCGTGAGCCACAGAGCCACGTCAAGGCACCCCGGTATCTGTGGTCCTAACACTAACATGGTGTCCCCGCAGTGGAGGCACATGCATTCTGATGGTTAGATGAGGGCAGGTGGACTGAAGGGGAGCCACCCCTCCTTAAAGGTACAGGAACACACCAAACACCCAGCAAGAGCACAATGGCAGCAAAGGTGTTGGTGCACTGCTGGACCAATGCAAACACTACCGTGTTATCAAGAACTTGCCCACCGCCCTCATCTATAGCTGGCTATCGCAGTAAGTGGCTTTGGAAGGCTAAACAACAAGTAACAACAAGGTCTGGGGAATGCCCAGGGAAAAACCAAAGCCTACTTACCACCAGCTCGCAGACAACCAAATTAACCTGTCTAACAGCATGCGTTAAAAACAGGGGTTTAGTCCGCACGCATTTGCAAACGCATGCGTGAGCCACAGAGCCACGTCAAGGCACCCCGATATTTAAATGCTCTTTTTTTTCATGCAGCTTGTAGGTTAAATGAAAAAAAAAAAAAGATTCCTCCATTCACATTGATTGATCGGTGGTATGCCCACCATTAGAATACTGCCCTGTATCCACCCACTTCTAATTATGGGCACACATGCACCGTTCTTTTTTTAACTGTGTTGGTGAAATCACCTCCTACAGCGCTGGAGTCACAGATTTAGGTATCGTGAGAGCAAACCCTGTTGCTGTCAAAATAAATAAATCGGTGCTGCAGCTGAATGGCATAATTGCAAACCAAACAATGGTAACAATAAATCACAGTATCAATAAAACAACTTTGTTTTTATTGCAATCTGTGCCAAAAAAAGAGTAAAAAATATATGCCGAAGCATAGGGGCAATATGCCCCTAATGTCCACCCCTGCCCACATGCTTCAGCATATATGCTCTTTTTTTAACCGTGGTGGTGGTGAAATCACCTTCTATAGCACTGGAGTCATGGATTTACATATCGTGAGAGCAAACCCTGTTGCTGTCAAAATAAATAAACCTGTGCTGCAGCTGAATGGCATACCTCCAAACCAAACAAAGGTTTACAATAAATCACAGTAACAGTACAGTAAAACAGTAGGACACACCTGCAAAGCAAATACAATAAAATACAGTAACAATAAAACATTACATTATAGCCTAAATCACATTAACAGTACGGTAAAACAGTAGAATGCCATACCTGCAAAGCAAACACGATAAAAGACAGTAACAATAAAACATTACTGTATAGCATAAAATACAGTAAAACAAAGCAGAACAATAGCGAGAGAACAATAGAGAGAGAAGAACAATAAAACGGCAACTATGTTTGACTTTTTTTTTTTTCTATTCTTTTACACTTATATTGTAATGATAAATGTTCCAGCTTAGGGTCTCTCAAAATTCAATGGCCATCTAACATCTTTCGAGACCCTGTGTGCCCTAGGACTGTTCTAATACTGAACTAGTGTATAGTAGCAATGGAAAAACCAGGTTAGTTAGAACAGGAGGGACAATCACAGCGGGTGTCACGCCTATATCTGCGTTTTCTACAGACACAACATCTTTTTTGGGGTAATCTTTGGGTAGGGGTACCACAAGGACATCTGGAAAATGCCTCTCATGCAGCTGGCTCACTGCATTTGGATTGGGAAGTTGGGCCACATAACTGTCTGGAAACAGAAGGGCTGTGATGATCTCTTCCTGCAATTTTAGGAAGGATCCAGTTTTTCCTGATGCTTTGTATAGCACATAAGCGTTCAGCAGAGCCAATTGAAATAATTATACAGACACTTTTTTAAACCAGTGTCTGGCCTTACGAGTAATTAAATATGGTGCCATCATCTGGTCTTGAAGTCCACCCCTCCCATGTTAAGGTTTTATTCGTGGACACAGAATGGCTTTTCAACACCAGTCACCATAGTAATTTGGACTGTCATGTCTGCATGAATTGAAGACAGAACAAAAACATTTCGTAAGTCCCTCCACTTCACTGCAACCAATTTACACAAGGCATATGGTGGATTTGGTCAGTGGACCAATATGACTGCGACTCACTCTTTTTAGTAATGCCCGTGAGGAGGTCTTAAATACGGGAACCATTATAGGTTTACAGCCACATTTGATAAATTGACCAGTGTATTGAACAGTGTATAAATTGCATGTCCTACAATACATGTCAAGTCAAGGGAAGTAAAATCCACTGTTTCTGGGTTGGCCAGTGAATGGGGGAAGTATGGGAGATGCAGAAGAGGTGGGCTGGCAATCAGGATTTGCAAGTGCATCAGGAAGGGCACTATGGGCTCTACGGGCTGGGCTTGAATTCTTGGTGGCTGTGGGGCACTACTTGTGCTAGCCACCGCACCAGCTTGAACTGCACTAATGGGACTCACAACGTCACCAAGTGTTACTGCAGTGCTGGCTTGTCTACAACCAGGATGTACAAGGCCGCTGGTGATTGCCAGTTCACCAGAAGGTTGAGCAGCACTAATACTGGCCCTCTGCTGCATACGAGAACCATGCAGTTGTTGCACCTCAGCAACAGAAGAACGGGATTGGGTACGCCTGACCTTAGCAGGGGCCACTACTAATCAGAACTGTCTGCCGGGGTGCCGCTGCTCTCTAGAGGTTCGTATACTGAGCCTGATTCTGTCAGTGAGGCTTTCTCATCGCTCTCATCTGTCATGCTCTGTTTGGACATTTTGGCCACTAAATGTACAGGTACAACTAGTGCGACCCACAGGTAAAGGAGCACCTGGTTGTCAGTGACTGCTTGAATCGCTACAAAAAAATTTACTGTTATTGCTAGCAGGGATCAGAGCATGACTCTGCTAATGCTGCAGTTTTGTGTGCTGTGTTTTGGAAGTAACAGTGATCTACTGATCCTAAACTTGGTCTGGGCGGAGGGGCAAAAAGCAGGTGCTGGCAGGTGTTTGGGCTGATCCTGCTAATGTTTTTGGAAACTATACTATTGGGGATACTAGTATAGATCTGATCAGATCAAAGTTATTGATCTGTTCAAACACTATTCTAGTAAGGCAATAAGATGAGTTATGAGCCCCAATTAAAATTCAGAAAAACTTATATACAAGTACCTTCATCCTAATCAATAATTTTTTAAAGAAAAAACGGAGGTTATAAGGTAATTTTAAAGGCCGTTACTGCAACTGGAGCTAATATGACCAAACATACACAGTTACTGGAATGTCTATGGACTATCTCGGTACTTATTAACACAGGTAAATCAAAAAATTAATTAAAAGATCATTTTTAATAATACGCAAAAGAAGAATTATACATAAAACGTACAAAAACAATTGCAGTCAAACAAAATATTATAAAAGCATCCACCACAACTATACAATAACTGTCGGGTTTCCCCGTGAGGTTTATGCTGAATGGTGGTGTGGCAATATCCCTCTACCGGTTTCACAGTCAAGAACCGCTTCTTCAGGAGGGAGATCTATGGAGTAGGCAAATAAAAAGAGGGTAGAGTAGAGAAACAACAATATATATAACAAATGAACGGCATAGTTAAACATAGATCAAAATTAGGAGATCGGCTCACCAATACAACCAGTAGCGACAGGTCAACAGGGCCCACCAATTCCACCAGCGGTGAATGTGGGGGAGTATATAGGACCGGCTCTGGTATCAAGAGAGTGGAAGATTAGAGAAAAAAAAGGGGGATTTAATTAAATGCAGACAAAGGAAAAAAACAGTAAGGGTGTGTGGTATGAAAGGAAGTGGGAAACATTTTAGAAAAAAAGGGGAATGGGGTGAGAAAAAGAAAGGGCAGGAGGGAAAGGAAAGGGGGGGGAGAGGGGAAAAAGAAGGGGGGGGGGTTGAAGTAAACCAACACCAAAAAGAAATTGTCCCCAACATCCCACTCACCAATGAATGTAATACAGCCAGAGTCTACGCATGGGCGAGTGCATGGGCGAAATATACAGGGGTAATCGAAATCACAGAAGTGCTGAATAAGCTACAGATGTGTCAGACATTTCTTCCACCGAACGTTGTAAAATTATATGTCCAAGTATAAATTATCCAAGTTCCAAGATAGTGGCCCCACAGGCCTTCAACACAATACGAACTGTTGGTGCGAAGAAAAGGATCGTCATAAAAAGCTCAATAATACAGCACGATAAAAGAGGATTGTAATCCAATCGATTCAAAGTGTATACGTACCCACCTGTACAAGCAATCACCCATACGAACGCCCAGTGTCATGGTACCAAGTCGCTCAATGGAGGACTGACAAGCAGCCTCTATTTAAGCTCCCAACTCACGTGGTGTACAACGATGTCACGGGTCAGCCCGCCCACACCGCACAGATGAACGTACACATGCAAATGCATGTGCATGTTCGTCACAGGCATTTGTTGATGGAGGCCGCACAGGGCCAAGCAGACAACGCGAACGCAGCCCGCACATAAAGGTGCCGGGCACGCTGACCAACTGGGCCACAAGGGGCGTCCACCAACAATAGACCCATACAGACGAGACTGCACGGGTCAATATAACCACTGCGCAAGTGCACACAGGCCATATCAGCCCAAGGGAAAAATGCTCAGGCTAAGGCATGTGCAAGCAGGGACCGCATCGATGAACATGAGGTCCCGCCAGGGCAGGCACACATCCACTGCCCGGGAACCCACTTAAGGGTAGGGCCCCAAAAATTGGACCTGACACGCCACTAGGGATAGGGTAGGCAGAACTCTTTCACAGCCAACAATGTAAAATACAAGTAAAGACGACAAGTCAAGATGTATACACAAAACTTAGGCAAATTAAATAAGTAGAAAATCACAGATGGACAAGGGGAGAATCCCCCGCTCCCATACCACAAAAGCCAACAGGGGTATCCCTAGTCCCGGAAATTTGATTTTAAAATCAGACATAGTCAAATAATTATGAAGGCATGACAGCAAATCATAGCTGACAGTCTAGGATGGCAGTCGGTCCATCATTCGGGAGTGCCATTCTATAAAAAAGGTTTGTAGGAAATTATTTCATAAAGTTCCGGGGGAGAGGTCGCATTGAGTTGTTCGATCCACAGAGTTTCCTTCTGTAGGATCGTTCGATCCCAATCTCCTCCCCTGGGGTTTGGATGTACCACCTCCAGAACCCGTAAGCGGACCACTGAGGTATCATCCCGATATGTCTACCAATGGTGGTCAACTTCCCACTTCCGGAGTAGTAGATGTGGTCGCCAATCCTTTGCCTTAGCTCATGGATGGTTTTACCAACATAGTAGGCTCTACAGCTACAGGTTATCAATTAAATGACAGCCCTAGTTCTACAATCAGCAAACGCACGTGGTATAAATAGCTTGCCGTTTGGTAAGGTAAATAGTTTGCCCTCCTGTATCCAGGGGCAACGAGGACAATCTCTGCATTTAAAAGTCCCAAAAGGTCTAGTTTTGGGGACATTAGCTGAACTATAGTGGCTACGAGTGAGACAATCCCTCAAGGAACAGGCCCTCCGGAAGACTAATTCTGGGGTGGGTCGTACATGTTTCTTAAGGATGTGATGTTCTGTTAACATGTGCCAGTTATTAGATAAGATAGTTCTCAGTATATTATGATAGGCCGGGTACTTGGTGATAAACCTAACTGAGCTAATGGCAGGTAGTGTTGCCTTGGGGCGATCGTAGAGCACCTTGTTTAACGTTTTAAGAATAGTAGGGGAATATCCCCTGCAAAGAAGCAGTTCCCGAAGAGCATCAGTCTTGAAGCCACTATCACGTGTGCAATTCCTGCGCAATCGCTGGTATTGCGCAAATGGTATACTGTGTACCAGTGGCTGGGGATGCGCACTGGTAGTGTATAGCAAGGTATTACCAGCAGTCGGTTTACGGTAGAGGTCTGTACCAAGAGTACCATCTGGTTGCTTGACAATGGACAGATCCATAAACGGGATCTGGCCATTGTCAAACTTAAAAGTAAAGCTTTGGTTGAATTCATTTTCATCCAATTTATGGACGAATTCCAACAATCTCTCCTGGGTCCCTGTCCAAACCAGGAACAGGTCATCTATGTAGCGATACCATAGGAGAATCTCCGTCAAGTACTCTGTGTATCTTTCATCTGAATATACAAATCTCTCCCAGCCTCCTAGGTATAGATTTGCATAGGCGGGGGCGCACGACGTCCCCATGGCAACTCCTTGGATTTGTAAGAAAAGCTGGTCATTAAAAGTGAAATAGTTATTGGTCAAAATAAATTTTAGGAGTGCCAGGATAAATTCATTTAGGGGCCAGGTCATCGTGTCTTGCTCAAACAGAAAGGATCCAGCCATCAGGACGCCCTGCAGGATGTCCGGAGGGATTTGGATCCCCTCGATATGTTGCAAGAGACCCACAGAGTCCTTAATATAAGACGGAAGACTTTGTACATGGGGCATTAAAAAGGCGTCCACGAATTTACTGCAGTTGTCGGTTAAGGAACCAATCCCCAAGACAATAGGTCTCCCTGGGGGTGTCTTCATGTTTTTATGCATTTTCGGGAGAGAATAAAATGTAGGGGCACAAGGAAATTTAGGAACAAGGAACTCTAAAGTGTCCTTGTCAATGAGGCCCAAAAAGAAGGCCTCAGTGCAAGATAGATCCAGAAATGGGACGGTACCAATTCCGATTCTTCAGAATAGCCAGACACATGGATTGATATTGCTCATGTGTCATCAAAACAATGTTACCCCCCTTGTCGGACTGTTTGATAATGACGTCAGAACATCGCTGTAAAGTTTTGAGGGCCCTAATTTGGTTTGGATTAAGATTGGGAGTAAAATTACTCCAATGTTGTAACTTTAGATCCCTAATAGTGGCCTGTACAAAGGCCCAAATAGCAGGGCAGGTCATCAAATCTGGGAACCACCGTGACCACAGACGAAAGGGTTTGGATAGCGTTACCCATTCTCCATCACCCAATTGAGGGTCACTATGTAGAGATGCGGAGCTGTAAGGGGTGTTAGCGGAACCGTCTTGTGATGGTTGTGAGCTATCCACCGCTCCTTGATCATATAAGAGCATAAGGTCACGAAGTGCTCGAAATTCTTCCATGCTGAAATGCTTGGTCCTTTCCGATAATTCACGTTCAAGAGTTAAATTCTCATGATCTTTGTCAAAGAGAAATTGAAACGATTACGTGCAAAAAGATATAAATCTTTTATAGTCTCATTTACTTTAAGCGCATCCTGAGGGCAAAAGCCCAAACCCAATTGTAACACCGAGCATTCATCATAGGGAGTGAGATTAATGATGTTAAGATTTACATCATGTGTGGGTGTTTGGTGGGGGTTGTATGATGTGAGGGGCTTGTGTGGGTTTGAGTACGTAAGTGTCCAGGTTCCCCTGTTGCTTCTTTAGATCTAAAAAAAAATTAGGTCTTCATTGACCTTGGTGTACTTGTTAGTCATAAGTGCAGAATTAAGCACTTTAGGGGTAGTGCTGTGTAAAGTGGAATTACCCACTGCCCCTTCCAATGAAGTGGAAGTGTCAGTACAAATTTGTGCAGAAGGTGTTCATGAGGGTTTAGTGACTTTAGGAGTTTTTTTATTTTTCTTAAGGCTGGCAGGTGGGGTGCTGCCTCCATACCGTGATCTCTTGTGTGCTGAATGAGTTGCTGGTGCAGTTGTGGGTCGCATATTGCTTGAGAGGGAAAGAGTATAGGAAAGGGAAGAGTCAGATTCAGCCCCCGTGAAAGAATTTCTTGGGGCATTCATCCGAACTCTCCTCCCGCCTATACTTCTCTCTGACCAGCGGTAAACATATCCATCTGAAAAGGCTGCTTTATCCTTATTAAATGTATTTTGTTTTTTTAAGAATTATGTCCTTATTCATTTTTTCCAAAAGTTCCTTAAGCTCCTTCCATCTGGCCTCAACAATTGAGTTGTCAGCCAGGTGACTGTAAGAGAGATGTATAGTGTGTGCCAAGTATAACTGCGACAGCTGGCGGGCAATTGGTATAACAAATAAATAAGTAAATGTAACACATCTCCCTCAGGAGTCCTCTGTTTATCATTGAGCCCTGGGCAGAGCACCACCCCTGCTGACACCACCACGGTACTTTGGCCAGATAGTCTCTTGGCTGGCACACAAAGAAAAATATGTACACACTTGTATAGTAAATGATTAAGTTGTATTAAAATCAAAGAATAGTATGATACGCAAATAAGGCAGTCAACTGAACTATCATTAAATGAGGTAACACAGCAAAGGAATATCGCAACATAATACAGACACAACTTTAAGACATGCCTGCCCATCCTGCAGGACTGAAGATATAAATGATAGCTCTGGAACTGAGAGATTTTCCCCAAGTGAGTGAAAAGTATAAGGCTAACGCTATTGTAGGCCCTCAGTCGGAAGAGGCTCAGTTTAGGCTTCAGGAAGATTGTCAAAGCTACCACTCCCTAAGCCATAAGTGTATGTTGGACTCACCTGTCGGCTAGTTCAGCCCATAAGTGGGTGCACAATGAGGGGATAGCAGGCAGTACTTGTAGGAACAGATAAGAATGGAAGACTGCAGCAAAAGATGGACTCTGGCACATGTGCTGATTGCAGAGGCCTGTACTGTACAGTGTCATTAAACTTGAAATAAATTGAAACAGCAATAACACCATCAACAAGGGTAATGTTAAAGGGATTGGGAACCCTCTCACCCAGTCCTTATGCAAAGCAGAGTGAAGTTATGAACGTCCTGCTGGAGGGCCCTCTCTGTCCTTTGCAGATGTGGTGGGATGATGATGATAACCGCTCGATGCAACCCCATACAGATCTCCACCAGTCTGCCTCTTCAGGATACTCAGCTTTCCGATGATCGTGGCTTCCTGGCTCAATTCCTGGCTCAATTTGGTCTGGTCCGGCCCACGTGGCTCCACACAGCACTCTTATACACATCCTTCCAGCCGCCAAGTCTCTCTCTCTCTCTCCCCTTTTCTGTTCTCAGGATTTTCCTTTTATCTGCTCCTACCCCCTGGCAATTGCATCCTGGGTTGTGTAGTTTGCTGTCTGCTAAACTGTAGGAAAAAGTTCTGTTTCCAGTATACAAGTCCCAGCGATCCTGCAAAATTAAAAACTTATGATGAACTAAGTTGCTAAACCCCATCTTGTGGTAAAAATAAAGATCTGCATTAAAATAACATTGCACAGTGTTACATAAATATTATAAAAAATGAATCACAGTAGCAAGTGAAATATAAAATATGAAGAAACAATGTGTTGCATTTATTATTGTAGGTAGGGGACTCTAACATATCAGTTGGTAGAGTGTTAAAAAAATACACTACCAAACCCTCCCAGGTTGACAAACCATCCTAGGTATTTACATTTTACTATCAGTAGTACTTTATCCCTGTTAGTATTCAAATTGGGAGATGTCCCAGACCAACTAGACATGTGCAATTAATTTCAGTTCGAATATAACTTTCAACAGTGTTGGTTATTCAGAGAATCAGATGTATTCAACTCTCCAAATGAAAGAATAACAAATTTCATTAAAATTAATTCAATTTTGTTTTGTATATTCGTTTTTTAATGATTTTCAGAAAGACTCAAATTCCTATTGACTGAAAGAAAGATTGACCTATTCAAATTCTGTTTGTTAATGAGCCAGCTGGGAAGCTGGCCACCACGTCCTTAACAACTGATGACTTCCTATCAGGAAAGACATCTGCGAATCGCAGCTGCTATCTCCAGACGCATACCCGTGCGCATACCTGTGCACACATCTATCCAGAACAACCAGAACAAGCACAGATGTCTCTGCAGACGCGTGCGCATTAGCACGCCTTTGTGCGCATCGGTTGTCAGAACGGGCACCAGTCGGCCTATTTAAACGGAGCTTCAGCGCTGTACTGGTTGCTGCTTGGTCTACAGCATTTACCTGAATCCTGCTTCCCGTGTGTTTGACTTCTGTTACCAATCCGGCTTGCTCCCGACTACTACTGCCTGCCTCCTGCCCTGACCCCCGGCTTTCGACGATCTGACCTCTGTCTTCAGTTCCTGTTACCTTGCTCTTTATGCCGAAACCTGCCAGCGACTACGCTCCTGCCTGCTGTTGTGCCTGATTTGCCCATCTGTTGCTAATACCAGCTTGACTACGCCTTGCCTGCCGCCTTGCCTTCCACCTTGCCTGATCCGCCTGTCTGCCACCTACCTTGCTCGTCTGACCCTGCTCTTGGCCGCTAGAAGTTCCCGCTTCCTGTGGTGCACCTCTGCCTATCTGCTGCCAAGTCTGCCAGCCATCTGCCTTCTCACCTGCCTGCTATCTGCTGTGATCCGGCTTCCTGTTGTGAGTTCCGGCTTCCAATGAAACAAGACTTCTGTACTGATTACAGGCACTTTTACCCTGCAGTGGTCCTGGGCTCACTCTCTCACTATCAGTAGCTCACTAGCCGGAGCTGTGCGAGAGGCCTTCCTCTACACATCAGCATCATCTACCAGGTACGTGACACCACTGACAGCTACAAAAGAACGCTGGCAATGAAAAATTCAAAAAAAAAAACCCAGCATGGTATGGATTTTAACCAGTTGAGATCCGCGCTATAGCCAAATGACGGCTACAGCGCAGACCTCCTTTGCCGGGGCTACGTCTATTGACATCGTCCCGTGCACGAGCGGCCTGAGGGGAGCGCGCAGCGCACTCTGTGATCGGCGAGTCTATGAGACTCACCTGATCACGGATCCGAGCAAGGGGTCGATCCCTTACCACGTGATCAGCTGTCAGCCAATGACAGCTGATCATGTGATACAACAGAGCCGGTAATCGGCTATTATTCCTCCTCGCGCTGTAAGCACAAGGAGAAAAAAAAAGAGCCGATCACCGGTGGCCGTGATCGGGACATCAGTCCCGATCATGGCCAGCCCTGCCAGTGCCCACCTGCTCCCTGCCAGTGCCACCCATCAATAAATAAGTGCCACCCAGCAGTGCCCACAGTGCCACCCAGCAGTGCCCAGAGTGCCACCCATCAGTGCCCGCAATCTGCCTCAACAATGGTACTGCACCCCAGTGTCATCTACCAGTGCCCATCAGTGCCGCCCATCAGTACCACCTATCAGAGCCATCTATCAGTGCCACCTATCAGTGCCCATCAGTCCCATCTATCAGTGGTACCTATCAGTGCCCCTTAGTGCCACCCATCTGTGCCACCGATTCGTGCCACCCATCCGTGCCATCTTATCTGTGCCCATCTGTGCCCATCAGTGCCGCCTTATCTGTGCCCATCAGTACTACCTTATCTGTGCCTATCGGTGCCACCTTATCTGTGCCTATCGGTGCCACCTTAACTATGCATATCAGTGCCCACCAGTGCAGCCTATCAGTGCCCACCAGTGCAGCCTATCAGTGCCGCCTCATCAGCGCACTTCAACGAAGGAGAAAAATTACCTGTTTGCAAAATTTTATAACAAACTATTAAACATGATTTTTTTATTTTGCATTTTTTTGTTTGTTTAGCAAAAAATAAAACTCCCAGCTGTAATTAAATACCACCAAAAGAAAGCTCTATTTGTGGGAAAAAAATTATAAAAATTTCATTTGGGTACAGTGTTGTATGCCCGCGCAATTGTCATTCAAAGTGCATCAGCGCTGAAAGCTTAAAATTGCTCTGGGCAGGAGGGGGGTTTAAGTGCCCAGTAAGCAAGTGGTTAAAGGAAAACCCAAGTCAAAATGTAAAAAAAAAAAC
The DNA here is from genome assembly GCF_037356315.1 of Lithobates pipiens. NCBI lineage: Eukaryota > Metazoa > Chordata > Amphibia > Anura > Ranidae > Lithobates > Lithobates pipiens. The sequence continues at coordinate 72,640,884 of NW_027507790.1, forward strand.
TGGGCAGGCTCCCCCCTAAAAAAAAAATCTGTATCAGACCCTTATATGAGCTTGCAGCCTGGCATGCAGTCAAACTATACCAGGCCACGTGCCCTCAACATGGGGGGGGGGGGGTGCTTTGGGGCTGGGGGGGCTAATTCTTACACAGACTTTGAATAGGTTGATCATATTTCGACCATTCTGAATTCGAATAGTTCTGAAAATTTGCAATTCGTTAGAAAACTAATATACAAAACAAAATTAAACTAATTTTAACAAAATGTGTTACTATTTCAGTTGGAGATTCAGATACATTAGAATCTTTGTGTAACCAAAAATTTGGAGACATTTATATTTGGACCCAGAGGAATTGCACATGTCTAGTTTGTTTGGGGCATCTCCCAATTTGAATACAAACAGGAATAAGCCTGACTGATTATCCTTATCAGGCACTATTTCTAGCAATATGTAAATGCCTAGGATAGTTGGTCAGCCTGGGAGGGTTTTAAAGCTGCATGCTCGGATAAGAGTCTGGTATGGATGTTGGGGAAACACACATACATTACCTGTTAGGCATACGTTAACCCTTTGATTGCTCCTAGATATTAACCCCTTCCCAACCAGTGTCTTTAGTACAGTAACAGTGTACAGTACTATCACTGTATTAGTGTTATTATTGACATCCGTGTCAGTTAGTGTCCCTCCCAGCCAGTGTCAGCCAGATTGTCCGCCACACTCACGCTCACAGTCACGCTATATTTTACTGATTACCGATATTACCAATATATAGGGATGGGCCGAACACTCCCCAGTTCGGTTCGCACCAAAACATACAGAACAGGCAAAAAATTTGGCAGAACACACGAACACCGTTAAAGTCTATGGGACATGAACATAAGGCCGTTTTTTTGGGAGCACTGATTTTAATAATGCGTAAATTGAAACAATAAAGTGAAATATTCCTTTAAATTTCGTACCTGGGGGTGTCTATAGTATGCCTGTAAAGTGGAGCATTTTTCCCGTGTTTAGAACAGTCCAAGAGCAACATTTCTAAAGCAAAAAAAGTAATTTAAAAGTACTCGCGGCTATAATGAATTGTCGGTCCTGGCAATACACATAAAATTCATTGAAAAAATGGCATGGGATTTCCCCACAGGGGAACCCCTAACCAAAATGTGAACAAAAAATGTGTGGGGGTCCCCCCAAATTCCATGCCAGACTGTTCAGGTCTGGTATGGATTTTAAAAGAAGAAGCACAGGGGGCACCTCTCCTCGTGTTCAGACTAAGGGGTGTCTCCTGTGCTTCTTCATCCAGAGTGGGGAGCGCTCTAATGCAGGAGGTGTGTTACTGGCCAGATCACCAGGAGAAAACAGAGGAGAAAAAAAAGACTAAAAAAAGAAACAAATGCAGTGTGTTTATATATGCGGCTATTCCCTTGCCGCAAGGTAAGGGGCCACTGCTTATCAGTGTGTGCTTGCACGAAGTGGAGAAACACCTGTATTCTGTCACATTTCTTTGGAGAGATTATATTTTTTGCACAGTGAAGCAATTGCACTTGAGAAACTTTTCATATTCTCTTGCACTTTATATGGACTGAACACTGTTATCTATTGTCATTAACTTTTTACACGTATAAAAATCATTTTTTATTTATTTAGAGATTTATTTGGATCAAATTACCTTATAAGATATTTGCTGCTATTAGAATATTTATGCTCGTTTGCACAGGCTGGGTGTAGAGGACGTTGTGTTTTTTCTTGCACTTGTGCATGATATTCATTTATATTTATTTATTTATTTTCCACTGGTTCACGTTGCACTTTAATGCGATTTTTTGCACAGAGTTGTTTGGATTGTTTATAGTAGCAACTTTGGATGTAATGCGATTTTTGCACACATTTTTCTGGATTATTTTTACATTAGCAACTTTGGAATTATTTGAATTGTCTTGGTGTACTGGTTATATAATACTATTATTACGAAGCATTATTCTAAATAGAAATACTGGTATTAATTTATATCCTTTTCTACACTTTACTACACTTATTCATGCTGATACTGTAAACACAGTAATACACTATCCCTCTTCTCTTAGTATTGCCAGATTAGGACATTGAAAAGCGCAACATCACCCCCTTGAATTATTTTGCATGTACGGTGAATATGGTTTGATTCACTTTGGTTTATGCAGCAGTTCCCCCTTTTTGTCCTATATATTTTTCCTTCTTTTCTCATGGTAGCGCAGGAATAATCATTCTTTATTTTAATGCCAACTATAAGTGCCTATCAGTGCCCATCAGTGCCAACCAATGCCACCAATCAGTGCCCATCAGCGCTGCCTATCAGTGCCTCCTGTCAGTGCCCATCTGTGCTGCTAATCAGTGCCACCTATCAGTGCCAATTAATGCCACCTCTCAGTGCCGATAAGTGCTGCCCATCAGAGCCAATTAGTGCTGCCTATCAGTGCTTCCAATCAGTGGCAATCCAATCAGTGGTGCCCATCAGTTCTTCCAATCAGTACCAGTGCCCATCATTGCTGCCTATCAGTGCCCATCAGTGCTGTTAATCAGTGTTGCCTATCAGTGCCATCTATCAGTATCAATCAGTGCTGCCAATCAGTTTTTCCTATCAGTGCCATCTATCAGTGACAATCAGTGCCCATCAGTGCTGCCTATTGGTGCAGCCTATCAATGCCCATCTGTAATGCCAATCAGTGCCCATCAGTGGCACCTATCTGGACCCATCAGTGCTGCCAATCAGTGCCACTAAATGCTGCCAGTGCTGCCTATTACTGCCAGTAATGCTGTCAATAAGTGCCACCTATTAGTGCCAATCAGGGCCCATCAGTGCCACCCATCAGTGCTGCTTATCATTGCCAATCAGTGCCACCTATCAGTGCCCATGAGTGCTGTCTATCAGTGCTGCCAATCAGTTCCCATCAGTGCTGCCAATCAGTGCTGCCAATCAGTGCACTGAGTGCACTGATGGGGAGATGAACTCAGCAGACAGGCATATTGTCCATGGGGGGCCAGCCTGGTGAGGCACAACTGAAATCCATCTATTTTTTTTAATGCCACATGTTGATCTTTAGTATAATGGATAACTAGTCATCACACTACTATTTACAATAAACTACTGGAGGTAAAATAAAAAGATGCCAGTAAAAGGCCTGCCGCTAAGCGCTGTTACATGTTCCCACACTACAAAAGAAATAAAGTGTAGCGCTAACCTACTGATCAATAATGGTGGAACCCTCTATTGTATGTAAATCTAAATAAACTTGATTATTATCACCACACCGGTCTCTGTGATATGTAACATCACATATAATACACATCAAACTGAAAAAAGACATACAAAATGAAACTTAGCAAAGATGGTGGAAACCCCTCTACAGATAATTGCAATACAAATTAACTTCAAGTGCAACAACTTTTTAGTTGGGAGGTTCACACCACTAGCACTTTGGAATTTTTATTTTTTACATTTTTATACTTAATTCTATGTGTTTTAGTTACTATTGTAATGTGAATTTTTGTACTTGAAGTACATTTTTCACTACCCTTTCTAAGTATATATATATATATATATATATATATATATATATATATATATATATATATATATATATATATAAATATATACACATGTACGCTTGGATAGGAGGGGCAGAGGGAGCTGCATATAGAGCAGCATATAAAATTGAGACTCAATCTTCTCCATTTTTTTCCTGTAGCCTTTGAAAGCTTGCATCTCCTTCTCTCCCTTCTGCAGACATTCAAAGGCTGTAGGTGGAAAATAGAGGAGATCAGTTCCTCTATATGCCGCTCCCGCCACGTCTTCTACCTAATTTCCTCTTTTTTCCACAAGCCCCTATGCCCTTATGTGCTCCCCTGCCCCCCAGGTCTACCGGCTTCCTCCCCTCCCCTCTCCCACCGGCTGCTGCAGGGTATGTGTCAGTATGGAGAGCAGGCAATATATGTCATTTATCAGCCCCTTCCTTTTCTGAATGGACATTGTCTCTCTCCATTCAAAAATGAAGCACAGTAAACTGTGTTTACTATGCTTCAGTTTGTGAATGACTATGAATCTGCTGTACTGAGCTATTCCTGTTCATTCATTCTGTGCAGCTGAGGCTGCAGAGATGGAGATTGAGGACTGTGTCCTTGTCAGGGCTGGGCTCAGCACTCCCTTCTCAGAGCTCAGACTGCTCAGCTGTCAGCTAATTGCCAGTACTCATCATTCCACAGTGACTCACCTGGTTATCATATCCCACTTGTTAACAAGCCCTGCTGGCTATTTAAGCTGCCTGGACTAGATTCCCCATGCCTTCACCTTGGTCAATATATCTAGAGCCTCTCTGCTGGGTTCCTGTTGAAGACTTGCCTTGCTGAAGTCCCTTCTGGTTCCTGATCCTGTCTGTTGCTCTGACTATGCTGATCTCTGGCTCCCTGATTTCCTGGCTTGTTCTGACTACCAGATTTGGATACCGATCCCTGGCTATGTTTTGACTACATTTACTATTGGTACCATTTTTACCACTATATTAAATGGTGTGATTTTTACTGCATTTTCTGTCTCCATCTGATTCATGGTTCCTGACAGTAGGCGAAGACCATGCATTTAGAAGATGCTGGCAATCCACTTGCTGGTAATATATTTTTTTCCAGGTTGGATGAGCAGTATCACTTCATGGATCAGTTTGCCATAGCATTACCAACGCTTATTATTAACACTGCTCAACTGGACCCTCCCACTGTGGCTGCTTCGGTACAACCTGTGTCCGCTTCAAGTATTACCTCTTTAAGAGGTACGTCTGATTCTGCTCCACTTCCCCAGCAATTCAGGGGCAATCCAGTTCAATGCAGAGGGTTTCTCAACCAGATTGAGATATACTTTGAGATGCTGCCCCAGGCGTTTCCCAAGGACAGAAGCAAAGTAGGCTTTGTGATATCATTGCTTTCTGATACAGCCTTGGCCTGGAAAAAAACCCTCTATGAGAGATGCAAAAATCTGTTGTCCTCAGTTACCCATAGTTTGTGGTTTCGGTATTTGACATTCCCACACGCTCCACTTCTGCTGCCAAGAGCTTCATGTCCATCAAACAGAGTGCTAGAACTGTTGCTGATTACACCATTGAATTCTGTACATTGGCAGCAGAGGTTGCTAGGAACAAAGATGAGATAGCAGCAGAGACATACCTACTGAGCTGGAGAAGTTTACCCTTTATCTCAGAGGACAAAGGTTTCATTCCCAAATCCTCATCACCTGCTGCTGCTGATTTCTTCTTTGTGAAGAAAAGAGTGGTGAACTGAGACCTTGTTTTGATTGTAGGGGTCTCAATCATTTCACGATTAAAAATGCCTATGCAATTCCGTTGATAATGGACTTATTTGACCACCTCAAGGGAGCAACATTTTTCACAAAGCTTGATTTGAGAGGGGCATACAATCACATGAGGGATCAAGGAGGGTGACAAATGGAAAACTGCGCTTAATACCAGAACAAGGCATTACGAGTACCTCATAATGCCGTTTGGCCTTTGCAATGCTCCGGCAGTTTTTCAGGAATTTATCAACAATGTCCTCCAAGATTTGTTGCAGCTATGTGTGGTAGTATATCTCGACGATATCCTCATATTTTCCTTTTTCAAATAGATTTTTATTGAAAAGTTTTCTAAAAATACAGTCCACAATGGTACAAAATACATAGCATAAGGCATTCAACGTGTATGTCAAAAAGGCATGTAGTATACATACTGCAGACAGAAAATGACTATTTATCAGATATCCTCGTATTTTCCAATTCCCTAGAGAGCCACCACACAGATGTCTGTCGTGTGCTTCAGAGGCTGGGAGAAAATAAACTGTATTGTAAATTGGAGCAGTGCAAGTTCCATCGTGAACAGGTTAAATTCCTGGATTATGTCATTTCTACTGCTGGTTTTTCGATAGACCCAGAGAAACTTTCTGCAGTGCTACAGTGGCCCTGACCCATGGGTTTACCTCCACTGCAACATTTTCTTGCCAATTATTATCGGAAGTTTATTCATAACTTCTCGTCTCCGGTCAAACCCCTGACTGATTTCACCAGAAAGGATAGTACTCCCCAGAATTGTTCTCTGGATTCCAGTAATGTCTTTGAGAGTCTCAAGGCTGCCTTTGTTTCTGCTTCTGTGTTGGCACATCCTGACCCTATGTTACCCTCTATCCTTGAGGTTGATGCTTCTGAGACTGGAGTTGGCCCCTTTCTGTCTCAACATCCTACCTCTGAGAGCAATATGCATCCTTGCGGCTACTTTTCCAAGAAATTGTCACCTGTGGAGTGCAATTATGAGATCGGGGACAGAGGGTTGTTAGTGATCATTTTAGCCCCTAAAGAATGGAGGTGTCTCCTCGAAGGTACCACTGTGCTGGTTCTCATTCTGACTGACCATAAGAATCTCACATTCTTGTCTGAGGCTAAATGCCTCTCTCCCAGAAGGGTGCTACGGATCTTTTTTTGTCAAGCTTCAATTATATAGTCGCATTCTTTCCCAGTACTAAAAATGTAAGGGCTGATGCATTGTAGCAACAGTTTTACTCTGCTTCCAAGATGGAGTCGGTTTCTGTTCCTGTGATACCTCCCGATCGTATTCTGGCTATGGTTCGTACCAGTCTCACTTCACCTTTGGGTGACAAAATTCTTGCCGCTCAGATTCATTCTCCTTCTCAGAAACCTTGTGATTGTTGTTTTGTCCATGAGAGTCTTTGCACCTCTGTGCTCCAGAGTTACCATTCTCCCAAGACTGCTGGCCAACATGGGAAGAATCAACTCATTTGGGCTATTTCCCAACAATTCTGGTGGCCTAGTCTCTCTGCTGATGTAACCGCCTTCGTAGCAGCCTGTTTGGTGTATGCTATGAGTAAAACACCACAACACCTTCCAGTGGGCCTCCTACAACCTATACCCAATGAAGAGAGGCCTTGGACCCACTTGTCTATGGATTTTATTATGGAGTTACCCAACTCCCAGGGCAACACAGTTATCCTTATGGTGGTTTACCAGTTCTCAAAAATGTCACATTGCATTCCACTTAAGAAGATGCCTACATCCAAAGAACCGACATCCATTTTTGCTCGGATAATCTTTCAATTGCATGGGCTACCCAAGGTTATTGTCTTGCACAGGGGTAGCCAGTTTGTATCCAGGTTTTGGTGAGTCTTTTGTGCACAGTTGAGAATTCCGCTTTCCTTCTCCTCTGCATATCACCCACAGTCTAATGAGGCCGCATAACGAGCCAACCAGTTCTTGGAGCAGTTTCTACATTGCTATATTTCTGGTCATCATAACAACTGGTCAGACCTCTTACCTTGGGCGGAGTTTGCTCACAATAGTGCCATTAATTACGCTTCCTGATTGTCTCAGTTTATGGCGAATTATGGTTTCCAATCATCCATGTTGTCTGACTCATTTGCTCCTCAGAGCATTCCTGCATTAGAGGAGCATCTCCATGGTTTTTGTTCCACAGATCCACAGATCCAAGAGTCCTTGTGACGTGCCAATGATAGGTGCAGTTTCCATGCGGACCATAGACACCTACCTGTGCCTTAATACCAAGTTAGGTAGAGGGTCTGGCTTTTATCTTGCAACCTCCAACTCTATGTTCCCTCACTGAAATTGGCACCTCGGTTTATTGGGCCTTTCTGTATTCTCCGCAGGATTAACCCAGTGGTTTCCACTCTAGACCTTCCTTCTGATATGCGTATCTCTAATTTATTCCTTGTCTCCTTATTAAAACCTTTGGTGTGCAACTGCTTCACCACGTTGGTGCCACGTCCTCACCCAGTAAAGGTTGAGAACCATGAGGAGTATGAAGCATAATCCATCATTTACTCCCGTATCTTCCGTGGGCGCATACAGTACCCAGTTCATTGGAAAGGGTACAATCCAGAGGATCGCTCTTGGGTCTCATCCTCCGACGTACATGCCCCTGTTCTCCTCCGTGCTTTCCATAGACATTGTTCCTTCAAACCTGGTGGCCCCTGAGAGGGAGGAGTCATTGAGGAGGGGGTACTTTCAGGGCTGGGCTCAGCCTTCACTCCTCAGAGCTCAGGCTGCTCAGCTGTCGATTAATTGCCAGTACTCATCATTCCACAGCGACTCACCTTGTGATCATATCCTGCTCGTTAACAAGCCCTGCTGGCTATTTAAGCTGACTGGACTAGATCTCCTGTGCCTTCGCCTTGGTCAACATATCTAGAGACTCTCTGCTGTGTTCCTGTTGAAGACTTGCCTGGCTGACATCCCTTCTGTTTCCTGCATCATAAATGTTTATGACGTTGGAGTGCAATGTGATACATCGAGCTTAGGCACCTATGAGTGGATCTGGTGTATGGATTGGGTTGTCCCTGTAGAGAACACTGTTCTCTTCCTACCTTTCTTCTGATTCCTGTCTGCTGCTCTGACTACGCTGATCTCTGGCTCCATGATTTCCTGGCTTGTTCTGACTACCCGATTTGGTTATCAAACCCTGGCTATGTTTTGACTATGTTTACTATTTGTAACATTTTTACCACCATATTAAATGGTATGATTTTTACTGCATTTTCTGTCTCTGTCTGATTCCTGGTTCCTGAAAGTCCTCAATCTAATTTTTCTGTCTCACAGGTGAAACATCAGAGGTCTGTTTAGACCCCTGATATCTCACCAAAGCCCACTAACGGGCTCCTAAAAAATAAAAATAAAAATACACCAGTGGTGGAATTCCCTAGGTCATGAAGGTTGCCCTTGCAACTAGGCCCTGGCATTCCACCACCTAAGGGAAGGACTCAGAGGTAAGAACCCTGGTTGGGGGTCAGGGGGCCCTTCATGGTTTCTTTCATTGGGTCCCTGAAGGTTCAAAGCGAACCCCATTTACATCCACACTCTGGTATCTATCCTTTAGTCAACTGCATATTCACTGAACCACCGAAGGGTTAGGTCCTAGCTTGTACAACTTTTGTACTAGATCATTAAGTGGAACTGTATCAAATGCCTTGCTGGAATCAAGATGTGCTGTGTCCACAATACCACCCTGATCCAAAACCTTGGTAATATACTCAAAAGATTAGTCTGACATGATCTGCCCTTAGTAAAGTCATGCTGCTTTGGTTCAAGCAAGTTGTATATTTTTAAGTGATCAATGATCCTTCTTTTCAGGATTGATTCCATTAACTTGACTACAGCCGATGTTAAAGTGTTACTAAACCCAGAACTTGCATTCATTATATATGGACTCCCACAGTACCCTGACCATGGAAATGCAAAATGCAATTAATTATGGTGAGCTGAACACCCCCCCCCCCCCCCGGTTCGCAGCAAAACCTGCGAATAGGCAAAAAATGTGTTCGAACACGCAAACACTGTTAAAGTCTAGGGACACGAACATAAAAAATCAAAAGTGCTAATATTAAAGGCTTATATGTAATATATGTAGGTTATATGTAAGCAAAGAAAAGTTTTAAAAAGGACGTTAAAGCGAAATAATAAAAGTGAAATTTCATACCTGGGGGTTGTCTATAGTATGCCTGTAAAGTGGCACATGTTTCCCATGTTTAGAACAGTCTGAGACCAAAACAAAATTTCTAAAGGAAAAAAAAGTAATTTACTGTAAAGGCAATACACATAGAATCATTGAAAGAAAACAGCATGGGATTGCCCCACAGTCCAAAGGGTCTGGTATGAATATTAAGGACAATCCCAAACCAAAACCAAAAAAAAAAAATTGCGCGGGGGTCCCCCTCAAAATCCATACCAGGCCCTTATCTGAACATGCAACCTAGCAGGCCGCAGGTACCAGGCCACATGCCCTCAACATGGGGAGCTTTGGGGTAGCCATTTATTAAAAAATAAAAATATAAAACTGTCCCACAAAGTCTTCTTCTCTTGCTCCGCCAACGGACCCAAAAAGCAAAAAAAAAAAAAAAAACATGACCCGGCTCCATCCTCAGATATAAAAGAACTGTCAAAGCGAAGACACGTCATACGGCAGGGAGCCACCCATGGATGATTTTTTTTTCTTTTTCGGTCCATCGGCGGAGTAAGAAAAGAAGAAGAAGACTTTGTGGGACATTTTTATTTTTTTATTTTTTAATAAAGGGCTTGTCCCAAGCCGTGCCATGTAATTTTTTCGGGGTATAGGGGCTGGGCAGGGCCACACAATGACATCGCCAGGTGACCTCTCTCAAATGGGTGCTGCACTTGCTAGACATCCACCAATTGTGTGGAACGTAGGAGTGATTTTATGTGTGTGAGAGCAGTGTGGGATATGTAGGACTTATCCAAGGAAGTGTCCACGGGTGGAGAAAGGGTCACATTGAATTCACCACCTAGAATGAAACAGGCAGCCAAAAGAGAGTAACTTGTTCAGAACCACAGACAGGAAGCTCCCTTGGTCTTGGTTCGGTCAATATACATTAGCCACTGTAAAGATAGAAGAGGTTGATTTTAGCCTAAGAAAGAAATAGCATCCTAGGGGGTCAATAAGGGAGTCTAATGCCGCATACACACGATCGGACTATCCGGCGGACTTAATCCGGCGGACAAACAGCGGAGGTCGGTCGGACTTTTCCGAATGAGTGGACCTGCCCACACACAACCGGACTTTTGAAATGAATGGACTTGCCCACACACGGAGTAAAGTCCGTTCATTTTGAATGTGGCTCCAGGTAGAAGGGACTAGCGAAAGAAGTCAATGTCGCCGCATCCATCGGTGAGATTGACACCTCGCTGTCCCTGTCGTCTGGTATGGATTTAAAGGGGAACCCCTACGCCGAAAAAATGGCGTTGGGGTCCCCCCAAAGTCCATAGCAGACCCTTATCCGAGCACGCAGCCCAGCCAGTAAGGAAAGGGGGTGGGGACTAGCACGTGGCCCCCCCACCCCAAAGCACCTTGTTCCCATGTTGATGAGGACAAGGGCCTCTTCCCGACAACCCTGGCCGTTGGTTGTCGGGTCTGTGGGCGGGGGGCTTATCGGAATCCGGGAGCCCCCTTTAATAAGGGGGACCCCAGATCCCGGCCCCCCACCCTATGTGAATGAGTATGGGGTATGATGTACCCCTACCCATTCACCTGGTGAAAAAAATGTAAATAAAAAAACTCAACACAAGTTTTTTAAATAATTTATTAGACAGCTCCGGTGGTCTTCTTCCGTCTTGGGGGGTCTACTCGCCGGACTCCTCCGCTATCTTCTGCTCTTTTGCTAGCTCTTTTGTTAGTGGAGGAGCCCGGCTTTCTTCTTCATCGTCGCTGTCCGGGGGTCTTCTTCCAACTTCAGGGTCTTGTCCCGCTCTTCGGGGGTCTTGTTCCTCTCTTCGGTTCTTCTTGCAAGATTGTCGGGTGAAATGTAAGGAAAAATGGAATCCTCATGATCTCCTCTTTAACTTTGTAAAAGTGTACCCTGCACAGCGTATCGCAGGTAAAGGAGGAATCAGGATTCCTTGGGTCCGAGGTCCTGTGTACTCTGTCCAACTCAATGGGGGCATCCTTAGGCTGCTTGAGAAGTTGGTTAAAGATGGCAGTGACTGCCCCTGCTAGGTCCTTGTGTTCTACTTTTTCAGGGATACCACGTAACCTGATAGTGTTCCGTCTATTACAGTTCTCAATGTCATCTTGGTGGTACATGAGCTGCTGCAGCATGACAGCGTGGGAGTTAAGAGTCTCCTCATGGGACTGTAGTGTATTGCAAATGCCATCAGTAGTGTTCTCTACATCCACCATGCAGGTCCCCAGATCTTTTTTAAGGTGAGCAATCGCTTTCCTATAGGTCTTCTCCATGTGGGAGACAGTGCTCAAAGTCATTTTTTGTGGGCAGGGAGCACAGATATGTGTGCATGGATCGCATCTGTGACTCCATGTCTCATCCATCCCCAGAGCACAGGGATGCCTGTGAGAGGTTGTGGGGGTTGTATATAAATGGGGTTCTATATCAGCTGAGTGGGAGGGAGGCTGAGCGGAGTGTACCTGAATGGCTTCTGCTGGTTCAGAGCGGGAAGGGGATGGAGGCACCATCGCCCTCTTGGATTGTCCTTGATTCAGGTAGGCCACAGATGCTCGGGTCAAAAACTGGCCCAGATCTCCCCGTGTCCAGTCCCTGGTGGGCTTAGATTGCTCCTTGAGCTTCCCTTTATCCATTGGGGAGATTTGGAGGCTGTGCAGGTGGTGATGGAGGAGATATGACCCCGTGGATGCCATTAGGACTGGGAGCTGCCCCGATGTGCGTCCTACAGCTCCATGTGCTAGGCCACGCTCCCTCCATCCCTTGGTAAACTTTTAAATCAAAAGCATGTGCACCCCTCTTATTCAGAGCTTTAACCACGTACTTGCTTATAATGGTATATGTTATAGAATATCAGTTACATGTTATTTAGAATATCAACATTGCAGAAATAACACATGTAACGGGAGTCTGCCACACATTACCTAATTTATAGGGTTGGAGGTATCCATGCAACGGAGAAAATGCCTTCCCTAGATATGAATTACACTACAGCAGGGTGGGAATACTTTGCTAGACGTTACTTTTCAAGTACCTCACAGTGCAGCTTTATAAATAAGGTTTCACAAACCTCTAGGTTATACTGCCCTATTGGTGTGCCCAACTCCCTTTGTTTTTTTTTGCCAAGGACAAGACTTCACTAGGCTTCCTGCAAGTCAGTTCTCCCATATTACTTTTCCAGATTGTCATGGGCAGGACATAAGTAGGTGAATGGCATTCCACTAGTGTCATTCCCATGTAATCATCAGATCACTCATCTCTCTTTCTTTCTTAAGAGGAATGTCATATTTCCAGTTTTAAGGTCTCCAAGGCGGCTGATTACAACCAGGTTATCTGGCCCCAGCTGCTTCAACATTGCATAGAGTACCTTACACCTTTATAATAATAAACCACAGAAAAATTTGTTGATTGGAAGGACAAGGCTACCGTTTTATTTAACAATAGTTTTCACAAATCGAATGTATAACTCAAACATGAACATAACGGTACACTTCTTACATTTCTGTCCTAATCATCAGTTCAGGACAGGCACTGTCTGAACACCAATGAGTGAGGTGATTACCCAGATAATTTGTAGCTGACAAGGTGACAATTTGTCACCCGCACATCAATCATTAACTATCATAGTGCCCCACCAATGCCAGCATCCTTTCAAAACCAGAACTTAAACCTAAATTAAATATGTCCAGACCAATCTCTGTCAGATGGAGGATCCCATCCCCTTTTAGAAGGTCAACATTATCACCTTACATTTTTTTTTATGCAAACCACTTGGCTTCCCAAGGTACAAACACATTTTGACATGTATGAATTAGCCTTCCTCCTACTGTGCTCAAGGAAGGGGCCAGGGATGCCATCTGCTCAAACTTGGTGGGGAATTATTTCAGACAAGATTATAATAGGGTTATTAAAGAGAGAATAAAAGTGTGCCAGGTCTGGTTTTAACATATTAATGAGACCAACTACCTGCAATCGACCCAGGTCGTTACCACCGCCATAGAGAACTAGAATTATAGAACCTAAAACATACTTCTGTAACTGGAAACATTCTTTAAAAAGTTGATGCAACTGCTTTAGCGGCCCTTAATGTCCTGCTAACTAATGCAGGTCATTCACCGTTTTTCAGCACTTTCATATAAGTACAGATATTAGCTAATGTTTACCAGGCTTGTGGCTGCATATTCTCACTATCACAGTCCTACATTTATCCTTGTAGCTAGGTTCAGAAATATCGATTACGTTTCTACTCTGCATCTTCATATATATTGTTTGGTGTTTCCTGAGGTGAAAATAATGTTGAGCCACCCATCAACATTGGAAGTCTCAGTATTCTCTGCATGATAAAAATGCATATGAATTAGAAAACTGCAACGGCAATCCTTGATGTATTTAACATCTAACATACAATTTTAGCTCCTAGGCTGTATGAAACATGTCAATAGATAATCAATGCCACTCTATTATGCAGCTTGTGCTATTATGCAGATGTAGTTTTTCACTTTAGCAGACAGAAAGTCGATAAAATGAATAGCTTTGGTTTTCACACAACACTCTTACTTTCTAAGACAAAACTTCCAATTCATCTTTTCTGGAGGCCTTTGTTTTTTAATAATACATTTTTATGCTGAGACATTAATTAAAGGATGGAACCAATTTAATTATCCTAATGTGACAATAAGTTTTCAAATGAAGTGGGTTTTAGATAAGTATGTATTGTTTGATCTATCTGCTTATATTTAATGTTCCATGACCACAAATGATTTTTCATTAGTTAAAAGGAAAAGATCTGAGAAGAGCCAAACTAGAAAGAAATTGGTTGAAGGTATTTCCCTTCGATCCCCCTGTTCTGTCGCTGTTACTAACTTTCATTTAAGAAGTATGTTAACAATGGTTAACTGTTTATAGCAGCATGCAAAATTAAAGTTTTTTTTAGGTAAAAATAACAAACATGTTATACTTGCTCTGTGCAGTGGATTTGCACAGAGTAGCCCTGGACCCTCCTCTTCTTGGGTCCCTCTTTGGTGTACCTGGTCTCTCCCTCCCGCCAATGAGGAAGGAGAGTCCTGGATAGCCGAGACATTCTTACAACATTGCTTAATCTAGAGGAGGCTCAGGTAAGTATTAGGGGGGCTGAGGGGGGCTGTTGCACACAGAAGGCTTCTTATCTTACCGCATAGAATATATGTATAGTAAGATAAAAAAAAAAAAAACTTCCACCTTTACAAACCCTTTAATGCCAGCATACACATGTGGGTTAAAAAATATAATCTACTGTAAAAGAGGTTACCATGAGATGCAGACATTTAAACAAAATAAATACATACATACAGTACATGCATGCATTAACCACTTCCATACCGGGTCATTGTTATATTACATCCACAGGAATACTCTGTCCCTACGGGCTGGCATCATATGATGTCCTGGGCTTCTCGGCGCTCCTGCGAGCACCCAGGGGCCCACCGTGCATCGATCGGGGATGAGGCATGTCCCTTGGGACACAGCCCATCCCAGATAAGTGTAAAGAGCCAATAAAAATTGACTCTTTACCACGTGACCGGCTGTGTCCAATCAAGGTGGTCACATGCACGGCACTCGTGCGCACCCCTAGTGTTGTCACACTGACACAGCCCATCCCCGATCACGGTAAAGAGCCAAGGAAATTGGCTCTTTACTACATGACTGGCTGTGTCCAATCACAGCCTGTCACAGAATTTCAACAAACCGCGGTAACAAGTTTTTACCGGGCTCTCCTCCTCACACACTAATTGGTAACAGCTTGTTACCGCCTACAGTATACACCAAACACACTGATTGCCCCCTCAATAAAGAGGACCTGTCACCACCCATCAAAGCACCTGTCACCAGCCCATCAAAGTACCTGTCACAGCCCTTCTGAATACCCGGGTACCTGTCACCAGTCCATCTGAATACCCAAGTATCTGTCAACAGCCCATCAGAGTACCCTAGTACCTGTCACCAGCCCATCAGAGTACCAGAGTACCTGTCACCAACCCACCTGAGTACCCAAGTAACTGTCACCAGCCCATCAGAGTACCTGAGTACGTGTCACCAGACCATCAGAGTACCTGAGTACCTGTTACCAGCTCATCAGAGTACCCGAGTACCTGTCACAAGCCCATCAGAGTACCCAAGTACCTGTCATCAGCCCATCAGAGTACCCGAGTACCTGTCACCAGCCCATCTGAGTACCTGATGTGCCAATCCATGCCTCATAAAATATACATCAGGGTGTTTGCTTTCCAAAATGTAGTCATTTCGTGGGTAATTCCACTGTCCTGGTGCTCCAGGACCTTCAAAAGTTTGATAGGAAGGAATGAAATTATATGTGTAATTTATGCTCCTAGAACGCCTGAAGGTACCACTTCAAGGGTGGACCTCTCCCAGGCTGTGTAAAAATCTCACATGTGGTATCACCATACTCAGGAGGAGTAGCACAATGTATTTTGAGGCCTAATTTTTGCTATTTACATGTATGTATGTTGCAGTCGTTCAGGTGCTTATCTAATAATTTCTTGAAACTACCAATGCCCCCCCACTGAGACCACCGCCTGTGAAAGGGAATTCCAGATCCTTGCTGCTCTTACAGTAAAGAACCCTCTACGTAGTTTAAGGTTAAACCTATTTTCTTCTAATTTTAATGAGTGGCCACGAGTCTTGTTAAACTCCCTTCTGCAAAAAAGTTTTATCCCTATTGTTGGGTCACCTCACCAGTATGGTATTTGTATATTGAAATCATATCCCCTCTCAAGCGTCTCTTCTCTAGAAAGAATAAGTTCAGTGCTCGCAACCTTTCATCATAACTAAAATCCTCCAGACCCTTTATTAGCTTTTTTGCCCTTCTTTGTACTCGCTCCATTTCCAGTACATCCTTCCTGAGGACTGGTGCCCAGAACCGGACAGCATACTCTAGGTGCAGCCAAACCAGAGTCTTAGCCCTTGTACACACGGTCGGACATTCCGATGGACAATGTCTGATAGGACCGTGTTGTCGGATAATCCGACAGTGTGTGGGCTCCATCGGACTGTTTCCGTCTGAGTATTCGACAGACCAAGTTTTCCAGCTGGGCTATAAAATTTGCCGACAACATGATCCGATCGGACTTTGTCTGATCATGTGTAGAGAATTCCGATCGGACAAAGTGCCACGCATGCTCAGATAAAATTCCTAGACCAAAGCTATTGGCTACTAGCCTGAACGTAGTCCCGTCCTAACGAAATAACATCACCTTAAGTACGATCGGATTTTCTGACAACGTTGTCCGACTGTGTGTATGCAACAGTTTAGGCCAAAATCCGTCGAACAAAATCCGTCGAACAAAATCCGACGGATTTGGATGTCGGAATGTCCGACCGTGTGTACAAGGGCTTATAGAGCTGGAGAATTATTGTTTTATCTCTGGAATGAATACTCTTTTTAATGCATGCCAATATTCTGTTTGCTTTGTTATCAGCAGCTTGGCTAGGACCCCCAGGTCCTTTTTCCGTCCTAGATTCCCCCAGAGGTTCTCCCCCCAGTATACAGATTGCATTCATATTTTTGCCACCCAAATGCATTATTTTACATTTTTCTACATTTAACCTCATTTGCCATGTAGTTGCCCACCCCATTAATTTGTTCAGATCTTTTTGCAAGGTTTCCACATCCTGCGGAGAAGTTATTGCTCTGCTTAGCTTAGTATATCCGCAAATACAGAGATTGAACTGTTTACCCCATCCTCCAGGTCATTTATGAACAAAGTAAACAGGATTGGTCCCAGTACAGAACCCTGGCGGACCCCACTACCCACTCCTGACCATTCTAAGTACTCCCCATTTATCACCATCCACTGAACTTGCCATTGTAGCCAGTTTTCAATCCCTCACCCTATGGTCCATGCCAATGGACCTTATTTTGTACAATAAACGTTTATGGGGAACTGTGTCAAATGCTTTTGCAAAATCCAGATACACCACGTCTACGGGCCTTCCTTTATTTAGATGGTAACTCACCTCCTCATAGAAGGTTAATGGATTGGTTTGAAAAGAACGATTATTCATGAATAGTGATGGACGAACTTCCGATGGGACGTTTCGCGAACGCGGACTGCGAACGCGGCCGATAGTTTGCGAACTGTAACGTTCGCGGCGGGCCCCATTGACTTCAATGGGAGGCGAACTTTGCAAACCTACAGGTCGAATTTGCAGCCACAAAATAATTACTAGCTGTGCAAACATAGTCCCACCACATGGCCAATGACATAACACATGTATGAGGTGAATCTGGGATCGACAACTACAAGCATTCTTTTTTTATAAGTGAAATAGTTGTGACAATTCAGGACTGTGGAGCGCATAAAGGCATTGGAGGAGATTGGAAGGTCAGGGTAGGCAAAGAAGAGGGTGCAGGAGATGATCCCCAGCAGCGTGACATACAGCAATGACACCTTCACCATAATAGAGTCATCTGACACCAGCACCGTGATAGAGAGCACTGACATCAGCAGCGTGACATACAGCAATGACACCTGCATTGTGATAGAGTGATCTGACACCAGCACCGTGATAGAGAGCACTGACATCAGCAGCGTGACATAAAGCACTGACACCAGCACCATGATATACAGCACTGACACCAGCACCGTGATGGAGAGCACTGACATCAGCAGCGTGACATACAGCAATGACACCTGCACCGTGATAGAGTGATCTGTCACCAGCACCGTGATAGAGAGCACTGACATCAGCAGCGTGACATAAAGCACTGTCACCAGCACCATGATATACAGCACTGACACCAGCACCATGATAGAGAGCACTGACATCAGCAGCGTGACATAAAGCACTCACACCAGCACCGTGATAGAGAGCACTGACATCAGCAGCGTGACATAAAGCACTCACACCAGCACCGTGATATACAGCACTGACACCAGCACCGTGATATACAGCACTGACACCTGAACCGTAAGCAGCCCCAGGAGGAAGTCAGCATAGCACAGGGATGGTGGGAGCCCCTCATAATGAGCATAGCACAGGGATGGTGGGAGCCCCTCATAATATGCACAGCAGAGGTACAGCCCCAGGAGGAAGTCAGCACAGGGATGGTGGGAGCCCCTCATAATAAGAAGCCCCAGGAGGAAGTCAGCACAGCACAGGGATGGTGGGAGCCCCTCATAATAAGCAGCCGCAGGAGGATGCCAGCATAGCACAGGGATGGTGGGAGCCCCTCAAAATGAGCATAGCACAGGGATGGTGGGAGCCCCTCATAATATGCACAGCAGAGGTACAGCCCCAGGAGGAAGTCAGCACAGGGATGGTGGAAGCCCCTCATAATAAGCAGCCCCAGGAGGATGTCAGCACAGGGATTCGTGGGAGCCCCTAATAATGAGCATAGCACAGGGATGGTGGGAGCCCCTCATAATATGCACAGCAGAGGTACAGCCCCAGGAGGAAGTCAGCACAGCACAGGGATGGTGGGAGCCCCTCATAATAAGCAGCCCCAGGAGGAAGTCAGCACAGCACAGGGATGGTGGGAGCCCCTCATAATAAGCAGCCCCAGGAGCAAGTCAGCACAGCACAAAGATGGTGGGAGCCCCTCATAATGATCATAGCACAGGGATGGTGGGAGCCCCTCATAATGAACATAGCACAGGGATAGTGGGAGCCCCTCATAATATGCACATCAGAGGTACAGCCCCAGGAGGAAGTCAGCACAGCACAGGGATGGTGGGAGCCCCTCATAATAAGCAGCCCTAGGAGGAAGTCAGGTATGTGCAAGTATTTTATACGCGTATTACACAACTATATACTGCACACCAAATAGTACACCTATACCAGTCCTTAAGGACCTTTGTGGAACTAGTAGCTAGGGATTAGCAGACTGTACCTCAGTCCCTATACTGATAAAGGACTGCTGCAGCAGAAGGGCAGCAGTCAGCAGTAGTGCACCTCAACCCTATATATTGTGGACCTATACCAGTCCTTACGGGATAGCAGACTGTACCTTACTCAACCCTATGTACTGTAGTACCCTATACCTTACCAGTCCTTATAAGGACCTTTGTGGAACAAGTAGGTTGTGAAAGATTAGCAGACTGTACCTCAGTTCCTATACTGATAAAGGACTACTGCAGCAGAAGGGCAGCAGTCAGCAGTAGTGCACCTCAACCCTATGTATTGTGGACCTATACCAGTCCTTAAGGAATAGCAGACTGTACCTCACCCAACCCTATGTACTGTAGTACCCTATACCTTACCAGTCCTTATAAGGACCTTTGTGGAACAAGTAGGCTGTGAATGATTAGCAGACTGTACCTCAGTCCCTATACTGATAAAGGACTACTGCAGCAGAAGGGCAGCAGTCAGCAGTAGTGCACCTCAACCCTATGTATTGTGGATCTATACCAGTCCTTACGGAATAGCAGACTGTACCTCACTCAACCCTATGTACTGTAGTACCCTATACCTTACCAGTCCTCATAAGGACCTTTGTGGAACAAGTAGGTTGTGAATGATTAGCAGGCTGTACCTCAGTCCCTATACTGATAAAGGACTACTGCAGCAGAAGGGCAGCAGTCAGCAGTAGTGCACCTCAACCCTATGTATTGTGGACCTATACCAGTCCTTACGGAATAGCAGACTGTACCTCACTCAACCCTGTACTGTAGTACCCTATACCTTACCAGTTCTTATAAGGACCTTTGTGGAATAAGTAGGTTGTGAATGATTAGCAGACTGTACCTCAGTCCCTGATAAAGGACTACTGCAGCAGATGGGCAGCAGTCAAGTACAATATTCTTTCTATATTTGGAAGAAAGAATATTATACGTGTACAAGCCTATTACTATACCAGTCCTGAAAAGAACCTTTGTGGACCTAATAGCAACAGCTACTGATTAAACTGACTGTCCCTCACTGCCTCACACACAGCTTCCTGCCTGTCCCTATTTAAACTAACAAAACAGAGGCTGCTGGAACAATAACTTGAATAGCACTTTTGTGGACCTAATAGTAACAGCTAATGATTAAACTGACTGTCCCTGCAGCACACAGCGTCCTGTCCCTCTCTCTACACTGACAAAAGACAGGCTGCTGCAAAAATCAGTAGCACAGCAGTGCCTCAAACCTATATCCTGAACTACACCTAACACCTATACCAGTCCTGAAAAGAACTTTTGTGGACCAAATAGCTAGCGATTTGGGTCACTGCAGTCTTTCCCTGCTCCACAAAGCAACCTCTCCCTATAGTGACAGAAGAAAGAATGTAAAATGGCCGCCGAATCTGGTCTATTTATAAGTTAGGGGGAATGTCCAAGTGTCCATGTGCTGTAATGTCTCAATTGGCTGTCCTGTACCCCATGATGGATGTGTCATCATAGGTCAAAGTTCTTTTACACAGTAAACACGGAAGTCCGCCGGGCGAACAGCGGCAATAGTCCGCCGATGGGGCAGATGGCGAACAGCCGAAATTCGCAGCGAAACGACCGCCGAGCGAACCGTTCGGCCATCCCTATTCATGAATCCATGCTGATTACTGCTAATGATACTGTTGTCATTACTAAAATCTTGTATATAGTCCCTTATCACCTCCTCCCAGAGTTTACATATTATTGATGTTCGGCTAATATTGGTGCTACATTGGCTTTTCTCCGCTGGTACCATTACAGTCAATAGACTGTCAGTAAAAATTAGGAACAATGGTCTGGCAATTACTGGGCTCCCGAAGTACCCAGGGGTGCAAGCCATCTGGTCTCTGTGGTTTATTAATGTTAAATTCTAATTTTAATTCTGTCCTCTGTTAACCATGGATGTGGTTCCTATGATGTGTCATGAGGATAAACACTGCAGTTTTGGTTACTGAAGCTGCCCGATTCCCTCGTGAAGACTGAGAAGAAGAATAAATGCAATACCTTTGCCATCTCCCCATCCTTTGTAACCAGATGTCCTTCCTCATTATTGGGCCAATATGGTCTGCCCTCCCATTTATACTGTTTACATACTTAAAGAATTTCTTGGGATTTTTTTTGCTCTCCTCCACTATGTGTCTTTCATGTTCTATCTTATGCCGCGTACACACGATCAAACAATCCGGTGGAAAAGTCCGGCAAACTCAAGTCCACCAAACAATCCCCCCGTGTGTAGCCTCCGGCATACTTTTTTGACCCGACAGTACGGCGGACTTAGACCTCAATATGGGGGGTGCCTTGTCCCCATGTTGATGAGGACAAGGGCCTCTTCCTGACAACCCTGGCCATTGGTTGTCGGGGTCTGCGGGCGGGGGGCTTATCGGAATCCGGCAGCCCCCTTTAATAAGGGGGCCCCCGGATACCGGCCCCCCACCCTATGTGAATGAGTATGGGGTACAATGTGCCCCTACCCATTCACCTGTAAAATAAAAGTACAAAAAAAACACAACACACGAGATAAAATACTTTATTGCACAGCTCCGGGGGTCTTCCGTCTTCGGGGGTCTTCTCGCCGGACTCCTCCGCTATCTTCTTGTAGCTCTTTTGCTAGCGGAGGAGTCCGGCTTTCTTCCTCGCCGCCGGCCTCTTCTCCCGACTTCGGGGGTCTTGTCCCCCTCTTCGGTTCTTCTGTCGCCACCGCCTTCCGTTCTTCTCCTTCTTCTCCTGGAGATGTTGACTTGACGCTCTCTCCGGCCACAATGCCAGGGACGCGCTGCGCGGCCACTTATATAAGGACAAGGGGCGGTGTCACATGGCTTTATGTCACATGGGTTGGTCACATGGGTTGATGTCACATGGGGACTGTGACATCGTAAGGGGGCGGGGTCACCATGTGACACCAACCCATGTGACATAAAGCCATGTGACACCGCCCTTTGTCCCTATATAAGTGGCCGCGCAGCGCGTCCCTGGCATTGTGGCCGGAGAGAGCGTTGAGTCAACATCTCCAGGAGAAGAAGGAGAAGAAGAAGAAGAAGAAGAAGAACGGAAGGCAGTGGCGACAGAAGACCGGGCCACCGCCTGTAAAAGAGCTATAAGAAGGCGCGGTGGCCCGGCAGAAGAACCGAAGAGGGGGACAAGACCCCCGAAGTCGGGAGAAGAGGCCGGCGGCGAGGAAGAAAGCCGGACTCCTCCGCTAGCAAAAGAGCTACAAGAAGATAGCGGAGGAGTCCGGTGAGAAGACCCCCGAAGACGGAAGACCCCCGAAGCTGTGCAATAATGTATTTTATCTCGTGTGTTGTGTTTTTTTTGTACTTTTATTTTACAGGTGAATGGGTAGGGGTACATTGTACCCCATACTCATTCACATAGGGTGGGGGGCCGGTATCCGGGGGCCCCCTTATTAAAGGGGGCTCCCGGATTCTGATAAGCCCCCCGCTCGCAGACCCTGACAACCAACGGCCAGGGTTGTCGGGAAGAGGCCCTTGTCCTCATCAACATGGGGACAAGGTGCTTTGGGGTGGGGGGGCCGCGTGGCCCCCCTTCCCCAAGGCACCCCCCATGTTGAGGGCACGCGGCCTGGTACGGCTCAGGAGGGGGGGGCTCGCTCGCCCCCCTTTCCTGGCTGGCCGGGTAGCGTGCTCGGACAAGGGTCTGTTGTGGACTTGGGGGGACCCCCACGCCAATTTTTTTCGGCATTGGGGTTCCCCTTTAAGTCCATACCAGGCGGCGGGGCCAGCGACGTCTCCTTCACGGGCCCCGCCTACCTGGAGACACGCTCGAAATGAGCGGACTTTCCTCCGCGTGTGTGGGCGAGTCCGTTCATTTCTAAAGTACGGCGGACTTAGTACGGCGGCCTTAGTACGCCGTATTAGTCCGCTGAAAAAGTGCCGTGTGTGGGCAAGTAGCCCGTTCAAAAATTCCGACGGACAGTTTGGCGGACGTCCGCCAGACTAAGTACGTCGGACAGACGGCTACGTGTGTACGCGGCTTTAGCCGTCCTTATTGCACCCTTACATTTCTTGTTGCATTATTTATAAAGTCTGAATGCAGATGATGATCCCTCAACCTTGTATTTTTCGAAGGCCTTCACCTTTGCTTTTATATGTAGTTTTACATTGGAGTTAAGTCATCCAGAACTTTTGTTCACTCTTTTAAATTTATTACACAATAGGGTGCATTGGCTAATGCCCTTATTTAATATGCTCTTAAAGCAAACCAATCTCTCCTCCGTGTTTTTGTTCCTAAGATTTCATCCCAATGTATGCCTTCTAGCAAGGTTCATAGTTTAGGGAAGTTGGCTCTTTTGAAATTCAGTATCTATTCCACTTTTTTTTTCCTATTTGTGTGATTTATACTGAAGCCAATTGACCTGTGATCGCTGTTACCTTAACTGCCCCCGTATTTCCACATCCGTGATCAGGTCTGTATTGTTGGTAATCAGTAGATCAAGTAACACTTTATTTCTAGTTTGTGCATCTACCATCTGACCCATAAAATTGTCCTGCAAGACATTTAGGAACTGGAGAGCCTTAGATGAATGGGCAGTTCCCTCTGCCCAGTCTGTCTGGACAGAAATCCCACATTATAATAACACTTCCCATCCTTGCTGCTAATCCAAATTGGGATAGGAGATTTGTCTCCCCTTCTTCCCTCAGGTTAGGGGGGGCTATAGTATACTTCCAGTATTACTTTCCCCTTAGCTTCATCCCTTTGGAGTTCTACCCATAAGGATTCCACCTCCTCCCTAGCTCCCTTAGTGATGTCATCTCTCACATTCACTTGTACATTATTCTTCATATATAGGCATACCCCTCCCCCTTTTTTACCCTCTCTATCCTTGCAGTAAAGGGTATACCCTTGAATGTTTGCCAGCCAATCATGAGAGCTGTTGAACCAGGTCTCTGAAATTCCCACAGAATCCAAATCCTCCTCGTACAACAGTATCTCTAGTTCACCCATCTAGTCCGCCAGGCTCCTGGCATTGGTGAACATTGTACGTAGTTTAGACCGGTCACATATTATCCTCTTATTGGGTGTTCTAAGATTACAACTAGGAATTGCTATTATACTTACCTTGGGTTTATGTGCTTTGGTCAACTTACCACTGAAGCCCCCAATACTAGCCTCTGGAATATGTTCCACGCTGACTATCTCTACCTCTGGACCCTCCCCCCTTCGCCTAGTTTAAAAACCCCTTTAACTTTTTGGCCATCTTCATTTCCAGCTGATCTGCACCCTCCTCATTTAGGTGCAGTCCATCCCTTCTATAGTACTGGTTATCGACTGAGAAGTCAGCCCAGTCCTACAGGAACCCAAACCCCCCCTTACTACATCAGCTTTTCAGCCACTTGTTTACTTCCCTAATCTCCCTCTGCCTTTTTGGTGTGGCTCGATGTACCGGTAGTATTCTACCTTATCAGGTCCTTTTCCTCAATTTAGCTCCCAAGTTCCTAAAATGTTCTTTAGGACACTCCATCTGCCTCTGACATTGTCATTGGTGCCAACGTATACTATAACAGCTGGGTCTTCCCCAGCCCCTCCCAGTAATCTGTCCACCAGATCCGTGATGTGCCGAACCTCGAGTGCCCCGTAGACAACATACTGTTTGGTGCTTTAGGTCTTTGTTAAAGATTGTCCTCTGTCCTTCTAAGAATTGAGTCCCCTACCACCAGAATCTGTCTTTCCTTTCCCTTCGCTCCCCCCCACCACTCTCGCTGGAGGAATTCTTCCCCTAGCAGCTAGGAGAGTCCCTCAGCTCCAGTAGTGCTGGCCCCTGACTGATTTCACTCAATGGAGTGTACTTATTCAGATGCTTCAGCCCTGGATCAGCCTCCCTGGCACTTCCCACTCTACCCTTCCTGACAGTCATCCATCTACTCTTTGCTAGTGCCTGCACCTCTTTGTCTCCCCCCACCTCTGTGCTGGCCCCTGCCAGCATCTGCCATGTACGTTCCTGGCTCTCCTTTAGTATGGAGGGACTTCTCAGTGCTGACAGTTGCTTCCTCAGATTCAGAACCTGGGCTTCCAGGGAAACAATGCGCTTACATTTTTCACAGCAGTGTTCACCCTCGATTGGATGATCAAAGAACGCATACATGCTGCAGTGAGTCACCTCTCCACACCCATCTGGCATCGTACCTATTAAATTTAATGAGGATTGGGAATTATACTCAGTCCAAATTACCTAACAACTAGCATATTCATATTCATGCCTCATAGAATATGCGTTGGGGTGTTTGCTTCCAAAATGGGGTCATTTTGAGGGTAATTCAATTATCCTGGTGCTCCAGGCCTTCAAAAGTGTAATAGGTTGTTATGCAATTTTATGTGCAATTTATGCTCCTAGAATGCCTAATGGTGTTCCCTGCATGTTATGCCTCTCTATGTAGCCAGGCTGTGTAAAAGTCTCCCACTTGTGTTATTGTCATTCTCGGGACGAGTAGCAGAATGCATTTTGGGGTGTAATTTTTGCTATTTACATGCTGTGTGTTAGAAATACATTTTCATTTTCATTTCCTTTCCACGTTTTCCAAAGACTTATGGGGAAAAAATTAACCATTCAAAAACTCATTATGCCTCATAGAATATACCTTGGGGTGTTTGCTTTCCAAAATGGGGTAATTATGGGGGTAATTCTATTGTCCTGGTGCTCCAGGGCCTTCAAAAGTGTGATAGGTCGTTAGGAAATTTTAGGTGCTATTTATGCTCCTAGAATGTCCGATGGTGCTCACTTCATGTTGGACCTCTCTATTTGGCCAGGCTGTGAAAAAGTCCCACACATGTCCCACACATATGGTATTGCATGCTTGGGAGGAGTAGCTGAATGTATTTTGGGGTGTAATCGAAAGTATGCATACACTGTGTGTGAGTAATAACTTGTTATTATGAACATTTTGTGTAAAAAAAATAAATAATAATTTCTAATGCCGCGTACACACGTAGCCGACTATCCGACGGACTTAGTCTGGCGGACTTCCCGCCAGACTGTCCGTCAGACGTTCCGAACGAGCTACTTGCCCACACACGGCACTTTTTCAGCGGACTAATACGGCATACTAAGTCCGCCGTACTATCTGCCCTACTTTTGAAATGAACGGACTCGCCCACACACGCGGAGGAAAGTCCGCTCATTTCCAGGTAGGCGGGGCCCACGAAGGAGACATCGCTGGCCCCGCCACCTGGTATGGACTTAAAGGGGAACCCCAATGGCGAAAAAAATCGGCGTGGGGGTCCCCGCAGGTCCACATCAGACCCTTGTCCGAGCACGCTACCCGGCCGGCCAGGAAAGGGGGGGACGAGCGAGCGCCCCCCTTCGAGCCGTACCAGGCCACGTGCCCT
This sequence comes from Lithobates pipiens, assembly GCF_037356315.1. Lineage (NCBI taxonomy): Eukaryota > Metazoa > Chordata > Amphibia > Anura > Ranidae > Lithobates > Lithobates pipiens. The sequence continues at coordinate 72,667,631 of NW_027507790.1, forward strand.
CAACGTGGGGAGTGCCTTGGGGAAGGGGGGGCTGCGTTGCCCCCCACCCCTAAGCACCTTGTCCCCATGTTGATGAGGACAAGGCCTCTTCCCGACAACCCTGGCCGTTGGTATGTCGGGGTCTGCGGGCGGGGGGCTTATCGGAATACCGGCCCCCCACCCTATGTGAATGAGTATGGGGTACAATGTCCCCTTACCCATTCACCTGTAAAATAAAGTACAAAAAAAAAACACAACACACAAGATAAAATAGTTTATTGCACAGCTCCGGGGGTCTTCCGTCTTCGGGGTCTTCTCGCCGGACTCCTCCACTATCTTCTTCTAGCTCTTTTGCGAGCGGAGGAGCTTGGCTTTCTTCCTCGCCGCGGCCTCTTCTTCTGATTTCGGGGGTCTTGTCCCCCTCTTTGGTTCTTCTGCCGGGCCACCGCGCCTTCTTATAGCTCTTTTACAGGCGGTGGCCCGGTCTTCTGTCCCCGCCGCCGCCGCCTTCCGTTCTTCTTCTTCTCCTTCTTCTCCTGGAGATGTTGACTCGACGCTCTCTCCGGCCGCAATGCCAGGGACGCGCTGCGCGGCGACTTATATAGGGACAAGGGGCGGGGTCATCGGTTGATGTCACATGGGTTGATGTCACATGGCGACAGTCCCAGCATCCTCCGGGACTGTGGCATCGTAAGGGGGCGGGGTCACATTGTGACATCAACCGATGACCCCGCCCCTTGTCCATATATAAGTCGCCGCGCAGCGCGTCCCTGGCATTGCGGCCGGAGAGAGCGTGGAGTCAACATCTCCAGGAGAAGAAGCTACTACTTTCTAAGTCCACCGTACTTTCGGGTCAAAAAAGTATGCCGGAGGTTACACGCGAGGGGATTGTCCGGCGGACTTGAGTTTTCCACCGGATTGTTTGATCGTGTGTACGCGGCATAAATTGTCCCAAGAATTGTGGGAATAAATTACATTAAAAAAAAAAAACTTACTATGCCTCATACTAAATACCTTGGACTGTCAACTTTCCAAAAAGGGGTAATTTGGGGAGTATTTGTACTTTCAAGGCCTCAAGAGTTGAGATAGGCCATCAGTACATCAGATGTGATCAATTTTCAATAATTTGCACCAGAGCTTATAGACTCTATAACTGTCACACAGACCAAATAATATACACCACTTATTTGGGTTATTTTTTTACCAAAGATGTGTAGCAGTATACATTTTGGCCCAAATTTAGGAACAAAAATTACTTATTTGCAAAATAGATCATAGAAATTATGTTTTTTTTCAAAATTTTTGCATTTCTTTCACTTATGTTGCAAAAATTTTAAAAACACAGTGGTGATTAAATACCACCAAAAGAAAGCTCTATTTGTGTGAAAAAAAATGATAAAAATGTTGTTTAGGTACAGTGTTGCATGACTGAGTAATTGGCATTCAAAGTGCAAGAGTGTTGAAAGCTAAAAATTGGTCTGGGCAGGAAGGGTGTATAAATGCCCTGTATTGAAGTGGTTAATTAAATCCTTAGCAAAACTGTATTGCTGGCTTAGTTTAGCAGTGGATGTGATAAACTGTTTACAAATAAAACCTTCCATGCATTTCAGGGGGAAAAAAAAGGGTGGTGCTAGCTTCCTGAGATACCAATGAGGCTTATTTGCAATACTATCAGCATTTTGTGACTTTCTTTTACCTTTCAAGCTGCACATTATTTAATAGACATGACTCATGCCACATCTGACTAGCCTGCTCTTTGTGATGATTCAGCGGTCTTGTGAGGTAGTAGTCACACAAACAAAATTTGATGTTTTTTTGGAATGCATTACTGAACAAATTACAGGCAACACAACTTTAAATTAAATGTAAAATCACTCATATTACTTAATATTTTTCCTTTGTGCTATTTTCCTAAATGAAGATAGAGCCAATGTGCCATAAAAATATATAACCTATAAGCACTTATATTTGTAGCAGTTAATAGTATTGAGCCCCAGATTTCTAGAGGGAGCGTACAAGGCTCTCAATCATGGCAGATGCATGATGTGAGCGCTCCACTCTCTGTTCTTTTACACCTCGCCCCTTGTTGCCCCATTTTTAATGCCACGGGGGTTACACCACTGGATTTATGAATGCTCTGAGCATTATATAGGTAAGATTGGGAGACAAAAAAACCTTCTTCCCGTCTCCATTAGAGTCAAGGACTTTAAACCTAACTTTAGACTGCTCCCTAACTAGCTCTTCACCCCTGGCCTTGAGTATGCAGAGCAACACAGCTGAGTTAGTGGATCGCCTCGTGGCCATGGAAGAATATGACACCATTATCTCTTTGGAAAAGGACAGCATTACATAGGAACTTAGAGGAGAGATAGCACAAATTGGGAAGCACACTGACAATTTGGAAACCAAATTTGATGACCTAGTCCAATCCATCCACATAGTGGAGGAGTTCAGCGTGGCATTAAAACCATTAGAACCATACCTCCCAACTGTTCCTGATTTCCAAATACAGCAGGAGGACTTAGAAAATAAATATGCATTATTCCAGAATCAGTGAGGGATGTTAATCTGCAATCATACTTGACTTATTTACAACTTTATCCCCAAATGTACCTGAAGCTCATAGGTCAACGGATCCCTGAACCACCAGCTGGTGTCAGTCCCAGGTACATTATATATACACTTTCACTATTTCGACAGCAAAGAAGCTTTACTCCTCTCAATGTGCAAGAAATCGCTAATTGACTGAAAAGGGGAGAAGATTTATATCTACAGCAATCCGATTTCCTTTAACACTTCCCTACCTTGTCCATGATCTCAGACTCATCTGGGAAAGCTGGAGTTGCTATATTGTTCAGACGCCCCTGTCCTCAGGGGATATGCTCCTCTTTTATTGACCCTCATGTTCCTGGTTTGTGATTAGATGAATACCCCACTTACTTTGATGAATGTATATGTACCCAACGCAGGTCAGATCAACTTCCTATTTCAAGCCTTTGATAAGTTGCATCCACACTTTCACCCCTTTACTGTTGTAGGCAGGGATTTCAACCTAATCATGCCCCCAGATAAAAAATAAACAAACTCTTTATACAAGCAGATACATAGGCTAGCCCAGTGCCATCTTAAAGCGGGAGTCCGCCGTTTTTTTTTTTTTTTTAAAAGCCAGCAGCTACAAATACTGCAGCTGCTGACTTTTAAAATAATGACACTTACCCCCCCAGCGCGCCCGCGATGTCGGCACCCGAAGCCAATCTCTCGATCGTCTCTCGGGTGCTGCCGCCGCCATCTTGGGTATGGGAATCAGGAAATGGAGCCTTGCGGCTTCATTTCCCGGTTCCCTACTGCGTATGCGCGAGTCTCGCTGCGCAATAAGGATGGTCCCCGCTGTCTCTGGGATCCATGTGTTTCCCAGCAGGCAGCGGGGGACCTTTGGAAAGGGGCATAGATTCTGCGGAAAGGGGCATATCTTCTGCAGAATCTACGCCGGAAGTGGGTGCAGATACGTGTACTGTACAGGTACCTGCACCCCCTCCCCCCTGAAAGGTGCCAATTGTGGCGCCGGAGGGGGGGAGGGTTCCAATGAGCGGAAGCTCCACTTTAGGGTGGACCTCCGCTTTAAGAGCATTATAGGTTCCCGGGCAATACAGTGCACTGGGGCCCTGTCTACACAGTCACACAGGAATGCGAAGTTTTCACATTTTCTCTTTCTCCTCTGCAGCCTTTTTCCTCTTCTGTGCTCCACTCAAAACATTACGTTTCATTTTTGCTCTAAAGGTTATTTTCACCAACATGTAATAAAGTTTATTTTTCCTCAACTTTTCTCACACTTCCCCAAACTAGTGGAAACTCTAAGATTGATATATAAGGGGGACACATAAGATATATAGACAGTCAAAACTTGGGGGGGGGGGAGCACTAATAACTTTCACCACTAAATCATACAACTAAAAAAAACAAAATAAATATATATAAATGTACACACTCACACTCTGGTGCTGCTGGTGCTGCCTGGTGGGTATTAATGCTGGCGTGGGTACTGCTGGTGCTGGTGGGTATTAATGCTGGCATATGTACTGTTGCCTTGCTCCTCTGAAACATGGGAGTGTGACAGGAAGCTGCAGCCTGCGGCTGCAGTAGAGAGAAAAGCTGATGCTTCCTCTATCTGTCACAGCCGGAGTGCATTTCATATCACTTGCCTTTGAAGAGCCAGAACTACACAGAAAGCATCGGCTCTGTTCTTCAGAGTGACAGCTGACTCACACTGCACACCACGGAGTCACCGACTGATATCGGGACTGATCACCCGGCACTCTGTCTCTCTGAGGGAGCCACGCTGCACAGCACTGGCACAATGCGGCAGTGAACTTTCAGACATCTGAATGGTGCTTGGCTGGGGTCAGGGCCTGACTGGGAATAAAAACCAGCTCTGGGGCGCATGCGCGAGGCTTCCAAGATGGCCGCGATCATCTAAAGCTCCGCTGCCTCGCGGAACGACGGAACCCCTACCGCACGACACGGCTACCCTTCCGCTTCCCGAGCTATAGGGACGTACTCCCGAAGAGTTGGGGCACATTACCGAATGACCGGTGGACTGGCTAAACGCAATCTGGGCCCGCTGTTCGCTTCTTTGGACGTGTGGGAGAAATCCAAGATGGCCACCGCAGCACAGCTCCTATCTCAGGATCACAGATCCGCAGGCACAGTGGATTTCAGGTCAGATACAGACTTTCCTCCTCTCCACGCCACCCCAGGCAACCCCAGGGGTCCTCCCAAGGAAGCCACACCGTCCCCGGCCTCCACGGTCTCTCTGCTGGAACGCACCATCCAGGAGTTCTCCCCCTCCCCAGCGGGGACTTACAGGGCTACCCAGGCCGCCATGGCCTCCCATGAGGCTGCTCATGTAGACCCAGTCTCCCACATGGATGCCCTGTTTGGCAAATTCTCTGAACTATTAGAAAGGGGCCTCTCCCAAACTGCCTTGCAAATCACGGGGGAATTGAAAGCTGACTTTATTAACCTAGGCTCCCGGATCGAAACGATCGAACATAAAATGGAGGATACCATAGCCAGATCCATCCAAAACTCCAGGCACATTTATTCAGTACAGGAGCAATTAGACCTAGCCATGGCCCGTATCGATGACCTCGAAAATAGGTCACGCAGATATAACATCAGAATTCGCGGGCTTCCAGAATCAATAACTGATGTGTCCAGGGCGGTGCAAGACCTCATTACACAGCTAATCCCTGACATCCCAGCTACTAAGCTTGAACTTGACCGGGTCCATATAACCCTCGGCCCCCCTAGGAAGGATGGCACTCCGCGCGATGTTCTGGCCAAGCCACATCACTTTTCGGTGAAGGAAGAAGTTATGAAGAGAGCCAGATCCCTGCAACACGTCACATACCAAGGCCACCAGGTTCAGATCTTTGCGGACCTCTCCCCCTCCACTATACAGAGACGGAGAGCTCTGAAACCCCTCTTGCTTGCAATGTCGCAAAAAGACATAAAATACAAATGGGCATTCCCATTTGCGGTCAGGTTCACGGACAAAGGGAAGTCTTTTGCTTTCTCCACTTTCCCCGAGGGGGAAAAGCTCCTCACCAGGCTGAAAATCATTTCTCAAGAAGCTGATATGGACACCTCTAACCCTAGCCAAAGCTCCAACAAACGGCCAACTCCTAACAGCCCACAATCCCCGTTGTGGACCTCCGGAAGAGCCAAGAAGGTCAAGGATAACGCACCCACCTGAGCAACATTCAGACCCCATTTCGGACTCTCCATTCTGTGTCTGACCGTCCGAGGTCCTGGAGAGGGCCGGAGGACTGCTCCCCAAACATTGAAAGTTTGGCCCTCCACCCTTTTTTGCCCTCCCCTTGCCTAGGACTTGTGCTACCCTTTTCCCCATTGCCTTCAATATCCCGGGACGCTATGCAGTACTTCGTCCACCTACTGGACTGCCAGTAACCCCTCATATTATTTGCGCCCCCTCGAAATGGGCCCTAGGGCTTCTTTGAGGACTCTTCAGGGGGCTGCATTCCCCAGCACCCTCCCTGGATATACCATCCTACCTTTTGCCTAATGACCAGCATTCATTGTTTAGCCCCAGTGTCTTCTAATCATTATGTTTAGCCGTGCCTTAAGTATTTTTCTTATTGCTGCTTATCTTCTATTGTTATTTAATGTTGATATAACAGTTCGGGTAGTTACCCGACTAGGGGTCCCCAGTTCCGCGAGGGACCACATGTGTAACTCTCCCTCCCTCGGCCTTTCCCGGGCGCCTGAGGGTCGGGACTTCTGACCTTATGGGTCGGTTGTCTACATTGTTCTCTCTTGGGATTTCGGGGGGTGTCTCCTGCCCTGATCTCCTCTTTCTCTTCTCAGGAACGCTTTCTTTCCTTGCCCTTTCTCCTCCTCTCTCCCCCCTTGATGGTAAGCTACCCCTGTTGAATGTTTACATGACACTACTTTTTTTCTCCTCAGGTCTGGCTGAGCGAACCCAGTCGGCATTGTATCCTGGGAGACAACCACGAGCCACCGATCCCAATGCTCTTGCCGAGAACCCCGCTGTGGATTGGGTAAGTGAGGTCGCTTTCAGAAGCTGGGCTCCCCCTCTGCTCCATGGCTGACCCACAGGCTGCTAGGCTTAAGATAGCCACCCATAACATTCAGGGTCTTAATTCCCCCATCAAACGGAGAAAAGCCCTTGATTACTACAAATCCCTGAAACTAGATATAATTCTACTTCAGGAAACGCACCTTCCTGTCCGGTATAGTCCCAAGTTCCTACATGCCCACTTTCCTCAGTTCTACTTAGCCAACGCGGAATCCAAGACCAGGGGGGTGGCCATTTTGATTGCTAAAACGTGCAAATTCAATAAAAGTTTTGAAAAAGCGGATCCGGAGGGCAGGTTTTTACTTGTAAAGGGCACTGTGGGGGACCAACTTTACTCCTTGGTCTCCTACTACGCCCCGAACACGGGTCAGGCCAAATTCTTCGAATCCCTGCTGCGCACCTTAACGCCTCTTTTGGAGGGAACGGTTATTGTCGGAGGGGACTCTAACGTCGCCTTTGATCAAGGACTTGATAAATCCTCCCCCTCACATTCCCGCTTAACCAGGCCCACAAAGGCAAGCCTACGGATCGCCAAATTGCTTCAGGCTCATGGGTTATCCGATGTCTGGCGGGAATTAAACCCCACAAAGAGAGACTACACTCACTACTCAGCGCCACACCAATCATATGCACGGATAGATAAAATGTGTAAAATGGACCCTCGCGCCACTATGTGCTAAACGTGAAATAAATCTACGTGCATAACAAAGTATAATGTAACAATCTGTGGAATAACAAAAGTGCAAGTGCTACTAAATGAAACAGAAAATGCAGCGGGACAAAATAGTAAACACAAACTATCACTTGAATAATTAAAAAAGAGTCCTGCGCAAATAATGCCACAAAAAATAAATAATGTATAAAAATGTGAAGAAAAACAAGAGTCAATGTAAATATTTCAAAAATAAACACACCAATAGTGTAAGTGTGTAGTGAAAAAGCACTGGAGAAAGAACAGGACCAAATGTTCCAAAAGATCAGGCTCCCAGAACTCTCACCTCAGAGATGGAATAATAAGGCAAAAGAAAGTAATTCCAATGGACTTCTCCTTCACTTCTCTGTGCACAATCATCAAATGGTATAAACTTCTACCACTAGAGGGCCGATTCAATCTCTTATGAGTAATGCTGCAGCATATGTATCCTCGTGGTATGAAACTTAAAGAAAACACAGAGGGGAAGGGGGAAGGGAGAGAGAAAGGGGACTCCAATAGTGTAGTGGTTTCCAAAACTGAATACATTTATTTAAGAGAAAGCAAATGGACTCTCACATTTAAAAAGAAAATATCAAACAGAAAGAGATCTGGCGTGTACAGCCAGTCTTACGCTCGTTCCGGTATTCCTACGGCCACTCCCTACGCGTTACGTCACCACGTGACTTCTTCATGGGGATCACCATGATCCCCATGAAGAAGTCACGTGGTGACGTAACGCGTAGGGAGTGGCCGTAGGAATACCGGAACGAGCGTAAGACTGGCTGTACACGCCAGATCTCTTTCTGTTTGATATTTTCTTTTTAAATGTGAGAGTCCATTTGCTTTCTCTTAAATAAATGTATTCAGTTTTGGAAACCACTACACTATTGGAGTCCCCTTTCTCTCTCCCTTCCCCCTTCCCCTCTGTGTTTTCTTTAAGTTTCATACCACGAGGATACATATGCTGCAGCATTACTCATAAGAGATTGAATCGGCCCTCTAGTGGTAGAAGTTTATACCATTTGATGATTGTGCACAGAGAAGTGAAGGAGAAGTCCATTGGAATTACTTTCTTTTGCCTTATTATTCCATCTCTGAGGTGAGAGTTCTGGGAGCCTGATCTTTTGGAACATTTGGTCCTGTTCTTTCTCCAGTGCTTTTTCACTACACACTTACACTATTGGTGTGTTTATTTTTGAAATATTTACATTGACTCTTGTTTTTCTTCACATTTTTATACATTATTTATTTTTTGTGGCATTATTTGCGCAGGACTCTTTTTTAATTATATGCACGGATAGACCACATACTTGTCCCCTCCTCGCTCCTTCCCAGGATGCTCAGAGCCTCCATCACTGACACAGTGATCTCGGATCACTCGCTGGTAATTGTGTCGGCCCTGGGGGGTTCGAGTGGGAGACACCCCAGGCATTGGAGGTTAAATGAATCTCTCCTTTCAGAGCCATCACGAGTTATGGATCTCGACAAAGCACTGCAGGAATATTTCTCTATTAATGCGACTCCTGATGTCTCCCCCGAAACCCTGTGGGCGGCGCACAAAGCGTTTATTAGGGGAAAACTCATGCAATTAGGTTCTCAAATAAAACGGGAAAGGCAATCAACCATCCTGAAGCTAGAAGAGGAATACTCTAAACTCAGAGCTCTTCACAAAAAGGACCCCCTCCGCACCCCCACCTCCCTACTAGACAAGACTCGCTTAGAACTCAATCTCGCCCTCACCACGAAAGCAGAAAAATCGGTTAGGTGGTCTGGCCACAAGTTTTACTCACAGGCGGACAAAATAGGCACACTCCTGGCTAATAGACTCTCCCCTAGAACCAAGCTAAGCACCCTCCCTCGGATCAGAAGTGCAGGACACCCGCCCACGTCTAATCCGGTCACAGTTCTGAATGCCTTTCAGAACTTTTACACCTCTCTCTACAGTAGCCCCCCATCTCCCAAAGATAACCTCCTTCCAAAGTTTTTGGAGGGACTCCCCATCCCTGCCTTATCGGACGTTCACAAACAAGTCATGGAAGGCCCCTTCCAGGTAGAGGAGATACTGGGAGTCATAAAGGATCTTAACAAAAGCTCCGCCCCTGGACCCGACGGTCTTTCGATCCCTTACTATAAAGCCTTTGCCAACACGCTAGCCCCTCACCTGGCCAATCTCGGTAATCATAAAGCTAATGGAGGCCCCCTGGATCCCCACCTTAACACGGCGTATATCACGGTCATCCCCAAACCTGGCAAGAACTTGGAAGATGTCAGCAACTACAGACCGATTTCCCTCATTAATAATGATCTCAAAATTCTCACGAAAGTTATGGCCAATAGGCTAGCCTCCTTCATCGGACGCTACGTCCACAAGGACCAAGTTGGTTTTATCCCCGGCAGACAGGGACCTGATCAAATTCGGAGGGCGATCGATATTATCTCCATTCTGCAGTCTAATTGGGAAGGGGGACCCAGACAATCTGGCTTCCTCCTTTCCTTAGATATTCAGAAGGCTTTCGACTCGGTCTCATGGCAGTACATCTTCCAGCTCTTTGACAGGTGGGGATTTGGGGCTCGTTTCCTGGGCTTATTACGGGCCTTATACTCCCAGCCGAGGGCCCAAATTCGAATGCAGGGATACCTCTCTGCTCCAATTCCCATCACCAGGGGGACCAGACAGGGGTGCCCCCTATCCCCCCTCATATTTGCAATAGCCATTGAAACACTGGCGATCGCAGTCCGCCACAACATAGACATTGGAGGTGTCCAATGCGGTAGTCAAACGCACAAATGTGGACTCTTCGCGGACGACATACTGTTATTCCTTACTTCCCCCCTCACAACCCTGCCCAACTTATCCCGGGTACTGGACGACTTTGCCAAGGTCTCAGGCTTGCGGGTTAATTACTCCAAGTCTGTGGCTTTGAATATTTCTCTCCCCACCCACCAAGTCCTCTCACTCAAACAATCCTTTCCGTTCCAATGGAGTGACACTGCCATCCAATACTTGGGTATCTCCCTTACACCTAAAATAGAGATGTTGTATGCCCACAATTACCCCAAATTATACAGACAGCTGGAAACTGATCTCTCCTCATGGTCTAAACACGAACTATCCTGGCTTGGCCGGATTAACTCCATAAAAATGACCCTTCTCCCCAAAATCCTCTACTATTTTCGAGCCCTGCCAATACCAGTTCGGAAGGACCACCTTTGCTCTCTGCAAAGCAAAATACTGAAATATATCTGGGGTAATAAGGGATACCGTCTACCGCAAAACACGCTCTTCCTGCACATACGTAGGGGGGGGCTGGGCTTACCTAACCTTCACAAATACTACCTTGCAGCTCGCCTAGCCCAACTCTCCTCGATCTACTCCAAATACGAGAAACCGGATTGGCAGTCCATAGAACGCTGTTCTGTACCCTCTTTTACACTAGATTTTCTATTGTGGTGCCCGCCCAAAGCCAGGCCGCCCATCATGTCCCCATCCCTATCTCACTCCTGCGCCCTATGGGACGGTCTTCGCAAAGAGCCTTCCCTAGTCTCCACTTTAAGACCCCTTGCTCACATGTTCCGTAATCATGACTTCCCCCCTGGTCTGGACATTGAGGCCTTCAGATGGTGGTTGGACAAGGGACTATACCGGATAGGTCACTTTTTCAATTCAAGGGGTCCGATTTCCCTGGCTTATTGTATCGAACACTTAGAGCTACCAGACACAGAGAGGTTCCGCTTCCAACAAATTTCTCACTTCTTGAACTCACTTTGGAAAAACAAACCCCTTCCTCCTCCCTTTACTGAATATGAAGCCTGGTGTGGTAGGATCGGGGAGCAGAGGGGTGGTATTTCAGTGATCTATGCGGCTCTCACTTCCCCAACGGGCAAATCCCCCTATATGACGGCATGGGAATCTGATCTCCAGACCTCTGGCAGTCTTGAAACCTGGCAGCTGGCCCTAGCCAGTTACTTTCGTGGGATCCAAAACACCTCACTAATGGAGGCTAGCATCAAATTGATAACCAGGTGGTACCTCACTCCAGTCAGGCTAGCCAAAATATACCCCACGGCTAACCCCTTATGTTTCAGGGGGTGCCAACTTCATGGCTCCATGATCCACATCTGGTGGGAATGCCCTAGGCTTCGATCGTTCTGGACTAAAATCTTCAACTTGATTTACTTAGTCACAGGCTGCCGGGTTCCGAGAACTCCAGAGGTTGCGTTACTCAATGCCCCTGTTCCTTTGCTGTCTGGTAACACTCAGAAACTAACTTATTTTATCCTATTAGGAGCCAAAATTGCGATTGCCTCCGCATGGAAGCAACCCAGACCCTCCTTCCTCGCAGTTAAGAGGAAGATATCGTGGATAATGTCCCAAGAAAAACTGTCAGGTATTCTGTCAGATACCACACCTAAATTCCGAAAGGTGTGGGACCCTTGGGCCCGTTACATGGGAATCTCTCTGCTGCCTGGGGTGCCCCCAGGCTCTCCTCTAGTGACCAGACCTCACCCCTAAAGCGCCCCCTCTTACATTGAATGCTAAACATTCTCCCGCTATAACCTTCCACCCTTTCAGGACATAGCTTACACCCCCTTACTCCTCTGTCCTCCTCTTCTCCTCCTCTCTTCTTTTCTCTGTCCTTCTAGACGTTCTAAGTTTTTGGTTTGCTCAACAGAGCTGTAATTGACAGGTTCACCGTACAGTCCAATTTAATGTTGCGGTGCCCACTGCGGACGGTCCATCAACTTCTTTATCCCTCTGAGAGGGGGGGGCCTGGGAGGATACTCCCCCACCCTGGCACAGCAAGTTCCCTATTAGGGGTGTCGGGATGGGGGCTCCTGGGTGCTACCCCTAACGGTTCTATTTGGTGGGCTCTCCCTGGGGGGCCACCCTTTGTTTACCTCTATTTTTATTTAGCCCCTCGATGAGGAGGGGCATGCCGACTGTACCCTTTTGATATTGTCTGTCTTTCACTAATGTCTCCTGTTTTCATTACTTACATTGTGTCAGCGGGCCCTCCCTGCTGCAGATTGTTTATATACTGTTATATGTATGTAAGTGCCTTTATCGTAAAATAAAATCTTTTGAAAGTAAAAACCAGCTCTGGAAAAAATTTCATACCAGCCCCATAGCATTATTATACCAGCCCAACAGCATAACGTCATTATTTTCTTGTTAATGAAAGGGAAAACCATGTATTTTAAAGCACATTGGAAGAGTGTATTATATATGGATAAGACAGATATGAAATCACAAAGGGCTTTATATATATATATATATATATATATATATATATATATAAAAGCAAATTCCAGTTAAAAGTGGTCAATCATAAAGGGGGACCCCAGGAACTCAGAACGTGGTAGGGGGCTTCCGCAGAAAGAATACACTAAGGTAAGGGGAATGGGTTACTGATATAAGGGGGTAACCTTTATATCAGTGCCCCCTTACATTATCATATTCACTCCCCCCTTATATCAGTGACCCCCTCCCCCCTCAGACTGGCCTAGCAGTGCTGTCACTTACCTACTCAGGTGCACTATGCAGGGCTCAGTCAGTCAGCTCCAGCTTGGTGGCTCTGGTTTTATCCTATAGTCTCCTCACCACAGTCCAGATACGTCTGACTTATCCCATGACCCCCATCCCGGTGGTGCTCCCACTCTTGACTCCTCTCTAGACTCCCTCAGAGAATGCAGACATGATACAGGAGATGGTCAGAGACTGCAGACATGATAAAAGAGCTCAATGCAGCCTCATCAGTGCCCATCAAGTGCAGCCTCATCAGTGCCAATCAAATGCAGCTTCACTGTTCCCATCAATGGAGCCTCACTGTGGCAATCAAATACAGCCTCACTGTGCCCATCCATTGCAGCCTTACTGTGCCCATCAATGCAGCCTCATTGTGCCCATCAATGCAGCCTCTCTGTGCCCACCATTGTGCCCATAAATGCAACCTCACTGTGCTCATTAATGCAGCATTTATTGTGCTCATCAATGCAACATTACTGTGCTCATCAATGCAGCAACACTGTGCTCAGCAAATGCAGCTTTACTGTGCCCGTAAATGCAGTCTCACTGTGTCCGTGAATGCAGCCTCACTGTGCCCACCATTGCAGCCTCAATGTGCTCGTCATTGCAGCCTCACTGTGCCCATTAAAGCAGTCTCATTGTGCCCATTAATGCAGCCTCATTGTGCCCATCGTTGCAGCCTCACTGTACCCATCAATGCAGCCTCACTGTGCCCATGGATGCAGCATCAATTTGCCCATCAAATGCAGCCTCACTGTGCCCACCATTGCACCCTCACTGTGCCCGTGAATGCAGCCTCACTGTGCCCATGGATGCAGCATCAATTTGCCCATCAAATGCAGCCTCACTGTGGCCACCATTGCAGCCTCACTTTGACCGTGAATTTAGCATCACTGTTCCCATCATTGCAGCCGCACTGTGCTCATGAATGCAACATCACTGTGCCCATGAATGCAACATCACTGTGCCCATCATTGCAGTCTTCCTGTGACAGTGAATGCAGCCTTACTGTGCCTGTGAATTCAGCCTCACTGTGCCCACCTTTGCATCCTCACTGTGCCCATGAATGCAGCCTCATTGTGCCCACCATTGCAGCCTCACTTTGCCTATGAATGCAGCATCACTGTGCCCATCACTGCATCCTCACTGTGCCCATCAATGCAGCCTCACTGTGCCCACCCTTGCAGCCTCACTGTGCCCACCATTTCAGCTTCACTGTGCCCACAATTGAACCCTCACTGTGCCCACCATTACAGCCTCACTGTGCCCATGAATGTAGTCTCACTGTGCCCACAATTGCACCCTCACTGTGCCCATGAATGCAGCATCACTGTGCCAATTAATACAGATTCACCATCACCTGGTAATACACACACACACACACACACACACACAGCGGGCATCTCCTCCTGTGTATCACGGAGCTGGCTGGGTCTTTGTCGGCGACAACCATAACTGTAACAAGGTCCTGCCCCCCAGACCAGCCCGTGTGATTCAATCTACTATTACACGAGCCGGTCTAGTGGACGGGACCTTGTTACAGCACAGCCACCAAATACAGACCCAGTCATCTCCGTGATACAACTTTCCAGCGTGCCCATGCGAAAAAAGACAGCTTTGGGCTAGCCACCTCATTTCGTAAGCTAATCAGAGAGCACCATCTTTTTGATTTTTGAAGGATTAAACACCCCCTCCATAAACAACTCACTTTTTGTTCAGCACCACATAAAATGTATCCTAGATTGGGCAATGGTATGGAGATGGGTGGGGGCCATGTTTCCCTCACTCGTCTCCATGCCTAGCAGGAAGAAGGATCTGATTGCCCCTGCTGCTGCCGACGGCTCTGGTAAGCGGCGGGGGGCCCCTCTTCCCCCGCCGATAAATTGATCTTGCAGCGAATCCACCACAGAGACCATTATTATCAGAAACCGGATCACCCACCGAAGAAGAGGATACTAGTGTCGTGGCAGCTAACAAAGATATCCCTCTTCAAAGTTAGGACATATATCTGCATGTGGCGATCCGGAGGTGGTTAAAGTATATTTTTTCCCCTAGGGCTGTATTGTCCATAACCCCACCAGGTACACTTTTTTAGGAATTTTATTTTTTAAATAACAGTTTATATTTTGTTATATTTAAACAGATACATATTCTTAGCACATGCCCACATACAGTATGTGTGGTTGTGTTGAGAAAGGTTTTATTGTTGTTATAAAGAATATCCTGATTAATTTTGTTGTATGTATACAATGACAATAAAGTATATTATCATTATCATGTCACTGGCCCTTTAAAGCCTAATACACACTACAGTTTTTTCATTCAAAACTGTCAAAACTGCAAAACTGTCAGCTCCAGTTGGAGCCGATGTACTAACCATGCAAGGTTAGTCCAACGATCTCCCCCCACTGAGCTGTTGTGTTCTGACAGGGGAATGCCCCCCCCTTCCCACAAGAACACTCCTACCAGCGCTCTCTGTGACATCTTACAGCTTTATTGGGTGACATTTTAACACAATTTAGGATGAATGTGACTGTTTTGCGTTTGGCCTACGCTCCCTTTAATTTATCCTGGGATAACTATTTCCCCATCTTTTCTTTTTCCTTTTATAACGCTATACTAAACTTGTTAAAAATCACTGGGAGGGTGTGGTTTGGTCCTGATCTGAGTTGACCGCCTACCTTCGGTGCTCCGTCTCCCCGAAGTCCAGCTAACACCATAACAGAGGCTTTCAGCAGCAGGAGATGAACAGAACACACCTCAGTGCTTCTGCCACAAGGTCCCGCTCACCCAGGAGCGCAACTCAGCGGCATTATCCCAGAGCTATTATGCTCCCAACTGCAGAGGGACACCAGGCCTACTTCCCAGGCCACCTCCCGGAGGTCACGATCCCCGAGCAGAACCCTGCACGTGCCACAGGACAGCAGCTCCACTCCCTTTAATACCAGGCAGACCCAACCCTTAACCTGAACGAGCTGCATGAGATCACCGCAGACATTAAAAACACATTATCTGCTGCCATATCAGACTTGTCGGAGGACATCCAGGCAATACACTGCAGAGTGGAAGAGGTGGAGAAGACAACAGCCCGCCATGATGCCTCTCTATGTCAGGTACAACAAGTAACTGAATCACATTCCTTGCACCTGAGGGAACTTTACCATCATCTAGAAGATTTAGACAACAATCTGAGGGTGAGAGGATTGTCAGAAACTATTGAGCCTAATAGGCTCACTCAAACCACACTGGCCCTATTCAATGATATTCTAGAAAGGACCCATGATGCTCCAATTGAAATTGACCACCTACACAGAGCCCTCAGACCTCGTGGCAGGGACAGCAACCATCCCTAGGGTGTTGTCTGCTGCCTGGTTAGCTTCCCCCAAAAAGAAGAGATCCTCAGAAAGGCATGCAATAGAGGTCGCATAATGTCACATGGAGCAGAAGTAAAAATTTACTAAGAACTCTCAAACATCAGGCTGCAACGTAGAAAAGAATTAAGACCCCTCTTAGATCTCTTACGCTCCAGATCAATTGCTTACAGATGGAAGTTTCCTTTCTGCCTCTCAGTAACAAACCAAGGCTGCACAGCTTCTTTAATGCCACGTACACACGACTGGACTTTCCAGCAGATTAGGTCCGATGGACTTCCGGCGGAGTTCCAATGGACTATCCGAATGAGCGGAATTGCCCACACATGACTGGACTTTCTGGCGGACTAGGTCCGCCGGTCTTCCAGACGGACTTTTAATGGCGTTACGGCAGACTTCCAAATGAACAGACTTGCCCACACGCGGACTAAAGTCCGTTCATTTTGAACGTAATGAGTTACAACGGGACTAGAAAAGGAAATCAATCTCGCAGCTTTTATCGGCGAGATTGACACCTTGCGAGCCCAGTCGCCTGGTATGAATTTTAA
This sequence comes from Lithobates pipiens, assembly GCF_037356315.1. NCBI lineage: Eukaryota > Metazoa > Chordata > Amphibia > Anura > Ranidae > Lithobates > Lithobates pipiens. The sequence goes on from NW_027507790.1 coordinate 72,684,369, forward strand.
GGGGAACTCCCTACACCAAAAAAAAATGGTGTGGGGGGTCCCCCCAGGGTCCATGCCAGACCCTTATCTGAGCGCGCAGCCCAGCTGGTCAGGAAAGGGGGTGGGGACGAGTGATTAATTAATTAATTAAACAATTAGCATCTTTTAAAAGTAATTACCTTTTGCAAGAGCTTTTTGTATTTCTAGATGTATAATCTTTGTAAATGTAAATAAACTTCCTGGTTCCTAAAGGGGAGGAGAGGTTTCCATAGCTAAGAGGCGGCAACGTCCTTTGATGCTGTTGTTGCTATGGAAACCCAACCTACAACCTATAACACTGCTCGTGCTGCTCTGACCATGTGCGGGATCTGGAGGTGCATGCTGGGTAACCAGCATGCATGGAATACAGGAAGAAATACAGTCTGGCTTCAGATGCTCACACATGAGATGGCCACGGTCTGCTGGGACTTACAAAAGTAAGAAAACAATGCTGTAAAAATACAAAACGGACCTTAATTTACAGCATACCTTTACTAGAATACATTAAGCATGAGGATTATAGGGGTATTTTTATCTAAAAAGTAAAATTTCGCCCGGAACACTGCTTTAAATGTAATTCCACTTTTTAGCCAAATTGGTATAGCACCTACATAGATAATCCAGTTTTATGATATGATCTGATACTTGAAAAATGTCTATTGCAGGCATTAGGATATACTTCTTGAAGAAGGTTATCTTTCTGAACAGATGGTGCAGAAATTTCAGCAAGACCATTCAGCAAAGACCAGAGGCATTCTTCAAGTCGTCTTTTTGTAAGTGCTGATAATTGGCTCCTATTCTTTAAAGGAGAAGTATGGGAATGCAAAAATAGGTAGTACATACTACCTGCATACCTGCATTGCATTTCTTTCTTTCCCTAGTCCTTTTGTTTTTGAAGAATAGTCTTTTGAAGAGTCCAGAATCAGCCTCTAACGGTTCTTTTTCAGTTCAAAAGTTTCCAGCCCCTCCTTCAGTCCCTCCCTCTGGAGGACATGTGGGTGTGTTTGGGCAAGGGGTGCACACCCAGGCTGCTATCTAGAACGAGCATGTTCTTCATGTGCCTCTGTTTGCATGGCAGCATGTCCCCAGCTAAAATCCAGATGCAGAGAGACCGTGTACAAGCAGTGATGTCCTCACCTTTCTCTGGCTGTTTTCTGCAAGCTCTCTTCTGCGAGACTCCAACACCTCTCCCGATGGCTTTGATGTTCCTTCCTATGTCCTCTGAATTCCCCCTCTCCCCTCACTCATTCAAAGTTCATGTCAGCGTCTTGTCCAGCTGATGGGGGGAGGGGGCGTGTCACTGAAAACTTCTCATGTACAGAAATGAACACAGGTAATCTTATATCTTATATCAGAAGAGGAGACATGGTGAGGAGCATAGTGACCTGTACCATGTTCTCTGAAATGTACAGAGTGCTATGTGCAGAGAGCATACCTGTGTACAGTACATAGGATACTGACAGATCTCACCCTCCCACCATACCTCTGCCATTGATCCCATCCCTCATTCCTCTGCACTGATGTCATCCCTATCCCCCCATCCCCAGTACTCCTATACAATCCCATCATCTCCATCCCCTGTACTCCAATAAGTACTGTCATCCCCTGCACTCCTATACAGTCCACTCATCCCCATCGCCTGTACTCCTATGCAGTCTTATCATCCTCATCACCTGTACTCCTATTCAGTCTTATCATCCTCATCCCTTGTACTCCTATGCAGTCCCTTCATCCCCATCCCATGTACTCCTATACAGTTCTGCCATCCCCATCCCCTGTACTCCTATACAATCCTATCATTCCCATCCCCTGTACTCCTATACAGTCCCCCATCTCCATCCCTTTACTCCTATATAGTTCCATCATCCCCATCCCCTCTACTTCTTTTACAGTCCTATCATCCCCATTCCCTGTACTACTATACAGTCCCCTCATTTCCACCCCCTGTATGCTTATACAGTCCCCTCATCTTCATCCCCTGTACTCCTATACAGTCCCATCATCTCCTTCCCCTGTACTCCTATACAGTCTCTTCATTCCCATCCCCTGTACTCTTCCTATACAGTTCTATCATCCCCATCCCCTGTACTCCTATACAGTCCCCTCATCCCATTCCCTGTAATCCTATACAGTCTAATCATCAACATTCCCTGTACTCCTATACAGCTCTATCATCCTCATCCCTTGTACTCCTATACAGTCCCCTCATCACCATCCCCTTTACTCCTATACCATCATACCCATCCCTTGTACTCATATACAGTCCCGTCATCCCCATCACCTGTACTCATATACATTCCTATCATCCCCTATACTCCTATACAGTCCCATCATCCCTATCCCCTGTAATCCTATACAGTCCTATCATCCCTATCCCCTGTACTCCTATACAATCCTATCATTCCTATCCTCTGTACGCCTATACATTCCCATCATCCCTTGTACAGTCCTGTCTTCCCCATCCCCTATACTCCTAGCAGTGTAAAACCAGCATATGTACATGGAAGGCTCCATGACCTCAATTGCATAGAACAATCTGAATAGCCAATAAAATGATGAAATCACAATATTAGCTTTAATTGTTATATAGTAAATGCAGGCAATGCTTACAAAAGCCAGTGTTGTATTTTACGTTAAAATGTATTATTTGCATTATAATTTTAGCAGGGAAGTAGAATATAATACACTGTACAGAACACTACCACTGACTTCTACATTCACACATTCTGTAACAGGGAGGAGGGAGGAGGAGAGAGGGGAGGGGGAGAACAGCTCTGTGTGTTCTGTGAAGTCTTCAGACTGAGCAGAGAGCCGACATCAATCAAATAAGATGACAGGAAGGGGGTAGATCCAGAATTCCAGAGCCAGACCATTGTCGGTATGACGCTGCAAGAAAGTATGTAGCCCCTCCCACAGGCAATTAACTCTATTTTAACAGTAATGGGCACTTCTCAGAGGGCAGGAAAGATTTTTAGATACTAGCAGCTCATAAGGATTAGGATTAAGCAAAAAAAAAAAAGGAAACCCATACTTCTCTTTTAAATCTTTTTTTTCTCCAGCTGTTATTTTATGAAGTTTGTGTAACTTAAAAATGTTTGTTTGTTTTACTTTCTATGTTTGAGACTTCCAGTAAGGGAAATACATAGCAGGAGATCCAATTGCACACAAAGGTGAATATTCGAGAGAAGTGACATCCTTTCCCCATTCAAAAGCCGCGTACACACTGGGCGGACTGTCTGGCCAACTTAGTCTGTCAGAAAATCCGACGGACAGTCCGTCATACTTTCGAATGAACGGACTTGACCACACACGGCACTTTTTGAGCGGACTAATACGGCGTACTAAGTCCGCCATACTATCCGCCCTACTTTTGAAATGAACGGACTCGCCCACAAACGCGGAGGAAAGTCCGCTCATTTCGAGCGCGTCTCCAGGTAGGCGGGGCCCGCGAGGGAGACGTCACTGGCCCCGCCGCCTGGTATGGACTTAAAGGGGAACCCCAACGCCGAAATCGGCGTGGGGGTCCCCCCCAAGTCCACAACAGACCCTTGTCCGAGCACGCTACCCGGCCGGCCAGGAAAGGGGGGCGAGCGAGCGCCCCCCCCCTCCTGAGCTGTACCAGGCCGCGTGCCCTCAACATGGGGGGTGCCTTGGAGAAGGGGGGCCGCGCGGCCCCCCCACCCCAAAGCACCTTGTCCCCATGTTGATGAGGACAAGGGCCTCTTCCCGACAACCCTGGCCGTTGGTTGTCGGGGTCTGCGGGCGGGGGGCTTATCGGAATCCGGGAGCCCCCTTTAATAAGGGGGCCCCCGGATACCGGCCCCCCACCCTATGTGAATGAGTATGGGGTACAATGTACCCCTACCCATTCACCTGTAAAATAAAAGTACCAAAAAAAACACAACACACGAGATAAAATACTTTATTGCACAGCTCCGGGGGTCTTCCGTCTTCGGGGGTCTTCTCGCCGGCTTTCTTCCTCGCCGCCGGCCTCTTCTCCCGACTTCGGGGGTCTTGTCCCCCTCTTCGGTTCTTCTGCCGGGCCACCGTGCCTTCTTATAGCTCTTTTACAGGCGGTGGCCCGGTCTTCTGTCGCCGCCGTCGCCACCGCCTTCCGTTCTTCTTCTTCTTCTTCTTCTCCAGGAGATGTTGCCTCGACGATCTCTCCGGCCGGAATGCCAGGGACGCACTGCGCGGCCACTTATATAGGGACAATGGGGCGGTGTCACATGGCTTTATGTCACATGGGTTGGTGTCACATGGTGACCCTGCCCCCTTACGATGTCATAGTCCCCATGTGACATCAACCCATGTGACATAAAGCCATGTGACACCGCCCCTTGTCCCTATATAAGTGGCCGCGCAGTGCGTCCCTGGCATTCCGGCTGGAGAGATCGTCGAGGCAACATCTCCTGGAGAAGAAGAAGAAGAAGAAGAAGAAGAACGGAAGGCGGCGGCGACGGCGGCGACAGAAGACCGGGCCACCGCCTGTAAAAGAGCTATAAGAAGGCGAGGTGGCCCGGCAGAAGAACCGAAGAGGGGGACAAGACCCCCGAAGTCGGGAGAAGAGGCCGGCGGCGAGGAAGAAAGCCGGACTCCTCCGCTAGCAAAAGAGCTACAAGAAGATAGCGGAGGAGTCCGGCGAGAAGACCCCCGAAGACGGAAGACCCCCGGAGCTGTGCAATAAAGTATTTTATCTCGTGTGTTATGTTTTTTTTGGTACTTTTATTTTACAGGTGAATGGGTAGGGGTACATTGTACCCCATACTCATTCACATAGGGTAGGGGGCCGGTATCCGGGGGCCCCCTTATTAAAGGGGGCTCCCGGATTCTGATAAGCCCCCCGCCCGCAGACCCCGACAACCAACGGCCAGGGTTGTCGGGAAGAGGCCCTTGTCCTCATCAACATGGGGACAAGGTGCTTTGGGGTGGGGGGGCCGCGCGGCCCCCCCTTCCCCAAGGCACCCCCCATGTTGAGGGCACGCGGCCTGGTACGGCTCAGGAGGGGGGACGCTCGCTCGCCCCCCTTTCCTGGCCGGCCGGGTAGCATGCTCGGACAAGGGTCTGTTGTGGACTTGGGGGGGACCCCCACGCCGATTTTTTTCGGCGTTGGGGTTCCCCTTTAAGTCCATACCAGGCGGCGGGGGGCCAGCGACATCTCCTTCGCGGGCCCCGCCTACCTGGATACCCGCTCGAAATGAGCGGACTTTTCTCCGGGCGGGAAAAGTCGGCTCATTTCAAAAGTACGGCGGACTGGCACACACACGGGCGGATTGTCCGCCGAAATGCGAGTCCGACGGACAGTATTACGGAAATTCCGAAATACTTAGTCCGCCAGACTGCACGCTGAAAAAGTCAGCTGAAGCCCACACACGAGCGGACTGTCCGCTGAAATGTGTTTCGGCGGACTAAGTAGGCCAGACAGTCCGCCCGTGTGTACGCGGCTTTAGCATATATAGACCCATATTTCTTTTTTTAGGACGACAGAAACAGGCAGCAATTCAGTCAGCAGTGTTGGGCTTCCTTATTAAACAAACCATTGAAGGATTTTACTATACTGCTCCAAGTTTCATCTCCTACAAAAATTAGGGAGCTTTCAGCTAAATGTGTTTAGTACAATAACTGGACTATGGTGTTCTAGTAGATTCCCCATTCAAAGGACTTCCAATCCAAATCCTGACAATTTTTTTTTTTTACTGTGGTGTGTGACAACTCTGAAGAAACGTCTCATTATTTGCAGTTTTCTGGTGGGGACATTGACTGAAAAGATTCCCTAGGATCCCTGGACAGGTGATTGCCCTTTTATTAAAAGTCAGCAGCTACAGTTTTTGCAGTTTTTTAATTTTTGCAGAATGACTGAATGCTTTACCTGTATCTCAAATACTATATAAGTAGTTCATAAAACAACTATTCATATTAATCAATGCAAATTATTATATAATACATAAGTCATAATTGTAGCTGATTTTATAAAAAATAATATACATTTTGGAAGTCTAATTGTTACATTTATATGACCCTGCCCTGGGTAAAAAATGCACCAACACATTTCCCATGAAAGCTAAGATTTTTCAATTACTGGGTCTACATTTACCACAGAGCACAGGGATAGTTTGTCAGATATTATTTGTGGTTGTCATGTGATCAGTAATCTTAATTCCTTAGCTGTAGGGAAATGATGCCCTTGTGATCAGCAAAACCAAGAGAACAGCTTCACTATGGCACCATGGGAAATTGGAAAATTGCAAATTGGACACGTGCCCATCATTTCTTTAAATAATATACTCAAGGGATGCCTTAAATCTGCCTGTCAAGTGGCACACCTGTAGAATGTACATAAGCTAAAGCGACATTTAGAAAGAAAAACATATAATTTGCTGTAAAATGACATTTCCTGGCCAGCCTTAAACCCGCATGTGAAGTGGCACACCTTTACAATGTAGCAAAGTCTCTACATCACTACTAGACCCTTTTTCTATATGAGGGTCTGCTATGGACTATAAGAATCCACCCCCACAAAGAACAAATGAGCAAAAAAAAAAAGAAAAAAAGAAAAGAAAAAAACAAAAAAACAAAAACAGAATGTGCCCCCCCCCCCCCCTAAAATCCATATCCTTGATGAGGATCTGCTAGGATCTATATGGATACCCCATGCAAAAAATAACTATTCCAGACCTTTATGCGAGAATGAATCCTGGCTGGCCAGGAAAGGTGGTGGGGTGGGGTTTAGCAGTGAAACAGCAACAGAAATTGTTGTTGACACACACAAACATAGCCCCAGAAATTACTGTTGAATATACACACTGTGAACACCCAGAGGGTTGCAAAATATTGACCCCGGCATTTTATAGATAGGCAACTCCTGTGTCAAGCTGGGGGGAAAAGAGTGGCTGGCAGACATAAATGATCACCTTTTCCAAAGTCTTGTTTCGTAAGAAGTTGCCCCCTGTGGACCACTTGTTCTTCTCATTCTGGGGTCCTTAAAGTTGAATTATTAATCCCAGCTATACTGGGCCAGAACTTGGGTGGAATCTGTGAGCTGCACAGACCCAGCAAGTGTCTGGGGCTGTAAATGCAGCATCCTTAGAGTCGCCTGGTCTGCTTCCATGTGTGAGTTTTAATGTTAGTATGGCAACCTCAGCAAGAACCTGGAAGGCTGAAAACAGAAGATCAAATTAACTTTGCATCCTTGATTGGTTTACCTGCCAAAGTAAAAACAAACTTCTGGCCCTTCATATGAAACCAAAAACTCTCTATATCTCGACCATCTATATAAATATGCACTCTTTTTATAGCTCACAGGCTTTGCTAAAACATGGAGCTCTGCTTCTGAAAGGATCCAATGACTGAATCCTTCTGGGTGATAAACTGCGTACTCAGTATAAAACCGGGAATAACTACAAAAAATTACCGTATATACTCGAGTATAGGTCGATCCGAATATAAGCCGAGGCCCCCAATTTACCACAAAAAAACTGGGAAATTTATTGACTCGTGTATAAGCCGAGGGTGAGACATCCCTGTGTCCATCCCTGTGTCCCGTCCATCCCTGTGTCCATTCCTGTGTCCCCTCCATCCCTGTGTCCGTCCCTGTGTCCCGTCCGTCCCTGTGTCCCGTCCGTCCCTGTGTCCCGTCCGTCGCTGTGTCCCGTCCGTCGCTGTGTCCCGTCCGTCGCTGTGTCCCGTCCGTCGCTGTGTCCCGTCCGTCGCTGTGTCCCGTCCGTCGCTGTGTCCCGTCTGTCGCTGTGTCCCGTCCGTCGCTGTGTCCCGTCCATCCCTGCCTACCTGTGCCAATCTGCAGCCTCTGTGTGCTATGCTCTCCTTGTCTGACAGACGGCGGCCATTCCTCTGTTCAAAAGCCGCGCTTCCCTGTCTGTGATAGGCGGAACACTCAATTTCCCAGCAGTCAGTGTTCCGCCTATCACGGACATCCTCTCATCCTCGTCCGTAGTATGAGAATGAGCGGATGTCCATGATAGGCGGAACACTGACTGCTGGGAAATTGAGTGTTCCGCCTATCACAGACAGGGAGGCGCGGCTTTTGAATAGTAGAATGGCCGCTGTCTGTCTGCACGACACGCTGAACGGGCAGGCAGATGGCGGTGACTCGAGTATAAGCCGAGGGGGGCACTTTCAGCCTCAAAAAAAGAGGCTGAAAATCTTGGCTTATACTCAAGTATATACGGTAAATATCTGCGTCTTCAGGGAGTGTGTCCTGCACTGGGCTCACAGCAGATGATTCCTACGTCATTAATTTAACACATGTGGTTTTTCTTTGTTTCTAGCCTCCTCCAATAGAGGCAATAGGGTGGCTGGATTCAAATGTATGAATTTTTCATTATTAGATTTGTACGTAAACATATTTTAAACCTTTCATTAGTCAAACATTTAGTTAACTGTATATTTGCTGCGCAGAATGTCGGACCATTAAAAATTTAATATTTGACCAAAATGATGTCTATAACTTTGTCTAATAGTACCTTTTCATAAAGCTACAGCTCTGATATATTGGGGTGAACCCTTCATTACTGGGTCCAGCTTGCATACATATATTACAATGGCTTGTTTTCTATCATGCTGTTTGTGTAAGAACTCCAGTTTCATGTTTCAAAAAGACAACTTTTTCCTGGCAATATTATAATAAAAAATAACAACAATACCCTGCGGTCTTGCAGAGATGTCCATAAATCCAAAATATTCTTCTGCTTATACCCACTGCACTTACAAGGAAAAGGGGCACATCATTTCACAATCCCCACATTCTGCTTTGGATTTCAAAAATAAAAATAAATAAAAACAGAAGAACCAACAATCTGTGTATGATGGACCAGAAACCACTCAGCCACATCAAAGACTATAAAACAACTGGCTGCAGGTGGCATCTATCCTAACAGGGTGTGTGGACTTGATGTGATAGGTCTGTTATATTTACATTTTATTTAGACAGTGACAACATAACATATAACCATTAATCAGTACAGTTTGATTAAGGGGAGTAATAGGTACCCATTGTCCCAAAAATGCCTTACCAATCAAGGAAGTCTGATAACTCAAATGTAAGCTAATGGCTTACCTCAGCCAGCTGATTATCAGAAATTCCTGGATCATCTCAAGCTCCTCATTTCGGATTCGAAGGGTCCCTTGTAAAGCCCCTCCTGGATGGCTCGCCACCTGACCCAGACATTTCATAGGCAACTCCTATCCTCATATTGATTAGTGGTTCCAAATTAATAACTACTGCAGTAGGGAACAGACACAAAAGATGCCCTCAACATCTTTCCAAATAACTGTTCTGCTTTATTAGGTCTCAATTGAAGGTTTTATACACATGATTACGTAGGTATCACATTAATATTACAATTGTACGTTTATGGTAACAAGGGGCGTTATATAGGCAGGCTAATTCTAATCAAGACTCAAAATAATGCAAACTTGTACTGAAAACGTTAGTGCGGTGTGCACAGTGAGGGCAGTGTGCAATAGATACAAAATAGAATACAAATATATATACAGAACTTAAACATTTCCATTACAATATGTAGGTTGGTATAGCAATTTTCCATAGAATGGTCAGGAAGTTCATTATTGGTTATTGCTATTAGGGATGAGCCGAACACCCCCCGGTTCGGTTCGCACCAGAACTTTCGAACGGACCCTACGTTCGTTACGAACGTTAGAACCCCATTGAAGTCTATGGGACTCGAACGTTTGAAATGGAAAGTGCTAATTTTAACGGCTAATATGCAGGATACTGTCCTAAAAAGGGTTTAGAGACCTGGCTCCTGCCCCAGGGGACATGGGTCAATGCAAAAAAAAGTTTTAAAAACGGCCGTTTTGGCGGGAGCACTGATTTTAATGACGATTAAAGTGAAAAAAAAAAAGTGAAATATTCCTTTAAATATGGTGCCTGTGGGGTGTCTGTAGTATGCCTGTGAAGTGCCACGTGTTTCCCGTGTTTAGAACAGTCCCTGCACAAAATGACATTTAACGGAAATAACACCATTTAAAACTGCTTGCGGTTTTAATGTTATATCTGGTTCCTGCAATATGGTTGAAAATCATTCAGAAAAATGGCATGGGTAGCCCTTCCTGCCCATTACCAGCCTATTTGGGTCTTGTACGCATATTAAGGGGAACCCCGTACCCATATTAAAAAAAGGAAATGCGTGTGGCCCCCAGGCCCTATATACTCAGAACAGCAGTATACAGGCGGTGCAAACAAGACAGGGACTGTGTAGGTTTGTTGTGTTAAGTTGAATCTGTATGTAATTTTCAACTGGTACATTTTTAAAGTGTAGCTCCAGTCAAAAAAACTATTTTTAAGCTTTTTGGAAAACATAGGGAAGGGTTATCACCCCTGTATAATTTGTTTTGTCGTCCATCTTTTTTCATCTCACTTGCTGCTGTCTCCTTGCGTTTGCAAGTAGGAGATGTTTGTAAGTTGGATGTTTGAAAGTAGGGGCCTGCCCTATATGCTCTGCAGAAATGGCGGAACAAGGTGTTGGTTTTGCCACAACATTGTAAGCCCTCAAAGTGACTCTTGGTGGGCGCTGGAGTGCCCTGCTGTGAACGATTATATCAAGAATTGTAATTACATGCCATTGTTGAACAGTGGTAGAAAAATTGGCCTTTGGTGGTTGTGGTGCTGGTGCCACAACACTATAAGTCCTCACCGTTACTCTGGGTGGGCACAGGAAGGGGCCCTCCTGTGAAATGTTATATCAAGAATTGTAATTACATGTTTTTTTTGCTGGAATTAGCCCTGCTGCAAAGCATTGCATCAAAAATTGTACTTAAACGCCCCTGTTAAACAGGGGCAGAAAAATTGGGCCTTAGGCACTGGTGCTGGTGCCACCACACTGCAACCTCTGCCATATACTCTAGTTTTATTGCATGAATTAGCCCTGCTGCAAAGCATTGCATCAAAAATTGTACTTAAACGCCCCTGTTAAACAGGGGCAGAAAAATTGGGCCTTAGGCACTGGTGCTGGTGCCACCACACTGCAACCTCTGCCATATACTCTAGTTTTATTGCAGGAATTAGCCCTGCTGCAAAGCATTGCATCAAAAATTGTACTTAAACGCCCCTGTTAAACAGGGGCAGAAAAATTGGGCCTTAGGCACTGGTGCTGGTGCCACCACACTGCAACCTCTGCCATATACTCTAGTTTTATTGCAGGAATTAGCCCTGCTGCAAAGCATTGCATCAAAAATTGTACTTAAACGCCCCTGTTAAACAGGGGCAGAAAAATTGGGCTGCTGGCATCACCCAGAACCAAAAATGTTCTTCCAACATATCAGCGGAGGAGGAAGAGGATAGACAATCAACATAACAGGACAGTCACTCAGCATCAGCATAGGCAGTCTTGAAGGGATGTGGTATTTCAAAAAAATTATTCGGTTACATCAGCTTCAAGTGCTTGTTAGCTGTGGGTGATCCAAGACTGATTCATCTTGATGAAGGTCAGTCGATCAACTTATTCGGTGGACAGGCGCACCCTGTGATCGGTAACAAAGCCACCAGCAGCACTGAAGGTGCGTTCCGAAAGAACGCTGGATGCAGGACAGGCCAGTAGCTCAATTGCATACTGTGCAAGCTCTGGCCAGTGATCCATCCTCAAGACCCAGTAAGCCAGATGATTTTCTGTGGGAAAGGTGTCCAAGTCTGACCTTGCCCCTAGGTATTCCTGCACCTTGTAAATCAGACGCTGGCGATGGGTGCTGGAACCAATCATAGCTTGGGGCTGCGGACTAAAAAATTGTCTGAAAGCATCAGTCAGACGGCCACCTTCTCCACCGCTCCTTCTGACCGATGCCTCAGCAACACGTTGTCCAGGACCAGGAGTTTGTAACCTCCCAGTCTCTGGGAACGCGTTGCACAGAGCTTTCTGCAAGGCCTCCCGGAGATGTCTCATCCTCTGCTCCCTCTGCGATGGCAAGATAAGGTCGGCAACCTTACCCTTGTACCGTGGATCAAGGAGAGTGGCCAGCCAGTAATGGTCCCTCTCCTTGATCCGAAGAATACGAGGATCCTTCCGCAGGCTTTGCAGGATCAGGGAGGCCATGCAGTGTAGGTTAGCTGAGGCATTCGGTCCGGAGTCCTCTAGGTCACTAAGGACAACATGATCCGCAGCTACCTCCTCCCAGCCACGTACAAGTCCACGTGTTTCTTGGGACTGTAAATCATCCCTATAAGACTGCTGCTGCTGCTGATGCTGATGCTGAGTGCCAGCCTCCACCTCCATGCTGACACAATCATCCTCCTCCTCCTCTTCCTCCTCCTCATCCTCTTCCTGTGTGATGGGTGGCACAGCAGGAACACTGTCTGGATAAAGGGGGCCTTGAGAGGCAAGGAAGTCCTCCTCTTCCTGCCTCTGTTCTGCCTCAAGTGCCCTGTCCATTATTCCACGCAGCGTATGCTCCAATGCAATGTCACTGCTCACCATCCTTGTGGCCTCCTCAAACGGTGACAGGACAGTGCATGCATCCCTGATCATGACCCACTGGCGTGGTGAGAAAAAACCAAGCTCCCCTGACCCTGTCCTGGTGCCGTAGTCGCACAGGTACTCATTGATGGCCCTCTGCTGCGTGTGCAGCCGCTGCAGCATGGCCAATGTTGAGTTCCATCTGGTGGGCATGTCACATATAAGGCGGTTCTTGGGCAGGTTCAACTCCTTTTGGAGTTCAGCCAGCCGAGCACAGGCATTAAATGATCGGCGGAAATGCACACAGACTTTCCTGGCCTGCTTCAGGACATCCTGTAAGCCGGGGTACCTGCCCAAGAACCGCTGCACCACCAGGTTAAGGACGTGAGCTACACAGGGCACATGGGTCAGTTGTCCCTGTCGGAGGGCGGAGAGGAGGTTGGTGCCATTGTCGCAAACCACAATTCCTGGCTTAAGCTGGCGTGGCGTCAACCACCTCTCGGCCTGCCCCTGCAGAGCTGACAAAACATCCGCCCCAGTGTGGCTCCTGTCCCCCAAACAAACCAGCGCAAGCACGGCATGGCATCGTTTTGCCTGCGTACTTGCGTAGCCCCTGGAACGCCTACGGAGCACATGAGGACAGAGCACTGGAAGAGGCCATGGAGGAAGAAGAAGAGGAGGGGGTGGAGGAGAGAGGTGTATCACAACCAATAGTAGCATTTTGGAGGCATGGTGGCGGATCAATCTCCAACACTACTGCACCTTGTCCTGCATCCTTCCCAGCAGCCAGAAGAGTGACCCAATGGGCCGTGAAAGACAGGTAACGTCCCTGTCCATGCCTGCTGGACCATGAGTCAGCAGTAATATGCACCTTACCGCTGACCGCCCTGTCCAGCGAGGCAAGGACATTGCCTTCCACATGCCGGTAGAGAGCCGGAATCGCCTTCCGTGAGAAAAAGTGGCGTTTGGGGACCTGCCACTGAGGAACCGCACATTGTACAAACTCACAGAAGGGGGCCGAGTCTACCAACTGAAAAGGCAGCAGTTGAAGTGCTAGCAATTTAGCCAAGCTAGCATTCAACCGCTGGGCATGTGGATGGCTGGGAGTAAACTTCTTCCGCCGGTCCAGCAGCTGGGGCAGGGACATTTGCCTGCTATAATCGGACGTGGGCGTACTGCTAGCAGAGTTCCCGGAAGCACTTGGCTGTGACACACCTAATTCTACACCTTCATTCCTCTCAGAGCAGGTTTCAGAGAGGACTGAAGGTCTAGTGGGGTTGGAGATGCCAGCTGATGAGGAGCAAGGAGAGGTCCGCTTTGTTCTTTGGTGTGGGTCTTTGAGGTACGCTTGCCAACGAGCTGCATGGCAGGTCAACATATGTCTGGTCAAGCATGTGGTGCCCAAGCGGCTGATGTTTTGGCCACGTGAGATACGCTTGAGACATATGTTGCAAATAGCAGCGGTGCGATCTGATGCACTCGTCTCAAAAAAGGCCCACACCAAAGAACTTTTAGAATAACGCGCAGAGGCAGCGCTCTGCATAGGCGGAGCTCTGCGGTGTGATTCAGTCGGTGTGCTGCCCCTAAGCTGGCCCCCGGAGGGCATCCTGCCTCGTTGGACATGTGCCTCTTCCTCCTCCTCCTCCTCCCTCCTTCCAGGCACCCACGTGGAGTCAGTGCCCTCATCATCCCCTCCCTCTTCATCGCTGTAGCAAACCTGGCAGTATGCTGCAGCTTGTGGAACATGACTGCCAGATTGCTGTCCTTCTTGAGCATCCCCTCTCTCTGCGCTCACGCTACTGCCTTCCTCTAGCTGAGTGTCATCATCAGAGCCCACCAAACACTGGGCATCCTCCTGGAGCATGTACCCAACACTGTGCTCAAAGAGTTCAGGAGACTCCTCAGGAGGACGTGGTGGGTCTAGGGAAGGAGTCACTGATGATGACATTGAGAGGAGGGAAGACGATGCGTTGGCAGCTGCTTTGCGACTACCCTGAGACTGGGTGAGAGAGGATGAGGAGGATGAAGAGGGCTTGGTCATCCACTCTACCAAGTCATTGGCATGTTGCGGTTCAACATGTCCAGCTGCCGAAAAGAAGGACAAGCATGTCCCATGGCCACGTGCTGATGACAATGCACCGCGTCCACGACCAGCACTGTTGTCTCTAGACACAGAGCCTGCTTGCCCTCATTTATCGGCTCGCGCCTGTCTGCCTCTCCTTGCTGGCCTTCCAGACATGGTAATGGCCTGAAGGGAGTTGGGTAAAACAGCAGTTGGGTAGTTTATATTGTGCTGGAGGCACACACAACTTCCAATAACTCCTGCAGATGGCAATTGGGCTCAAATAGAGAACAGCTATGTAGGTGGATTATAGCGGTATGTACTGGGTACAGAGCACGCAGACAGCACGCACTATCTCCTAACACTACTGACTGCAAGCTCTATTATTAAAGATAGATCACTAGCTATATAGGTGAGGTGAATATAGTGGTGTATACTGCGGTCAGGGCACAGACAATAACCACTACACAACAGCAAGATAGGAAATCAGCCAAAAACGATCGGTGTGTACTGTGTTGAAGGTACACAGAACACCCACTGCTTCAGATGCCAACACACTACACGAGGCCGCCTTAATGGCGGCCTTATATAGTGTGGGGCGTGCACTACACAGCCTGAGCTATGATTGGCCACATGGCTCTCCTCGCTGCTGGCGCTGCGATTGGCCAAGCATGCGGGGTCACAGTGCATGCTTGGCCAATCATGAGCCAGCAATGCACTGTGCCATCGCAGTGCATTGTGGGCCGTGAGCGCCAAGCGAATTTTGACGCGAACGGACCAAGTGTTCGGATTTCGCCGAACGGACGAACAGCCAATGTTCGAGTCGAACGTACATTCGACTCGAACACGAAGCTCATCCCTAATTGCTATAACAACCCAACCCCAAAGCCAAGGCCTTATCTCAAGAAAGACTCTACCCAAACTGGCCGATAAATACGGTTTCATAGTTTCAAAGTTAGTAAGATTGAATAAAGACACCAGTCCATCCAGTTCAACCTGAGTGAGAGTCTACAATTGTCCCTGTACATTGCACACTCACATCGATCCCTACCCTCAAGAAGCCCACAATTCAAGGTCCCCATTCATATACTAGGGCCAATTTTGGACAGAAGCTAATTAACCTACCTGCATTTGGATTGTGGGAGGAAACCGGAGTACCCGGAGGAAACCCACGCAGGCATAGGGAGAACATGCAAACTCCAGGCAGGTAGTGTCGTGGTTGGGATTTGAACCAGCGACCCTTCTTACTGCTAGGTGAGAGTGCTAACCACTACACCACTGTGCCACGGTATGTGTGCATGATCTGGGCACGGGTTCACTTTAGGTCATTTATATACAGTATCTCACAAAAGTGAGTACATCCCTCACATCTTTTCATGTGACAACACTGAAGAAATTACACTTTGCTACAATGTAAAGTAGTGAGTATACAGCTTGTATAACAGTGCGAATTTGCTGTCCCCTCAAAATAACTCAACACACAGCTATCAATGTCTAAACCGCTGGCAACAAAAGTGAGTGCACCCCTAAGTGAAAATGTCCAAATTAGGCCCAATTAGCTATTTTCCCTCCCTGGTGTCATGTGACGCGTTAGTGAGCTTGAAGGATGCCGCCACTCACTGGTTCTTCTTTTTAAGGGCTTTGTTTGCCCATGTTTATTAAAAGAAAGTTCAACAAACAAAGATAGGTTTCACCATTCCTTTTCATCAACAAAATGACATTCAGCCTAGTTGGCTCTTACTTGCAGCACCGCTGCTCTGGCCTTACACTGTAGGCCCTTGTCTGTCTCCTACAGACTGTTTCACTGACCACCGTGGTGCACACAGCTAACAGACTCTTGCTGCACTAGCTCCTCTGTGGAGCCCTCCTGACTCCTGGTACTCAGACTTCCTATCTGCCAGGGTGGAGCCCAGAACTATAATCAGGTTACTACTAAAAGCCCAGCACACACCTGACCAATCAGTATGCTGGATGTTCTCAAAACCAGGACCCAGGACTAGGGATTCCATCCGACCCAGATCTCTCAGAAATCCCTGGGCTCCAGGTCCCAAAGTGGACTTTAGAAATTGCTGAGGAAACTGAAAGACCAGTTTCCTCTTCATGTTACATTCTCCCTGGAGCCCCTCAACCCATCTGGTTGAGAACTCTGGGTCACATCCTCCTTCTAGACCCTGGCAAAGCTCTGCCATATATATATATATATATATATATATATATATATATATATATATATATATATATATATATAATATATTTTCACTAACTACTTGTTTCAAGGTACATACATGTTGTAATTTTTTTTTAACACTCCAACACAAAGCTCTTCCCTTCCAGCTATAAATCTAAGAGCTGACTGTATTTATGGCATGTAAAATAGGTTTGAGCTGGGAATCACTACATTAAAAATTAAACACATTGTTCCACACAGATGACAACCATCCAGCAAAGTTTAACAATCAGAGTGCTTTAATAAGAAACTGAGACTAAAATATGTCAAACATAAAAAAAGGAAACTTTGATGACTATACCATTGAATATAAACAGGAATTAAATAAAAATAAGAGTATAAATAAGAGTCTAACCTATCTAAATTACAAAGCCCACATTCATGAGCTCACATGAGAATCATTGTGAGGTACAGCATAATCCAATTTACATCTTAAATTTCCTTCAACTTTATTCCTTTAACAGAAATAGATAGAAAACAAATTGCTTCAGGAGTGGCATATTAATGACCTTTTGTGATTATCAAGGCCTTGTCGCTAGAAATGTAAATCAATATACTAGAAATAAATAGACATGCATATGCGTATACACAAGGTATGGGATGTATGTAGGTGTATTGTACAAATCAGCAGCTGGCAAGACATATGCTGATAAAACAAAAAAGGAGCAAATGAGTATTCATATTATATAGCACCCATTTGAAGCACCTCAGATCATATCTGAAAAGGGTGACATTTGAATGCCATTATAAGTTTATTATAATGGATATTGATCTTGATGAAAATTGTTCACATGGTACAGTTAATTTGAAGCTCTCCCATGAATCATTAAGGAGACAATTTAAAAAAAAAATATATATATATATATATATATATGTGTGTATCTATGTATGTATGTATGTATGTATGTATTTCCTGGTTGATGAGGCAGCCAAGTGATCTGATTCAGAAGGAAAAACTTCAGCTGTGAAACCACAAGAAGCTGAAAATTTGCACATCCTATTCACCAGGGATCAGAAACATACACTTAGTTGTCACCAGGGTCACAAGAACCCAGGGAGCTGAAGCCCAGTTTCATATTTTTACCGTTAACTGTCTAAAGGTTTAAGCTTATGGAATATGCAACAGTGACAATAATATGATGTGTCCTACATTTAAAAAGGTAACGCTCACTATATATATATTTGGTATGGTGTAGTGCCAGCAGCATGACCAACAACAAACACTATTTTTTTCTGAACATAGGTGAAACTGTAAAATATATGCTACTCCTATGAACTAATCACCAGATATGATAAAACTTTGAAATGTTGAAGAAACCCATTCTACTAGAATATAAAGCCTGATACTGCTCATTTCTAATTCTGAAAGTGTAAATTGCTTGGATGACATGGTAATCCAATGGCTTTCTGAGGTATTGATCTGAAACAGGTATGGAGACCAGCAGTTCTGACACAGTTCTGACCTTCAAATTTTCATGCTTCTTCCTATTCAGTGGCTCAGAAAGGTTTGAAGTCAAAGATGACCAGGCAACATATTTTTTTGGGCCACGCCACATATTGTATGTTAAAACTTAACAGTACAATCTCCTTAGATCTACCAACAACTATGTAGTTTTAAGCCCCGTACACACGGGCCAAATGTCGAAAAACTTCGGCCGGTTCAATAAAAACCATTCGAAATTTGGCCCGTGTCTATGTCAGTCTGTCCGAAAGAAGCCGGCCATTTGATTGGCTTCTGTCGGAACGAGCATACTGGAAAACCAGCAGCTAACTGACTCCTGATCAGCTTTCTCAGCCAATGGCAGAGATAGCTGATCGGAGTGTTCTGGCCAGGGGTCTTTCCACTATCAGAACACAAAAGCTCAGCGGGGAAGATTGCTGTACTTACTTCAGATGGTTAGTACAGCAACTCCGACTGGAGTGGTTAGTTTTGTTTTCATTCAACCCATTGGGTTGAATGAAAAAAAAAACTTGCAGGGGCTGCTTGCCCAATAGAAAATTGATTGGATTGTTCTCACTAAAGAGTCAGATTGCTATATGTATGGTTAGCTTCAGAAGGAGGTTAACAGTGGCCAGATTTTCGTAAACAGATTGCTTTTCTGAGTGCTGAATACTGATGTGTTCACCCCCAAAAAAAGAAAGATATGCTAGGTTCACCTTTGTGATTTAAAGCGGGAGTCCGCCGGGACTCCACGTTTTTTTTTTTTTTTTTTTTTAAAGCCAGCAGCTACAAATACTGCAGCTGCTGACTTTTAAAATAGTGACACTTACCTGTCCAGCGCGCCCGCGATGTCGGCACCCGAAGCCGATCTCTAGATCGTCTGTCGGGTGCTGCCGCCGCCATCTTGGGTATGGGAATCAGGAAATGGAGCCTTTCGGCTTCATTTCCCGGTTCCCTACTGCGCATGCGCGAATCGCACCTTGTCCCCATGTTGATGAGGACAAGGGCCTCATCCCCACAACCCTGGCCAAGGGGATCCCCACCCCCCCTGTTTGAAATGGTAAGGGGGTACAAAAGTGCCCCTACCATTTCACAAAGAAAGTGTAAAAGAATGTTAAAAAATACACACACGGCGCATTCGCGAGGCGCCGCGATCGGACATGTTCTGATCAGGCCCCGCTAGCCTCCGGCCCAAAACGAGCTACAACGAGCGACAGGAGCCGATCGGGACTTCACCGGACCAGCAGGCAGTGCCCTGTGAGCGGAGGATGCCGCGGAGAGCGGCGGGGAGCGGACCACACCATAAACAGCACCTCCAGCAGTCTCGTAAGTCCCGCTCCTTGCAGGCCTCACAGCAGGCCAAGATGGCGCCCGGGAGGGGAGACACGCAGCGCGGCAGCCCCCGACCCCCTCAGCAACACATAACCCCTCCAGATGAGCGGCAGCAGGGGGAAGAGGACACAGACCTCAGCAGTTTATCTGCCCAGCGATCCCACTCTTTATTAGAATCCACGGAGACAGGCAGTCACCTGCAGGAACACAATCCCCCACAAGCAGCTCAGGGGATGGAGAGGGGGTATACGGCAAGTGGAGGGGAACGGAATCAGCAGAAGCCATTATCCCTCTCTAGCCTTGTCACCCGAGCTGATGTCCATAGAGACCCCTTTTCATCCCAGTCTCAGGATGAGCTCTTTTCTCCACAGAGTGGACAACAACAACTATCCCCTGGGTCAGGCTCCCCTGACTGTGCTATGTTCGCAGACTCTCCAGCCTCCTCCACAGACAGACAGATGGCTGAGTTAGCTGAAGTGGCGTTGAGTCAAAATAGTAGCGGACTCGGCCAGCACCCCATCCCTGCTGCTGCTTACTCAGGGGACGCGGTCCTCCTAGCTAGATTCTCTGCCCTACTACAACAAGAACTGTCCAAAGCATGCACTATAATCACTACAGGCATGAGGAATGACTTCCAAAATATAGGAGAGAGGCTGGACACCATTGAGTCGAAAATGGACGGTACAGTGAAAAGAGTGAACCAAAACTCCAGAATGATTACATCTCTCCAAGACCAACTAGACCAAGCAAACGCAAAGATAGAAGACCTGGAGAATAGGTCTCGCAGGTACAATTTCAGAGTACGCGGACTCCCAGAAACTGAGGTGAACTTGGAGGATTCCATACACGCTCTGATGACGCAATTGATACCAGATATCTCCCCCCATCAGCTTGAACTAGATAGGGTTCACCGAGCCCTGACGGCCCCAAGACCAGATGGACTACCGCGAGATGTGATAGTCAAGCCCCACTATTACCGGATCAAAGAGAAAATAATGCTGGAGGCAAGACAGAGGGGTGACATATCTATAGCAGGACACCCGCTCCAGATATTTGCGGACCTAGCCCAGTCGACAATCCAAAAGAGGAGATCACTGAAACCGCTTCTGAATCATCTAATAGATCACCGCATCAAGTATCGATGGTCATTCCCATTCCGATTGACATTCGCTTACAAGAACAAAACCCACTACTTCTCCGATTTCCACTCCGGTGAGCTGTTACTCCAGAACCTGGGTCTGCTTCCCTTGGAGCCTGAGGCTCCCAACACCTCCATGGAAGCAGGTCGACCGGTGTCCCCCTTGTGGTCTCAACAAGGCAGATCCAGGGCCAGGAAGTCTCCGTCGGTTACTTGACTGGACTGAACTTGATAAACCCCATACTCTACTTTAGTCCCAGGAGGGATTCCTTTTCGAGAAAGAACTTGGTCGGCTTTGAGGCCTTAGATGTCCGGACCCCTTTTTTTTTTTTTTTCTTTTTTCTTTAACTAAGCAAGAATATGGGCTCATTCTGGCGGCTGACCGGGGGGGTAGGGCCCGGTCCTGGAGCTCGGGCCGGGCCTTGCACCCCCGCTCCCCCCCTTTCTTTTTTTTTTTTTTTCTTGTGTGTGGTTAATTTGTCCACTACTGGAGCCCACGGGGAGGATTCGTTTTAGTTTATACCTCTTATTGGTTCTGCCATTTATTTTCTGCCTATTACTGTTTCCAGAAGCCTTAACCCCGGGGTTGTCCCGATCAAACCCCTTCAACAATTGATGAATATACAGGGCCGGAGGAGGGCGCACGCCATTTGTGGTGAATTTGTCTTTACGCTGTTAGTGGAGACAACTTCACAACAAACAAGGGGGACTTAGTGCCCCAGTAGGTGCACTGCTTGGCAGTGCACAGGTTATTCTGTGTTGCAATTTTGTTACCTTGTCACCCTTGCGGCGACAATGAATACGCAGTTCTACTTTTGTTATTATACCTTTAACTTACACTGTTCTCTTTTTCCTCTATCCTTTCATACCTCTCTTACCTTGGATGCGCTCCGGCTCCGGATAGAAATCCGAACGGGTACCCTTGACAGCCGTCGAGAGGAATTCTTCCAGCTGCTACACAGTGAGTACAACCTGCCAAACAACCATGACAAATGACCCACAACTGACCTACTCTGTGGTCACACATAATGTGCAGGGCTTGAATTCCCCAACCAAAAGAGCGAAGGCTTTTCATCAATACCATAAATTGGGGGTGGATATTTTACTGTTGCAGGAGACACACTTTTCACGGACCTCAACCCCCAAGTATTTGAATGCCAGATACCCCACAGTATATCTGTCTAGCGGACCCGAAAAGAAACGGGGAGTGGCCATATGTTTCGCAAAACGAGTCCCTTTCACCCCCACTAAAGTTGTAAAAGATAGAGAAGGTAGATATATCCTGGTGGTTGGGAAGATTGATGACAGTGCTGTCACCTTCCTCTCTTATTACACCCCTAACGCGGGCCAACTTCCCTTTTTTCGTGAAATGTTGAAAACGGTAATGCCCCATGTAGCGGGACATGTGGTGTTCGGAGGCGATAGCAATACTTCTCTGGATCGGATCTTGGACAGATCTAATCTGGAGAAGCCCATCCTGAAACACGCCCCAAAACAAAGTTGAGAAATAGCACGCTTACTGCATAGTTATGACCTCATTGACCTTTGGCGTAACGTCCACCCCTCTACTAGAGAATATACCTTTTACTCTTCAGTGCACAAAACTTACTCCCGTATCGACCACCTGTTTACCCTGTCCCCTCTATTCCCGCAGGTATCGGGGTCTAAAATTATCCCTGTAGCATGGTCTGACCACTCTCTGGTTCAGGCAACTCTAACAGGCTTATGGGCCAAGCCGCGATCGTCGGCATGGAGATTAAATGAGTCCTTATTGAATGATCCACTCATTGCCACCGAAATAGAAAATACACTGCGTCAATACTTCCAAGACAACCCCTGCTCAGACACCTCTCCTTCCATAGTGTGGGCGGCCCACAAGGCCACAGTTCGGGGGACACTGATACAGTTATCTGCTAGAATAAAAAGAGAACGGGAAAAGGAGATACAGCAGCAGGAGAAGGAACTACTAGACTTAACCCAGGCACAAAAACACAATCCACAAATCGACCTTAGGAGCCAGATAGACGCGGCGCGATTGGCCCTGAATCTGAGCCTTACAACTAAAGCGGAAAAGTACGTCAGATGGAATAGATATCGGTTTTACTCCCTCGGGGATAAACCTAACACTCTTCTAGCTAGGAAACTTAATCCTAGGCCCTTTAACCCAGCACCTCCCAAACTGAGATTACAGAATGGCCACACCTCCCAAAACCCGCAGCTCATAATAGAAGAATTCCATGCATTCTATTCCAAGTTGTACGAACCTCCCAAGGACTTTAAGGCGCATGAGGCGGGAACATTCTTGCGGAATCTGCAGCTCCCCACATTGTCTAAACATCACGCAGAGCTGATGGAGGCAGAGTTTACAGAGAGAGAAATAGCGGCGGCCATCAAATCCTTAAATCTGTCAAAATCTCCGGGCCCTGATGGCCTCTCGGGCCACTATTACCGCAAGTTTAGAGAGATTCTGACCCCTCATCTCTGCTCTTTCTACAATGACCTGCGTAGGGGATCCCCTCTACCTCCACACGAGAATCGGGCTTATATACATGTCATACCGAAACCGAACAAAGACCACGGTGACTGCACGAACTATCGTCCCATATCTTTGATTAATGTGGATCTCAAATTGATGACAAAGATAATGGCCACACGACTGAATGGGTTCTTGGTGGAATACATTCATCCAGACCAGTCGGGGTTTGTCCCCACTAGGCAAGCCCCAGACCAGACTAGACGTATCATTGATATTATTTCCGCATTGAACTCGGGTTGGGATGGGGGGGGGGACAGAGGGGTGCATTACTGGTCTCCCTCGACCTGCATAAAGCGTTTGACTCTCTGTCATGGGATTACCTATTCTTTATTCTGAGTAAATACGGTTTCGGGCCCAGCTTTTTGACTACACTTAAAACGATCTACGAAGCCCCCATGGCGACATTAGTAATTAAAGGTTATCAGTCACCAACCATTCGCATACACAGAGGGACCCGCCAGGGGTGTCCTCTGTCTCCCCTTCTATTCATTTTGGCCCTGGAGCCATTGGCTATCAAGATCCGTGAACATCCGGATATATTAGGTGTCAGGAGTGGGGGTCGGGAACACAAATGCGCACTGTTTGCGGACGATATATTATTGCTCCTCTCCTCCCCAGTTACTTCCCTGCCCAATCTCCATGTGGTATTACAGCAATTCACATCATTTACAGGTTTAAGAGTAAATCACTCTAAATCCCAAGCACTTAATGTGTCCTTACAACCCCATATAGTCCGAGCAGTACGGAGCTCCTTCCCCTTTCAATGGCAAGACAAGACTCTACCTTATCTGGGTATTGTGCTGACCCCTACTCTCACCACGCTTTACAAACATAATTTCCCTCCACTGTTTAACAAAATAGCTGCAGATCTTAAACGTTGGTCGAATAGCCCCCCGTCATGGTTTGGCAGGTTGTGCTCCATTAAGATGACAGTTCTCCCAAAAGTGCTTTACCTATTCAGGACCCTCCTGATTTCTATAGATAGGCGTGAGCTCCAGAAATTTCAAGCTAAATTGTTAGATTATGTATGGGAGCATGGTAGACCCAGGGTGAACAGACAAACAATGTACACACCCAAAGCGAGGGGTGGCCTGGGCATGCCGGATCTGTTTAAATACCATCAGGCAGCACTGATATCACAATTAATTCGGTTCCATACACGCCAAGACAAACCGCTTTGGATGCTGTTGGAATCCTCCCAATTTCCTGGAACAGAGATTAGCCATCTAATGTGGATGAAAGCAAAAGACAGGCCTAAGGTGATGTGCCCGACTTTGTCCTATTCTCTAAATTTGTGGGATAGATTGGCAACCACTCACGCCTTCAGATCTAGGCATGCTGCGTTAGCCCCTCTGCTCAATAATCCTCTGTTCGCCCCGGGTCTACAGCCTCAAGATTTTTTATGGTGGACCAATAAAGGTTTGCTGCGCATAGCTGACCTTTGCGACCATAAAGGGGCCTTGTCGCGAGCATCACTACAAGATAGACACCAGCTCCCGAGGTCAGAATTCTATCGCTACACTCAGATAGCGCACTTTTTGGCAACATTAAGTCGTACTTCTGATCTTACTACATGTACCCCAATGGAAATCGCCTGCAGGACATACGATAACCACAAGGGTCATATATCCATGATATACAATATCTTATTCCCAATCTCTCAGAAGCTGCCTTATATGGAGAGATGGGAAAGAGATATGCAAAGTACCTTGCAAATGGAAGAGTGGACCAAGGTAGTACAAAGCGCATCTAAAGCCCTTCTTAATACTTCTTTGATCGAAGCAAACTACAAGGTGTTGCTGAGGTGGTATATGGTTCCAGCTCGAGTGGCTGCTTTTGCTCCGGAGGCGTCCCCGCGGTGCTTTAGAGGTTGCAATGCAGATGGGACCATGTATCATATATGGTGGTCTTGTCCTAAGGTGCGAAGGTTCTGGATACGCACGTACAATTTTATATACTCTTTGACCCGAGTGAACCTTCGGAAGTCGCCTCTGCATGCACTCCTGGGACGCCCCGTGGAGGGGGCATCAAAGCCAATGAGAACACTTATAGCTTTCATATTTGTGGCTGCGAGGGTCTCTATAGCTAAGTCGTGGAGGTCACCAACAATACCCTTTCATTTACTTAAAACAAAACTATCCTGGATAATGGTGAATGAACGATTATCGGCAATACTAACTGATAGAATGGCCTGGTTCAACAGAGTGTGGGGTCCGTGGATTAGGGACCTGGTAACAGTCTAATAGGCCTACCTGGTCCGCCGGGGTCAGGAGTTCCCCTGGAGCTGGAGTGCATCCCCTCTTCTTCTATCCCTTTTTTTTCTCTTTCCTCTCTCTACTCTTTCTTCACTCATCTCAGTCTATGATAGCTATCTCTTTTTGCTTTCCCCTCTCTACCGGGGGGGGTTTTTTGATCGCATATGTGCCATTACTTACTGTGAGGTTATCACGTTGTACTGACTATGGTACTGGAGCCAGAATTGAGGGTTGGATGGCGGGGACCCAGTGCTTGCCATGTCGCTCTCATATGGAGTAAGACAAACACTAGATTTCTGTATGTGTTGATCTAACTATTCTTTGAGTTACCTTCTAAGCCACGCATATGCGGACCTACCTTTTTTCCTTATGGTTGCTGTTATGCTACTTAACTTGTTCAATATGATTTCTGATCTTATGTGTCTCAATGATGTCAAATACTGAGATTGTATTTTCTGAGTGGAAAATCTTGAATAAAAATATTGAAAGAAAAAAATACACACACACAAATAATTTTTTTTTTAAAAAGATTCCAGCAGTGGTAATCCACTCTTGATCATCTCTCCGGGACCAGATGGCTGATCTGATCCAATGACGGTTGATCTCTCCCTCCAGTGCCTGTCAGGCTGCTGGTATCCCCTCAGCATCTCCGCCAGTGGAGACAGAGGATGGATGGACTGTGCTGCACTGGAGGGAGAGATCACCCGTCGCTGGATCAGATCTGCTATCGTCTGCTATCGCTGAACCCCGGAGAGATGATCATCAAGTAAATTGAACAATAAAAAAATAAAAAATTTAAATCGCCCCTGTCCCAGTGTGCTCGCATGCAGAAGCGAACGCATACATAAGTCCCGCCCACATAGGAAAACGGTGTTCAAAGCACACACATGAGGTATCGCTGCAAACGTTATAGCGAGAGCAATAATTTTGGCCCTAGACCTCCTCTGTAACTTAAAACATGTAACCAGTAAAAAAATTTAAAGCTTCGCCTATGGGGATTTTTAAGTAGTGAAGTTTGGCGCCATTCTACGAGTGTGTGCAATTTTGAAGGGTGACATGTTAGGTATCTATTTACTCGGCGTAACTTCATCTTTCACATTATGCAAAAACATTGGGCTAACTTTACTGTTTTTTTTATTTTAAAGCACAAACCTGGTTTTTTTTCAAAAAAAGCACTTTCGAAAAATTGTTGCCCAAATGCCGTTTGAGATAAAAAGTTGCAAGGACCACCATTGTATTCTCTAGGGTCTTTGCAAAAAAAACATATATAATGTTTTGGGGTTATATGTAATTTTCTAGCAAATAAATGATGATTTTTACATGTAGGAGAGAAATGTCAGAATTGGCCTGGGTGCTCCAGAACACCTGATGGTGCTCCCTGCATGTTGGGCCTCTGTATGTGGACACACTGTGTAAAAGTCTCACACATGTGGTATCACCATACTCAGGAGTAATAGCAGAATGTGCTTTGGGGTGTAATTTGTGGTATGCATATGCTGTATGTGAGAAATAACCTGATAATATGAGAATTTTGTGAAAAAAAAAGGAAAAAAAGATTTTGCAAAGAATTGTGGGAAAAAATGACAACTTCAAAAAACTCACCATGCCTCTTACTAAATACCTTGGAATGTATTTTATCCAAAAATAGGTGATTTGGGGGGTATTTGTACTTTTCTGGCATGTTAGTACTTCAGGTGTGATAAATTTCAGATATTGGCACCATAGCTTGTGGACTCTATAATTTTCACCAAGACCAAATAATATGCACCAATTTGTACTTATTTTTACCAAAGATATGTAGTAGTATAAAGTTTGGCCAAAATGTATGAAGAAAAATTACTAATTTGCTAAATTGTATAACAGAAACAAAGAAAAAATCATTTTCTTACAGAATTCTCCGTCTTTTTTCTTTTATAGCACAAAAAATAAAAAACCCAGTGGTGATTAAATACCCCCAAAAGAAAGCTCTATTTGTGTGAAAAAAAGAACAACAATTTCATATAAATACAGAGTTGCATGACTGAATAATTGTCATTCAAAATGTGACAGCACCGAAAGCTGAAAATTGGTCTGGTTATTAAAGCGGGGTTCCACCCTAAAGTGGAAATTCCGCTCATCGGAACCCTCCCCCTCTCCGGTGTCACAATTTCCATATTTCGGGGGGGAGTGGGTGCAGATACATGTCTAAGACAGGTATCTGCACTCACTTCCGGGCATAGACTTCCACGGGAGTCTATGCCTCTTCCTGTCCCGACACGCTGTCTGCTGGGACACACACCAGTCCCAGAGACAGTGCGGACCATTCCTATTGCACTGCGTGACTCGCGCATGCGCAGTAGGGAACCGGGAAGTGAAGTTGCAATGCTTCACTTCCTGATTCCCTCACCTAGAATAGCGGCAGCAGCCGAGAGCTGAGCGATCGACCGGCCTCGGCTGCCGACATCACTGGAACCTAGGACAGGTGAGTGTCCATTTATTAAAAGTCAGCAGCTGCAGTATTTGTAGCTGCTGGCTTTTAATATTTTTTTTTACAGTGAAATCCCTCTTTAAGGGGGTTTAAGTGCCCAGTGGTCAAGTGGTTAAGAAAGAGGTATGAGTCCATACATTTCTTTATATCACCTATCTAGCATTCGGGTAAATGTAAACATTCTGATGGTTATGATTAGGTATCTGAATGGGCTGTGCTTCTGAACCATTTTAACTAGAATTCAAGGACAGAATCTATCAGGCTTTTATGCTGCTAACAGACAGGGAAGAAATACAATTCCCTTCCACAAACTAATGAAAATAATAAGGAATGAAAGAAGAACAGACAATTTAAAGTTCACAGTGCAAATTGTAGCAGCAATGAATGGGAAATAAATGCTTGCTTTCTGAGCATTGTTATTGGTGCGCTAGCACTCTCAAAAATCAATGTGAAAGTCCTTCAAGCTGGTGCATTACGAAATAAAAATGACATTTTCCTTTGTTGTTACCCTTTGGGCAGCTTGATATTAAATGGGTTCTAAAGGCTCAACATTTTTTATTTCAATGCATTCACTGCATTAAGGTAAAAAGTGTGCCAGTAATTATATCGTCCACTCACCCCTTATACTTACCTGAGTCCTATTTCAACCTAGTGCTGTGCCTCTCTGCAGCAGCTCACTCCTCTTTTTCTGCTCACAGGGGCAGCAGCTGGAGTAACTGGCTCCATCTGCTGTCAAAAAAATCCTGTAAGTAGAGAGCGGGGGGCGGGGCTGACCCACCCTAAGTGTGTGTCAATTGACACACACACAGCCCGACTCAGGATCAAGCCCACAGGTGCACCTCCACAGGAAACAGCTTCTTATGGTGGTTCACTGAAAAAAAGGAGGAGTCTAGAGCCCCAGCAGGGGACCCCAGAAGATGAGGTTCAGGGCCACTACCTGCACAGAACAGGTAAGCATAACATGATTGTTATTTAAAAAAAAAAAAATGTATTGACTTTACAAAGGCTTTAATCAACAATACCAAGCACTAGCACAATTCTGGGATAAAATTAAGTTGATAATAGGGGCATGGCTTGACCTCAGCCAAGATGGAGGTTTAGACCCAGAGCTCCGGTGTACAGCGGGATAACAGAGCGGCTCACGGAGCACAGCGGCCACACTTTACATCCCTATAGCGGCGTTTCGATCCGGGCACAGCCTGCCGACATGTCTAGGAGGAAAAGAGCTGAGAGGAAGCCCAGAAAACTGACGGCGTACTTTATGCAGCCGCCGAGACAACATGGCCAAGATGGCGCCAGCGCATCCTCCACTCTGCTCCTTACATCCAGCGGTCTGATGAGAATGCCCACACCAGCGGTGAACATTCCCTGGGGAACTCACAGGCGTCTACCCCGCTGAGCAGAAGTCCAGCCAAGGCCAGGAGCAGAAGGGACAGCTCCGGAACACTGCAGAAGCACGAGGTGAGATCCCCTCCTGATTCCCAGGAAGACACTAGAGAACTCCCTGACTCCATTACCACTTTCCCCACGACAAACCATCCTGTCCTGGACACTACCCTTAAAGACATGCTAATCTCTTTGCGCAGCACCATTCATACAGACATGATGTCTTGTATGAGAAGCTTTAGCACAGAGCTTAAGGAGGTGGGTGAGAGAGTGGGTCATGTGGAAACTAAAATGGGGGAATACGCCACTACGACAAATGACTTAATTGATGCCCATGACTCAGTTGAGGAAGAACATAATTGGATTAAAGCTAAGCTGGCGGATTTGGAGGAAAGGGCCAGGAGGAACAATGTGAAGCTAAGGGGCATCCCCGAGTCGGTAGCCCCAGCAGACCTGTGTCCCTATGTTACCAACCTGCTAACTAATCTTATGCCTGATCTTTGGCCAATAGAAGTTTCTATTGATAGAATACACCGCATCCCTAAGCCTACCTTTATTCCTGAAAATGTTCCTAGGGATGTTCTATTTCGTATGCACTTTTACCAAACTAAGGACCGTTTAATGCAAATTACCAGGAAAGGGGAACACCGCACTATGGAATTTTCTAATATTCAGTTCTATGCGCACCTTTCGCAACATGCATTGCAGCTTCGCAAAAATTTGAACAACATTACCAAGGTTCTACGGAATCACAGCATCAATTATAAGTGGGGGTTCCCCACCAAATTGATTGTGAGCAGGGAAGGGTCCAATTATGTGGTTTCATCACCTGACAAAGGCCTTCAACTCCTCAAAAGATGGAAGATCCTCCCCGACGATTCCTCTCCGCCTCCTGCCGCACACAGCCCAAAGGGTCGGTCATCGGTTGATTAACTGTACCATGACACTGGATTTGGATCTGATGCTTTTTTTGCGGCCGCTGCACTGTATTAAACAGCCTCGTATGGGCCCCGCCTGACGGAGCCACTTTCTTTTGGTCAATAAAGCCCCCACTTACCTGAGCAGATACGATCTGCACACGGGTTATGATGACCCTCCTTTTACCCAGTTATTGTTTTGGAAGTTTTCTCCCTTTTTTGTTCCCCCCCCCCCCCCAGGAGCTATCAGCACTACCACCACGTCCAGAAACAAACAAATTCAACGTATCAGAATACCGATTTTACGCAGAGGATCTTGCAGGGGCCTTCTACCCACCGCATCTACACTACTACCACCTAAAGATGTACAGAGCAGAGACCAGCGGTGAGTACAAGTGTCTCCGCATGGACAGTGCCCCATCAAATAGATGAAATGCCTCTTAACCACTTCAATACAGGGCACTTTCGCCCCCTTCCTTCCCAGCCCAATTTTCAGCTTTCAGCGCTCTAGCGCTTTCAATGACAATTGCGCAGTCATGCTACACTGTACCCAAATGAAATTTTTATCATTTTGTTCGCACAAATAGAGCTTTATTTTGGTAGTATTTATTCACGACTCCGTTTTTAATTTTTTGCGATATAAGCGCAAAAAAGCGGAAATTTGGGAAAAAAAACAATATTTTCTTTTTTCTATTTTAAAAGAAATCCAATAAAATCAAATTTTGTCATAAATTTAAGCCAAAATGTATTCTGCTACATGTTTTTGGTAAAAAAAATTCTGTTAAGTGTATAATAATTGGTTTGTGTGATCACGGACATATGTACGCAAATGATCATGTACATATGTGTGCAGGTGATCACGTACATATGTGTGCAGATAATCATTGGGACATGTGATTTTAGTGGGACATATGTGGGGGACATGTTTTTATTATTAGTGACATGTGTTTTTATTATTTGGGGACATGTATGTTTTGGGGACATGTGTGGGGACATTGTGTTTATACTGTGTGGTGTGTTTACTGTGTGGTGATTTGTGTGTACACTAGACTAGTGATCAGTGAGTAAAAAGCTGTAAAAAACAGCTCATACTCACTGATCATCAGCCGGCTGCAGCAATCTGCTCTCCTTTCCTCAGCGATTACTTCTGTGTGAGGAGAGGAGAAGCCGATTGCCTAGCAACCGGCTGTTTGTTTACATCACATGACGGCCGTGATTGGACACGGCCGTCATGTGATCAGGAGGGCCAATCACAGAGCCCTCCTGCCGATCTGAGATGCGCCGTGTCCGGGTGACACGGGCGCATCGGGATGGCGCCGCTGCGCGGGCGCGCGCGATCCCGCTCCTCCTGATGGACGTTCCTGAACGTCCTATCAGGAGTAGATGGCTCCCACCCGGCCGTATATGTGCATTGGCCGGGTGGGAAGTGGTTAATATCCTGTCAGTCAATGCCCACGGACTAAATCACCTGGCCAAGAGATTTTCCTTATGGAAAGAAGCCCAATCATCGTATTGCGATATACTCTGCGTTCAGGAGACGCATTTTCAAAAGGATTCCCCTCCCAAATGCACATCAAGAGGTTTTCAAAACTATTTTCTAGCCAGTGCACAGAAGAAGAAGAAGAGAGGTACTATGATAGCTATTAGAGACACTGTCTCCTTTCTTTTGCACCAGGAACTTACTGACCCTAATGGTCGATTCATAGTCTTGGTGTGCGATATCAATAATACTCGTTATACATTGGTAAATGTTTATGCACCTAATGTTCGCCAGATCCGTTTTTTGAACAGACATGAAAAAGATGAGCACAGTCAAACAAGGTGCTCTATTGTTGTGTGGAGACTTTAATTTAGTACCAGACCCGGAGATGGTCTTTGTGCAACTTCTTAAGAACTAATGATATATTTGAGGCAAAGGCAGACGGAGGATCTTCTGAACAAAATCACAACCCTAGAAAGCCTGAACAAGACCAATCCCACTTTAGCTCTCCATACCGCTCTAGGGCATTTGAGGCATGAACTCAGACTAGTGTTAATGCACAAATTTGAACAGGTGGAGAGGAGGCTAAAACTGTCCTTCTACTCTGCGGGCAATAAGGCTGGGAAAGCCTTGGCGCGTAGGCTACAGGGACAGCATTTCAAATCAAAAATCCCTCACCTGTTCAACCCTAGGACTAAAATCAAAGAATGTGATCCGCAAAAGATTGCAGACTCTTTTAGCGACTATTATGAATCTCTTTACAACTTAGGTAAAGACAGCTCTACCCCACAGCCATCTAAGGACGACATAGCAAATTTTTTAACGCAAGCAAAAATTCCTACTCTAACCACTGATCAGTTGGAGGAACTAAACTTACCTTTTTCGATTGCTGAAGTGTATAAGGCCATAGACATTTTACCAAACAACAAATCCCCAGGCCCTGACGGCTGACTGGAGAATATTATAAGGCCGCGTACACACGCGCGGACTGTTCGCCCAACCTTGTTCGTCAAACAGTTTGACAAACAGTCCGCTCAAAATTAGCATGAGCGGACTTGACCACACACGATGAACGAACAGTCCGCTGATACCGTGCGCGATGACGTGAACGGCACGTACGACGGGACTAGAAAAACGACGTCCTATACACTGCAATGCAACCTTCGGCGTGTAAATCCTTTCTGAGCATGCGCGGAACTTAGTTTGACGAACAAGCCTACACACGAGCGGACTGTCCGCTCAAACCAAGTTTCAGCGGACAGTTTTACGGAAATTCCGAAAAACTTTGTTCGTCAGACTGTCCGCTGAAACTGTCCGCTGAAGCCCACACACGAGCGGACTGTCCGCTGAAACACTGTTCAGCGGACAAAGTTGGGCGAACAGTCCGCCCGTGTGTACGCGGCCTAAGACTTTTAAGTCTGTGTTAGGCCCCCACCTTCTTAAGGTCTATGAGAATGCCGCTGCCTCTGCTCTCTTCCCGTCTGAAATGTTGGAAGCAATTATAGTGACCCTGCCTAAGCCGGGCAAAGCTCCGGAGGTGCCCCAAAACTTTCGGCCTATATCATTACTGAACAATGATTCAAAGGTATATGTTGCTAGCTTTACGTCTGATGCCGATGTTGCTTACTATCATAGATGCTGATCAGTCGGGGTTTACTAAGGGGAGGCAGACCTCGGATGCCACGAGGCATGTTATAAATATGATTGACTTGGCAAGGGGTTGGCGAACGCCTTCTCTGCTCCTTGCTTTGGACGCGGACAAGGCGTTCGACCGGGTCCATTGGGGTTATCTGTCTGGAGTGCTGGGGTCATTTGGCTTCACTGGCCATATTCTATTGGCCATACTTGCCCTCTATACCTCTCCTTCGGCTAGGGTATATTCTTCAGGAATGTTGTCAAAGCCCTTCCAAATCACGAATGGCATCCGACAGGGATGTCCATTATCCCCCTTGATCTTCAATATGCTCATTGAGCCTTTGGCTGCGTGCATCAAACAGGACCCGAATATTTATGGGTTTAGGGTGAAAGGTTGCAAACATGTTGTCAGCCTATTCGCTGATGACGTGATTCTAATGCTTACTAAACCATCAACCTCTCTGATGCACATTGCCAGGGTTCTGGATCACTATAGCAAAGTCTCATACTATAAAGTAAATACAGCCAAGTCCTATGTTCTTGATCTGGGAATTTCCCCACAAGAAAGGAAACTTTTGCAGTCCTCCTACCCCTTTCTATGGCAAGACTCGGGAATACCTTATTTAGGGATCACACTCACCCCCTACCCTGATCAACTTTTTAAAGCCAATTATGTTCCTTTAGTAGACAAAATAAGGTCTGGTCTCCGCGCCCTAAGTAAGCACATTCTATCATGGTCGGGAAGACTAGCGGCATTTAAAATGCAAATACTACCTCAGTTGCTTTATATTTTTCGCACGGTCCCCATTCCAGTCACTAATCAATTTTTTTGTAAATTGCAGTCATTGCTCTCAGGGTTTCTCTGGGAAGGTAAGAAAGCTAGGAGTGCATTCAAGAAGCTGAGCAAGTCTAGGAAGGCTGGCGGCCTCGGCTTGCCCATACTAGTGGATTACTACAGAGTAGCTATCCTAACACAACTGAGGGAATGGTTTGCTAATAAGCCATCCTTGTTATGGGGGGAGATAGAACAGCAGAGTGTTCCAGGCAGTAATTTACAAGATTTTGCTCTGGCCTTCCCATACCTTGCAAGGACACCGAAAGATCTTTCGCTCCCAGTGCTAGCAACCTTAAACTCCTGGAAACTTTGAGTTTCTACACAATCGCATAGCAGCCCAACCTCTACAATTTCATTATCAATATCTATATTAAAGTTACTAATTCCTGAGCTATCCCTGAATAGTTGGTCTAAATTGGGAATCCATTGGATTCACAACCTGTTTAGCGGCTCTCAGCTTAAACCCTTTGCAAAGGTGCAGGAGGACTACGGCTTATCGCACTTGGAATACTTTACTTATCACTGAATACAGTCATATCTTACTAGTAAGCACACTCCCCCTTACAAAGTTAATTGCCGTATTAAACAATATCTTAGTACTGGGGGTGAGAAAAAGGGCGATATCTCCCTATTTTATAGTACTCTAAATGACAAATCGATATTAGAAAAGTCTGGGCCTATGATGGCTTGGGAGAGAGATCTTGGAGTTTCTATTTCTGATGATCAATGGAACATAGCTATCCATCACACGTATTCTGCCACAAGATGCACCTCCCTTTGGGAACTAGCACACAAAACCACGCAAAGATGGTATTTAACACCATACCGTCTGGCCAAATTTAACCCCTCGATCTCCCCACTTTGCTGGAGAAACTGCTCTCAAGTAGGCACTATTCTTCACGTAATGTGGGCGTGCAGCAAACTAGCTGGATTCTGGATGAGAATATTCGATATATTCCGACAAGTGACAGGTATCACGATGTCCCCTTCCCCTGCTTTGGCACTGCTTAACATAGGAATAGAAGGTATTCTACCATCCCTTAGACAGTTTACAACTCATCTATTTTTAGCAGCTAGACTGGTACTTCTTAGGGTTTGGAAATCCTCTCAACCACCGGAGGTGCAAGAGGTTATTCGTTCTCTTGCTACTCACTACAATTACGAACTTATTTTGGCATCGATATCAGGGAAACGTACTATCTTCCTAAATAACTGGCTACCGCGGTGCGACTGGTACAAAGCACATACACCATAATTAAACACGTGTCTGTGGTCAGATGTATCTTGGCACCGACACTGTGTGCCAAAGCTACATTCACTTGCCTCTGAACATGGCCATATAGCTCTGGGATGCCCTTCTGTGAGAAATACTTCCTTCCTGGGACCTTCCATTGTGGTGTTCCAATGGCCACAAATTTTCGAAAGGCCTCCGAGTCCATCAGTTTATATGGCAGTAGTTGGGGGGCTATCAGTTCTGACAAGCCAGCCGTCAACCGTTGGGCAAGAGGGTTAACCAGCGTCATCATTTTTTACACTTGAACATTTGGCCCACGAAAAGCCTGCCTTTTTCCAGAAAAACGTGAGGAAGGCATGATGGAAGGTCGAGTGGAGGACAATTGTGAGGAGAGAGGAGAAGGAGAAGTAGAAGACGAGGCTGGACAGTGAGAGCCTGGAGTGTTTCTTTGTGGGTTTCGTTGCTCCCACTGGGTTCGGCGATGACAGCTCATGTGCCTTCTTAAGGTGGTCATCCCTAGGTGAGTGTTGGGCTTACCGCGACTTATGCATTGACTGCAAAGATTGCAGATGACAACACTATTGTCAGCAGCGGACACGTTAAAAAAAGCCCACACCGTGGAGCCATGTGCCGGCGTCCAGATGTGGCCGTACATGGTTGATGCCTCGCTCCTGATACATTAGCAGTCTGCTTTGTCCCTCCTGTGCAATCTAATTGCAATCTAAGTTCCGCAATCTAAGTTCTGCCTGTTTCTTCTCCCTATCTGCTGGTCCATATCTCCCTCTGAACTCCCCTCCTCTTCCTCTCTTGTGCGCACCCACGTGACATCACTAGACACGTCATCATCAACGTCACATTCCCAACCACTATAATTATAGATCTCGGAGTAGGCAGCAACACCGGGGACCAACCTCCTCCTTGGGCTGATCTGGGTACTGTCGTTAGACTGCTGAGTGCTGGTTGTTGCTACCTCCTCTTCCTGATCCAATGCCAAGAGTAGCTGCGCATCGGCAATGTCTTATGATGGATCGGAAAATAATTCCTGTGACTCAAGCGGAGGGTATATGGTGGTGGTGGTGTTGGTGGTAGTGTCTTTGGGGGTGCACACAGCAGAGAGTGAAGAAGAGGGTGCAGATCGAGAGGATGAGGAGGGTGTAGAAGAGTAAGGCCGAGTGAGCCCCTCAACCAAGTCTGGTGCGTCCTTTGATGTAATCGAACGCACCTTCTGCAATTTCCCACTTTGACTGAAGCCTGTTGCTCCTGCCCTACCCCTAACACCCCTGCGGAAGGACCTGCCTCTTCCTCTGCCTGTCATTTTTTAAATGACCCTGCGACAAAAGTCTCTAGAGAAGTGCAGTATGTATGTGGAAGAAGGTATATAACACCCCGCTTCAATCTGTCGTTTTTGGGGTTGCCACTGGTCTATCACACCAGTTGTAATACTTTTTTTTAAATTGCATTTGTCACTCTTTGTAGTATCGCTGCAGAACCGCTCAGCAGTCACAATGCTGCACAGTAGAAATTTACTATACTATGCTTTCTATATTTGTAAGTATTTTATACGTGTATTACACCCCTATATACTGCACACCAAATAGTACACCTATACCAGTCCTTAAAAGGACCTTTGTGGACCTAATAGTAGCTAGCTAGTAGCTAGTGAATTGCAGACTGTCCCTGCTCCAAACACCAAACTGTCCCTCCCTACACTGCGAAACAACAGCTGCAGAATTGGTCAACAGCAGTGCAGCACAGCAGTGCAGTGCACTATAATATGCTTTCTATATTTGAAAGAAAGTATATTATACGTGTACAGCCCTATATAATGTACACCTATATCAGTCCTTAAAGGACCTTTGTGGACCTAGTAGCTAGTGATTTGCAGACTGTCCCTGCTCCAAACACCAAACTGTCCCTCAGTCCCTACACTGATAAAAGACAGCTGCAGAATCGGTCAGCACTCAGCAGCACAGCAGTCAGCAGTGCACCATAATATACTTTGTATATTTGAAAGAAAGTATATTATACGTGTACAACCCTATATACTGTACACCTATACTAGTCCTTAAAAGGACTTTTGTGGACCTAATAGTAATAGCTAGTGATTAAAGTGACTGTCCCTGCTCCACACAGCATCCTTTCCCTACACTGACAAAAGACAGCTGCAGAATAGGTCAGCAGTGCACTCAGCAGCACAGCAGTCAGCAGCAGTGCACCAGAACATACTTTGTATCTTTGAAAGAAAGTATATTCTAAGTGTATTACAACCCTATATACTGTACACCTATACCAGTCATTAAAAGGACTTTTGTGAACCTAATAGTAATAGCTAGTGATTAAACTGACTGTCCCTGCTCCACA
Source organism: Lithobates pipiens (assembly GCF_037356315.1). Classification (NCBI taxonomy): domain Eukaryota; kingdom Metazoa; phylum Chordata; class Amphibia; order Anura; family Ranidae; genus Lithobates; species Lithobates pipiens. Next base: position 72,722,118 of record NW_027507790.1, read on the forward strand.
CAGTGTCTTGTCCCTACACTGACAAAAGACAGAATGTAAAATGGTCACCAGATCAGGTCTATTTATAAGTTAGGGGGAATGTCCAATTGTCCATGTGCTGAAATGTCTCAATTGGCTATCCTGTACCCCATGATGGATGTGTCATCATGGGTCAAAGTTCTTCACAATGTAAACGCATATGTCCGCCACGCGAACAGCGCCAGAAGTTTACCGGTTTGGCAAATCGCGAACGAGCAAAATTCGCTGCGAACAGACCGCCGGTCGAACCGCAAGGCCATCTCTAATGATAAAAGTCATGCTATCACATTACACCAAAATCTGGAAAAAAGACAACTTAATGATATAATCACTATTAAACTCCTCACAATCAGTGAGGAAGAGGTTACTGTTTGAATAAGACAACTTTTTACATACTTAAGAATAGAACTTGACTCTAATACCACTCAGTTATATGTAATAGACGCAATGTGATATCTAAATATGTACCTAACAATGTAATACAAGCAGTTGCATCTGCAAATGTTATGTTCCTGTCTCTTTACTTTACATAAATAAATAAATACATTTACTTTACATAAATAAACTTGAAATGTAAAGAAAAAAAAACAATACCAAGCACTGAAATGGCATTTGTGACAAAATATCAGTAACTAGCATGAGTGTATTTCATTCTATCACACAGAATATTTGGTAGGAAGTTTAGAGCAACTTTTTTAGGCATTATGCCCAAATGCAAATGCAGTAGGATTCACATACCCAACAGATAGACATCACTGTTTCAAGGAAGAAAATCAGTGGTAATAATGGTTAATGTACATTTAAACAATATAATGCTCAACTCCAAAGACATGCTGGTAGGTTAATTAGACCCTGTCTAAAAAAAGACCCTGTCTAAAAAAAGGCCCTGTCTAAAAAAAGGCCCTGTCTAAAAAAAAAATGGCCATAATATGTGTATGTTGATGTTGTATGTGTTTGTAAGTGCGTCAGGACCCTATGGGGTAAAGGACCACACAAAGCTGCAGATGGTGGCAAGAAAGCGCCCTGAGGTGATTCAGTTTGCATAGGTAGCGCTATACAAGTCACTCAATCATTCATTCTTTCATTCAATGCAGTGACCCTGTCAACCATTTTAGGAGTTTAAATTTAAAATTTCTGTGGGCATCACATGATGCCCCCTACTGTCTTTGTTAGCTAAAAACCCTGCTCTGTGATTAAGGAAGAAAACATTTTTTTGAAACTACAAGAAACTGAAAGTGTTTCACCCTGTTAGTATGAACAGAAATTTTATCAGACAGTAAAATGGCAGTTGGCAGGGCTTAGCCCACCTCTTAGTAATAGATTTAAATCAGTTACAGTGTCTTAACTTTCTAAAATAATAGATAATAAGTAGCCATTTTGTGATGACTGCTCATAGAAAGGACTTTTACTGGTAAACATTTGAAATGTAAGTTTTCTTATAACTTATTGAAATGTCTAAGAAAACAGCGTATGATGCTCCCTAAAGCAAACCTGTGCTTTGACTAGTCAAAGAAAAGCAGCTATTTTGCTTTCATTCCACCATCACCAATATACTTACCTTTCCTTCTCTCCCCTACCACTCTGTCCAACATTGGATGCTGAGGAAATTGCCCAACACTTTTGGGCTTGGAGGAGCATGTGACTCATTTCATGCATTGTTTTGCTGCCAGTCAGTCATAAATGGATTCCTTAGCTCTATTTAAGCTACAAATCCAGCAATTCTAAGCTTACATAGAAAGTTTCCTTTCATTCCCTATAGCTGGAGATATCCATGGGACAAAAGGAAGGTAATTGTATCCATTATATGAAATCTGTAATAAAGCAAACGTGTTCCTTGTGTGTGCAAAGCACAGATTCAGTTTGAAGCAAGCAAATAGTTTTCCTATAAAATAATTGTATTGCCTTAGCAATACTTAACAAGTGAACCACTTAAGGTATCATGTTGAATTGTGCAAGGTCACGAGTGTACTGGGTTAATAAAACAGCATACCCAAGAAAAAAAGTTATATATTTCAGCTTGCCTAGATTTAGTGTCTGCATTAGCTTCTTTTTTTTTTCAAGCGTATTTTCTCTGTATTTCCACCTGGTGAGCCTGCCAACAACCCATTTTCTGACCTGGAGTGACACTGTTCACTAAGGCTACTTCCACACTGAGGCATTGGGGGCATCGGCGGTAAAGCACTTTAGACCCCTTTCACACTGGGTCATTTTTCAGGGGCTTTAGCGTTAAAAAAAGTGCCTGTAAAGAGATTGAAAGAAGCCTCATCTGCAATCCCAATGTGAAAGCCCAAGTGCTTTAAGAGCCCTTTCACAATGTCAGCACCCGAAAAACACTTGTAAAGCCCCGCTTAAACTAGCAACGCTTTACCAGCGTTTTTTGAGCGCTATTGGGCGCTTTTAACCCCTGCTAGTGGCCAAATAAAGGGTTAAACGTGCACACAAAGCGCTGCTGCCAAAAGCGCTTTTCAGGAGCTTTTCATGCGCTTTTCAGGCGTTTTGCAGGTGCTTCCCATTAATTTCAATGGGAAGGGGCGCTTTAGGAGCGGTGTATTCAACGATCCAAAAGTGCTGCAAAGAAGCTGCTTGCAGGACTTTTTTTGATGCCCTGCCAGCGCAGCGCCTCAGTGAGAAAGCACTTGGGCTTTTACATTGGGATTGCAGTTGCAGCTTCTTTCAGGCGCTTTTTTTAAAGCTAAAGCGCCTGAAAAAAGCCCCAGTGTGAAAGGTATCTCAGTGTGAAAGCACTCATACTTTCACATTGGGATTGCAGATGAGGCTTCTTTCAAGCGCTTTACAGGCACTTTTTTTAACGCTAAAGTGCCAGAAAAACACCCCAGCGTGAAAGGCGTCTTAGCGTAGTTTTTGCACTATGCCAGCAGTTCGGTGGTGCTGCCCACTGATTTCAATTTCAATAGGCAGGGGCGCTTTAGGAGCAGTGTATACACCGATCCTACAGCACTGCAAAGATGCAGCTTGCAGGAGTTTTTTTGTCATCTTGCCAGCGCACCGCTCCAGTGTGAAAGCACTCAGGCTTTCACGCTGGAGTGAGAGGAGAGGCTCTTTACAGGCGTTATTTTTAGTACTATAGCAACTGTAAAATGTTTCAGTGTGAAAGCAGCTTAACTGAACTGTATCTATGGAGAAGCTGTGTTGTCACCCTAGAACAAGTGATTCCTCTTCCCCATAACATGTGGTTCTGTATCACTTAATAGAAGTGAGCTGAGTGTTTGGTCCAAAGTTATGTTCAAAACAGAACACTTGTTGTTTGGCTGAATGCCAAACATTAAGGCTTTTGGCACGGAAGAACATAACAGCTTCCTGCCATCCATGGTTTCTAAATAAGAGGTTGCTGCCTGCACCTGCTGTGTCCTTAGCAACTACTGACTTCACCTGGCCATGTAGATGAAAGGACTGGGTGATATCAGCAGTTGCTAAGAACCCAGTGGGTGCAGGCTATTTTTAAAGATTTTATTTTTATTCATTTTAATGTGGTTCAGATTCAGTATCCAAACTTATCTAATGTTTTCTGAACCTTGCTTGAACCAAATCCAGGTACATTTGGCTCATCCCTAGTACTTCATTATAGCAGAGAACAATGCTAATGGGAATAGTCATCAGAAACATAAACTTAGGAAGTTTTAAACTCATGGGATTTCTGGCAGGATCAACAGATCTTTGGACTTAGTGAACAGACACATACAAAAAATTGTATTTATAACTGACCAAAAGGCCCAATAAGGTTCCCCTTTATCTAAATAGTTCATGCACATGCATGCTGGATGGTCTACGCATGTGCAGGGTCGGTGCTCTACATTGTTACAAGACAAGTCACTGTTTATCTTTTCTTTCTTTTTCTTTTTAACCTTATTGAAGTGTCACAAAATGGAACTTTATTCAAGTGTATACACACAGCGTGTTATGACATGTGGTGTGGTTAACATGCCTGCAGTTTTACAAAAAAATGCAATGCAACCCACCTCAATGCAGCAGTGTGCTGTGAACAATTCTTTTCCATGTGTGCTTGCGTTCAGGATGTGCTGATTTATGTAGATCAACACAGTTCAATAGAGATAGTGTGAGCAAACTAAATTATTTATAAACTAAGGCTAGAAAACGTTTATAGATGTCCTTCAGTCTATTGCCAAACAAAGCATAACATTAAGTTATTGCCAGTATATGTTTCGATGTAACAGTACAGTTGAGCTCAAGATTTGCTTGTTTGGAAGGTTCAGCTAATGGCCAAACTAATGCCGCGTACAAACGGTCGGATTCTCTGACTGGAAATGTTGGATCTGAGCCTGTTGTCGGAAAGTCTGACCGTGTGTATGCTCCTTTGAACATTTGCTGTCAGACATTCCACCAACAAATGATTGATAGCAGCTTCTAAGATTTTACACCAACAAAACTTGTTGTGGGAAAGTCCAATCGTGTGTGCACAAGTCCGTCGCACAAAAGTTCATGCATGCTCGGAATCAAGCAGAAGGAGCCACACTGGCTATTAAACTTCCTTTTTTTGGCTCATCATACGTCTTGAACGTCAGCGCGTTCCTACCTTTGGAATTGTTGGCCAATATAAACAAAGGGAAATGGTGTCATTTACCAAATATGGGGATTGTGACATCGGCAAATGGGTTTTCCTTTAACCACATCAATACAGTGCACTTACACCCCCTTCCTGACAAGACCAATTTTCAGCTTTCAGCGCTCTTACAGTTTGAATGACAATTACTCAGTCATCCCATATGAAACTTGCGTCCTTTTTTCCACACAAATAGAGCTTTCTTTTAGTGGCGTTTAATCACTAGTGTTTATTTTTTATTTTTTGTGCTATAAATAAAATAAAATGTAAATTTTGTGAAAAAAATGCCTTTTTCTTTGTTTCTGTCATACATTTTTGCTAATTAGTAATTTTTCTTCATAAATTTTGGCCAACATTTATACTGTTACCTATCTTTGGTAAAAATAACCCACATTAGTGTATATTATTTGGTCTTTGTGAAAGTTATAGAGTCTACAAACTATGGTGCCAGTCGCTGAAAATTGATCACATCTGATCAGGCCTTCAGTACATCAGGTGTATCTCATTTCTTGAGACACTAACAAGTCAGGAAAGTACAAATACCCCCCAAATGACCCCTTTTTACAAAGTAGACATTCCAAGGTATTAAGTAAGTAGCATGGTGAGTTTTTTTAAGTTGTCATTTTTTCCCACAATTCTTTGCAAAATGAAGATTTTTTTTTATTATTTTTTTTTTTTTACAAAATTGTCATATTATCAGGTTATTTCTCACACACAGCATATGCATACAACAAATTACACCCCAAAATACCTTCTGCTACTCTTCCCGAGTACAGCGATACCACATGTGTGAGACTTTTACACAGCCTGGCCACATACAGAGCACCAACATTGAAGTAGTACCTTCAGACGTTCTACGAGCGAAAATGACGCATCTCTTTTCTCAACCACCTATTACATTTTTGAAGGCCCTGGAGTACCAGGACAATGGAATTTCCCATAAAATGACCCCATTTTGGAAAGCAAACACCCCAACGTATAATCTGTGAGGCATAATGAGTCTTTTGAACGGTTAATTTTTTTCCAGAAGTTTTTGGAATATGTGGAAAAAAATTAAAAAGCATTTTTTTTTACACAAAATTGTCAATTTATAAGATATTTCTAACACATAGCATGTATATAGAAAAAATGACACCCCAAAATACATTCTGCTACTCTTCCCGAGTATGGCGATACCACATGTGTAGGACTTTTGCACAGTGTGGTCACATAGAGAGGCCGAACATTGAAGTAGTACGTTCAGGCATTCTAGGAGCATAAATGACACATCTCATTTCATTCCTACCCATCACACTTTTGAAGGTCCTGGACCACCAGGACAGTGAAATTACCCACAAAATGACCCCATTTTGGAAAGCAAACACCCCGACGTATATTCTATGAGACATGGGCTGCAAACAGGTACTCGGGTACTCTGATGGGCTGGAGATAGGTACTCTGGTACTCTGATGGCCTGGTGACAGGTACTCGGTTACTCTGATGGCCTGGTGGCAGGTACTTGGGTACTCTGATGGCTTGGTGACAGGTACTCGGGTATTCTGATGGCCTGGTGACAGGTACTCGGGTACTCTGATGGCCTGGTGACAGGTACTCGGGTACTCTGATGGTGTTAGGAACTTCAGGTATTGAGTCTGTCTTAGTAGAAGGGGACCTCTCTTACGGCTCTGGTTCTGGTCTCACTGGAATGGGAACAGGGAGACCGGAGCGCAGTGGGGTAGGAGAGTCCAGCCAGGAGCAGTAGCAGGTATCCGGAGGTGAGGGTTCTCAGAAGCAGGGACTCTCTGTAGTAGGAAGGCTGAGGACTGCAGGCCACTGGATCAGGTTGGATGGGTCCTCAGGATACAGGGTAGTGATGCAGGGACAAGCAGAGGTGTCAGGTACAAGCAGAGTTCGGCAACAGGAGATCAGTTCAAGAAGGGTCAAACAAGCCGGGGTCGGAGCAGGAGAGGTCAACAAGGTCAGACGGAGCCGGGTCGGATATCAGGTAGGTAGCAGGTAGACAAGCAGGTATACACAGGCACAAGCTGCAGACGAGACAGCACAGAGCTGCTGCAACTGTGCCTTTAAAAAGGGCTACTGGCGCCAATCGTGCTAACGCTCGCCCGTGCGTGCGTGTACCGCGCGCACACACGAACGGCGTGCACCCGCGCGCGTTGGAAGACGCTCGTACCTACGACGACCCGCTGCACGAACGTGCACGCGCGCACGGAGAGCCGATCGCGCAGGACGAGCGGATCCCTGACATTGCCCCCCCACAAGGGGCAACCTCCGGGTGCCCCTAGTAGCTCTTTTCTCTGGGTGTGCAGCAAAGAAGGCCTGTATTAGTCTATTGGCATGTATGTTAGTAGCAGGTTCCCATGAATTACTCTCTGGGCCATAGCCCTTCCATTTAATCAGAAACTGACCTTGTCCCCGTCGTCTTCTGAAATCCAAGATGGCCTCCACTTCGAACTCCTCACTGCCATCAATCAGCACAGGATCGGGTGGTCTTGTTCCTCTACCAGGGAAGGGGTCAGGTATGACAGGCTTAAGTAGAGCTACATGGAAGACTGGGTGTATTCTCATGGAATCGGGTAAAGACAACTCATAAGATACCTCGTTAATCCTCCTTTTAACAGGAAATGGACCCAGAAACTTTGGTGCCAACTTCCTGGAGGGACATGCTAATTTTAAATTAGAGGAAGACAGCCATACCTGGTCCCCGACTTGAAGGATCAACTCTCCCCTTCTTCCTTGATCGAAACTCTTCTTGCTGTCAGCCTGAGCCTTGGTTATAGCCTCCTGCAGGATCCGGTTGTTCTACTGAAGAAAGGATACTGTGTCCTGAACTGCTGGTACATGCGATTCTGTAGGGATATCGGGGAGAAAAGACAGGTTAAAACCATAATTGGAAAAGAACGGGGACTGCCCGGTGGTAGCATGGCTGGCATTGTTGTAGGCGAATTCCGCCAAAGGTAACAGGGAAACCCAATCGTCCTGGACAAAGGAAGAGAAACATCTGATATACTGCTCGAGGGTTTGGTTGGTGCGTTCTGTTTGCCCGTTAGTCTGTGGGTGGTAGGCGGAGGACAAGGCCAATTCAATTTTCAGGGCTCCGCATAAGGCTCTCCAGAAACGGGAGGTGAACTGCACTCCTCTGTCAGATACAATGTTGGTGGGTACCCCGTGAAGCCTGATTATTTCCTTAATAAAAACGTGAGCCGTTTCGGTAGCAGAAGGAGTCCCCTTCAAGGGAAGAAAGTGGGCCATCTTAGACAGACGGTCACACACAACAAAGATGGCGGTACAGTTCTCAGAGGGGGGGAGTTCTACGATGAAATCCATAGTAATCATCTGCCAGGGGCGGTCGGGTGCGGGGAGAGGCTTAAGCAGGCCCCAGGCCCGATTCCTGGGAATCTTATTCCGGCAACATACTGGACAAGAGTTCACGTACTGCTTGCAGAACTCCCTCATGCCTGGCCACCAGAAGGAACGTTGTATCAGCTCTAAGGTCTTGCGGACACCAAAGTGTCCCGCGAGTGGATGGTCATGGAGGAGCCCCAAAACCTTAACTCTCACCTCCTCAGGAACGAAGATTAGGTTGTCTTTCCAGAGCAGGCCCTCTCTGGATGTTAATGAGATTCCTGGGGGACAGGAAGATGTGGAAGAGGCACTCTTGAGCAGAGAAACTAGGCCCGGTTGGATGAGAAGAAAGGAGTTAGCAGGGAGGATAGTATCCGGAGGTGCAGAGTCCTTAGGATTGTCAAACATGCGAGAGAGTGCATCCGGCTTGGTGTTTCTTGATCCAGGGCGATAGGTGATGTGAAAACTGAATCGGGAGAAAAAGAGGGCCCAGCGGGCCTGCCGAGGTTTCAGTCGTTTAGCGGTGCGGAGGTATTCGAGATTTTTGTGATCCGTGTAGATGAGCACGGGGTGTACCGCCCCCTCCAGTAAGTATCTCCACTCCTCCAAGGCCGATTTAATGGCAAGTAGTTCCCGATCTCCTACATCGTAATTCTTCTCCGCTGGAGAGAGTTTTCGGGAGAAGAACCCTACGGGGTGCATCAGGTCGTCTTTACCAAAACGTTGGGAGACCACCGCCCCTACTGCTATCTCAGAGGCGTCTACTTCCAGAATATAGGGTCTAGATGGATCCGGATGACTGAGGATGGGGGCAGAGGTGAACAAGTCCTTGAGTTTTTCGAAGGCGACCTGGGCTTCAGGACTCCAAAGAAAGCGCATATTCTGCTTAGTAAGCTGGGTGATGGGGGAGATAATGGCCGAGAACCCTTTAATAAACTTTCTATAGAAATTGGCGAAGCCCACAAAGCGCTGGACGCCTTTCTTGTCGGTGGGGGCTGGCCACTCGAGAACAGCAGCGACCTTTTGCGGATCCATCCTGACGCCTGCTGGGGAGATTTCAAGGCCAAGGAATTGGATCTCTTGTTGCTCAAACTTACATTTCTCGGCTTTGGCGTATAGTCCATGTTGCCTGAGCCGAAGTAAAACTCTGCTGACGTGCCCCCGGTGCTGTTCCAGGGACCTGGAGAAGATCAAGATATCGTCAAGATAAACGATGACAAAAATGTCCAAGAAGTCCCGGAAGACATCATTAATCAAGTGCTGGAAGGTGGCTGGGGCATTGCACAATCCAAAAGGCATCACCAGATACTCGTAATGCCCAAAACGAGTTCGGAACGCAGTCTTCCACTCGTCGCCTGCTCGTATACGGACCAAGTTATAGGCTCCTCTCAGATCAAGTTTGGTGAAGATAACAGCCGACCTCAATTTTTGAAAAAGTTCTGGGATCAGAGGTAGGGGATAGCGATTTTTAATCGTGACTCTGTTCAGTTCCCGATAGTCTACACAGGGTCGGAGGGTCTGGTCTTTTTTAGTGACGAAAAATATCCCAGCCCCGGCAGGGGATGTGGAGTGACGGATGAACCCCTTCTTGAGGTTTTCGGAGATGTATGCCTTCAGAGCCTCCTGCTCCTTCTCGGATAAGGGGTAGACACGTCCAAAAGGAATCTCAGCCCCAGGGAGGAGCTCAATGGGGCAGTCGTAAGGACGATGCGGAGGTAAGGAGTCAGCCCCCCGTTTACTGAAGACATCCAGAAACTGATGATAAGGCTCTGGAACCGATTGACATAGGTCCAGGTCTGGATCTAGACAGAGAAGTGTTCTGGATTGTGCAGGAGCCCCAGAGAGGCAGTGGTCCTGACAGTAGGTGGAGAGGAATCTTACCTCCCCAGAGGACCAGTCAATGGAAGGGTTGTGGGCTTGCAGCCATGGTATGCCCAGAATCACAGGAAAGAGTGGTGATGAAATGACATCAAGAGTTAGTAGTTCCGTATGTCGGCAGGAGGTGGAGGTGGGTAGAGGAAGGGTCTCATGGGTGACCCGGCCGGACTTGATCTGAGAACCATCGGCCAAGAAGATAGAAAGTCCATGAGATTTTGGCTGAAGTGGAATGGAATGCAGGTTGGTGAAGGCAGCGTCGATGAAGCAACCGCAGGCTCCGGAGTCAAGGATGGCGTTGACGTGAATCGTTCTTCCATGAAGCTGAAAAGAAAGCAGAAGGGCAACATGTAGAGAGTTGGAAGGTGAGTTAACGAAACTGCGGGACACAGAAGAGAGGCTCTTACGAGGCTTCACAGGGCAGTTGGCCACATAATGTCCGGAGCCGCCACAGTATAGACACAAGTTCATATGTCGACGACGGGCACGCTCTTCCGGAGACAGGGTAGGTCGGAGTAGTCCAAGCTGCATAGGTTCCTCAGGAGCAAGAGAGGTACTGGCAGGCCCCTTTTGAGGGGGCGGAGAGAAGAACGGATTGGGAGACGGGGTTCTGGCGGTCATCCAGGCAGGTCTCAGAGGTTGAGAAGAGCGTTCGGCCTTCCGCTCACGGAGTCTACGATCGATCTGGATGGCTAGGGCAATTAAGTCCTCTAAGGCATCTGGGATACCAACTCGGGCTAGTTCGTCCTTGAGGCCTTCAGACAGGCCCATGCGAAATTGGTGTCTAAGGGCCGACTCGTTCCATAAGGTATCTGCACTCCAGCGCCTAAAGTCCGAGACATAGTCCTCGGCCGTCCTACGGCCTTGCTGGAGCGCAGTTAATGCGGATTCTGCGGTAGCAGTCCGCTGGGGGTCATCATAGAGTTGTGCCATCCCTTCAAAGAAGGCAGAGAGGGTCTGTGTAAGAGGACTGTCATTCTCCAGGAGATGGTGGGCCCATGACTGAGGTTCTTCTTGCAGGAGAGAAATGACAAATCCCACCTTAGTTGCTTCCAGCGAAAAAGTCCTGGGCTGGAGGGCAAAGTAAAGCTGGCAAGCATTACGAAAACCCCGAAACTTGGAACGGTCCCCAGAGAATTTTTCCGGAATGGGAACCCTAGGCTCAGGTGGGAGCATCACGACTGCCGGATGAGTTGCAGGCTGGACTGGAGGAGACTGAGGTGCAGTGTCCGGGGATCCCGAAATGGAGAGATGTTGGACCCGCTCTTCCAATCTGGTGTAGCCGTCTTGAAGGGATTTCACAGCCTGGGTGAGAGCCGCAAGGTGAGAGCAAATCTCCTTCATGGCGGAGGCCCCTTCTGCAGACTCAGACATGGCTGTCTCGTACTGTTAGGAACTTCAGGTATTGAGTCTGTCTTAGTAGAAGGGGACCTCTCTTACGGCTCTGGTTCTGGTCTCACTGGAATGGGAACAGGGAGACCGGAGCGCAGTGGGGTAGGAGAGTCCAGCCAGGAGCAGTAGCAGGTATCCGGAGGTGAGGGTTCTCAGAAGCAGGGACTCTCTGTAGTAGGAAGGCTGAGGACTGCAGGCCACTGGATCAGGTTGGATGGGTCCTCAGGATACAGGGTAGTGATGCAGGGACAAGCAGAGGTGTCAGGTACAAGCAGAGTTCGGCAACAGGAGATCAGTTCAAGAAGGGTCAAACAAGCCGGGGTCGGAGCAGGAGAGGTCAACAAGGTCAGACGGAGCCGGGTCGGATATCAGGTAGGTAGCAGGTAGACAAGCAGGTATACACAGGCACAAGCTGCAGACGAGACAGCACAGAGCTGCTGCAACTGTGCCTTTAAAAAGGGCTACTGGCGCCAATCGTGCTAACGCTCGCCCGTGCGTGCGTGTACCGCGCGCACACACGAACGGCGTGCACCCGCGCGCGTTGGGAGATGCTCGTACCTACGACGACCCGCTGCACGAACGTGCACGCGCGCACGGAGAGCCGATCGCGCAGGACGAGCGGATCCCTGACAGATGGCCTGGTGACAGGTACTCTGATGGCTTGGTGACTGGTATTTGGGTACTCTGAAGGGCGGTGACAGGTACTCATATGGACTGTGACAGGTACTCGGGTACTCAGATGAACTGTGATAGGTACTCGGGTACTCAGATGAACTGTGATAGGTACTTGGGTACTCAGATGAACTGTGATAGGTACTCGGGTACTCAGATGGACTGGGACAGGTACTCTGGTACTCAGATGGACTGGGACAGGTACTCTAGTACTCAGATGGACTGGGACAGGTACTCGGGTACTCAGATGGACTGGGACAGGTACTCGGGTACTCAGATGGGCTGTGACAGGTACTCTGGTACTCAGATGGGCTGTGACAGGTACTCGGGTACTCGGATGAACCGTGACAGGTACTCGGGTACTTTGATGGGCTGTGACAGCTACTCGGGTACTCGGATGAACCGTCACAGGTACGCGGGTACTTTGATGGGCTGTGACAGGTACTCAGGTACTCTGATGGACCGTGACAGATACTCGGGTACCATGATGGACTGTGACAGGTACTCGAGTACCCTGATGGACCGTCACAGGTACTCGGGTACTCTGATGGACTGTGACAGGTACTCGGGTACCCTGATGGACCATGACAGGTACTCGGGTACCCTGATGGACCGTGACAGGTACTCGGGTATCCTGATGGACCGTGACAGGTACTCGGGTACTCTGATGTGCCGTGACAGGTACTCGGGTACTGTGATGTGCCGTGACAGGTACTCGGGTACTCTGATGGACTGGGACAGGTACTCGGGTACTCAGATGGACTAGGACGGGTACTCGGGTACTCTGATGGGCTGTGACAAGTACTCGGGTACTCTGATGGGCTGACAGTTACTCTGATGGGCTGTGACAGGTACTCAAATACTCTGATGGACTGTGACAGGTACTCTGATGGACTGTGATTGACAGGTACTATGAGGGGTGGTGACAGGTCCTCTTTATTGGGGGGGGCAATCAGTGTGATTGGTGTACACTGTAGGCGGTAACGAGATGTTACCGCAATCTCCTCCTCACACACGATCGGTGTGTGAGGAGGAGAACCCGGTAACATCTCGTTACCCCGGTTTGTTTACATGTTAATGATCGGCTGTGAAAGGATCACAGCCGATCACGTGGGTAAACAGCCGACCATCAGTGCCACCTATCAGTGCCCATAAGTGTGGCATATTCATGCCTCCTCCTCAGTGTCACCTAATCAGTGCCCATAAGTGTCACCTCATCAGTGCAGCCTATCAGTGCCCATCAGTGCCGCCTCATCAGCCCCCATCAGCCCCCATCAGTGAAGGAGAAAATTTTATATTTCAGAATTTACTGACAGAAAGTAAGAAACATTTTTTTTTTTCAAAACTGTTCAGTCTTTTTTTAAGGAAAAAATAAAAAACCCAGAAGTGATTAAATATCATCAAAAGAAAGCTCTATCTGTGTGAAGAAAATTATAACAATTTCACATGGTTACAGTGTAGCATGACCGTGCAATTGTCATTCAAAGTGTGACAGGTTTGAAGGATTTGCTCCCTTAATGACCAGACCATTTTTTGTGATACGGCACTGCGTTGCTTTAACTGAAAAAAAATGTATGTGCCTTTTTTCCTCACAAAAAAAGAGCTTTCTTTTCGTGGTATTTGAGCACCTACAGTTTTTAAAAAAAACTATATTTTTTTTTTATCCCCAGGATGCTGTTTTTTCTCTTAATTCTGTCATAGGGTTCCCCTTAACCACTTTAATGCACTGTATTATATACTCTGCACTACTCTGCACTGTATATATATTCTACAATGACTGCACTACTGCCTGCACTTCCTGCATAGTCTACCCTGAATGCACTCTATGCAGATATACAGTATCTCACAAAAGTGAGTACACCCCTTACATTTTTGTAAATATTTTATTATATCTTTTCATGTAACAACACAGCTTGTATAACAGTGCCAATTTGCTGTCCCCTCAAAATAACTCAACACACAGCCATTAATGTCTAAACCTCTGGCAACAAAAGTGAGTACGCCCCTAACTGAAAATGTCCAAATTGGGGTCAATTAGCCATTTTCCCTCACCGATGTCATGTGACTCGTTAATGTTGCAAGGTCTCAGGTGTGAATGGGAGCAGGTGTGTTAAATGTGTTGTTATTGCTCTCACTCACTCATACTGGTCACTAGCAACTCAACATGGCACCTCATCGCAAAAAACTCCCGTAGGATCTGCCAAAAAGAATTGTTGCCTTACATAAAGATGGCCTAGGCTGTAAGAAGTTTGCCAAGACCATGAAACTGAGCTGCAGAATGGTGGCCAAGACCATACAGCGGTTTAACAGGACAGGTTCCACTCAGAACAGGCCTCGCCAATGTGGAACAAAGAATTTGAGTGCACGTGCTCAGCGTCATATCCAGAGGTTGTCTTTGGTAAATAGACTTATGAGTGCTGCCAGCATTGCTGCAGAGGTTGAAGGGGTTGAAGGGCTGGAGGGTCAGCCTGTCAGTGTTCAGACCATACGCTGCATTGAATTGGTCTGTATGGCTGTCTTCCCAGAAGGAATTACTGTTTACATACATGTGCGGAACTTGCGTATGAGTTCACATTTGCGCTTAAGCAAGGGTGATGGGGGCTCTTTCATTTTAAAAATAACGTTAATAATTATTTTATATAAAAACATTTTTTTCATTGTCTCTTTAATTTTTTGGTATTAACTTCATTGCTATAACAAGGGATGGACAACATCCCTTGTGACAGCATTGGGTATGACAAGTCCCCCTTATGGAGACATCTGACGTCTATTAGACTACATATCTCTCCTCTGGCCTCCAATGTAGCCGATTAGACACAGACCGGTCTGATCAGCTGCTTAAATTCCTGGTCGCTAATGGCCAGGTAAACAAAAAGCCAAAACCGAAAAGGTTAGGAAATCCTCTTTGCTTGTGGTTCACAGAGATGGAGAGACAATGTCAGTTCCTTCTACTCTGTATAGTGCCACCGTCGCAGACTGTCACATGGCTCCCAGGTTCTGTGATCAGAAAACACTGTCCAGGGAAGGCAGCAGCAGTGGGAGGGAGGAGATGCCCTTCTGCCACTCAAAGAAGTGATTGAGTGGCTGTTCAGCCACTTGAATCACTTCTGTTTAGAAGGGAATCATTTGCAAATTTTAATACTGTAGGTGCAGGCATCATCTCGGTATACCTATTTCCACCGAAGGACGTCCATGGATGTCCTACAGTCATGAAGTGGTTAAATCTGCTCGTACATAGCTACATGGTTACATAGTCATCAAGTCCAACCTATGGGCGTGATTATATGTCAGTATTACATTGTATATCCCTGTATGTTGTGGTCGTTCAGGTGCTTATCTAATATTTTTATGAAACTATCAATGCTCCCTGCTGAAACCACTGCCTGTGGAAGGGAATTCCACATCCTTGCCGCTCTTGCAGTAAAGAACCCTCTACACAGTTTAAGGTTAAACCTGTTTTTTTCTAATTTTAATTAGTGGCCACGAGTCTTATTAAACTCTCTTCTGCAAAAAAAAGTTTTATCCCGATTGTGAGGTCACCAGTAGGGATGAGTTGAACATCCCCCGGTTCGGTTCACAGCAGAACATGCGAACAGGCAAAAAATGTGTTCAAACATGTTAAAGTCTATAGGACACGAACATAAAAAATCAAAAGTGCTAATTTTAAAGGCTTATATGCAAGTTATTGTCATAAAATGTTTGGGGGCCTGGATCCTGTCCCAGGGGACATGTATCAATGCAAAAGAAAGTTTTAAAAATGGCCATTTTTTCGGGAGCAGTGATTTTAATAATGCTTAAAGTGAAACAATAAAAATGAAATATTCCTTTAAATTTTGTACCTGGGGGTGTCTATAGTATGTCTATAAAGTGGCGCATGTTTCTCGTGTTTACAACAGTCCCTGCACAAAATGACATTTCTAAAGCAAAAAAGTCATTTAAAAGTACTCGTGACTATAATGAATTGTCGGTCCTGGCAATACACAGAAAAGTCATTGAAAAACGGCATGGGATTCCCCACAGTCCATTAGGAGGCCCTTTGGGTCTGTACCAGGCCACATGCCCTCAACATGAGGAAGGTGCTTTGGGATAGCTGCCGTGGGACAGTTTTATTTTATTGTTAATAAAGGATTTGTCCCCAAGCCGTGTCATTTTTAAAATTTTCACACTTTTTTTGTGAAATGGTAGTGGTACATTTGTACCCAGTTACCATTTCACACGGGGGAGGCCAGGATCTGGGGGTCCCCTTGTTAAAGGGGGCTACCAGATTCCCATAAGCCCCCCACCCGCAGACCCCCACAACCACCGGGCAAGGGTTGTGGGGATGAGGCCCTTGTCCCCATCAACATGGGGACACGGTACTTTGGCTACCCCAAAGCACCCTCCCCCATGTTGCAGGCATACGGCCTGGTATGGTTCAGGAGCAGGGGGGGTGCTCTCCCATTCTCCCTCTTTTCCTGCGTCCTGCCAGGTTGCATACTCGGATAAGGGTCTGGTGTGGATTTTTGGGGGGACCCGCATGCCATTTTTTTTTTTTTACATTTTGCCAAGGGGTTCCCCTTAAAATTCATACCAGACCTGAAGAGAATCCATGTACTCACCATATGGTCCATGCCAATGGACCTTACTTTGTACAGTAATCATTTATGGGGAACTGTGTCAAATGCTTTTGCAAAATCCTGATACACCATGTCTACAGGCCTTCCTTTATCTAGATGGCAGTTCACTTCTTCATAGAAGGTTAATAGAGTGGTTTGGCAATGATTCTTCATGAATCCAGGCTAATTACTGCTAATGATGATGTTTTCATTACTAAAATCTTGTGTATAATCCTTTATCATCCCCTCCAAGAGCTTGCATACTATTGATGTTAGGCTAATTGGTCTGTAATTCCCAGGAATTTATTTTGGCCCTTTTTTAAATATCGGTGCTAAATTGGCTTTTCTCCAATCAGCCGGTACCATTCCAGTCAGTAGACTGTCAGTAAAAATTGGGAGCAATTGTCTGGCAATTACTTGACTGAGTTCCCTAAGTACCCTCGGGTGCAAGCCATCTGGTCCCGATGATTTATTAATGTTAAGTTTTCCAAGTCTATTTATAATTATGTCCTCTGTTAGCCATGAGGGTGCTTCCTGTGATGTGCCATGAGTATAAACACTGTAGTTTTTGTTATTGAAGCCCCCAATTCCCTCGTGAAGACTGAGGAGAAGAATAAATTCAATACCCTTTGCCATCTTCCATCCTTTGTAACCAGATTTCCTTCCTCATTCTTTATGGAAAAAGTCAAAAAAAAAAGAAAACTAATGCAGATACCACATCTAAGGATTGTTAAGCTTTAATATATTACAATTTGACTTTCAGTTTATTTTCTTGACCCCCAGGCCAGTTCTGTCACTTCTCTCATATATGCAAAAATCTGCATCTTTTTGCTAGAAGACTACTTAGACCCCTCAAACAGATCCTGTAGAAAAAAATGATGATTGTTGCAATTTGTTATGTCGCACGATATTCGCACAGTCATTTTTGAAATGCAAATTTTCAAGACAAAAAAATAATGTAATGCATTTTAGTGCACACAAAAACAATATCATACTCAATTCTTTGGTAAAATATTTAAAATGATTTTATGCACAGTAAATAGATACCTAAAATGTCACGCTTTAAAATTGTGTATGGCCATAAAACTGACAAATTCCTCGTTGCTTCCAGTTTCTTACATTACAGAGGGGACCAACTTCACCAAGCGGCAGCAGTGCTGGGCTCCCCAATTGCATGGAAGAGCCCAGTAAAGGTGCCAGCTGCCGCTGGGAGAGGGGCCCTCCTCCGTGCCCTGTAGAAGTAACTGAGCAGCAGTAGAGCTGATGTAAGTCCATCACTGGCTGAAAATGTAGGTAATGGGATGATAACTGCAGCTTCAGACATCACAACTGTAATGCCGCGTACACACGGTCGGAGAATCCGTCGAAATGCGTCTTATCGGACCGTGTCATCAGATAATCCGACTGTGTGTGGTATGCATCGGACTGATTCCGTCCGAATCTCCGTCGGACCCAATTTTCCAACATGTTGGAAATATTTCCCGACCAACTGGGCCGGTCGGACCTAATCCGATCATGTGTAGCGAATTTTGATCGGACCAAGTGCCAGATCAAATTCCTACATCAAAGCTATTGGCTACTAGACTGAATGTAGTCCCATCGTAACGCAATTACGTCACCGCGTTCTTGGCAACCGCTAAATCAGACAACTTGGCCCGACCGTGTGTATGCAACAATTTCGGACACAATCCGTCTGACTAAATCCGACGGACAAAATCCGACGGATTTGGTTGGCAAAATCTCCGACCGTGTGTACGTGGGCTATAACCACTTCAACCCAAGGATGTACTGGGTTAATACCACTTTGAGTTACTGTGCAGGCTGCATCCTTGATCATTTCTTTGGGAGGGGGATCAAGGATTATAATGTATTGTTTTTGGAAGGTTTTACCCCCTTCATGACCAGGCCATTTCAATTGTGACCTCATACAACAGTGTACCCAAATTAAAAAAAAAATCATTTTATTTTTCACAGAAATAGAGCCTTCTTTTGGTGGTATTTGATCACAACTGGGTTATTAATTTTTTGTGATATAAATAAAAAAAGACTGAAAAGTTATTTTCTACTTTCTGTTATAAAAAATATCCAATAAAATCAGATTTCTTAAAAAAAAGTTAGGCCAAAATGTATTGTGCTACATGCCTTTGGTAGAAAAATCCCAATAAGTGTATAGTAATTGGTTTCCTTTAAAGTTATAGTGTCTACAAACTATGGTGTATACTGTATATATTTGAAAAAATAGAAATAGAAAAAAAATTGAAAATAGATCAGTCTTGATGTACTGACTCAATTTTTGAGGCGTTTAAAATGTCAAGACAGTACAAACAACCCCCAAATAGCCTCTTTTTGAAAAGTAGACAGTCTGAGGCATTTAGGAGGCATGGTGAGATTTTTGAGGTTGCAAGTTTTCATCACAATTGTTTGGAAAATTAAGAAAGTACTTTTTTTTTTTTAACATACTGTCACCAGTGCAGTACAGCATCCTCATATGACTGGTGTGGTAGTGATCAGGGATACTGACTGGTCACAACATGTTTAAAAAAAATATATATTTTTTTAAGCATATTTCTTATTTTCCTTTTTCTTTTTTTACATACTCTCATCAGAGTAGTGTTCAGTGTCACCATAGTAACACTGTACTACTCTAAGTGGGTTATCAGGGATTTTTTATTTTTTTACAATTTGATTGCTGTTACAATGATGATCAGCCTCAGCTTTGTTCCTGTGTGCTGGTTCCAGTGGGGCTGCGTTCCTTCCCTTTCTTCTCTTTCTGACATCTCAGACAATCTTCATAAATTTGACCAGCTGCAGAGAAAAGAGGATCACAAATAAAGAGGTACAACTTATGTATGAGGGCTTGTTTCCTCTCTGATTATCACCTGAGGCCAGTCACTTCACTGGGTATAGTGTATGTAAGGGTTTATAACCACTTTAATGGTATGCTAGGCAGAACTATATATAAACTTAAGATATATAAAATAAGATAAAAATACTGGACTCATATATGTGTGTGGAGTTTAATGGCTGTGGCCTTTTATTATAGGTATATAATATATTTAAATATATATTTCATTTGTTTATTATCATAAATTGACATTAACATACCAACAACAACAACATGTCATAGCTTAGTTATTAAAGCTCAAGCCAATTAAATTACAAAACACAGTCCCACATGCCAAGCTTATTTACAATAAGCATGGCACCCCAACCGGCCCACAGCCAACTCCACACAAGATTGTATATTCATATTTAGGATGTCCAGCGCAATATCAGACAAATGAATTCCGTCAGGGCGGTAAAAACCAAGTATACCACCCTCTAAATCCACATGTCTGTATGATATGCCATCAAGTACAGGCATAAATTTCGCTATAGCTCTATTGACATTCTTTCGCATCTTCTCAAAAATGCTTCCATTCAGGGGAAAGCCATCTCAAACGAGGCACGATCTCCAAAAAAAATAAAATGCAATTAGGGAGTATATTGTGAATGCACAATAAATCAGACTTTATACCAGCAATAATGTCTAAAGTTTTTCAGAGACCAAGGTCATTCCCAGCCAAATGGAAGACAATAACATCAGGAACAGGCCATTTGAAATACACTACGCAAATAAGTCCATTTCAATCCACGATGCCCATACCAATGCAAGGCAAAGCGAGACGTAGACAAATCTAAATTAGTACTATAACATCGAAATTCAGCCCTTTTATGAGCCCATTACATGTACGAATGACCGATGATCCAAATGACGAAAGGAGTATCTGAAATTAAATAAAATTGTTAGGACGAACATATGAACTGTAGCAATTGGACCGCCATCTACCAATACTTTTAATAATGGTTGCAGAAAAACCTAAACTGGCAGGAGTGGTAGCAGCACCAATGTGAAAAGAGTGTGATGACAGTGCAAGATGGTCTAGTTTTAAATTCAGTAGACATTTTTTCAAAACAGCATTAAACTGAAAAATCGTCAATGGGCTACCGTTTGCATGTACAAGGAATTGCTTATCAAGAGGAGGTCTCATAGCTAAGTAATTCCGAGTCAGGGACACAGCACAAATGGATACATCTACATGACTGTGGATAGTAATCCAATGACCACAACCAAATTGATCACATTTACTCCTACATAATAGTATACGAAGCACCCTGGAATAGATATTCACCGAACACAACATCAGGCCCATAGGAGATGATCAATTAGGAGGAAGAAGTTCAGTAGCAATACATATTTTACCAAATAGATCACTGGAGATAGGCAACCTTCGATCTGGCAATTTGTGTTTTTTTACGATAACCTTTTAAGGCCAATTTAACTGAAAAAAAGGAAGAGCATGAAGAATCACCGTTTTTGCAATATAAGAATAAGAGTATTGCTTGGCCATTAAAGAATTAAAAAAGGACAAAACCTAATCTTCAGAAATGAAACTATCATGCAAATTATATTGGTGCAGGAAGGAACACCACATTTTCCACGCGGCTTCGTAACTTGCCCTTGTGGAAGGAACCAAATAATTATGGATAGCAGATTGCACCGGACTCATATTAACGTCCATAAATGAGGACACGACTCTCTGATTTCGTCCGCATCCGGAACAAATTCCCGAAACCTGTTCATTTGTTGGCGAGATAAAAAGTCAGAGATCACATTATGAACACTCAAATATATGGCTAAAAGCTAAATATGTTCCAAGTTCAAACACTGAAAAACTAAAAAACTAATAGATATAACTGGAAGTGATTTAGAAACCAAACAATTAATCGCGAAAACATCCCTTTTATTATCTGAATGTAAAAGTATCCTTTTACTCTTAAATTGTTCACCCCATAATTCAAGGACTACAACAACAAGAAATAATTCAAGAAGAACAATATTATTAACAAAACCTTTCGCAATGCAAGAAGAATGCCATCTATTCGCTGACCATTTATCTTGCCAAAAGGCTCCATATCCACAAGCCCCAGAAGCATCCGTATGAAGACGAAGAGCAGAGGCTACACAAAAAGGGGACTGCCAAAGAGAGCAACCATTAAAATAAATCAAAAATTGTGCCAAATCAATAAATCTTCACGAATATCAGAAGTTATTCTGACAAAATGTTTAGGAGACTTAATACCCGAAATGGCCCTATAAAGGCATTTCAAGAAAACTCTAGCCACAAAAGCCAATAAACCTAACAATGATTGAACCGTTTTCAATTGAGCCTTCCGCTTAGACAAAATAAAATCCAACAACAGCCTTGTCTTTACAATCTTTTCCATAGGGAGACGAAATTCCATTGCCACAGTATCAATTTACACAAAAATCCAAACAAGTAGTCGGGGGAACAGATTTTTCAGGAGCCAAGGGAACCCCAAAGAAATTACAAATCATCTTAAATTCCGTGAAAATAAGTGAACAATCCAAAGTATCTGCCTTACCAATGAATAAAAAATTGTCCAAATAATGAAGAACCCGATCGACAACAAACCACCCATTCCAAAAAAGATTAAAAAAGTTCAAAATAATAACAGGAGGAACAACCCATGGGTAAACATTTATCAAAGAAAAATTTATTATCGAAAACAAAACCCAAAGATTTGAACGCAGATGGACGTACAGGCAAAAGACGGAAAGCCGATTTTATATCGGCCTTAGCCAATAAGGCATAATTACCAACTGCTCTAATATTAATAAAGCATCTTCAAACGACGAATCAGAAACAGAACACAAAGTGGAATCAATTTCATAATTTAAAGATAAACCATCAGGGAAAGACAAATGATGTATAATTCTGAAAGAACCAATTTCTTTTTTAGGAATAACCCCCAACGGAGAGACCCTGAAATTAGAAAATGGTGGATGATCAAAAGGACCTGCAACCCTCCGATCAGCAATTTATTTATGAATTTTAACTAAAACAACATCATCATGTAGAGCAACTGAAGCTAAATTCTGAGAAATGACACAACCAATACCAGAAAATTAAGGTAATAGAAAACCCAAATTGAAACCATCAATTAACATGTCCACTTTCTTGCGATCTGAGTATAGAAGAAGCCATGGCAACATGTTTTCCAATATCACTGGAGTTACTGCTTTTAAGAAATGTATCCTTCAAAGCAGAAGAAGTATGCTAAATCAATTTTTTAAAGCAAAGAAACAGCTGGGTGCGATCCTGTACAATGAGCACATTCATGTTTGTATCTACAATTATTAAGCCATTTACAATGTCCTTCATTAAAATTGAAACACAATCCTTTACGAAAAGGTCCAGTCACAGGCATAAGTGGCTTAATAGATTGCTTTTGTGACAAAAATAAATTCAGCCAAAGGCCAACATCTTTCATACCCCATTTCAGCGATTTATGAAGAGCAAGTTTTATCTGAAAGATTCATCATAAAAAAAAGACAGGACAAACCTGGAAATTTTTGTATATGCTTCCAAAATGATCTCAACATGTTGGAACATACCACTACATAATTCGGGGTGTTTTTCACCCATAATGCTAGTGTATATACAAAACGCTTGTAACTAATTGTTGAAATTGCGTGGACTTGATCTACGTCTTTCATCCTCTAATTTATCACAATCCTTCCTGTCAAGCCTGTTGTCTTTAAAAGAAGGTAACAAGGAAATCAAATTAACATAATCTCCTTTAAATATTTTTTCCTTTATGGCGATATTTAAATGAAAACCCAAAGGTAATAATTCGCAAGAAAGAACTTCCTTCATACAAGATTCAGGGATATTAGACACAGCTGGAAAAGAAAGAGCTATAGGCACAGTAGGAGCAAATGGACAGACAGGATCGAAGCCACCTCTCTCCGCCGTCGGATCTGGCCCATTCCATCATCTGGAGCAGTAAGGAATCCATGGCACAGGTGATGCGATCTTCTCTCTTGATCCTGTCGACTGCACTGTTGTGACAAACTTTTATATCTTTTATAGGCTTTTGATTAGTGCCAGGACCGTTAAAAGCATCTTGAACCAATCAAAGGTAAGTAAAATAACTGACTTTAACTGTTATTTAATATGCATTATTTTATTTATTTATTTATGTGGTGGGCGGGGACATTTCTTTCCCCTCCCACCACTTTTATTCTGGGGATTACACAGAATGTGTTTTGGGATCACCAGCTGTGTTTGTAAATAATTGGATTTGTAGCCATACACCTGTCGAAAAATCACTTAAATGTGTTTTCTAAAAACGAACACATGGTCGTGAATGCAAACTATTTTACCATCTTGTAATGACCAAATTTTGATTGATAAATCATTCAATGGACATAAATAAATCAGTTTTTGTTTGTTTTGTCACATATGCCTAGTGCAAACTGTTCGGGCGAGAAACACAATAATGTTTCAATTTATCGTCCTTGGCAGAAGTTTTCCAAACTTTTACTTCAATTTTATGATTTTATATTTATGATTTGTGTCCATTAACCGGACAATAAACAAACAAATTGTTCAATTGACAGATTTTCAAATGATTTTTTGCCTAGTGTATGGGAACCTTTACTTTTGTTTCATGATCACTTCACAGTAGTAATGGAAACCTATTAATACTGTATTTGTAAAGATTAGGTAAATTTAAAAAAAAATCTTTAGCTCATATAATGCAATGTCAGAGACTAATCCTAAGCCTCCATTCACACTATGTTGTTCTGGATCGTGGGCGGAATAGCTGCAATTTTGTCTGCGATTCCAATTGTCGCAAATCACAGGACGCCCTTGCGAGGCCCGATATTTTCAATGGCATCTAAATCATGGCATTCCTGAGTCCTGAGTCCCCTCTACATGCTACCCACGTTTGGAATCCCTGGCCCTTATGGTTCAGGAATAGTGTCTTACCAAGCCGAGCGAGTTTTCCCATAGGGGCCAAAGTTAAACCTTCGGGGGCTTCCAGGTGACTGTCCAGTCACAGCCCAGTAACTTTGGAGCCCTGGTACAGGCAAACTATAAGTCATATTGACATTTTTTTGCCAGTACCTACCACCTAAATGACACCTGGTCCCTGAGCTAGGAGCCCCCAAAGAAAGGGAACCTAATTCGGCTTCCCGAGGCTTCAAACTTCAGTGGTTGGTAGTACTCATCTTCCCATACCAGAACACCAAATTGGGGGTTCCTGGCACTTATGGTTTGCCCAGGACAAGTTCTACTGAGGGGGTGGTAGCCTAAACCGGAAGCGACGTACATGTATGGGTTCAAGACAAGAAGATTGTGACCTCAAGATGTCTCCACATGTCACTCTTGACCTTTAAATGTGCCGGATTTTGCAAGCGAGCTAGGTGTCCCAGAGACCCAAAATTTTGCATGACGGTAGCTCTCCTCTAACCGAAGATGGTCAACTAGGTTGGCAGGGCTGAAACCTTCCAGAGCCCGGGTTACCAGGCAGCCAAATTTTGGTAAAAATCAGTTACCTTGTCAAGCTGACCAGGGCCAAACTGGCCCTGCAGCCTATAAGTACTAAGGATGAGCCAAACACCCCCCCTGTTCGGTTTGCACCAGAACCTGCGAAGAGACTTAAACTTCGTGTGAACCCGCGAGTGATTTTAAAAGACTTTTTTTCCTGCAGAAATTACACTTTGTGCACGGACAGTTCTAAGCACGGGAAACATGTGCCCCTTCACAGGCATACTATAGACACCCCCCAGGTACGAAATTTAAAGGAATATTACACTTTTATTGTTTCACTTTAATCATTATTAAAATCACTGCTCCTGAAAAAACGGCCTTTTTTAAAACTTTTTTTGCATTGGTAAATGTCCCCTGGGGCAGGACCGAGGTCCCCAAGCACTTTTTAGGACAATAACTTGCATATTAGCCCTTAAAATGAGCACTTTAGATTTCTCCCATAGACTTTTCGAATTCGCGGCAAACATCCCAAATTGTTCACTGTTCGCCTGTTTGGCAATGTTCGAGTCGAACATGAGTTTGACTCGAACTCGAAGCTCATCCCTAATAAATACCCATCAGTGTAGCCTATCAGTGCCCATCAGTGCTATCTCATCAACGCACACCAGTGAAGAAGAAAAATTACTTATTTAACCACTTGACATTCGGGTCAATACTATTACACAGAGCAGGTAAATATAACATGTTTAATATTTTAATAATAAAAAATAAATATCCTTTACAACTGCTAGAAAACATGTCAAAATAATGCAGTCAGGCAAAATTCATTTTTAGAATGAATGAGAGATTTTAAGGGAACATAGAGTGACTACTACTTTATTTTTCATTAAACACTTTAATAATAAGATTTTGTCACTGTAGAAAAAAAAATATATATATTTAGATTTTATATATATATATATATATATATATATATATATATTTACATTTTAGGTACTAAGTATAAATATGACTGGGTAGAGCATGCCTTGGTACTGCAATATTCAGCTACAATATTGGTAGTTTTAACATTATTTAAATGGAGCATGCATAATAGAACTACCGGTGCTCTCACTGACTTCTCTTAAAAAATATTTTTGCTAGGCTATCATACTAACCTACTGTCATCAATACTCTCTATGGAACATACTTTTTTTGGAAAGGTATGTATATTAGGAGTTTTGGCTTTTGAATGACTTAATTTACTGCATACTTATACTTGAAGCTTAGTCACTCTGAAAGTACTATGGCCAGAGAGTGAGTATAACAGCCAAGTAGCTGGCATTTTCATTATTTACTGTATAGTCACATTTCTGTGTAAGATGAGTAATGATGATAAAGAAAAGTTATCCTATTAAGAACCAGTAAATTAATTAAGTACGGTAATACCATATAGTTATACTTTTATATTTATGCAATTAAATATATGGTAATAGAGTTACAATGGACCTGTACGTGATGGTTGAGGACTGATCTTAACAGATCTGGATCACTGCAAACTCACTATGCTTTAACTGTGCTTCATCCTACGATTGTTCTTGGTTGACTTAAAGTGTGGCATGCAAATCTCTCTAACCAACAAACTCCAAATATGTATATTAGAGAGCAGCTGACCTTGAATCATGAGAAAAGGCTGATCTGGATTTGCCTTTAATTCCCTTCCATTTTATTGCCTGCCTTCATGCCACGTGTCATGCCTTTAGCAACTTTATGTCCCTGTTCCTTGTAATCAAATGTTCTAAAAGCAATAACAATGCATTAAAATGTTTTCACAACTTCTGGCACATCTACTGCCAGCATGCACTTGTAAATGTATTTATTTTCAATTATATTGGATCTCTAAATTGGCAAAAATAAAATGAATAAATCTTAGTTTTTAAAGTAATTATATTCTCAATCAGCCAATCATGGTGCCAAAATAAATGGGATGGCAGTTATAGTATCCAGGAGCTAAATGGTAATTTTTTTGATTATGGTTTATAGGCCAGGTTCATACTGGTATGACAAATTGCGCATACACGCGATCAAACAATCCGGTGGAAAAGTCCGGCGAACTCAAGTCCGCCGGACAATCCCCCCGTGTGTAGCCTCCGGCGGACTTTTTTTACCCAAAAGTACGGCGGACTTATAAAGTAGTTTTGCACTCCAATCTTCCCTTTGGAATTTCGCATTTCGCATTTCGGCGGACAATCCGGCCGTTGGTATGCCAGTCCGTCGTACTTTTGAAATGAGCGGACCTTTCCCGCGCTGAGAAAAGTCCGCTCATTTTGAGTGCGTCTCCAGGTAGACGGGGCCAGCGAAGGAGGCGTCGCTGGCCCCGTCACCTGGTATGGACTTAAAGGGGAACCCCAACGTCAGACCCTTGTCCAAACGCGCTACCCGGCCGGCCAGGAAAGGGGGGGACGAGCGAGAGGCCCCCCCTCCTGAGCCATACCAGGCCACGTGCCCTCAACATGGGGGAGTGCCTTGGGAAAGGGGGGGCCGCGCGCCCCCCCACCACAAAGTACCTTGTCCCCATGTTGATGAGGACAAGGGCCTCTTCCCGACAACCCTGGCCGTTGGTTGTCGGGGTCTGCGGGCGGGGGGGCTTATCGGAATCCGGGAGCCCCCTTCAATAAGGGGGCCCCCGGATACCGGCCCCCCACCCTATGTGAATGAGTATGGGGTACAATGTACCCCTACCCATTCACCTGTAAAAAAAAGTTTAAAAAAACACAACACACAAGGGTTAAAATAGTTTATTGCACAGCTCCGGGGGTCTTCCGTCTTCAGGGGTCTTCTCGCCGGACTCCTCCTCTATCTTCTGCTAGCTCTTTTGCTAGCGGAGGAGCCTGGCTTTCTTCTTCGTCGCCGCCCTCTTCTTCCGACTTCGGGGGTCTTGTCCCCCTCTTCGGTTCTTCTTGCCTGGCCACCGCGCCTTCTT
Source organism: Lithobates pipiens (assembly GCF_037356315.1). Lineage (NCBI taxonomy): Eukaryota > Metazoa > Chordata > Amphibia > Anura > Ranidae > Lithobates > Lithobates pipiens. Next base: position 72,749,898 of record NW_027507790.1, read on the forward strand.
CTAGCTCTTTTACAGGCGGTGGCCTGGTCTTCTGTCCCCGCCGTTGCCGCCGTCGACGTCTTCTGTTCTTCTCTTCAGATGTTGCCTCGTCGCTCTCTCTGCTCACAATGACCAGGACACGTCGCGCTGTGACTTATATTGAGACATCACCGGCTGATGTCCCCGCCCAGTATGATGTCACAGTCCCAGCATCCTCTGGGACTGTGACATCATACTGGGCGGGGACATCATCCGGTGATGTCCCTATATAAGTCGCCGCACGCCGTGTCCCGGCCATTGTGAGCAGAGAGAGCGACGGGGCAACATCTGAAGAGAAGAAGAGAAGAACAGAAGACGTCGACAGTGGCGACGGCGGCGGCGACGGCGGCGACAGAAGACCCGGCCACTGCCTGTAAAAGAGCTAGAAGAAGGTACGGTGGCCCGGCAAGAAGAACCAAAGAGGGGGACAAGACCCCCGAAGTCGGAAGAAGAGGGCGGCAGCGAAGAAGAAAGCAGGGCTCCTCCGCTAGCAAAAGAGCCGTCCGGCGAGAAGACCCCTGAAGACAGAAGACCCCCGAAGCTGTGCAATAAACTATTTTAACCCTTGTGTGTTGTTTTTTTTTCACTGGTGAATGGGTAGGGGTACATTGTACTCCATACTCATTCACATAGGGTGGGGGGCCGGTATCCGGGGGCCCCCTTATTGAAGGGGGCTCCCGGATTCCGACAAGCCCCCCACCCGCAGACCCCAACAACCAACGGCCAGGGTTGTCGGGAAGAGGCCCTTGTCCTCATCAACATGGGGACAAGGTGCTTTGGGGGTGGGGAGGCCGCGCGGCCCCCCTTCCCCAAGGCACCCCCCATGTTGAGGGCACGCGGCCTGGTACAGCTCAGGAGAGGGGGCGCTCGCTCGTCCCCCCTTTCCTGGCCGGCCGGGGTAGCGTGCTCGGACAAGGGTCTGATGTGGACCTGGGGGGGACCCCCACGCCGATTTTTTTGGCGTTGGGGTTCCCCTTTAAGTCCATACCAGGTGACGGGGCCAGCGACGCCTCCTTCGCTGGCCCCATCTACCTGGAGACGCGCTCAAAATGAGCGGACTTTCCTCCGCATGTGTGGGCGAGTCCGTTCATTTCAAAAGTGCGGCGGATAGTCCAGCGGACTTAGTACGCCATATTAGTCCACTGAAAAAGTGCCGTGTGTGGGCAGGTAGCCCCTTTGGAAAGTCCAGCGGACAGTCCGGCGGGAAGTCCGCCGGATAGTCGGCTACGTGTGTACACGGCAAAACGCTCCAACATTGGGAGCTCATGTTGCATGACGTGTGACAATCAATGTTTCCCTATGGGAGCCATCTTAACTGGTCCGACACAAGTCGGCCTGACTTTGAAAATGTTCCCTGCACTACTTTGGTCCGACTTTGATCTTACTTCAGCCCACTGAATATCACTGAAGTTGGATCAAAGTCAGATCGCCGTCCTAGCTGATCTGACTTTGGCATGCGACTTGTGCTCTGATTTTCTTGAAAGGGAACCTCCCACCAAATTAAAAAAATAAATAAAATGGCCTGGGTTCTCTCTCCAAGAGCATACTAAGGCCTTCGGTATGGTATGGATTTTAATGGGAACCCCTGTGCCGAAAAACCGGCATGGGGTCCCCAAAAATACAAAACCAAACCCTTATCTGAGCACACAGCCCAGCAGGTCAGGAAAGGGGTCGGAATGAGTAAGAGCCCCCCTCCTGAACCACACCAGGCCACGTGCCCTCAACATGGGGGGTGGGTGCTTTGGGGCAGGGGGGGCCTGCGTCCCCCCACCCCAAAGCACCTTGTCCATATGTTGATGAGGACAAGGGCCTCTTCCCGACAAACCTGGCTTTTGGTTGTTGGGGTCTGCGGGCGGGAGGCTTATCGGAATCTGGAAGCCCCCCATTAGCAAGGGGGCCCCCAGATCCCCACCCTATGAAAATGAGTATGGGGTGCATTGTACCCCTACCCATCCACCCAAATTCACCTCCCCTGTTGACATCTTCTGCCTCTACCAGTTATTCTGCCTTCTCCAGGTCTTCTCTGCTCTCCTCTGATGTCTTTCCACCGCACACCTGGCGGGAGAGAGCATTGACTCAAAAGAGCGAGAAGATAGCAGAGAAGACTCAGCAGAGGCAGAAGACAGTGGACAGAAGGAGAAGAACCAGAGAAAGAGATTGGAGAAGACCCGGGGGGGGAGAAGAACTGGAGAGGGCAAGAAGACATCACCGAAGAAGACCTGGAGAGGGGAGAAAAAGTCAGAAGAGATGCAGGAGCTGCCTTAATAAATTACTTTAACACCCTGAGTGCTGTGTCTTATTTTTGAGACTTTTTTTCAGGTGAATGGATAGGGGTACAATTTACCCCATACTCATTCACATAGGGTGGGGGGCCATGATCTGGGGGCCCCCTTATTAAAGGGGGCTTCCAGATTCCGATAAGCTTCCCACCCACAGACCCCAACAACCAATGGCCAGGGTTGTCAGGAAGAGCCCTTGTCCTCATCAACACGGGGACAAGGTGCTTTGGGGTGGGGGGGGGGGGCGCAGGGACCCCCTGACCCATAGTACCCACCCCCCATGTTGAGGAAATGTGGCCTGGTATGGTTCAGGAGGGGGTGTGCTCGAATAAGGGTTTGGTATGTATTTTTGTGGGACTCCCATGCCCTTTGTTTGGCGTTGGGGGTTCCCGTTAAAATCCATACCAGGCCTGGTATGCTCTTGGAGGGGGAACCTATGTCGTTTTTTTTTTTTTAATTTGGCGTGGAGTTCCCCCTAAAGATTTATGCCAGACACAGTGCCTGGTATTGTCAGGGATCAAAGTCGGATCCCTGTTCATTGAAGTCGGATGCATGTCGGACTTCAAATCTCAGAGCACAGTCAGATCCAAAGTGGTATGACTGGCGTGTCGTACTAGTGTGAATCCTTTATGTAAGTATAAGGTTTTTTTTTTTCACACTATTCAGACAGTAAAATGAGCCATTTACCTGTGTGGGCTGAAGTCCATGCTGCACTAGTATTAGGGGGTGGTGCTGTGAATTTTTACAATGCAAAGCACTGATTTTTTATTTTTTTTGCTTTTCTTTAACTATACTGAAATGTCACAAATTGACATTTCATTCATTTTTATATACCTCAGCTCGGCTTCTGTGCATATTGACAACACAGACAGAGCTGTGGTGCAGCGTGGAAACATGCAGCCATGCTACAGATTTTCACATTGTACTGCTCTGCACCTGCCACCTGTATATAGTGTTGAGAAGGCACATTGCCCTTGTAGAGACCACCATTCTTCTAGTGCAGAAAAAAGCAGGTCTCCACACAAGCATGAATAAGTCCCCAAGCAGCAACTTTAGTAATTGACTAGGATAAACAACCCCGCAGATGAAACCACTGTGGTAATTACTAAGGCAGTGAAACTGATCAAATCACCTGTACAAAATAATGGAAAGCCTGAAAACATGACCTGTTGGGGCGCCTTGAGGACTGGAGTTGAGAAACACTGTCCTAGAGGTAATTGCAGACTTCACATGCATAGCTCCCAACTGTCCTTGATTTCGAGGGACTGCTCCTGATTTGAAACACTGTCCCTCTGTCCCTCTTTCCTCATCATTTTCCCTCATTTTGTTCTTATCCATATAGTTGTATATAATTGACTTTTTATCTTTCAAAAGTGTTAGTGCTAAACCTTTCATCCAATTTCTGAGTTGTTGCATTTGTAAATTTACAAAGCCAGTATAAAGAAAAAGTAGTGGTTAAAAAAAAGCATTTGTCGGTTTAACTAATAATTTTTTTGTACTATTCTCCTTTAAGGGGGCATGGGAAGGGGTGTGTCCTATGACTACATACTTGTGCTAATAGGTGTCTTTTGTTTTCCATCACAAAAGGCTGAGAGGTACGATAGAAAGTACAATCATACAGCCATATTTGGATGGTTTGGGTGACAATAATAACATAACTTTGGGCACTTTTAGGCCTATGACAAGGATCAGAAGTACCCATAAGCAGTGAGATATGGGTTAGTGAGATCAATGACAGCTATCATAAGTAGATGTAGACATATATTTAGATGCAACAAAGGATCACATACGACAATAAATATGTGTCAATGAATGTAATAAAAATAATATGAAAATTGAAAAGAATTAATAAAAATCCATAAAACAAATAAATATGAATATAATAACACAATAGAATATTTGTGGAATACAAAAAATAGATTTTGCTTTGCACAAGATTGAATGATTGAAGTGAAAGCAGGTTTACTTTATTAGCTTTGCTAAGTGAACATTCTCTGTACAATAAATCAGTCCCCACTTTCTCTGAGTTTTCCTTCAAAATCCAGAATCATATCTTATAAAACAATTGCTGGATCCGTACAAAAAAAATAGTAGAGTAAGATATACTGCTTTATAGAGCACAGCCTATATCTTCGCCTGTGACAGATGTTTGAAATATTCACACACATTTTAAAGGGTATTACTTAAACCTATTTCACATAAGAAAACATATCATTTATGTGCAGCAGGCCTGTCATTTAAAATGAGTTGATATCAAAGCTCTCAGTCATCAGAAACAACAAAATACTAAATCCTCTGGTGTTCTTAAAGTGGAACTTTACCCATAACAACGTGATAAAAAATAATGTTCTTTAGCAAGGAACACACGTTTCACATAAATGATTATGCTAACAAAATTAGTGTGTGCTGTAACTTGCCTCCAGCATCGATCCTGTTTCTTCATGCCAGATGCTGCCATTTTGCTGAAGCCCAGAGCCCCCTAAACAACAGTAAATCTTTAGGGTGTCATCAGATCGGTCTCTAGGGGCTCAGATTTTTGGTGCAATGCCAAAAATGGAGAGCAACTGAGCATGTGCAGAGTAGTGTAAGCCCTTGTACACGCGGTCGGAGAATCCGTCGGAATGTCTCCTATCGGACCGTGTTGTCGGATAATCCGACTGTGTGTGGTATGCATCGGACTGATTCCGTCGGAATATCCAAGTTTTCCAACATGTTGGAAATATTTTCCGACCAACTGGTCCGATCGGACATACTCCGATCATGTGTAGCCTACTCCGACGGACAAGGTACCACGCATGCTCACATTCAAATTCTGACACGGAAGCGCTCGTTCAGGTAAAAATACTGTTCGTAAGCGATATAGCACATTCGTCACGCTGCAATGTTAAAAATTCTTTCATCAAGTGCATTCTCTTGTTTTTTACAATGCTGCAAGAACAAACTTCTTTTGATGCTCATAGTGACACACACTTCTCCCGAACGTATTTCATTACTCTTTTTTAACCATTTCAGCAATACAATTTTAGTTTGCGTCACATCTACACAATAAGATTTGGTTTATTCTTTTTTGGATGCTTTTTTTTTTTGGATTCCCTAAAAATCTAATTTAACCACTTAAGGACCAGGCCTCTTTTTCAGACTTGGTGTTTACATGTTTTTTTTGCTAGAAAATTACTTAGAACCCCCAAACATTTTATATTGTTTTTTTTCTAACACCCTAGAGAATAAAATGGCGGTCATTGAAATACTTTTTTTCACACCGTATTTGCGCAGCGGTCTTACAAGCGCACTTTTTTGGGAAAAAATTCACTTTTTTGAATAAAAAAATAAGACAACAGTAAAATTAGCCCAATTTTTTTTTATATTGTGAAAGAAAAATGGTACACCGAGTAAATTGATACCCAACATGTCACGCTTCAAAATTACGCCCGCTCGTGGAATGGCGTCAAACTTTTAGCCTCAAAAATCTCCATAAGCGACATTTAAAAAATTCTACAGGTTGCATTTTTTGCGTTACAGAGAAAATCTAGGGCTATAATTATTGCTCTCGCTCTACAGATCGCGGCGATACCTCACATGTGTGGTTTGGCCACCGTTTTCATATTCAAATGGATCCCCTTTATTCCTATTACAAGGAATGTAAACATCCCTTGTAATAGAAAAAAGCATGACAGGTCCTCTTAAATATGAGATCTGGGGTCAAAAAGTCCTCAGATCTCATATTTGGGCTAAAATGCAACAAAAAAAAAAAAAAGAAAAGAAAAAAAAGAAAATCTGACATTTAAAAAAAATATACCTTTAAGAGGTATAGGCGGAAGTGACGTTTTGACGTCGCTTCCGCCCTCCTATGGTATAGAGACGAGTGGCGGCCATCTTAGCCTCACTTGTCTCTATGCCCAGCAGATGAAAGGACCCGATCGCCTCCGCCGCTACCGACGGCTCCAGTAAGCGGCGGAAGGTGCAGGAGGGCGGCGGGAGGGGGGGTGGCACCGCTCCCGCCACCGATAGCGGTGATCTTGCGGCGAATCCGCCACGGAGACCACCGTTATTGTACAGCCGACCGCCGCCTGAAGAGATGGATATCTCAGTTGTGGCAGCAGCTGCTGCCGTTACCGAGATATCCCTCTTCAAAAATAGGACGTACATCGTCGTGCGGCGGTCGGCAAGTGACAGTTTGCTAATTTCTTTGGTGTGTAAACTTACCACAACAACATTATTTTATTTTTGATATTTTGTTTTTCTTTTTTACTCTACAGGAGATTGTTTAGTGTTGTTAACCCTTGTTATTTATTTCACTTTGTTTTTTTGAAATGTACCTGCCTGCTCACAAATAAACTGGCCTTTTGGAAAGGAAAACACATACACAAGTATTTCTTCAAACAAAAAAATAATTTTTTTTCGGTGTCAGTAACAAATAAAGAGGGAAGCAGCAATGTTGAAACTGGGGAGATTAGCGAAGCCTTTGGCCCCCAGGGCACACATCAACTATTTTAACGCAAAACTTGGTGGCCTGGGGAGTACATGTCTGAGGGAGAGAAGTCTGGTCCCGAAGTCCATGAAACCCGGAACAGCAGCAGATGACATCTATGTTCCCAGGCTGTGGTACTACAACAGGCTGCATCTTCTGTCAGACCAGACTGAACCCAGGTCATCACTCTCTGGTCTTCCTTCCACGCTTCCTTCGAGGCTGTGGCTGTGGTGCTGGAGGTGTGGCAGAAGGAGGAGGAGGAGGAGCAGGGGCATGGGCCAAACCACACAAGTGTGTTTCTTGTGTGATTTGGCCCAACAGACCCTTGTTGAGGGTGTGGAGAATAACCTCCTCACATAAGATCTGTTGCCCCTGCTCCATTTTATCAAGCTTGCATGCAACCATGGCGGCAAAGGCCTCTTGGTAGGTGGGTTTTGCTTGGAGTGCCGCAGAAGCCTCACCAATCAGCTTCAGGACCGACTCCTCAAAATTCCCCCCCTTCTTGCCCTTCTGCTTGGAAGGCGGAGGGCAGGGACCTGGCATTCAGTGAGGCTCCTTTGGCTGCCCACCGCCTGGCTTCCGCTTACCCCCGCCTCCTCCTGGCTGCCACTTTCCACAGCCATCTCCTGGCTGCTGCATTCCACACCCTCCTGGTCCTGGCTGAGTTCTTCCTGTGTATAAAAAAGGGACATCGTTTTAGTTTTTGGTTCATCAAACACACACAATTTTCACATCAACACTGTTGCAAATTGTTAACCAATAGAAAAGACTATCATTCTGAGCCCAGCATTTTTCTTTCTTGTCCCAAAGGTTTTGGCCACTACTGTCTATTGATATGTGAAACACTTTATAAAATCAGCAATTAGTGAGCAAAAATCAAGTTAACATCATTCATTTTGACTCCACAAATATGTACAACAATACTATACCTGGCTCAAGCTGGGCTCCCACAGTTCTTCCTGAGTGGAAGGCCCAGATTGGGCGTCAGAAGACTCATCGGGTGTGGAATGGAGCATAGAAGGACACGTGGAAGGAATTCTCTGACATCAGCCTGGTCTGACAGAAAATGCATCCTGTCATAATACCACAGGGTGGGGACATAGAGGTCATCTGCTGAAGCTCCAGATTGCACGGACTTCAGCACCTTGCTCCTCTCCCTCATTAATGTACTCCTGAGGCTACCAATTTTCTTTTTTAAATATTTGACGTCTGCCCTGAGGACCACCGGCTTCACAAACTCAACCAGTTGCAACAATGCTGCCTGCCTCTTTTGTTTGTTACTATATAGCGGGTGTGTTGCTTGCCACAGGATGGGCATGTCTCTGTATTTATCGATGAACAGAGGGAGGAAGCTATGGTCATTGAAGCCTTCCATAATGTCTGCAAGACAAAACACAAGACAAACCATAATGTCAGTCTAAACTCCACTAATGCTGGCCTCAATCTAGAAGCAGTGTAGCCTAGTGATGGACCAAGTTCAAAATTTTACCTTCGTTTGCACGTCCGTCGCATCAGCTTCTCCCTCTGTTCACCGATCGTACGGACGACACACGAGTGTTGCGTTTTATATACAGTGCGAATGCGTGAAAATCCGCCCGCCCCTTATGTTCTTTCCAGACTATTCCCCGCCCCTTTGCTTCCGGCGCAGTGGGGAGAGCACATGGCGGAGAGAACACAGGTGCGCACTAATAATAGTTCCACTAACGAGGAGGAGGGTGAGGAAAATCCCGGAGCCTGAAACGTTCTGATCCAGGAAGACAAGATTTAAGGCCTCAAATATGTCTTTTGGAGAGATGTTGGAGCTGGTCGACATATTGAACAGGACCGACTATGATGGGAAGTATGGACCTTACCCAAACTCAAATATCAGAAAGGCCAAGATCATGAATAAAGTTGTGAAGAGTCTTCATAAGAATTTTGGGGTACACCGATCCATGAATCAACTGAGAAAACGCTGGTCAGACCTGAAACTGAGGGAGCACGAGCAGTACATAAGGATCAAGCGTGTTCTTGACAAAAGTAAGTAGTTGTCGTGTGTTCATATGATTATTATTGCTTGCACCCTGCTCCATGTGCTTTGATTTAATGTTGTGCATTTTAAAATGGCCACTTTCAAGTTCATGGTTTCATTCATTCGTAGGAAACATCGTTCTTCCGGTAAGTATTCCAGCTGAACACAGTGTCCCCAATAATGTTATGACCTTGAAGCTCGGCCAAAATAAACAATTGGACAACACTTCCAAACAATGTTTCATATTGTTAATTCTGCCTTCTGTGTGCTAATTTTTTTCCATTCTCATAGGGGAGAGAAGACTCGGCAAGTATGAGGACACCAGGGACCACACCCCTCCCAAAGAAGGGCAACTTTCAAAAGCAGAAACAGAGGAGCAGGAGGAGGAGGAGGAAGGAGAGATCATGAAGGTTGGGCAAATTGTCACCACAACAGGTGAGTGTCGGAGAACACAGCTTCCGGTAAGCTCATCATCAATGTATCTCACCATATTTTTATTACATGGTGTGTTTTTTTTTTGCTTTGTTTTGTAGGTGATGTGGAAGAAGATTCCAGTTTTACCAGTGAAAGTGCCCAGATCCAGATTGGGGAGATAATGGGGTGCAATCGGGATTTGGAAAATATCCTGCAAAACATCAATGATGTTAAAAATAAAATGAAGAACATCATTGATGTTTTGGGGAGAGTGTGAAACACCAAAAACTAGATAGGGTTTTATTTTTGCTATTTTAAAAACAAAATGTTGTATTTCTCGAAAATTACAAATTTGGAAGATGCACAGAGTGTGTAAACATGCGCTATCTCCCTTCATGGGGGATCATTGTACGTGTTTTGTGTAAAGTGTCTGAGATGAAGGGGTTGCTGCCCCAAAGCATGTACATTGATCCCCCATGATGGGAGATAGCACATGTTGACACACTGTGTGCATCTTCCAAATTTGTTTTTTTCAGGGGTGACACCCCATTTGATGAAGGCAATATCAGCCCAGTTTGTACATACTCATGTCTGATATTGTCTTCACTTTTCAAACTTGAACTTTGTAAGCTCCTGTGTTCTGTATTTTACGGTTTGATACATGCCTGTTTACCTAAAAACACCAAGTAAACCAAATTTTGATTAAACTCTGTTTTTGAAACACACAATTTCTTGGTTTGTTGTAAAAACCTTTTCGAAACGCACATGTGAATGTGCTTGGATTAAAAAGTTTAATTATCAGCAATGTGTGGCTTCCTTTTTCATTGCACCAAAAATGTATTTGGAGTAAAATTTAAGTTTGTGCTGAGAAGGAGTGTGATTTACTAAAGGCAACTCCACTTTGCACTCCAAGTGCAGTTTCATGTGTACTTTTGCAGTGCACTTGTAGTGCATAGTGGATGTGCCTTTATAAAAAACACCCACAGTAAGGTGTAAATTTGGACAATCATGCCATTTTCCTGCCATGGTGCAGAAAATGAGTACGATTTTGGTCAGTAATGCACTACATACATTAGTTCCAAAAACAAGGTGTGTGTGTAGCAGACCCACAACATAATAACATTATCTGAAGAAGAGACTATCCCCTCATCTTGCTCTAAACTTGGGTTTGCCCTCTTGGTGAAAAAGGCACAACTTGAAAAAACCTAATTAAACCTAGGAGACACCTAAAACCAAGCCAAGCAGTAAATGAAGGAGTTTCACATAAAAATGTATTCTTAAAATGCCGCTCAGACATTGTCTGGCATATCAATGGCCCCCCTACCCACAAAGTAGTCCATGTATTGTGTTCTAACCTCATGGGCGCTTTGGGGGGGCAAGCCAGGATGAGCATGTTCAAGGCCCGTGAGGTTATCTTCATTTTCCAGCAAGTCTGCTTCTTGTTGGCCAACTGAGACTGCATAGTTCACAGAAACTTTTTTCATAAAATTGTGCAGAACACAGCACGCCGGCACTATGTGATTCAGTTTGTATTCCGCCATGTGAATAGGCGTAAGAAAAAGGCGGAACCGGCTGGCCAGTATGCCAAAAGTGTTCTCCACCACTCTTCGGGCTCTGGACAGGCGGAAATTAAAAATCCTCTGGTCTGGGGTGAGGGTCCTCATGGGGAAAGGCCGCATCAGATGGTTCGCCAGGGCAAACGCCTCGTCCACGACAAAGACGAACGGAGTCCTTCCTGATTCTCCTCTGGGGGTGGCAAGCCCAGACTGCCACTCTGGAGACGCCAGTAGAACTCCATCTGTGAGAACACTCCACCATCCGACATCCGTCCATTTTGCCCCACGTCCACATACAAAAAGTCATATGTCGCAGACACCACCGCCAACATCACGATACTATGAAACCCCTTATAATTATAATAGTACGACCCCGAGTTGGGTGGTGGGACGATGCGGACGTGCTTCCCATCTATTGCTCCTCTACAATTGGGAAAGTCCCAATGACTGGCAAAGTGGGAGGCCACAGTCTGCCATTCCTGTGGCGTGGAAGGACACTGTGGAGTGAAACAAGAACAAAAATTAGTAATTTGACAAATCAACATTGCAAGCAGATTAGACACCAACATTTTTGGTCACAATTAGTCAAACATTTTGGGAACTGAGTATTTAAAGCCTAAAGTCTAATGTCCCCTTATGAGAGTCATCACCCCTGCATCCCTCCCCCACCCCCCATATCCCCCATCTGATAGGCCCTTGCTAAAAAATGAGGCGGAGATGTTTAGGACAGGTAACCCTCTCCACTTGATTGAGAGCTGAATGGCTAAATAATGTGTGCTACTTTGGGAAGCCCCTCCTTAGTTACACTATTGGAAGCCCACCGGAAAGGTAAGAAGTGTCAGAATACCAAAAAGAAAACAAAATGGAAGCACTTTTCGACATTATGCTATTACATATCCAGATAATTAATAGGTTAAAAAATGAAATAATAGCATTGGAAAGTATTGAGACAGGCCCTTGCACTACATGCTTAGGTGAATTCATCCATAAATGTGAGCATCAAAAAGGTAGGTATAGTGTGTATTGGGTTTGGTAAAGTCATCAGATAGAGGATTGCTATCAGCTGAGCTAGCAGTTGGGGGGAGGGGGGTTCCTAATGAGTTTGGCACAACCCCAAAAAAAATGTCACTCTGCATGAATTGAAGCATACACATCACATTTGTAGACATTTTAGGGGGTGTTTAGGGGAAAGCAATACTATGGAGCTGACAAAAGACATTGGTAAGTGACTAGACTATAGTTTTATGGGCCAAGAAGAGCATGGTGGGGAAGTTAGTGAGGCAAATCTGCATGAGGACAAAGGGGCAGAGCATATGAATTAGAGCATATTGCAATGATGGTAATTAGGGAATGAGGAAAGAAATGCAAGACATTAGCAATCATGAAATACATAGAATGTGATGTTTAAGGATAAAACTTACCTTCATATAGTCCTTCTGCAGGACCTGAATGATGGCAGAACAGGTCTCTGGAATAATGATCCCCAGAGCCTGGGGGGAGATGCCTGTAGAGAACTTGAGGTCCTGAAGGCTTCTCCCAGTCGCCAAGTAGCGCAACGTGGCGATGAGCCTCTGCTCCGGAGTGATGGCTTGCCGCATGCAGATATCCTGCCTGGTGATATAAGGGGTCAGCAAAGCCAGCAGACGGTGAAAAACAGGGTCCGTCATCCGGAGATAATTCCTGAAATCATGAGGATTATTCTCCCGGATCTCACGGAGCAAAGGCATGTGCGAGAACTGGTCACGCTGGCGCAACCAATTCTTGGTCCACAAACGCCTCCCCTCCCTGTTCATGGACCGGGCTTGTGTCAAAGTAACAACCCCAACATGAAGCCCCTACACAGCACAAACTCTACGACGAGTACGTAGAGGAAACATGGTTTGAAACCGGTCGGCTCGTCAGAACGGACACCAGAAAGCACCGATAAACAGCAAGGTCTGAAAAAACGGACCTGAATAGCAGAAGCAAGCAGACAATAAAAAATGCCTTTCAAAGCGTACTATACCAAGATATAGTCCACAATGATCAACAAATACTTATTGACTGCACATACTGATTATCAGATACGCAAAGACAAGCACAAACCGAAGAGCAGTAGCGATCTGAATCACAAATCTGAAAAGCGTGAATCGTCTCTCACCAAACTTCTACTAACACGCAATAGATACAAGATCAGCAGAAGGAGCCCAAAGGGTGCCGGACGTGGTGCTGAACTTCCCCTTTCTAGTCCCGCCATACACGGCTTACGTCACCGCGTTCTTGGCAAACGCTAAATCTGACAATTGGGTCTGACCATTTGTATGCAACAGTTTCGGACAAAATCCGATGGATTTGGTTGGCAGAATGTCCGACCGTGTGCACGGGGGCTTAGACAGCGTATTACTTTACTTTAAACATTATATGCTAATGTTTTATAGCTATGCATGAAAAAAGAGCAGGAAAGTGATCAAGAAGGACTCAATTTTCTCACTAAAGTTCCACTTTAAAGCAGAACTTTTACCCCTTTCACTAAAAATAACATTGGCATGCAGCTCTGCATTATGAAATTATGTTACATTAATTAGTAAAACAAACATTTTTGCATTTTACCATAGGGATCTGCTGTTCTCTACTGTTAGCTACTAATATCCCAGTGTTATGTATAATTATGTGTTAACACTTCCTGGCACTGGGCGGGACTTTGAACAAACCCAGAAGGAAAAAGTGGAGCAAGAGAAAGAAGGTCTAACCCATATGTCCTGTCCATACTGCTAACTCCAGACAGGAAAACTATTATGCAAGTATTCATGTATTCCAATAGTTTAACGGCAGCTGCCTGTAGCTTCTTGAGTGTGCTTCTAAATCATTATGATAAACAGAGTATCTCACATGCACAGTGCCAGATAGATAGGTCTTTTCTACATACTGTATGCAGTGGCCTTCCAGTGTATTAGTAGGTGAACCTGTTTATTGCAAAGGGGTTTATAAGCAGCTCCTGTTATTTTAGTTTAATCTGCCTCTTCTGGTCTGGGATTCTAAAGCTAGTTTTAGCTGGGGGATTGATAACCAGCCTAGGCTTGAGCCAGGTTAGTTATCCAATGGCCATTTCTGGTAGATAGAGGTCTGGTTTCATGTCAGATTAGAAACGAATAGGGAGGGATTAAAGTGCACAATAGATATACTGACTCTGATCTCCAGTGCCACACCATGGCTTCTGCATGTGAGTTGTATTCCAGGCTGGTTGGACAACAACTGGAGGATCTCCCCATCACCACTCCTCTTGTCTTCAGGTCTCCTATTCAGGTCTTCAGGTTGCCACATTGTGATCATCCTCTGGGCCAGTGCATTTATCTGGAGGTATCACTATTAATAACTATATATACCCAGGTGTAGGTGCACTATTCCACCAGGACTCTCCTTGGGCCCTTTGCTGATAATGTATAAATAAATACAATTAGTATTTAGATTAAATAAAGTCGCGCTACGGACTACTCACCCTGAGTGCTAAAGACAAAAGTGGTAATTAAAGATTTTTTTAATTTTTTTTTACATTTTTTTAAAGAATACATTTTCGGGTTTAGAGCTGCCTTTACCTGAAACCTCCACCTCCTAGAATTTTCCCTTTGCTGATAATACCTGCTACATTCGATGCATGTACTAATATTAATTTCTTCATGTATAAAGCTTGTATTATTTCCATACTGGTGTGCAAATATATACTTAGGCCGCGTACACACGCGCGGACTGTTCGCCCAACCTTGTTCGTCAAACAGTTTGACAAACAGTCCGCTCAAAATTAGCATGAGCGGACTTGACCACACACGATGAACGAACAGTCCGCTGAAACCGTGCGCGATGACGTGAACGGCACGTACGACGGGACTAGAAAAACGACGTCCTATACACTGCAATGCAACCTTCGGCGTGTAAATCCTTTCTGAGCATGCGCGGAACTTAGTTTGACGAACAAGCCTACACACGAGCGGACTGTCCGCTCAAACCAAGTTTCAGCGGACAGTTTTACGGGATTTCCGAAAAACTTTGTTCGTCAGACTGTCCGCTGAAACTGTCCGCTGAAGCCCACACACGAGCGGACTGTCCGCTGAAACACTGTTCAGCGGACAAAGTTGGGCGAACAGTCCGCCCGTGTGTACGTGGCCTTATGGTTAATGTTATATGTGAGTTGTAGTAGTTAGTCTGGTCTCAATTGCTTTGATTAGATTACTAGTTAATTTCCCAGTAAGGACATCTCCGTTCATAAAGGCATTCTGATTCTTTTAAGCATTTAAAAGTATTGTGGTGATATTTAAAGTGCAATATCCCAAAGTGGTTATTCAGATTTCAGTTTAACCAGCTGATTCAGTTGACATTTTCTTCTCTTCTACTTTTTTTTCAAATTTGAGGAATTAGTTGTTCAAACAGTTGAAGAGAAGATGATACATTTAGTGTTAAATAAAAAATAAATAAATCACCAACTGTTTTTTGCACACGTTATTTTTGAGTACCGTATATACTCGAGTATAAGCCGAGATTTTCAGCCTCTTTTTTGAGGCTGAAAGTGCCCCCTCGGCTTATACTCGAGTCGCCGCTGTCTGACTGCTCGATCAGCGTATCGAGCAGACAGACGGCGGACATTAATTTTCAAAAGCCGCGCCTCCTTCTCCGCCTCCGCCTGTGATAGGCGGAACACTGAATTTCCCAGCAGTCAGTGTTCCGCCTATCACGGACATCCGCTCATTCTCATACTACGGACGAGTATGAGAGGATGTCCGTGATAGGCGGAACACAGGCTGCTGGGAAATTGAGTGTTCCGCCTATCACAGGCGGAGGCGGAATTTTGAATTGTAGAATGGCCGCCGAGAAGAGCGGCGATCCATCGGCACGGGACGGAGGAGGCACGGGACGGAGGAGGCACGGCACGGGACGGAGGAGACACGGGACGGAGGAGGCACGGCACGGGACGGAGGAGGCACGGGACGGAGGAGGCACGGCACGGGACGGAGGAGGCTCGGGACGACGGCGGCTCGGGACGGAGGCTTGGGACACAGGTAGGCTGGACACACACACAAGGCTGCACGGACACACACACACACACACACACACACACACACACACACACACAGGGATGGATGGATGGATGGATGGATACACACACACACACACACACACACACACAGGGATGGATACACACACACACACACACACACACACAGGGATGGATGGATGGATGGATGGATACACACACACACACACACACACACACACAGGGATGGATGGATGGATGGATACACACACAGGGATGGATGGATGGATGGACACACACACAGGGATGGATGGACGGACACACACACAGGGATGGACGGACACACAGGGATGGACAGCCATGTCTCACCCTCGGCTTATACACGAGTCAATAAGTTTTCCAGTTTTTTGGGGGTAAATTGGGGGCCTCGGCTTATACTCGGGTCGGCCTATACTCGAGTATATACGGTATATGTTTTTGGGATTGATGTGGTTAGAAATGTTCATTTGGCCTTATCCTTAACAGTACATAGTACCTGGCAATCTCCAGAGAGGCTAAACCTCTGAGTCTGGGATTGGGGAAGATACATTTTTCCAAGGACACTATTAGGGGTGCTGAAATTAATCGTTGCATCAATGCATACGGACCGGAAAATCGATTGTGGGTGACGTCATAAAAACTTGCCCCGCCCCTCCCAGGAAAGCCCTCCGAGCATAGTTTTAAAATGACTTTTTTTTAAATAAATGACTTATGCCCCGTACAGACGAGAGGACTTAAATCCGAAGGAGTTTCCGCCGGAGTTCCGCCGGAGTTCCGACAGAGTTCCGACGCAACGGACTTGCCTACACACGATCCCACTAAAGTCCGCCCGTCTGGTCCGCTGTGACGTACACCAGGTCCGACGAGACTATAAAACGGAAGTTCAATACCAAGTGCGCCACCCTTTGGGCTCCTTCTGCTAATTTCGTGTTTATCTCGTGTTAGTAGAAGTTTGGTGAGAGACGATTCGCGTTTTTCAGACTCGTATTTTTCAGAACGTTTTTCACTGCTTTTCAGTTTGTGCTTGTGAGGTTTGTATCTGTTTTTTAGTGCGTGTAGTCAGTTCGTGTCTGTATTTTGCAGTGCGATCTAACTGCGCTCGCTGACTTTCAGCTCGCTCTTCACAGGCCTTGCTGTTCTTCAGTGACGTCTGTTAAGTCCGCTCTGACAATCCGACCGTTTTGAAGCCATGTTGCGTGTACGTACTCGTCGTCGAGTTCGTGCTTTGCTTGCGCTTGGTGTTGTAGTTCATTCTGCAACCCAAGAACAGTCCTTGGACGGGGTGTTGAGGAGTTCATGGACGAAGAATTGGTTGCTCCAGCGTGACCAGTTCTCGCACATGCCTTTGCTTCGTGAGATCCGGGAGAATAATCCTGATGATTTCAGGAATTATCTCCGGATGACGGACCCCGTTTTTCACCGTCTGCTGGCTTTGCTGACCCCTTATATCAGCAGGCAGGATACCTGCATGCGGCAAGCCATCACTCCGGAGCAGAGGCTCGTCGCCACGTTGCGCTACTTGGCGACAGGGAGAAGCCTTCAGGACTTGAAGTTCTCGACAGGCATCTCCCCCCAGGCTCTGGGGATCATTATCCCAGAGACCTGTTCTGCCATTATACAGGTCCTGCAGGAGGACTATATTAAGGTAAGATTTAGCATTTAACATCACATTTTATTGTCTTTAATGTTTGCTAATGCCTTGTATTTCTTTCCTCAATCTCTAATTACCATGATTGCAATATGCTGTGAATGTCCCCTTTGTCCTCATGCATGCTGCAATCTTTTAATGCTCCTTTTTTGTTTTTCATGCATATTTGCCTTCATTAAACCTCACCAACATGCTATGGTAGGCCCATATCCACCTAGTCTAGTCACTTAAAATGTCTTTTGTCAGCTCCATTCTATTGCTTTATCCTAAAACCAAACATTTTAAAGCTTATTCCAAATGGTCTGTGTCCCCTTAACTGAATCCCCCCCCCCCCCCCCCTTAATAGTATCCCAAATGGTCTGTGTGTCCTTTAACTGGATCCCCCCCCCCCCCCCCCCACACACACTTAATATAATTCCAACGAGTCTGTGTGTCCTTAAATTAATGTTGAATTATATATTGTATTTTTAACACACTTCAACCCTGGAATGATTTTCCCCCCTTCCTGACCTTCATCACTTTTTTGGGTGATTTGGCAGTGCGTTGTTTGAATTGACAATTGTGCGTCCTTGTAACATGGCTCCTCCTAGTAAATTATCTTCATTTTATTAGCACAAAGCGATTTAGTATTTGGTTGTCTTTGATCACCTCTGCTTTTTTAGTTTTGGTGATTAACCACCAACAAACCCAAAATGCATTTTTCTAAATATGCATTTTTTTCTCTCTTTTCGCTCTAAAGAAAGATAGGCACAAAAATATATCACCATGATTTTTTGGGACATCATTTGATGCTGATACGTAGTCTTTTAGTAAACAAAAATGTGTTAAAATGAATCACAATTTAAGCGTTTCTTGATTGTTTTGGTTAAAAGTTCAATCGTTTCGTAAATATGGTCTATTTTGCTGGCATTTGTAAAATCTTGTCATTTTTGAAAATAGTAATGGCGTTGCTAACCGTTTTTTTTTTTTTTTTTTGTTTTTTGTTTTTCTGGTGACTGCCACATTATGGCGGACACATTGGCCAATTCCAAACATTTTTGTGACCATTGTCATTAATACAGTGATCAATGCTGTCAAAAATTGTCTTGATTACTGTAAAAATGTCACATGCAGTGAAGGTGTTTTATTAAGCACAAGGGGGCCAAGGAATGGTTTAAAGTGTGTTCTGGGTGAGTGTTTTTCTTAACTGTCTGGGGGATGGGCTAGCAGTGACATGACCCTGATCACTGCTCCCAATGACAGGGAGCAGACGATCGGTGTCATGTGACTAGGCAGAAGCGTGAAATAAAGTTTGTGTTGTAATGTACAATGTTTAATGTGCAAAAGTACTTATTTTGTTTTTTTTCTTCTTTTTGCCTCCCCAGTTTCCTTCATCGCCACAGGAATGGCAGACTGTGGCATCCCATTTTGCCACCCGGTGGGACTTTCCTAACTGCGGTGGTGCCATAGATGGGAAGCACGTCCACATTGTGCCACCACCCCATTCGGGGTCATACTTTTTTAATTACAAGGGGTTTCACAGTATTGTGTTAATGGCGGTGGTGTCGGCACAGTATGAATTTCTCTATGTGGACGTGGGGAAGAATGGCCGCATGTCGGATGGAGGAGTCTTCGCCCAGACGGAGTTCTACCGCCGTCTACAGACAGGTGGCCTGGGCTTGCCACCTGATTCGGAGAATGTGGAGGAACTACCCTTCGTATTCATCGCGGATGAGGCTTTTGCTCTTGACAACCACATAATGCGGCCATTCCCCCAAAGAGCCCTCACCCCGGAGAGGAGGGTTTTCAACTACCGGCTGGCCAGAGCGAGAAGAGTGGTGGAAAATGCTTTTGGAATAATGGCCAGCCGGTTCCGTGTATTTCTGACGGCTCTAAACCTAGCGGAATACAAACTGAACTATGTCATCCTTACGTGCTGCATTTTGCACAACTTTTTGCACAAATACTCCAATACTTACTTATCAGGAATAATGCCGGAGGCTGGAGTTGGTCCAGAATCCATGACAGGCCTGGATACTGGCCGTACTGGCTTGGCCCCCCAAAGTGCACGTGAAGTGCGTGAAAGATATGTGACTTATTTTAACGGTAGGGGGGCCATTGCAATGCCACCCAATATTTAATTTTTAAAAAGAGGAAAATAATAAAATAACCTCAAATCTGAAATGTGTTTTCTTGCTTGCTTTTGGTTTGTGCTGTCTCCTATGTTATCCTAGTGCACTTGTAGTGCCAAGTGTATTTTCATTAAATTCAATAAGGCCCATTGTCACTGGATACACAAAATCCCTTTTCCCAAACTGGTATTAAGCATTGAAAGAATACGCCACACATTGTTGATTATTCAAAATTTTAATTTGGCCACATTCACATGTGCCATTGAATATTTAGTGATCTAAATTTTTTTTTTGGGTTTATTTAACTTTCTTTGCCAAACATTTTTTGGTTTGCTTTTTTTTCAATTTTTTAAAAACTTTTTTTTTTTTTTTTTTTTTTTGTGCTTTTTATTTTTCTATAAAAAATATGAAAAATGTATAAAACAACAATCAGCCACAATCGTAAAAATTGGTGAAGTAACAATCTTTGAACTAAAACAAGGGAAATGAAGAACATGATCGATATTATGGAGAAACGGATTATATTCTCCCCAAAATATCGATCATGTTCTTCATTTCCAGCTGCATATTGTCAATCTGAGTCTTCATGAGATCCAGGCTAGTTCGCATGTCATCTAGTTCCCCATTCCAGCCCATTATCTGGCCAATCAGCCTTTGTGCGCTGTCACTGGAAAATGGGGCCCTTTCCACAAACAGAACATCACCTACAATAGATGGGAAAAATTGGGTCAAAAATTATGCAGTCATACATGGATTTCAACAAGCTGGGGTGTCAGACACTCACCTGGTGGGGTGCCCAGCTCCCCTACTTCCTCCACCTCTCCTTCCTCAACCTCTCCTTCCTCGACATCCTCGGGGGGGGGGCACTGGTGCTTGGAAATGTGTCGCTTTCCACAACCACAACATCACCTAAAATAGATGTAAAAAAATGTGTTTGGAAATATGCAGGTATACATCGATTACCTGAAGCTGTGGTGTCAGACACTCACCTGGTGGGGTGCCCATCTCCTCTCCTTCTTCCACCTCTCCTTCCTCCACATGCACATCCACGGGGGGGATGGGGCTAACCTCACATTCCTGCTGGCAAGGGTGGCGGTCCCTGGGATCCTGCTTTGTGAGGCTTTTCTCCCCTATGAGAAATTAACAAACAAAAAGGTATACTTTAGCACACAGATATTTAAGGCCAGAACTAGGAAGATGAAACCTTGATTAGAAGTGTTGTACAATTGTCGGTTTATGAAGAGATGCAAAATGTGAAGACATGAGAAATCAATTCACTTTGACAAAAAAGCAAATAATTTGCTTTTTGTGCGAAGGTTCACACATGCCCAACCCCCCCCCCCCCAAGTATACCAGGGAACCCCGTGTGGCGTGTGGTTTACCCTAATAAATGTTCTCTGGTGTCCCACACCTTTGCTCATGAGTGCAGATGTGTTTTTACCCAGCTGCCAAGTGTCCTCTCCTTCAATTACACTGAATGTTCTTTTCTAGTCATTGTATTTTGAAACACATCTAAACCACAATGTCCTAATCATTTGTTGTGTCCTAAAAATTACACACCCAAAAAATGCTGTTCAAACCCTGTATCATAAACGAGGTTTGCCACGAACAATTTACGAGGGTTTGGAAAAACGATACGATTCTTTTACTGTATACAACATGAAAGCAGCAATTTTTTACATTGTACAAAGGTAAAGCATATGGATCTGTATGCAATAATCATAAAATAGGAACACACGACAAGTACTTACTTTTTTTCAGAACTTTCTTGATCCTTCTGTATTGATCCGGCTCCCTCAATTTCAGGTCGGACCACCGTTTCCTCAATTGGTCTTTTGACCGTCGTACCCCAAAACGATTATGCAGGGTCTTAACTACTTTGGCCATGATTCTGGCCTTGCGCAAGTTCGGATGGGTGTATGGTCCATGCTTGCCATCATAATCCTTACTTCACAAGATTCCCACCATCTCCACCATCTCTTGAAATGCCATATTTGAGGCCTTAAATCTCCTCTTTCCGGATCGGGACGTTTGTGGCTCCGGGGATTCCTGACTACTGGAGTCGTTCATATCAAGCACCTGTTGTGTTTCCGCCATGTTTCTCCTACTGCGCACCGTAGAGAAAAGGGGGCGGGAAATATTCTTGTAAAAGAACGTCATGGGCGGGCAAAGCAGGCGTAGTTCTACGCGTACGCACTGGATCTTACGCCAAAATCACACGTCGTACGTACGTTAAGTGCGCAGAAAGGGCGGGAAACCATGAACTTGACTAAAAGAACGTCAGGGGCGGGCAACGCAGGCGTAGTTCTACGCGTACGCACTGGATCTTAAGCCAAAATGCACATGTCGTACGTACGTTAAGTGCGCAGAAAGGGCGGGAAACCATCAACTTGACTAAAAGAACGTCAGGGGCGGGCAACGCAGGCGTAGTTCTACGCGTACGCACTGGATCTTAAGCCAAAATGCACATGTCGTACGTACGTTAAGTGCGCAGAAAGGGCGGGAAACCATGAACTTGACTAAAAGAACGTCAGGGGCGGGCAACGCAGGCGTAGTTCTACGCGTACGCACTGGATCTTAAGCCAAAATGCACATGTCGTACGTACGTTAAGTGCGCAGAAAGGGCGGGAAACCATGAACTTGACTAAAAGAACGTCAGGGGCGGGCAACGCAGGCGTAGTTCTACGCGTACGCACTGGATCTTAAGCCAAAATGCACATGTCGTACGTACGTTAAGTGCGCAGAAAGGGGCGGGAAAACATGAACTTGACTAAAAGAACGTCAGGGGCGGGCAACGCAGGCGTAGTTCTACGCGTACGCACTGGATCTTAAGCCAAAATGCACATGTCGTACGTACGTTAAGTGCGCAGAAAGGGCGGGAAACCATGAACTTGACTAAAAGAACGTCAGGGGCGGGCAACGCAGGCGTAGTTCTACGCGTACGCACTGGATCTTAAGCCAAAATGCACATGTCGTACGTACGTTAAGTGCGCAGAAAGGGGCGGGAAAACATGAACTTGACTAAAAGAACGTCAGGGGCGGGCAACGCAGGCGTAGTTCTACGCGTACGCACTGTATATAACGACAAAAATCACATGTCGTATGTTCGTTTGCGAAAATAGGAACAGAAGTTGGGAGCAAGAAAAACGAAGGTAAGTTTAAACCATTTCCCCAAATAAGTGGCAGATCCTGGAGTCTATCTTGGGCTAAGATTAGGAGAGTCTGAGCTAACATTATGTTTTTTGGCTTGTGTATTGTCTTGCAGAAAAATGAATAAAAAATTCAGGGATCCAGAATTTTTAAGTCTGTTTATCGACAAGTATAAAGAAATGTCTAATCTGTGGCATACCAAGCACAAGGATTATTTTAATAAACAAGTAAGGAGGGCAACACTGGAGAGATTTGTGACATTTGTGCAGACTTGGATCCCAGAGGCAGACGTGGACTTTGTGGAGAAGAAAATTCAAATATTGCAAAATATGTTCCGAAAGGAAAAGAGGAAAATCGCTCAATCCCAAACATCAGGAGCAGCACCAGGTGATGTATATGTACCCAGGCTGTGGTACTTTGAAAAGCTACGGTTCCTGGACGACCGGTGTAGACCCAGGGAGTCGCTTTCTACTCTTCCCTCCACCCTTCCCTCCACCCTTCCCTGCAGCATTCCCTCCACCTCAGCAGAGGCTGATGAGCCTTCCATCCTGGAAGAAGCGGATGCACCCAGCTGGAGCCAGGTATTTTTTTACCAAAAATAGTGATATTCAGAATATTAATGATGTTAACTAGATGTTATTCGAATTTGTACGCTATTATTGATGTTAAAAAATAGTTAAAATTTGGACATATCAATTTACAGTAGTGGCCACAAATGTTTGTCACCAGCAGAAACAAGAAATAGTGGTGTCATAATGATACTCTTTTATATGTATTAACAGAATTTTGAAGTCAGGAGCTGAAAAATGTTTAGGATTGATGAACAAAAAACTAAAACAATGTCCCTTTTTTATACACAGGAGGAGCTCAGCCAGGAGGAAGGTGGGGAAAGTGGCAGGCAGGAGGAGGCTATGCCCACTCTCAGCCAGGAGGAGTCCATGCCCTCTGTCAGGCAGGAGGTGGCCGGGCCTAGTAGAAGCCTCACAACATCTCAAGTGCCTCCCCTCCGTCTTCCATCCAAAAGGGCCAAAAAAAATACGCAGGCACAAGAGGAATCCCTGCGACTAATTAGAGAGGCTACTAATGTTTTAAACAGCCCCCCTGACGCAGAAGAGGCCTATGGCTGCTACATAGCCAGCCGGCTCCAGCAACTAGAGATGGGCCAACGTCTCCACTGCGAAAGGCTCATTTTCCTGGCGTTACAGAAGGGGTTCAGTGGAGAATTATCGGCCAACAGTAATATTGTGGAGCAAGTTCCTCCTGTTCCTCCTCCTCCTCCTCCTCCTGCCACGAGTCCACCACCGGAGACACAGCCTCCCAGGAAGGCTACAGGGAAGTCTGCAGGGAAGGGTGCAGTGAAGGGTGGAGCGAAGAGAAGAAGGTGATGACCTGGCTTCACTCTGGTCCGACCAACCACAGCCTGGGGACATATATACCATCTGATGCTGCTCTTGATGTCTGGGATTCTGGGACCATATTGGATTTTGTAATATTTGAATTTTCTTGTCCACATAGTTTCACGTTTGCCCTGGGGCCAAAAGGCTACACAAATGTCACAATTTTCTCCAGTGTTGCCTTCATTTTTTTGTTTGTATAACCAGAATAAATGGATATTTTTGTTTGAAAATATAATTGCCTATGTGTTTTTTGGTCAAATACCTTTCTATAAAAGACAATGTGAAATTAACAAGGGACACTAACCTCCTTGAGGTTATAAACAAAATAAAAATGTTATTGTGGTAACTTGTCACCAGAATAAAAATAAAAAGGTTATTGTGGTAATGAAAAAAAAATAAAATAAAATAAAGTTTTTGGTTTTAACTTGACGGAACAATTAAATATGGAGATCACAATAAAAAAAAAATGGTAAAGAATTGTACCAAAAATATGTAGGCCAAAAATTAGTCACCAACATTTTTTCTTGTTTTTTTTTATTTTTTTGGAGTAATTTTTTCATCAATATTTTTGGGTGAAATCATGAACATTTTTATTCTTGTGATCTCCATATTTAATTATTCGGTCAAGTTAACAACTTTTTTTTTTTTTTTTGGTTTTAATTGACAGAATAATTAAATATGGAGATCACAAGAAAAACATGGTAAAGAATTGTACCAAAAATATGGAGTAAAAAAAATTATTAAAAAATAAATAAAAATAAAAAATATTGAGATGGGGCTTTAAAATAAAAACAAGATCATTCATGAGATGAGGAGAAATAAAACAGAAATGTGTTTGGTGAGAACTCTGTGAGTGAATATGAGCAGCAAAGCAACTTCGTTCTTCTAGCATTATAAATAAAAAGGCTTCGTTCTTCTAGCATTATAAAGAAGATGCGCTATACATTTAAACGAGCACAGAATTTGCAGCATGACGAATGTGCTACTTCCAATACGAACTGGAGTTTTACAAGACCGAGCACTTCCGTCTCGTACTTGCTTCAGAGCATGCGTCGTTTTAGGACTGTCGGAACAGCATACAGACGAGCGGACTTCTACATCGGACCTGGGTCCGGCGGAGTTCCGTCGGGAAAATTTGAAGCATGCTTCATTTCTAAAGTCCGTCAGACTTTTGCGAAGCTAAAGTCCGTTGCAGCCCACACACGAGCGGATAGTCCGCCGGACTCAGTCCGTCGGAGTTTGGATGTCGAAAAGTCCGCTCGTGTGTACGGGGCATTACAGTGAATTATGTAAATGATGTGCCCCGCTGTATGTGCTTTTAAAATAATTGTGCCACTTGATACCGAAATTCACAGTAAATACATCCCGATCATGTTCTGTGCCGAGCCCGGCCCTCCTCTCGCCTCCCTCCTCTTTGCTCTCACGTCTCTCGAGTCCTGACCTCAGCAGGGAATTCTTAGCCCCGCCCGCCTCTCTTCTGATATGATAGGTATAGTCAGCTGGCGGGGCTGAGAATTCCCTGCTGACATCAGGACTCAAGAGACTTGAGAGGAGAGAGGAGAAAGGCGGGAGGCGAGAGGCAGGCCGGTGTTGTGTCGAGAATGGTTTCCCCGCCGAAATATGTTCCCCCTGGCTCTCTGCTCAGATCGGAACTCCGCCTGTCCAGCCCTCTGCACTGCAGCTCCTCCTCCTCCTCTACCCCGAATGCAAATCACATTTCCACTGTCCCCTGTACAATATTATTAGTCTATTCTATATATATATATATATATATATATATATAAAATGTGTGTGTGTATATATATATATATATATATATATATATATATATATATAATGTATTAGTCCATCCACACATATATATGGTACAATATTATTACTCCTTCCATATAGTTCCGATCTGAGCCGAGAGCCAGGGGGAACAGATTTTGACGGGGAAACCATTCTCAGCACAACACCGGGCACGGCATATGATGGGGATGTATTTACTGTGGAATGCGGTATAGTGACACATTTTTTTTAAAAGCACATACTTTTTTAAATAAATACAGCGGGGCACATCATGCAATGTAACAGTAAGTAGAGTACAAATGGGTTTGTACTCTACTTACACCTCACGCTGGCTGCATTTGATGGGGACAGCTGGCTGCATATGACGGGCACAGGTGGCTGCGCTTGACGGGCACAGTGGCTGCGTTTGATGGGGGAGGTTCAGTATTTTTCAGTTTGTTTGCGCCCCCCCAAAAATTTTGAGCACCAGCCGCCACTGGTCAGCACAGAGATGGTACAGGGAACTTCGCAGGGCTGTTTGTACGCTGTGGATTGTTATCCCTCCTGACCTCCCAGCAGCTGTTTGTGAATGTCTGTACCTTGTAGTGCACTTTAAGGGAGTGAGGTTATTTTTATTTCAAAGCGGAGTTCCAGTCAATTTTTTGTTAATTGAAAGTCAGCAGCTACAAAAAAAGTGTAACTTCTGACTTTTAATAAAAAGACACTAGGCGGCCCAAGTGGAAGTGGGAGCTCGTCGGTAATCGTGATGCATCGCGGAATCAAATCGAATCGTTGACAAGATAATCGTAATCGAATCGAAGCCCAGTGAAGATACGCACCCCTAGAGACTATATTTTAGAGCCATGACTATTGTATAACAGATGTACTGCACCTCCATGCTACCTGACCAAACCTTGCTACAGCCCCCTTACCATTCCCAATCAATAGAGACCACACCACATTGGGGTAAAATTGGCCATAGCAGCCCCTTTATTAATTAATAACTTTAAATGAACATAACCATAAACATCTGATATTTGCGTTGGTCTAAGCAGGCACTCCCCATACCATCTGTTTAATAATAATGCACTGCGGAACCTTTTATAGCTTATAATAGGCCTCTAGCCGACATACTGATTCAGAGACAACCAACTGACCGCAGTGCACCCATTAACCAAAATTCCAGCTTAAACCACCGTTAGCTGGAATACCACCATCGGGACCCATACCACAAATGGGTCCCTAACTCTCCTTACCCCCATGCTCTCTAGATGCCACTGGCAAACCCAATGGCCCCATATTACTCCCTCCAGAATAGAGGTAAACTCCCTCACCCCAGAAGCACCTTCCAGTATCCAGTTCCATCTCTAACCGCCAGCTGACCAGCCTCACCATTCCTAACCCCACATGAGCAGAGATCCCCATTAACCTTGTAGTTATCTATCTCCATCCCCTCTACCGATCGGTATGATGTAGGACCCCCACACAGCCTCCCCCAGGAAAGCCCTGCGTGTGTGCCCAACTCCACCTTCAGAACCCTCATCATCTCCCACATGGACATTAAGCCCACCTGGTAACCACCGACTCGTGACCAGCAACGTCCGGCGTGCCCCGTCCAGTCGTGCCACTCTATGCCCTTCAGGCATGCTCTGCTCCTTAGCCCGCCCGGAACTCTTACCTACTGAGCTCGGCTTCTCGTATAGCAATGCCTAATAGTGTCCCCTAATATTAACTGTCTGCTTCACTTGTCCCCGGAAACCCATACGGGGGCCAACAAAAACCCCCCGGCAGCCTACCTGCTCCTGTAATCATGCAACACGATGTGAGAAAGAAAGAGAGAAAATATATATATATACCCCTGGAACCAACTTGGTTACCCCTGAAAACGCACTAATCTGAACCTGACCAACACTTGACTGCTGACCTACTGACGAAATAGTGCGAAAATGTATTTATTTTTATATATATCATTTTTTTTTTTTATTAACAGCTAACGCCCGTAAACCTTTCAGCCAAACTGCCTTGAAATCTGAACATAGTGGACATTCCCAATATCGCCACAGTGATCCCCCACCTTCGGGCCAACTGTTCAAACGAATGCAGGCAGAAACCCTACTACACTGGCCTGCAAAGGAAGCGCCACAGCCTGTCTAGCCAATTGCATACCCGTAAATGCTTTATAGCCATCACCGACCTACCTGATCAACCAGCCACCCACAATGTGTCTTTTATTACCAACCGTTAAATTCCCCTTCCCACACAAACAAGTTTAATGCAGGTAATACAGTCAACACATAACAACTAAACCCACCTCAGCTTGTGCCCTAGGTAAGGTCTATGCCGGCCTGAAAACTCACTATTGCATAATTAACTACTTACCCGATACTTACTTGCTACCCCAATGTTACCACCTCAATTGTATACTTAACTACTTGCGTACTTACCAGATACTTACTTAGCACCCCCATGTTACCACCACGATTGTATAATTCTCTACTTCCATACTTATCAGATACTTACTCGCTACACCAATGTCACCACCGTAATGTCAGGAAGGGACACCATACCTCAGATGGGCCCAACTTAAAGTTTTCCACCGTTAGAAAGGGACACCCATACCTCCGATGGGCTCCACCAACATTTTCAACAGTTAGGAACGGCCACCCATACCTCTGATGGGCCCAACCAACATTTCTCCACTGTTAGGAAGGGACACCCATACCTCTGATGGGCCCGAACCAACATTTCTCCACCATTAGTAAGGGCCATCCATACCTCCGATGGGCCTGACCAACATTTCTCCACCGTAAGGAAGGGCCACCCATACCTCTGATGGGCTCGACCAACATTATTTCAGTTATGAAGGGGCCTCGTACCTCCGATGGGCCCAACCCACTGATATCCACCATTCCTAAGGGACACCCATACCTCCGATGGGCCCAACCCCCTAATATCCACTGTTAATAAAGGAACATCCCTACCGCAAACGTGCCCAAAGCCATAGTTTTCCATCGTTAGGGGCAGTTCGTAAGGGGGCAGATGTGCCCACAATATGCCCCAACCCCCACTCTTTTCCCCAGTTAGGAAGGGCCCCCCCTCAGCCGAGCCCCAACCCTTGTTTTCTACCTTTAGAAAGGAAACCCCCCATACCTACACCACCCACTATTTTTCTTCCTAGTTAGTAAGGGACATCCAAACTCAGGTTGGCACAACCCACCATTCTCCCCCTAAGTAGGATGGGGCCCCCCCTACCTCAGCTGGGCCCCATCCACTATTTCCCCAATTAGGACAGAACACCCATAAAATTTTGATATATACTGCACTGTGATAATACATTTTGTCAGGCTGCCAACACCGCTTCTAGACAAAAAAGCATAAATGAAAATAGAAAAAAATATAGGAAAAAATGTATATGTGTAGCGCTATGACAAAAACAGGAAATATTTGTTTTAAAAGGTTATACGTGTCACCATATAAATCTTAAACCAAAAAGAACCATATTCCCTAATAGTGAAAAAAAATATAGACCACTTTTTAAGCGGTAAAGTGAACCTATAAATTACAAATATAAATGAAAAAAATATAGTATTAACTATATATAATAATCAATCATAATCATAGATAATTAACACAAAATGTGTCGGTGCTAAGTAAGTCCCAAAATAAAGTCCAACAGTGGATTTGTAGAGGAATCAACTTTCCAACAGACAACTTCCAAAGAAAATTGTGTACTCTTCAAACATGCATCACCACCACCGCCGTGAAACTGGGGGAGGCTTACCAAAAGGCTTGGACTTAGTCAGGCATATGCCCCCCAAGTCATATAGGCTTTATATATGGAATTCACCCGCTAGGTGTGGATACTGCACGGCCTCAGCTTGCACTACCACATCACATAAGCGAGATGTTCATTAATATCCGATGAGGTATGGGGTGATGATCTCGTATATAGAACCATAAAAGCAAAGCTCCAACATAGCGTAATATTGTCATAAAATTTTTTTTAATGAATAGGCGGAAAAAAAACATCACATTTTTTGTTAATTATCTATGATTGATTATTATATATAGTTAATACTATATTTTTTCATTTATATTTGTAATTTATAGGTTCACTTTACCGCTTAAGAAGTGGTCTATGTTTTTTAAAACAAATATTTACTGTTTTTGTCATAGCGCTACACATATATATTTTTTCTATTTTCAGGACAGGACACCCATACCTTGGATGGGCCCAACCCTGCCTTTTCTTGTTCCCCCTGTGGCAGCACGCAGGTAAAATCACCTGGTTGTATTCAGGATGGGAAATATGTGTGTCCTAGATTCAGGCTTTATGCAGACTTTTACAATTAGAGGGGAAGAGTTAATGAGCCCAGCTGAAGTAAGTGGGCTCATTAAGACCTCTACAAAAAACCCCAGCATGCATAGGGAGATGCTCCATCCTGGAACCAGTTTTGTGTGTATAGACTGGGGAGTCTGAGATCTGTTCTGTGCGGTGAGTTAACGCCTGTGTGGCAAACCCCTACAATAGAGACAGGGACTGGGGCAGCACAAGGCTGCACCCAGTTGTTAGACAGGGAGTCTACGTGTGTAGTTAGAGGTCAAGCTGACCAGGATTTATTTTCTTGTTTTATTTTGTTTGGATGTTATATGTATCACTGCATGTAGCCTAAATAAACCGGACCTTTTGTTTTTTGCACCTACACCGCTGTCTGCTGTGCCTGACTTTGTGTTGTGAACCCATCCAGGGGGTCACACACACCCGCTACCGAGCGAACCCCCTCACAGTTGGTGGAGAATTTTGGCAGTTTTTTTTTTTTTTTTTGTTAAGGCCAGCATGGAGGAGATACTGAGACAGCTGGCTCTAGCAAATGCAAACCAGCAGCAAGCAAATGCAAATCAGCAGCAAACAAATGCAGCTTTACAAAAGAGCCTTGCAGCTCAACAACAAGCCCAGCAGCAGGCAAATGCAAATCAGCAGCAGACAAATGCAACTTTGCTGCAGAGTTTGGAAGCCCAGCAGCAGGCAAATGCAAATCAGCAGCAGACAAATGCAACTTTGCAGCAGAGTTTGGAAGCTCAGCAACAAGCCCAGCAGCGATCTGAAGCCCGCTTCATAGACCTGTTGCAGAAGCAAGAGCAGAATTTTCAACAGCAAATAGAGACATTGATACAGCAACGTCCGCAGACCAATGAAGCAAGTGGGTACAATAATACCGCAACCTTTGGTGTGAGCCGTTTACTGACAAAAATGACTGGAGAGGATGATCCGGAGGTGTTTTTGACCACATTTGAAAGGACTGCTGAAAGGGAAAAGTGGCCTAAGGAGCAATGGGCTGGACTGGTGGCCCCTCTGTTAACTGGGGAATCGCAGAAAGCTTATTATGACCTAGAGCCTGACCAAGCAAAAGACTATGTGGTGCTAAAAGCAGAAATATTGGCACGGCTGGGTGTCACCCTGGCAGTCCGGGATCAGCGTGTGCATAACTGGAATTTTCAGGTTGGAAAACCTCCCAGGTCTCAAATGTATGATCTCATTCACCTGAGCAGGAAGTGGCTGCAGCCAGAGATTTTGACCGCACCAAACATTGTGGAACGTGTGGTTATGGATCGTTTCCTGAGAGCTCTTCCTACTGCCATCCAAAAATGGGTAATCCATGGAGACCCAGAAAATGCAGATAAACTTGTGGATCTGGTTGAGAGGTACTTGGCTACAGAGAACTTGACCACCTCTTCCAGGAACTCACGGACTTTCCCCCCTAAGACCAGATCATCCCCAGTGGCGGGTAAGATGACTCCAAGGGGTGAGGGTGGAGAGAGTGAGAGGGTGGGAGTTCTACCTAAGGTCTGGCGGGAGCAGCCCAGGAAGCCCATGCTGCAAGAGGCAGCGAAAAAAACTATTTGCTACCGCTGCCGGCAAGAGGGACATATTGCAGCCAATTGCCCAGTTGTGGATGAGCCTATGCAATGTGACTTTATAAGGGAGAGACGTCAGTCGCTGTTTGCGACAGTTGCATGCACTGCCATTCGGGGACCTGAGAAACATTTATATAAAATGTGTATTAATGGTAGACATGTTGATGTGTTGCTAGATTCAGGTAGCCTGGTAACATTGATAAAAGCTGAATTAGTTACTACAGAGGTCTCTGGGAAGAACAGGGTGGCTGTTATTTGTGTGCATGGGGACACCCGAGAGTATCCTGTAACTTCAGTGTTTTTTGAGACCCCCAAAGGTAACCTCTCTCATCAGGTGGGGTTAGTGTCTCAGTTACCACATGATGCTATTGTGGGAAGGGATTTTCCAAAATTCTGGGAACTCTGGGATTGTCCTGAGGCCCCCATTGGTGCCCCTATAAACCAGGAAGATGACCAGAATTCCTCTGGGAGTGGTGAGGACTCTCCTGAATTTCCCTAGTCGGTATTGGCGGGGGAAACTCGAGAAACTGGGGAGGAGCCAACATCCTCAGATGAAAACATGCCGTCTGTGGAGTTTTCGGATCTTGAGGTTCACTGGGAAAATTTTGCCACAGAACAGTTAAAAGACCCCACCCTAATAAAGGCACGGGAAAATGTGGTGAAAATAGATGGCGAGTTAGTGAACCCAGATAAGACTTGCCCTTATCCTTACTTCACTATGGAAAGGGACCTGCTATATCGAGTGGCTCAAAGGGCAGAAGAAACCATTGAGCAACTTGTAGTGCCCAAACCTTACAGGAAGTTGGTGTTAGAATTGGCTCATGGACACTTTCTGGGAGGTCATCTGGGGACAGAGAAAACCAGAGAGAGGGTATTGCAGAGATTCTATTGGCCTGGGGTCATGAAGGAAATAGAAAATTATTGTTCCTCCTGCCCTGTGTGTCAGAAGTCGGCACCTATGCCACATTTCCGTAACCCACTGGTACCTCTACCTATCATTGAGGTCCCCTTTGAGAGGATCGCAATGGATTTGGTAGGTCCGATAATGAAGTCTGCTAGGGGGCATCAGTACATTTTGGTTATATTGGACTATGCCACCCGTTATCCGGAAGCAATTCCTCTCCGAAATACCTCGGCCAAAACCATAGCCAAAGAGCTATCCCTTGTTTTTAGCCGCGTGGGTATTTGTAAGGAACTGCTTACGGACCAAGGTACACCCTTTATGTCCCGGGTTATGAAAGAATTATGCAAGTTGTACAAAGTGAAGCAATTGCGTACATCTGTGTATCACCCCCAAACAGATGGGTTGGTTGAAAGATTCAACAAAACCCTAAAACAAATGTTAAAGAAGGTGGTGGATAGAGATGGAAAGAATTGGGATTGTCTAATACCCTATCTGATGTTTGCCATTAGGGAGGTACCCCAATCCTCTACGGGTTTCTCACCCTTCGAGTTGCTCTATGGGAGACACCCAAGAGGGCTGCTGGATATCGCCAAGGAAACTTGGGAAAATGAGAGTTCTCCTCACAGGAGTGTGATTGAGCATGTCGCCCTGATGCAAGATAGAATTGCACAGGTAATGCCAATTGTAAAGGAACATTTAACCCAAGCGCAGTTAGCACAGCAGAGAGTGTACAACCGTGGGGCCAAGACACGTACTTTTTCCCCGGGGGATAGGGTCTTGGTGCTAGTCCCTACGGTTGAAAGCAAATTTCTGGCCAAATGGCAAGGTCCATATGAAGTAATTGAAAAAATTAGTGAGGTGAACTACAGGGTTAGACAGCCAGGAAGGCGAAAGCCGGAGCAGATCTATCACGTCAATCTGCTGAAAGCCTGGAGGGATAGGGAATCCCTAGTCGCAGAGACTTTGTCACAAGTACAGCCTGATTGCTTAGTTCCTGAGGTTGGAATAGCAGACACCTTATCGAAACCCCAACAACAGGAGGTTAAAGAGTTTGTACTTCGTAACAAAGAGATTTTCTCTGAGCTTCCGGGACAAACATCTGGCGTAGAGCATGACATTATCACCCCGCCAGGAGAAAGGGTAAAACTAAAACCTTATAGAATACCAGAGGCCCGACGGGAGGCAATACGTGGGGAGGTTCAAAGGATGCTGGAATTGGGTGTGATAGAGGAGTCCCAGAGTGACTGGTCCAGTCCTATTGTACTAGTGCCCAAACCTGATGGGAGCTGGCGGTTCTGTAACGATTTTAGACAATTAAATAAAGTTACAAAATTTGACACCTACCCCATGCCACGTATAGATGAGTTGGTTGACCGGCTGGGAACAGCCCGATATATGACAACTCTTGATCTCACCAAAGGGTATTGGCAAATTCCCCTGGCCGAGTCGGCCAAGGAGAAAACTGCGTTTGTAACCCCAGATGGGGCATTCCAATATAAGAGAATGCCGTTTGGGTTACAGAATGCACCGGCAACATTCCAGCGGAAAATGGATAAGATTCTGAGGCCCCATCATAAACATGCTGCAGCTTACCTGGATGATGTGATTATCCATAGCACAGACTGGGTCTCACATTTGCCAAAAGTACAAGCAGTCCTAGACTCTATCCGGGGAGCTGGGTTTACGGCCAATCCAAAGAAGTGTACCATTGGACAGGAGGAGGCTAAATATCTTGGGTACACTATTGGGAGGGGGGTGATAAAACCCCAAGTCAATAAAGTCGAGGCCATACAGAGTTGGCCACGTCCCAACAGCAAGAAACAGGTACGGGCCTTTCTGGGAATCGCTGGCTATTATCGACGATTCATTCCCCATTTTGCTTCTCAGGCTGTGCCCCTCACCAACCTGACAAAAGGGAAAGAGTCGGTTATGGTTAAATGGTCCCCAGAGGCTGAAGAAGCATTTCAGTCCTTAAAAACAGCCTTATGTAGCCAGCCAGTGTTGTACTCACCAACTTCTCTAAGGACTTTGTTGTACAAACTGATGCATCAGACGTTGGGTTAGGAGCAGTGTTATCCCAGGTCTGGAACGGGGAAGAGCACCCAGTCATTTACCTCAGCAGGAAGTTGAAGTCCCATGAGGTAAATTACTCCACGATTGAGAAGGAATGTTTAGCAGTGAAGTGGGCTCTAGATTCCCTTCGGTACTATCTGCTAGGTAGGCACTTTGACCTGGTGACTGATCACGCTCCTTTAAAGTGGATGGCTCAAAACAAGGAGACCAATAGAAGGGTAAATAGGTGGTTCCTGGCCCTACAGGAATTTAACTTTACAGTTAAGCATCGCCCTGGTGTTAAAATGGGGAATGTGGATGCTTTGTCTCGGATACATGCGTGTCTGGCTGCTTGTGTTACAACCCCAAGGTTGAAACAAGAGGGGGGGGTATGTGGCAGCACGCAGGTAAAATCACCTGGTTGTATTCAGGATGGGA
This sequence comes from Lithobates pipiens, assembly GCF_037356315.1. Lineage (NCBI taxonomy): Eukaryota > Metazoa > Chordata > Amphibia > Anura > Ranidae > Lithobates > Lithobates pipiens. The sequence goes on from NW_027507790.1 coordinate 72,785,071, forward strand.
AATATGTGTGTCCTAGATTCAGGCTTTATGCAGACTTTTACAATTAGAGGGGAAGAGTTAATGAGCCCAGCTGAAGTAAGTGGGCTCATTAAGACCTCTACAAAAAACCCCAGCATGCATAGGGAGATGCTCCAACCTGGAACCAGTTTTGTGTGTATAGACTGGGGAGTCTGAGATCTGTTCTGTGCGGTGAGTTAACGCCTGTGTGGCAAACCCCTACAATAGAGACAGGGACTGGGGCAGCACAAGGCTGCACCCAGTTGTTAGACAGGGAGTCTACGTGTGTAGTTAGAGGTCAAGCTGACCAGGATTTATTTTCTTGTTTTATTTTGTTTGGCTGTTATATGTATCACTGCATGTAGCCTAAATAAACCGGACCTTTTGTTTTTTGCACCTACACCGCTGTCTGCTGTGCCTGACTTTGTGTTGTGAACCCATCCAGGGGGTCACACACACCCGCTACCGAGCGAACCCCCTCACACCCCATATGGCCCTCTATCCCTGTCTCGGGGTCACTGCTCACGCCCCCCTCCCTTTTCTTGAAAATACTGAAAACCGGTTTGAGCCCGCGCCTAGTACCAAAAACCGGCATCCCACCTATTGTTCTTGAATCCCACCTCAAGGGCGCGTAACGCCTCCTTTTTGCTCCGCTCTCGCTTGATCCCAGCTGTATCGCAACGTGTCCCCAACCTCAGGGAGAACCGCTCCACGGCCCCCCTTTTACAGCTGCCCCCCTTTCCCCGGTGTAAGGTGCGCTCCTATGTGCCCCCCAACCTCTACTTTCCCATTGTGTTTGGGGAAGTTAAACTAATGGCCACTTGTGCGCTGGCAGCATCCCCCCACCATCCCAGCCATAGCCCCACCCCCATCTGTGGAAACCAGGCTGCTGACTGGACCTGTTGCTTCTTTCCCAAACAATGAAACTTCCTGTACTCCTGTACCGACAATGGCAGCGACGTGACTGCATGCCCCCTACCCTCTGCGGTGGCCCACCCATACTAAACACCTCTGCTAACCCGTAGCCTGCCAAGAAATAGAAAATTGTAAATGGACTTACCCGGCTGCCTAGGAAGAGTCCCCCCAGCCGCAAGACCTGCCTCCCTTGCTGCTGATCGACTCTGGGGCTCTTCTTCCTCATCTGACACAGACCGTGCACCCCCTTGATCGTTGCTCCGACCTTCTATCCCCCTGAGAGCTGAAGGCCTCCTGGGGAAGTGTCCCCCAGGATGCCGATGATCCACGCGGCTGTTAGCCCTCTGGTCTGTCCCCATCTGCTGTGCACCCCTTGGTCCATTGGAAGCCATCTGCTGTGGCAATGGCAGCCTGGCAGCCGCAGCTGAATTTGTTCTGACGATGAGGCTCCGTCCCCCTACTGGCTGGCTGCTCGCTTGTTTTTCCGGCTGACTCCGGGATGGCCGAAAATGAGGCTTGGGTTTTCTCGGCCCCCCCCAGCCGTGCCTACTACTTGCCCTCCCCTGGTGCCCAGAGAGCCGCCTGCTGAGGCAGAGAGGGCTTGGCAGCCATTGCTGGGCGTAGCTTATTCCATAGGCCTGGACTATGAGGGTCGCTACTTGATGTTGTTGCCCCCCCAACCCGCGCCCTGTGAGTGCCACCCCTCCAGTGGACCCAGTGCCCATTGCAGTGTGAAACTCCCCACCAAGGCTCGCCCCCCCCCCCCATCGGAACGACAGGAGCAGGGCCCGCGTGTCCAGTAGGCCTTGGCCTTGAGGACCACGACTCCATACTGCGATCCTCCAGCCCCCCAGCTCGCCAGATGCCAGCCGCGGCGGGGGAGGGGGCCCGATGGACTGTACTAAGTGCCTGAACCCTCCACCCGCCGCCCTCAGACTGACAGGGCAGCACACACGAGTTACATGGCCACACACTGCAGGGTAGGAACTGAATACTGTGGCCCCCCCGCGCGTGCCACAATTTCTGGTGATTATGGATGGGCTCCACAGAATGCAGCCTGCTTTGTGTGGGAAGGCTGGGAGAGGTGATAGGCAGCACCGACCTGCAGGCACCTGGGGACCCCCCCTGCTCCCCGCCCGGACAAAAGGCAACCTGCCCCGCACCCCCCCCCCCCACCCTGGAGGCCTCCCTCCCACTCCACGTGCCGCCATACCCATCCTGAGCTGCCCTGAGTTGCCAAATTGCCTTTAAGCTTCTTCCTGTATGCTGCACTGATGCTGGGGGGAGGGGCCAGCTCATTTATACTCTCCTGTCCCCTCCTCCCCACTGCTCCTCCAATCAGGTAAGACCTATCACTTCTACTGTACCCTGTTAACTTAGTCATGCCAGCCCTACGCTATCTCTTCATTTCATTTCTTTTCCGCTCCAGACTGTTCTGGAATGAAAGGGAAATGTTTTTATTTTTTGCAGGGAACTGCTAAGTTGTGAAAAGGAAGCAGTGATAACTCCAGACTGCTAAAGAGTGATATTTGCCAATGAAATAGGCTCATTTCACAAAATCAAAATATAGGGAGAGGATATGGAATTATTTTTTGTATTTTTGTATAATTTTTACATCATATTTTGTATTTAAGTGTAGCGGCCATAACCCTTTGTAGGGAGGCCTTGACTTATCGGGCTTACCGGTTACCTCCTCTTGGCTTGCTCTTCCATGTCTAGGGGTTCCCAGGGTTGATACCCAACAACTTGAATGCTGACACAAATAAAGTATTTTTGAAAGGTTTTATTTTGCAGTGGTAACATCCAATAACACAGTCTCTCATAGGAACAGAGGGCACGGGTGAAGAACTCAGGCACCTTGAACTGTAAGTTTAGCAAAGTCTCTAATTCCACCCAGAGAGTAGCCACTCGCAGCTGGGTACTTCAAGGTTGAACAGATATCTAGCCAGAGATCATGGCAGTCAGCACGTTGACTCAAATACTTGAAACAATCCTATGAACGTGTACAAGTTGTAACAGAGGGTGAACAGGAACCTTTTTCCTCAGTACCTGGAACATTCTCTGTCTCCTCAATGGTTCTGGAAAAACGTGAATTTGTCAATGTCCTTCCCAACTCAGTAACCAGGCACTTCTCAGGATGCCACTTGTCGGCCCTCCTCCGAAGAGTCCTCCTCCGGTCACTTCCACGAGCTGGGGTGCCTCTCCAAGCCAAGAGCACACCCAGACACCTTGAATCCTCCCTCAGTTACTGCTCCTCAGACCAGCAGGTTCCGAGACTCGGAAATAGATGGATCCCTACTCCAGACCAGGCAGGTCTATTGGGGGCATCTAACAGGAACATGTTGTGGGATGTCGAACACCCCGTGACCGGGACCCCTCACCTGGCTAACCTGGTCCTGGAACCAGAACAGACCACACGGGCCTCACAAACTCCGCTCTTGAACTACATGACCCACACCTCTTAAGTACCCCTTCCCAGACTCCCCAGCGGGCCCCAGCACTCCCACTGATTGGTTCAGAGAAGGCTGATACCTAAAGCCTGGTTCTGGCCTGTCATGTGCACCTCACTGTTCACATGACCAGGCAGAACATCTAACACAGCCCGGCCAGACTGATGTTAAGGCCAACCTATGAAATTAACCCTCAGAACCCCTATTGTTCTGAGGCAAAAACTAAATTTACATGCGTATGACACTTTGTCCAAAATGTAATCCGTTACACAAGTGATAGGTATTTTCAGCTGAGCCCAAGTAGATATAAAAATAATGACCCTTACTTGTGTTAAAACATTGCGAATTTAAAGAACTAAACCCTGATGGGTTTTACTTCCTCTTTTTTCTCTGCAAAGTAAAAGCATAATGGGCTAGTATGCATCATATACTAGCCCATTATGTTGCACTTACCTGCAAAGGCAGCCAGCGATGTCACCGCTGTCCCCGCTGTGTGAAAGAGTCTATATTCACCCCTTTTCCTCCCAGGGGCCGCAGACTCCGGCTCTCTGATTAGCCGGAGTGTGTGACGCCACTCCTGCACTTGTAAGCAGGAGCTGAAGGTCACGGCACAGGCCCTATAGAAACGGCACGACCATGCCCTTCCTTTAGTGTGCATGACCTGATGATGTTGGTGCAAGTGTATATGGTAAATATCTCCTAAACCTTAATATAGGCTTACCTATAAGTAAAAGTGGTTGTACAGAGTTTACAGACACTTTTAAGCCTTATACATCACTGATCTGGGGATGGAATATCAGTATGCACGGAACTGTTAAGTTCTGGAACAATGTGCTGTTGAGCCAGGGATGGGAGATCATGAACAAATCTAGAGATGCTGTAATGTTTTGCAGGATACATTTAAAGGACTATATTTCAGCACACCTATGTTTTTTTAATATACATATGTTTTCTAATGAATTCAAGGGAAATGCACGAAAGCATTCTTTGGTGCATGTTTGCACACATTTCGTTGTGTTTTGTATTTCTCATGTGTGCTTAAGTGATTTCATTTATGCATTGACAGGCAAAACAAAGTCCATGGCAACATACTCCAGAGTGTATTGACACACTCTTTAATCTATTTTTATTCATTTAAATGGAAAACACATGTGCCTAAAAACTGAGAGGCGTGAGTGTAGCCTTATGCCTTGTGCACACGGTCGGACATTCCAACCACAAAATCCGTCTAATTTTTTTCTGACGGATTTTGTCCTAAACTGGTGTTGCATATACACGGTAGGACAAAGTTGTCGGAAAATACCATCATTCGGAACGTGATGACGTTCGTTCATTATGACGGGACTACGTTGAGGCTAGTAGCCAATAGCTTTGGTCTCGTGATTTGATCTGAGCATGCGTGGCACTTTGTCTGATCGAAATTCACTACAAACGATCGGAAAAAGTCCGATCTGATTTTTTTGGACGGAAAATTTGAGATCCTGCTCTCACATTCCTTCCGTCTGAATTTCTGACGGAAAAAGTCCGATAGAGCCCACACAAGATCAGATTTTCCGACAATATAATCCGATCTGACCTTTTCCGACGGAATTTCTGACCGTGTGTACAAGGCATTAAAGAAAAAACTTTTTTTTTTGTGTAGGAACATATTTTTTTTTTTTACACCAGTTTTTATTCAATCAGAGAGGTAACATCAGATCTGCCTGCTGGTAAGGTTTTAGTAAAGCGCAATTTGATTGGCGGTGAAGGCCCGGATCAGACAGGTACGACATGCTAACTGGTTAACTGGTTCGACTTGTGCCTGTTCATTCCTGCACTACTTTGGTCTGACTAGGGTCATATTTGAGCCCACTAAATTTAATGGAAGTTGCATGCAAGTCAGATCAGCATCTTAACTGATCTGTCATGTGACATGCAACTTGTGCTCAGAGGCGCATGTTAGCAATGCAAAACGTATTGAAAACAAAAACACGTGGGGTCCCTCCCAAATCCATACCAGACCAGACCCTTATCCGATCATGCAGTCTGGCAGACCAAGAAAGACGGAGGAATGATCAAGTGCCACCCAAGGGCACATGCCCTCAACATGGAGGGTGCTTTGGGGCTCAGCCCCTGCCCAAAATCCCCTTGTCCCCATGTCAATTGGGGTCTGCAGGCAGGGGGTTTATCGAAATCTGGAAGTCCCCCTGTAAGAAAGGGGTCCCCCAGATCCTGCCTCCCCCTTCATGAATGAGTATAGTGTACATAGTACCTCTAACCACTCACCCAAACAAAAGTGTAGTGTAAAAAAAGCAGGAGGCACTTTTGGACAAGTCTGTTATTTCAAAATGAATAATGTTCCCCATGATAGCTCCAATATCGATCACAATGGCTGTTGCCACTGCCCCCACCTCTGCCACCAACCTGTTAAAAAGAAAAAACACTCTTCTCCCGACAAAGGCTCCCGACACTTTGGCAGCTCCAGTGTCTGACAGTTCTTATATAACTATGGGGCATGGCATTACCCGGAGACCCCACCCTTTTTTATGTCACCACCCCGGGCATGATGGGTCCATGATGGCACAAGGGGGTGGGGTATCTGAATGACTTCACTACATAGCCACATCTCATAGTTATATAACAATTGTCAAACAACAGAGCTGCTAGAATTATGTCCTCCCAGTTGCCCTGGGGTGGCGCAGTGTGTAACCTGCTATGTCCGGGGGACCAGTCACAGCCATCACATGCCAGTTGTAAACAATAGCTTTAATTCATAGCAATTGTGTACTATTGTGATGTTCTCTGTGATTGGTCACAATGATCACATGGTACAGGGCCAATCACAGTGGCAGGTCCAATCACTCACAGCTATCAATACTACACAAAGACATGCATGAATGTCATTCACAAAGTAAAAATGATTGTTTATATGGTAATCATCACTGTAATAAGCAATCAGAGTGTAAGAAAAATCCTGATCAACTTCTCAAAGCAGTACAGTGTCACTATGGTGACAGTATTAAAAACATTTGTGAAAAAAATGTAAACAATTTTTTTTATTTTATATAATAATAAACAAACTAAAAAAAAAAAACAGTGGTGATCAAATACCACCTAAAGATAGTTCTATTTGTGTGAAAAATATATATAGATTGAATTTGCGAAAAATATCGCCTCAATGGGTATCTGTAAGCAAAGGTAGGGGAAGGTACCATCATGCCATAATAACATACGAAAAAAGGAGGAAGCTCAAAAAAGAAAAAGGGTTACTCCAGAAAGTACCCTTGGAGCACAGAAGACACTGGGGACTATTACAGTACCAAAGCATAATGTACAAAGATCATAAATTTCAATTGAAATGTATTAGATAAAGTTAAAAAAGACAGAAACATATATACAATTCAACAGGGACACATTGATAATGGTCAGTCTATACATCCTTAGTAGAGTTTACAGCCATTACTAGGGAACCCACAGGGGGGCACATTGATGTAGAGTGAACGTGTTTCTCGACCGGTTTAGCGGCTAAGAGCCGCTTCCTCAGGAGGCGTCACCTACAATATCTAACACACACAAAAAAAGAAATGTTTTCAAACTCAACAAACAATATAATCATAATTTTTCACAGTATAACAGAGTAGTTAATTTAATAGTTGTGTTATTGTGCCTCATATTTATATGTTTTTCTTCTTCTCTAAAAAAACTTTTTATACTTATATTTAATAATAAAAATGTATATTTTTTTATATAACTTGGTATCAAGACAGTCCGTCACTTTACTGGGCGATACTAGGGTAATTCATGGTTATGGTGTTCCATGTATGGACCCTTTTTCTCCCACAATTCCCTTTTTCTGTAGTTAATTTAATAACAACTGGAGTATTAATTTACATACAGTCTCAGTGACTCACCCAGAACGTTCAACCCTCAACCACAGAGATGGCGAAATTTGAGACACCCTCCGATGGGGTGACCCCCTTGGAGGTGGACATGGGGGGGTAAAGCGCAAAGGAGCACAATTTCCACGAAGGATTGAATAAAGTAATAATACATAGGTAAATTAGGAAATACGTTTAACCATCGCCATTAGATTGCCCATGGACAAAGTAAATTTAAATAGAAAAATAGATTAACAATAAGTAAAAGTGTCCCCAAACCAAGCCAGAAGTCCATGTGATCCACGGGCCACATTATAAGGTGATTTGAAGTGGGTATAATAGGTTATAATAATGACATACCCATTTCTTGTCCTGTGCTCTAATATAGCCAGAGCGGAGCAAAATCCTATAGCGAAATAGGTCCTCAGTAATTGTCCAAAAATGTAAAAAAAAATTAGTCTATAGAAAAAGGGACCAGAAAAGTAGTAGTTATTAAAACCCCAATACGGGACCACCAACCATCAATAACTAAAGCAAAGAGGGGAATATAGTATCAGGATAAAGATGGAAAATCCAATGGTTAGGTCAAACTTGCCTGTCACAAGGTCTGTAGTGTGTGCTTCTAGCTGGCGCCGTTCTGATTGCCATGTTCAGAACGGCGCCTTAAATACCCCCAACCCGGAAGCCAGGGGAACGTCATTGGCATTTCCCGACATCTGCTGTGGAAAGTGCGCATGCGCCGAGGTGGATTGAATTTGGGTACAGTGTTGCATGACCAAGCAATTGCCAGTTACAGTAGCACAGTGCTGAATAGCAAAAATAAAAAAAATGGTCATAAAGGGGGTTAAACCTTCCTGGAAGGTCAAGTGTTAAATGTATGTTATTTTATGAAGGGCTGCCTGGTATACCGTACTGTAAAAACAAAAAATGCAACTGTTGTTACACTTGGAAAAAACTGCTGCATAGTCCACTATTGGATGGTATATTAGGGCTGAAGTAAGCAGTTAATGTACTCTTCAACAGCCTGCCAGTTGCACGTTACATAAACTTGTATTATAAACACATTGGACAGTACACATGCTAGCTGTTGACAGTTAGCTCATTTGAGACTGAGATGACTCCTGCAGAATTCTGTGCTTATCATTCACTGGTAACAGCTTCAACTCACAGCAAGCTGCTCTGATAACAATAATAGGAAAGGTTACTAAGCAGTTGTTAGGCAGTTTCTGGCAGTTATAAAGTGTTTCAGCACTGTTTTTAATGTAATAGCTTATTTGCATGAGTGTTTGTCAAGTATTCAGGATGCCTTTCAGACATTCTCTGAATGCTTATCTAATACCTGAAAAAACAGCAAGGAAATGCTACTGGTGTTTTATATGCAGTTGATTTTGCCATCTCTGAGTACCTAACATAACGATCTGTCAATTTCTTTTTGACTATCGGTAATACTTAAAATGTCTGTGGAAATGCAAACATCATTGCTAGATTAAACATATGCTAAAGTTTCAAAAACTTTTATACACTGCTGTTCATAAATGTATCTTGTTGACTGTAGTTCCTTTTCAATTTCTTTACTGTTCACTGATTTTTGTGTCATATAGGTCATAATAAATATTTTTTTTTTGTTTTGTAATGGCAATCGACCAATATACTTATAGATATTTGCAGGCTTCTTATTGTTTACATACTCTGGGTTTCTTTTCCTCTTCATGATTTTTACCGTGGCCATCATTCATTCAGATAAACCCATCTTGGGTGCGAGGTAAACTGAGTACTGTCACCAAAGAATGAAAAGGTGGTTACACTGAGGGATGATGTTGTCTATTCAGGTACCTTTCCATTCTCTGGGGCTTACCAAAGAATAGAAAAGTAGTAGATGTTGTCTCTCTACTCTGGTTCCTGAGAAGATTATGGCTCCGGATTACAAGCAAATGGATATGGTAAAAGATATTCCAAATTATGTTAAGACCAACAGGCAAAGTCCATGCAGGGTTTGAATCCACTCTCTAACACTCCACTGAAATTGGCCATTGAGCAATACAGAAGTAGCTGGGCTGTCACAAACCTGTAAGCTCTTGTACACACGGTCGGACGTTCCGACAACCAAATCCGTCGGATTTTGTCCAACAGATTTTGTCCGAAACTGGCGTTGCATACACAGGGTCGGACAAAGTTGTCGGAAAATTCGATCATTCAGAACGTGATGACGTTATTTCATTACGACCGGACTACGTTCAGGCTAGTAGCCAATAGCTTTGGTCTAGGAATTTGATCTGAGCATGCGTGGCACTTTGTACAATCGGAATACTCTACAAACAATCGGACAAGGTCCGATTGGATCATTTCGTCTGAAAATTTTATAGCCCAGCTCTAAAACTTTGTCGGTCGGATATTCCAACGGAAACAGTCCGATGGATCCCACACATGGTCGGATTATCTGACAACACTTTTTCCGTCGGAATGTCCGACCGTGTGTACAAGCGCTTACAGGAGATAAGTGGACCAGACCCTTCTGACCATGACTGTGTAGCTCTTACCCCTACAGAAGCCACTGGTGCTGATGGGTTCTCTGTTCTGGCATGACTCCTAATGCTGCTGAGTCCCCACTGACACACCCAGTTATAGGTAGAAGGCCACTCACACCTGTGTACACCTGTGTACCTTAAGCGTTAGTATGCTATACTATAACACTACACAGGAAAAAGGCCAAGCGACTGGTGGTAGATTAAATTAATGTATTGATGAATTTCAGTGACAGTGCACAAATCATTCAAAATGCAAATAAACAGAAATTCAAGCTACATTGCCATATCATGGGGAATAGATGTACCTGTGATTTGTGTGTGTGTATATATATATATATTTCTTGATCATACATCACGGGACACAGGAGCTTCATTACATAGTGGGTTATATAGGCACCTCTGGTGATTGGACACTGGTTGACCCCAATTAAGGAGAATTCCTCCCCTATATAACCCCTCCCATATGGGAGGCACCTCAGTTTTTTCGCCAGTGTCTATGGTGGTTGGTCACGTAAAACTTTAGCTCTGTACAGGTCCCTGCGGGGGCCTAAGGGCTACAACAAACCGGATCCATACCTTGGGCCGATATTTGACTCCCAAGATGGTATGGTACCCGGGCCTCGTCAGCCGAAGAAACGAGGTTTGGCCTGTAAGTCCTCTCCTATTGGAAGACTGGGCTCTGGGAAAACCAGACTTGGTGTACTGTTTACACAGAACGCACAAAAGTTTCTGGCAGAGTCTTTTACATGGTCCAGGTAGGAGGCTCTTCCGAGAAAGAGCCCCAGATAAACCTGAAGGTTGGCTAACACTGCCCGCCGTGATGGGTGAAGGCTGGAATTTGTCTGTTTCAGCAATTCCTGCGCCGAGGACAGGTAAGGGAAGTTAATCCTATATATATAATTATATGATGGATTTCTTCATTTGAGTAGTTGTATGTCTTACCTGGTTTCCACCACTAGAGGGAGTAAGAGCAGCCTGATGCATACTTACATGCCTTTCAGTACACACGCTCAGTGAAGCCTGGTTCTCCAGCTGTCTCACGTCTCCACTGCAGTCCCTGCCACAACAAGGTAACACAGGGGTCCCACGTAGTCTGGGGGTCCCACGCAGCTCTGGTGGAGTTCTCCTTTCCCCCCCTGGATCCCGCGGTCCTCGTGCACGCGTGCGTGCGCGTGCACATGTGCCGGGCGCGTTCCCGGCCTAATGGAGGAGTGTGGTTGTGAGCCGTGCACGTTGGTGTGCACGGCGCTGTACTGCGCAGGTGCCAGGCGGCAGATTTAAAAAGCCCAGAGCGTCAGGGGGCTGTAAGTGGAGACACAGGAGCTGTGGGCAGTAAGCATCCATGGGGATTGGATCCAGGCAAACCTTAGACACCTACTCAGCATCAGGTTGTGCAATTTAAGCATATATATTTATTGTGAGACTTTAAGCACAGCAGTGATTGCACTTATACTAGTACCTCTGCTTTGTAGCTTAGGACTATGTCTCCTCATAAGAGGGTCTCAGGGGGAGGTAGCAAAGGCACTGGTAAATCACCGCCTAGGTCCAGGGGTTCTAAAAGTGCCTGTAAGTTACCATCCTCCCCTGCAAGACTGGAGCCAGCCTCTCAAGATGAGTCAGTGCCCCTGTCAGGTTTTGCAGCCTCTCCTAATGTCCCAGCCCTGGTTTATGTCACTGAGGACTCCCTTAGGGCTACAATGGAGAGTTTTGAAGGGGGAATACTGAATTTTATTTCTGCTTCCCTGAAAGATAGCAGGAAAAGGGGTAGATCCCCTCCCTCTGCTGAAATTCCTCTCTCAGATGATTCTTCTAAAAATGAGGAGAGATCCCTGTCTTGGGACAGGGATCATGAGCAGTCGGATGAATCAGAGGAAGAGGAGAGAGTCCCCTCCTCCCAGGCACTCAGAAAACAGGTGCAGTATTATACTGAATTAGTGCGTACCACATTCAGAATGCCTGCTGCTGAAGTCGCTACGTCCTCTGTTTCTTCCCTAGGAGTCAGGAAAGCCCCACATACTGCCTATTCCTTCCCAATTCATCCCTTAATGGAAGAATTGTTGTATGAGGATTGGGGACATCCCGATAAACAGTTTGCTCCTCCTAAAAGGTTTTCTATGCATTATCCTCTGGAGGAAAGTTTCACCAAGAAGTGGGGGGTCCCATCTGTTGATGCGGCTGTTTCTTGCATGAATAAAAACCTGACTTGTCCCTTGGATAATGCGCAGGTATTTAAAGATCCAACTGATAAAAAGCTGGAAACCTTATTAAAAGCCTCCTTTTTCATGGCTAGCGCTGCAGTGCAACCTACAGTCGCAGCCGTGGGGTTGTGTCAGTTCCTCAAGGAACAAGTTAAGCAGATGCTTGGGCTCCTTCCCAGTGAGGAAGTAGAAAATTATGCAGAACTGCCTCATATTCTGTGTTTCATGATTGATGTGATTTTGGATTCTGTCCAACAAGCATCACGTTTGTCTCTCATGTTGGTACACATGCGAAGGGCCCTATGGGTAAAGAATTGGGCAGCTGAGCTGTCATGCAAGAAGCATTTGATTGGGTTCCCGTTTAAAGGGGAATGTTTGTTTGGAGAAGAATTAGACTAATTCGTCCAAAAAATCTCAGGAGGTAAATCTACTCTCCTTCCAGTCAAAAGGAGCAAGCGTCCTTCATTTAGGCGTGCTCTCTCTCCCGGAGCATCAAGCTCTAAGCAGTGGTGACGGCCTTCTCAGCCCACCTCTACAGGAAAGGCTCAGGGCCGAGTCCAGGGGCAGAAAAAGACTTGGGGGTGAAAGCCTGCCAAGCAGAGCCCAAAAGCTTCCTTGTGAAGGGGCGCCCCCGCTCGGCCGAGTGGGGGGAAGGCTCCTGCAGTTTGCAAGAGCCTGGTGGGAAGAGATCCGGGACAAGTGGGTGATCTCTTCGGTATCTCTGGGCTGCAGGCTAGAGTTTCAGGAGATTCCACCTTCTCGTTTCCTAAGGTCAAGGATCCCCAGGGATCCAGTAAAGCAAAAACCACTATTTCTGGCCTTGGATCACTTACTATCCCAGGGGGTGATAGTAGAAGTGGACCCAAAAGAACAGGGTTCAGGATTTTACTCAAATCTCTTCACCGTTCCGAAGCCAAATGGAAGTGTCAGACCTATCCTGGATCTGAAGGATCTGAACCGGTTTTTACGCGTCCGGTCCTTCCGAATGCAGTCAATCCGCACTGTAGTCTCCTCCCTGCAAGGGGGAGAGTTTATGGCATCAATAGACATCAAAGATGCATATCTTCATGTGCCAATTTTTCCCGCACACCAAAAATTTCTAAGGTTCGCGGTAGAGCGGCGCCATTTTCAATTTGTGGCCTTGCCGTTCGGGCTTGCTACGGCCCCTCGAGTCTTCACGAAGATTCTGGACCCTCTCTTGGCAAACCTAAGAGCTCAGGGTATAGCTGTCATGGCTTATCTAGACGATTTACTTCTCATGGAGAAAACAGTAGCGTTCCTGAACCGCAGCGTTACCAGAACGCTAGAACACCTGGAAAGCCTAGGTTGGATTATAAACCTAGAAAAGTCATCCCTACAGCCTGCCACCAGGTTGGAATACCTGGGTATGGTCATCGACACCGCTCAGGGAAAGGTGTTTCTTCCAAGGCCAAAGGCCTTGGCCATTGGGGATCTGGTGCGTCTAATTCTGGGCATTCGATTATGCATGAGACTGTTAGGGAAAATGGTTGCCTCCTTTGAGGCCGTCCCATTTCCCCAGTTCCACTCAAGGTCTCTGCAAAGATGCATCCTTGCGGCTTGGAACAGGAAGCCCCAATCCTTGGATCTTCCTATGCGTCTATCCCCAGGGACATGCAGGAGTCTCGTATGGTGGTTACAAACCAAGAATTTGGTGAAGGGCAAAACTTTTCTTCCTCTTCCATGGAAGATTATTACGACAGATGCCAGCCTGACGGGCTGGGAAGCAGTGTTGGAGGAGACGTGCTCGCAGGGGAAATGGTCTGCGATCGAGAGGCTATTGCCCATAAATGTCTTGGAGATCCGGGCAGTTTATATGGCTCTCATAAAGTGGTCTTACAGACTACGAGGTCTCCCTGTTCGGGTTCAGTCCGACAATGCCACAGCAGTGGCTTATATCAATCACCAGGGCGGTACCAGGAGTCTGGTGGCCCAAAAAGAGGTGAATCGCATACTTGTCTGGGCAGAAAAGCATGTTCCGTGTCTTTCTGCAGTCTACATTCCAGGAGTGGAAAATTGGCAGGTGGATTTTCTGAGCCGCCAGCAGTTGTGCCCAGGAGAATGGGCTCTGCACCCCGACGTGTTTGGGAACATATGTCACAGGTGGGGTACTCCAGACGTAGATCTGTTTGCATCCAGGTTCAACAGGAAACTGGACAATTTTGTGTCAAGGACATGAGATACACTTACTCAGGGGTCAGATGCTCTGACAGTTCCCTGGGATCAGTACAATCTGATTTATGCCTTCCCCCCGAGCCCGCTTCTGTCGCGGTTCCTGGGAAGAGTCAAGAGGGAGAAAAAATTGGTCCTTTTGGTGGCCCCGGCTTGGCCCAGGCGACCGTGGTACGCAGAGATCATGAAGTTGGCAGTAGGCAGGCCATGGATCCTCCCTCTCTGGCCAGATCTGCTCTCACAGGGTCCAATTTACCATCCTGCTTTACACAGTCTGAATTTGACGGTTTGGCTGCTGAGACCCACATTCTGAGAGACCATGGCCTTTCGGGGCCAGTACTTTCTACTCTGGTCAATGCCAGAAAGCCGGCCTCCAGGCTTATGTATTACAAATCTGGAGGGCATATGTTTCCTGGTGTGAACTCAGGAAATGGCATCCTAGAAAGTATGTCATTAGCAGGATCTTGGCCTTTCTCCAGTCAGGCCTAGAAATGAATTTGGCCATAAGCACTATCAAGGTGCAGATTTCGGCCCTGTCAGTGTTTTTTCAGAAGCCACTTGCATCGCATTCCCTGGTGCGGGCTTTCATCCAGGGGGCCATGCGGTTAAGACCGCCAGTCAAAACTCCGGTAATGCCCATGGGATCTGAATTTAGTTCTCTCGACTTTGCAGGGGCAACCATTTGAACCTTTGCATCTGGCTTCATTAGTTCTCCTGACTAAAAAATTGGTCTTCTTGGTAGCCATATCCATGACTAGAAGAGTATCAGAGCTAGCAGCTCTCTCCAGCAAGGAGCCGTATCTAATTATTCATAAGGACCGGGTGGTCATGCGTCCCAACAGGTCCTTTCTACCTAAGGTGGTTTCGGGATTCCATTTGAATCAAGACGTAATCCTGCCATCCTTTTTTCCGGACGTGGTTAGAGCAATCAGGATATATCTTCAAGCAACTGCTCAGATAAGGAAAACTGATTGCTTGTTTATTTTGCCAGAAGGCCCTAAGAAGGGCCAGGTGGCGTCAAAATCCATTCTCTCAAGGTGGATTAGACAGGTTATTTCTCAGGCCTATAGTGCAAAGGGGAAGATTCCTCCTTTTCAAGTGAAAGTGCACTCAATGAGGGCTGTAAGTGCTTCTTGGGCAGTGCATCACCAGGCCTCCCTGGCTCAGATCTGTAAGGCTGCAACTTGGTCATCAGTCCACACATTCACCAGATTCTATCGGGTGGATGTCAGAGGGCAAGAGGATATCGCCTTCAGGCGCAGTGTACTGCAGGCTGCAGTTTAGGTCCTCTGGTCCCTGGCGGTCTATAATTATGATCTGTGTCTCCCTCCCCTCAATCTGAGCATTGCTTTGGGACATCCCACTATGTAATGAAGCTCCTGTGTCCCGTGATGTATGATCAAGAAAATGTGATTTTTATATACAGCTTACCTGTAAAATACTTTTCTTGAGAGTACATCACAGAACACAGGGCTCCCGCCCCTCTTGGGTTTTACGTGGTTTCTTATTGCTTTGCTACAAAACTGAGGTGCCTCCCATATGGGAGGGGTTATATAGGGGAGGAATTCTCCTTAATTGGGGTCAACCAGTGTCCAATCACCAGAGGTGCCTATATAACCCACTATGTAATGAAGCTCATGTGTCCCGTGATGTACTCTCAAGAAAAGGATTTTACAGGTAAGCTGTATATAAAAATCCCATTATATATATATATATATATATATATATATATATATATATATATATTGCTATAATATTGCTATATGTTCAGTACATTTAGTACATTATATTTAGTACAAAGCCTTTAAAGTCCCTCTGCCTTAGGAAAATAGACATATGGATGGATAATATACTAAGAGCATTGACCTCTAACCTAGATGTAAATTTAACTATAGCAATGTTCAATAAAGTTATAACCAGTCCAACAGGGTTAAAGTATTAGCATCAACTAATTAGAAAAAAAATAAAGGTCCTCGTGTTCACACTATGCATACAGCCCCAATAGCGGGTGGGCATATGTGTTTCTGACTAAGGAATATCCATGAAACTATCAGCAAAGTACCTGGAACCTAAATGTCAGTGTTGGTCAGCTTTTGTTGGGGCCCTTCTGTAGGAGGTGCACATATAACAGTGCCTTAAGAGTGTGCAGCAGATGGCTACTGCACTGTTAAATGAGACGGGGGTCTCTCCTGCATTAACTGTTAACTGTCACTGTGGTGATAGGCATGGATTTTCAGCTCACCCCTCCTTTTGAACAAGCATCTGATTCAGATAACTTAGTGGTCTGCTGTCCTCTGAAGTCAGGTTCTGGTGGCTCAGTCTCACAGCAGGTCTAGTCCTCTACAAAGCTCAGTCTCTCAGCTCACTGGGTGGTCACTAGGGATGAGCCGAACACCCCCCGGTTCGGTTCGCACCAGAACTTTCAAACGGACCCCAAATTCGAACGAACTTTAGAACCCCATTGACGTCTATGGGACTCGAACGTTCGAAATTAAAAGTGCTAATTTTAACGACTAATATGCAAGATACTGTCCTAAAAAGGGTTTGGGGACCTGGCTCTTGCCCCAGGGGACATGGGTCAATGCCTAAAATGTTTTTAAAAATGGCCGTTTTGGTGGGAGCACTGATTTTAATGATGATTAAAGTGAAAAAAAAGTGAAATATTCCTTTAAATATGGTGCCTGGGGGGTGTCTGTAGTATGCCTGTGAAATGCCACGTGTTTCCCGTGTTTAGAACAGTCCCTGCACAAAATGACATTAAACAGAAATAACATCATTGAAAACTGCTTGTGGTTTTAATGTTATATCTGGTTCCTGCAATATGGTTGAAAACCATTGAGAAAAATGGCATGGGTAGCCCTCCCTGCCCATTACCAGCCCCTTTTGGGTCTTGTACGCATATCAAGGGAAACCCTGTACCCATATTAAAAAAATGAAATGCGTGTGGCCCCCAGGCCCTATATACTCAGAACAGCAGTATACAGGCGGTGCAAACAAGACAGGGACTGTATAGGTTTGTTGTGTTAAGTTGAATCTGTTTGTAATTTTCAACTGGTACATTTTTAAAGTGTAGCTCCAGTCAAAAAAACTATTTTTAAGCTTTTTGGAAAACATAGGGAAGGGTTATCACCCCTGTATAATTTGTTTTGTCGTCCATCTTTTTTCGTCTCACTTGCTGTTGTCTCCTTCCGTTTGCAAGTAGGAGATGTTTGTAAGTTGGATGTTTGAAAGTAGGGGCCTGCCCTATATGCTCTGCAGAAATGGCGGAACAAGGTGTTGGTTTTGCCACAACATTGTAAGCCCTCAAAGTGACTCTTGCTGGGCGCTGGAGCGCCCTGCTGTGAACGATTATATCAAGAATTGTAATTACATGCCATTGTTGAACAGTGGTAGAAAAATTGACCTTTGGTGGTTGTGGTGCTGGTGCCACAACACTATAAGTCCTCACAGTTACTCTGGGTGGGCACAGGAACGGGCCCTCCTGTGAAATATTATATCAAGAATTGTAATTACATGTCCCTGTTAAACAGGGGCAGAAAAATTGGGCCTTAGGCACTGGTGCTGTTGCCACGACACTGCAACCTCTCCCATATACTCTAGTTTTATTGCAGGAATTAGCCCTGCTGCAAAGCATTGCATCAATAATTGTAATTAAACGCCCCTGTTAAACAGGGGCAGAAAAATTGGGCCTTAAGCACTGGTGCTGGTGCCACCACACTGCAACCTCTCCCATATACTCTAGTTTTATTGCAGGAATTAGCCCTGCTGCAAAGCATTGCATCAAAAATTGTACTTAAACGCCCCTGTTAAACAGGGGCAGAAAAATTGGGCCTTAGGCACTGGTGCTGGTGCCACCACACTGCAACCTCTCCCATATACTCTAGTTTTATTGCAGGAATTAGCCCTGCTGCAAAGCATTGCATCAAAAATTGTACTTAAACGCCCCTGTTAAACAGGGGCAGAAAAATTGGGCTAATGGCATCACCCAGAACCAGAAATGTTCTTCCAACATATCAGCGGAGGAGGAAGAGGATAGACAATCAACATAACAGGACAGTCACTCAGCATCAGCATAGACAGTCTTGAAGGGATGTGATATTTCCAAAAAAATTATTCGGTTACATCAGCTTCAGGTGCTTGGTAGCTGTGGGTGTTCCAAGACTGATTCATCTTGATGAAGGTCAGTCGATCAACTGATTCGGTGGACAGGCGCACCCTGTGATCAGTAACAAAGCCACCAGCAGCACTGAAGGTGCGTTCCGAAAGAACGCTGAATGCAGGACAGGCCAGTAGCTCAATTGCATACTGTGCAAGCTACTCATTGATGGCCCTCTGCTGCGTGTGCAGCCGCTGCAGCATGGCCAACGTTGAGTTCCACCTGGTGGGCATGTCACATATAAGGCGGTTCTTGGGCAGGTTCAACTCCTTTTGGAGCTCAGCCAGCCAAGCACAGGCATTAAATGATCGGCGGAAATGCACACAGACTTTCCTGGCCTGCTTCAGTACATCCTGTAAGCCGGGGTACCTGCCCAAGAACTGCTGCACCACCAGGTTAAGGACGTGAGCTACACAGGGCACATGGGTTAGTTGTCCCTGTCGGAGGGCGGAGGTTGGTGCCATTGTCACAAACCACCATTCCTGGCTTAAGCTGGCATGGCGTCAACCACCTCTAGGCCTGCCCCTGCAGAGCTGACAAAACATCCGCCCCAGTGTGGCTCCTGTCCCCCAAACAAACCAGCGCAAGCACGGCATGGCATCGTTTTGGCAGCGTACTTGCGTAGCCCCTGGAACGCCTACGGAGCACCGCTGGTTCTGAGGACAGAGCACTGGAAGAGGCCATGGAAGAAGAGGAGGGGGTGGAGGAGAGAGGTGTGTCACAACCAATAGTAGCATTTTGGAGGCGTGGTGGCGGAACAACCTCCAACACTACTGCACCTTGTCCTGCATCCTTCCCAGCTGCCAGAAGAGTGACCCAATGGGCCGTGAAAGACAGGTAACGTCCCTGTCCATGCCTGCTGGACCATGAGTCAGCGGTAATATGCACCTTACCGCTGACTGCCCTGTCCAGCGAGGCAAGGACATTGCCTTCCACATGCCGGTAGAGAGCCGGAATCGCCTTCCGTGAGAAAAAGTGACGTTTGGGGACCTGCCACTGAGGAACCGCACATTGTACAAACTCACGGAAGGGGGCCGAGTCTACCAACTGAAAAGGCAGCAGTTGAAGTGCTAGCAATTTAGCCAAGCTAGCATTCAACCGCTGGGCATGTGGATGGCTGGGAGTGAACTTCTTTTGCCAGTCCAGCAGCTGGGGCAGGGACATTTGCCTGCTATAATCAGACGTGGTTGTACCGCTAGCACCTTCATTCCTCTCAGAGCAGGTTTCAGAGAGGACTGAAGGTCTAGTGGGGTTGGAGATGCTAGCTGATGAGGAGCAAGGAGAGGTCCGCTTTGTTCTTTGGTGTGGGTCTTTGAGGTACGCTTGCCAACGAGCTGCATGGCAGGTCAACATATGTCTGGTCAAGCATGTGGTGCCCAAGCGGCTGATGTTTTGGCCACGCGAGATACGCTTGAGACATATGATGTTGCAAATAGCAGCGGTGCGATCTGATGCAGTCGTCTCAAAAAAGGCC
Source organism: Lithobates pipiens (assembly GCF_037356315.1). Taxonomy (NCBI): domain Eukaryota; kingdom Metazoa; phylum Chordata; class Amphibia; order Anura; family Ranidae; genus Lithobates; species Lithobates pipiens. The sequence goes on from NW_027507790.1 coordinate 72,804,833, forward strand.
CACACCAAAGAACTTTTAGAATAACGCGCAGAGGCAGCGCCCTGCACAGGCGGAGCTCTGCGGTGTGATTCAGTCGGTGTGCTGCCCCTAAGCTGGCCCCCGGAGGGCATCCTGCCTCGTTGGACATGTGCCTCCTCCTCCTCCTCCTCCTCTCTCCTACCAGGCACCCACATGGAGTCAGTGCCCTCATCATCCCCTCCCTCTTCATCGCTGTAGCAAACTTGGCAGTATGCTGCAGCTTGTGGAACATGACTGCCAGATTGCTGTCCTTCTTGAGCATCCCCTCTCTCTGCGCTCACGCTACTGCCTTCCTCTAGCTGAGTGTCTTCATCAGAGCCCACAAAACACTGGGCATCCTCCTGGAGCATGTACCCAACACTGTGCTCAAAGAGTTCAGGAGACTCCTCCGGAGGACGTGGTGGGTCTAGGGAAGGAGTCACTGATGATGAGATTGAGAGCAGGGAAGACGATGCGTTGGCAGCTGCTTTGCTAGTACCCTGAGACTGGGTGAGAGAGGATGAGGAGGATGAAGAGGGCTTGGTCATCCACTCTACCAAGTCGTTGGCATGTTGCGGTTCAACATGTTCAGCTGCCGAAAAGAAGGACAAGCGTGTCCCATGGCCACGTGCTGATGACAATGCACCGCGTCCACGACCAGCACTGTTGTCTCTAGACACAGAGCCTGCTTGCCCTCTTTTATCGGCTCGCGCCTGTCTGCCTCTCCTTGCTGGCCTTCCAGACATGGTAATGGAGTCACACAGCACCCACTAAGCCCTGCAGATGGCTCTATTAGAGAACAGCAATAAACGGTAGATACAGGTGTATATTGTGCTGGAGTCACACAACACCCACTAACTCCTGCAGATGCCTTTATTATAGAACACCAGAGATAAAGGGGTATACTGTAATTGAGTCACACAACACCCACTAAGCCCTGCAGATGCCTCTATTAGAGCACAGCAATAGATAGCAATAGTCGATACAGGTGTATATTGTGCTGAGGCACAAAAAACCCACTAACTCCTGCAGATGCCTTTTTTATATAACACCAGAGATAAAGGGGTATATACAGATGTATACTGTGCTGTGCTGGAGGCACACACAACTTCCAATAACTCCTGCAGATGGCAAGTGGGCTCAAACAGAGAAGAGCTATGTAGGTGGATATAGCGGTGTGTACTGGGTACAGAGCACGCAGACAGCACGCACAAGCTCCTAACACTACTGACTGCAAGCTCTATTATAAAAGATAGATCACTAGCTATATATGTGAGGTGAATATAGCGGTGTATACTGCGGTCAGGGCACACAGACAACAACCACTACACAACAGCAAGATCGAAAATCGGCCGAAAACGATCGGTGTGTACTGTGTTGAAGGTACACAGAACACCCACTAACTGCTTCAGACGCCAACACACTACACTAGGCCGCCGCGCTGGCGGCCTTATATAGTGTGGGGCGTGTACTACACAGCCTGAGCTATGATTGGCCACAGGCATCCTGCCTGTGGCCAATCATGGCTCTCCTCGCTGCTGGCGCTGTGATTGGCCAAGCATGCGGGGTCACAGTGCATGCTTGGCCAATCATGAGCCAGCAATGCACTGCGATGATGCAGTGCATTGTGGACCGTGAGCGCCACACGAATTTGGCGCGAACAGCCCATAACGTTCGGAATTCGCCGAACGGGCGAACAGCCGATGTTCGAGTCCAACGTATGTTCGACTCGAACACGAAGCTCATCCCTAGTGGTCACCTGGGCTCCATCTTTCACATGCCCGGGTAGAAACCACTGCAGGTCTATGCAGTCCTGGGTTCTGGCATGGCAGAAGAACTTTTACCGGCACGGTTACCGGCACCAGGCGGGCTATTTAAACCCAGTTCTCCCTTCAGATCTTGCTGCTTGATCTACAGCGTTCCTGAGACTACTACCTGAATCTGATCTGTTGTGTATTTGACCCGGCCTGACCTGTAACCTTCCCTGCCTTCTGCCTGCCTCTGACCTCCGGCTTGTCTACGACTCTGCACCTGTCTCATCCTCTGGTCCATCCGTGCTCATCCGTTACCGACCCGGCCTGTTCCACGTTCCTGCCTCTGCCTGCTGCATCTGTTCCTGTACTGACTGTTTGGTTTGACCCGGCTTGCCTGACTCTTCTGCGTGCCTGCCCCTGAGTGACCCACCTGTTCCTGTTGGTCTCCTGCTGTCTACTGGTTCCTGTCCACTGCCACTGGGGCCTGCTTGTCCAGCTACAGTTCCTGAAGTCAGCCTGATCCATCCACCGGCTGTTGATCCTGCCAGGCACTCGTGCTACCTTTGACTCCCGTGCCTCCTGTCACCATCATCAGGGGCCGTGAGTCGGGGACGCAAGAGAGGTCTCCTTCTGCATTCCGGGCTCACCACTAGGTACGTGACACTCAGCTAAAGGAGTGGGCTCACTCACAATTTTGCCTAAGAACACAGTCATGAATGGTACAAAAACATCCTCCGAGAGCAACTTCTCCCAACCATCCAAGAACAGTTTGGTGGTGAAAAATGCCTTTTCTAGCATGATGGAGCACCTTGCCATAATTTGTAACTTGCCAAAAGTGATAACTAGGTGGCTTGAGGAACAAACATCGAAATTTTGGGTCCATGGCCAGGAAACTACCTAAACCTTAATCCCATTGAGAACTTGTGGCCAATCCTCAAGAGGTGGGTAAACCCCCACAAATTCTGACAAAATCCAAGCATTGATTATGCAAGAATTGGCTGCCATCAGTCAGGATGTGGCCCAGATGTTGATTGACAGCATGCCTGGGCGAATGGCAGAGATCTTGAAAAAGAAGGGTCAAGACTGCAAATATTGACTCTTTGCATAAACTTAATGTAATTGCCAATAAAAGCCTTTGACACTTATGAATTGTTTGTAATTATACTTTAGTATACCATAGTAACATCTGACAAAAAGATCTAAAAACACGGAAGCATCAGACTTTGTGAAAATTTATAGTTGTGTCATTCTCAAAACTTTTTGGCACAGCTGTACACTAAGAGCCGGTTCACACAGGGTGGCGACCCGTCTGGCGACTTAGCCGCCTGACAAGTCGCGTCCCGTTCTGTGCAATGGAACAGTTCTAATCTGAGTGACTCAAGTCGCTCCGACTTAGAAAAAGGTTCCTGGATGGAGGTTCCTATACAGAAGTCATTTTGCAAGCCGCCGCTAAAGTCGGATCCCGGTCGCCTGAGGCAGTCGCGCTACCTCAGTGTGAACAGGCTCTTACCATACACAAAAGTGAAAAAAAAAAAACAATAAAAATAATACCATTACAGTGATTTTTAAAAGTCGTGACTCTAAAGCCCCATACACACTATCAGATTTTCTGCTGATTTTTTCCTTCAGATTTACCAAAACCATATACTATGAGGTCAAACCTTAGGAGTTTCATTTGTTTGCAATCAGGCAGGCCCTTCTACTGCATGGTTTTGGTAAATCAGAAGGAAAAAATCAGCAGAAAATCTGATAGTGTGTATGGGGCTTTACCTTTCACAAATGTAAAATAATGTAGCATTAGGTGTTTATATATTTATAATTTATATATAGATAACAGGACATACTATGCTGCACAGAGCAGGTGCTGTATTATAACACATGGCCCATAATTGCCTATTAGAATCCCCAAGGATCTATAGAAAATCTTGCAAAAACCTGTCTGCCTACTGCACCTCTGAGTCAGGCATTAACTTTAGTGCTTATTGATACAAGAAAATATCACGAAAGTCAAACTTGAAGATAAATACTGCCTGACTGAACAAGCTTACACAAGAAATATAAAAGCAGAATCTTTCACTCACTCATCTTTACAACTAACTAATGCCATCCAGTGGCAATGCCTCAGATTGTCATTTAGGCTGTGCGTGCAGACTGGATTAATGAACAGCACTTAAAGCTGTGACATTCCTAATGGAATAAGGAGGTAAAGTGGTCTTAATTCTAAATGGACAATCTCTAAAGTGGGATATACCTCAGAGTACAAATGAGAAAAGCCATCACTGAATGGATTTTTCATTTCATTTCATATTAGAATTTGTGTGAGTAGAGAGCTGGCGCTAGGAGATAACCAATAACGTTATAGTTGTGGCTAAAGAAGAATTTAGCATTTTCAGTGAACTGTTTATAAGTTACAGAAAGCTCCTGCGTGTCTTGATTTAACTGTTTGCAGTTCTCTTGTACTGTGATGTATTCGGATTGTGTTAGTGACATAATTGTGGCAAGCACTAGATGTTTTACCACCCCCCCCCGCCCCTGTTTTACTTACCCGAACCTTGATCCTTCTCTGGCCGGGAACAAGCACACACCAGCTCTACCTGGTGTCTCGTGCTCTGATTGAATAGATAGCAGCGCAGCCATTGTCTTGAAAATTAAAGCTAGTAGCTGATTGGTTACTATGCACAACTGCTCCAGATTCTGACAGCTCCAGTCTTAGTAAATTCCCCATCCATATATTTACCTTACTCCAATATGAATAGAATCATATTATTAAAGCCCAACTGAACACTCATAATTTATTATGTTGATGCAGCCAGTTTACACTAATAAATATGTTTTTTGTGCTGCAAAAAAGATTAACAAAAATTGAAGCTAAGGTCTCACTATAAATCATGGGGCCCTATGCAGCCTACCTTACAGCCCCCAGTGTCTCAACATTCAATTTACCCCCCACATCTACTTAGTGTCTCCCCCAGCCTTTAAGAAACCCAGAGACACAGAATCTTCCAACACCCACAGACATCCAGCCTTTCAGACACCCACAGACACACAACCTTCCAGACATTCACAATTAAAATCCTTCTAGATACCCACAGACACACAACCTTCTAGACTTTCACATATAACCAACCTTCCAATACCTAGACACACAATCTTTCAGACACCCACAGACACACAAGCTTTCAACAGCTAGACACAGAACCTTCTGACATCTAGACACACAACCTTCCAACATCTAGATGCACAAGCTTCCAACATCTAGACACATAACATGTCAGACACCCACGGACACACAACCTTCCAACACCTAGACACACAAGCTTTCAACACCTAGGGACACAACCTTCCAACACCTAGACACACAAGCTTTCAACACCTAGGGACACAACCTTCTAATATCTAGACACACAACATTACAGACATGCACCGTCCCAACCTTACAGGCACCCACAGACACACAACCTTCCAGAAACCCAGACATACAACTTTGAAACACCTAGACACACAACTTTCCAAACCCCCACAGACACACAACAGTACAACAGCTATGCACACAAACTTGAAGACACCTTCAAGCTTGAAGACACCTACAGGCACACAACAGTACACAACCTTCCAGACACCCACAGAAACTAAACACATCCTCCCAGACACGCACTAATGCACAACCTTCCAGATACCCAGAAATGTGAGCTGTTAGAGCAGTATCTAATAGTTCATAGAAATGTACCTGATAGAAGTCTCTCAGTGTCAGGAATAAGCCTCTCCTCTCACTCAACTTTCTTTGACTTGGAAGCTGCTCAATTTTCATTGGTTACCAGGCAATGCAGAGCACAGAGCAATCAGCTCTTATTACACTTATTATTCTCTTATTACATTGTATAGTCTTGGATCATAACTTTGCATATACAGTTTGTTGCTCTCAGGCTATGTATTGTTTCCATGAAAAGAGTATTACAACTGTTCCAGCTTCACATGAGTGAGGCAACAGTGAAGTTGAACCCCCACAGTTTCTCCCTCAGGACTGATAGAGTATAAGAGAGGAAAACCACATTCTCAACTCCACACAGTCCCTGTTCACCAGCCACTAGCCAGTGAAGTGCCAATGTTCTGCCATTAAAGTGGATGTAAACCCAATGTCATCCTTTATAAACTACTGCCATAAGGGTTATCTATAAGGATATATATGTGTCCTGCATGTATCTTTACCTGTCAAATGTCTCCCCTCTGTCTGTTATGAGACCCGAAAAACTGCAGATTCTGTGGGTGAGTCTGTTGTCTGGAGCTCAGTGGGTGTCGTGATGTCAGTAGACTCCCCACTCACCTCTACACTCCCCTTATCAATATGCATTTTCTCCTGTGTATTTCTTACACTTCTGCTATGATCTCTAACATCCAGTGAAAAGACGGGAAAATAACCAAATGACTTCAGCATGCCCAATTATGCTGAGGTGTGGAACATCCAATCCTGGCAGAGCAGCAGAAGAAAGGAGTGGGAGGGAATTAAAAAATAATGCATGTCTCTTATGCCTGGTACACACGATTGGACATTCCGATCACAAAATCCGTCAGATTTTTTCAGATGGATTTTGGCCGCAACTTGTGTTGCATTGTTGCATACACGCAGTCGGACAAAGTTTTCGGAAAATCCAATCGTTCTGAACGCGGTGACATTCATTGTGCACGACGGGACTACGTAGAGGCCAGTAGCCAATAGCTTTCATCTCGTAATTTATTCTTAGCATACGTGACACTTTGTCCGTCGGAATTCTCTGCAAACGATCGGAAAAAGTCAGATCGGATTTTGTTGCTGGAAAATTTTAGATCCAGCTCTCAAACCTTTTCCGATGGAAAAAGTATGATAGAGCCCCCACACGATCGGATTTTACGACAACATAATCCGATCGGACTGTTTCCGTCAGAATTTCCGATCGTGTGTACAGGGCATTAGGCTAGTGCACGATATATGTAAATCACCTGTCACTCACAGCAAGGCAGAGGATTTGACAAAGTTTTTCTCTGTTTGTCAAGATTTATCTGACTGAACAATAAAAGAGGATTGCTCAGAGCTGGATTAACTCTTTGTGGCAAGACTGGGCTCAAATGATAGGAAATCTTGTACTCTACATTATGACATAAAACAAAAAAAAACACAAATGTATTGCCAGGCCTTGACCTCCCTGTTGATCTGATAGGGCCTGGACCTGATATGGGAGTACAGCTTACCCCCTTATCGGTGGCCCTGCTGGAAGGACATCAGAGGATGTCACTCTCAAGAAGATGCTTGGCACTCCACCTTGAACACTGCATATTTAACAGCTCTGTTTAGGGAGTGAGAGTCTCATAGTTGCCAACATTGTAAAAAAAAAAATCGGGACACTTTTTTGGCAGTAGGCGGAGTTGTATTATAATTAGGGGGCGAGGCATGTGGATATAGACATGGCATAGGGAAAGGTGAAAATGCGGCGCGTGCAGCATGGGCGTGGTTTACGTAAAATGGTGGGCGGGGCTTACATGGGCGTGGCTCGAAGGGTGTGGTTAGAGTCTGAGATGACTGCGGGATGGAGAGGGAAAGGGGGGACTCTGACTGGCCCCCGACATCCTCCAGACTCTGACTGGCCCCTGACATCCTCCAGACTCTGACTGGCCCCCGACATCCTCCAGACTCACTCTGACTGGCCCCTGACATCCTCCAGCACCAGGCAATCTCCCATGTGGAAGGATTCCACTGCTTGCTCTAGCTGATCTGGTTACGGCTTTAATCAGAAACAATCTGTGTGTTTCCCATCTGCTGAAGAACTACAGGTGCCACCTTGCCCGGTGAAGCCACCATGCAGTCTCCTATGTGGAAGGATCCCACCACCCGCTCTACATGTGACATGCTTGCAATCTGCAGAGCCACATTCTCAGGGACCCTCTTAGTTCCCCCCGGCAGATGGAAGGCTCAGCCACCCTCTATTAATTAGCATTTATTGATAAGATGCCAGCACATTCCTTGGCCCAGGAAGAGGCAGCAGACAATGGCAGACATCACAGGGGGCTCATCATACATGTCATCACTCAGCATGGACAATAGTGCCAATCATAGATGGGCTGAGCATTGGGAATGACAGCTGATCACCTAGGGTGACATATGAAGACAGGGATGACAATGTCATTGCTGGGGCTCTCCTGATCCATGGGGGTCCCTTGTGATAGGTCTGGATGTGATGAGAAGCAGCACCTCATCCTCCCCCCTCTCCTCCTCCTCCAATGTCAGGGCAGCCACACATACACCACACTCACCTTCTCTGACAGCTCGAGCTCCAGCTCAGCCAGCTGTTCTCTCACCTCCTTCGGGAGGGCTGACAGGTCGAAGCCTCCTCTCTCCGCCATGGAGCCGGCCGGGTAGCCTTTTATGAAGCCCAGAGGTTTGAATTACCGGAAAGCTCAGTGCATAACCCTCACTAGTACGGCCGCCATGCCAGGCCCAGCCTCGCGTCACATGACCACACAGCCGCACATAGACATCCCACGGCAGGACAAGAGCTCACTTGCCATGCAGAAAGAGTTTGAACTGCGGTGCCGCCCACCTTCCATAGACACTGGCAGCGCGGGTGGGTGGCGCTGCAGCATCTATATTGTAGACCAGCTGGTCTTCTTTAAAATTGGCGGCCGGCGGAGACATTGTCGCAAAATTAACGGGACAACCTGAATTTCCCGGGACATTTCCCAGGACAAAATTAATTCGGGACAAGGGTCCTAATCCCGGGAATGTCCTGGGAAATTCGGGACAGTTGGCAACTATGGAGTCTGTGGATTAGAGCAGTATTTGGTGGGGCTTGTTGGACCACTGTAGAGCATGTGCGAGAAAGCCAGGGTCTGACATTTTAAAATCTTTCTTGCAGCACTTAACTGATAAAAAGCCATATTTACTACTGTATATGCAGTCTGACTGCATTACAGTAATACGTCAATACAGTTCAGCTGGGATTTAACCACTTTAGATACATTTACTAAAATGGCATTATCGGTTTTAGACCTGGCAACCACACAGCATTCTCTGTCAGTCGGTTCTATCTGTTCTCTCCCTAGGCTATGTGGTGGAGGTGTTCACAGCTCTGTTCTGATTGGCCAGTTCTCAGAGTCAGCGGCTCGCTTGCAGCCTGTTGGCAGCTGCTTGATGAGCCAGTGCCTGATGGGCCTGAGAACCCATCCACCCTTTGGACATCTCATTAACCACGCTAATTGGATGGGATTCTGTTCAGGGTTCCCCACTAGAGGATTTTTGACGCTTGTGTTTCAACCATGTTTGTAAGTGCATTGTTTTGTCTTCTATACTCCATTAAACAAATGTTATTTGCACCATGAGCCTGTGCACGCTGATTTTTCTTATATCTTCACAGCTATCAGTTTCCCCCTGATCACTAGGAGCTGCAATGAGTGTTGTGCCAGATTGACTTTTGAATTAACTCTTTTCCTTGAGGAATTCCTTGGTTAGTATGTTTAAGTTTTGGAGTTCTGGGACTTGTAGCGCAAAGACTGTTTTGTTATTGGTTTTAGGGCCTCAGGCACACACATTGTCTTCATTGGGCGTTTTTATTTACACCTCTAAATGCAGCTACATGTAAGTTAATATGCCCATGTACATGCAGGTGTTGAAGCACATACTTGCGCACAGCATTCAGGGGTGTAAAAGAAAAAGCCCCAAATACTTAAAGTAGAAGTAAACCCATGGATTTAAACAGTTAAAAAAAAGGCATGCCGGGAATGCTAACTGCACATTGGCTGTGCTCTCAGCCAAACTATCAAAGCATCCAATGACTGGTGTCATAACAAATCACATGTGCAGCACCATAGCAGTTGAAGATTAAACAGAGGCAAAGATGGCAGCTTCCTTGGCTGAAAACGATAGGGGAGTTTACTTCCACTTTAAGCATGTACAAATGCACATAAGCACATAAAAAGTATACAAATGCACCTAAACAAGCATTAACTCATTCTAGTGGCTAAAATAAGTGAATATTCTAGGCAATATAAGACTATATAAGTATATACGCCTCTTAACACTTTGCACATATAAAAACGCATAATCATAAGTAATTACCAATTACATTCCAAAATGAGCATTGCCTGTGTGCATGAGATCTAAAAGAGTTGTGTTCCAAAACATAAAATGCTTTTCAGAGAAAGCTAAATATTAGGGTTAGAGCTATGTACTCATTTTTCCCCCACTGTTACTAAAAAGCTTTACTGAGAGAGAGGGAAAAGACTGCAGAAATGCCATTGTGCTAAGTCAATAAACATGAGGGTGTCTGCGGCTTTACATCTACATGTGTCCCCTTTAAGCCTGCTATACTGGTTCATGGAATGTATTGAATGCCTCACTTTAGTTTATATCCAGACATTTCCATGAGTTCCACAAAACCCAGGATACACTTCTATGTAAATTTCAGCCAGAGATCAAAGAATCATGTTTTTGTCTCCTTCCTCCTTGTAGCTCCTCCTATTGGTCGGTAAGACCATTTGCCCATTTATTGGATTATAGGTAAACAATGGGTGGGGGTAAAGGACCAGGCCAGGACTGACTCATGTTACTTCTGGTAATATTTGAATAATAAAGAATCCAGAGTTTGGGGACAATCAGGACACTTAAGGAGGCTGTAGATTTGCTTTTGATTAATGTATACCCAGATATCAAAAGGGGGAATCTTAAGATTACATTCCAACAGGTATCAAAAGGGAGCCTCTGATTTAACATTTTGTTAATCCTGCCTAGTGTCCCCCAACCATCAAGTTCTAAAGTGCTGAGCCAAACAGTACATACTTCTGCATTCAAACATGGCTTTGTGCTTAAGCTACCTGAAAGATGTATGTAAAGTTGATTGTGCACTTTCCAATTGATGAGCATCACCAACCCTGGCAGAACACCATACAACCAAAGCTCAAGTAACACAGACTTACTTCTCTGCCAGCATTCTTCAGAACTCTTCATCAAAACACTGAGTTTCTGACAAAGTTGTTATATATTCTCTATTCCCTCTGTTCTTGGGGGTAGATAATGGAGCCCAAACCCCCAGATCATAAACAGTGCAGCAGCTACAGTAGGTGCCAGCCAGTGCAGGTGCCGTGGTAAGACTGGGTGTACTGTAGTACCCCCAAACATTCTACCAGCAAACCCATAGCACCCCGATCAGAATTTCACCTATAATTAAATTAAGCAACACCAGAAGTTCACCTTTAATATAAAACAATGCGAGAGGGGACTTGTCCAAATGGTCCTCGGAGTAATCTTGTGTATTTGTTTATAGTCCCAACAGGCTGCTGGGGAAGAGGGCTGTCGACCCAAGAACTGGGCTATAAGAGGAGTCACTGCATTCTGATTTGGAAGGAAAGCAGGGGAAGAGGTTGTGGCATTGGATTAGCAAAATAGCCAGCAGCCAGTCACCAGGAGGACCCAGCTCACATACAGAGAAGTATTTAATTTCTTTTAGTATGTTAGGGAAATGCCTAGTTTTCAAGAGGTTTAATGCTGGATGCTACAATTACTGGGGGTTACTGCATACCCTCATGCTTGCTGGGGGGATTTGCTGGTGGTTATTGCTGGAGTTAGATGTCAGATGACAGCTATCTTATAATTTCAAAGAGCTAAACCTCCCCCCAAAAAAGAAAAAAAAATGTCATGCTCTCTCCCCCTATTTTGAAAAAGGTGTGGTTGTCAAAGGATTTTTGCACAATAACCAGCACCGATGCAGCATTAATCATTATCTAACTTCACTGGTGTCAGGTCATTTGAGCAATGTATGCACAATGGAATGAGTATCATATGTATTGGCATATAACATGCACTTTTTTCTCCTCAAAATCAGGGGAAAATCGTGGGTGCACGTTATACACCAATCCCTGCTGTCTCTGAGGGAAGAGGAGGAGCGAGAGCCACTGAATTACTTAGAGCCACAATCTCAATCTCCTGTGTACCCGGCGCTCCGTCACTCACAGCCACACCTCCTGGCCCTGCATTGGGCCCCTGTTCTGTCTATCATGTGAGCAGGGGCAGGAGGCATGGCTGTAAGTGATAGAGTGCCGGTTACACAGGAGATCGCGGCTCTATGTAATTCGGCGGCACCCGCTCCTCTCCCCTCAGACAGGAGGGGTAATCCAACACAGATGAGGCTGCAATGATGGGAAAGGTGAGGCTGCAGATGGGCACTGAACAAGCTGCATTGTTGGTCAATTAATAGGCTGTAGATGGGCACTGAACAGGGTACATTGTTGGTCAATTTAATGGCTGCAGATGGGTACTGAGCAGGGTGCATTGATGGGCAATTTAGAGGCTGCAGATGGGCACTGAGCAGAGTGCATTGATGAGCTGTGACCCTAAATTTGCTTCAAAGTTCGTTATTTTAAATGTACTTTTTTTCCCATAAACTTCTCTCCTAAATTGGGGTGCATGTTATATGCCTGTGCGTGTTATACACTGATAAATATGGTAATTTAAAACATTTTCAAAACCAGGGATTAGACACATACATCTATGAGAAATATTATGCTAAATTCAGATTGCTTATTTAAAGTGCCCTTATCTAAAAAGTCATGTTCTAAATTCAAATTTGATTATACATTTGTATGTAATGTTACCAATTTTTTTTAAGTCTGCAAAGCCACTAGACGGACACACCAGGTAATTTTTTTCATGTATGTGTATGTCAGAGATTATTATTAGCATTTAGGACTGTTGATATTTTTAAAAGTCAAAAGGCTATTATACCCTAAAAAAAAACGATACCAACCAAATTTCACCTTCCCTATTGATTCCAATGCATTATACCAAATTGGTGAATTTTTCTGAAATGTACCAATATCACCAAAATGATGGTGAAGAGAAAACTTTAAATTTCACTCACCCCCTACTTTTAATGCACATTATATCTTACAGCATATGTCAAGACCTTTTTGCCCTAAAAGACCATACAAGTATTTTGGTAAACCCTGTTGATCTGCTAAAAATGCACTCAGCTGCTAATTTCATATTGTTGGTTGAAACACATTTTTGGAAGTGGTGTCAGCCCTGCCCAGTTTTCCTTTGCTGTGCTATTTAATAATACCACTGTTTTCATCTCTAAAGCATAGGCACTAAATGACCTGTAGTTCAAAGATAAGAACTAGGGGGCAAAACAGACTCTTGAGATAACATAGGAAGTGTAAAAGAGGACAGAGGCAGAGGACAGGATGTCTCAGAATTTCAATAGGTTTTTTAAATTTAATAAAATGATCTACAAATGCATTCAATAGTATATTTAACAGATAATTTGGAGAAAATAAGGGAATATTTATCTTTTAGAAAGTTGGCATGTTGTTGAGTTTTTAATTGGACAAACACAGAATTCAGATTTATTTTTACTATGGCCAGCAAAAAAGTGGTAATTTAGAAACTTCAACATTCTGTCAAGCAACACAAAGTTAGTGTCTCATTTCTTCAATTTAGCCATGCTGGGAACATAGCACAGCTGATACTACCAGAAAAAGTAATATTTTGTAAGTATATTGAGACTTTAGCCGAATGCTGCTTCATTCCACTCAATGAAACTCAATTTTGTGACACATATGACAGCAGTGACAATGGATATTAGCTAAGTGTAATGTTACAGGTAAAATATACTATTTTTACCATATCTTAAAGGAAGAGAATGATCCATTTGCAGTCAGAGGGAACAGTTGGTCACTTATGCTGCTAGAACTCTGCAAGGTAGTAACTAACTTTCTAATTACACATTACAATCGAGGTCATGTAAAATAGTTGATAAATATTGATAACACACATAGACAAATCTATAAAAGTTTTAGTAAGGTTTTATAATTAAATACATTTAAAGTGAAATCTGGGAGGATAGCACCAATATTTTTCAACACCCAAGACCTAAAGCCGAGTTCCACCCAAAAGTGGAAGCTCTGCTTATCTGACCCCCCCCCCCCCCCCCCGTGCCACATTTTGCACCTTTCGGGGGAGTGGGTACCTGTTTTTCATAGGTAACCATCCCCACTTCTGAGAGATCTTGCCGTGGCCGCAGGGCTTCACTGCCGGTTTCCCTTACAGGCAATGGCGGTGGCTGCACCTGGGAGCCGATGGAAACATCGGCTCTCAGGTGCTGACATCGCTGGATTCCAAGAAAGGTAAGTGTCCTAATATTAAAAGTTGGAGCCGTTGTACTAAACATGCAAGGTTAGTCCAGCAATCTCCTCCGTTAAGCTGTTGAGTTCTGACAGGGGTAGGCCTCAAGAGCCGGCCGGCTGCTGATTTTCCAGCTTGCGCATCTGGCTACTGTTGGACAGTCCAACATACACACGGGCCGAAAGTCGGCCTTTTTTTTATAGCAAGTCTTCTGGAGGGAACCACCAGTGTGTGAGCAGCCAGAAGGGCTGGTGAGTGATATGTGTTATCAGGAGTACTGGAGAGGCATGTCAGAGAGGACTGAGAGGAAACAGTCAGATCTGGGTGTGGAGCCAGTGAGGATTGAAATGTCACAGGCAGTGGAGTCAGGCAGCTGCAGCAAGGAGGGCTGGTAGGGCCTGAAGAGGGATTGCTGGGAACAATAGTCTACCATAGGACAGCTAGCACCAAATACTCCCTATTCTTTTTTTGCTACATTAGAAGGCCCCTGCCTGGAAATGGCAAATTCTTAAGGACTGAGTTATGCTGTGTACACACGACCGGACTTTCTGACAAAAAAAGGTCAGACGGTCTTCCCGACGGAGTTTCGACTGAACAGACTTGCCCACACACGAACAAAAGTCTGTTAGGCCGCGTACACACGCGGGGACTGTTCGCTCAACTTTGTCCGTCAAACAGTTTCAGCGGACAGTCCGCTCAAAATTAGCATGGACGGACTTGGCCACACACGACGAACGAACAGTCCGCTGAAACCGTGCGCGATGACGTGAACGGCACGTACGACGGGACTAGAAAACGACGTCCTATACACTGCAATGCAAACTTCGGCGTGTAAATCCTTTCTGAGCATGCGCGGAACTTAGTTTGACGAACAAGCCTACACACGAGGGGACTGTTCGCTGAAACAAAGTTTCAGCGGACAGTTTTTCGGAATTTCCGAAAAACTTTGTTCAGCAGACTGTCCGCTGAAACTGTCCGCTAAAAGCCCACACACGAGCGGACTGTCCGCCGAAACACTGTTCAGCGGACAAAGTTGAGCGAACAGTCCCCGCGTGTGTACGCGGCCTTAGTTTTGAATGTGATGACATACGAAGGGACTAGAAAAGGAAGTTTAATAGCCAATAGCTGCCCTTGCGTCGTATTTGGTCCATCGGACCAGCATACAGACAAACGGTTTTCCCAATTGATTCCGTCGCAAATATTTAAAGCATGTTCTATTTCTAGGTCCGTCTGGATTTTTTGAATAAAAATGATCGTAATATCCCACACGCGATCGGAATATCCGACGGAATGATTCCACCTGACCTTTTCTGATGGAAAGTCCGATCGTGTGTACATGGCATTAGAGTTGGGCCAAACCATGTGCTAGCTGTGCCTAGAGTAAAGTGTTGTGCAGGGGAGAGAGAGGGAGATAGTCTGCCAGCAAGAGATGTGCTGGAGGAGACGGGGAAATGTAATGTACAAAGAGTGTACATAGTTCTGTACTAAATTGACTGTTCTATAATTCTACTGGGCATCCCAAATATTCCCATCTTTATCCAAGTTCAAATCCCTCAATAAAAATACAGAAACAAGCATGTAGACTGTTCATTGTCTCCAATGTGATTGGGAAGTGAATGCCGGGCTGGGGAGGATGACAGGTGGACCACAACTTTCAGCCGCCCCGAGGGGGTACTGCTACATTAGTAACATGTCACAGGACGTACCCTTGTGGCTAACAGAAGTCAGTGTCCAGAAAAGACTAGAAAAGCTTAGCACAAATCACCAGGATGGCTTACACCCAAGAGTCCCCAAAGAACTCAGTCAGGTTATAGCTAGATCATTATTCCTAAACTTTATGGACTGCATATTGACAGGAATAGTACCAGCTGATTGGAGAAAAGCCCATGTGGTACCAATATTTTAAAAAGGGCATATACCTGCAAACTACAGGCCAGCCAGCCTAACATCAATAGTATGTAAAATATTAGAGGGGATGATAAGGGATTATGTTCAAGAATTTGTTGATGAAAACAGTATCATTAGCTGTAATCAGCATGGGTTTACAAAGGGTTGTTCCTGCCAGACCAATCTGTTAACATTCTATGAGGAATTGAGCTGCGATCTAGACAGGGGAAGGCCTGTGGATGTGGTGCATCTTGATTTTGCAAATGCATTTGATACAGTTCCCCATGGTCTGGACTCTGGAGTGATAAGTGGGGTATCCCAAGACTCTGTCTTGGGATCAATTCTGTTTAACGAGTTAGTAAACCGCAGTTGAAGGAAAAAAAAATCCCCTACAAGGCAATGTCATAACGTGCTGGTATACATCACATATTAGCACATTATGAAAGACTTTCCTTCGAACTAAACCCTCCAGAACCACGCTGTCACAGCTGAGAGGGCTGACATCTTCCCCTGGTCTTCCTTCTGGGTTTGACATGAGTGCCTAGGGGCGCAATGACGTCACTTACGTGCATGCGCATGGGAGCCGCCGTTTACATTAAGGGCTCTGAAGGTTTGACACTGTATGCCGGACCTTCAAAGCACATGCAACAGTAATGTCACCAGCTGCATGCACTCTGAATATCTCCTAAACTGTGCAAGTTTAAGAGATATTCACAGTGCCTTACTATAAGCTTGCCTGTAGGTACAAGTGGTTTCCTACCACTTTAATGTATTGATAAATGATATAGAGGTTGGTATAAATAGCTCATTTTTTGTGGATGACACAAAAATAAGCAGGGCAATAACTTCACATCAGGATATATCAATTTTAAAAAATAATGGGGTGGACAACTATATGGCAAATGAGGTTCAATGTTGAGAAATGTAAACTGATGCACTTGGGGGCTAAAAATATAAATGCAAACTAGGGGGAGAACCTCTGATGGAATAAAGGACGAAGAACGATCTGGGGATCCTGGTAGAAGGTAGAAGACTGAGCAATACCATAAAATGTCAAGCTTATCCAGAGATAAAACTATAATCCTGCACTTTATAAAACTCTGGTTTGGCCACATCTGGATTATTCCATCCAGTCCTAGTCACCAGTCCTCAGGAAGGATGTGTTGGAGCTGGAAAAAGAGAGAGAAGGGCAACAAAACTAACAAAACTAATAAGGGGACTGAAGGACCTGAATGACAAGGAACAAGAACTAAATGTATTCTCCTTGGAGAAGAGACACTTGAGAGGAGATATGATAGCGGTATACAAATAATGGTGATCAGGGCAGGACTTAGGGTGGTGGGGGCCCCTGGGCTTGAGTCACTTTCGGGCCCTACCTTGACACGTGCCACTGATGTGGCACTGATGACAGATGGCACTAATATGTGGCACTGATGACAGATGACACTAATACGTGGCACTGATGGCAGATGGCACTAATACGTGGCACTGATGACATGTGACACTGATGACAGATGGCACTGATACGTGGTACTGATGACACGTGACACTGATGACAGATGGCACGTGACACTGACAGGTGGCACTGATACATGGCACTGATGACAAGTGACACTAATGACAGATGGCACTAATAGGTGGCACTGATGACACGTGACACTGATGTGGCACTGATGACAGATGCCACTAATACGTGGCACTGACAGATGACACTAATAGGTGGCACTGATGACACATGACACTGATGACAGATGGCACTTATATGTGGCACTGGGGACATATGGCACTTATACATGGCACTGGGGACAGATGGCACTGACAGGTGGCACTGGGGACAGATGGCACCGGGGACAGGTGGCACTGGGGACATATGTCACTGACAGATGGCACTGTGAGCACTTTATTCTCCTCCTTTTTGTTTTACCTTGACGCTGCAGCCGTTCGCTCTCCCTCCTCACATGCTGTCTCTGTGTGAGGAGGGAGAGCCGGCAATGAGAGATGATCTCTTATGTTTACATATGAGTTAATCTCCCATTAGACACTGCGATTGAGTGCTAAATGGCTGTTGAGATTGGCCATTTAGCACGATCTGTGATTGGCTGTGTCCAAGGCACATGGCCAACACAGAACTTCTTCGATGCATGCCCATGGTGGCACGCATTGGGGAAGTAAACAGGAGGATGTCCAGGGATGCCCTTCTGGCAATTGGCGCACATGCTGTAGCTGTCTTTCGGCTATAGTACGGACGCCTAATGGTTAAAACGTAAAGAGTATACGGTATTTAAAATGGAAACAGGCGGGGCCCCCTATTGGACGGGGCCCATGAGCTTGAGCCCAGTCAAGCCCTATGGTAAGTCCGGCCCTGATGGTGATCTCAGTGTAGGAAGAAAACGTCTCATTCTCAGGGAATGTAAGCAGATACTGGGCCACACAATGGGATTGGAGGAGAAGCGAATTAACCTTAAGCTGCGTATGGGTAGTGATAATTTTAACAGACACTAGGACGTACATCCTAGTGAGCACAGTATACAGAGATATGGGAATGATTATCGACATTGACACACATACACCTACACAGGTTGAACTGGATGGGCTATTATCTTTATTTAACCTTACCTACCATAAAACTATGAAACTATGACTAGCTTAAGAAATAGTACAAAAGATATGTAAACCAACTGCACTATACAGAGCTAGAATCCCTTGGCTATTCCCTCTTTTTTCTTTCTTACACTTTGCTATCTCTGGTTCATTTGCGTATTGGCTTTTCCTAACAGTTATTGTTACAAAAAGGAATGTTAAGTTCTTAAAAAATATATCTACAAATAGCTGAAAAACGTTTTTTTCCTCTACATTTTTGAGCTGTTCTGTTATCCCAGGAGTACACATTTCTAACTAAAAACTCTAACTGTGCATGAAAAGACTGCAACACAATGAGATAAACAGAAGGAGTCAGTGAACAACGTATAGCAGCAGAGGGAAATGCATTGCTAAAAATATTTTTCTAGTTGCTAGTCCTCAATATTCTTGAGCTGAACTGTAAAAGTAAGTGTTCGATATTACAACTTTCAGCTTCCATGCATAAATTTAGGCTCAGAGCAGAAAACATTTAAACGTGGGCTATTTAATTGTATTATATTTGTATTGAGTGAAATTCAGATTGCATTTACATATAGAACCAATTTGTCTACAGGCTTGTGGGGAAAGTGGCGATGAAATAGTTTAAAAAGTTGTCCGTGGCAGTGTGGCATGAGCAGAATCAGCTTCTGTAGACCCTTATGCCTGGTACACACTACCAGTTTTTTTTTTGCTCAACCCAGCGGCTTGAATAAAAAAAAAACTCACAGCTCCGGTCGGAGTCACTGTACTCTTCCGCTGAGCTGTTGTGTTCTGACAGGGGGGCGGCCCATCCACCAGAACACTCCGATTAGCGTTCTCTGCCATTGACTGAAATTTACTGACAGGATGCCCACAATTTACAAGTAGAAACAATTATTTACTGACAACAATCATGAAATTTACTGACAGAGCCACATTTTTTCTGACACTTCAAAAAAGTTCATAAAACAGTCATTTTAAGTGCAAAACAGTGCAAATATTTAAGCAATAAACATATAGCTAGTGCTATTAGCAATGTGTTTACCTTATAAGAAAACTTAAAACATATTTCTCCATTCCCATGAAGGTCAGGTTTAATAAAGCTCAGCAGTTTTGTCACATGCATGCAGCTGGAGAGATTTCCCTTCAATTCAGTCCCATAGACAATTAACCACCACCACAGAATTTAGCTGAAATCCCAGGATCAGTAGAATAGAGGTCCCCTCAGTTTCTGTTCTGAATTTGGTGGAATTATAAACAGGAGGTGAAATGGAGGGTGAATCTCCCCAGCTGGAGCACAGAGACATCATAAAAAACTCACATAGTAGTTACCAAAGAGACAGTAATGCTAATGCATTGTTCAAGTAGCAATTTGTTAAAGGAGCATGCAGCAGTTTTCAGCGGAACAGGTGTCCATGTGTGAACCTCTATATCAGTGCCCCCATACCTTACTGTATTCACTTCCCACTTACATCAGTGACTCCCCCCCTCCTCAGACTGGCCTGGCGCCACTCTCACTGACCTTCTCTTAAGTGCACCATGCTGGGCTCAGTCAGATGGTCCTCTCTAGGTTCCAGCTCTGCTTTCATCCTATATTCTCTTCTCCCATGTGTCTGATTTCTGCCATGACCCCTGTTCTGGGGGTGCTCCTGCTTTTGGCTCCTCCCCAGGCTCCTCCATGGAGACTGCAGACATGACAACAGACAATTGATAGTCAGCGATTGCAGGCATGATACAAGAGATGGTCAGAGACTGTGGATATGGTACAAGAGATGGTCAGAAACTGCAGGCATACTATAGGAGATGGCCAGAGACTGGTTTGGATGGTTTGGCTGCTGGTTTAGCAGACTTGCCCTGTTTACTCACTGCGTTCCTATTCTCAGCCCCTCATGGTGTCCTCTGTGCTGAGTCCCGACTCACAGCTGGCAACTCTCCTTGCATCTCCCCCGCTGGCCTCCAGTCATGGCATCTCTAAGTCCCGACTTTCATGGGGTGGCTCTCCTCCCATCTCCCCCTTCAGCCCCCAGTCCTAGAAACTCTGATTCATAAAAGGCGCTAAGCGCCACCTTGATGTCAATGTGAGGTCACACAAACACCTCCCACCCGCCAGGCTTGCCTGAACAAAGTTGGCCAAAATCCAAAAGCCAAAAGCCACAAACTTTTTTTTTTTTATGGTTAGACACCATCCGCAACAAACAGTTATGGACAGCTTGTAAATCACCTTAAATTTTCAAACTGTATGTAAATTTATGGATTGTAGGCAACCTTGGTCTAGAAAGAGGGTAGTGTTAGATGTACTAGTTGATTTAGGGGGACTTGACTAGAAATTGCAGCAAACACCTTTCAAGCACCTACACCAACCGTTTTTCCTCTTGATATAAAGGTTTTACATAAATGAATAAAAGCTGACCCCGTGTAAGCACCCCTGTCAGTGTATGTCTCAAACCTCCAAGTGCCATTCTGCTAGACAGCTTGGTCTGTTAACAGATGGAAAAATAACAGACTTACAGTAGGGTTGCCATTTTTTCTTGTAGCCAAACCCGAACACTTTAGCTTTGCACAGTCAACTTTTTTTTTAGCATACATTAGAGGATTTTAACAGACCTGGAACACCTTTGGGCAAGAGAATAGTAATGGGGCACACATAGTGCCCCCTCACCCTCCTGTCAAGCCATTTTCCGAGTCACATTCCTGTCTGAACCATGGTGATCCTCCCCCTAATCCGGTTCCTCATTTACATGTAGGGCACTGGGCACATGAGACCCAATTGACTAAGAGGAGAACCAATCTTATTGGCCGCCGAGGAGCAAATGCAGGGGAAGCCGCTGAGCAGGAGACACTAAGGAGGAGATGCCCAGCAGGAGACACTGAGGAGGAGACACCAAGCAGGAGACACTGAGGAGGAGACGTCGAGCAGGAGACGCCGAGCAGGAGACGCCGATTAGATGCCGAATAGGAGACACCGAGAAGGAGAAGCTGAGCAGGAGACACTGAGGAGACACCTATCATGCCGAGCAGGAGACACTGAGCAGACAGACACCAAGGAGGAGACACCGAAAAGCAGAAGCCGAGCAGGAGACACAGAGGAGACTCCAAGCAGGAGACACTGAGGAGATATCGAGCAGGAGACACTGAACAGGAGACACCGAGCAGGAGATGCCGAGGAGTAGACTCTGAGGAGGCAATGCCGAGCAGGAGACGCCGGGCAGGATACACAGAGGAGGAGACATCAAGGAGGAGACACAGGCCTGAAACCTAGATGGGGTAAGTGCAGGGTTTGCTGATCAACCAACCAAACGATGGGGGGAGTTTGACCGACGAACCGAGGAGGGGGGTGGCGAGCACCACCTGCCACTGTGTCTGAATAATATGTCCGGGTTTCAGGTGGACTGATATTCAGACACATGATTCTAAACCCGGACTGTCTGGGTGAATCCCAGACAGGTGGCAACCCTAAAATACAGGCAGGATCACCAAGTAGTGATCACAGTAGTAAACAAAGGTTTCATGGCATGTTCACCAATGCCAGGAGCCTGGCGGACGAGATGGGTGAACTAGAGATGCTGTTGTACGAGGAGGATTTTGATTTTGTAGGAATTTCAGAGACCTGGTTCAACAGCTCTCATGATTGTCTGGCAACCATTAAAGGGAATACCCTTTATCACAGGGATTACTGAAGTAAAAAAAGGGGAAGGGGTATGCCTATATATCAGGAATATTGTATAAGTGAATGAGAGAGATGACATCAATAAGGGAGCTAGGGAGGAGGTGGAATCCATATAGGCAGAGCTCCAAATGGATGAAGCTGAGGGGGAAATAATTCTGGGAGTATGCTATAGGCTCCCTAACCTGAGGGAGGAGGGGGAGATGGACCTCCTATCACAATTTGGATTAGCAGCAAGGATGGGAAGTGTTATCATAATTAGGGATTTTAATTATCCAAACATAGACTGGGCGGAAGACACCACACATTTGTCTAAGGCTCACCAGTTTCTAAATGTCTTGCAGGACATATTCACCAACAATACAGACCTAATCACAGATGTGGAAATACTGGACAATCACGCAAATAGGAAACATAAAGGGAATACAAAGACAAAGACTCTGAATTTAAAAAGAGCCAACATCCCTAAACTATGAACCTTGCTATATGATTTAAATTGGGATAAAATCCTAGGAACAAAGAACAGAGGAGAGATGGGTTTGTTTTAAGAGCATATTAAATAAGGGCATTAGCCAGTGCATCCCAATTGGAAATAAATTTAAAAGAGCGAACAAAAGTGCAGACTTTACAAGGAATGCAACAAGAAATATAAGGGTTCCATTTATGGTGGCTAAGATAGAACATGAAACACACATAGTGGAGGAGAGCAAACAAAACCCTAAGAAATTATTTAAGTATATAAACAGTAGAAAAGGGAGGATAGACCATATTAGACCCATAAAGAATGAGGAAGGACATCTGGTTACAAAGGACAGGGAGATGGTGAAGGTATTGAATTTATTATTCTCTTCAGTCTTCACGGTGGAATCGGGGGGCTTCAGTAACCAAAACTTCAGTGTTTATCCTCATAACACATCACAGGAAGCACCCTCATGGCTAACAGAGGATAGAATTAGAAATAGACTTGTTAAACGTAACATTACTAAATCACCTGGACCAGTTGGCTTGCACCCGAGGGTACTTAGGGAACTCAGTCAAGTAATTGCCAGACCATTGTTCCAGACCATTGTTGCTAATTTTTCTTGACAGTCTACTGACTGGAATGGTACCAGCTGTGGGAATTACAGACCTAGCCTTACATCAATAGTATGCAAGCTCTTGGAGGGGATGATAAGGGACTATATACAGGATTTTAGTAACGGTATCATTAGAAGTAATCAGCATGGATTCATGAAGTATTGTTCTTGCCAAACCAATCTATTAACCTTCTATGAGTAGGTGAATTGTCATCAAGATAAAGGAAGGCTCGTAGATATGGTGTGTCTGGATTTTGGAAAAGTATTTGACACAGTTCCCCATAAATGTTTACTGTACAAAGTAAGGTCCGTTGGTGTGGACCATAGGGTGAGTAATATAATTATAATAATTATGGTGACACTGCACTGCTCTGGTCACACTATGTTAAAAAATAGTGATAAAAATTTGGAAAAAGAACATTACATCTTTTTTTACATATAGTCACCAGTCAGTATCCCTAATCCTTGCCACCCCAATTTAACTTTCCCTGATCACTGCCACCCCAGATAGTGTCCATGAGCACTGCCACACCAGTCCCAGTGTCCCTGATCACTGCCACACTAGTTACAGTGTCCCTGATCAGTGCCACACCAGACACAGTATCCCTGATCGTATCCCTGATCAATGCCACACCAGTTACAGTGTCCCTGATCACCGCCACATCAGTTGCAGTGTCCCTGATCACTGCCACACCAGTCACAGTGTCCTTGATCAGTCCCACGCCAGTCAGTGTCCCTGATCAATGCCACACCACTTACAGAGTCCCTGATCACTGCCATACCAGTCATAATGTTACCATAAGGACTTCACATGTGCGATACATGTTTGGATCGCTCTTCAGAGAGCAATTGACAGGCAGTGAGGGGGGCATTGCATCACCTCCCTACCACCTGCTTTAGCCTCTTGGACTACATAAGCACCCACATTCACTTTATTGGGTCATGATTGGTGGGTAGTGACGTCATCGGCCCCCCGCCCACTTCACTTCCCGTGTCTCGGTATATTTTTATGTTTTACGCATTACGCATTTTATTTTGCACAATGAAAGTCTTCTTTTGGCTCCGAGTCACTTCCGAGAAGCAGTTTTCCAGTACACTTGAAGAGATATAGAGGAGCAAAGATACAGCAGAGTTTTCTTTCATGATTACTTATGCCCCCGTGTGTGGGCTCCGGCTGACTTTTTCTTCCTAAAAGTCCGGCGGACTTAGAAAGAAGTCTTGCCTTAAAATTGTCTGTCGGACTCAGCAGTCCGGTGGACAATCCACCCGTCTGTATGCTAGTCCGCTGGACTTTTCAAATGAACGGACTTGCCCACATACGGAGGAAAGTCCATTAATTTTGAACATTACCCCAGGTAGACCTGACTATCAAAGGAAGTCAATGTTGCCACTTCCATAAGCGAAATTGACACCTTGCTAGTCCCGTCGCCTGGTATGGATTTAAAGGGGAACCCCTATGCCGAAAAAATGGCGTGGGGGTCCCCCCAAAGTCCATACCAGACCCTTATCCGAGCACGCAGCTTGGCCGGTCAGGAAAGGGAGTGGGGAATGAGTGAGCGCCCCCCCCCCCTCCTGAGCCATACAGGCCATGTGCCCTCAACATGGGGGGTGGATGCTTTGGGGAAGGGGGCCCCTGCGGCCCCCCCACCCCAAAGCACCTTGTCCCCATGTTGATGATGACAAGGACCTCTTCCCGACAACCCTGGCCGTTGGTTTTGGGGTCTGTGGGTGGGGGCTTATCGGAATCCGGGAGCCTCCTTTAACAAGGGGGCCCCAAGATTCTGGCCCCTCACCCTATGTGAATGAGTATGGGGTACAATGTACTCCTACTTATTCATCTGGGGAAAAAAAGTGTAAATAAAAAACACACAACACAGGTTTTTAAAGCAGTTTATTAGACAGCTCCGGGGGTCTTCTTCCAACTTCTGGGGTCTTCCCACCAGGCTCCTACGCTATCTTCTGGCTCTTTTAACGCTCTTTTACTAGTGGAAGAGCCCGGCTTTCTCCTTCGTCGCTGCCATCCGGGGGTCTTCTTCCGACTTCGGGGATTCTTCTTCCAACTTCGGGGGTCTTGTCCCACTCTTCGGTTCTTCTGCCGGGCCTCCGCTATCTTCTTCCAGCTCTTTTACTAGCGTTGGCCCAGTCTTCTCATTCGTCGCTGTCGCTGCCTTCTTCCCTTCTTCCCTTCTTCTCTTCTACCAAAGTTGACGCAATGCTCTCTCCGACCGTAATGCCAGGGACGAGTTGCACAGCGACTTACATAGGCATAAGGGGCAGGGTCACAGGATGATATCACATGGTGACCCCATCCCTTATGATGTCACGATCCCGGGGAATGCTGGGACATCATAAGGGGCATCATAAGGGGAAGGGTCACCATGTGACACCATGTGACATCACCCAGTGTGACAGCCCCTTATGCCTATATAAGTCGCCGCGCAACGCGTCCCTGGCATTACGGCCGGAGAGAGCATCGTGTCAACATCGGAAGAAGAGAAGAAGGGAAGAAGAAGAAGAAGGAGGCGAATGAGAAGACCGGGCCAACGCTAGTAAAAGAGCTGGAAGAAGATAGTGGAGGCTCGGCAGAAGAACCAAAGAGCAGCATAAGACCCCCGAAGTCGGAAGGAGACCCCCAGACGTTGGCGATGACGAAGGAGAAAGCCAGGCTCTTCTGCTAGTAAAAGAGCAAAAGATAGTGGAGGAGCCCGGCAAGAAGACCCCCGAAGTCGGAAGAAGACCCCGGAGCTGACTAATGAACTCATTTAAAAACCTGTGTTGTGTGTTTTTTATTTACTTCTTTCCCGGAGGTGAATGGGTAGGGGTACATCGTACCCCATACTCATTCACATAGGGTGGGGGGCCTGAATCTGGGGTCCCCTTATTAAAGGGTGCTCCTGGATTCCAAAAATCCCCCCGCCCACAGACCCCAACAACCAACAGCCAGGGTTGTCGGGAATAGGCCCTTGTATCAACATGGGGACAAGGTGCTTTGGAGTGGGGGGGCTGCAGGGTGTGTGGGCAAGTCCGCTCGTTTGGAAAGTCTGGCGGACCTCCGCTGCAAAGTCCGGCGGATTGTCCACCGGATAGTCTGATTGTGTGTACACGGCATAGAGTCTATTAAAGCAAAGGCGTGATTAGACCTGAGGGGTCTTTTCTTAAGGTGAGTGAGCAAATCACCGGGAGGTAGCGGTGGTGGTTTATATCACAGAATTTTATTACTGCATAACACATATTAAAGTAATGTGTCTAAGGAAGATTCCTTCATCGAGATATGTCCTCTTGCCTACCATTTGTTATGTCCCATTTATTGAGCATTTGGCACAAAATGATGAATGGCTCTTTTCACAAATAGGACCAATGACACCCTTATTTGACAACACACAATTTTTACCTGCAGTAGACAGGATACATTTTCTTATGTGGAATAAGGAGTCCCACCGAAGAGTAAATCAAATTCTTTGTCAAGGTAAACTCTCACACCTAATAAACTTAATGCTTACACAACAGCCTTCATTTACACAAGGTCTAACTTTTTTGCGGAAAAAGTCAGACAGAATCTTTTCATCGGCTATTCCGATCACATGTGGGCCTCATTGGACGTATTTTTATGAAAATTCTGACAGACCTAGAAATAGAACATATTTTAAATCTTTCTGACGGAACCAATTCCTATCGGGAAAACCATTCGTCTGTATGCTGTTCCGACGGACCAAAAACTACGCATGCTCTGAAGCAAGTTCAAGACGGAGGCTATTGGCTTCTGGTTATTGAATTTCCTTTTTCTAGCCCCGTCGTAAATGCTGTACGTCACCGTGTTCTTAACGATCGGACTTTGGTGTGATCATGTGTGCGCACGACAGTTTCAGCAGAACTCTGTCAGAACTCCATCGGAGAAAACCTTCAGAGTTTATTCCAATGGGAAAACCGGTCGTATGTACACGGCATTAGGAAATGGGTGGAATATCAGCAATTATTATCTTTTTTGCCCTCTATTTCTTCAAACAAATTCTTTAGAGATTTAAATCTCTTTGAGTCAATCTTGGAGCAAAGCACTAGACCAAAACATGTTTTATCAGCAATATATAAGATTCTTCTTGAAAAAAATCATCCCAAGCTCCCAGCATTTACAAATAAATGGGCATTGGATCTAAACAAGTAAATCAGAGCAGAAGAGTGGGATACATCTTTTATCCTCACACATTGTTTGTCATTGGCAACTAAAGCCCAAGAGACAAGCTATAAGCTGGTTTCCTGTTGGTATTGATGCCCAACTTCATTACAGCATATCTTTCCATCCATTTATTTCCATGCATCGGATAATTGTTGGTGATGCCACTCTGCCAAGGGCTCGTTTTTACACATTTGGTGGGAATGCCCTCAAATTTGTAAATTCTGGGAAAGTATCATGCAGTTGTATACCATAGTTACAGGGGAGGTAATCTCAACACACCACAAATTACCCTGTTGTCCATTCTACCAGGCTCATATAAAAATATCAAAAAGGGTTTGCTTAGACATTGAGTGATAGCTGCAAGACTGGTTATTCCGTGCCATTGGCGATCAACACAAACCCCTTCAGTGAATGAATGGGTAGTGGAAATGGACCATATTGAGAAGATGGAGACCCTCCTGGCATATGAATTGGACATACTTGAAAAATGTATATAGGCCCACTGGAGGGCATTTATGGAATCAACAGGAAACTAGAGGGTTAATCATTACTCAGAATATAACCTAGGTGTGATTTAACAAGGTCTCAATATAGGATGTACATATGTCAAAAAAAGAGAAATATAAATGTTTGCCATTTGTCTTGCCCTTCTGTGGTTATTTTTTTGTTGTTATTTATGCTAGTTTGAATGGTGTATTTGTAAGATGTTTTGGTGGTGTGGCAATACCACTAATATATATATATATATATATATATATATATATATATATATATATAGAAAGGCCAGTATGGTGGCCTGAAATTATGGGTGGAGCCCGGTGGTATATAAGCAGCCGTTCGCCCATCCTTCCTCGTCGGTTCCAGTGCGCGATACCTGATACGTCAGATATCAAGGGCCGACTATCCAGACCAGACGCAGTGAGCCGTTCGCCAGCTCCCGCGTTATTCGTCTCCAATTTTTGACAAAACCGTCTCGTCCATCAGCATCCGTAGGTTTCGCCGTCGGAGTGTCATTGTACCCGTCGAATTCGTCGCTACGCCTCGGGCCGGCTGTCGCAGGTAGGGCTTCGGCACCCTCTTTTCATTATGTTTTCGATGTACCGTCATCATGCTTATACTCACGAGCCGCTCGGTCCTTTCATATCGAATGTTTCGGTGGCCTCATACGCATGTCACTATGTTCTACTTTCGATGTAGTCGTTATCATCGTTCGACACGTTCGATTACGCCACGTCAGGCGATTCATTCGCAGGTACGGCAGTCGAAATCGTTCGACTGCCCGAGCATTTCATTTGTAGCGGTCGAATCGTTCGACTCACAGCCGACTGCTTGTTACGACAAGGCAAACAGTCCGCACGTTTCGCTTGGTCTACTCCAGTTCGAATATGTCTCTTCATTCATGCAATTGTGTTATGTGTCTCATTTTTCATCTCGTTCATTCATTTCAGTCCCAGTCATTTCTACTGTTTCAAAATCATTTCTGTCACTAGTCGCGCTCCGGCGCGAATCCTGTTGCACCTCCGGTGCACCGATTCGCTTTGAAGTGCCCCAAGGTTCGGCCTCATTTCTGTACATGCTCCAGAGACTGAATCACTCGCAGGATCACGCACGGTCCCCGATTCTGGTCTTTGTCATGGCATACCATTTCTGTCACTTATTACGCTCCAAATCGAGTCTTGTCGCATTCCTCTATGCACCGATTCGTCCTGGTGCGCCCAGCTGCTACGCCTCATTTCGGTACATGCTCCAGAGACGGATTCTCTTGTAAACCTACAGATCAGTCCTTGAATCCTGTCTCTGTCATGGGACATCATTTCTGTCACTTATTACACTCCAATTCGAATCCTGTCGCATATTGTTATGCACCGATTCATTCTGGTGTGCCCAGCTGCTACGCCTCATTTCAGTACATGCGCCAGAGACGGATTCTTTGTTGCTACCATCAGTCCAGTCGTTGATTCCTGTCTCTGTCATGGGATATCATTTCTGTCACTTATTACGCTCCGATTCGAATCTTGTTGCATTTATTGGATGCACCGATTCGTCCCGGTGTGCCCAGCTGCTACGCCTCATTTCAGTACATGCTCCAAAGACAGGATTCATCTGTTAGGTACATGGGCTCGTCTTCTGATTCCAGTCTTTGTCATGGGTTTCATTTCATTTCACCTATCACGTTCCGGTACGAATAAATCACATTTACGATCCAATTCGTCCCGGCGTGCCCCAGGATTGGCCTCATTTCAGTACATGCTCCAGTTTCCGTTTCGTGCTCGGTCGCAAGTCTGTGGCATGGCGATTCGGATCTCTGTCATGGCAGATTTACTCATTTCACGGTCACGTATCGCTTCCCGCTTCTAGTCCAGTTGATTCTTCAATGTTGGATTCCTATCGGGGGGCCCTTGCTCGTCAGCCTCATTTCACGAAAAAAAAAAAAAAAAAAAAAAGAGGGGGGAAAATATATATATAATAAAGGGGGTAGGGGGGAAGAGAAGAGAAATTTCATCTGTTTCTTTCATTGGTGTCATTTTCATCTCATGTCTGAAATCTCACCTCCACTGTTAGCTAGCCTTCATCAGGTGCGAGTCTCAAACAAAAAACTTCACCTTCATCTCCTCAGGTCAGTCGAGTTCAGTAAGTCCAGCCTGCACCTGGTCGGACGGTGCCTCCTTCGGTAAGCATAAATCATCTAGGGGGAAAACGCCCTTCAGCAAAGCATCCTTCCTTAAAACAGGTATTTCTGTAGGAGTCTCCAACCAGTTATAATCCATGTCACCCCTTGTAGGTCCGTATTAGGAGAAAACCCGGATCAGAGGGCGTAGCCTCATCAGACCCACGTTCTGTTACCATGTCCCAGGCTGACAGCGAGGACCTCACGGCTCCATTGTCCCCATCCGTTTCAGAAAATGGCAGTCAAAGGGCCTTCAGAGCATGGACCATTCCCAGGCTGACAGCCGAGCTGAGACGCAGGGGCGTCCCCTTTCCAGCAACAGCCAGAAAGGCAGAGCTTTTCCGGCTCCTGTTTCCTCCCCCCGCGGTGGTGGAGGCTTCAGCTCAGCAGGCCTCATTGGGCTCCATCGCCTCCTCTATCTCGCAGCTCCACACCCTGGTGTCGTCCCTCACAACCTCGATGTCTGATCTACAGGGCCGAGTGGCCCTCCTCGAGACCCACCCCTCTGTTTCTCCGCCAGTGCCAGCATCCCAGCCAGTTGTTAGTCTTCCCGCAGGTATCTCCGGAGGTGCACCAATAGTGTACCCATCTCATTTGGTGTCAGCAAACATCAGAAAAGACATATTAGAGGGCAAGGACGTCAACTTGGCTTCTCTTCTGATCTCGATTCACGAGCTGGCAGAGAATAAGGCGTATACTTGGGGGGACGTATCAGTGGTCCTCAAGGCCAAGGATCCCAGACTAGACAGGAAACTCTCTATCACCGAGTTTTCCCTGGCCTTCGGCATGATGAGGGACATCATTTGCTCAGCCTCCCCTGGCAGAAGGGAGGAGCTAGATCGGTACCTCCATGTGGTAGTTGACCTGGGGTACAAGTACGGCGGGTTTTCATTCTATGACTATCACCGCTCCTTCTCCGCTAGAGCAGCTGCCAGGCTCTCCCAGTTTCAGACCCCTACGGACTGGAGCACCATGGACACCGAACTGTTTTGCCGCCACTTCGTGGGGCTACGCTCCCCTCTGTGTGCAATATGCCAGTCAGCAACACATACCGCGGCCTGGTGCGCTACCTCAGTGGCAGCCTCTCCCTTCGACGGTCTATCTACCTCGGGTACCGCTCAGGGCCTGCAAGCACCAGCTCGCCCGCCACAGACCGATAAGCTAGGGCGCCCAGTTAAGACCATGGGCGGTGCTCCGATCTGCAACAACTACAACAGCGGGTCGTGTAACTTCAGTCAGTGTAGGCTGCTCCATGTGTGCACCCAATGCCACAGAGCTCACCCCCGGCTCATGTGTGAGGTCAAGCAGCTCAAAAGGTCCTGACTGAGCCGGCTCAATGTCGCATGGCTTAGTGTCTACCTTTCCAGTCACCCTACCCCCTCACTGTCCACCTTCCTCGTCCAGGGCTTCACAGAAGGTTTTCACACTGGACTTGTCTCTCTCCCTCACTGCACGCATGAATGCCAGAACCTACGGTCAGCAGCCACGGATGAACAAGCCATCGACCAACTGCTGCAATCTGAGCTAGATCAGGACTTTGTCATCGGCCCTTTTGAACAGCCCCCTTTCAGCACCTGGCGAGTCAGCCCTATTGGGCTTGTCAAGGGCAAGTTCTCTAATAAACTCAGATTGGTTTATGATTTGTCAGCGCCTCATTCCTCCACGGTTCCCAGCCTCAATTCTCTTATTCCCTCTGAGGAATTCTCCCTTAAATATGCATCAGTAGACATGGCCATCCAGGCCATTCTTAAAACAGGCACAGGTACCTGGCTTTCCAAGGCCGACATCTCAAACGCTTTTAAACTTCTTCCCATCCATCCGTCCCTCTGGTGCTGGCATGGAATCAAGTGGCGGCAGCGGTACTACTTTGCCACTAAACTCACGTTCGGGTCCAAAAGTAGTCCTTGGCTCTTCGACACCTTCGCGCAGGCTCTTGCTTGGATCCTGTTACACGTAGCCCAGTGTCAGGAAGTCATTCATTATCTGGATGACTTCCTGCTGATAGAGCCACCCGGCTCTCCTCCACGAGATCTGGGTAAGTTGAGGGTAGTCTTCAATAATCTTAATGTCCCCATCGCCGAGCACAAGGTGGAGGGTCCGTCACAGGCTATCACCTTCCTCGGGGTCAGCCTAGACACCAACACTATGCAGGCCAGCCTTCCCCCGGATAAACTGACCCGCATCAGGACGGTCCTGAGGGACTTCACTCATGCCAGAACTTGTACCAAGAGACAACTTCAGTCCCTTCTTGGTATGCTTAATTTTGCTATGCGCATCATCCCCCAGGGGCGCTCGTTCGTGTCACGCCTGTTAGCCTTGTTATCCCACTCTCAGGACCCGGAGCAAGTACTCAGCCTGGATTCCGCGGCTATGGCAGACCTAGCCATGTGGGAGGAATTCTTATCTTCTTGGAACGGAGTGTCCCTGTTCGTCCCCTCCGTGTCCGCCCTTTCACCTCGGGTGGTGACCGACGCGGCGGCCTCCACGGGCTTCGCGGCGATCTTTGGCAACCTCTGGCTCGCAGCCCCCTGGCCTCCACAGATACTGGCTATTCCTGGCTTCACTGAGACGTCCTCCCTGTTTGAGCTATATCCCATCGTAGCCGCTGCACACACCTGGGGCCGCAGCTGGTCGGGCCAGACGGTGGTCTTTTCTACAGATAACCTGGCCACTGCGGAGATTGTTAATAAAGGCAGGTCCAGGTCTCTACAGATTATGTCCTTCCTGCGGCGACTGACCCAGCTCTCATTATTGTTTCAGTTCAACCTTCATTGTTCCTTTGTTCCCGGCAAATTTAATCAGGCGGCGGATGCTCTCTCCCGCTTTAACTTTGTTTCATTTTTTAATCAGGTACCCGGAGCCGAACCAACATCAGCAGCTATCCCGGACTGGTCTCAACTGATCTTGGATTAGCCCCACACTTGTCAGCAGCAACGCAACTCATCGATCACTCCCTCTCAGACAATACCCGCAAGGCCTATCAGTCGGCCTGGAGGGCCTTTAGTCGCTTCACATCATCTCACAATACAGAGTCCTCCCGGGTCAAACAAGTCCTTGCCTTCCTTTCCTACTGCCATTCGGACTTGGCATTATCCTTTAACACAATCCGCTTGTACTTGGCCGGGGTACAACACTTCACGTCCCTCCAGGACCCTACCAAGCCCTCCTTATTTACCTTTCACGCCGTCCGGGCTCTCATGCGCGGCATTCAGAAACGTCGGCCAGTTTCCAGCGTCAAACGGCTGCCTATCACAGGCGAAGTGTTCAGGGACATGTCAGACATTTTGGCCTCTTCACCTTTCGGTCTCCATGTCAGTGTCGTCCTGCAAGCAGCCATACATCTGGCCTTCTACGGCTTCCTGCGGCCAGGCGAGTTTACCTGCAGTAGCCCCTCGGCACGTATGCTGTGCAAGCACCATCTAGTCAGGTTCGAGGACCACTTCATCTTGCACTTAGCGGTTTCCAAGACACAGCAGCTTGGCCCAGGGACGGACATACATTTCTATAAGACCTACAACCGCTGGTGTCCGGTTACTGTCCTCTCCCGCTTGTTGACCCTTTTGGCCGATCAACCAGGGACTGGCCCACTTCTACCCTTTCACTCAAAACCTCTCAACGCAGCCCAGTTCATGGAGCATGTCAGGATACTCCTGGGCATCCTTCACCTCAATCCTGCGCACTACTCAGGACATTCGTTTCGCATCGGGGCAGCTTCAACGGCCTCCCGCCAAGGGGTCCCGGTCCATGTTATTAAAAAGTTGGGTAGATGGAAGTCCTCCTGTTTTGCACGTTACGTACCCAATCCGCAGATTGAGATGGCCCAGGCCTTTGTCAAGCTTACCCAGTAACAGTCTGTGTTCAATAAAAATGCTTCCCCTACCTGAGTGTTTTGCCCCCTTATTTTGGTATACCGTACGTTAGACCAAGGCACACTTTCAGGTCCATTTCAAGTAAGCGAGTTTATGTTATCCTTGTCTGTCATCCTTATCCGTATCGGTCAGAGGGCTCTACACCATAAATAGAAAGGCCAGTATGGTGGCCTGAAATTATGGGTGGAGCCCGGTGGTATATAAGCAGCCGTTCGCCCATCCTTCCTCGTCGGTTCCAGTGCGCGATACCCGCCCACCCGCCCCTTTTTCAGGCCTTTACTCTAGCACACTCCTCATATGAGTACTCATTTCACCCATTTCATATTTATTTCATTTTAAGGTATGCCCCCTTATTTTGGTATACCGTACGTTAGACCAAGGCACACTTTCAGGTCCATTTCAAGTACCGTATATACTCGAGTATAAGCCGAGATTTTCAGCCTCTTTTTTGAGGCTGAAAGTGCCCCCTCGGCTTATACTCGAGCCACCGCTGTCTGACTGCTCGATCAGCGTATCGAGCAGACAGACGGCGGACATTAAAATTCAAAAGCCGCGCCTCCTTCTCCGCCTCCGCCTGTGATAGGCGGAACACTGAATTTCCCAGCAGTCAGTGTTCCGCCTATCACGGACATCCGCTCATTCTCATACTACGGACGAGTATGAGAGGATGTCCGTGATAGGCGGAACACAGGCTGCTGGGAAATTGAGTGTTCCGCCTATCACAGGCAGAGGCGGAGGCGCGGCTTTTGAATTGTAGAATGGCCGCCGAGAAGAGCGGCGATCCTGGAGCGGCGATCCATCGGCACGGCACGGGACGGAGGAGGCACGGGACGGAGGAGGCACGGCACGGGACGGAGGAGGCTCGGGACGACGGCGGCTCGGGACGGAGGCTTGGGACACAGGTAGGCTGGACACACACACAAGGCTGCACGGACACACACACACACACACACACACACACACACACACACACACACACACACACGGATGGATACACACACACACACACACACACAGGGATGGATGGATGGATGAATACACACACACACACACACACACACACACACAGGGATGGATGGATGGATGGATACACACACAGGGATGGATGGACGGACACACACACAGGGATGGATGGATGGATGGACACACACACAGGGATGGATGGACGGACACACACACAGGGATGGACGGACACACAGGGATGGACAGCCATGTCTCACCCTCGGCTTATACACGAGTCAATAAGTTTTCCAGTTTTTTGGGGGTAAATTGGGGGCCTCGGCTTATATTCGGGTCGGCCTATACTCGAGTATATACGGTAAGCGAGTTTATGTTATCCTTGTCTGTCATCCTTATCCGTATCGGTCAGAGGGCTCTACACCATAAATATATATATATATATATATATATATATATATATATATATGTGTGTGTGTGTGTGTGTGTGTGTGTGTGTGTGTGTGTGTGTGTGTGTGTGTGTGTGTGTGTGTGTGTGTGTGTGTGTGTGTGTGTGTGTAATAACTTTTCAATAAATTAAGACTGATATATAAGGAAGGATCCTAGACTCAATATCATTGTGTGGGATGTTTTAACTTGAATCATTTACCACATATTTACTATTGTGTGTCATTTACATTCATGTTTAAAATTAATATATGCTGCGGTAATATCAACAGTGGCAGAATTTACTTATAAAAATATATAGTACTTTTATGTATAGTATATTTTGGATTTATGTTGAATTAGCGTACTATTCCTTTGACTGTTATATAGTTCCTTCTAGATATAACTTCTGAAACAGGGGAGTAGGGCTCCAGCAAGCCTGAAGTTGACCCTGTGTGGTCATGTGAAAGAGTATCATTTTAGTTGATCACGTAAAAAATATTTTATGGTGAAGGAAAGTGAAATGCGACGAGTGAAGAAGGGAAAGATAGGGGAAGAGTGAGGGGATGAGAAAGGGAAAGGAGGGTGACATTTTTAAGTTTCTCTCTCTCTTTTGTTGTTATTATCTTTTTCTAATTTATAATGGGGGTGGAT
Source organism: Lithobates pipiens (assembly GCF_037356315.1). NCBI lineage: Eukaryota > Metazoa > Chordata > Amphibia > Anura > Ranidae > Lithobates > Lithobates pipiens. The sequence continues at coordinate 72,840,699 of NW_027507790.1, forward strand.
TGTATTTAGAGGGAAAGATCTGAGCAATCATCTTGCAAGGGGTGATGCAACTAGGAAATTCACACTTATTGAAGATATTGGCCCGAGAAGTGAATTATGATTTATCCTATTAAATTGATAACTTGGTGTAAAAAAATAAATAAATAAAAAATAAAAAAAAATCATTTCTATTCTGTATTTTCCAAAAACATATGGCAAAAAAAGTCTTCAAAAAATTCACTATGCCTCTTAGAACATATGTTGGAGTGGTTCCACTGTGCTCCAGGGCCTCCAAAAATGTAATAGGTATTCAGGAAATTAGATGCGTAATTTATGATCCTAGAATGCACAAAAGTGCTCCATGGATTTTGGGCCCCTCTGTGTTGCTAGGCTGGTAAAAAGTCTCTCACATGTGGTATCACCATACTCAAAAGGAGTAGTAAAATGTATTTGGTGTGTAAGTCTACATACACCAATGATGTGTGATAGAAATATCTTATTATTTGACAACTTTGTGTAATAAAATACAATTTAATTTTCTTTCCTGCATTTTCCAAAAATGTGTGTAAAAAATAAAAATAAAAAAAATAACATTTTCAAAAGACTCACTATGCCTTTTCTGAAAATACCTTAGAGTGTTTTCTTTCCAAAATTGAGTCATTTTGCGGATGTTTCCATTGTCCTGGTGCTCCAGGGCCTCTACAACTGTGATAGGTAGCCAGGAAACTAGATGCTATGTGTGCTTTATGTTTCTTGAAAGCCCAAAGGTGCTCTTTGGATTTTGAGCCTCCCTATGCATCTGAGCTGTGAAAAAGTATCACACATGTGATCTGACAATACTCGGGAAGTATAGTAGAATGTGTTTTGGGGTGTAATTATAAGTATGCTCATGCTGTGTGTGTGTGAGAAATAACTTGTTAAAATTGCCCCCTAATTAATTTCTCAAGACAGACCGAGCTTCATCAAAACAATGACAATAAAAACACTGCTGTTTTTGTTCTTTCTCCTCTGCAAGACCCGTGAGTACCTCTAAACTAGTTTTGGATTGATATGTCATTGTGGATGTGCACCTGGGCATTTATTTCAAGCATAGAGTGCCGGGGCTACCCTGGGAACTATATATACAGTATCTCATAAAAGTGAGTACACCCTCACATTTTTGTAAATATTTTATTATATCTTTTCATGTGACAACACTGAAGAAATTACAGTTTGCTACAATGTAAAGTAGTGTGAGTACAGCTTGTAAAACGATGTTCAGTACATTTGCTGGCCCCTTCAAAATAACTCAACACACAGCCATTAATGTCTAAACTGCTGGCAACAAAAGTAAGAACACCCCTAAGTGAAAATGTCCAAATTGGGCCCAATTAGCCATTTTATCTCCCCTGTGTCATGTGCCTCATCAGTGTTATAAGGCATGAGGTGTGAATGGGGAGCAGGTGTATTAAATTTACTGTTATCACTCTCACTCTCTCATACTGGTCATGGAAGTTCAACAGTGCACCTTATGGCAAAGAACTCTCTGAGGATCTGAAAAAAATAATTGTTGCTCTACATAAAGATGGCCTAGGCTATTAAAAGATTACCAAGACCCTAGAACTGAGCTGCAGAATGGTGGCCAAGACCATACAGTGGTTTAACAAGACAGGCTCCACTCAGAACAGGCCTCCCCATGGTCGACCAAAGAAGATGAGTGCACATGCTCAGCAGCGTTAAATCCAGAGGTTGTCTTTGGGAAATAGACGAATGAGTGCTGTCAGCATTGCTTCAGAGGTTGAAGGGGTGGGGGGTAAGCCTGTCAGTTCTCTGACCATACGCCACACACTGCATAAAATGTGTGGTCTACATGGCTGTCGTTCTAAAGATGATGCACAATAAAGCCTGCAAACAGTTTGCTGAAGAAAAGCAGACTAAAGAAATGGATTACTGGAACCATGTCCAGTGGTCTTATGAGACCAAAATAAATGTATTTGGTTCAGATGGTGTCAAGTGTGTGTGGCAGCCACTAGGTGAGTACAAAGACAAGTGTATCTATCCTACAGTCAAGCATCGTGGTGGGAGTGTCATGGTCTGGGGCTGCATGAGTGCTGCTGGCACTGGGAGCTACAGTTCATTGAGGGAACCATGAATGCCAACATGTACTGGAACAAACTGAAGCAGAGCATGATCCCCGTACTTTGGAGACTGGGCAGCAGGGCAGTATTCCAACATGATAATGACCCCGAACACATCTCCAAGATCACCACTGTCTTGCTAAAGAAGCTGAGGGTAAAGGTGATGGACTGGCCAAGCACTTCTCCAGACCTAAACCCTATTGAGCATCTGTGGAGCATCCTCAAATGTAAGGTGGAGGAGCGCAAGGTCTCTTACTTTCACCAGCTCCGTGATGTCATCATGGAGGAGTGGAAGATGACTCCAGTGAACTTGTGAAGCTCTGGTGATCTCCATGCCCAAGAGGGTTAAGGCAGTGCTGGAAAATAATGGTGGCCACACAAAAGCTGGCAACTTTGGTCCCGATTTGGACATTTTCACTTAGGGGTGTACTCACTTTTGTTGCCAGCGGTTTAGACATTATTTGCTGTGTGTTCAGTTATTTTGAGGGGACAAAAAATTGATACTGTTACAAAAGCTGTACACTCACTAGTTTACATTGTAGCAAAGTATAATTTCTTCAGTGAGATATAATAAAATATTTACAAATAATTACACTTTTGTGAGCTACACCCCTCAAAGGAGCATAAAGCCTCAGCCCTCTTGGCCATATAACACAGTACAAACACTACCTTGGTTAGAACTCTTTTCCAGCTTCCTTGCTGCTTCAGCCCACAGGCTTGGGTCCTGACAGACTATTCAGTGCAGCCATGAACACTTCTCCCTTGGACACCAGGACTTCTCGGGTGAAGCCCAGAACCCTGGTCCTGATTCTGCTATTAACCCGGGACCCATCCGTACAATCAAACTACTGGCTGTTTCCAAAACCCGGCTCCAGGATTGAAGATTCCCCCCACCCAAATTGCTGCAAAATCTCATGGCTTCAGTCCCTCAACTGGATTTTACAAACTTTGAAGGAGACTGATAAAACAAATTTCCTCCACATTAAATAATAATCCTGGACCTGGTGCCCATCAACCTGTCTGGTTGACAATCCTGGGTGACAAACACCATGACAGGGAACTGTACTGTCCAAAAAATTAATAATATATATATATATATATATATATATATATATATATATATATATATGTGTACAATCCTATGTATACTACAGTAAAAAGTGCTATTTGGCCATGGCAGTTGAATAATAGAAAGCAGGTAGTACAGCATGTATAGCTGAGCTGCCAAGCTTGTCCACATAATCTTTTTTTTAATGTGTTATTTGAATAGCAGATATTGTGGGAATTCCGGAAAATGTTGTTAGGTCATGCATGCTGGTAAATTATGCTGTTAGCAATATTATTATTGTGCTATGAAGTGCTTTATTGTGCCTGCAGATCTGTTATTATGGACAAAGAGCTGTAAATAGTTGTCACTGAAATGTAAATATAATATTGATTTTTGGCAGATTGCATGTGCTGGAGGTTAAGTTTTCCTTTTTTGAGTTGAATGTTGTTCACAGAACAATAAGGCTCACATTAGAAGGGCAGATATCTTCCCAAGAAATGAGCCTGAGCAGTAATGTAATGTTCTCTAAAAGAACATGAAAAGACATGTATCAATGAAGAGACTCTCTAGTATTTTGATGTATATGACAAAGGCCTCTGACTGTCAAAAATAATTGCTATTGCACATTAGCATTGCTCTAAATGGCTTAGGTCTTACCCTCTAACCATATTGTACTGTCTAAATGGGGGATGAGATCAAGCTGTGTATCGCTACATTAGGTTCTAGTAAAACATTTGTTTTATTCTAACAATGCAACAGGACAAGTAGTTTGATAACCGCTGAATATATCATTTTTAATATATTGTGCAATAACCCTGGCATTATATTTAAAAAACTGAATAATGGGAGTAAGAGAAAACAAACTGATATTGTCGCATTTGTAGACAGTTGCACCCAATGATGTCACCTAAAAAAGTTCAGTGAGATGGGAAAAACATGTCAAAGAAGGGTAAGCTATGGAAGGGACAGCCATGTCTACTGTATCCATGTTCAGATTTCAATAAGTTAAAGGTAGTGTCATTGATGTCTGACCATGCTTTTCTACAAATGCCAAGCATGGTGGAGTCTTTGCAGCCTGCACGTGAGCTTCCAAAGGCTGCACAAACAAAACTGTTGAGCTGCAGCAGTCTATTGATCTATTGATATTGCCACATGTCGCACTCCTAAATATTCTTTGAACTAAAATGGCATGTATGTTGTGGAATGTTTAATGGCATGCAGTAATTAGGAACACAGAGATTTCTAAAAACATAATACACTTTTTTACCACAATAAAACAAGTCTCTTATTATCACAAAAATACTAGAACACATTTCTCAATATCACAAAGATACTGTAAAACCAATTTCCAAAGATAGACAAATGTAATCACAGAGATATAGTATAAATTCATATGTTGATGCAATATCCATTCAACACGTTTCTTGGAGCAAAGTGCACCTTTTCAAGGATGCATATGCAGGTAATAAAAGCAATTTCTTTATATGACCAAACCCAAATATTTATATTGCAAATAAATGAATCATAAAGATATGAACATTTACATTTTTCCATGTTCTTCAGATACATGCTTACACCGGAAAATGCAATGAATAAGGAGGTGGGTCCAGCATGTAAGCAAAAAAGGAGAAATCTAAAGTGTTAATTTTAAAGGCTAATATGCAAGTTACTGTCCTAAAAAGTGTTTGGGGACCTGGGTCCTGCCCCAGGGGACATGGATCAATGCAAAAAAAAAGTTTTAAAAAGGGCTGTTTTTTCAGGAGCAGTGATTTTAATAATGATTAAAGTGAAACAATAAAAGTGTAATATTCCTTTAAATTTCATACCTGGGGGGTGTCTATAGTATGCCTGTGAAGGGGCGCATGTTTCCCGTGCTTAGAACTGTCCCTGCACAAAGTGTCATTTCTCAAGGAAAAAAAGTCTTTTAAAATCACTTTCCATTGTCGGCTCCCGTAATACAGAGAACACTCAATGAGTGTTCTCTGTATTAGCCGACAATTCATTAATTGATAAAAAAAATATATATATAAAAGCGTGGGGGTTCCCCTAAATTCAATTACCAGGCCCTTCAAGTCTGGTATGGATATTAAGGGGAACCCCGTGTCAAAAAAAAAAAAAAAATTGACTTGGGGGTCCCCCTAAAAATCCATACCAGACCCTTTATCCGAGCACGCAACCTGGGAGGCTGCATGAAAAACGGGGGGTTGACGAGAGAGCGCCCCCTCCTGAACCGTACCAGGCCACATGCCCTTAACATTGGGAGGATGCTTTGGGGGTCTGTGACCCCTCAAAGCACCATGTCCCCATGTTGATGTGGACAAGGGCCTCATCCCCACAACCCTGGTTGGTGGTTGTGGGGGTCAGCGGGCGGGGGGCTTATCAGAATCTGGAAGTCCCCTTTAACAAGGGGACCCCCAGATCCTGGCCCCCCTGTTTGAAATGGTAAGGGGGTACAAAAGTACCCCTACCATTTCACAAAGAAAGTGTAAAAATGGTTAAATAAGACAAACACACTTTTGAAAAATTCCTTTATTAAAAATAAAAAAAATATTTCAGCGGTGGTATTCCACTCTTGATATCCAGCGATGGATGATCATCTCTCTGGGGTCCAGCGATGGCTGATCTGATCCAGCGACGGGTGATTTTCAGTCCAGCGCTGTCCATACATACATCCGTCTTCTGTCTCCACTGTGGAGACACTGCGGGAATCCCAGTGCTTATGTTTCTTATATTAGGAGGGCGGGGCCACCCGTCACCTGTCCCTGCCCCCTCTGACGCTGGTCAGGGGAAGCCATGGGGTTCCCCGGTGACGTATGGGTGACCCCACCCCCTCTGATGTAACGCATATGCGGTTCTTATATGATTAGCACCTGGAGGCAGCTCCCTTAGAGTGAAGCGATGGGCTCTGTGTAGAAATGGGAACAGAGGGGCGCCAGACTGAGTGCAGTATAAATTATATATTTAATAAAAACAAGTAGTAACTCACAGGTTAAATTAGATGAGTTCAGTATGTGGTGAAAATCACCAGTCCTGGAGTCTCATAAATGTCTTCCCTTTGCAGCCTGGGGCACTGGTGTGATCTTACAGGGATCCAGAGAATGCTGGGAACCAGGAGACAGGAAACAAAAATCAGCTGGTCGTGACTTCACAGGAACAGAAAATGTGATTATTCATGGTGGCAAGGAATTGTAATGCATTTCGAAGCTGTAGGAGCACTTGCGACTGGGCCCTGGAGCTTCACCACTGTGGGGGGCCCAGCCGTTCTCCACTGTCTGTGGCCCGCCCGCCCATTCTGGCTATGCTTAGCTACTGCTGCTAGGAACCCTGTACTGCTTAGCACTTGATTTTGTTAACCAAAGTAAAAGATGCCAATATTGACTGTATTGCAGTGTTTCGGCTTAAAGTCTAAATTTAGTGATCAGATCTTGAAGAGATCTCCAATTATTTGGCACTGTAAATTGAAAATGCACTGACCCCAAAGAAACTGCTAAAAAAAAATGGAATCAACACTTTTGGAAAATGTTCATTCAATTGTTTAATTGTGTAGAAAAAAAAAAAAACTATTCACAGACATGCCTCAAAACTATTTTCATTTGAAAATCCAAACTCATGGCTTTAAGAAACAGTTAAAAAAAGAAAAAAAGAAAGAAAACTTTATGCCGGCCATACACGGTTTGAAATTTCGAAAATAATTTTCTTTTGAAAATCATATCTAAGAATTTTCGTATGAATTTCACACCATTAGTGGGCTTCAGCAACAGCCGATTTTCGTGCAGAAATCAAATTTGAGGAATCGGACATGTTGGACATTTTTTGAAAAACAAAGGATTTTCTAATCAATGATGGGAGAATCGTGCGAGAAATGTAATAAGAAAAGAAAATTTATGGAGAGAAAAGAAGATTCCTGGCCAAGAAAATTATTTTCTGTAGCAACATGAGGTGAAATTGAAGGCTTGGTCAGCCGAATTTCGAAAATCAACGGTGGCATCATCGGATCACAAAAAAAAACTAATTTTCTGATTTTGAAAAGAAAATTTGTTCGAAATTCGACCATGTATGGCCTGCATTAGTCAGTTGCAACTTTTTTTGCAGATCAAGCAGAGGAAAAAAAATGGAATCACTCAATTCCGAGGAAAATATAATGGAATCACCACATATTTTGCAGTTCTAAAACAAACATCTGCATCATGTCACACCCTGAAAAATTATGTCATCATCACCAAACATCTTTTCAATTGATGGAATAAGAAATGTGTCCAAAATCTCAATATTAGCTTGTGTATTTATTGAAGATTTAATGACTGTCATCTCCCCCATACCTTTATCTGACATGCAACCCCATATCATCAAAGATTGTGGACATTTGCACTGTTTTCTTCAGGCAGTCGTCTTCATACATTTCATTAGAATGGCGCCAAACAAAAAGTCCCAGCATCATCAACCTACCAAAGGCAGATTAGTGATTCATCATTGAATATCACTTTAATCCAGTCGTCCACAGTCCATGATTTTCTTCAGCCCACTGTAACCTTCTTTTTTTCTGTTTAGGTGTCAGTGATGACTGCCTGAAGAAAACATGCACATTTCCACAATCATTGGTAATATGGAGTTGCATGTCAGGTAAAGGTACGGGGGAGATGACAGTCATTAAATCTTCAATAAATGCACAAGTTTATATTGAGATTTTGGACATTTTTGTTATGCCATCGATTGAAAGGATGTTTGGTGATGACATCATTTTTCAGGATGTAATCTGAAGCGGATATTTGTTTTAGAACTGCAAAGTACATGTTGATTTTATTATATTTTTTTCAGATTTGAGTGATTCCAAATTTGTTTTCCTCTGCTTGATCTGCAAAAACAGTTGAAACTGACTACAGTTTTCTTTCTTTTTTTCCTTTTTTAAGTGTTTCTTAAAGCCAGAAGGTTGGAATGTTAAATGAAAATAGTTTTGAGGCATGTCTGCAATACGTTTTTTTTTTCACAATTAACCACTTCAACCCCAGAAGGTTTTGTCCCCTTAATGACCAGGCCATTTTTTGCAATAGCACTGCATCACTTTAACTGACAATTGTGTGGTCATGCGTCGTTGTACACAAACAAAATGTATGTCCTTTTTTTCCCCACAAATAGAGCTTTCTGTGTTTTTTATTTTTTGCACTATAAACAAAAAAGAGTGCCAATTTTGAAAAATTTTCTTTTTTGCTATAATAAATATCCAGAAAAAATAATAAAAAATAAATCACTTTAGGCCAATATGTATTCTTCTACATATTTTTGGTAACAAAATCGAAATTAGCGTATATATATTGATTTTCGTAAAAGTTATTGCGTCTACAAAATAGGGGATATATTGGGGGGTAGTGGCCTGACAGGGAGTAGAGATAGATCACTGTTGCTGATTACTAGGAACAGCAGATCTCTCTACTTCCCTGACAGAACGGGTATCTGTCTGTTTACATTGACACATCCCCATTCTGTCTCTCTTAGGAGCGATAACGGGCCACTGACTGACATCGCGGCTAGTGATGGACGAACTTCCGACGGGACGTTTCGCGAACGCGAAACGCGAACGGGCACAAACGTTCGCGAAAACGACCGTTCGCCGCGGGCTCCATTGACTTCAATGGGAGGCGAATTTCGCAAACCTTTAGGTCGAATTTGCGGCCACGGGGTAATTATTAGGGGGTAGCACGTAGTCCCACCACCTGGACAATAGCATAATACATGTATGAGGTGAATTTGGGATCGATAACTACAAGCATTTTTTTTTTATTTGGGAAATTGTTCTGACAATTCAGGACTATGGAGCTAATGAAGGCAATGGAGGAGAGGGAAGGTCAGGGACCAGGGTAGGCAAACAAGAGGGTGCAGGAGATACAGAGCACTGACAGCAGCACCGTAATACAGAGCACTGACATCAGCACCGTGACATACAGCGCTGACAGCAGCTCCGTGACATACAGCGCTGACAGCAGCTCCGTGACATACAGCGCTGACAGCAGCTCCGTGACATACAGCGCTGACAGCAGCTCCGTGACATACAGCGCTGACAGCAGCTCCGTGACATACAGCGCTGACAGCAGCACCGTGACATACAGCGCTGACAGCAGCTCCGTGACATACAGCGCTGACAGCAGCTCCGTGACATACAGCGCTGACAGCAGCTCCGTGACATACAGCGCTGACAGCAGCTCCGTGACATACAGCGCTGACAGCAGCTCCGTGACATACAGCGCTGACAGCAGCACCGTGACATACAGCGCTGACAGCAGCTCCGTGACATACAGCGCTGACAGCAGCTCCGTGACATACAGCGCTGACAGCAGCTCCGTGACATACAGCGCTGACAGCAGCTCCGTGACATACAGCGCTGACAGCAGCTCCGTGACATACAGCGCTGACAGCAGCTCCGTGACATACAGCGCTGACAGCAGCTCCGTGACATACAGCGCTGACAGCAGCTCCGTGACATACAGCGCTGACAGCAGCTCCGTGACATACAGCGCTGACAGCAGCTCCGTGACATACAGCGCTGACAGCAGCTCCGTGACATACAGCGCTGACAGCAGCTCCGTGACATACAGCGCTGACAGCAGCACCGTAAGCAGCCCCAGGAGGAAGTCAGCACAGCACAGGGATGGTGTGATCCCCTCATAATAAGAACCCCCAGGAGGAAGTCAGCACAGCACAGGGATGGTGGGAGCCCCTCATAATAAGAACACCCAGGAGGAAGTCAGCACAGCACAGGGATGGTGGGAACCCCTCATAATAAGCAGCCCCAGTAGAAATATGACACCGCTCAACCTCTTCAAAGAGGAGGGTAGGGGCATATAGTACGGTGTGCTTTTTTGGGTCAGGGAAGTGAGCCAAATGAATTAAGAAGGTCTGTGTGCTTGATTCCAAAAATTGTTTATAGACATATACATGGTCTACTGATCACATGTGTTGAATTCCTCCGAGATCCATGCCTCATTCATTTTTAGAAATGTGAGGTAGTTAACACTGTGGTGAGCTAGGCGAGTACGCTTATCGGTCACAATCCCCCCTGCTGCGCTGAACGTCCTTTCGGACAGGACACTGGATGAGGGGCAAGCCAACAGTTCGATTGCAAATTGGGCAAGCTCTGGCCAGAGGTCAAGCCTGCCCACCCAGTAGTCTAGGGGTTCATCACTCCTCAGAGCGTCCACATCGGCCGTTAACCCAATGTAGTCGGACACCTGACGGTCTAGGCGTTCCCTGATGCTGGATCCGGATGACACCTGTCGATGGGTCGGCTGAAAGAATGACCTCATATCCGAAGTCACCAACACATCTTCAAACCGGCCTCTTCTTGCAGGCGCTGTTGGATTGGTACCCGCAAATCCTTCTCTGGGAGTGGGAATTGCTCCTCTGCCAGCGCACGCAAAAGCAGAATGCAGCATTTCTCGAAGCAAGGCCTGGAAGTGCTGCATTCTGACAGCCCTCTGCGACGGCGGTAACATTTCCGCCATTTTGTGTTTGTACCGGGGGTCTAAGTACGTTGCCACCCAGTACTGGTCCTTGACCCTCATGCTTTTTATACGGGGGTCCCTATTAAAACACTGGAGCATGAAGGCCCCCATTTGCACTAAAGTGGAAGCGGTGTGGTGGCCTGGCTCCTGCTCATCATCCAGGATAATGTCGTCCTCTTCATTCTCCTCTCCCCATCCTCGCACAACAGGGATCCCAGAAAGGTTTAAAGCATGCTCTTCTTGCTCCTGCTCATCCGCCCCGGCACCATCCTCCTCTGACTCCTCATCAGACTCCTGTTGTTGACTTGTCTCAGATAGAGTAGCCCCCCCTGGGAATTCATCCAGCATTGCGACTTCCTCATCTTCCCGCTCCTGCTCCTCCACAGCCTGATCAATGACACGACGCAATGCACGCTCCAGAAAGAAGGCATAAGGTACCATGTCACTGATGGCGCCATGGCTGCGACTGACCAGTTTGGTGATCTCCTCAAATGGCCGCAGAAGTCTGCATGTGTCGCGCATGAGCAGCCACTGGCGCGGTGAAAAAAAACCCAGCTCCCCAGAACCGTTTCTTTCGCAGAGTTCATACAGGTAGACGTTAACTGCACGTTTCTGCTGGAGCAGCCTATCAAGCATATAGAAGGTTGAGTTCCATCGCGTCGGGCAATCGCAAATAAGACGTCTGACCGGCAGATGGTGTCGCCGCTGAATGTCAGCAAGGCGAGCCATGGCCGTGTAAGATCTTCTGAAATGGGCCGAGATTTTCCTTGCCTGCCGCAAGATGTCCTGGACCCCAGGGTATTTGACAAGGAATCGCTGCACGACCAAGTTTAAGACGTGTGCCATGCACGGCACGTGCGTGATTTTGCCCTGTTTCAATGCGCTAAGCAGATTGGCACCGTTGTCACACACCACTTTACCAACTGTCAAATTGAGCGGTGTTAGCCACTCATCTGCCTGTGAACGCAAAGCTGAAAGGAGTGCCGGGCCAGTGTGGCTCTTTGCTTCCAGGCACAACAGACGCAGCACGGCATGGCAACGTCTCACCTGGCATGTGGAATAGGTTCTGGGGAGCTTGGGCGGTGCAGTGGAAGAGACGCTAGCAGCGGAAAAGGAGGAGGCAGCTGAGGAGGAGAGGGAGGAGGATGGAGTAGGAGGAGGAGAAGAAGAGTCAGGCCTGCATGCAATCCGTGGCGGTAAAACCAAATCTACACGGGTGCCACGGGTTACATGCTTGACGGCCGTCAGAAGGTTCACCCAGTGGGCAGTAAAACTGATATACCTTCCCTGCCCGTGTTTGCTAGACCACGTGTCTGTGGTCAGATGTATCTTGGCACCGACACTGTGTGCCAGAGATACATTCACTTGCCGCTGAACATGGCCATATAGCTCTGGGATGCCCTTCTCTGAGAAATACTTCCTTCCTGGGACCTTCCATTGTGGTGTTCCAATGGCCACAAATTTGCGAAAGGCCTCCGAGTCCACCAGTTTATATGGCAGTAGTTGGCGGGCTATGAGTTCTGACAAGCCAGCCGCCAACCGTTGGGCAAGAGGGTTATCCGGCGTCATCATTTTTTTACGCTCAAACATTAGGCCCACGGAAGCCTGCCTTTTTGCAGAAAAATGTGAGCTTGGCGTGATGGAAGGTGGAGTGGAGGACAATTGTGAGGAGAGAGGAGAAGGAGAAGTAGAAGACGAGGCTGGACGGTGAGAGCCTGCAGTGTGGCTTTGTGTGTTCCGTTGCTCCCACTGGGCTCGGTGATGGCTGCTCATGTGCCTTCTTAAGGCGGTCGTCCCTAGGTGAGTATTGGGCTTACCGCGACTAACGCGTTGACTGCAAAGATTGCAGATGGCAACGCTATTGTCAGCAGCGGACACGTTAAAAAAAGCCCACACTGCGGAGCCATGTGCCGGTGTCCTGGGAGCGCCAGATGTGACCGTACATGGTCGATGACTCGCTCCTGATACATTTGCAGTCTGCTTTGTCCCTGCTGTGCAATGTAAGTCATTGCTGCTTCTCCTCCCTATCTGCTGGTCCATATCTCCCTCTGAACTCCCCTCCTCTTCCTCTCTTGTGGGCACCCACGTGACATCACTAGACACGTCATCATCAACGTCACCTTCCCCACCGCTATAAGTAGAGTAGGCAGCAACACCGGGGACCAACCTCCTCCTTGGGCTGATCTGGGTACTGGCGTCAGACTGCTGAGTAGCGCTTGTTGCTACCTCCTCTTCCTGATCCAATACCAAGAGTGGCTGCGCATCAGAAATGTCCTCTTGATATGGATCGGAAAATAATTCCAGTGACTCAAGCGGAAGGTATGTGGTGGTGGTGGTGGTGGTCGTGTTGTTGGTGGTAGTGTCTTTGGGGGTGCACATAGCAGAGAGTGAAGAAGAGGGTGCAGATCGAGAGGATGAGGAGGGTGCAGAAGAGTAAGGCTGAGCGAGCCACTCAACCAAGTCTGGTGCATCCTTTAAAGTAATTGAACGCACCTTCTGCAACTTCCCACTTTGGCTCAAGCCTGTTGCTCCTGCCCTACCCCTACCACCCCTGCGGAAGGGCCTGCCTCTTCCTCTGCATGTCATTTTTTAAATGACCCTGTGACAAAACTCTTAGTCCCTATACCGCTGAAGGACTGCTGCAGTATAGGTGAGCGGTCAGCAGTGGTGCACGTCAACCCTATCTATTGTGGACCTATAGCGGTCCTTACAGAACAGCAGACTGTACCGCACTCAAGCCTATGTACCGTAGCACCCTATACCAAGTTACCAGTCCTTATAAGAACTTTTGTGGACCAAGCAGGTTGTGTATTAGTGTTTAGCAGACTGTACGTCAGTCCCTATACCGCTGAAGGACTGCTGCAGTATAGGGCAGCGGTCAGCAGTGGTGCACGTCAACCCTATCTATTGTGGACCTATAGCGGTCCTTACAGAACAGCAGACTGTACCGCACTCAAGCCTATGTACCGTAGCACCCTATACCAAGTTACCAGTCCTTATAAGAACTTTTGTGGACCAAGCAGGTTGTGTATTAGTGTTTAGCAGACTGTACGTCAGTCCCTATACCGCTGAAGGACTGCTGCAGTATAGGGCAGCGGTCAGCAGTGGTGCACGTCAACCCTATCTATTGTGGACCGATAGCGGTCCTTACAGAACAGCAGACTGTACCGCACTCAAGCCTATGTACCGTAGCACCCTATACCAAGTTACCAGTCCTTATAAGAACTTTTGTGGAACAAGCAGGTTGTGTGTTAGTGATTAGCAGACTGTACGTCAGTCCCTATACCAATGAAGGACTGCTGCAGTATAGGGCAGCGGTCAGCAGTAGTGCACGGCAACCCTATGTATTGTGGACCGATAGCGGTCCTTACAGAACAGCAGACTGTAACGCACTCAGGCCTATGTACCGTAGCACCCTATACCAAGTTACCAGTCCTTATAAGAACTTTTGTGGAACAAGCAGGTTGTGTGTTAGTGATTAGCAGACTGTACGTCAGTCCCTATACCAATGAAGGACTGCTGCAGTATAGGGCAGCGGTCAGCAGTAGTGCACGGCAACCCTATGTATTGTGGACCGATAGCGGTCCTTACAGAACAGCAGACTGTAACGCACTCAGGCCTATGTACCGTAGCACCCTATACCAAGTTACCAGTCCTTATAAGAACTTTTGTGGACCAAGCAGGTTGTGTGTTAGTGATTAGCAGACTGTACGTCAGTCCCTATACCAATGAAGGACTGCTGCAGTATAGGGCAGCGGTCAGCAGTAGTGCACGGCAACCCTATGTATTGTGGACCGATAGCGGTCCTTACAGAACAGCAGACTGTAACGCACTCAGGCCTATGTACCGTAGCACCCTATACCAAGTTACCAGTCCTTATAAGAACTTTTGTGGACCAAGCAGGTTGTGTGTTAGTGATTAGCAGACTGTACGTCAGTCCCTATACCAATGAAGGACTGCTGCAGTATAGGGCAGCGGTCAGCAGTAGTGCACGGCAACCCTATGTATTGTGGACCGATAGCGGTCCTTACAGAACAGCAGACTGTACTGCACTCAGGCCTATGTACCGTAGCACCCTATACCAAGTTACCAGTCCTTATAAAAACTTTTGTGGACCAAGCAGGTTGTGTGTTAGTGTTTAGCAGACTGTGCGTCAGTCCCTATACCGCTGAAGGACTGCTGCAGTATAGGGCAGCGGTCAGCAGTAGTGCACGGCAACCCTATGTATTGTGGACCGATAGCGGTCCTTACAGAACAGCAGACTGTAACGCACTCAGGCCTATGTACCGTAGCACCCTATACCAAGTTACCAGTCCTTATAAGAACTTTTGTGGACCAAGCAGGTTGTGTGTTAGTGATTAGCAGACTGTACGTCAGTCCCTATACCAATGAAGGACTGCTGCAGTATAGGGCAGCGGTCAGCAGTAGTGCACGGCAACCCTATGTATTGTGGACCGATAGCGGTCCTTACAGAACAGCAGACTGTAACGCACTCAGGCCTATGTACCGTAGCACCCTATACCAAGTTACCAGTCCTTATAAGAACTTTTGTGGACCAAGCAGGTTGTGTGTTAGTGATTAGCAGACTGTACGTCAGTCCCTATACCAATGAAGGACTGCTGCAGTATAGGGCAGCGGTCAGCAGTAGTGCACGGCAACCCTATGTATTGTGGACCGATAGCGGTCCTTACAGAACAGCAGACTGTAACGCACTCAGGCCTATGTACCGTAGCACCCTATACCAAGTTACCAGTCCTTATAAGAACTTTTGTGGACCAAGCAGGTTGTGTGTTAGTGATTAGCAGACTGTACGTCAGTCCCTATACCAATGAAGGACTGCTGCAGTATAGGGCAGCGGTCAGCAGTAGTGCACGGCAACCCTATGTATTGTGGACCGATAGCGGTCCTTACAGAACAGCAGACTGTACTGCACTCAGGCCTATGTACCGTAGCACCCTATACCAAGTTACCAGTCCTTATAAAAACTTTTGTGGACCAAGCAGGTTGTGTGTTAGTGTTTAGCAGACTGTGCGTCAGTCCCTATACCGCTGAAGGACTGCTGCAGTATAGGGCAGCGGTCAGCAGTAGTGCACGGCAACCCTATGTATTGTGGACCGATAGCGGTCCTTACAGAACAGCAGACTGTAACGCACTCAGGCCTATGTACCGTAGCACCCTATACCAAGTTACCAGTCCTTATAAGAACTTTTGTGGACCAAGCAGGTTGTGTGTTAGTGATTAGCAGACTGTACGTCAGTCCCTATACCAATGAAGGACTGCTGCAGTATAGGGCAGCGGTCAGCAGTAGTGCACGGCAACCCTATGTATTGTGGACCGATAGCGGTCCTTACAGAACAGCAGACTGTAACGCACTCAGGCCTATGTACCGTAGCACCCTATACCAAGTTACCAGTCCTTATAAGAACTTTTGTGGACCAAGCAGGTTGTGTGTTAGTGATTAGCAGACTGTACGTCAGTCCCTATACCAATGAAGGACTGCTGCAGTATAGGGCAGCGGTCAGCAGTAGTGCACGGCAACCCTATGTATTGTGGACCGATAGCGGTCCTTACAGAACAGCAGACTGTAACGCACTCAGGCCTATGTACCGTAGCACCCTATACCAAGTTACCAGTCCTTATAAGAACTTTTGTGGACCAAGCAGGTTGTGTGTTAGTGATTAGCAGACTGTACGTCAGTCCCTATACCAATGAAGGACTGCTGCAGTATAGGGCAGCGGTCAGCAGTAGTGCACGGCAACCCTATGTATTGTGGACCGATAGCGGTCCTTACAGAACAGCAGACTGTACTGCACTCAGGCCTATGTACCGTAGCACCCTATACCAAGTTACCAGTCCTTATAAAAACTTTTGTGGACCAAGCAGGTTGTGTGTTAGTGTTTAGCAGACTGTGCGTCAGTCCCTATACCGCTGAAGGACTGCTGCAGTATAGGGCAGCGGTCAGCAGTAGTGCACGGCAACCCTATGTATTGTGGACCGATAGCGGTCCTTACAGAACAGCAGACTGTAACGCACTCAGGCCTATGTACCGTAGCACCCTATACCAAGTTACCAGTCCTTATAAGAACTTTTGTGGACCAAGCAGGTTGTGTGTTAGTGATTAGCAGACTGTACGTCAGTCCCTATACCAATGAAGGACTGCTGCAGTATAGGGCAGCGGTCAGCAGTAGTGCACGGCAACCCTATGTATTGTGGACCGATAGCGGTCCTTACAGAACAGCAGACTGTAACGCACTCAGGCCTATGTACCGTAGCACCCTATACCAAGTTACCAGTCCTTATAAGAACTTTTGTGGACCAAGCAGGTTGTGTGTTAGTGATTAGCAGACTGTACGTCAGTCCCTATACCAATGAAGGACTGCTGCAGTATAGGGCAGCGGTCAGCAGTAGTGCACGGCAACCCTATGTATTGTGGACCGATAGCGGTCCTTACAGAACAGCAGACTGTAACGCACTCAGGCCTATGTACCGTAGCACCCTATACCAAGTTACCAGTCCTTATAAGAACTTTTGTGGACCAAGCAGGTTGTGTGTTAGTGATTAGCAGACTGTACGTCAGTCCCTATACCAATGAAGGACTGCTGCAGTATAGGGCAGCGGTCAGCAGTAGTGCACGGCAACCCTATGTATTGTGGACCGATAGCGGTCCTTACAGAACAGCAGACTGTACTGCACTCAGGCCTATGTACCGTAGCACCCTATACCAAGTTACCAGTCCTTATAAAAACTTTTGTGGACCAAGCAGGTTGTGTGTTAGTGTTTAGCAGACTGTGCGTCAGTCCCTATACCGCTGAAGGACTGCTGCAGTATAGGGCAGCGGTCAGCAGTAGTGCACGGCAACCCTATGTATTGTGGACCGATAGCGGTCCTTACAGAACAGCAGACTGTAACGCACTCAGGCCTATGTACCGTAGCACCCTATACCAAGTTACCAGTCCTTATAAGAACTTTTGTGGACCAAGCAGGTTGTGTGTTAGTGATTAGCAGACTGTACGTCAGTCCCTATACCAATGAAGGACTGCTGCAGTATAGGGCAGCGGTCAGCAGTAGTGCACGGCAACCCTATGTATTGTGGACCGATAGCGGTCCTTACAGAACAGCAGACTGTAACGCACTCAGGCCTATGTACCGTAGCACCCTATACCAAGTTACCAGTCCTTATAAGAACTTTTGTGGACCAAGCAGGTTGTGTGTTAGTGATTAGCAGACTGTACGTCAGTCCCTATACCAATGAAGGACTGCTGCAGTATAGGGCAGCGGTCAGCAGTAGTGCACGGCAACCCTATGTATTGTGGACCGATAGCGGTCCTTACAGAACAGCAGACTGTAACGCACTCAGGCCTATGTACCGTAGCACCCTATACCAAGTTACCAGTCCTTATAAGAACTTTTGTGGACCAAGCAGGTTGTGTGTTAGTGATTAGCAGACTGTACGTCAGTCCCTATACCAATGAAGGACTGCTGCAGTATAGGGCAGCGGTCAGCAGTAGTGCACGGCAACCCTATGTATTGTGGACCGATAGCGGTCCTTACAGAACAGCAGACTGTACCGCACCCAAGCCTATGTACCGTAGCACCCTAGACAGACCAAGTTACCAGTCCTGATAAAGAGCTTTGTGGAACAAGTGAGTTGTGAATGATTAGCAGACTGCAGCAGAAGGGCAGCAGTCAAGTATAATATTCTTTCTATATTTGGAAGAAAGAATATTATACGTGTACAAGCCTATTACCGTACCACTGATACCAGTCCTGAAAAGAACCTTTGTGGAACTAATAGTAACAGCAAGTCTTTAAAATTATCCTCACTGCCTGACACACTGCTTCCTGCCTGTCCCTATACAAATTGGCAAAAAAGAGTAGGCTGGAACGATTAGCTGGAACAGCTCTTTTGTGGACCTGATAGTAACAGCTAATGATGATGATGATGATGATGATGAAGAAAGACTAATCTGGCTGAGCTGTCCCTAAAATAGCAGCATACAGCGCTCTGTCCCTTTATCTAAACTGACAAAAGAAACTCAGGCTGCTGACCTAACACCTATACCAGTCCTGAAAAGAACTTTTGTGTACCAAATAGCTAGCGTTTTCTCTGTCCCTACTCCACACAGGATCCTTTCCCTACAGTGACAGAAGAAAGAATGTAAAATGGCCACCGGATCGGGTGTATTTATAGGTTAGGGGGAATGTCCAAGTGTCCATGAGCTGTCATGTCTCAATTGGTTGTCCTGTAACACATGATAAACGTGTCACGAAAGGTTAAAGTTCTTGTATACATTAAACACGTAAGTCCGCCGGGGCGAACGACGGAAAAAGGCGTTCGAACCCGCGGACGGCGAAAGTCGGAAATTCGACGCGAAACGACCGCCGGGCGAACCGTTCGGCCATCACTAATCGCGGCCATGTGCATCAGCTCCAGCGTCACGCCACGGGCCCCCTATACCTCTTAAAGCAGCTGATGTACACCTACGATGGTTTGCGCAGCCGTGCCGACCTACTGCTGTATAACAAAGGTGGCTAGTTAGCAAGAGGTTAAACAATTGAATTAACATTTTCCAACTTTTTGCCAGGGGTTGTATGTGTGTGTATGTGTATTTATATATATATATATATATATATATATATATATTTATTAAGTCTCAGCATAGAACCAGTAAAATAACACAAACACACATCCTGTTCATTTATACTACACAGAACAACTTTGAGCTTCCTCACAGTCTTCCAAACTTTGGAGGCCATTCAGAAGCTTAAAGTGGCTGTAAGCCCTTACATATACCTAATGAGGTAAATAGTCTCAGGTGATACAGAGAGATGAAACAAATACACCTATACAAGTTGTACCTGTTTATCGGCAGCTATCTGTTCTCTAGAGCCATTCAAAGTCCAGAATTTATACAGCTTGTCTGATCTCAAAAAGCAAGGGCCAGTGAGTTGAAGTTACACTCTGCAGAGCTCAGTAGGGAGAGCTGAGAGCTAAATGGAGGGAAGGGACACTCTCTCCTTCACACAGCACACAGGAACAGAGCTGACTTTTTACAGCTTGGTGTGAGTAAAACTTGTCGGAAGTGACTCATATGCTGTGTATACATGACCAGACTTTCCGAATAGATGTGGGACAGGTGAGTCTGGAGACTGCCCAAGCCCCCTTAAAGGAACGGGAGCACACATCTATCCATTCCATCCATGTGCTTCCACTGAGGAGACACTTATAAATTTGTAGTGTTAGGACTGTAAGCAACACAGGGTGCTGTGATGAAGCCTTCCAGCTTTCACAAGCATTTGCAAATGTGCGCTAACCAAACCCCTGCTTTTAACAGATGGTTAGACAGGTTAATTTGGTTGGTCAGCAGACTGGTTGGTGAATTGAGCTATGGAATTGTCTTTGTCTTACATATGTGTCAGGGGAATCAATGTAGGTGTCAGGGGGGTCAGTGTATGTGTCAGGGAGGGTCAGTGTATGTGTTAGGGGATTATCTAAGAACAAACCTTATGGTCCATGCTTGCAGACCTCAGCTTGTAGGTTAAGTGTTTATGGGGAGCTGTATTGAATGCTTTTGAAAAATTCAGATACACCACATCCACAGGCCTCCCTCTATCTAGATGGCAACTTACTTCCTCCTAGAATGTTAACAGGTCTGGCAAGAATGACCCTTCATAAACCCATTCTGATTACTACTAATGATATGGTTTCTTCAGCAAATTCTTGGACACAGTCCCTTATCATCCTCTCCAATAATTTATCTACTACTAATGTTAGGCTGACTGGCCTGTAGTTTCCAGAAATATGTCTCTGCCCTTTTTTGAATATTGATACCACATTGGCTTTTCTCCAATCAGCTGGTACAATTCCTTTTTAGTAGGCTGTCCACAAAGATTTGGAATAATGGTCTAGCTATAACCTGAGTTCTTTGAGTACTCTCAGGTGTAAGCTATCTGGTCCTGGTGATTTATTTGTGTTAAGCTTATCTAGTCCTTCCTTGACTCTGGCCTCTGTTAGCCACAAGGGTACGTCCTGTGATGTGTTATTAAAGTGGTATTAAACCCTTACAAACCACTTTGACCTACAGGTAAGCTCCAATTAAGGCTTACCTGTAGGTCCAAGAAATATCTCCTAAACCTATACGGTTTAGGAGATATTTACCTGAAGACAGCCACCCCTGTCTACGGTGCATACGCCGTAGACAGCGGCGCGCAGGCGCACTGGGTAAGCTGCAGATCGCGGCGATATGCCGCTAGTGTCGGCTCCCATGCGCATGCGCAGGAGTGACGTCATCGCTGCTCCGGCGAATCACAGCGAGACCCACCAAGAAGATGGACGCTCAGAACTACAGGGGACAGCGGTGACTTCACTGGCTCCTGTGTCAGGTAAGTGACACATAGTAGTCCATTATGTTTTGCGATGCATAGTAGTCCATTATGCTTTACCTTTGCAGGGAATCAAAGAGGAAGTAAACCCTGATGGGTTTACTTCCTCTTTAACAATCCTGTCATGGTCGGTATACCCCACCCTTTCCTGCGTAAAAACTGAGGAGAAGAAAGCATTTAGTACAGCTGCCTTCTCTGTGTCATCTATAAGCATCCTCCCATTATCGTATTTTATGTGGGCAATGTGCTCTGATCTCACTTTTTTACTGTTAATATATCGGAAAACATTTCTTGGGATTTTTTTGACTCTCCTCTGTTATGTATGCTTTCTTTTCCTATGATTTACGCTAAATGTGATCATCCTGTTGTCCGTATTGCCACATCTAAGATCAGCCTTGGATCATTCGTAAGTAATAAATCTAGGAATGCATTCATTCTAGTGGTAGATGCCACCAATTGAGACATGAAGTTGTCCTGTAAGACATTCATGAAATGACAAACCTTTAATGAGTAAGCAGTCCCCTCTGTCCAGTCTATATCGGGATAATTGAAGACTCCCATTGCGATGACATTTCCCTGCCTCACTGCCATTTCTAACTGTGATAGGAGGTCAAGCTCCTCCTTCGAGTTGGGGGGCCTGTAACATAGCCCCACTTTTCATTTCCCACTTCTTCTCTTTGGAGTTCTACCCACATGGCTTCCACCTCCTCCCTCGTCCTATTCACAGTGTCACTCCTCTCTACCCCTTTACATCATTTTTGATATATAGACATGCCCCTCCCCCTCTTCTACCTTCTCTGTCATTCCAACACAAGGAATACCCCTGCATATTTGCCAGCTAGTCGGGCGAACTGTCAAACCAAGTTTCTGGTATTCGCACAAAGTCTAAGGCCTCAGTTCCTCTATTTTGTTAGGTAGGCTCCTGGCATTTGTGTATATGCCTCTCAGTGTTGAATGAGTGCATATTCATTTCTCCTTATGTTTTCTCAGGCTTTGTTTTTGATTGTTCCGCTCGTTCACCCCAGGATTAGATGTTACGGCTGTATCATCACTACTGACTCCACTATTACCCTCTGTCCTTTACTCACTGCTGGCTGTCACTTCCTTAGAACCCCCCCCCCCAACATCTAGTTTAAAAGCACCTACAACTTTGTGGCCACCTTTCTTCCCAATAGAGCTGTACCCTCCCCACTAAGGTGCAGTACGCCCTTACTAAAGAGCCGGTAAAAAGATGTAAAGATTAGATTTGAATCTACCATTACAGTGGGAAGTCTGGAATGTATCTTCATGCACACCTAAACACCTAAGCTATATAGACAGTTACTGCACCACTGCCTACTAAAATCTTACAGCCTGTCAGTACATAAAAGGGTTGATTTACTAAAACTGGTGTAAAAATCCAAGTGCTAAATCTGGTGCAGCTCTTCATAGAAATATATCAGCTTGCAGTTTTTTTTTTGTCAAAGCTTAACCGAACAAGCTAGAACCCCAAAATGTATACCCACTTCTTTGGGAAGTAGTGGCTCAGTCAAGCAGGGAAATCTGTCCACATTATTTGTTATATATTCAATACCTTTTCAATTGTAAATAAAAAGATAACTCTCCATAAAAGGTTATACATAAGAATAAGCCCTGGTTCACCCTGATGCACTATGGGAAACGCACAAGATTTGCTTTCCCCCATTGCATCGCACTGAATAGCAATGGCACAGTGTTCATGCGATCTGTTTCAGGTGTCAATGTTAGATTAACGACACCCTGAAACACGCTGCAAAATGCAGTGTGATTGTCAGAGTCGCATTGCATGGATGTGAACACCCATACAATGTTAGTCAGGTGCAGAAAAAAAGGGTCCTGCACTATTTTTCAATGCGATGTGATTTGAGCAATACAGAATGGCTAAAAATGCAAAGCACATACTGATGTACACAGGAAGTATGAACCCAAGCTGATACACTAGCTGCCTCCTGTAAATTATAGTACAGATAAGGAAAGTAGTAGCATAGCTTGTTATAGTGAGCAATAGAATTTGTTCTTTATTGGTGGGTTGATTTACTAAAACTGGAGAAAGCAAAATCAGGTGCAGATATGCATAGAAACCAATCAGTTTCCACTGTCAAAGCCTACGTGAACAAGCTAACGTTAGAAGCTGCTTACCTACCTTGCACAGCTGCACCAGATTTTGCACTCTCTAGTTTTAGTAAATCAAACCCCTGTTATACATGGAGCCTTTTCAGACCTGCAGTCACCTTAGCCTTTCTGGAAAATGCCTGCTCGTTTCTACACCTAAATTTTATGTTGCCTGATTGACAGCCTTTTGCCTTGCCAAGGTATTTTCCCAAGTGATATTTGATGTACCAATAGTAAGCTTCTACATGGTTAAAACGAACCTGTGTTTATGTCAATGGTGTTTAAATTCAGAAAGACATTAAGGCCAAACTTTGATATATGTATAGGAAGGTTGGTTGCACACAAGTCTATTCATCAAAGGATCTTCATTGTCTGAATACAATACCACAGTGGTAGGATTATTCTTTCACATCATATGTGTGGATGGTAAAAACGGATCATTTTTTTTTACCACTGGTTGAACAGAAAAAAAAAGATCAATGTATGGGCGGCCTAAAGCCTGTTACACATTGTAAGTTTTTTTTCTGTTCAACCTAGTGGGTCAGAGCTGCTGTACTAACGATCCAACATTAGTACAACCCTCTCCCCTACTGAGTTGTTGTGTTCTGACAGGAGGATGCCCCCCTCACCAGAACACTCCCATTACTGTTCTCAGATTGGGAGCAGGTCCGCTGCTCATTTTCCAGCATGCACCTCTGACAGATGCGGGCCAAACAGCCCGCTTCTGTTGGACTGGCTGCCACACACACGGGCCAAATGTCGACTGGTTTTAATTTTTTTTGTTTTCAAACGTTTTATTGAAAAAGATTCAACAGAAATACAAGGTATGAGTATCGGGAAATTCCCATGCAGAACCATACAAAAAAAAGGGGAAAAAAGCAGTATTACATAACCATCGTTAAATACAGCAGATTAACATAGTGATAAACTACTACCGTAAACAAAATTACATGTAATCAATGGTGGGAGAGATATTCCAGCAATAATACTCTGCATGGATCTGGGACAAACTCATGGGTTATAATTGTTACATTCGCCTAAATCAGATGTATAATGAGCATGAGATACAATATAAGAAAAAGAAAGTAGATACATAGAGTGAAAAAGAAGAAAAAAGAACACAAGCACAAAACAAGCAGAAAATATAAAGAGAAAAAGAAGAAGAGTGGGAAGGAGAGACTAGCGTGGTCAGTGTGATAGTCGAAATATAAACCATGGATTCCATTTGGCCTCGTACAGAGGCATAGTGTCATGAAGAGTGTGGTAAATTTTCTCAGAATGCATTATAAGATCAACTCGAGACAAAACCTGCGCGAGTGGAAGCGAGGGGGACTTCCAGTTGAAAGCAATTGACCATAGCATGGCCAGGCAGATCGAATGAATCAGCCTTCTCAGTGGTCTGGGAACATCTGGCGGGGATTGAAACAACAGGGTATGATGTGACGTTAAAGTGATATGGAAGCCTGCCAACTTATCAATTATATCAAAGAGAAGTTGCCATATAGGTAGTATCCGGTCACAGTCCCAGAAGATGTGTTTATACGAGCCTGGAAGGGGGCAGCCCCTAAAGCAACTGTTCGGAGCCTGTGGGAAGATTTTATGTATCCGAAGGGGAGTATAATACCACCTAGTGATCACTTTTATAGCAGTTTCCCTAACCGACAGGGATTTTGTGCATTGGCACATATTGCACCAGGTCTCCACCCAGTCAATTGAGTCATTCAGATCCCCAAGTTCCTGTTCCCAGGAGGACCTATATTTCAGGTCATTTCTATCTGTCACCTCCTCAAGGCCCCGGTAGAGCAAAGAGATCAACCCTTTCTGTCTAGGAGCTGTATAACAGATCTCTTCAAAAGCAGTCGGGGCGTTGAGTAGGGGCCTGGGTAATGATGAAGAAAGAAGTGCCGAAGTTGCAAAAAATGGAGAAACTCTGTGTGGGGGATCTGAAATCTAACTTGTAGGTCCTGGAACGTGATGAAGTTTGAATCCACTATAAAGTCCTTAAGGGATATAAGACCCAACTCTATCCAAAGACGGAAAGCATTTAAGTGGTTATGTGCAGTCAGGAACCTGGATTCCCCCAAAAAGGAGGCACCACCAGGAGCCCGAGACACCAAACCATATACGTGCTTATATCTATGCCAAAGGAGCATGCCATCCGAGACAATCATATTCCCATAAGACTTAGTGTGGTTGGCCAAGGGAGGGATCCACATCATACCCGGTAGAAACAGAGTCTTTACAGATTCTTGTTCAAATTGTACCCATGGGACTTTGGAATCCCTGATATTCCATTAAGCCTGTTGCGAGAATCTGCTGGCCACATAGTACAGCCATATCTGTGGGACCCCCAATCCCCCTTTTTTAGAAGAGCGGTACAATATAGCTTTGGAAAATCTAGGGGGTTTATCTTGCCAAACAAAGCGAAGGAGGGAAGCTTGTACATCATTAAGATAAGACTTTGATAATCTAATAGGGAGAGAACAAAAAATATATAAAAGCCTAGGAAGCACAACCATCTTTAGGGCGGTAATCCTACCCAAGAAGGATATATGAAGTTTGGACCACATCTTCAGGGTCATTTTAAGTTTTTTGACAAGGGGTGGGTAGTTGGACGTGAATAATTTATTATAATGATCTGGGAGTGCTATTCCCAAGTAGGATAGAGAAGAGTCCGGCCAGTGGAAGGGAAAGGACTGTTTGAGGTGTAATAGATCTATCGGGGAATACCTATAGGAAGGGCAGATGATTTAGCCATATTGATGGTTAACCCCGATATCTCTGCAAATTTTAAAAGGGAGGCAAATAGATTAGGAAGGGAGAGCAGTGGGTTCGTTAGGAACATGAGGACATCATCCGCATACATACAAAACTTATATGACAAGGGGCCTTTGGTGTAACCAGAGATATCAGGGTTATTCAGAATAGCTATTGCTAGGGGTTCTAGGGCAAGGGCAAAAATTAATGGGGAAAGGGGACAACCCTGTCTTGTGCCCCTACCTACATTGAAGAAATCCGAGCAACAGCCAGGGATTTTAATTCTGGTCATGGGATTCTCATAGAGGGTGTGGAAGGAATGCAAAAATTCCCCACCAAAACCCATTTTTTGCAAAACGGAGGTAAGGTAGGGCCAGGCAACACTATCAAAAGCCTTTTGGATGTCCAAACTAAGTAAAAGTAAGCTACGGGAGTTAGAGTTGGCATCTTGGATGATATCCGTGGCCAAACGAATGTTGTCTGTTATCAGTCTATGGGGAATAAATCCGGATTGGAATGGGGAGATAAGACAGGGAATAAATTTAGCCAATCTGTCTGCCAAGATCCTACTGAAAATTTTGAGGTCATTATTCATAACTGATATGGGCCTGTAATTTTGTGGGAGGGAATGATTTTTGTCGGGTTTAGGTATCAAAGACATGTTTGCTAGCAACATCTCTTCTGGGAAACTGCCGCCACGCATCACCCAATTAAACAGGCAGGCAAGTCTAGGTGCTAAATGAGATGCAAATTTCTTGTAATAAACTGCCGCAAACCCATCTGGGCCAGGGGCTGAGCCTAATTTAAGGGATTTAATGACGTTCAAAACTTCGGTTGTGGAAACAGGTGAATTAAAGCGGGAGTCCACCGGGACTCCACGTTTTTTTTTTTTTTAAAAGCCAGCAGCTACAAATACTGCAGCTGCTGACTTTTAAAATAGTGACACTTGCCTGTCCAGCGCGCCCGCGATGTCGCCACCCGAAGCCGATCGCTAGGTCGTCTGTCGGGTCCTGCCGCCACCATCTTGGGTATGGGAATCAGGAAATGGAGCCTTTCGGCTTCATTTCCCGGTTCCCTACTGCGCATGCGCGAATCGCACTGCGCAATAAGGACGCTCCCCGCTGCCTCTGGGAGCTGTGTGTTTCCCAGCAGGCAGTGGGGCACTTGCGGGAAGGGGCGGGCACTTGCGGAAAGGGGCGTAAGCTACGCCCCTTTCCGCAGAGAGCTATCCCGGAAGTGGGTGCAGTTACCTGGATTATCCAGGTAACTGCACCCCCCTTCCCCCTGAAAGGTGCCGATTGTGGCACCGGAGGGGGGGAGGGTTCCGATGAGCGGAAGGTCCACTTTAGGGTGGACCTCCACTTTAAGTTGTTCAGACTGTGACTGAGATAGGGTGGGAAGGGGTACCGTGTCTAACCAGGAATCCACTGCCCGAGCTTCAATGTCTGCATTGGGGGCTAACAGGGAAGAATAGAAATTTCTAAAGATGTCTAAGATCTCTTTCGGGTGGGATGTAAGTTGTCCCTCTCTGTTGTTCAACTTATAGATATGAGGAGGGCGGGAAAGGCGGTTAAGTTTTCGTGCGAAGGGTGAGGATGCTGAATTGTCTAAGAGGATGTGTTTAGCCCTTGCCCATCTAAAAGACTTCTCTACCTTGTTGGACAACAAGGAGTCCAACTCTAGCCGTCTGCTGTCTATTTCCCGTCTAGTAGATTCTAAATGCAAGGAGGCCGTATTCCTGTAAAGTTGGTCTAATTCTCGCGTGAGAGTCAGGATTCTACCATTGGTCAGCTTATTGCGTATAGTTGAGATCTCAATAATCTTCCCTCTGAGGACTGCTTTATGAGCCACCCATAACACTGAGGGTAATATATCAGGTTGAGCATTAATGTTAAAATAGTCTTCAATGGCCTCTTCAATAGTAGGTATAAAAGAGGGATCAGCCAGCAGGGCTTCATTAAGCCTCCAGGAGTGCGGGATAGGGGCCAATTTGATAAATGTGGTGGAAAAGGAGGTGGGGTGATGGTCAGACCAAACGCACGGGTGAATGACCGCTTTGGTTGAGTTGGCCAGTATAATGGGTGAGGTAAAGATATAGTCCAACCTCGCCGAGCTATTATGGGGGCGGGAGTAAAATGTGAATTCTTTGATACCCACATTATGGGCTCGCCAGGTATCAGAGAGTTGAAACTCTGTTAGATTGCCGTTTAGGGATTTGGGGAAGGCCTTGGATAAAGATGTGTGAGAAGAGCGATCTAGGGTGGGATTCGCAACCAGGTTGAAGTCCCCACCTATGATTAAATGGGAGGATTGGAATGAGGAGAGTTTTTCAAAAAATTGCTTAAAGAAGGTAGCTGGTGCATCATTAGGTGCATATACACTAGCAATAGTCAATTCTCTATTACATACTACCCCTTGGATGATAACATATCTACTCTCTGCATCTTTATATACACATTTAATGTCCATAGGAAAGGAAGAGTGCAAGAAGATGGCAGCCCCCCTGGACTTGGAGGAATAAAGGGAGTAAATCGCTTGGGGATAATTCCTATGAAAAAATTTAGGGTGGGATTTACGAGCAAAGTGGGTTTCTTGGAGGAGGAGAATTTTGGCATCTAATGTCTTATAAAAGTCAAAGGCCTTCCTCCTCTTATTAGGGGAGTTAAACCCTTGAACATTATGAGATATGCACGTGATTACCATTGATAGGATCTAGGGTGAGGTTAGCTAAGGAAACCCCAGTCCTGGGGTAGAATAACGGATACAAGGGGGTGGGGTGAAAAGCCCAAATAAGGTTACCAGGGGCACTGCCATCCACCCCGTCCGATAATATCAGAAAACCACCTCCCTCCAGTGAACCAAAATAGAGATACAAACATACATATTCAGTCAGTGTTATCTGAGAGGTATCTACCATCGCTAGTTGAGGGTAATAGAAAAAAAAGAGAGAAAAATAAAAACAAAAACTGTTTTTTATTAACCTCCCTGGCGGTTATTTCGGATTTTAGGTGCTAAAAGCGGTACCATTATTTTGCATGAAAATTTGGCGTTTTATATTGTAGTCCTGCAATTCTTAGGAATAACTCTCTTAAATCTGTCCAAACCAGAGTCTAGCAGACATCCCGGGTATAATAAAGTTTGAAAAATGAAATCATAAATTATAATATAATAAATAATTATAAATAATTGTACCAAATAATAACATAACAATAATAAAAATTATTCAATAATGTAATCAAATGAAAAACACAGAAATTTGCTCAGTTGCAGAATTGTCACTGTCATTACTTTTCAGTATTTGATGACGGATCTCCCCACAAATCGCTATCCCTCAATTCTGCAAGTGATTACAATTTATTATCGTTGTTTTCTAGCTGGTCTAAAACCATTTTTGATGTAAAAGGACAGTTTTGGTTGCTATGGACAATCTTCAGTTTACAGGCAGAAAGAACAGTTTTTATTACATAAAAAAGGCATGCAGGACACTGGGCAGACCACTAGGGACAAAGGGGATGTGAAATATTTACATACAGCAATGTAATCTGTAAGATTACATTATACTGTATGTTTACTGTTTGTTTCACTTTTTGAATTTGGCGCCGATCTCCGTCCCCGTGCGTCGCAACGCTCGCAGGGCACGGAGATCGGCGATGTGATGCATCGAGCGAGACACGGCTCGCTCGTACAGCGGGGAGACAACGCTGGATCCGAGGGAGAAGGTGAGTAAACCTCCTCCTGGATCCAGCGATGCAGTCCCGAGTCTGGCTCGGGGATACCGCTTTTGGTATGAAAATTCCACCCCGAGCCAGACTCGGGAATACCGCCAGGGGGGTTAAACCGGCGGATGCCGCCCAGCATTTGGCCAGTGTGTACAGGACTTAAGTCTAGTATCCGACGGACTCGTTGAAATCAATGTAATTCCAAAGTGGCTGTTATTCCATCACTTATTAATCAAGCAGGTCGAAATACAGAGCTATATTTAGTGGTTCATTTACAGATTCCTTTATTTAATATATTAATGGAAGAGTAGACTTTTAAAATGTAAAATAGGATTCATGCATTAGTTTGAAGTAAACAAACTCACTTTAAATACACTGTGCTTTTCCTTAAAGTCAATCTTATGTCTGAAAAAAAAAAACATATTTTTCAGTGCACCACTATTTTAAGAACTAGCTGCTGATTTTATTGCTGCAATCTGTTTCAATCCCACACAAAAATGTAGATACATACTGCTGAAAGTCAGTGAGATGGATACAGAGTTGTCAAAAAGGCTACCATTTTAACATACATTTTGAACAATGATTAATTATATTTAGTTTTAATAATACATCATGTAGAGCAATCAGCCATTTCATTCAATGCTCCTGCTTCAAAGGCTTTGCTTTTATTTATAGCTGAGAAGAAAAAACATTTGAGCAAAAACAGCTCTGACTTCTGTTTTGCTGATTATTTTCTGAATATGTATTCTAATGTCGCGTACACACGATCGGAATTTCCAACGGAAAATGTTTGATGTGAGCTTGTTGTCGCAAAGTCCGACCATATGTATGCTCCATCGAACATTTGCTGTCGGAATTTCCGCACACAAATGTTTGAGAGCAGGTTTCAAATTTTCAGACAACAAAGGAAAGTTTGATCGAGTGTACAGGGCAATAGACTTATTAGCTTACAAATTTGAAAAAACCTCTATTGAGTGGGATTAAGGATGAGCTGAACACCCCCCCCCCCCCCCCCCCCCGGTTCAGTTCACACCAGTACCTGCGAACAGACCTAAACTTCGTGTGAACTTTAGAACCCTATTAAAGTCTATGGGATTCGAACGTTCAAAATCTAAAGTGCCAATTTTAAAGGCTAATATGCAAGTTATTGTCCTAAAAAGTGTTTGGGGACCTGGGTCCTGCCCCAGGGTACATGTATCAATGCAAGAAAAAGTTTTAAAAACTGACGTTTTTTCGTAAAGCCGCAGAACACCCTGTACAAGTCTGCCATAGACTTGTACAGGGTGTTCCGCGGCTTTTCGAAATATGTAGGACTACACAGGACTAAACCTGTCGGAGGGTAAAGGTAAAGCTTCCATTCAGGCTGTCCTGCTTGGATGTATCCTGTGGCCTCTCCATCAAGGAAAATGGGAGTTGAACTTTGTAAGTTCCTGTGTTCTGTATGTTATGCTTTGATACTTGCCTGTTTCCACAAAACGGCACGTTATATTAATGTTACCAGAAATAATGTTACATACACCAAATGTGTTGGTTTGTTGTAAAACCCTTTTATAAACGTACATGTGAATGTGCTTTGAGTAAAAAGTTTAATTATGAACAATGTGTGGCTTCCTTTTTCAATGCGCAAAAGCAGTATTTGTAGTAAAGTTGTTGTTTTCTGTGACAATGGGTGTTATTTACTAAAGGAAAATCCACTTTGCACTCCAAGTGCAGTTTCAGGTACACTTTTGCAGTACACTTGTAGTGCATAGTGGATTTGCCTTTAGTAAATAACACCCACAGTGCTTTTTAATTTGCCCCAATCACACCATTTTCATGACTCCACACATTTCTGTCATGGTGCTGAAAATTAGCAATATTTTTGTCAGTAATGCACTACATACATTAACAACAAAAACAAGGTGTGTGTAGCAGACCCACAACATAATAATATTATCTTAAGAAGAGACTGTCACCTCATCTCTCACGAAAATTGGGTTTGCACTGTTGAAGAAAAAGGCCCAAAAAAAAACAAAAACAAGCTAGCAGACACCTAAAACAAACCTAAGCAGTAAATGAAAAGAAAATTTTATTGCAGTTTGAAAGAGAAATGTATTTAAAAAAATGTCTCTCAGACATTGTCTGGCATATCAATGGCCCCTCTACTGGGAAAGTACTCCAAATATCGATTTCTGACCTCACAGGCGCTTTGGGGGGGGGGGGGGCAAGCTTCAAGGGCCGTCAGGTTGGTATTTTCTGGTAAGTCTGCATCAGGCCCAACCAAGGCCACATAGTTCGGAGAGTACTTTTTCAAAAAATTATGCATAATGCAGCTTGAAAACACAATATGATTGAGTTTATATTCCGTCATGTGGCCTGGAGTCAAAAATAGGCTGGCCATTATCCCATAAGTGTTCTCCACTACTCTTCTGGTCCTGGTCAGCCGGAAATTAAAAACCCTCTGGTCCGGGGTGAGGGTCCACATTGGGAATGGCCGCATTAGATGGTTTCCCAGCGCAAATGCTTCCTCCACGACGAAGACAAAGGGGAGTCCTTCCACATTTTCCTCTGGAGGTGGCAAGCCCAGACTGCCACTCTGGAGATGCCAGTAGAACTCCGTCTGCGCGATCACTCCACCATCCGACATCCGCCCATTTTTCCCCACGTCCACATACAGGAACTCGTATGTCGCTGACACCACCGCCAACATCACAATACTATTATACCCCTTGTAATTATAATAGTAGGACCTCGAGTTGGAGGGTGGGACGATGCGGACGTGTTTCCCATCAATTGCACCTCCACAGTTGGGAAAGTCCCAGTGGGTGGCAAAGTGGGAGGCCACAGTTTGCCATTCCTGTGGCGTTGAAGGAAACTGTGGAGTCAAACAAGAAAAAAAACTGTAATTTTGCACACCAACATTGCAAGCAGATTAGACACAAACATTTTTGGCCAAGATCAGTATAACATTTTTGGAAATGAGTATTTACAGCCAAAAGTATAAGGTCCCCTTATTAGATTCCTCACCCCATCTGATGGGCCATTGCAAAAAAATTGAGGGGGGGGGGTGTTTTGGACAGGTAACCCTCTCCGCTGCATTGAGAGCTGAATGCATAAATAATGTGTGATACTCTGGCCAGTCCCTCCTTACTTTTTTTTTTTTTTTTTTATCAGAAAAAAGTTTATTTAATAACAACAGAACATATAAGTACAGCTTGCAGTTTACATCTCGAGCATACATTGTTTATCACAGCATATAAACTTATTCACCTCCCCAAAAGGAATATTCAGACATTTATTTCACTACTTCACATGCTACGGCCTCCCATCCTCCTCCTATATTGACCCCGTATATCCTAGCTGTATCTTAATTCACCCGTACAGAATCACATTACCGTGGGTATCTAACAGTTAATGCCCCCCACCATAAATTTCACTTCCCTTGTTCTCATCTCAGCATTCTATCCATAATCAGATCAATCGGTGAGAGACTGGGAGTATCCAACCAAAGTGCCCAGATTTTCTCAAATTTTTCCGGGTCGCCCTCTATGTTGCAAAATGTACTTTTCCATCCTAATAGTGTCCCCCATTTGGGCAATCCACTCACCCAGTGTTGGGGGCTCGGATGCCTTCCAATGCCGAAGAATCATCTTCCGAGCTTTGAAGAAGGCCCTGGCCACGGCCTGTTCACTATTGTTCCCCAAAGAAACATCCTCTAGGATCCCCAGTAGACACGGTTTTGGGTCTGAGGGTATGGTAATCTGAAACACACTGTTAATAGTGTCCAATACCCCTGTCCAGAGTAGGTGTAGTTTGGGGCATCTCCACAGCAGGTGGATCAAATCCCCGTGATCCCTTGTGCACCTGGGGCAGTCTGGGTCCTGTCGCACCCCCATCCTAAACAGTCTGTCAGGCGTGTAGTGTACTCTAAGCACAATATATAATTGAGATAGCCGTTGGGCCACATTTAACGAGCAATGTTGAACTGCCTGTAGTGCCTCCTCCTATTGCTCATCCTCAAATGTACCACAATAACTTTTCTATTTATTTAGTGCTGTCTGCGGGAATCCCCCGAGGCAGGCCGTCAGGACCACAGAGTAAGTTCCAGAGGTAAATCCCTGAAACTGTGGCACGTTAGCCATGGATCGGAAGATTGGGGTCGGTGAAAGAGTCCACGGGGTCCCCCCCCACCTGCGCCTTCACTGCATGTTGCAGTTGTAGGTAGTAAAAGAGCATGGACTGTGGTAGACTAAATCTCTCTCTCAAAGCGGGGAAGGGAGTCAGCCTCCCTGCCGTAAAAATTTGTCCCAAATACAGGACCCCGTGTCTCCTCCACCGAGCACCACAATCCAGCAATAGTAGCTCCTCATAGTACCTATTCCCCCATATGGGGCTGTACTTAGTGAAGCACTCCACCCCCTGTAGTTGTCTAAGTTTATTCCAGATTTTCTGCATAAGAGCATAGGTAGGCATTCGTTTGTTTGATTTTGCGTAGGCCAAGGCCTCCATTCCCGAGGGTACATCACCATGGCCGGAAACCAGGTTCATCAGGGCCTTAACTGGGTCCAGACATATAGTGCCCTCCTCCCCTGCATAGCCCTGGCTATATGCTGTGCCTGCGTTGCCAAATGGTAGGCCCATGGATTAGGGAGGGCAAAAAGAAGAGGCGACAGTGGGCACCCCTGCCGAGTGCCCCTATGCAGGGCGAATGGGGCAGAAGTGTGACCCGCCTCTCTAATAGTTGCCCGGGGCGAGCAGTATAATAGCTACACCCATGACAGAAACCCTTCACCGAAGCCAAACTTACCCATGACAGCCCACAGATATTCCCACTCCATGCTGTCAAATGCTTTGTGGGCGTCCAGAGAGAGCAAGGCCCTGTCGCCCACATTCTTTCCCTGTGTTTGAAGGTTTAGGTAAAGCCTACGGAGATTAATGGCTGTGGATGTTTGGGGCATAAAACCTGCCTGGTTCGAGTGTATAATGGAGGAGATAACCCCTTTCAGTCTCAAGGCCAAAACCTTGGCCAGGAGTTTGATATCGCTCTGCAAAAGTGATATCGGTCTATATGAACCCGGGTCTAAGTGGTCTTTACCTGGTTTTAGGAGGAGAACAATATTAGCCCTGGTCATGGAGTCAGGCAGCCTCTGGCATTCCTTTGCGTGGTTAAGAACCCTCAACAGGCGAGGCAGAACCGCCTCCCCATATTGTTTGTAGACCTCCACTGGGAGGCAGTCATCCCCTGGGGCCTTTGAGTTCGGAAAGAGACTAAGCGCCCCTTGCAGTTCCTCCAGACTAATTGGGGAGTCCAGGAGTGCTCTGTGAGAGTCAGAAAGTTTCGCCCTGGATTTGTATAAATCAGAGTAAAACCTCACCAGTTCTGTCATAACCTGTGTTTGGGTGTTTACCAACCTCCCCCCCTCAGTGCGCAACGCTCCAATAGATGGAGACATCTGTGAAACCTTGACAATTTTGGCCAAAAGGCGGCCGTTTGCTCTCCCTCCTCATAGAAGGCCTGCTTGTTAAAAAAACCTCTTCCTGTCAGCTGCCTCCCTGGAAATCTGGGCAACTGCCTCCTGCGCGGCTAGCCATGCCACTCGAGCCACATCAGAGGGGTCGGCGATATAATCAGCCTCTAGTCGGCTTACCAGTCGTTCTGTGTGTTCCCTGATAGCATGTGATTTGGATTTAATTTCCTCCACCTCATTGATCATGAGTCCCCTGAGAAATGCTTTAAACGCCTCCAATGCAAGCCTTAAATCAGGGTGGTCCTCATGTCGTCTCCAAAACTCAGATATCTCAGCCAACACCCTTTCATGAGAAGGAAATATATTAAGCCAAAACGCATTGAGTTTCCATGGTGCCCTCGGCAAATCCGTAGCCGGCTTGGCAATCAAAGAAACCAATAGGGCGAATGACCCGATATAACCCTCACCAGATATTTAATGTCCTCCAAGAAATGCGTCGCTGGAGGTGAGCAGAGACACAGATCAATTCTCGACAAAGAGAGGTGGGTTTTTAAAAACAAGAAAATTGTTTCTGCAGTGGGTTCCGATTGCGCCACGGATCAGTCCATACAAATTCCTCAGTAAACTTCCGCAATGCTGTTTGAGCCCTTGTGCTGGAAGCCGCCGGAGGCAGATGGTTATCCATAACTGGATCCATGTAGCAATTGAAGTCTCCTACAATAATAAAGGGTACGTCCCAGTGCCCCAATTGATACTTCAACAGGACCCTCTTTACCTCTGTCGTGAAAGGAGGTGGCACATATATAGCAGCAATTATACAATGCATTTGGTAAATTTTACACAGTATTATCACATATCATCCCTCTGTATCAATCAGTTTGTCCAACAGGTGGAAGTCTATGGCCCGATGCACCAGCACACTCACCCCCCTGGAATAAGAGGTGTGAGTGGAATGGAATGCACTACCTACCCAGGAAAAACCCAGGCAGGAGGTCGTCTCTGGCACTAAGTGAGTCTCCTGCAGTGCATAAATGGCGGGGGAGTATTTCTTAAGGATGGTGGTTACCATGGAGCGTTTTAGAGGATTCTGAACGCCTCTAATGTTCCAGGACAGCAAAGATACAGTATTCATTAATATATTCACTCATAGACAATACAGGGTAAAGCATCGTGCGTACCCTAGACGCTTTAGGGTGTGCATATGTGTGGGGCGCCAAGTGTGACAAAATCGTAATACCTGAGTTCCAATCAAAGGAGTCTGTTGTGGCATGAAAGGTGAAACAACATATAACACAGTTCCTTCTGTACGCCTGCCGGTTCCTGCTCGAGCAGAAGCTGCGACAATAACAGATCAAAAAAAGAAAAATCATAACTGCAAAACAAAAAATCTCCCATTCCCCGTGGGTGCCTAGAGAGAACCACTCCCCAAAGAGTGAGAGTGGTCTCTCCGGCCGACAAAAAAGGAGGTAGATGTCTTTCCGTTGAATGGGGAAAAACCAAGGTAGAGAGCATACAAAAAAACGTGGGTTGAACATACCCAAAACTCCAAATGTCTCTTTGGTTAAACTACTAAATGTTCCAATCCAAAGTGCTACTTAACTGTATTCGAATTAACTTCACTTGCTCACATTGCTTGTGGAATAACAGTGGGTAATGGCTTCCCAGCCCAATGGTGTGATGATATCCGCTATACGACCGTGCTTACATGGAGGTCTGGTCAGTCTCCTTCCGCCGCATCTCTTCCCGCTTGTCTGATAATGTGTTCGTTAGCATCCAACCACGCGGACGCCTCGGCAGCCGCCTCAAAAAAGTGGAATTGGCCCCCCGCTGTAATCCGTAGTTTAGCCGGAAACAACATGGCATACGCCGCCCTAAGCCTTTGCAATAGTTTTTTTAACATCAGTGAATCTTGCTCTGCGCTTCTGTATCTCCGCTGAGTAGTCAGGATAGAATGAGATGCGTGCCCCGTTATATTGGACATTGCGTCGCTCTCTTGTCTGGCGCAGCACTATTTCTTTATCCTTAAAGTTAAGCAGCCATAGTGCGGGGCGGGTGCCCTGGTGGAAGGGGTCTGGGCGGTACTCTGTGCGCGCGTTCTACCGAGTACAATGGGGTGAACACATCTTTTCCAAATACCTCCAGTAGCCATTGTTCAACAAAGTCAGTGGGGTCCCTACCCTCCGTCTTCTCTGGGATCCCCACAATACGGATATTATTCCGCCTCAAGCGGTTCTCAATTTTGTCAGATTTAAGTTAGTTTGCTCTTGCTATCCTGGCTGTAATTTGCGCATCTCTCAGCACGGGTGTCAGCTTGTCCTCTATCTCACTGATGCGGCCTTCCGCCGCAGTAGTGCTCTCCCTCGTTTTCTGTAGGTCATGCCTGATAAACCCCAGTTCTTCCTTCAGACCACCAAACTGATCCTGTAGAGTATGAACTGAAGCCGTGCATCTCTGTACTGCCCTTAGTATGTCTGCTAGGGAGGGCTGAGCTGCTTCCTCTCCCTCATCCTCCTCCTTCATGTCAGGAAGGCTCTGGCTGGGGGACGCCACAGGGCCCTGTGCGTTGCTCCCCTCCTCCTGCTGAGTGTGAAACACCGCGGGGGTGGCAGACATATCCTCCCCACTCCCCTGGGCCGTCTGGGGCACTATTTTCTGGGCATAGTATAACATATCCCTCGGTGGGTCTTTCGCTGTACTTTTAGGGGTCTTAGGAGCCTTACCGGCATCTTTATGCTTCTCCGAGCCTCGTGCACGCTGTGAGAGAGGTGCTGTGGTGCCATGTTGGAATTCTGGCGTCACGGTCTCCGCGTGTTTTCAGGTAAGCATGGTCTCCACAAACCTCGGCAGTAACACCAGACACCTCAGTGGGGACCACTGCACTAAGTTCAGCCTGATTTCGGGTGTTTCAGCTGGCTGGGAAGAGGATCGTTGCAGGATCAGTGCGGGAGATCCGTGATGCACGTCCTCTCACATGCCGGTCTCGGCCACGCCCCCACAGTCCCTCCTTACTTACACTATTGGCAGCTCACTGGACAGGTAAGAAGTGTCATAATACAAAACACTGAAAAAAGGGAAGCACATTTTTACATTCTGCTATTACCTATCAAGATAATAAAAATAGGAGAAAAAAACTTAAAAAACAGTAGCATTTTAAAGTATTGAGGCAGGCCCTTGCACTACATGCTTTGGTGAATTAATTCATAAATATGATCACAAAACAGGCAGGTATAGTGTGTATTGGGTTTGGCAAAGTCAGCAGATAGAGGATTGCTATCGGCTCACCTAGCAGTTGGGGCAGGGGGGTTCCTAATGAGTTTGGCCCACCAAAAAAAACCTCTGGCACTCTGCAATTTAAGCACATACATAACATTTGTACACAATTTAGGGGGTGTTTAGGGGAAAGCACTACTCTGGAGCTGACATATTACCAACATATGGATTGAGTGTATCTTCTGAATTCATGGCCTTCGTCTACTGTCAGAAGCCATGAAATCAGACCGAGACAGAAGTACAGTTAAATCACACTTGTTTAAAAATAAATGAATATGAAAATGAATAGAACAAACATAGTCAAAAACATAGCCAGAGTTCAGGACCCAGAACAGATAGTCAGACAAGCCAAACGTCAGGGAGCCGGAGATGAGTGTAGTAAAACAGTAAGCAGGATCTGGAGCCAGAAGGGATGTCATCCAAGCGAGTCTTTTAACAGGAATACAGGAGAGCGTTTTTATGATGTTGACTAGGCAAAGTCAGAACTCCTCTGGACTGGATGGCTTAAGTAGGCAGGACTGACGAGCAGGATATCAGCAACAGCTGAGTAACTGCAGAGATATAGGAGCAGGAAATTAGCTGACAGCTGAGTGGCCAGCTCAAAGAAGGAAGGGCTGAGCCCAACTCTGACACAAAGCTTGCAATTCTTTGCTGATTTGTCGCACGTTCGCAACATACATTACAAAAAAGAAAAAGCTTAAACACAAAAATGACAAAAATCTTGCACAGTCACAAAATTGCACATAGATGGGGCTACCCGACGAAAATTTCCATGACAAAGGATAATCATACCTATACAGTGACACCCCTGGAAAAAGGAGTTGCTTTCCTGAAGGAGTGGGGTATCCTACCTAATCCAAACAGTGAAACCACTTCCCCCAGCACTCCACAACAACTTGAACAGGAGTGCAAAAAAGTAACCCGAGAAATGCCAAATCGCACACATAAAAAGAGACCAGATGGTGTTTATCTACTCTTATGCCGCGTACACACGACCGGTTTTCCCGTCGGAATAAACTCTGCAGGTTTTTCTGACGGAGTTCCGCTGAAACTGTCGTGCGTACACACAATCACACCAAAGTCCGATCGTTAAGAGCGTGTGATGTACAGCACGTATGACAGGTCTAGTAAAAGGAAGTTCAAGACCCAGTGCATCACCCTTTGAGCTCCTTCTACTGATCTCGTGTTAGTAGAAGTTAGGTTAGAGAAGATTTGCGCTTTTCAGACTCCAGCTTTTTCATATTGTTTTACTGCTGTTCAGTTTGTGCTTGTGTGTTTGTATCTGGTTTTCAGTGTGTGTAGTCAGTTTGTATCTGTTTTTCAATGCATTCTGGTCCGCTCGTTACTGATTTTTCAGCTCACTCTTCACAGGCCCTGCTGTTCTTCAGTGCGTTCTGTTAAGTTTGTTCTGACCAGCTGACCGTTTTGAAACCATGGTACAGGTACGTACAGTTCGTGCTGTGTGGGGGCTTGATGTTGGGGTTCATACTTTGACCCGAGCCCAGTCCATGAACAAGGCGAGGAGGAGTTCATGGACCAAGAATCGGTTACTCCAGCATGACCAATTTTTGCACATACCTTGCTTCGTGAGATCCAGGAGAATAATTTTGATGATTTCAGGAATTATCTCAGTTTTTCACCATCTGTTGGCTTTACTCACCCCTTATATCAGCAGGCAGGATAACTACAGAGCAGAGGCTAGTCGCCACATTGAGGTACTTGGCGACTGGGAGAAGTCTGCAGAACCTCAAGTTCTTAACAGGCATCTCCCCTCAGGCTCTGGGGATCATTATTCCAGAGACCTGTTCTGCCATCATTCAGGTCCTGCAGAAGGACTATATTAAGGTAAGTTTTCTCATTTAACATCACATTATATGTATTTAATGTTTGCTAATTATTTATTTCATCATTCCCTATTTACTATGATACTATGATATTTACTATGATTGAAATATGCTGTGAATGTCCCCGTTATCCTCATGCATGCTGGAAGCTTTTAATGTTCCTTTTTTGGCCTACATGCATATTTGCCTTCACTTACCTCCCCAGCATGCTATCTTGGGCCCATATACACCTATAGCCTAGTCCCTTAAACAATGTATATTGTCAGCTCCATTTTACTGCTTTCCCTTAAACACCCCCCAAAATGTGTCCAAATGTTATCCGTGTCCTTAAATTAATTTATAACCCTCCCCAACCCCTAAAATGTGTCCAAATGTTATTGGGTCCTTAACCACTTAAGCCCCGGACCAATTGTCAGCCTACGGACCAGAGGTCTTTTTACAATTTCGCACTGCACTGCTTTAACTGGTAATTGCGCGGTCATGCAATGTTGTACCCAAACGAAATTTGCGTACTTTTCTTCCCACAAATAGAGCTTTCTTTTGATGGTATTTGAGTGCCTCTGCATTCTAATAGCCATCAGAGACTCTGGCATTTATGCTACACAAAGAAATATATGATCCTCACGGCAGATTCCTGATACTACTGTGTGATTTTAAACTCCACCACCTATACAATAGTATTCCCCCAACAAACAGCAAGTTCACTTCTTTAATAAACTAATGAAAAAGATCAGATTATATAAAAAGGTCTACTTATAGTTTGTGGAGATTTCATCGCCACCTCAGCTCCTACAATGGACTCTACATCCAAAACTAACCATCATAATCCAATACTACTACTATCTCTCCACAAACAAAATGTTTATGATGCCTTGCGCTGTCTACACGCTGGTGAAAGGGATTTTACCTTTTTTTCTTCACCTCAGGTGTACACCAGAATAGACCTTTTCTTAGTTGACCATCAAGTCCTGCTACAAACCAAATCCGCTGTTATAAACTCGATAACGTGGTCTGACCACGCTTCAATAGTCCTGTCTATGGCAGACTCTATTTCCTCCAGGCTAAGTCGAGTCTGGAGAGTCAACACATACATATTACTACAAGAAGAGACAAAGGAAAAGATCTGTACCCATTTGACAGATTTGATTAATGATAATGCAGGTTCGGTACAAAACCTGTTTATGTTGTGGAATGCCCATAAAGCGTTCATGAGGGGCATTTTCATTCAGTTAGGGGCAAGAGCTAAGAGGTAGAGGCAGCAACGATTTGCTGAACTGACAAAAGCAAATTTTGATATAGACGCCCAGAATAAACTTAAATACTCTCCAGCCCTCTCCCTAAAATGAACGCAACTTAGATCTGACCTTAGACTCCATCTATTAGAAAACTTTGAAAACACTGCCAATAAATTAAAGATGACATATTATGTCAATGGGAATAGAGCAGGAAAACGTTTAGCACAGAACCTTAGAGGCCATAAAAACAAAAACAAACTACCCTATATACTTCATCCTGGAACTAAACAAAAAGAATACCATCCACAAAAAATAGCAGACACATTTAGTTATTACTACAGAACATCATATAATTTAAAAGATGATCCTTCAACTCTCCAACCAACTCCAGAAGCCATTAACACATTTTTAGCAAAGTTATCCATACTGATACTGTCACCAGCCCAGCTTATATCCCTAAATCTACCATTTAACGAGTTTGAGATATATAAAACGATAGCGTCCCTCCCTCTGAACAAATCACCGGGCCCTGGTGGCTTCAATGGGGAATACTATATGGAATTTAAGACTTTTCTATCCCCACATCTAC
The DNA here is from genome assembly GCF_037356315.1 of Lithobates pipiens. Lineage (NCBI taxonomy): Eukaryota > Metazoa > Chordata > Amphibia > Anura > Ranidae > Lithobates > Lithobates pipiens. The sequence goes on from NW_027507790.1 coordinate 72,882,710, forward strand.
ACCAAATATTCCACTCTGCAGCTGTCCCTGCCTCTTTTCTGCCTGAAATGCTCAAAGTTCTGATTGTAACTTTGCCTAAGCCGGGGAAGGAACTCACTTCTCCTTCAAATTTCAGACCAATATCATTATTCATTATAGATCAAAAACTTTATGCTAAGCTGTTAGCCTTGCACCTTGTTAATATTCTGCCCATGCTTATACACCCTGACCAAACAGGTTTTACAAAAAACAGACAAACTATAGATGCTACCCGACAAGTGATTTATATTATACATATGGCGCAAGGCTTCTCTGCTCCTAACTTTGAACGCAGAGAAGGCCTTTGATCATATACACTGGCTATATCTGGCTATATCTGGCCAAGGTGTTGGAATCATTTAACTTTAATGATAATATTTTAACAGCCATCAGTATCAAAGTCTGGTATTCTTCCATCCCCATTTACTATATCCAATGGAACAAGGCAAGGGTGCCCTTTGTCATCCTTAATATTTAACCTCCTGGTGGAACCCTTAGCCATCTACATTAGAAATCACCCAAACATTAAGGGTTTCCCAATCGGCAAAAATATGCATTCTATTAGTCTGTTCACTGATGACATTATCATGATCATGACAGAGGTGGGCTCCTCCCTGGCTGTGGCACATGAAGCCTTGGATCTATTCAACCCTATTACAAAGTCAATGACAGTAAATCCTATATATTGGGTTTAGGGATAGCTACTTCTACGAGTAATAAGCTCAGATTGCAATATCCTTATACTTGGAGTACAAGGGGAATAAAGTACCTAGGTATAACATTGACAGCAAACGTAGAACAACTGATAGATGCAAACTACACAACCTTTCTCCATAAACTTAACTCTAAACTACAAGACATAACCAAAACAGAACTGACGTGGTTGGGATGATAAGCGGCCTTTAAAATTATACTATTAGGCCAATTTATCTATCTGTTCAAAACCCTTCCCATCCCAGTCCCAAAAAAGTTCTTCTCTAAGGCACAGTCTATGATAATTAAATGCTTATGGCAAGGAAAGAAAGCTAGATGTGCCTTCAAAAAATGTATTAAATCTAGGACAGTGGGTGGAGTGGGGCATACTCTAATTAAGGATTAATATATGGCAGCAATTTTAGCCCAACTGAAACATTGGTTTCCACAAAACAATATCTCAAGATGGCAAGAACTAGGGACATATCAATGTCCTAATTCAAAACTATATAACCTACTACAAACCAGCAGATTTATGTCTCATTATCCCCCTGAAATATCACCCACTATGAGAGCTTCTCTCCAAGCCTAGAAACTACTTTGAAACACCCCTATAGTTGATACAGCTTCCAAATCAATTCCCCTTCCTATCACTAGCCTACAACTACTAATCTCAAACTTAAAAATGAAACACTGAGAATTTAAAGGTATTAAATTTGTTGTGGACATTCAAATAGGTCCACTTAAAACCTTTAGAGCAATTCAGATCAAATATAGAATAGAACCCAATGATCAATACACATTTATTCCAATCTTACACCTACTATCATCTATTACCAATCCCTCTACTATAATTTCTTGGAGAATGTTTCTATATTTCACAAACCCTAATACCTCAATCAAAGGCATATCCTTGTTCTACAATTTCCTACACTAAAAATCAACATTTACCAAAACCCTCTCCATGAAAACATGGGAAATAGACTTAATGGCAAGATATACACCTGAACAATGGAAGTTTGCAATCACATCTATATATCGATCTACAAAGAGTGTCAACTTGTGGGAGCTCTACCAAAAAATACTTCTAAGGTGGCACTTAACTCCCACAAGACTAGCAGGTTTCAATCTCCAACTATCTCCACTCCATTGGAGACATTGCGGCCACAGTGGTTCCATGATACATATATTTTTGGGCTTCTTCTTCTTCTTCTACAAACCTATTGGTCTGATATTGTCAACCTCATAAGACAAATAACTAGCTCCCAGCCCCTAAAAAATGAGTATGGCCATCCTCTTCTTGGGAGTAGACACTATCCCTCCTCCTCTAAGCCCCTGTACACACGGTCAGAGATTTCGACAACCAAATCCATCGGATTTTGCCGTTAGATTTTGTCCGTCGGATTTGTCCGAAACTGTTGCATACACACGGTCGGACAAAGTTGTCGAAATATCCGATCTTTCAGAATGTGATGACGTAATTTCATTACTATGGGACTACATTCAGGCTAGTAGCCAATAGCTTTGATGTAGGAATTTGATCTGAGCATGCGTGGCACTTGGTCCGATCAAAATTCTCTACACATGATCGGAGTATGTCCGATCGGCCCAGTTGGTCGGGAAATATTTCCAACAAGTTGGAAAATTGGGTCCGACGGATATTCCGACGGAATCAGTCCGATGCATACCACACACAGTCGGATTATCCGACAACACGGTCTGATAGGACACATTCCGACGGATTCTCCGACCGTGTGTACAAGGGCTAAGGGGCATTGTCTCCCACATTCTCATGAGTGCATGACTGGAACCAGTAAGGCGTTGGAAAAAACCTGAACTTCCAACTCTTGCAGAAGTAATTAGAACTACTAATATACATATCACCTATGAAGTTATGTTCGCAGCCTCTCAAGGCATTTATAACTCCAGATACCCTTCCTGGAAACCGTGGATAGACTGGTATAAAATTAACAAATCTAGATGATGAACCCCATTTGAAGACCACATTTAACTGAAATATAAGGCCGCGTACACACGCGGGGACTGTTCGCTCAACTTTGTCCGCTGAACAGTGTTTCAGCGGACAGTCCGCTCGTGTGTGGGCTTCAGCGGACAGTTTCAGCGGACAGTTTGACGAACAAAGTTTTTCGGAAATCCCGAAAAACTGTCCGCTGAAACTTTGTTTCAGCGAACAGTCCCCTCGTGTGTAGGCTTGTTCGTCAAACTAAGTTCCGCGCATACTCAGAAAGAATTTACAGGGCGGACAGGGCGGAAGCGCTCGGTCTTGTAAAACTAGTGTTCGTATTGAAGCTAGCATATTCATCATGCTGCTAATTTTGTGTTTTTTTAATATAGCCCGTTCTTTTCTTCTTCGTAATGCAAGAAAAGTGAAGTAGCTTTGCTGCTTATATTCACACAGAGTTATACTACATGTTTTTATTCATCCTCATCCTATGATTAATCTTCCAATTATAGAAAAAATATATTCCAAATTGTAAAAAAAACCAAAAAAACAAAAAAAAAAAAAATATATATATATATATATATATATATATATATATATATATATATATATATATATATATATATATATATATGTGTCTATCTTAAAAAAATATATATATATAAAATAAAAAAAATAAAAAACATTTATATATATATATATATATATATATATATATTTATTTCTGAAAAAAAAATAGAATTTATCTATTACTATATATTTTTGGAACTACTATTGTCATATATTTTTTTTTTTTTTTTTTTTTGTGGGGGGTTTGAAACAAGATGGACTTGCATTTTTTTTTGGCCAAGCAGGACTATGCAAGTAGAGATAGATAGATAGATAGATAGATAGATACCCAAACCAGCATTTTAGCTTACACATGATTGAATGTTCAAAATCAGCAGAGCTTCCCCTCATTTCAAATGTTAAGCCTCAAATTTACAGCGACTGCACTTCCAAGTGCACTTGCAGTGCTTTAAAAATTGCACTTGAAGTTAGCATATTTACATGAACGTGTGTTTTGTAACTAACCCCCAGAGTCTTTTGACATGTATCTGCCTACTCACAAATAAACTTTGTTTTTTAAGCCAAAATTATACAAAAATATAAATAAAAAAAACTAAAATAAAAAAAACATACAAGATTTTTTTGAAATAATACATTTTTATTTTTCCTCAGAACAAAAATAAATCAAGAGGGAGGCAACACTGGAGACAATTTTGACGTTTGTGAAGCCTTTTGTCCCCCAGGCACACATCAAGTGAGTGGACACCAAAATTCCGAACCTGCGTAGCATGTACATAGGGAGCACAACCAGGTCCTAGAATCCCAAAGACCAGGAACAGCAGCAGATGAGAACTATGTCCCCAGACTGTGGTACTACAACAGCCTGCGTCTTCTTTCAGAGCAGACTGAAGCCAGGCAGTCACTTGCGACTCTTCCGTCTAGCCTTCCCTCCACGCGTCGCTGGAGGCTGTGCCTCTGGTGGTGGAGTTGTGGTAGGAGGAGGAGGAGGAGGAGCAGTAGGGTCTGTGTTGTAAAGCTTAGTGGTGGGTGTGAGCTCACCCTTCAGACCCCGTTGGATGACATCAAAAAAGATTGCTTCACACAAGTTTCGCTGTGGTTTGTCCATTTCTTGTAGCTTACTAGCCAGATAAGTGGCATAGGCCTCCTCCGGATTGGGGGGTTTTGACAAAATTTGTGTGGCTTGGCGTATAAGCACCAAGGACTCCTCCTCTGTACGGCCCATCCTCCTGAGCCTTTTGCTGGCTAGGCGGAGGGGAGGGACCTGGCTTTCAGTCTGACTCCTGCTGGGCCCAGCTAGCTCTTGTGTGTGGCTGGTCCCGGTCTCCTCCTCCATACCACTGGTCCCGGCCTCCTCCTGGGTGAGCTCATCCTGTGTAAAAAAACAAAGAAATCAATAAATAAAATATGTCTATATTTAGAAATCATCAATCACTAACAATTTTACAGTTCTCACTTGCAAATACATTTGTCTTGAAATACAAAAGGCTATCATTTTGACACCATCATTTTTCCATCAGTTCATCAAGATTTGAGCCACATTTGTGTAAACTACTGTATCCTTCTATCTAATTTAATTTGTGATGAAATCCTAGATTTGGAAGCAATTCAAACATTGAACTTGACATCATTAATATTTGAGTAATCCAAACTTTAGAAAATAAAATATACCTGGCTCCAGCTGGGCGCATCAACTTCGTCCAGCAAGGAAGGGTCTGGATCTTCCAGGGATGGCTCACCTGAGGCGGAGGGAAGGGTGGAGGGACGGGTAGACGGAAGAGTCGAAAGTGACGGCCTGGCTTCTGACGTGTCATCCAGAAAACGCAGCCTGTCATAATACCACAGCTTAGGTACATAGACCTGACCTGCTGCTGCTCCTGATGTTTGGGACTCTAGGATCTTTCTTTGCTCCCGCCTATACACGCTACGCAGGTTCTTAATTTTGGCGTTCACAAAGCCAGTGTCTGCCTGGGGGACTCGGGTTTTCACAAACGCCAAAACTGTCTCCAGTGTCTTCCGGGCAGCACGGCTTGAATATTGGGGGTGTTTTGTATCCCAAAGATTGCTGTGCGACTCCACTAAATCGAGAAATGTTGAGAGGAAGGCCTCCTCCTTAAAGGGGTCTGCAGTATACCTTTGCATTTTCTGAAAAAAAAAAAAAAAAAAAAAGTCAGACCAAATGCACACTATATTGTGACAATGTAGGCGAGACACACACTACTACACACGCTACCCCCCACCCCACACACACACACACACACACTAAACACTACTGCCCCATACACATACACACACACACACACACACACACACACACACACACACACACCACACACACTACCCCTCCCACACACACACTACCCCTCCCACACACACACACACACTACCCCTCCCACACACACACACTACCCCTCCCACACACACACACACTACCCCTCCCACACACACAAACACTACCCCCCCACCCCCACCCCCTGTCCACACACACACACACACACACTACCCCCACCCCCCCACCCCCCTATACACCCACCTCCACCCCCACACTACCACACAAAACACCAACCCCACTCAACCACCAACCCACATAAAAATTAATTAAACATCAATAAGAACAAAATTCAATATGCACATCCCTAACGCAGGCTTTAAATTAAACGAAAATAAAACGATAACTATCTTACCGTCGCGTGTAGCACTCGCTGTTTCCGTTCGGACAAGCGTACGGCCTCGTGGTAACGCTTTATATACAGCGCATGCGCTCAGGCTCCGCCTGCGTCGCCCGCCCCTGACGTTCCTTGCGACCGTGTTTCCCTGCCCCTTTTACCCTCGTTCCACTGTGGGTGAATGAGAGGAGAAAATGGCGGACGCAAATTCTATGAGCAGCGTGAGCAGCGTGGAGGAAAGCCATGGGCCCCATGCTTCCGGAGCAAGGAGGAGATATAAGGCCACCAATATGGCCTTTGAAGAGATGGTGGAGATGGTGGCTATCTTAAAAAGGGAGGATTATGATGGGGAACATGGCCCGTACCCCAAACCTAATGTCCGGAAAAGCGCCATCTTGGATGAGGTAGTCACAACCTTGGAGACCAAATTTGGGGTACGAAGAGGCAAGGACCAGCTCCGGAAACGATGGTCCGATATCAAGTCCACGGAGCCGGACCAATATTACCGCATCAAAAAGGTCCTGAAAAAAAGTGAGTAAACTCCGCGTTTCTCGTGACTGTCGGACATAATCGTTCGTGTAGATAGTGTATGTAAATCTGGTGTATTTATCGTAATCGTTCGTGTAGATAGTGTACATAAATCTGGCGGATTTTACCGTAATCGTTCGTGTAGGTAGTGTATGAAACTGGCGGATTTGATCGTAATCGTTCGTGTAGATAGTGTATGTAAATTTGGCGGATTTTTCGGAATCGTTCGTGTAGGTAGTGTATGGAAATTGGCGGATTTGATCGTAATCGTTCGTGTAGGTAGTGTATGTAAATCTGGCGGATTTGATCGTTCGTGTAGTTAATAGTTCATGTAATGAGCGCATATAGTTGTTCGTATATGTGGGCGTAAATAGCATGAATTTGTGTATGGTGTAAATTTATCTGATGTTGGATTAGATTTTAATTAGTTATTATTTTTTTTGTATTGTTCATGATAAACTGAATTGTCACGCTCAGTTTATAGGATATAAATTTTTACTAAAGTTTCATAAATTTATTCAGTGCAATGTAGACTCAATTAAAAAACTGAGATAGATAGATAAAATTCTGGTTCAACATCTGGACTAGGAAACTTTTATAAGTGTAGTTTGGGCCATCATAGAACATTTTTGACATAATCACACACAGGTACTCCAGGCGATGATTCGAGTGTGTCCGTCTGTGAAACTTGGACAAAAGATATACAGTATCACAGTTTGGTTAAAGGCTAGGTTCACATTGCTGCAATGTACGAGATCAAATGTGATTTGCACCGCACTGCAGTGCAAATCACATGTGATCTCTGTGTGATGCGATTTCAGCCATGCATATAGTATGGCTGAATTTGCATCGCATCTGGACCAAACTTGTACATGGCCCTTTTTTTAGTCCACAGTCGAATCGGATCACATGGGTGTTCACACCATGTGGTCCGATTCCTGTCCGAGTTTAAAGATTGCACTGTGAAATGAGAACTAATTTGGAGGTGTCAATAAAACTTTACACTGATACTCCCAGCAGGTCACATAGGGCAGTGCGAACTGCGCATGCAATGCGTGAAACCACAGTAGATTTGCAGCGTTCGCACATCGCAGCAGTCTGAACACAGCCTAACTAAAAAAAAGTCATTTTAAGGATGTATTAAACTAGGATCTTGTAATAACCAGCTAATAATTTTACACCACTTCAAACCAATGTTTCATATTCAAATTTCTGAACTCAAATATCACTATGCTTAAAAGTTTTTTTTTTTTTTTTTTTTTCATTCTCATAGGGGAACAAAGACTCAGACAAGAGGCGGAGCAGCCCAGGACCCCCCGACCTCGCCAGCCTGATTGGGCACTTAGCCCCAGCCCCGAATCAGTATTGGAGCTGCCCAGCCCAGTGTCCGAGAGGGAGCAGCCAAGCTCGGTATCCTCCGCTGGACCAAGCTCCGTAGCTCCACTGGATGAGCCCAGCCCAGGGCTAGATGTGGAGGAGGAAGAGCAGGTGGAGTTACACACCCCACAAAGTGAAAGTGAGTGTCTGACAACCCAGCTTAAGGTAAACAATTAATGGCTGTATATTTTAACCAATTTTTTATCTACACATGTTTTTAGGTGATGATCTGGTTGTGGTAGGAGAAGCCGCGGAGCCATTTTCAGCGGACAGTGCCCAGAGGCTGATAGGGCAGATCATGGCCTGGAATGCCAGGATCGATTTAATGGAGAGCAACATCCAGGCCATGCAACAACAAATCCTGGCCATACAACAACAAATCCTGGCCATACAACAGCAGCTGTTCCCTATGAGGCAGGAAATGAAGAACATGATCGATGTTTTAGGGAGAATCTAAGCCCCTTTTCCCCTAAAACACAATCGATCATGTTCTTCATTTCCTTGCCAAAAAGTTTTTAATGTTTTTACAAGATTTTTAGAGGCCAAATTTTGAAGATGCACACGGTGTGTCAACATGTGCTATGTGCCATCAGAGGATCGCAATGGACGCATTTGGTGTTTGCAAACCCTTCCTCATTCTAGTATGTGAGAGGAAGGGATTGCACACACCAAACACGTCCATTGATCACTCATGATGGTACATAGCACATGTTGACATTACCAATTTTTGGTGTGCATCTTCAAAATTTGGCTTTACCCCTTGTTTTATGTAAATAGTTAAAAATCTGATTTTATTTTTTTATTTTTGTGATAATTGTATTTTTGATATATCTATATATTTCGTTGTTTACCAAAAAACAAAAAAAACAAAAAAGAATTTATAAAAAAAACAAGTTTAAAAAAACAATTTCCCCCCAAAAAAAAAGAATTTATAAAAAAAAAAAAAAAAAAAGACACAAAAAACAAAAAAAGATCTAAATAAGAGGCACTGGTTGGAATGTGCACTATTAAAAAATCAAAAAAAAAAAAGATGTGTGTGTCTACTTCTTTCAATACTCAATACCAGTTTGGGAAGTCATTTTGTGTTTTCTGTCACAAAGGGCCTTATTTCCTATTGTCAAAAACCACTTTGCTATACAAATGCACTAGGACAGGAATATGCAATTAGTGGAAATCCAGCTGTTGCAGAACTACAAGTCCCATGAAGCATAGCAAGACTGACAGCCACAAGCATGAGACCCAGAGGCATGATTGACTTGTAGTTTTGCACCAGCCGGAGGTTGGCCAATTGCATATCCCTGAATTAGGACAATGTAGGAGACAAGCAACGTGAAAAGCAAACAAGAACCAAACTTAAAAATTTGAACAGACAAGACATATTTCAAGAAAAATACATTTTTATTGCTCAGCTGGCATTGGAATAGCCCCCCTACCATAAAAATAGCTGACATAGCGGTCACGCACCTCACGTGCTGTTTGGGGGGCTAAGCCAGGAAGGGCATGATCCAGCCCTGTCAGTTCTGGAAATATGAGTCCGGCCTCAGGCCCAATAGGCTGCAGGTACTGGTTACCTGGAAATTTACGTAGAAAATTGTGCAGAATGCAGCAGCACAGAATCACATAGTTCAGTTTATATTCTGAAAGGTTGATGGCTGTCAGTAACAGACGGAACCGGCTGGCCATAATGCCAAAGGCACTCTCCACAACCCTTCTTGCTCTGGCCAGCCGGTAATTAAAAACCCTCCTCTCCGGGGTGAGGGTCCTTTGGGGGAAGGGTTTCATAAGATGTTCACTCAGACCGAACGCTTCATCAGCCAGAAACACAAACGGTAGACCCTCCACATTCTCGGCATCTGGTGGCAAGTCCAGGCCACCAGTGATGAGACGGTGGCAGAACTTGGTCTGCCTAAAGACTCCTCCGTCAGACATCCGGCCGTTCTTTACCACATCCACATAAAGAAAGTCACATTGTGCCGACACCACCGCCATTAGCTGTCAGAGAATCACCAGACTTCAACGTCGCCTGCGGGGAAGAGCTGCACAACGACGCATGCATATGCGTCGTACGATACAATGTCGTACACGCATGTGCAAACCTATGCACACGGCTATGGGCCTTACCTGATTGGCCTGACAGTCCTATAAAAGGCATCAATGTGCTCTGTGTATTTGCTGGTTTGTCTCCTCAGCTCACCTGTGTTCCTGGTTCCTGGTTCCTGGTTCCTGGTTCCTGGTTCCTGGTTCCTGGTTCCTGGTTCCTGGTTCCTGGTTCCTGGTTCCTGGTTCCTGTTGACTACTTCCTGTTGTGACCCGGCTTGTTTGAAGACTACTCTGATTCTCTCCTGATCTGACCCCTGGCTTGTTTAAACGGACTTTCTGCACTTAGCCTTGCTGGCTTACGGACGGATACCTGTGCTTGACCCTCGGCCTGCCTCTGGAATATTCTTTATCTCACGGACTGTACCTGTGTTTGACCCTCGGCCTTCACTCCAGGTGTTGGAACCCCTGGCAGGCTTTTACTTCTACCAGTTCCAAGATCTTCTGCACGGGCATCTCTTCCTTCAGAAGACCTGCCGCATACAAGTCACCTGCTGGCAACCCGTGCCTCTCCGTGCCCTGTACCCACTGTTCCACCCTCAGGGGTACTGTGCACCCAGCTGCAAGGGAAGCCGCTCTCAGCACTTCGGCTTTGGTGAGTACCTGACATTAGCAACACACTATGGAACCCCTTAAAATTCCAATAGTAGGACCCCGAATGGGGTGGGGGCACAATCCTCACATGTTTCCCGTCGATCGCCCCTCCGCAGTTGGGAAAGTCCCAACGGGCAGCGAATTGGGAAGCCACAGTCTGCCATTCCTGTGGCGCGGAAGGACACTGGGGAGTCAAACACAGGGAAAAAAAAATAGTCATTAAATAAAAACAATTCATAACAACTAAAACACCAAGCCCCAATATAGCACGAACTCGTTCCCGAGTACGTCCACTCTCCATGGCTTTGAAACGGTCGGCTGGACAGACAAGCTCAACTGAACGCACTGAAGAACAGCCAGACCTATGAAGAACGACCTGAAACCCAGAAACGAGCGTACCAGAAGCGCCTAATAACAGGTACAACTGATCCACGCGTACCGAAAGACAGATACAAACCTCACAGGTAGACTGCGCCGCAGTGAACGGACAAATTAAGCTGAAGTCTGAAAAGCGCGAATCGTCTCTAACCAAACTTCTACTAACGCAAAGTCAGCAGAAGGAGCCCAAAGGGTGCTTTGCTGTGTCTTGGACTTCCTATTTCTAGTCCCGTCGTACGTGACGTACGTCATCGCGCACGGTTTCAGCGGACTGTTCGTTCGTCGTGTGTGGCCAAGTCCGTCCATGCTAATTTTGAGCGGACTGTCCGCTGAAACTGTTTGACGAACAAAGTTGAGCGAACAGTCCCCGCGTGTGTACGCGGCCTAAGACATTCACACATACAGCTTACTCTAAAAACTCGACAATGTTAATGTCACATCCAATTTCTTTGTTATATTTTAAATTTACTCTTTCTTTCAATAGTAACACTTAAATGTGAACAACCATAGCAAGAAAATCCCGAATTGTATGATTTACCATGCAAAGAAATATAATGTTGTACCATTCTGAAAGATATGAGCCAAGACCTTGTGACCTCATCCCCTGAGATTCAGTGTGTTCCCTTTGGGGCACACAATGCTAGATTAATGAATGCTAAATTTAAGACTATACTATACAACATCACAGTTAAGATACTGGTTGCCTCTTTAAGAGCAATAAAGATACGCCACAATGTTACCTATTTCCATATGCAGTTAAAGAAAGATATACATGTGCAAAAGTATGATTTCAAATACAGTATATTGTTCACTTGCATAACATTTCTTTCTACTTTTCTATTATCACCGTAAAATTTTCATAAAAATTATTGAAATTAATTTGTAATTGCAAACATAGTACTAGATGGAAAGTTCAGAGCCTTTTGAGTTATTAAATATACTCCTAAACAACATTCAATGGCAAGATTGAGAGCTGACAGTAGCAAGTGACAGTAATAAGCAGGAGCTATGCTGCCTGCTAATTTTAACTTGTACCTGTTTTTGCTGACGCTCTAAAAGGAACTTGTCACAATAAAAAATGGCATAAAATGTATAATAATAAAAAATGGCAACTGCCATTGCTAAGGAAATTAAAGGTCAGAGGTTATCTGAGGTCAGATCCTGGCTGACTGCCTGGCCTCATACATTGCCTGCTATCTTCTCTATGTGCAGATGGCTAGGTTGGCTAGTGGATTAGCAGCAACTGTCAGACTTCATATTTAAACAAAACTAAATAAGAGTAAATTTAAAGCCCTCCTAAGTAAGTATGGTCAATTAAAATGGAAGTAAACCCTTCCAAACAACTTTGACCTACAGGTAAGCCTAGATTAAGGCTTACCTGTAGGTCCAAGTAATATCTCCTAAACCTATATGGTTTAGGAGATATTTGCCCGAAAATGGGCACCGCTGTCTACGGCGCATGCGCCGTAGACAGCGGCGCGCAGGCGCACTAAATGCGGCAAGTCCAAGAATGGATTTGCCAAATTTGTCTACTCCCGTGCGCATGCGCGGGAGTGACGTCATCGCGGCTCCGGCGAATGGCAGCGTCGGAGCTCCGAGACGCGACTCCCGTGCGCATGCGCGGGAGTGACGTCATCGCGGCTTCTCCGCTGTCATTCGTCGGAGCTGCGAGAGACGCCACAACCAAGATGGATGCGGCGGACTACAGGTAACAGCGGCGACTTCGCTGGCTCCTGTGTCAGGTAAGTGACACATAATGAGCTACTATGCGATGCATAGTAGTCCATTATGCTTTACCTTTGCAGGGAAAAAAAGAGGAAGTAAACCCATCAGGGTTTACTTCCTCTTTAAAGTGTAACTATACAAAAATAAAATTTGACATATTGTAGCTTACCAATCATCGGCTGTGGTAGCTGCATTATTTTTTTTTCCTAGGCTTTTACTTCTTTATTTCGAACTGGTGACCAGTCTGTAACACCTCCTGTATTAGGGTGGCTACATTGGATAGCAGCATTGTCAATCTGTGGCGAGGTTGGTGTTAGATGGCCTAGTAAATTTACTATAGATGAAATTTTACATTAGTGACTAATAATGTACTCTAGATAGCATTTTTTAAACAGTTACAGAAAACTTTTTTTTAATTATTTGGATTAAAATTTTACATAAATAAATAAAAAAACATTGTAAGCATCCTTAACAGACTTAAAGAGTTTGTCTCAACACTCTAAGGCCGCGTACACACGGGCGGACTGTTCGCCCAACCTTGTCCGCTGAACAGTGTTTGGGCGGACAGTCCGCTCGTGTGTGGGCTTTCAGCGGACAGTTTCAGCGGACAGTTGGACTGACAAAGTCTTTCGGAAATTCCGAAAAACTGTCCGCTGAAACTGTGTTTGAGCGAACAGTCCGCCCGTGTGTAGGCCACTTTCGAAATGAGCAAACTGTTCCGCTCGGAAAGTCCGCCCATTTTGAGCGCGTGTACAGGTAGGCGGGGCCCGCGAAGGAGACGTCGCGGGCTCCGCCGCCTGGAATGGGCTTAAAGGGGAACCCCAACGCCGAAAAAAATCGGCGTGGGGGTTCCCCCAAAGTCCACACCAGACCCTTGTCCGAGCACGCTACCCGGCCGGCCAGGAAAGGGGGGCGAGCGAGCGCGCCCCCCCTCCTGAGCCGTACCAGGCCGCGTGCCCTCAACATGGGGGGTGCCTTGGGGAAGGGGGGGCCGCGCGGCCCCCCCACCCCAAAGCACCTTGTCCCCATGTTGATGAGGACAAGGGCCTCTTCCCGACAACCCTGGCCGTTGGTTGTCGGGGTCTGCGGGCGGGGGGCTTATCGGAATCCGGGAGCCCCCTTTAATAAGGGGGCCCCCGGATACCGGCCCCCCACCCTATGTGAATGAGTATGGGGTACAATGTACCCCTACCCATTCACCTGTGAAATAAAGTACAAAAAAAAAACACAACACAGGGAAAAAATATTTTATTGCACAGCTCCGGGGGTCTTCCGTCTTCGGGGGTCTTCTCGCCGGACTCCTCCGCTATCTTCGTGTAGCTCTTTTACTAGCGGAGGAGCCCGGCTTTCTTCCTCCCCGCCGCCGGCCTCTTCTCCCGACTTCGGGGGTCTTGTCCCCCTCTTCGGTTCTTCTGCCGGGCCACCGCGCCTTCTTATAGCTCTTTTACAGGCGGTGGCCCGGTCTTCTGTCGCCGCTGCCTTCCGTTCTTCTGTCGCCGCCTTCGGTTCTTCTGCCGGGCCACCGCGCCTTCTTGTAGCTCTTTTACAGGCGGTGGCCCGGTCTTCTGTCGCCGCTGTCACCGCCGCCGCCGCCGCCTTCCGTTCTTGTTCTTCTTCTTCTTCTTCTTCTTCTTCTTCTTCTCCTGGAGATGTTGACTCGACGAGCTCTCCGGCCGGAATGCCAGAGCCGCGCTGTGCGGTCACTTATATAGTGACAATGGGGCGGTGTCACATGGTATATGTCACATGGGTTGGTCACATGGGTTGATGTCACATGGGGACTATGACATCGTAAGGGGGCGGGGTCACCATGTGACCAACCCATGTGACATATACCATGTGACACCGCCCCATTGTCACTATATAAGTGGCAGCGGAGCGTGTCCCTGGCATTCCGGCCGGAGAGCTCGTCGAGTCAACATCTCCAGGAGAAGAAGAAGAAGAAGAAGAACAAGAAGAACAAGAACGGAAGGCGGCGGCGGCGGCGGCGACAGCGGCGACAGAAGACCGGGCCACCGCCTGTAAAAGAGCTACAAGAAGGCGCGGTGGCCCGGCAGAAGAACCGAAGGCGGCGACAGAAGAACCGAAGGCGGCGACAGAAGAACGGAAGGCAGCGGCGACAGAAGACCGGGCCACCGCCTGTAAAAGAGCTATAAGAAGGCGCGGTGGCCCGGCAGAAAAACCGAAGAGGGGGACAAGACCCCCGAAGTCGGGAGAAGAGGCCGGCGGCGGGGAGGAAGAAAGCCGGGCTCCTCCGCTAGTAAAAGAGCTACACGAAGATAGCGGAGGAGTCCGGCGAGAAGACCCCCGAAGACGGAAGACCCCCGGAGCTGTGCAATAAAATATTTTTTCCCTGTGTTGTGTTTTTTTTTTGTACTTTATTTCACAGGTGAATGGGTAGGGGTACATTGTACCCCATACTCATTCACATAGGGTGGGGGGCCGGTATCCGGGGGCCCCCTTATTAAAGGGGGCTCCCGGATTCCGATAAGCCCCCCGCCCGCAGACCCCGACAACCAACGGCCAGGGTTGTCGGGAAGAGGCCCTTGTCCTCATCAACATGGGGACAAGGTGCTTTGGGGTGGGGGGGCCGCACGGCCCCCCCTTCCCCAAGGCACCCTCCATGTTGAGGGCACGCGGCCTGGTACGGCTCAGGAGGGGGGGCGCGCTCGCTCGCCCCCCTTTCCTGGCCGGCCGGGTAGCGTGCTCGGACAAGGGTCTGGTGTGGACTTTGGGGGAACCCCCACGCCGATTTTTTTCGGCGTTGGGGTTCCCCTTTAAGCCCATTCCAGGCGGCGGAGCCCGCGACGTCTCCTTCGCGGGCCCCGCCTACCTGTACACGCGCTCGAAATGGGCGGACTTGGCTCCGCCTTACGTGGGCGAGTCCGTTCATTTCAAAAGTTGAGCGAACTGTTTGGCAAACAGTTCGCTGAAACAGTCCGCTCGTGTGTGGGCAAGTCCGCTCATGCAAATTTTGAGCGGACTGTTTGCCGAAACTGTTTGACGAACAAGGTTGGGCAAACAGTCCGCGCGTGTGTACGCGGCCTAACTGTCAACCTTACTGGTCACAGACTGGTGACAGACTGTACTACATATACAGAATGTCATTTTTAATTTTGGTCATTGTTCCACTTTAATAACGAAAGACAAAACAAAGTCTTTTTCTTTTCTTTTTTTTCAATTAAAAGGTTTTTAAATCCTGGCGATACTTAAAGCTGACGTTTAATCTGCTTCTATCTTGTCTTCCCTGGTTAGTCATTTTCTTACTTATCAAAAAAAAGAACTAGGCTGCAAGTTGAAGGGAAGGACCTCCAAGGTGATATTCTCTGAAATATTGCCTGTGCCATGCTTAACACAGGAAAGGCAGGGGGTGATTAGAGGGCTGAATGTATGGCTAAATACCTGGTGTAAGGCGGAAGGATTTGGGTTTTTAGAGCACTGGGCTGACCTTTCATTGGGGTGCAACCTATATGCTAAAGATGGTTTTCCCCTGAATGGAAGGGGGTATACTGTGCTGGAGGAGAGGTTTATGGGAAGGCTGGAGGAGTATTTAAACTAGGATTGAGGCGGGGGGTGAATTTGTTTATAATGGAGCAGACAGGGGCCATCCCCTATTGATGGGTGGAATGGGGGAGGGCTATGGTAGATATGAAGGTCCCTATGTCACAGACAACCATTGGAAATGGAGTTTAATAAAAGACCACATAGAAGAGTTCTTGCTGGGAAAAAAATATTTTAAGCAACAGACAGCATGGATTGGTGAAAGACAGAAGTTGTCAAACAAACCTGATTTCTTTTTATTTAAAACTTTGGACAGAGGGGTGGCTGTGGTCATGGTATACTTGGATTTTTCAAAAGCGTTTGACACAGTTCCCCACACATGGCACATGCATAAGGTAAAGTCCACAGGCTTGAAAAGATCAATTTGTAAATTGATAGAAAACTGGCTAAAAGACAGGTGTCAGGGAAATAGGCGCAACCTCGCGAGGTACGTTCGTGTTAACGCGCGTCAGCGCACACGGAGGCGCAATGTAGTTCCAAGACGAACGCCCGGCGCTACGTCTGATCAAGCGTCCGTACGCGGTGGTAATACGAACGCATAACGTACTCGACGTAGGCGTACGAACGCCTTGGCGCGCACACGGCGTGACCTAGGCAACTTGCCTATTTAAACGTTCGCCTGACCGTGCTGCATCGCTGGATTATCGTCAGCTCTCCTGTGTACCTGTGTCCGTGATTCCTGCTGTCTGATCTCCTGTGTACCGACCCGGCTTGTTTGACCTGCTCCTGTTGTTCTCCTGGCTCTTACCACTGACTTGTACCCGATGTCCCTTGTCTGCTCCCTGCACCCGATCCCGGCTTGGCTTAGACTCCTGCTCTCCGGTCTTCAGCTCAGGACCCGCTGCTCCGATCCTAGGACTGATCTTCTGTGTTTGACCCTCGGCCTGGCCTTGACTCTGCTACTGGACTTCTGTTATACCTCTCTTGGACTTCCTGGCATGGTTGCCCCCAGAGACTTTTTTGCTCAGCTCTTGTCATCTGCTGCTGCTACCTGGCATCCATCGAAATCGCCATGATCCTCTGATTTTGCCTATACTTCCCCACCCACTGCCCCCCACTATTATAACCTGGTATAGCATATCATTCATACATATATTTCCCTTCCCATCTGTGCACTTTATTGTATGTTAGTAAAATTTAATTTGTAAAAAATAAGGCCTTACATACAACAGCCTTTCCCTGATGTTTTTATATAGATGTTTTACATAATTAAGGGATTATTCTTGTTATGTTGACAAATCCGATGATTTTATTAAGTGCTTTCTCTCACCGTATTTGACTGTTATGATAAGATGCATGAAGTTATTATTATTGTGATGGTTTTTTTTTTTTTTTTTTTTTTAATCTATTGATCGGTGGACTAATGACAAACCGACCAATTTTTATATGTTCCTTTCCTGGTAATTAGATATCTACCATTATCCCGCTATTATTTTCCCCCCTTTGTCTCTTCCTATCTAGCCTTCCCAGACCCACCTAACCACTACAGGTAGCATAAAGTATATGTATCTCCACTGCTCACATACTATGCTACCGCCCCCCTCCCCTCCCCCCCCCCTTTTTTTTTTCATTCATTTTTTCGATTACTCTACCTCTCTGTAATTTTCCTTTTTTCTCCCTGCATATCTCTACTCCATATAATTCATTCTCAGTTATTCCCCCCATTTTTTAGCTCAAACGCCATAATGTACTCATGCTGCTTCCCTACTAGCTATTTTCAACCACTTCCCTATTTTTTTTTTTATATATTTTTTTTTCCCCCTTAGTTAGTAAACTCTCTCATCTACAATTCCACCTTCTCTTCCGATATACCTCCTTATTCTCCTTTCATCCCCCTCATACCAAACATTTACAATATACACCTTGATGATTTCTCCATATGCTTTATTAATAACATGCCCATATATTTATATATTATGCCTGTTTAGATGGCTCAAATTATAGTTCCCTCTCTTCTGTCCTTTTGTCCCTGCTTGTCTGCTCGTTTCATTTGTATTCATTACACCCTCTCCCCGTTGTCTCCTCCCCTATCTTCCTGATTCATTCCCCTCTCCACTTAGTCTCTCTCCATCTGTATGCTTACCCGAAGCCACGCCCCACTCTCCGCCCAACCACGCCTCCTGTTTCAATCTCTCTTCCTCTATTTAAACCCCTGTTTTCCCCTTCTCATCTGATTGGCCTGATGAAAGCGCGTGGTCGTCTCTCCACCTCGACCCGAACGCTCAGGAAACGCGTCGCCCGCCGTGACGTCACAACCCCGCGACCCGCGTGTCACCGTTAACCAAGCCTCGCTTTGGAAACACATCCTCTGCGTCCACCAAGCCGGCATTTCTTAACAACAAACTCGTGGTAACGCCAGGAGAGGACAACATGACACCCGCGGACCGGATCCCATGTGACGGACGAATCAGATGAAAAAACCGCCCCCCCTTGTATTCTACATGCCTTTTTATGCCTTGGAAAATGTGAGTGCATCATCTGTTTGTTTTACCTGTGAATAAAATGCCTTTTAAAAATCTACACCCAGAGGCGCCCCCTTCTTCTTCTCTTTTCCTGAAACAGTCTAGGAGCCTGGTTTCAGCTCCCTGTGGTGGCAGCCCTGCATTCCAAAGTCCCACTCAAAGAACGAAAGACACTTTCACGGGACTTGAGAACTAAAAGTTCTCATTCATATTATCGTCCAATATAACTTTATACAGACAGCCCTTTGGAGTATATTTTTTTCTGATCTTTTGCGCCTCTACTTGTTGTGTGCTGCTACCTGGCAACCTGTGCTACTGTGGGCACTGCATCCCTGTGTCATCTTCAGGGTTGTGCTGCACTCGGCCGCAAGGGGAGCCCTCTCTGCATCTCGGCCTCCCTCCAGATCTTGACAACAGGATTCAGAGAGTAGCGATTAATGACTTTTACTCTGAAGGGTGTAAGGCTATCAGTGGTGTACCCCAAGGTTCAGTGATGGGACCCTTACTTTTTAATATCTTTATAAATTATATAGGATCTGGGATTAAAAGTACCATTTCTGTCTTTGCAGATAACACTAAGCTATGCAGTGGAATAATGTCCTTACCAGATGTCTCCAATTTACAAGCCAACCTCAATGCACTGTCTAGATGGGCAACTAAGTGGCAAATTAGATTTAATGTTGATACATGTAAAGTTATGCACTTGGGGGCTAAGAATATGCATGCATCATACATACTAGGGGAAGTACAATTGGGGGACTCAATGGTGGAGAAGGATCTGGGGGTTTTAGTAGATCATAAGCTCAATAATAGCATGCAATGCCAAGCTGCAGTTTGCAAAGCAAGCAAAGTAGTTTATTGTATTAAAAGAGGTATGGACTCCAGAGAGAGTGATGTCATTTTGCCACTGTACAAATCATTAGTAAAATCTCATCTGGAATTTGCAGTTCAGTTTTGGGCACCAGTTCTCAAAAAGGATATTGGGGAATTGGGGAAAGTGCAGAGAGGGGCAACCAAACTGATAATAGGCATGAAGGAGCTCAGCTATGAGGAAAGTTTAGAGGAACTGAATGTATTCCCTCTAGAGAAGAGGAGATTAAAGCGGGGGGGGGGGGGGGGGGATATGATCAGCATGTACAAATACATAAGTGGTCCATATAGTGAACTTGGTGTTGGGTTATTCATTTTAGGGTCATCACAGAGGACAAGGGGGCACTCTTTACGTCTAGAGGAAACAAGATTTCATCTCCAAATACAGAAAGGTTTCTTCTCAGTAAGAGCTGTAAAAATGTGGAATAGACTCCCTCCAGAGGGGGTTCTGGCAAGTTCAGTAGATTGCTTTAAAAAAGGCCTGGATTCTTTCCTAAATGTACATAGTATAACTGGGTACTGACATTTATAGGTAAAGTTGATCCAGGCAAAATCTGATTGCCTTTTCGGGTATCAGGAAGGAATTTTTTTCCCCTTCTATAGCAAATTGGATCATGCATTGCTGAGGTTTTTTTGCCTTCATCTGGATCAACTGTGGGTATGGGATTGTGTATATGGGATTGTATTTTTTTTTTGGGTTAAACTGGATGGAATTGTGTATTTTTTTTCAACTTGACTAACTATGTAACATGCTAATTTAAGTTTTTACATAAAACTAGGGCTGTTAGTGATTAAAATTTTCGTGTTTGATTAATCAATTTTTTTAAATCGATTAATCAACTAATTTTGATCAATTATAACATACATACAGAGCCAACTACTTTTAACTGATCCTTGCATTGCAGCTCTGCATTAGTCAGTGGTAAACACTATATACAATCACCCGACACTAGTTCATTTTCACAAACCATAACTTCACAGATCACACAAATACGTTTTAAGTTCAAACTGTAGCACTCACGTAAGTAATTTTTTTTCCATAGTAGCGTGATAATCCCTCTACCTCCAGTCTAACTAATCACTCTCACCTTATGGCATGCAAGCAGGTATCAAAGGGTTAACATGGACCATAAACTTCTCTCACATCTCCTTAGATCTCAGCAAAGATGACAGGTCATGAGTAGAAAGAAAAGATCTAAGTGCTCACCGCTTAAGTATAAGATTTCATTTTTGTGTTCAAACACAAACTACTCACATAAAGATGATAAAAACACAGCATGTAAAGCCGACAATAATGTTAGTTCCATAGGGCAGCAGCGGGTGACGTCATGAGTAGCCCCTCCCCCCGTACACGTTACCTCCAATCAGAACTTTGACGTCACCGGACTCCTCCCCCTTCCCTTCATTAGCAGCTGGAGGCACTTTGGGAAGGGGGAGGAGTCCAGTGACGTCGGTGTCTGTGACATCACCAGATCTCCCTGAAGACCCGGAAGCCGGCGGAGAGGTGAGTACCAATCAAAAGAATGTTGATAGATCAATAAAATCAATCGATTAATCGAGGAATTCATCTTTAACTTCCACAGCCCTAAATAAAACCTCTCTCTTTTCATTACATACTTTATTTTAGACCCAGTGACCTAATCACTAGATCTCAGTGCTTCTCTATTTAATGCAGACAGATCATAGCTATTAGGAAGGACTGAAAGGGTGCTTTACATAGTTTTCTAAAAATGTCAGAGCACCCTGCCTCAGTACTCCTCTCAACAGACCTCAGTTCTTTTTTTATTTTATTTTTTTATTTATTCTTTATTTTCAAAGTTATCAAACATTATCTCTCCTTTACAAAAAATTCCATCTATACAAAAAAATTTCTATTGAATATCCCCTTTAACCCAATCCCTCCCTCCTCCCACCCCTCTCTCACTCGATCCTTCTGATATTATGTCTCACTAACATTCGAGCAACTTCAGGTAGTTTTCAGTTTTTCTGAATTGCAGCCATTGCCGCTTTGACACTTATTCTAGTACCTCTCCTCTGTGTGCTCTGACTTGAATATTGTCTCTTCGATATTTCTTATCCTTTCTAATCTTACTACCCATTCCTTCATTGTAGGAGGTTCCTGAGTTTTCCATCTTCGCAGTATCAATGCCTTAGCAGAATTCAATAGGCAAGGGATCAGGGACTGTCCATACTCTCTCTCTCCCTCTTCTGAGTCATGGAATAAGCATACCCATGGGTCCCTCCTAATCCTTTCTCCTGTTACGTTAAAACTTGCTTCTATTATTTTCCCCCAGAATGTCTGTATTTTGGGGCACTCCCACCACAGGTGTGCAAAAGATCCAACCTCTCCAACATGTTGAGGGGTTCTCTTTGCTAATTTTATTTCCTTGCTGTGGGGTTATATACCACCTAGCCAAGAGTTTGTATGACATCTCTCTTGTTTGTGAGTCTTTGGCTACCGAGTAAGTTCTTCTCATTATCCTATTTCTCTGTTCATCGTTACTCAAAGAACCTATTTCTCTTTCCCACTTCTCTAGATAGTCAGGATATTTATGATCCGCTGCTTCTATCAGAATTTTATATATTTTTGATGCCCTTTTTTAAAGGCTTTGATGGCTCACTAGTAGTTTTTCTAGAGGTTTAAGTTTCTCCTTTCCCCTCAATGGCTGTGGCAAGGACTGGGTGAAATAGTGTAATTGTGCATATCTCCATTTATCTAGTGTCTTATGTCCCCACTTCCCTATAATTTCTTCATATGTACATAGTCTGTTTCCTATCATAACCTCCTGCAATCTAATACTATCTTTCTTAGCCCACCTACTAAAGTATATATATTCCTCTTGCCCTGGTCTAAAAAATATATTGTCTAGTAGCGGAATTAATGGTGAATTGTGTTCCCAGTCATGTCTCTTATTTATTGTGTCCCAAACCCGAAGTGAACTTTTTGTCAATATACTTGTGTTAACCCCTAATTCTCTACATCTTGCCGGTATCCATAATAACTCTCCTACATTCTTTGTGCTTAACTTAATTCCTAATTCCGCCCAGTCCTTGCCTTTTTATTGTGAATCCAATCTGTAACTCGTGATATCATAATAGCCTCATAATACTTTTTAAAGTCGGGGACTGCCAAGCCTCCTCTATCCTTACCTCTGGTCATAATATTGAACGACACCCTCGCCGCTTTCCCCCTCCTTATAAATCTTCTGATCAAAGTTTTTAATTTGTTTAAATACGCTTGTGGTAATAAGATTGGGACCATTTGGCATGTATATGTAAATATTTGTAAAATAAACATCTTAACTACATTTATTCTCCCCATCCATGAAAGAGCTCTATATTGGATCTTACCTAAATGCTACTTAATTTTATTCAGAAGCGGGATATAATTAGCCTCAAACAAGCCTCCCATTTTTACTGTCAATTTTATTCCCAAGTAGCCTAATTCTTTCGGGCTCCATCTAAAAGGCAGTTTAACCTGAAGTGCATTCTGTTCATCTTCCGATAAATTTAGATTTAATATTTCAGATTTAGCCATATTCACTTTAAAATTGGAGAATTTCCCAAATTTTAAGAGTTCCTTCATTATCCTCGGGATAGAAATCCTAGGGTTAGAGATATAAAGCAGAAGATCATCTGCAAAGGCGGCGGTCTTATACTCTCTCCCCTTCACCCATATTCCCTGGATGTCTTGATTTTTCCTGATAGCTGCCAAGAGGGGTTCTAACGTCATTATAAATAAAAGCGGGGAGAGTGGGCATCCCTGTCTTGTCCCATTGAAGAGTTCAAGGGGAAAGCACAGGGTCCCATTAATTCTTATTCTGGCTTTGGGGTGGTGATAGAGAGCTTCTATCCATCCTCTCATCCTTTCTCCTATTCCACAGTGTCTTAATGTTTCAAAAAAGGAATCCCCAACTGACCCTGTCGAATGCTTTTTCAGCATCTATCGACATGAGTACAGTGGGTGCGCCCTGCCTGATTGCTTCCTGCATTAACATAGT
The DNA here is from genome assembly GCF_037356315.1 of Lithobates pipiens. Taxonomy (NCBI): domain Eukaryota; kingdom Metazoa; phylum Chordata; class Amphibia; order Anura; family Ranidae; genus Lithobates; species Lithobates pipiens. The sequence goes on from NW_027507790.1 coordinate 72,906,210, forward strand.
GGTTTTCAATACGTTATCCCTCCCCTCTCTCCCTTGGATAAATCCCACCTGATCCTTCTGTATCCAGTCTGGCACATAGGGCCTTAATCGCTCTGCAATAATTTTTGAGAACAGTTTAATATCTGAATTCAATAGGGAGATTGGTCTATAGCTTTCAACTGCCATAGGGTCCTTTGCTTCTTTCAAGATCAATGCTATATGTGCCAGCAATCTTTCTTCTCTAAATTTGCTCCCATTCCCCACTACATTAAAATACTCACACAATTTGGGAGCAAGTTGTTTTTGAAATTTCTTGTAGTATAAGATCGGGAACCCGTCGGGGCGAGGACATCCTCCCACAGCTGTATTTTTGATTGCTCTCTCAGCTTCCTCAATTGAGATTGGAGCTTCTAATGAATCCATTTATTCTTGCGTAGCCCTGTGCAAATCTAACCCCCTCAGATAATCCCTTATTTCATCTTGAGTCCCACTCTCCCCACTATCCAGATGTCCTATATTATAAAGGGCACTGTAGTATGCATAAAACGTATTCATTATTTTCTCCGGCATATTTTGTACTTCCCCTTCCCTGTCTCTCACTTTTGGGATAAAAGTTCTAGTCTTTTTTTCCTTCACCCTCCTGGCCAACCATTTACCTGATTTATTTCCCCATTGATATCTTTCCTTATCAAGAATATGATAAGCTGCCTTCCTCTCCTGCTCTAAGCAATCCTCCAGCTCTCTCTTCATCGTTATTAATTCCTGACTCTCTGGGATCCCCCTTGGTCTCTTACTCTGTTCCAATCTCTGTATTTCCTCATACAATAGAATTTTCCTTTTTTCCCTCACCTTCTTTTTCCCTGCTCCAATCCCTATTAATACTCCTCTTATTACTACTTTGTGTGATTCCCATAGTATTGGGCTGGGGATTCCCGGGGTGTCATTCAATCTGAAGAATTGTTCCACCTCCTGTTCAATCCTACTTACTGATTCCTTGTCCTGTAACAGTGATTCATTAAGCCTCCGGTTTGTCCTCGGCCCACCGACTTCCCTCATCTCAAGTTGAATTTTTACTGGTGCGTGGTCTGAAACCGTTATTGTTTTTATTTCAGCTTTCTTTAGTGCAGACAGGAACTGGTGTTCTAAAAAGATATAATCTATTCTAGAGAAAGAGCCATGGACTGAGGAGAAACAGGTATAGTCCCTGTCCCTTGGGTGAAGCGTCTTGCAGCTGGTAAATAGCTAAAGCCTTTAGGAACGTTCTCTGTTTATAGTCAGGGGGCCTATTCCCTCCCTCTGTAGCATTTTTTTTAGCATCCATATTCCAATTAAAGTCTCCTGCTAATATCCATTTACCCTCCTTAAAGTCTTCTATTTTCTTTAACACATTCATTAGGAATTTATCCGAGTTCTTATTCGGAGCATAAACATTTACAATTGTACATTTCATGTTTAACAATATCTGTTCAACAGTACCTTTTACACACAGGTACCTTCCCTCTGGGTCCACTAGTCGCCCTTCTAGTTCAAATCTCGTTGTTCTACCAAAGCCAATCGCTACTCCTCTAGAATAAGAGGAAGGGGAATCACCATGAATCCACACCGGGAAATCCACTGAGTTTAATCTAATACCTGAAGTGTGTGTTGTGTGTCTCCTGAAGGCACACTATATTTGCTTCCATACATTGTAGCTCATCGTTTATCCTATATCTTTTCCTTTTTGTATTTAAGCCCCTTACATTATAGGTAACTACATTAATTACTACCATACTTTACTTCTGAAAATTGGTTAATTGCCTCTCTTTTTGGGGCGTCCAGTGAACCCAGCAGGACCCGTTTTTGCTACATCTATGGAAGGGTCGAGTGAAAGCCCCAAAAAAAAACAACCCAAAACACAACAACAACCCAAATTTCCCTTCCCTCCCTATCCCACCCCCTCCCCTCTCCCTCCCCCTCCCCTCTCCCCCCCCCCCCCGTCCTATAACGGAACATCTCGGAAGACTGGGTAGAACTCCCTCTTTCACGTTATTTCTATGGTTCTGGTTGACCATTATCTGTGGTCGCCTCGCACCCATAGTATCCCTGGGGCTCACACCCACGTCCGTAAGAGACCCATCCCTGCCCACCCCCACCTCCCCCCTCCACCTCAACCCCCTCACAGATATTCCTGAGTTAAATTAACTTCATGCGTTACTGACTTTTCCTCTTTCTCTCCATGCGACCCGGGTCTCCTGAATCACCCTATTTTGGGGTCTTTTCCATATCTCTCCCACATCCTCCTCCCTCTCCCAATCTAACTGTGGGGTAGGTTTTATACCTAAATGGTCACAAAACTCTTGCAGATCCTCTGGGAAGCGCAGAACCGCAGAACGTCCCTCTTTCTTCCCTATGAGGCATGCCGGAAACCCCCATTGATATGGGATATGGGCTGCAACCATCATTTCCGTAAGCGGTTTTAACCGTCTCCTTGTCCTTAGCGTCTCTATCGCTAGATCGGAATAAATCTGCAGTTCTGCACCCCCGTAGGTCACCCCTGGTATTGCTCTAATCCTTCCCATCACCTGCATTATTTCCTCAACATAATGAAGCCTCACTATGATGTCTCACGGAGCTTCTGACCTTAATCCTGAGGTTTGTGCTATTCTATGTATTCTATCTATTCTTAATGGTTCTGAGACTGCCTTGTCTAACAGGGGATTAAATATTTGTTGGGCTATTTCTCTGAGCGTTGAATTACTATGGGTCTCGGGGAGCCCTTTTATTCATAAGTTCTTTCTTCTGCTCCGATTTTTCCTGATCTTCTAACTTGTACATTAATGTTCTATTTCCCTTTCGTAGAGCTGATACCTGCCCTAGTATTTATCTTTTGCTCATGGGCCTCTACTCTATTTTCTATCTCCTCTACTCTCCCCAATACTTACCCAATATCTGCCCTTATTGTAGCGATTTCTGCCTTTAAAGAGGTTTCCATTCTCGAGAACATCTCCAAGAGCATCTCTCTTAATTGCGGGGTTTGTTCTCGGGACAGGGTCTGGGCATATCCTCCCGAGGCTAACTCTCCTTCCCCTGTGTCCGCCCCCCCCCCCCTTCCTGAACTCCCTCCTGTCTCATTCCGCCACCCCGCAGACCCACTCCATTTTTCTTTATCTCAGTTAATTTTGTGAGGATACTCTTCCCTCCTCTATTCTCTTCCCCCTCTGCCTACTAGGTCCAGACCACAGAGGTTTCTCTGCTCTAGGACTCCCGGTCTCCTCTTCTCTTATACTGGAATTTGCGGCCATGTATTTCTGGATCCCTACCGGGCTTGAGACTGGGGTGATCGATTTGTTGGTTTTACTTGGCTTCCCTCTCATGATGTCCAGGGAAGGACAATCTCCGGTAAGCAGGAGCGTTACCAAGTTGATAAGCCCTACAACCGGCCTCACAACTTACGTTTCTGTGACCCTACTCTAAGCAGTTATTTTATACACCACCCCACCACCTATACCCTTATCCCCAAGCGTTCCTTTTGCAGACTCAGACAGACCTTAGTTCAGGTCCTATTTCAATAATTTTACACAAAGTCCGTTATTAAACACTTATAGGAAAGCCACCCCTTCCGAGCACCGTCCGCACCGTCCACATACATATATCATCAGTTAATAAAACTTAGCACCAAGGTACATTTAAACAAGAGTTTAGGGGGGCCTCATTAATTGCCTTCTTCCTCCGCCTTGCTCCCGCGGTACATCAATGGTTCTGGTTATTGCTGATAGCGATAGAGATTTTGCATTTATAAGCCCAGCATAATAGATGTCATCCGGTGTCACCAATCCTCCACTTAAGCAGCTTCCAACCTCCGCTATTCTCCTTTTGACTTCCAAACCTTTCATCTCGAGTCAGGCAATAATCACTATTCACTATGGCCACTTAGTTCATTTCTCCCCCGTCAGTCTAGCTTCTGTTTATTTATTACTGTCTCTGGCTGTTTACTTGGGGTGTCAAATAGGCAACAGTGAGTCCTCAGGATTACAGTCCAATATCTCTCACATCATTCTTCATCATCAACTGTAAGTGCCACTCCTCCAGTCTACCAATAGGGGGAGTCCATAGTATAAACCCCCTTCAATCCTCACACGTATCCCAAAGGGGTGGGAAAATCCAACTTCCTAACCCCAAAACTTCTTCCCCCTTTACTACCACAACGCCACCCACATAGAGCTATAGCAAGCCTTATCAGGTTATCAGGCTTACCACCGCCGAGGCTCAGGCTCTGCAGGGTCCGTTCAGCTGCTCTCTCATCCCCAGTCTGTATCCTCCACTGACAGGTGGTTTGCTCCCATGCAACAGAGCGGCGTACTGGCGGGGGTAGGTGAGCGGAGGCCCGGGTAGTGGAGGCCGATCAGCTGGCGTGTGCGGGGGTTAGGGCAAGCATGCCACGCTACATTGCTGAGCGCCTCGCAACGGATCGATCAGCTGGCCGGTCAGTACGGCTGTTCCATTGGTGTGGTGTGCCGCACTCAGTGAGGGAGAGGGCGGAGGGAGAGCGTGGAGGTTCAGGCTTCTGGGTTGCGCCTCCTACGTCATGATGCTCTGCCCCCGACCCCACCAGTGGGCAGCCAGCCACTAATGGCTCTTTCCCAAATGGCAAGTCACTGGGTCCCCCACAGACCTCAGTTCTAATGCAAGCAGTGGATTGGCTCTTGGGAAGAGTTAAGCAAATATCAAAATTGATGGGGGATGTCAACCTAGAGGAGCAGGCATTCTTAGGCAGGCTGGATTTGCATGCAGACTGCTCTATGTAACATCCAGTTGTGATGCTGAGCTTCCATGATTAAAGAAATTAAAATCCAATAAATGAAACGGCGGGCCTACAAGAGTGAAGCTGGAGATCAAATGGATAGATGATGCTGGATGCCCCCTAGCTGGGAAATGAGGTGGGCTGTATCTGATTTGCTGCAGCTTTGCATACATGTTGTGAGAAGTGTGCAGTGAAAGGTGATTGTATAATGATAGGTAAGGCTGGAGTTTAGTTTTAAGCTATATATGACAACTAAAACGTATACATATTTTGAAGTTAGATGTGGTGTATAATTTTTGTATTAGCTTTAATGTAATTATCAAAAAAAAAAAAATTATAGAATATAGAGATAAGCAAATCAATCAACCTTTTCCGGACCACATTTTGTGAGTGAACAAACAATATGGCACAACAGACCACTTAGCAATTCACTTCTGACACTGGCAGAGCATGCTGTGAAGCCTATAAAAGGAAGCCACCAAAGAACACAGACTTATTAAAGGAAGTTGTAAGGTAATGTGACGGACCACCCAGCACCCCCATTTGGTTGCTTCCATCAAGATACAGCTTCCTCCACTCTGGAACAAGGAACCAAATAAATCTGCGTAAAGTTAAAGACAAATTACAAGTTGTACCAGCATCTATGCACAATGTCCAAACACTGAACAAATATAAATATGAAACAAATAGTGCAGAACTAAAATAAAGTGGGTTATCAATTGAATCTATTAAAGTCCATATAAACTGTATTCCAAATCGGTAATCCTGAGCAAATAAGTTGAGAAGTCCCACATGCCGTGAAAGTGTTGAAAAATAACAGAGGTGTCACCAACAGTGATTTCACACCGCTCTTACCATGAAATATGTGACCCCCTAATAAGAGTGGTCTAATGCCCTTTGTTTACAATATGCAAAGGCAGAGACCCAGACCAATTGAATATCCTCTTCTGTGTCAAGGTGAATGGTACTATAGAAATGGATGGATGGATGCGTGGATGTGCTCTGCCTCCATGTGCACTCTCCAGGTATTATAGCTGAGCATTACAGCCAAGAACTAGACAAAACTAGCTTAAGTGCAAATTTATTTAATGTAAATTCACACAGAATATATAACCACACAAAATTAGATAAGAGCCTGATCACATTATCCTAAACAATGCAAATTGTAAACAGTAATATCATTAGCATGTCTAAGGAACAGCCAACATAAACAGTAAGCTAATTGACTAGTCAGCAAAATAAGCCTGGGTGTCTCAGATCAGTTTCCACCCAGACAGTTTGACACCCGCCTTACAGATACACAAAGTACATTACACATGCTGTCTGTTAGGTGTTTGGCTTTCACGGTTATAATCTGCCCACAACGAAAGTCATCATAAGAGAGTGATGGCGAACCTTGGCACCCCATATGTTTTGGAACTACATTTCCCATGATGCTCATGCACTCTGCCGTGTAGTGGAGCATCATGGGAAATGTAGTTCCAAAACATCTGGGTGCCAAGGTTCGCCATCACTGTCATAAGACATAACTCATACAATGTTCCAGCAGGCTGAAAAAGTGGAATGAATTTATCTTCGTAGATTTGTTGGGGGATATTGTTGATAAATATTTTTGTCCCAAGTGTAGATGCTTCTCCAAATCAATCTGCAGGAGGACCACCATATTTCTTCTTACCATTCACCTGTACAAGATTAAATTGACACCTTTCCATTCACTCCAAAAGGGAAACTTTACTGCCCTTGTTCAGAGAATTAATCCAAGCCTTGCTCTCTGTGTTCATCGCATTGCTGTCTATCATTAGAGAATGATCTGCTCTTCCCACGGGGTCAAAGGCTGAACTGAACCCCCCCCCCCCCCATTTGGTTCGCACCAGAACATGCGAACAGGCAAAAAATTTGTTCGAACGTGCGAACACCATTAAAGTCTATGGGACACGAACATGAATAATCAAAAGTGCTAATTTTAAAGGCTTATATGCATGGTATTGTCATAAAAAGTGTTTGGGGACCTGGGTCCTGCCCCAGGGGACATGTATCAATGCAAAAAAAAGTTTTAAAAACTGATGTTTTTTTGGGAGCAGTGATTTTAATAATGCTTAAAGTGAAACAATAAAAGTATATTCCTTTAAATTTCGTACCTGGGGGGTGTCTATAGTATGCCTGTAAAGGTGCACATGTTTCCCGTGTTTAGAACAGTCTGACAGCAAAATTACATTTCTAAAGGAAAAAAAAGTCATTTAAAAATACTTGTGGCTATAATGAAATAAAAAAATGCGTGAGGGTCCCCCTAAATTCCATACCAGGACCTTCAAGTCTGGTATGGATTTTAAGGGGAACCTCGTACCAAAATTTACAAAAAAAATGGTGTGGGGTCCCCCCAAAAATCCATACCAGACCCTTATCTGAGCATGCAACCTGGCAGACCACACGAAAAGAGGAGGGGACGAGAGAGCACCCCCCTCCTGAACCATACCAGGCCACATGCCCTCAACATTGGGAGGGTGCTTTGCGGTAGCCCCTCAAAGCACCTTGTCACCATGTTGATGGGAAGAAGGGCTTCATCCCCACAACCCTTGCCCGGTGGTTGTGGGGGTCTGCAGGCGGGGGGCTTATCGGAATCTGGAAGCCCCCTTTAACAAGGGGACCCCCAGATCGCGTCCCCGTGTGAATTGGTAATGGGGTACAAATGTACCCCTACCATTTCACAAAAAATAGTGACAAAAAAGTTAAAAAAGACAAAAGACAGTTTTTGACAAGTCCTTTATTAAATTCTTCTTCTTTGCACTTCTTCTTGACAAAAACTGTCTTTTGTCGTTTTTAACCTTTTTGTCCGATAAGTCCGCAGACCCCCACAACCACCGGGCAAGGGTTGTGGGGATTAGGCCCTTCTCCATCTTCTTCTTCATCTTCTTCTTCCTCCACTCTTTTTGTCATGGTCATCATTTCCTGTTGGACTGTGTACACATTTTGGATACAGTTATACGGACTGATATATATGCACTTTGCACTTTGATGTTTGTGGTTGATTGGAAGCAATACCAGCTATTTCACGTGTTTTATGTCATTGTGTGTTATATCTATTGCACTTTTTGCACAGTTGCACATATTTTATAGATCCAATCATATTTTTTATGTTTGTGATATTGAAGTTAATTCTTATTGGGAGTAACACAATTTTTCTTAGTGGATTTTAACAATAATTTTTTGCACATTTGCACATATTGATATATTTATCTAAAGTTTAATTTAACCCTTGATATTGCTAATATTTCCTTTGCAATTCGTATATATATATATTTTTCTAATGCACTATTATTTATTATAATTTATTGATTTCACCAAAAACCCATATTTATAAGAAACTATTCCGTTATCTAGGTAGCGCCACATAAACATTGTTTAATTAGATTTTGGAGTGCAGGGAACACTTTTATATGTGAGCAGCTTCCTAAAATTTATATTTAGACTTACCGGGCAAAGGTTGTGCGCAAAAGTTTCTATCAAATTGACAAAAACTGTCTTTTGTCTTTTTTAACCTTTTTGTCAGATAAGTCCGCAGACCCCCACAACCACCGGGCAAGGTTTGTGGGGATTAGACCCTTCTCCATCTTCTTCTTCTTCTTCATCTTCTTCTTCCTCCACTCTTTTTGTCCCGCATCTTGCTCCGGCTTCTTCTCCGCACAATCTGCCTCTGTGAGAGTCTTCAGCAGTGTGACACTCCGCTTCTTCTGACAGTTCTTAAATAACGTAGGGCGGGGCCACCCAGTAACTCCGCCCTCCTATGACACACAGGGACTTCCCTATGGCTTTCCCCCTGTTGTCAGAGGGGGCGGGGTCACCTGTTTGCATAAATGGATGACCCCGCCCCCTCTGACATCATGGGGAAAGTGGGTGGCCCCACCCTCCATTATTTAAGAACTGTCAGAAGAAGCTGATCGTCACACTGCTGAAGACTTCCACAGAAGCGGATCGTGCGGACGGCGTGGAGAAGAAGCCAGAGCAAGATGTGGGATGAGAAGAGCGGAGGAAGAAGAAGATGAAGAAGAAGATGGAAAAGAAGAAGATGGAGAAGAAGAACAACACCGAAGGAAGACCAGAAGAAACAAGATGAAAGAAGAAGCGCAAAGAAGAATATTTTAAAAAAGGACTTGACAAAAACTGTCTTTTGTCTTTTTTAACCATTTTGTCCGATAAGTCCACAGACCCCCACAACCACCGGGCAAGGGTTGTGGGGATTAGGTCCTTCTCCCCATCAACATGGGGCTACTTCAAAGCACCCGCCCAATGTTGAGGGCATGTGGCCTGGTATGGCTCAGGAGGGGGGGCGCTCTCTTGCCCCCCTCTTTTCCTGCGGCCTGCCAGGTTGCGTGCTCGGGTAAGGGTATGGTATGGATTTTTTTGGGGGGGACCCCACGCCATTTTTTTACAAAAATTAGGTGCGTGGGTCCCCTTAAAATCCATACCAGACCTGAAGGGTTTACAAAAATTTAAAGGAATATTACACTTTTATTGTTTCACTTTAAGCATTATTAAAATCACTGCTCCTAAAAAAATGGTCATTTTTAAAACTTTTTTTTGCCCCCTGGGGCAGGACCTAGGTCCCCAAACACTTTTTATGACAATACCATGCATATAAGCCTTCATAATTAGCACTTTTGATTTCACCCATAGACTTTTAAAGGGTGTTGCGCGGCTTTTCGAACACCCAAAATTGTTCGCTGTTCAGCTAACTGACGAACAGCCAATGTTCGAGTCGAACATGAGTTTGACTTGAACATAAAGCTCATCCCTGGCCATAGTCAGTGGGTAGAAGGCTAGCCCCTAGTCCCCTCCAAAAGCCTCTGTCCTGGCTGAGATTGTCACAGGTGGGTTTTATATATGTTTGTTTAGTTTGTTATTGTTAGGATTTAAAACACAATAATTAAATATTTTCTTTTATATCTCCATAAAAAAAAAAAAATGGTATATATATATATATATATATATATATATATATATATATATATATGTAGTGGTACCCTCGTAAGGGCTGCTGAGTTGGTTATAGCAATCTGCCAATCACCCTGCTGCAGACCTTCCATGCACAATGTAAAGACATTAAACAATCAATGATTTGGTTTTCTTTCTCTTTATTGATAGGAAATAACTTGGATGAAACAAGGGAGGTATAAGATGCCCATAGAAACTTCACTTTGAAAGGGTATCATCCATGGCCTTGGCCTAGTAAATGGATTTCCCTATAGAATCTTCAATGCAGACTATTGCTTCTTCTGTTACTCGGCATATCTGACTGAATATTTACTACTCACTGCTTCCAGTTAGTTAAGACGTGAAGAATTGCTCTGAATAATTCCCCTCTAGACTAGAATGATGCCATCTCCATGAATTTAAGAGTCAGAGCTACACACAGCTGCTCCCTCCAGCTTCCATGAATTTAACAGGCACTCAGTCTTTGGAAGTTCCTGTCCACTTCTGTTAATGCTGTGCTCCACACAGCATGCTACACTACTCTCTCCTGCTTCTGCTTCTTTATGTTACACTGACCTTCTCCTTTTGATCAAAGTCCTATGTTCCCCAGTCACAGAACCGTGATCTACTTCTGCCACTTTACTGCCACTTCCTCTACTTGATCTTCCCCATCATGCATGTGTATCATGCTAACAAAATAATTATAAATGTGAATAAAAATGAGAATAAATAATCTTCAACGAATATGATGTAGATGTATTTTATACCATTACTGGGGGTACACAACACACCACTTTTATTCGCATTTATAATTACTCCGTTAGCACGATACACTTGGTATTATTTATTCATGCATTTATTGTCCACATGTTATAGGTACTTGTGCACCATATTAGAAAGTTAATTATAGCGTACGATTATGTGTTGTATATTTATCTTTTTTTTTTTTTATTCTTTATTTATACCAAAAGGAGGAACATACAATACAATACATATCAACAATTGTATAAATACCTGGTTAGTTTCTTATCAACTAAGTATCAATTCAAGTAGGATATTATTACTTCTTCAAGTATACCCTTCAAAATAAACATATTCAACTTTATACATTCATATGTCTTCCCTTTCATAGCCTCTCTACCTTTTAATACCCCTCTCTTTCTCCCTTAGACAACACAGTATAGCTCATTCCTCCTTTTAATTTTATATTTCACGAAATAATCCCACCCCCAAAGCAAATCTATAAGCAAACTCAAGCAAAAAGCAAAACCCCACCCTATTCCACCCAGTGGGGTCGGGAACTTCCATATTATTTTACATTTCAAAAACGGGGCAGACTCATTCCCCTACTGTATTTCCCAACAATCTCTTCCCTTCTTCTGAATAGACAAATAAATTCCATATTGTCCAAGTTTTAATGTATTGCTCTTTTCTATCCTGGGCCGACAGCACCAGGTCTTCTATGGCCCCTATGTTTCTGACCCTCTTAAGTCATACTGCAATTGATGGTGGCCTAGGGTCTTTCCAACATCGGGCAATACATGCCTTCGCCTCATTGATAAGGTGGCATAGAATCACGTTTTTATATGTCTGTAGTGGTATTTGTTGTATATTTATCATTTTGTGTCAGAACTAGTGATGGACGAACTTCCGACGGGACGTTTCGCGAAAGCGAAATGCGAACGGACCCAAACGTTCGCGAAACCGAACGTTCGCCGCGGGCCCCATTGACTTCAATGGGAGGCGAACTTTGCAAACCTTCATGTCGAATTTGCGGCCACGTGGTAATTATTAGGGGGTAAAACGTAGTCCCACCATCTGGACAATGACATAATACATGTATGAGGTGAATTTGGGATCGATAACTACAAGCATTTTTATTTTATTTGGGAAATTGTTCTAACAATTCAGGACTATGGAGCTAATGAAGGCAATGGAGGAGAGGGAAGGTCAGGGACCAGGGTAGGCAAAGAAGAGGGTGCAGGAGATGATCACCAGCAGCGTGACATACCGGAATGACACATGCACCGTGATAGAGGCATCTGACAGCAGCACCGTAATACAGAGCACTGACAGCAGCACCGTGACATACAGCGCTGACAGCAGCACCGTGACATACAGCGCTGACAGCAGCACCGTGACATACAGCGCTGACAGCAGCACCGTGACATACAGCGCTGACAGCAGCACCGTGACATACAGCGCTGACAGCAGCACCGTGACATACAGCGCTGACAGCAGCACCGTGACATACAGCACTGACAGCAGCACCGTAAGCAGCCCCAGGAGGAAGTCAGCACAGCACAGGGATGGTGTGATCCCCTCATAATAAGAACCCCCAGGAGGAAGTCAGCACAGCACAGGGATAGTGTGATCCCTTCATAATAAGAACCCCCAGGAGGAAGTCAGCACAGCACAGGGATATCATAAGCAGCCCCAGTAGAAATATGACACCGCTCAACCTCTTCAAAGAGGAGGGTAGGGGCATATAGTACGGTGTGCTTTTTTGGGTCAAGGAAGTGAGCAGACTGTACGTCAGTCCCTATACCGCTGAAGGACTGCTGCAGTATAGGGCAGCGGTCAGCAGTGGTGCACGTCAACCCTATCTATTGTGGACCTATAGCGGTCCTTACAGAACAGCAGACTGTACCGCACTCAAGCCTATGTACCGTAGCACCCTATACCAAGTTACCAGTCCTTATAAGAACTTTTGTGGACCAAGCAGGTTGTGTATTAGTGTTTAGCAGACTGTACGTCAGTCCCTATACCGCTGAAGGACTGCTGCAGTATAGGGCAGCGGTCAGCAGTGGTGCACGTCAACCCTATCTATTGTGGACCGATAGCGGTCCTTACAGAACAGCAGACTGTACCGCACTCAAGCCTATGTACCGTAGCACCCTATACCAAGTTACCAGTCCTTATAAGAACTTTTGTGGACCAAGCAGGTTGTGTATTAGTGTTTAGCAGACTGTACGTCAGTCCCTATACCGCTGAAGGACTGCTGCAGTATAGGGCAGCGGTCAGCAGTGGTGCACGTCAACCCTATCTATTGTGGACCGATAGCGGTCCTTACAGAACAGCAGACTGTACCGCACTCAAGCCTATGTACCGTAGCACCCTATACCAAGTTACCAGTCCTTATAAGAACTTTTGTGGAACAAGCAGGTTGTGTGTTAGTGATTAGCAGACTGTACGTCAGTCCCTATACCGCTGAAGGACTGCTGCAGTATAGGGCAGCGGTCAGCAGTGGTGCACGTCAACCCTATCTATTGTGGACCGATAGCGGTCCTTACAGAACAGCAGACTGTACCGCACTCAAGCCTATGTACCGTAGCACCCTATACCAAGTTACCAGTCCTTATAAGAACTTTTGTGGAACAAGTGAGTTGTGAATGTTTAGCAGACTGCAGCAGAAGGGCAGCAGTCAAGTATAATATCCTTTCTATATTTGGAAGAAAGAATATTATACATGTACAAGCCTATTACTGTACCACTGATACCAGTCCTGAAAAGAACCTTTGTGGAACTAATAATAACAGCAAGTCTTTAAAATTACCCTCACTGCCTGACAACACTGCTTCCTTCCTGTCCCTATACAAATTGGCAAAAAAAGAGAACGATTAGTGGTTACTGGAACAGCTCTTTTGTGGACCTTGATAGTAACAGCTAATGATGATGATGATGATGATGATGATGAAAGACTAATCTGGCTGTCCCTGTAGCATACACCGTCCTTTCCCTTTCTCTAAACTAACAAAAGACACTCAGGCTGCTGCAAGAATCAGCAGCACAGCAAACCTATCAACACCTAACACCTATACCAGTCCTGAAAAGAACTTTTGTGTACCAAATAGCTAGTGGTTTATCTCTCCCTACTCCACACAGGAACCTGTCCCTATCGTAACAGAAGAAAGAATGTAAAATGGCCACCGGATCGGGTGTATTTATAGGTTAGGGGGAATGTCCAAGTGTCCATGTGCTGTCATGTCTCAATTGGCTGTCCTGTATCACATGATAAACGTGTCACCAAAGGTTAAAGTTCTTGTATACATTAAACACGTAAGTCCGCCGCGGCGAACGACGGAAAAAGGCGTTCGAACGTGCGGACCGCGAATGTCGGAAATTCGCCGCGAAACGACCGCCGGGCGAAACGTTCGTCCATCACTAGTCAGAACACTATCAGAATGGTTGCAGCTTAAATACTTGGGTATTTTCTAATTGTATTCACTGTATTTAATTATTTTATCAACGCTTTAGTACACATTTTACACCTGCCACTATACTGACACTCCCATTCCCAGATCAAAACAACCAGGCTTAAAATAACACACATGCCTGGCTAAATTTACCTGCACCTGAGCTCTGTATCTAGAAAAATACTAAAATACTAAAGCATCTACCTTTAGACCCCTTTCACACCAGGGCGTTTTGCAGGCGCAATAGCATTAGAAATAGCGCCTGCAAAACACCCTAAAGAAGCTGCACCATTGTGTGTAGTGTGAAAGCCCCGAGGGGTTATATATATATTGTATGGCAATATTTTCCATTTTTTTGTAGCCACCGGTTGAAGCTCTAGGCTCCTCATCATTTGATAAATTATCTTTCTACATCCTTCTGAAAAAGGGGGCAGACCCAGTGAAGTTTTTTACAGTGTCCAGTTACCTAAAGGTAGCAGCATATAACCAATGATCTATGAAGCAATTCCTGTGTCTTATACATACACTATATTACCAAAAGTTTTGGGACACCTACCTTTACAAGCACATGAACTTTAATGGTATCCAAGTCTGTGGGGTTCAATATTGAGTTGGCTCACCCTTTTCAGCTACAACCACTTCAACTCTTCTTGGAAGGCTGTCCACAAGGTTTAGGAGTGTGTCTATGGGAATTTTTGACCATTCTTCCAGAAGCACATTTGTGACGTCAGGCACAGATGTTGGAGTGAAGGCCTGGCTCACAGTCTGGGCTCTATTTTATCCCAAAGGTGTTCTATCAGGTTGAGGTCAGGACCCTGTGCAGGCCAGTCAAGTTCCTCCACCCCAAACTTGCTCATCCATGTCTTTATGGAACTTGTTTTATGCACTGGTGTGTAGTCATGTTGGAACAGCCATCCCGTCAGAAACCATGAATCAGACTGAGACAGAAGTACAAGTAAATCACACTTGTTTATTAATAAAAATTAAAAGGTAAATAGAAAAAGCGTAGTCAAGCATAGCCAGAGTCCAGTAACCAGATCAGGTATTCAGCCAGGCCAGAAGCCAGGGATCCAAATAGAGCAACAGCAAGCAGGATAAGGAGCCAGAAGGGATGTCAGTAAGCTAGTCTTTAAACAAACCGCAGGAGGTGGTTTCTAGTGATGTGACCAAGACTAAGGCAGAGGTACAGTGACCTAGAAGGCTTTAAGTAAGCAGGTCAGACAAGCATCATCAGGAACAGCTGGTAACTGTGGAGAGAGAAGAGAGCTGGCAATTAGCCGACAGCTGAGTGGCCAGCCTAGAGAAGGAAGGGCTAAACGTACTCGTAACTCGTAAACGCAAATGTACAGGAGGCTTCCGCAAGCGCTCCTTAAGAGAAAGTCTTTCTTTGAGTCTGGAGTCAATAATGATGGCAAACGAGATCAAGCTCTCCAGCTCAGTTGGTATATCTCGGGCTGCTATCTCATCCTTGATGGAATCCGAGAGACCATGAGAAAAAGCAGCCACGAGGGCCTCATTGTTCCAAGCAACCTCTGCTGCCAGAGTACGGAATAAAATGGTGTATTCGGCAACAGTTCTCGAACTCTGTTTGGTGGACATGAGGCACTTGGCAGCAGAAGCGGAGCATGCGGGAACGTCAAATATCCTTTTAAAGGAGGCCACAAACTGAGGGTAACTCAAGACAACAGATTTTTGCGTCTCCCATAGAGGGTTAGCCCAGGCCAAGGCTCTCTCAGAATGCAAAGATATCACAAAACCTACTTTGCTTCTGTCCGTGGGAAATGCCTGGGGCAGCATTTCGAAGTATATCTCAACCTGATTGAGAAACCCTCTGCATTGAACTGGATCACCCCCAAATCGCTGGGGAAGTGGAACAGAACCATACATACCTCTTATCGAGGTAATACTCAAGGCGGGTGCCTGCACAGAGACTGGCGCAGCAGCAGGGATGGCCTGCAACTCAGGTTGTACTGGAGCAGCCACCGTGGGAGATTCCAGGTGAGCCGTGCAATTCAGGAGCGTTTGTAACGCTATGGCAAACTGATCCATGCGGTGATCTTGCTCATCCAATCTGGAAAAAATGCTACCAACAAGTGGATTGACTGTATCTTCTGAATTCATGGCCTTCGCCTACTATCAGAAACCATGAATCAGACTGAGACAGAAGTACAATTAAATCACACTTGTTTATTAATAAAAATAAAAAGGTAAATAGAAAAAGCGTAGTCAAGCATAGCCAGAGTCCAGTAACCAGATCAGGTAGTAAGCCAGGCCAGAAGTCAGGGATCCAAGTAGAGCAACAGCAAGCAGGATAAGGAGCCAGAAGGGATGTCAGCAAGCTAGTCTTTAAACAAACCGCAGGAGATGGTTTCTAGTGATGTGACCAAGACTAAGGCAGAGGTACAGTAAGCTAGAAGGCTTTAAGTAGGCAGGTCAGACGAGCATCATCGGGAACAGCTGGTAACTGTGGAGAGAGGAGAGAGCTGGCAATTAGCCGACAGCTGAGTGGCCAGCCTAGAGAAGGAAGGGCTAAGCCAGCCCTGACAGTACCACCTCCTCAATGACCCCTCTCCCTCGGAGGGCCACCGGGCTTGAGGGGAAATCGTCTATGGAAATTGCGGAGGAGGACAGGGGCGTGTACGTCAGAGGATGAAACCCAGGAGCGTTCCTCCGGACCGTACCCCTTCCAATGCACCAGGTACTGTATGCGCCCATGGAACCTACGGGATTCAACAATGGATTGTACCTCATGCTCCTCATGGTTCTCAACCTGAATAGAGTGAGGACGTGGCACAGAGGTGGTAAATTGGTTACAGAGCCTGTATCTCGATGGACGACTCAGCCCAAGAAAGGGTGACCAAAACCAGGGGCTTATCCTTCTGGATAACTGGGGACAAAACAACGCCACCTAAGGTCTGTCCATGACAGGACCTCAAGGTTCGGACATTCCCTGGACGGGTGGGACAAGACTTCAAAAAGTGACCTGCCTGGCCACAATAAAGGCACAATCTCTCCCTCCTCCTAAAGCAGGAATATGCAATTAGCAGACCTCCAGCTGTTGCAGAACTTCAAGTCCCATGAGGCATAGCAAGGCAGCAATAAGCATGACACCTAGAGGCAGAGGCATGATGGGACTTGTAGTTTTGCAACAGCTGGAGGTCCCCTAATTGCAGATCAATGTCCTAAAGGCTCTCTCATCCGCAGAGAGACACATGAAGCCCAGGTGCATGGGTTCATCTTCACTGACCAACTCGGTACCAGGAGGCATGGGAGGTGAGGGAGGCATGGGTGAGACTACAAAGCTCGGAGGCAAATGTACAGGAGGCTTCCGCAAGCGCTCCTTAAGAGAAAGTCTTTCTCTGAGTCTGGAGTCAATAATGATGGCAAACGAGATCAAGCTCTCCAGCTCAGTTGGTATATCTCGGGCTGCTATCTCATCCTTGATGGAATCCGAGAGACCATGAGAAAAAGCAGCCACGAGGGCCTCATTGTTCCAAGCAACCTCTGCTGCCAGAGTACGGAATTCAATGGTATAGTCGGCAACAGTTCTCGTACTCTGTTTGATGGACATGAGGCACTTGGCAGCAGAAGCGGAGCATGCGGGAACGTCAAATATCCTTTTAAAGGAGGCCACAAACTGAGGGTAACTCAAAACAACAGATTTTTGCGTCTCCCATAGAGGGTTAGCCCAGGCCAAGGCTCTCTCAGAATGCAAAGATATCACAAAACCTACTTTGCTTCTGTCCGTGGGAAATGCCTGGGGCAGCATTTCGAAGTATATCTCAACCTGATTGAGAAACCCTCTGCATTGAACTGGATCGCCCACAAATCGCTGGGGAAGTGGAACAGAACCATACATACCTCTTATCGAGGTAATACTCAAGGTGGGTGCCTGCACAGAGACTGGCGCAGCAGCAGGGATGGCCTGCAACTCAGGTTGTACTGGAGCAGCCACCATGGGGGATTCCAGGTGAGCCGTGCAATTCAGGAGCTTTTGTAAAGCTATGGCAAACTGATCCATGCGGTGATCTTGCTCATCCAATCTGGAATTTTTTTTACCAACAAGTGGATTGACTGTATCTTCTGAATTCATGGCCTTCGCCTACTATCAGAAACCATGAATCAGACTGAGACAGAAGTACAATTAAATCACACTTGTTTATTAATAAAAATAAAAAGGTAAATAGAAAAAGTGTAGTCAAGCATAGCTAGAGTCCAGTAACCAGATCAGGTAGTAAGCCAGGCCAGAAGTCAGGGATCCAAGTAGAGCAACAGCAAGCAGGATAAGGAGCCAGAAGGTATGTCAGGAAGCTAGTCTTTAAACAAACCGCAGGAGATGGTTTCTAGTGATGTGACCAAGGCAAAGGCAGAGGTGTAGTGATCTGGAAGGCTTTAAGTAGGCAGGTCAGACGAGCATCATCAGGAACAGCTGGTAACTGTGGAGAGAGGAGAGAGCTGGCAATTAGCCAACAGCTGAGCGGCCAGCCCAGAGAAGGAAGGGCCAACATTTCTTAAGAGTTCCCTTCACTGGAACTAAGGGGCTAAGCCCAATCCCTGAAAAAAAAAACACACTATAATCCAACCTCCACCAAATGATTTGGATCAGTGCACAAAGCAAGATCCATAAAGATATGGCTGAGCAGGTTTGGGGTGGGGGAACTTTACTGGCCTGCACCTCAACCCAATAGAACATCTTTGGAATGAATGTGAGCCAGGCCTTCTCTCCAACATCAGTGCATGACCTCACAAATGAGCTTCTGAAAGAATGGTCAAACATTCCCACAGACACACTGCTAAACCTTGTGGACAACCTTTCCAGAAGAGTTGAAGCTGTTATAGCTCCAAAGGGTAGCCCAACTCAATATTGAACTAGACGGACTAAGACTGGGGTGCCATTAAAGTTCAAATGCGTGCAAAGGCAGGCACCCCAATACTTTTGGTAATATAGTGTATGATTGTATAACCATATGATTTATCAGCAGTGACACATTCCATATCAGATGGCTCAGTCCAAAATTTTTGTGAAACCCTAAGCAGACACGTATGTTATTTCTCTTTAGGTAACATTGTGCTCTGGAAATCCTTGGTTGTATATTATATGCTTTTTGTAAAATAAATATTGTATACAATTAGTAAACACTTATGAAACAACTATTTAAAAAAGTATAAACTAAAAAATAAGAAAAATAAACCAAAAGCATTATAGTTAATTTTTAAAAGGCTGGTAATTTTTCAGATTGCCCATGAGATGAGAATAAGTCATATGTAAAAGGTGAGGCTGACTGGACAGGACAGAAAATACAGTTTTGTGATTTCTTGTCAGAAGATGATCTGAGTGATTCACGCAAGATTTCAATCCCTCCTGTACTACCTGGATGTATAAAGTGAACGTGGTTTGTCCTGGAACATTATCATGGTAAGTGCTGCCTGAGACAAAATTTGCTTTATAACAGGAATGGCTGTCTACCAAATAATAATTTAAAAAAAAAGTGTCAGTTTGTACAAAAAGACCATGTAATAAATACGAATGAATATGCCGCCATGGGAAAACATGTAAATTCCATGTTAATGGTGAACCTTGGAACAAACTCTAGTGTGTACATAGCCTTAGGGCTCTTTTACATTTAAAATATGCATTCTCATTTGTGCTTGGGGCACACTGCTTACACTAATACAATGCAGGTAGAACAGATAAAATGTGAGGCCATAGGTTTAAAATTCACCCAAAAGCATGTCTAAATAGGTACAGGAACATTGAAATACATTCTGTATATATGGTTCAAGTTCCAGACGAAAAAATCAATCAAACAAATTCAGTCTAAATTTCTAGACTAACAGACTTTAAAACATGCGTGTTTATCCTGTACTTATGTTTTATTGGACCAGAAGTCTGTCTGCTTTCTGTGGAATAATTTTAGTTTGTAAGAATGATTAGAACTCATTATCAATACCGTTATTATATAATTTCAGAGATTATTCATTCTTCCAATAGAACTTTTTTTTTCTTCAACTCCCCCTTATACTTCTAGGTACTTCTTAATCTAACATCAGTTAATCAGCTATCACTGCTTTGGTATTTGTTAGTATTCTATTCTAGATATACTCAGGACATTTTGCTAGATATTGAGTAAGCTTCATCCTAATATATATTATTTATCACTTGTGTAATTTGGCTTGGATCAATAGCTAAGACTGCATTTTTACAAGAGATTGAAGTATGAAGTTTGAAGACTAAGCACATACTTAAGGATCACATATTGGATAATCTTGTAAGTAATTTGTCTCCAAATTATTTCTTTCTGGAATAAGGCTTGCTCCAAGTCTGTATCTCTGAAAAGAGCCCCAAACATTATCCATTTAACTTGTCTTCTAAGTCAATATTTTGAATCCCTTGGCATGCAGATTATTTCTGAAGGCAATCGTGCCTTTCTTTGGAGAAAAAAAGTCCCAGCTGCATCAATAAATATCTAAACTTTCTGACAAGGTCGCTTAATCATCAGCAGAGCTGGCTGGGCCCAGGCTGCCTTATCTGTACAGCTACTGTCTCCTTTGGAAGATAGTGAATGCTTCATGTGCATGTTTCTTAATTGCTATTCAGAGGCAAATCTTCCTGCTCAAAGCTCTCACTTTCTGATGTGTTACTGCCATTGTAAGTAGATTATCTTACTAATAAACCCATATAGCTTCCTTCTGCCAATCCCCCTCTGATTTACTCCTTGAAACTCTTGAGATAAGCAAAAACCTTTAGTTTGGAAATGCTAATTGCAAAGGTCAGTTCTCAATGGCCAAAATATGCTGCTTAATATTCGGTTAATTATTTTTAGTAGCATTGGGCTTTGAGAAATACATTATTCAGCTGACAGTTAAAGGTAAATAGCTGTATGAATTCTGTGTATTGTGTGTGTGTTTTTTTTAACTTGATCTTGTTACGCAAGGGCATATTTTAGGTTATAAATTTCCAAATGCATTAGTGGAATGGAGCATAATGAGTCAGCTTTTGTCTAGCGAATGTAAAAGAGGATTAGTCTCACAGAGCTATCTTTGACCTTTGAAATCATGTTTGCTGACCCAGAATCACCTCAAATAACTCGTGCTAGTTCTTAGCTATGAATGGGTTGTATGCTGTTTTTGCAAGACATTTATTCCATGCACTGCTTAAAGTGTCTCTGTAGTAAATATAATAAGCTAATAAGCTGCACAGCAGACACCATGAACTGCCTGCACATACCTTCTCTGTCTTTCCTTGCTACTTGCTCTACAGCCACAGCACATTGACAGTCCTGTGCAAATGTTATTTTTATGAAATCTGCAATGCGTTCAGGACCAAACAATCTCATTGTATCTTCACTACCAAACCCTGAATTGTGAGAGATGGATGGGAGAGCTCCCCAAACCCAGAAGAACCAGATACTTAAGTGAAGCGGGGAAGCAATATGTAGTTATCGTAGGGTAGGCATTGTATGCTACTTGCAGTATAACCTCTGTTTTAAGGCCAGGGCATGATAGTCAAAGCACCAGTGTGTTGGTAACACTCAATATCAAAAAATGATTTCTATTCCATAGATTGGACAAATATATGAAAAGTGCTTTTGTCAATGACTTTTGTCAATGCAGTGGGTTAAAATCAGTGTTCATTTCTTTGGCGAAAATATTTTTTGTCATAATTCTCGTCGTTGTTAGAGGGTTGAGAAAACCATTTAACACTGACAAGGGGCTGTACTTTAGTCAGCTTGTATTTATTTATGTAGAACCTTAATCCCAAAAGTGTTACTGTAACTGCTTAAAAGGTGTCAACTCCACCATGCTATCAAACCCAGGTTGGCTCCATGTCACCGGAAATTACTCCATTCCCTATCAAATCAACTCTTATACCCTGTACACATGACCAGTTTTCCCGTTGGAATAAACTCTGAAGGTTTTTCTAATGGAATTCTGACGGAATTCCACTGAAGCTGTCTTGCGTGTACACGATCACACCAAATTCCGACCGTCAAGAACGTGGTAACTTACAACAAGTACGCAAAGGGCAAATTAAGCAGTCGATTTTGGAAAGTGGAAGCCACACATTGTTGATTAGTAAAGTTTTTACTGTGTGCACATTCAGATGTGCATTGTAAAATTTTGGTGTAAAATAAATCTTTTTTTTTTCTCTCAATTTTTTTGTTATAAACAGGCATGTTTAAAAACATATATAGAAAAAGTGTAGCGCTATATTACAAAAGTTACCACAAAGTGAGTGTGACCTCCTGTGAATAATTATATATAGTGGTATAAACATGAATTTATTCAGCACTTCATTTAAAATATAGATATAATTGTGTGCATCTTCAAAATTTGGCTTTTAAAAATTAGAAAAAGAAATGTGTTTTTTTCGAACAACAAATGTTAAAATGGTTGCATTTTGAAGATCTTTATATTCTCCCCAACACATCAATCATGTTATTCATTTGTTGTTCAAGAACATTGAGTTTTTTCCTTATGATGTCTATTTCACCATTCAACGCCATGATGTCCTGAATTAGGAGTTGTTCACTTGCACGTGAAATGTTGAGCTTGCTCTTCCACAACCAGCAAATCACCAAAATTTTTTAGTAAAACATGTATTATAAATATGCAGGCATACATATATAACCTGAAGCTGGGGTGTCAAACCCTCACCTGTTGTGGTGACAAGTTTGCCCACTTCCTCCACCTCTCCTTCCTCCAGATCCTCGAGGTGTGGTGTTGTGCTGAGTTCCTCTTCTCCTCTGAGTCTTTGGTCCCCTATGAGAATTAAACAAAATGTATACTTAGCACACAGACATATGAGTCCAGAAATAGGAATATGAAACATTGCTGAGAAGTAGGATACAATTATCTGTTTTGGCAGAGCTCCAAGCTGAAGACATGATTTTTTAACTTAACTAAAGCTGGAATACTTACCTTTTTGTGTCAATTTTCACACTGGAGCACCCTAAAAAAATTCTTCTGGTGTCGCACCTGAATCCAGATGTGTAAACAACTGCTGAGTGTCCTCTTCTTACACTGAATCAAGCTTGCATTTCATTCTAGTTACAAACACATCTAGACAGCAATGTACAAAACGTATTTTTATACAAATAGGCATGACCAAGTGCATTTAACCTGTATCTGCCCAAAACATCGTATTTAATGAGCGAACAATGTTTACTACGACCGATTACTGTGCCCACTAACCTGAAACTTGCCATTTTAAAATGTCCTACAGTAAATAAAATCACATGGAGCAGCATGCAAATAATAACAATAATAAGAAGAAGAACACAGGAGAAATAATTACTTTTTCAAAGCACTTTCTTGATCCTTCTATACCAATCCAGCTTCCTCAGTTTCATGTCTGACCAGCGCTTCCTTAATTGCTCCTTTGATCATTGTACCCCAAAATTTCTGTGCAGACTCTTCACAACTTTCATCATGATTTTGGCCTTTCTCACATTCGGGTTGGTGTACGGTCCATGCTTCCCATCATAGTCGGTCATCTGCAAGATGTCCATAATCTCCACTATCTCACCAAAGGACATATTTGATGCCTTACATCTTTGCCTCTGGGATTGGGACGTTTCTGCCTCCGGGCTTTGCTCCTCGGTGTCTCTGCCATGTTGCTCCTACTGCACACCGAAGAGAAGGGGTGGGGGAATAGAATAGAAAGAACATCAGGGGCAGGCGACGCGGGCAGAGTTTCATGCATGCACAGTGTATATAAAGGTAACACGCGCGTGTCGTATGTACGTTCGGTGTGCTGAGGAAGGAGGAAGATCGCTCTAACGAAGGTAACATCTTAACTTTGGTACATCAGTGGTCTATACTGCTTCAAGATTGAGGCCTATATTGGGATAAGATTATGAGAGTTTAGGCAGACATTAATGTTTTTGTCTTGTGTATTGTCTTATAGCAAATATGAATCACTTTAAGGACCCAGAATTCATGGCCTGTTTCATCGACAAATACAGAGAGATGAGGAATTTGTGGGAGGTGAAACACAGCTTATATTATAATAAACAAGCTAGGAGGTCAACGTTGGAGATACTTCTGGAATTTGTGAAGACTCAGGTCCCCGATACAACCATTGTGTTCTTGGAAAAGAAAATTGGAATCTTGAGGAACATATATAAGAAGGAGCATAATAAGATCCATAAATCACTCAGATCAGGATCAGGAGAGAAGGTGTATGTACCCAGGCTGTGGTACTTCAACAAACTTCGGTTTCTGGTCTACCAGACTGAAGCCAGGGAATCACTTTCTATCCTTACCTGCAGCCTTCCCTCCACCCTTCCTTCCACCCCAACAGAGGCTGATGAGGAACAACCTGGACCTTCCATCCTCGAAGAAGTGGATGCACCCAGCTAGAGTCAGGTATATTATTTTTAGACATATTTATTGTCCTAATAATAACAATGTTAACTAGATGTTATAATTGATAACAAGTTAATTATTTAAAAAAAAATGATGTATACATATCAATAGACAGTAGTGGATAAAAATGTTTGGGAGAAGAATGAAAAAATGCTGGGGTCAGAATGATAGTCTTTTCTATTTAATAGCATTCAATTTGCACCGTTTTGGGAGGAGGTCTGCCGTCTCATTTCCAGTATCACGATATACACGCCAGAGTTTACCCCAGCTCAATTTTTACTTCATCACACATCCTTTCCCCAACGACAATATAGGAAATCCCTTATGCACCATTTAATCAACGCAGCAAAACTATGCATCCCCATTCATTGGAAATCAACCACCCCGCCTAGCATTGCGGATTGGCTACGGAGGGTAAACAGAATAGCTGACATGGAAGCTATCATTCACCAAGCTAAGGAAACCTCACACAAGTTCCAGACGACCTGGGCCTGTTGGCTGCAGTTTCAACAAACAGATGTATACAAAACCCTATCACGTGCCTCATAGCTTGACCTGGGGGATGACCTACAGCTCATTCTCACGCTTAACCCGGGATACGCAGGTCGTATCTCTCTTCCTCATTCACATATTGCTCCCTAACATTATCCGGACTCTTTCTCTTAGACCTTCCCCTCTAGTTTAAGATTAGGAAGAATTAGTGAACCCCCTTCCTGTTGTTCACTGATCTCCACTGGAGTGGATTACAACCTTTCAGATAACTCTTTTCATATAAACATTGGGATGACATATCACACTAATTATGGGATGTGGTGATTATATAATTCACTTGAAACTTATGGATCCCCACTCCTCTCACAGTTAGATCCCAGTAGGGGTGAGAGGGAGGGGGATGGAACCCCACACTCCCGACCTCTCTATTAACAGCCCAAAGACATATAGGTTTATTCCCCCTTTGAGATGGATTCCATACAACACATTTTATAGTCTAAGTTTTTATTTACGCTTGTTAGAGATCTCAGGGTAAATGAAAGCGACCAAAACAAAGGGCTATGGAGCCCCTTGGATTGTAGTTATACGATTGTTGTTATTAAATCCTTGTGATCTGTTCCCACACTATAAGTCTGTATATAACAGAAAGTGCAGGTATTCAACATTATCTCACCAAAGACATATACAGGTTCTAAAATATGCTATCTATCCAGTCCCACACAACTAATACGAACATTAAGCACAAACAATATTGGTTAGGGTAAGGCACAATACATAAACTAATGGTTACATGTTTTGCCTTCTATGTCTCATATTCAGCCTTAAATGGATAGACTTCAGACTCATTACCTGCTAGACACCTTTATATGACTGTCGGTTTCTTGTTGTTCTTAACTTATTGTACTATGCATCTAGCGGCTGCGCCCGCAATTATATGTTTATGTTTTGCCTTTTTATTATCCTCAATAAAAAATTTGAACGGGAAAAAAAAAAAAACATTCAATTTGCAAGTCATGAGCTGAAAAGTGTGTGTGATTGATAAACCTAAAACTAAAACTATGTCCCTTTTTTATACACAGGATGAGCTCAGCCAGGAGGAGGCTGTGCCCAGTGTCAGCCAAGAGGTGGGCGGGCCCAGTGTTAGCCAGGAGGTGAGCGGGCTAGTGTCAGCCAGGAGGTGAGTGGGCCCAGTGGCCTCACCCAATCACAGGTGCCTCCCCTCTGCCTTACAACCAAATGGCCCAGGAAGGGGACGATGACGAGGAGGCAGCACTGGGCCTCATTAGGGAAGCAAGCGATATCCTCAGAAGCCCCCCCCCTGATGCTGAAGAGGCCTATGGCTGCTATATAGCTACTAGAATGCTGAAATTGGAGGAGGGCCAACGCCTCCTCTGTGAGGGTATTTTTGCTCAGGCCCTTCAGAAGGGGTTGAGGGTCCAGCTGACTGAGAACAGCTACGTACGTGAGCTTCCCCATCCTCCTCCTCCTGCCACAAGTCCACCTCCAGAGCCACAGCCTCCAAGGAACGCTGCAGGGAAGGCTGCAGGGAAGCGTGGAGGAAAGGCTGCAGTGAAGAGAAGAAAGTGATGACATATATGTCATCTGCTGCTGGTCCTGATCTCTGGGAGTCCTGGACCAGATTGGGCTCCAAATTATATGGACTCCTCAAGCTAATAATTTATTGTTCCACAGACTTGATGTGCACCCTGGGGGCCTAAAGGCTTCGTAAATTCCAAACTTTTCTCCAGCGTTGCCTCCCTCTTTATTTTGTTACCCAGAATAAATGGATATTTTATTTTAAGAAAATACTCGCTTATGTGTTTTTCTACAAAAAGGACAGTTTGTTTGTGAGTAGGCAGGTACATTTCAAAAAAGGCAATGTCAAATTAACAAGGGACACCAATCTCCTTGAGGTTAAAAAATACAAGATAATAATGTTATTGTGGTAACTTGACACACAAAGAAAATTGTATATGGAGATCAATAGAAAATTATTTTTCAATAATCCCCCCAAAAAAATGATATCTTGATGAAATAAAAAAATAAATAAAAAAAGATGACTATAAAAAATAATTTCAAATATTATTATGGAGATCTGGCTTTTAAAAAATAATGAATTATTCATGAGATCATGAGAAATAATCAAGAAATACGTTTGTGAGAACTCCGTGTGAATATCAGCAGCAAAACAACTTCATTATTCTAGCATTATAAAGAACAAAAGAATGCACTGCATTAAAAACATCACAGAATTTTCTGCGTGAGGAATGTGCTGTCTCCATTATGAACGCTACTTTTACCACACCAAGAGCATCCGTCTCGTACTTGCTTCAGAGCATGCGTCGTTTTTGGTACGTCGGAACAGCATACAGACTAGCGGTTTTCCCGATAGGAATTGGTTCAGGCGGAAAAATATAGAACATGTTCTCTTTCTAGGTCTGTCAGAATTTTCTACATAAAAAGTCCAATTGGGAATACACAAGGTCGGAATATACGATGAAAAGCTCCCATCTGACTTTTTCAGAAATTCCGCTCGTGTGTACGGGGCATAAGAAGTGAATCAATTATGAAGTCTTTATCCACGATCTATAAGACTCTGAAACCTAATATCCAAAGTGATAAATGCAGGTCCAAGTGGCAGGCTAATGTTTCCTTCCTGCCTGATGATGACTGGCCAGATATGCGGGACTACCCTTTCATGCATCTAATGTTAACCAGAGACAAATTAATTCAGTTGAACATTCACACCATTTACTTAAAGCCATTTAGTTTACCTCTCTCTCCCATTACAATTTTGTAGGTGAGTTTGAAACTCTGTGGGCTTCATGCATATAATTTGGGGATACCCTACATTCAGTTGTTCACAGTTTTGAATTTCATCTTCTCACTGACAACCTTCCATGTCCCACTGAATATATAAAAAATATATAACATCAACATTAGTAGGACTCCCTCAACATAATTAATGTCGTTGAACTCTACTGTATACTATCGGTTTAAAAAAAATGTAAAAAATGTATCTGCAACATGCATCTTAATTATTGCCCAGTAAACCAAGCCTTAGCTCATACCAGCCTTAAACTAAACTTGTGGCTAGGCTATGGGCATTAAAGTATTTGCATATGCTTAACAAGCAATACAAAACATTTAAAGCCAGCACTCAATAACCTTGGTAGCTACAGGTAGTGTGGAGCAATTCATCCTCAACGTTCACAGAAGATGTACTAAAGTCCTTCATCCCCATATTGCAGCAGCCCAGCTCACCCTACTTACTCCTGTTACAAATGGAAAGATTGGAAGACTGCTGTGTCATTGCTGGGAAAGAAGAGAAAGGTAAACTGAACTGTTGGGAGGACTAAAGCAGGAACGTTTAGTGCTGGAATTTTTCAACTGTCTACATGTTCCATTTAAAGTATATGTAAACTTTAAGTGTATAATATTTAGTTTGCTAAAGCAGTGACGGACTGCCTGATACCCTATAGTCTGCCAAACTATAGCTTCCTCCACTCTGGAACCAGAATATGCCAATTTCAACCCAAACCTCCCTAATTACCAGATAGGATCAGTATAATAGATTAGGACTGTAGATAGAAAATTTACCCCAAGCATCAGACAGAACCAATGTTGGAGTGAAACAGAACTGACAGGACCCAGTTGGGTCATCCATAAGTCCTGCTTGAGCTAGTATTTCTCTTCCCATGGTAGCAAGATCTTTTTGCAATGCTCTTGCTCCAACTGTAGGGCCTCTCTCCATAGCACCTGGCAAATGACATCCCTTCACACCAGTGTGTCCCATACAGAAACAGGTATGACAAACTGGGTAAGCTTACGCTGCATCCACCACCGAAACTCTACTTCGATCGCTGTGGGGAATAGCTACAGTGGTCTCCCGAAGATGTGTCTCGGTGGTAGTTTAGATTGCTCAGTAGGGAGGAAGCAAATTGCATCAATGTTGGAGTGAAACAGGACTGATTTTATTAACACACAGCACAGCATTTATACACAAAAACCTTCCCCTAGACAGGTATGGCACACATTACAAGTCCTAGTATCAAATTACATTACATAAACAAATAAGCAATCAAACACAAGAAAACAATGCACTCCTTTCCAG
Source organism: Lithobates pipiens (assembly GCF_037356315.1). NCBI lineage: Eukaryota > Metazoa > Chordata > Amphibia > Anura > Ranidae > Lithobates > Lithobates pipiens. The sequence continues at coordinate 72,935,110 of NW_027507790.1, forward strand.
CACCTAGCAATCTGAAGGTGATTAAAGAAAGTGAGAATTTATCACCTAAACCTAATTACAGCAAACCATAGTTGATGCCAGGAAACCTGTAACAGAAAATAAAGTTTCTTAACCTCACATATGCTGGAATTAACCCACTGCACATAACACATCGCACAGTATGTCAAGGGGTCCCAGAAACAGTCCCTCCAGCCCTAATTGCATGGAAAGGGTAGCCGGTATAATTCACGGCCAGCCAGGTATCTAGGGAAGTTATATAATAGCTTAAGGAAAATATTCCTTGTAATCCCAAGAGGGGTGTCTCCTTAGTCCTGGGTCCATAGTTGGTGGGAAGGAGACGGGAGTTCAAATCACGGTGGTTTCCATGACATTCCCCCCCAAAAGGTAGACTGACCAGGTTTGAGACTCACAAATGGTCTGGACCACAGTTAGTTGGGCAGTATAATTCCACACATTCTGTTGACGGGACCTCTTGCATCATGCTTTCTCCTGAACATCTGCTGGGCATGTCGATCTGCCACCTTCTCTCCCTGGGCCCCTGGAACTGCTTCAGGTGTGTGGCAGAGGTCTTAGATTCTCTATCCGTTTGCCAGTGCTTTAGCTGGGAGTTTGAGCTCCTCTGCATCAGCCTGTTGCTGGGGAGGGGGGCCCCCTTCCCCGACTCCCTGGAGCTCCAGAGGTGTTACCAATGCTGGGCAGAGGTCAATAGCACTCTGCCCTGATGTCAGTGCCTCTACTGGGTTTGAAGGTGAGGGTGGGCAGAGCTGGACAGTACTCTGTCCCACGGCCAGTGCTTCTGCTGGAGAAGTTGTTGTAACTCAACAGATGCTTCTGATATGAAATCCGATGTCCCTGTTGGTGGTGTGGGAGAAAGACCAGCTGCCTCTTCTCTCAGGAAGGCTGAAGCTGTTGTTGGTGCTGGGCAGAACTCAGAAATAGAAAAGTCTATTAAATCCCCATTTTTGGAGCTAGTGGCTGGGGACAGAGGTTCATTGTCTCCTCTCCCTGGAACTGTAGATGTTGCCGGTGATGAGCAGAGGACAGTAATGCTCTGCTCCAATGCCAAGGCTTCAGCTGGGGCTGGGAGCTCCATGGAACAGGCCTGCTGCTATGGAGAGGGGCCACCTACCCTGGCTTCCTGGAGCTCTTAAAAAGAAAGATCCACCGCTCCAGGCTGACCCACCAAGAAACTGACCGCTCCAAACAGATAGGGGTCCCAGGTGCAGGCTGATTGCACTAGCCAAATGAAAGAACCGAAAAAACTCTGGATAACCGCACTCCGGATCAGGTAAAATAGGTTGTGTGAAGGATGACCAGCTTCCCTCCTGGACTGTGGATCTGTCGCTGGGGAGGGAGAACGACCACCTCCTCTCCCTGGAGCCACTGAAGGTGTTGGAAAGAGGTTGACAATGCTCTGCCCCGATACCAGCTTTTGTGCTGGGGGTGGGAGTTCCACTGCATGGAGTTCTTAAAGAGCTGAAGGTGCTGGGGAGAGGTCCACAATACTCTGCCTCAATGACAGTGCTTCAGCTGGGGCAGTAAGCTCCCTTCTTAGCAAACAGCATAGCATTTATACACAAAATCTTTCCCCCTAGACAAATATGGCACAAATTACAAATCCAAGGAGAAAATTTACATTATATAAACAAATGAACAATCAAACACAAGAAAACAATGGATTCCTTTCTGACACTAAGTAGTCTAAAAAAAGGGGGGGGGGGGGGCGAGCGAGTGCCCTCCCAGAACCATACCAGGCCACGTGCCCTCAACATGGGGGGTGGGGGGGTGGGTGCTTTGGGGCAGGGGGGGCTCTGCCTTCGTCCCACAACTGTGGCCAGGGGTTGTGGGGTCTGCGAGCAGGGGGCTTATCAGAATCTGGAAGCCCCCTTTAACAAAGGGCCCCCAGATCCCAGCCTTCCCCATGTGAATGAATATGAGGTACATAGTAAAAGTGTCAAAAAGTAAGAAAAACACAGAGACTGTTTTTAACAAATCCTTTACTAAAGAGAAAAAAAAAAAAAAAAAGAGTCCCCACATTTAAATCCATCGTCAATCACACAGCCCGCCGCCCTCGATAAAGAACAAAAAAAAATGCTCCAGCCGACACAGAGGCCGCCTGCCTACTGTAGGCTCCTCTGTTTGACAGTTTTTTTATAGGAAAGGGTAGGGCCACCTGTCAATGTCACTTGAAGGCACTGCCCCCTCTTTCGACATCACAAACCGGACATGTGATGAAGGGCCTGGTTGGTATTGACTGGGGGGGACCCCACACGTTTTTTTTAATTCTATTGCCGGAAATTGTATTTTTTTGCCAGCAATTTAAATGTCATTTCATGCATTTTGTTTTATTGAAATGTCATTTTTCCTGCAGCATGTTCTATATATGCTACATGCCACTTTACTATTTAAATACATTTTTCATTTTTAATGTTTCACTTAAAGTGGTAACCTAAAGTGCATGAGATTACATTGAAATTGACTCGCAGTTGCAATTGCCAGCTCGGCTATTTAAAAAAAAAGAAAGAAAAAAACCCAGCGTGGATCCCCCCGCAAAATCCATAACAGACCCTTATCCAAGCATTCAGCCCAGCAGGTCAGGAAAGGGGGGTGGGGGGCGTGCAAGTGCCTCCCCCTTCCTGAACCATACCAGGCCACATGTCCTCAGAGTGGGGCCACCTGATGACGTCATGGGTGGCACCGCCCCCTTGTGACATCACTGTCCCAGCATGCACCGGTCTATGATGTCACCAGGTGACATTGACAGGTGGCCCCGCCCTCCCCTATAAAAGAACTGTCAAACGGAGAAGCCTGCAGTAGGCAGATCGCCTCTGGGCGGGCGGCGTGATTGACAGTGGAATTACATCAGGGGACACTGTTTTTTTATTTTTTTAATAAAGGAATTGTCAAAAACTGTCTCTGTGTTTTTCTTACTTTTTTACACTTTTTTGGTGAATGGGTAGAAGTACTATGTACCCTATACTTATTCACATGGGGGGCCCTTGTTAAAGGGGTCTTCTAGATTCCGATAAACCCCCCCACCGGCAGCCCACACAACCACTGGCCAAGGTTGTGGGGATGAGGCCCTTGTCCCCATCAACATGGGAACAAGGTGCTTTGGGGTGCCTCAAAGCACCCAACCCCCTATGTTGAGGACTTGGTGTGGTTCTAGTGTGATTCAGGAGGGAGGGCATGCTTAGATAAGGTTCTGTTATGGATTTTGGGGAGGGGGCACGCCATTTAAAAAAAAAAAATTGTATTGCCGGCAATTTTCTCTACATTCATCTGTCAGTGGGGAAGCCAGCTGACAGATAATGAGTTATTGGTTGTTAGCCACTTGCTTACTGGACACATATGCCCCCTTCCTGCCCAGGCCAATTTTCAGCTTTGAGTGCTGTCACACTTTGAATAACAATTGCGTGATCATGCAACATTGTACCCATATGAAACTTTTATAATTTTTTTTTTCACACAAATGGAGCTCTATTTCGCTGATATTTATCACCACTGTTTATTTTTATCTTTTGCTAAAAAAGCCTGAAAACTTTGAAAAAAAAAAGTTTTTCTAATTTTATTATCACATTTTGCAAACAGGTAATTTTTCTCCTTCACTGATGGGCACTGGTGAGGTGGCACTGATGGGCACTGATAGGCACTGGTAGGCAGTGCTGATAAGTGACACTGATTATGAAACAGTGATGAGCACTGATTGGCAGCACTGATGGTCACTAATAGGTGGCACTGGTGGGCAATGTTTATCACCACTGTTTTTTTTTATATTTTTTGCTAAAAAAAAGCCTAAAAACTTTGAAAAAAAAAGTTTTTCAAATTTTGATATAACATTTTGCAAACATGTAATTTTTCTCCTTCACTGATGGGCACTGATGAGGTGGCACCGATGGGCACTGATAGGCAGCACTGATAAGTGACACTGATGATGAGGCAGTGATGAGCACTGCTTGGCAGCACTGATGGTCACTAATAGGTGGCACTGGTGGGCAATGTTTATCAGTACTGATGGGTGCTGGTAGATTGCATTGGTGGGCACTGATCAGCAGCACTGGAGTGCATTTATTAAACAGAACTGGTGGGCACTAAGGGGACCAATGGCTCTCTAACAGAAGGTGGTTAACAGCAGATAACTGGCTTCTGTTTACTTCCACGGTCAGCTGTCATGTGGTAAAGGGCACGCTGTGATTGGCCCTTTACCTCAATCACAGATCTTGCCAACAGCGTGAGAACGAGAGGACATACATAGACATCCTCCGGGCATTTTAAGCCTGCAGTGTAGGCTTTTTTTGGCTATATAGCGTGGTTGCCAAGTAGTTAAGGGCGACGGTAGCCAGCTTTCCAGCCCACTGATTAACAACCAGCTATACTTCACACAGAATTAACGAATTCCAACTTTTCAGAACAATTAGAATTTGGATCGGTCAAACAAGATCGATTCAAATTCTAATCGCTCTGAAAAGTTGGAATTAGTTAGAAAACGAATAAACAAAACACATTTTAACAGGTTTCAACAAGATTCATTACTATTCATTACTATTTCGTTCAAAAATTCATCTGAACTTGTGTTCGGATGGAAATGAAGTCTAATTACAGCAAACATTAGTGATGCCAGAAAACCTGTAATGCCCTGTACACACGACTGGTTTTCCCATCGGAATAAATTCTGAAGGTTTTTCTGACGGAATTCTGGGGGAATTACGCTGAAACTGTCTTGAGTACACACAATCACACCAAATTCCGACCCTCAAGAACACGGTGACGTACAACACGTACGATGGGATTAGAAAAAGGAAGCTCAATAGCCAGTAGCCAATAGCTTCCGTCTCATACTTGCTTCAGAGCATGCATCGTTTTTGGTACGTTGGAACAGCATTCAGACGAGCGGTTTTCCTGATAGCAATTAGTTCCGTCTTGAAAATTTACTTAACATTACTTAACATTAACATTTACTTAACACTTTAACATGTTCTCTTTCTAGGTCTGGCAGAATTTTTTATGAAAAAAGTCCGATGGGGCATATACACGATTGGAACATATGATGAAAAGCTCCTATCTGAATTTTTCTGTCGGACATTCCGCTCGTGTGTACACGGCATGACAGAACATAAAGTTTCTGAACCCCATATATGTTGGAATTCACCCCCTGCACATAACACATCACTCCAGGATAATAGTTCCTCTATACACAATATGCCAAGGGTTCCCAGAGACAGTCCCTCCAGACATATTGCATGGAAAGTGTAGCTGGTATAATTCACAGCCATCGCCTCTTCTTCCAATCCCAGAAGTACGGGTGTTTTACTTGTTTGCTGGCAAACAACTAATTTTAAACAAAGGTTGTTATTTTTCTAGCAGAATGTAAGTGGATTTTTTAATAATTTTAATAAAGTAGCTTATATGGTATCACACTTTATATTGGAGTTTCTTATCCTTTATACTAGTCTGCATGGGTGTTGTTATGATTGTCCTGGAGATGATTGGTGGGAGTTTGGAAACCTAGGAAGATTTCCCTACTATTAGTGGGAACCTGGAACTGCAGGAGGACCCCTCCATCCATGCCACCCCTTAGAGGGTTACCATTAAGCTCATCTGACCTCTCTAGTGATAGAAGGCACACATCTATAAGTAAGCACCCCTATTAATAAGGTGGTGGGTGCCACAGAGGGATTCTTCGTTCATGTGTCTCGTGGTGGAACACCATATGAACTGTCATTTATGGAACCCTTCAGTGTCTATATTCACGTGGACTTTATTATTTTTAATTACAACTTTTTTCATTATTCAAGCCAGGTACCCAGGGAACTGATATAACCCTTTTGGGGAAAAGGTTCCTTGTAAACTCAAGAGGGGATCTCTTTAGTCCTAGCTCCATAGCCAGTAGTAAGGAGGCTGGCCCCCAGACCCCTCCAGGAGCCCAAGTCTCAGTGGTTTCTATGACACAGTATATATAATTGACAGTTGCCATTTTTTTTTATAAAAAATTTGTTTTACCTTTCTTGATCCTTATTTGAATCTCAGTACTGCTGATTTTCTCTGCCTCTTTGCAGTTACTTCCTGTCTACATGCATGTACTTTAATGGTGGCTACATGGCATTACTCGGGGCAGGCTTCTTGGTGCTCACAACAGTGCACCATTCCTGCGTAATGTGTGCTGAAATAGCCACATGCTACTGGCACTGGATTTTCTAAAATAAGGTGATCAGTACAATTGGTAGTAAATATTATATAAATAGGATGTCAGTGAAGAATTACTCTCTCCAGAATCCCCAGATCTGCCCAGCTATTGTAAATCTAGATTTTGCACTCTCCCGGTTTCTTACGTTGTGAAACAAACAACTTTTTAGGCAATTCAGTTGAAGAACATGACACTTTTTTTTACCGTCTTGTGGAAAAGGTGGAAAAAACACAAGTTAGCGCAGGGAGTCAATGATGGGTTTAATAAGCTAGTCAGCTATTTAGCTTAATGACCTCCTTCATCAACGGAAACATTGGTTTATGGTATTGAAACTGTACTGATCATTCAGTCAGGGTGGGCTGAAACAAAAATATCTAACAACTTCCTGCTTCAAAACATATTACTGTAATTCCTGTTTAAGAAAGTGACATTTTTAGAAAGTTAACTATGCCTAGCCCATGTGCACTTTCAATACTGATGAAGGTTTTGGTGAAATGTACTGTACACTATATACTTTTATGTCTCCTGTACCCGTATTGCTTATTTTATGCAAACACAGGCCTTTGGAAAAATCAGCACCTAAATGTAATGAAAATGCACACCTCCTAACAGTCCCTGATACCTCCCAACATTCCCGGATTTGGGCCCTTTGTCCTGTGGTCCTGCTATGTAGGAAGTATGTCCCACATCATTGTTTACAGCCTGGGTTAGCACTGAGCTCACAGCTCAGTGCTTTCACTTTAAAATACAGAAGCCTGGCTTCTGTGTTAGAAAGTGAAAGTAAAAACTCTCATGTGGCTCCTACAGCAGCCTGTCGGTGATGTATCAAATAGTGTCCCCCATCAGATAGATAAAAATAGCTGAGCGGAGTGGGGCCATGCCCAAAGCGTGGCGAGCGAAGCAAGCCCACGAGGGCCCTGTTACTATGAGCAACCATATGTCCACTTGGATGGTGGGGCTTCAACCTGGACTCATTGTGCAGGCGCCGTTCTTCTTCGGAGACTTTCAGAGTCTCCTTCGCCTCCGTACTGCGCAAGAGATGCACCTGCGAAGTACGGTGCGGACATTATTCAACACTTTTTGTCAGAACACCGGATCTGCACAGGGGACAAGTGAGTGCAGCATGTTCAATGGCAGGGGGAGGGAGGGAAGTGCTTGGTGAGCTGCAGCATGATCCCCATTCTCCTACCTGGTCAGGGAAGTTCTGGAGCCAACAATAAGTGTGCACTGAAAAGGAAGCTTTTGCTACAGTGGATGGAAGAGCCAGAAAGGTATCCATGGAGACGATGGTGGAGCTTTAAGGAGGGTGGGGGGCTAAAGATTAGGGAAAAAAAGAGGGGAGGAGTTGTGTTGGGGGAGGGTGGGGGTGCAGAGGTTATTGCTGAGGAGGGGGTGTAGTAATAATATGTGGATGGATGTACTCTCTGTACATAGCATACTGTGTACTTAGCTCATTCCAGAACCAGAACCTTTCACCGTGTACCCTGTACTTAGCTCACCCCAGAACCAGAACCCTGCACCCTGTACTTAGCTCATTCCAAAACCAGAACCCTGCACCCTGTACTTAGCTCATCCCAGAACCTTGCACCCTGTACTTAACTCATCCCAGAACCCTGCACCCTGTACTTAGCTCATCCCAGAACCCTGCACCCTGTACTTAGCTCATCCCAGAACCCTGCACCCTGAATGTAGCTCATCCCAGAACCCTGAACCCTGTACTTAGCTCATCCCAGAACCCTGCACTCTGTACTGACCACACCCACATTTGCCATTGTGTGCTATGCAAGGTTACTTCCTTCCTTAAGTGTACCTCATTCTGAAGTTCAAAAGTTGGGAGGTATGCAAAAGCATGCACACCTCTTCGTTTTGGTGTTCTTTATTTTAGTTTGATTAGTTAATGTATATTTCTGTAAAAAGATAGAAAAAAATGACAGTTTGAGTATGTGACACATCACATAATTATTGCATTATAGTTTTATTTTTCCGTTAAAGTCTTCTTTTCTACCTTGTAGTGGTAAACTCGTACACTAAATAATGTTTTGTATATATAATTTGGCTTTATGTTCTGAATCCATACAAGTAAAAGCCTACTGACACACATTCATGATTTAAGCTATAACTTTATCATTTGATCATAAAAAGAATATATTATTTGTGCTGCAGCAAGTTCACAGATTTGTGTTATTGTTTTATTCCATTGAAGATGCAATTCTCCTGTTAAACCATTAGATGTCATGAGGTTCATGTATGCAGCACTACATACGAAAGTACTTCTTGTACAGTTAAAATGCTTTGCTTATAGTTTGTGCTATACTGTACTTATAAGTTCTAAAAATTATGATTATAAATAAATGTAAGGCATAAAGGATGAGCCATTTTAATAAAACAAGATATACAATATATATATATATATATATATATATATATATATATATATATATATATATATATATATATATATATATATATATATATAGTCGTGGCCCTATGACCGAGAGAGATGTGGATCACATAAACCCACAACAAGACTTACAACATAAATAGACCTGAAGTGTGCCTTGGTGGTCTGGTCGGTATGACAAGAAAAAGGGGCATACCCAAGTTAAGTAATGGGTAGTTTATGAAGAAGGATGTGCTGAGAAGTGCACTGAAAAAGGGAAGGGTGGGAGGATATCAGGCACTGAATCAACAAAGAGCATGGGCGAGTGGGCTGCTTAAATACCCTCTGGGCTCCTCCCATAAATTCAGGCCACCATACTGGCCTTCTTATTTATGGTTGTGGCCCTATGACCAAGAGTGATGTGGATCACATAAACACGCGACAAGTCTTACAACATAAATAGATCTCAAGTGTGCCTTGGTGGTCTGGTCAGTATGCCAAGAAAAGAGGGCAAAAGACTCAGCTAGAGGAATGACTCTTAATTGATTCTTGTGTTCATTGAGCCAGCTTGGTAAGGGCTTGTACCATTTCTTCCTGAGGATTTGGGATGTATGTGGCAAAACAAGCGGACTTCCATTGGCCTAGTTTCTTGATTACGTGGGTGGTCTGGTACTCTATGTTGGGAGGCAGATGAGGCTGCTCCGATTCGGAAGGAATGTCCAGAGGACTGACTGGGTTTGAAGCCTAAGTTGTTTAGGAGGATCCTAACATGCTTGATAAACTGGCTGCCACTCAGGGGGCTGGTTAGAATGGGTAGCAATGAGCTGCCCTCAGATTGGCTAAGTAGATGGGACAGTGGTCGGTCGAGCACCGTCACTGAGCACAAGGCGTTGTTAGTCTGAAACAGGTTGATGTCAACCCCGGGGCAGGTTTGTTGTGTTTTGCAGACTGCGAGTTGAAGGGTGTAATGGTTCGAAAAGCGAGTCAGGTGGCGTCAGAGCACTGTCTGACTGCCAAAGCCAGTGACAGTAAATTCACTAGGTCGTAGGAACCATAGAAGGCCTGGTAGATGGCTGCCTGGATGACTAGGCTGAACAAAGCCCCAAACAGAGAACGAGTACTACTGTTAAGGCAGTACTGTAAAATAATGGTGGCCACACAAAATATTGACACTTTGGGCCCAATTTGGACATTTTCTTAGGTGTGTACTCACTTTTGTTGCCTGCGGTTTAGACATTAATGGCTGTGTGTTTAGTTATTTTGAGGGGACAGCAAATTTACACTGCTATGCAAGCTATACAATCACGAGTTTACATTGTAGCAAAGTGTAATTTCTTCAGTGTTCTATATATAGAAAGGCCAGTATGCTGGCCTGAAATTATGGGAGGAGCCCGGTGGAATATATAACCAGCCCATTCGCCTGTCCTCCTCGTCGGTTCCGGTGCGCGATACCCGATACGTCAGGTATCAAGCGCCGGCTATTCAGACCACACGCAGTGAGCCCGTTCGTCAGTTCCCGCATTTTTCGTCCCCGTCTTGACAGCTCGTCTTCTCGTTCAGCAGCGTCCGTCGGTTTCGCCGTCGGAGTGTCGCCGTACCCATCGAATTTGTCGTTGCACGTCGGGCTGGCTGTCGCAGGTAGGGCTTCGGCACCCCCTTTTTCAATTCATGTATTCGATGTACCGTCAACATTCCCTGTACTCACGAGCCGCTCGCTGCTTTCAAATCGAATGTTTTTCTGTGGCCCTCGTACGCATGTCGCTGTTTTCTACTTTCGATGCAGTCGTTATCACTTTTTCGACACGTTCGATTACGCCACGTCAGGCGATTCATTCGCAGGTACGGCATTCGAAACCGTTCGACTGCCCGAGCATTTCTATTAGTATCGGTCGAATCGTTCGACTCACAGCCGACTGCTTGTTACGACAAGGCAAGCAGTCCGCACGTTTCGCTTGCCCTGCTTCAATTCGAATATCCCTTCATTCATGCAGTTATGTTATGTATTTCATTCTATCTCATTCCAATTTATTTCAGTCCCAGTCATTTCTTCCATTTCGAATCATTTCTGTCACTAGTCGCGCTCCGGCGCGAATCCTGTTGCACCTCTGGTGCACCGATTCGCTTTGAAGTGCCCCCAGGGTTTGGCCTCATTTCTGTACATGCTCCAGAGACTGAATCACTTGCAGGTTCACGCACGATCCCTGATTCTTGTCTTTGTCATGGCATATCATTTCTGTCACTTATTACGCTCCAATTCGAATCCTGTCGCATTCTTTTATGCACCGATTCGTCTTGGTGTGCCCAGCTGCTACGCCTCATTTCGGTACATGCTCCAGAGACGGATTCTTTGTAACCTACAGTCCAGTCGTTGAATCCTGTCTCTGTCATGGGATATCATTTCTGTCACTTATTACACTCCAATTCGAATCCTGTCGCATTCTTTTATGCACCGATTCGTTCTGGTGTGCCCAGCTGCTACGCCTCATTTCAGTACATGCTCCAGAGACGGATTCTTTATTGTTACCATCAGTCCAGTCGTTGAATCTTGTCTCTGTCATGGGATATCATTTCTGTCACTTATTACACTCCAATTCGAATCCTGTCGCATTCTTTTATGCACCGATTTGTTCTGGTGTGCCCAGCTGCTACGCCTCATTTCAGTACATGCTCCAGAGTCGGATTCTTTGTTGTAACCATCAGTCCAGTCGTTGAATCTTATCTCTGTCATGGCATATCATTTCGGTCACTTATTACGCTCCGATTCGAATCCTGTCGCATTTATTTATGCACCGATTCGTTCCGGTGCGCCCAGCTGTTACGCCTCATTTCAGTACATGCTCCAAGGACAGGATTCATCTGTTTGGTTCAAGGGCTCGTCCTCTGATTCTTGTCTTTGTCATGGGTTTCATTTCATTTCACCTATCACGTTCCGGTACGAATAGTCACATCTGTGTACCAAATTCATCCCGGCGTGCCCCAGGAATGGCCTCATTTCAGTACATGCTCCAAGGACAGGATTCATCCGTTTGGTTCAAGGGCCTCGTCCTCTGATTCTTGTCTTTGTCACGCGTTCGTGCATAGACCTCTTGCAGTCGTTGCAAGCACGCATTCGAGCATAAACCTCTTGCAATCGTTGCAAGCACGCATTCGAGCATAGACCTCTTTCAATCATTGCAAGCACGCATTCGAGCATACACCTCTAGCGATCAGTGCAAGCACGCATTCGAGCGTAGACCTTTTGCAATCATGGCAAGCACGCATTCAAGCATAGGCCTCTTGCAATCATTGCAGGCTGATGTCCGGGCACAACTTATGGCAATCATTGCTGGCAGGCACTTCTGCCTGCTCAATAGGTTGCTTTGGGGGAAAGCCTGGATACCTTCCTAAATGTTCGTTGTATTACAGGGTACTTATACTTATAGGCATAGTTGATCCAGGGAAAATCCGATTGCCTCTCGAGGGGTCAGGAAGGAATTTTTTCCCCTACTGTAGCAAAATTGGCCATGCTCTGTTGGGGTTTTTTTGCCTTCCTCTGGATCAGCTGCGGGCGTAGAATTGGGGTGTCGGGTGGTGTGATACCTTATTATTTCGATTTGTGGTTGGACCGGATGGACTTCTGTCTTTCCCGGCCTGGCTACCCACGTAGCCTACTGTAAATCCTTGCAATCGCTGCAGGCACGCGTCCTAGCATAACATCTTGCAATCATGGCAAGCACGCATACTGAGTAACATCTTGCTACCGTCGCAAGCACGCGTCCTAACATACATGCAAGCACAACTCCCGCAGTCTTCGCAGTGCACATGCGGTAACACGAATTGCTCACAGTCACCACGTACACATCTCCTCCGACTAACTCTCGGGCAATTGTCGCAAGCACACGTGCAAACACAACCTTTAGTCATGCCAAGGCTCGCGACTTAGCATAACTTCTTGCAATCATTTGTTGCAAGCACGTTCTCAGTGGTACGCTAACTGGAGCACTTAATTGGCCACTCGTCTCCTGTGGCCTTTCTTACAAGCCACTCACTGTTGCCTGTCTGTCAGTCTCTTCCTCGGGACAGTTGAGTTCAACCTCCGTCCGCACCAGGATCATGTTGACATACGCGACTGGCTTCTTCCTGTAGCACGCCCAGGCTATTTCTAGCCAGCGTTCAACATTTCTTATCCTTACAATGCTCGGAGAGCCATCTGTTGTTACAGCCCATACAGCAAGATCCCCACTGCAATGCGTCCGGAGGCATCGGCCCATGGTCGTCGGCCGGTGCTCGCCCATTGCGGCTGCCATCTTTACGGACATATAATACCCTCGCATATTCCCCAGTTTAGTCATCCGGAGGACACCTACAGTCCCTTCACGGCATGTCGAGCGTCCCTATGCACATCATCCCTCAGGGGTCGCGCCTTTGTGTCACGCCGATCGGTCTTGCCGTCTCTCTCACAGGACCCAGAGCAAGTCCTCAGCCGGGTCCCCGCGGCAATAGCAGTCCTGGCTATGCGGGAGGAATTCCTATCGTCTGGGAATGACGTCTCTCTGTTCATTCCCTTCGCGTCTTCCCTTTCTCCCCAGGTGATGACCGACGCAGCGGCCTCCACGGGCTTGCGGTTGGTTTTTGGCCACCTCTGGCTCGCAGCTCCCTGGCCTCCCCAGTTACTGGCAATTCCTCGCTGCGCCAAGGCACCCTCTCCGTTGGTTATGTACTTCCTACGTCGACTGGTCCAGCTCTTGTTGTTGTTTCAGTTCAACATCCATTCTTCCTTTATCCCCAGTAAATTCAATTAGGCAGCGGACGCCCTCTCCCGCTTTTAACCTTGTCGCGTTTTCGTTCAGGTACCCGGAGCCGGACCAACATCAGCAGCTATCCCGGACTGGTCTCAACTGACCCTGGGTTAGCCCCTCACCTCCTAGCGGCTACCCAACTCATTTGATCACTCCCTTTCCCGCAATACCCTCAAGGCCTATCAATCAGCCTGGAGGGCCTTTAACCAACTTCGTCACGTATCACAGTACAGAGACGTCCCGTGTCAAGCAGGTCACAGCCTTCATTTCCTACTGCCACTCGCAGTTGGCGTTATCCTTTAATACGAGCCGGCTATACCTGACCGGTGTACAACATTTTACGTCCCTCCAGGACCCTACCGTACCCTTCCTATTTTACCACGCCGTTCGGGCTGTTATGCGCGGTATCCAGGAAGCGCCAGCCGATGACCGGCACCAAAACGACTGCCTATCACAGGAGACGTTTAGGAATATGTCAGATTTCCTGGCTACTTCACCTTTTCGGTCTCCACATTGGTGTCATTTACAAGCAGCCATACACCTGGCCTTCTACGGCTTCTTACGGCCAAGCGAGTTTACTTGTTGTAGCCTCACAGCACGCATGCTGTACGAGCACCACCTGGTCCGATACGAAGACCATTTCGTCTTACACTTAGCAGTCTCCAAGACGCAGCAGCTTGGCTCGGGTTCGGACATACACCGCTATAAGTCCAACTACCGCTGGTACCCGGTCGCCATTCTCGCGTGCCTGTCGGCCCCTTTTTGGCTGATCAACCAGGAGTTAGTCCTCTTCTGCTATTTCTCGCTAAACCTCTGAACGCTGCCCGGTGGAACGTGTCAGGATACTCCCGGGTATCCTCTACCTCTGTCCTACTCACATTATCAAGAAGTTGGGCAGATGGAGGTCCACCTGTTTCGCTCGCTACATACCCAATCCGTAAGCGGAGATGACCCAGGCCTTCGTCGAGCTCACCCAGTAACAAACTTGGATCAATAAAATGCAACCCCTACCTGAATGATTTTGCCCCCTTATTTTGGTATACCGTACGTCAGACCAGGGCACACTTTCAGGTCCATTTCAAGTAAGCGAGTTTATGTTAACCTTGTTTGTCATCCTTAACCGTATCGGTCAGAGGGCTCCATACCATAAATAGAAAGGCCAGTATGCTGGCCTGAAATTATGGGAGGAGCCCGGTGGAATATATAACCAGCCCATTCGCCTGTCCTCCTCGTCGGTTCCGGTGCGCGATACCCACCCACCCATCCCCCTTTTCAGGGCATTTCTCAAGCATCATACTCCTCATGAGAGTACTCTTTTCTCCCCATTCATATTCATTTCATTTATCACCCACTTTTATCTAAGGTATGCCCCCTTATTTTGGTATACCGTACGTCAGACCAGGGCACACTTTCAGGTCCATTTCAAGTAAGCGAGTTTATGTTAACCTTGTTTGTCATCCTTAACCGTATCGGTCAGAGGGCTCCATACCATAAATACAATATCTCACAAAAGTACACCCCTCACACTTTTGTAAATATTTTATTATATCTTTCATGTGACAACACTGAAGAAATTACTCTTTTCTACAATGTAGAGCAGTGAGTGTTCAGCTTGTATAATAGTGTAAATTAGCTATTCCCTCAAAATAACTCAACACACAGCCATTCATGTCTAAATCAATGGCAAGAAAACTGAGCACACCCCTAAGTGAAAATATCCAAATTTGGCCCAATTAGCCATTTTCCCTTCCCGATGACATGTGACTTGTAAATGTTACTAGGTCTCAGGAGTGAATGGTAAGCAGGTATGTTAAATCTGGTGTTATTGCTCTCACTCTCTCATACTGGTAACTGGAAGTTCAACATGGAACCTCATGGCTAAAAAAAAATAAAGAATTGTTGCTCTACATAAAGATGGCTTAGGCTATAAGAAGATTGCCAAGACCCTGGAACTGAGCTGTAGCACGTGGCCAAGACCATATAGCGGTTTAACAGGATAGGTTCCACTCAGAGCAGGCCTCATCATGGTCGACCAAATTAGTTGAGTACACATGCTCAGCGTCATATCCAGATGTTGTCTTTGGGAAATAGACTTATGAGTGCTGCCAGCTTTGCTGCAGAGGTTGAAGGGGTGGGGGTCAGCCTGTCAGTGCTCAGATCATATGCCGCACACTGCATCAAATTGGTGTGCATGGCTGTCATCCCAGAAGAAAGCATCTTCTAAAGATGATACACAAGTAAGCCCGCAAACAGTTTGCTAAAGACAAGCAGACTAAGGACATGACTAAGGACATGGATTACTGGAACCATGTCCTGTGGTCTGATGAGACCAATATAAACTTATTTGGTTCAGATGGTGTCAAGCCTGTGTGGTGACAACCAGATGAGGAGTGCAAAAACAAGTGTGTCTTGCCTACAGTCAAGCATGGTGGTAGGAGTGTCATGGTCTGGGGCTGCATGAGTTCTACTGGCACTGGGGAGCTACAGTTCATTGAGGGAACCATGAATGCCAACATGTACTGTGACATATTGAAGCAGAGATGAATCCTCTTCTCTTCAGATACTGGGCCTCAGGGCAGTAGTCTCTAACATCCACAGCTCTGTGATGTTGTCATGGAGGAGTGGAAGAGGACTCCAGTGGTAACCTGTGAAGCTCTGGTGAACTCTATGCCCAAGAGGGTTAAGGCAGTGCTAGCCACACAAAATATTGACACTTTGGGTCCAATTTGGACATTTTCACTTAGGGGTGTACTCACTTTTGTTGCCAGTAGTTTAGACATTAACCTCCCTGGCGGTATGATTCATTCTGGATTTAGGTGCTGAAAGCGGTACAATTATTTTGCATGGAAATTTTTATTTTGTAGTCCTGTAATTCTTAGGAATAACTCTCTTAAATCTGTTCAAACCAGAGTCTAGCAGACATCCCGGGTATGATAACGTTTATAATATAATAAAGAATAATAAAAATTATTCAATAATGTAATCAAATCCTAAAACACTGAAAAAGTGACAGTTTTTGGTTGCTATGGACAATCTCCAAATTCCAGGCAGAAAAAAAAGTATTTATAATATAAAAGTGCATGCATGGCACTGCACAGACCACTAGGGACAAAGGGGGTATGTAATTTTTAATACAGTACTGTAATCTGTAAGATTACAGTACTGTGTGTGTTTTGTGTCTTTTTACTTTTTTGAATTTGGCGCCAATCTCCGCTCCCGTGCGCCGTAACGTCGTAGGGAACGGAGCTCGGCGGCATTCGGCACTGTGAATCGAGCGGAGGACAACTCGATCACACAGCGCGGAGGACATCGCTGGATCCAGGGGACAAGGTAAGTAACTCTCACTGTAACTCCTTCCCTGTATCTAGCCATGCGATCCCGAGTCTGGCTCGGGGTTACCGCTTGTAATAGTAAAATCCCAACCCGAGCCAGACTCGGGATTACCGCCAGGGAGGTTAATGGCTGTGTGTAGAGTTATTTTGAGGGGACAGCAAATTTACACTGCTATGCAAGCTGTTCACTCACTACATTGTAGCAAAGTATTTTTTCACAATTCTCATATGAAAAGATGCAATAAAATATTTACAAAATTGTGAGGGGTTGTACTCACACACACATATCATATATATATATATATATATATATATATATATATATATATATATATATATATATATATACATACAGTCCTATTCCTTTCAATAGGACCAATAGTGTCAACAAATCATGTTGTAAGACCTTTACTGCATTTGAAACATTTAACATACTTTTTTTCTCTTGAAGGCCTGGTTCACACAGATGTGATTTCAGATGCACACTCAATTGCATGACAATGGAAATAGCATTGCTTTCAATGGTGCCTGTTCACATCTATGCAAGTCAGCTACAATGCGACTTTCAGAAAGGGTCCTCTGCTGCTTTGGTGTAATTTGGCCCCATAGAATATGCAAACCCTGTCCAAAAGGCAACCATACAGAGACTGCAATCTTTAGTTGCAGCCTTATGCAGATAGGAATCCAAATTGTTCATACAAAAAATTCTCAGTACAGTACATTTGATGACTTGATGAATGTCATTCGAAGTACTGCAAAGTCTTGTTCCCTTTTACTATTTAAATTTGAAATTAACTTAACAGAACTAAAACCATATACATTGTTAGAAATATATTCACTGAAGAATACATTTCCATTCTGCTCCTTTGAAAAATCTGTATAAAAATAACAATAATAATAATAATAAATAATCATTAGAAAAGCAAACAAATGTTCTTAAAACTAACGTTTTCAACTGAATCCTACTACTGTATGCCCAATTTAAGTATTTTACAACTTACAGTTTTCATGCAGTCTGATTTTAGTGGGAACATCCATCAATGAGTGTGAAGACATGGAAAACAAACACTTTTGCATGCATTTTTTTGCTAACCTTTTCTCCCTTTCACTAAAAATCACACCATACAGCTCTGAATGCCAGGGGTGTACCTAGAGCATTTGGCACCCAGGGCGGATCCTATATCTGGCACCCCCCACCTTAAAATGTAAAAGCACCCCACTGTGCCCCCTGCATACCTCTGCATCCTTCAATATCTTTTTGTCACTACTGTGTACCCCCCCTCCACAACTGCACCTCTAGACCCCTTTAAATTACCTCTGGACCCCTTTACATTACACAGCACTCTGCACCTCTGGACCCCTTTACATTACATAGGACCTTGCACCTAAGGACCTCTTTAGATTACACAGCACCCTGCACCTCTGGACCCCTTTACATTATGCTGGACCTTGAACGTAAGGACCTCTTTACATTACACAGCACCCTGCACCTCTGGACCCCTTTACATTACACAGCCCTTGTACCTCTGGACCCCTTTACATAACACAGCACCCCGAACCTCCCAGCCCCTTTACATTACACAGCCCTTGTACCTCTGGACCCCTTTAAATTACACAGCCCTTGTACCTCTGGACCCCTTTACATAACACAGCACCCCAAACCTCCCGGCCCCTTTACATTACACAGCCCTTGTACCTCTGGACCCCTTTACATTACACAGCACCCTTCACTCTCGACCCCTTTACATTAGACAGCACCCTGAACCTCTGGACCCCTTTACATTACACAGCCCTTGTACCTCTGGACCCCTTTACATTACACAGCACCCTGCACATCTGCACCCCTTTACATTACACAGCCCCTCACAGCTCTGGATCCCCTGCATGTTACACAGACCCCCTACAGTGCAGATCCCCTCCCTACCATACAAATCCCCCTACAATGCAGACCCCCATCTACAGTGCAGACCCCCCTACAGTACAGAATCCTCCCCTACAGTAAGAACTCCCCTACAGCACAGACCCCCCCTACAGTACAGACCCCCCTAAAGTACAGAATCCTCCCCACAGTACAGACCCCCCTACAGTGCAGACATCCTACAGTACAGACTCCCCTACAGGACAGTATCCTCCCGTACAGTACAGATCCCTCCCCCTACAGTGCAGACCCCCCCTACAGTGCACACCCCCTACAGTACAGTATCCTCCACTACAGTACAGACCCCTCCCCCCTACAGTGCATTCCCCCTACACTTCCGCCACCCCCTGCAGTGCCGAATCCTCCCCTACAGTACAGATCCCTCCCCCTTCAGTGCAGACCCCCCTATAGTACAGACCCCCCCTACAGTGCAGGTTCCCTCCTACAGTGCAGACCCCCTACAATGCAGGCCCTCCTACAGTGCAGGACCCCCCCATACAGTGCAGGACCCCTCCATACAGTGCAGACCCCCCCACAGTGCCGACCCCCCAGGTAAAGAACCCCCCATACAGTACACAGACCCCCCTAATGTAAAGAACCCCCCTACAGTGCACAGACCCACCTAACAATACAGCCCCCCCCCCCTACAGACCCATAATGTACCAGAGAACATACACAGAGAGCCCAAGGCAGTGGGATTGCAGGGGGGGGGAGGTGTGACACCTGTTGGCACAGTGATCTGGGACCCAGCGCAACAATCCCCTTCGCTCTGTGGTCTCGCCACGGTTCTGATCAGTCTCGGCAGCGGCTGTCACAGCCGAGCAGAGTGAAGCTGCCTCCCCCTCCTCCTTTATGTCTACACAGTGCTGTGCATGCAGGAGGAGGGGGAGGCGGCTTCATTCTGCTTGGCTGTGACAGCCGCTGCCGAGACTGAACAGAACCACGACTTGACCACAGAGAGAAGCGATTGTTGCGCCGGGTCCCAGATCACTGAGCCGACAGGTGTCACTCGGGTGCTGCTCGCACCTCCCCCCTACAATGCCACTGCCAGTGCCTCGGGCTCTCTCTGTGTGCTCTGTCACCGTGCCACTGCCTAACCCACGGCGCTGTCTCCTCTTCAGTCGCGGAGGGGGAGGGCACTGGCCTGACACCCCCCCAGTGTGTGGCACCCGGGGTGCCCCCCACTCAGTACGCCACTGCTGAATGCTGATATGAAATCATTTTACATTTATTAGTTTAACTTTTGTTTGCTTTACTTACATTTTACTGTTTTGCAACTTAGCGGTTGTATGAGGCACCGGCGAGGTCACCTTGGACTCACAGTTGCATCCTGGGAAGTCCATGTCATGTGTTCCAAGAGGTAGACCCAGAATTATAGGCAGAGTTCCAGGAAGTAAAGGGAGATGGATTAAAGTTGTAATAAAGTCAAAGATTTAAATCAGCATTATTGCTTTTAATTTTGGCCTCCTATATTGGCAGTGTTTTTGTTTTTTTCAAATAAAGTGTCTAAATACCTTTTCCATGTAGCCCAATATAGCGGTCGCGTGATTATTTCTGCTCCCTCTCCAGAGCTGCAGGACTGATATGGGAGGGGCTGCTAGTCCTATGCTGACATACAGTGCATAAACTTTGACCTTATGTCTGATGGCAGTGTGCCAATATACACTATATTACCAAAAGTATTGGGACGTCTGCCTTTACACACACATGAACGTTAATGGCATCTCAGTCTTAGTCCGTAGGGTTCAATATTCAGCTATAATTCTGGAAGAATGGTCAAACATTCCCTTATGCCGCATACACACGAGCGGACTGTATGGCGTACTTAGTTCGTCATACAATCCGACGGACAGTCCGTCGTACTTTCCACTGAACGGACTTGACCACACACGGATACCCAAACAGTCCGTCGAAAGCTTGCGCGATGACGTGTACAGCACGTACGACGGGACTAGAAATAGGAAGTCCAATACACAGCAAAGCACCCTTCCGCTGTGTAAATCCTTTCTGGGCATGCGCCATTCTTAGTCCGTCGAACTAGCATACTGACGAGCGGATTGTCCGCTGAAACCAAAGGACGACGGACAGAATTTCGAAAAATCAGAAATTCTTAGTACGCCGGACTGCACGCTGAAAAAGTCCGCTGAAGCCCATACACGAGCGGATTGTCCGCTGAAATGTGTTTTGACGGACTAAGTACACCATACAGTCCGCTCGTGTGTACGCGGCAATAGGCACACTCCTAAACCTTGTGGACAGCCTTCCCAGAAGAGTTGAAACTGTTGAAGCTGCAAAGGGTGGGCCAACTCAATATTGAACCCTATGGACTAAGACTGAGATGTCATTAACAACTTCAACTTCGGAAGGTTTTACCTACTTTCTCACCAAGCCATTTTTTGTGATACAGCATTGTTGCCAGCGGTTTAGACATTAATCTCTGTATGTTCAGTTATTTTGAAGGGACAACAAATTTACACTGTTATACAAGATTTACTCACTACTTTACATGGTAGCAAAGTGTCATTTCTTCAGTGTTGTCACATGAAAAGATATAATAAAATATTTACAAAAATGTGAGATACTGTATATAAAGTTAATTTGAAAACACTTTGCAGAATTAATTCATTTATTATTTTTACATTTTATTTAAATTAAATTAATATTTTGAAATTGTTTTAAAACATTGCCATGTGAAAGCACGCAAAGCTGGAAGACACTGCAGAGGAGGGGAGGAGAAAGAAATACTCAGTCATTCAATCCGTGAAGAGAGAGGTTGGGGAGAGGCTTTACACAGAGCATGGAGGGAAAAAGCATGGGGCAGCACAGTGGTGTAGTGGTTAGCACTTTCACCTAGCAGTAAGAAGGGTCACTGGTTCAAATCCCAACCACGACACTGCTTGCCTGGAGTTTGCATGTTCTCCCTGTGCCTGCATGGGCCTCCACCAGGCACCTCAGCTTCCTCCCACA
This sequence comes from Lithobates pipiens, assembly GCF_037356315.1. Lineage (NCBI taxonomy): Eukaryota > Metazoa > Chordata > Amphibia > Anura > Ranidae > Lithobates > Lithobates pipiens. The sequence goes on from NW_027507790.1 coordinate 72,956,669, forward strand.
CACCAAAGACATGCTGGTAGGCTAATTGGATCCTGTCTAAATTGTTCCTAGTATGCATGAATGTGAGTTAGGGAACTTAGATTGTAAGCTCTTTGAGGGTAGGGACTGATGTGAATGTACAATGTATATGTAAAAGCACTGCATAAATTGATGGTGCTATATAAGTAACTGAAATAAATAAAATAACAAGAAGGAACAAGGGAGGGGGAGATACAGAGACCGTAGAGAGATGCTGATGACAGAAGGACTGAAACTGACCAGTGACCATACTATCATGGATCAGCAGCCATGATAAGCATGATAAGCATGGTCAGCTTATAGACAGCAACACAGGAACAGGCAAGATGTCATGAAAATCACATGAAGAGACTGACCTCCAAGTCTTCTGGTTTATGATCGTCGCAGGTACGCACGATGGTGTGCGGTTGCGTGCGTGCATCCGTGTTTGCGCCAAACGGCCTATTTAAACTAGCCTCTTGCTAATGGTCTCTGCTGTCTGCTCTACAGCGTTATACCTGTGAGACCTGATCCGTAGTATTCGTTCCTGTTTGACCCATCTGCTATCTGCCTGCACCCAACCCCCGGCTTGTTGTGACTGTTCCCTTGTACTTCACTTCCAGTCTGATATCTGACCTGGCTTGCTTTGACCATCCGTCTGCTAAAGGTGAACCTGCTTATATTGAACTGTGTCATCTGCTGCAAGTAACCTGCTTGTATTAAACTGTTCCCCTGCTGCAAGTACCTGCTTATATTGCGCTGTTCATCTGCTTCAAGTCACTTGTCTTATTGAACTGTTCACCTGCTGCAAGTTCCTGCTCATATTGAACTGTTTATCTGCTGCAAGTACCTGTGTATACTGCACTGTTCATCTGCTACAAGTTGCCTACTTCCCTGCACTGCTTTTCATCAAGTTACCTGTTCCATTGAACCGTGTTATCTGCTATAAATTACCTGCTGATCCATTCGCTATGATTACCTGCTCCACTGAACTTCACCTACCCATCCTACTCATCTGTTGATCCTGCCAGGCACCTGTACCCCTCCTTACTCCTGTGTTCCCTGTTACATTGCCAGGAAACCGGTAGTGGGAGTTGTAAGGGAGGCCTCTCTCCGCAATCCGGGCTCGCTACTAGAAGGTATGTGACACAAGATCAACCAGGTATTGTACAAGATTGAAAACTCTACAAAACATTGCAAGACCATGAAACAGTGTATCCTGCCTTAAAGAAACATGATTTTTTTTTTAGGGCTACAAACACTTTAAAAAAAATGTAAAACTGTGAGAAGGCTGGAGAGGAAAAGTATGTAAATAAAAAAATAGCCTGCAATTGTCCATAAGTATCTGTTTTAGATTGCCATAACTAAACATTTCTAAAGGTGCCTTTGTTGTGATTTTTATGATAAGAGTGACGTTCCTCTTTACTATATCTACACAAATTCATCAAGCTTGCAAATTTCTAACTTTACTTTTTTTTCCCTCTATGTTGCTGCCTTTGAAAGCCATTTAGGGAACCTCTAGGATCGTAGTTCAAATTACCCTTTACATTCTCAGAAAAATCCTTTTCAGGCACATGTAGGCACTGGGCTATCAAACAAATTATCTCCAAGATCCCTTAGATGTGAAAGCTTCCTAGAATAATGCGCATTTGGCTGGCAGAAATCAGCAAGGGAACAAGGACATCTAAAAGAATACTGAGGATGTTTTTATAAAGGACAAAAGACATATGCAATGTAGAAATAATGGTTTTAGTGCTGCTGGCATTGAAGGTATTGAATCAACAAGTTTTTGTAGCTGCATGACATTTTGTTCCCTTTATCTTTTTCACAAAGGTACTCTTTTTCTTTAAAGTTTTGATTGTACAGTTTCAGATTATTATACAGCCTAGCCTGATATACACAGACATAATCAATACAAATCAGCACAAACAGTACAAACCGCAAACATAATATGCAAAGTGCAATTACTAATAGAATCCAAACCGATGAAACCGTTTATTAAATAGGTTTTAATAACTTTAGCAAATAGAAATAATAAAAAAAAAGAATATAACATTGTATTTCCAGTAGGGATGAGCTTAACGTTCATTTCAAACCTTGGTTGTTGGGATGTTCGGACAAACGCCCAAACATTCAGTCATTCTGTAGGAGCCAAGCAGTATTACTAGTGTTATTATACATGACAGCTTCCTGCTGTCAATTGTTAAGGATGCCAGTGTTTGCAGACACCACAGAGTCCTTAACAAGCAGTGACATCATCGGCCCCATTCACTTATGTGGTTGGGAATCCCCAACCATGTTAGTAATGGGAGGGGTAGTGGTCACATCACTGACCAAATATGGCTGTCAGCTGAACATCGTTGGGTTTCTTCTTTCAATGATAGACAGGCAATAAACGGTGAGTGACATTCATTTTGATTGATACTGTATTTACATTGGGGGAGGGGGGTCTGAATATCTGGGATCCCTTTGTCTTAAAGGGGGTTTCCAGATTTAAATAAGTCACTCCAAATCCTCACCAGGCCTGGGTTGTGAGAAGGCATCATCAACAAGGCTTCATCAATATGGGCTCACTTCCATTTTGGGTGCATGTAGTTTTGGGGGGGGGGGGGTCTGCCCCCTCTCTCCTGATCTTCCAGGCTGCATGCTCATCTTAATAGTCTGGATGGATTTGGAAGGGATTATATGTTTTTTTTTTTTGCACAAGGTTTTTCATACAAAATCTGTACATAAACTGAAGGGTCTGGTAAGGATTTTGCCAATCTTTTTCGTTTTTTGCATGGAGTTTCCCTTTAAACTGAATACCAGATCTGATTTTAAACCGCCTTTTTTCTTAGCAATCTCACTTATGCTCTACTACCTTTTTACATGGTAGAGGTCCACAACTTCTAAGCCCTTGTACACACGGTCTGACATTCCGACAACAAAATCCGTCAGATTTTGTCTGACGGATTTTGTCCAAAACTGGTGTTGCATACACATGGTCGGACAAAGTTGTCGGAAAATCCGATCGTATGTAACGTGATGACGTTATTTCATTACGCCGGGACTACGTTCAGAATCTGACAAAAGTGAGTACACCCCTCACATTTTTGTAAATATTTTATTATAGCTTTTCATGTGACAACACTGAAGAAATTACACTTCGCTACAATGTAAAGTAGTGAGTGTACAGCTTGCATAACAGTGTTAATTTGCTGTCCCTTCAAAATAACTCAACACACAGCCATTATAGTTTAAACCGCTGGCAACAAAAGTGAGTACACCCCTAAGTGGAAATGTCCAAATTGGGCCCACAGTGTCAATATTTTATGTGGCCACCATTATTTTCCAGCACTGCCTTAACCCTCCTGGGCATTGAGTTCGCCAGAGCTTCCCAGGTTGTCACTGGATTCCTCTTCCACTTCTAAATGACATCACAGAGCTAGTGGATGTTAGAGACATTGCGCTCCTCCACCTTCCATTTGAGGAGGCTCCACAGATGCTCAATAGGCTTTAGGTCTGGAGACATGCTTGGCCAGTCCATCACCGCTTCTTGTGCAAGGCTGTGGTTGTCTTGGAGGTGTGTTTGGGGTCATTATGTTGTAATACTGCCCTGCGGCACCAGTCTCTGAAGGGAGGGGGTCAGCCTGTCAGTGCTCAGACCATACGCCGCACACTACATCAACTTGGTCTGCATGGCTGTTGTCCCAAAAGGAAGCCTCTTCTAAAGATGATGCACAAGAAAGCCCGCAAACAGTTTGCTAAAAACAAGCAGGCTAAGGACATGGATTACTGTAACCATATCCTGCGGTCTGATGAGACCAAGATAAACGTATTAGGTTCAAATGGTGTCAAGCGTGCGTGGTGGCAACCAGGTGAGGAATACTAAGACAAGTGTGTCTTGCCTACAGTCAAGCATGGTGGTGGGAGTATCATGGTCTTGGGCTACATGAGTGCTGCCGACACTGGGGAGCTACAGTTCATTGAGGGAACCATGAATGCCAACATGTACTGTGACATACTGAAGCAGAGCATGATCCCCTCCCTTCAGAGACTGAGCCATAGGGCAGTATTAGGGCCCCTAATCTACATGCAGGGCGCCAGACACATGGATTTCAATTTTGATTAGCCTAAGGTTTTAGTTGACTTAAAAAAGGGTGGGCGCGGGGTGCAGAGCACTGAGCGCCTAGACCACCCGTTTGCATGACATTAGCAAATTAATATTTGCTATTGCCTTCCTGCTTCTCCTCCTGGCCAATCAGGAAGCGGGTCCTGAGACCCGATTAGCCAGGGAGTCTTAGGACTCCAGGCCAGTTGGGTCTCAGGACCCATGTCCTGTTTGGCCTGGAGGAGAAGCAACGGCCTGTCTCTTGCCTCAGCAAGCTGCAGCAGGTGGAGGGGCAGAGGGACAGTTTCCAGAAGCCCTACCCCGGATCCAGCACCACCATCTAAGGTAGGGATATGGGTGACTGTATTCCCATCCAACCTGTCTGGAAGGGGGGGGGGGGTATGCTAGTGTGAGTAAGGGGGTCAGGGGCAGCTTCCAGGAGCCCTACCACCTCCGATCATGATCCACTGTCAGATCTCCGCTTTCCTGTCCGTCTCCCGTGCGTGGGAGGGTGGTGGCTGTGCGAGTGAGGAGGCATATTTTTTGCCACCCCCCCAAAAAGAATATTGAGCACCAGCTGCTTACATTCTGATATGGATTTTTCATACAATTTAAAGCAAACTGTTTATAATTAGTGTTTCTTTTTTATTATTTGCTACAAGTAATTATGTGATCTTTCAGCCCCCATGATTCTGAATGACCCAAATGTTTTGTTCCCTAAATACCCATTTATTTGAATTTTGTTTATAGCAATGCTGTATGTAGCAATCATATCAATTTGTTTTGCTTTTCTTTAAAGCTCATTGTGAATAATAGAATTTACACTATTTAATCTTTGTTTGTCTATGTGTTCATCCATGCAGTACTATTCTTGTCAATGATACTCTAAGCTCCTGAAGAAACTCGCTTACGAGTGAAACATGTCGAGCATCATACTACATTGACTGAGTTCACAAATGATTCTTCCAGATCTCTACGTATTGTATGGATGTATATCTGTATTCATGGTGCTGTTTTAGCAAAATCTGTTATGTTTTTGTATAATACATTTCTAAGAAAATTTGTTTTTTAAAAAAACTTTTTTTGATTGCTATGCGATTTTTTTTTTCATATGTAATGTTTGATACCGTTAAAAGTCCAGTTGAGGCTAGTCACCTCTCTCCCTGCTTTCCTTGTTTACCTATTATGGCAGATGGTTTCAACTATTTATGTAATGAGGCATCTCCCAAAATAACCAATTATGGTTAATGTATAATCTGCACCAGCCAGAAAGATAAAAACATATATTTATAATAGAACAGGTTTTAAAAATTGGTTATGTGATACCCATGTAATGTCCTTTTGCACTTTTTCCTTGTTTACTAGTTTCAATTAGAAAAGCTGCCATTGCATGCTTTTTTGGAATTGGTGTAGAAATACATTGGAGGTCTTCAGCTGCATAGTTGGCTTAAAGTCCATAAAGCTCAACCAATAGAAGAGAATAAATAAATATCCCTCCATATACAGAGTACTAAAATTATGATTGATCCAGAAGAAGTAAAAAAAAAAAACAATAAAGCATGGTCCAATTTTACTACAGTGGGGAAAAATAAATGATTTCCTGATCTCCGGGGCAATCGGATATTCCCTGGATCAACAATCTATAGTGCTATTACATATAAATAGTCTTCTCCAGCTATATTATGCGTATTTAGGAATTTATCAAGCTCTTTTTTAAAACAATATACTTTGCTGGCCAGAACTAGTTTTTCAGGGAGTCTATTCCACATTTTCACAGCACTCACATCATCTTAGCTTCTATTGTAATGCTAAACCTTTAAGGAGGAAAGCATCTTCCACGTGTATCTGCAATTACATTTAAATAGCTCAGAGCATCTGCCATTGTGCAGAAATGCAGAAAACTGCACCACTAATCATTGAAAATTCAAAGAGTTTATTTGTTTTATTAAACCCCACAAGTTGGATATTGTATTTGATGAAAATATTTTGGTCCTCAGCTCTGCTGATTTTATCATCTGATCATGTGCAAGCTAAAATGCTGTTTTTTATTTTCCTTGCACATCCCCCCTGAGATCTATAGTAAACTATGTTTACTGCAGCAACACTCATTTCTACTAATAGTCCACAACATAAATACATAAAATAGTGAAAATTCATATAAAATCCAAAGTGCAACATGTTGCGATCCTGTAGTCGCATAAAAGTGCAAATATTCCAATGTGCCGCTGTGGCTGATAAAACAATAATGCTCGTTGCTATTAGTGTAAAATCTACAACATGAAACCGTGAAACAATAAAAACAAGAAAAAAGAAAAAACACAATATAACATTCAAAAGTGCAGCGTGTTGCGATCCTAAAATCGCATAAAGTGCAAGTGTTCAGCTGTGGTGCACATAGGCAAACCTTCAAACATAAATGATAATTAAGTGACAAAAAATATAAGTGTATGAGACACAAAGTCTGTTTTCAGTGCAAAGTGCTGCGATTATTCTCAAAATCGCATAGGATGTGACTTCTTCAACAAGATATACGATGTGGAGCTGTTGCGATGGGAAGGGCAGTGGTGCTGGTGGAAGGGGATATGGCCTTGGTGGTCCCGTATATACCAGTAATGGATGTCCCCTTACCTTACCGCTGTTAGGTAACAGCGTATATATAGAGAGCTTTTTGGGATCCTTTTAGTTGAGTTTTCCCTTTAATGTGGGGTGCCCAGGTCCTGACCAATGATATGGTCCCTTTAAGGGGGTTTCCTCTGTGGTATTGCAGTCAGGGTTCCTCAGTGGTATGGCATATACATGGGTTTAAGTAGAGATGGAGGAAGAATACTCCATAGTGTAAAGTGCTTCAACAGGTTTATTTTTATTAAAACAGTTTAAAAATACTCACAAACAAACAGCCTGTACAAGCAGTGTATAAACGAGCTGCGGGCTCGGTCTACGTCACTTCCTGGTTGCTGTGTCCCGACGCGTGTTCGTTGCTGTGTCCCAACGCGTGTTCATGTTCGCACATTGGAATATTTGCACTTTTATACGACTACAGGATCGCAACACGTTGCACTTTGGATTTTATATGAATTTTCACTATTTTATGTATTTATGTTGTGGACCCTGCAGGGTTTAGACCCTTGATATTTCATCAAAGCCCCATAAAATATTTTGTAAAAAATTAATAAGAAATAATATTGTGAAAAATAATAAAAAAATAGTAAAAATAAAAAAACTACTGGCACCATCCACTGCCCTACTGACACCACTATTTGCTCTTCTGACACTGACCACCGTTCTGCTGATATACACGCATGTGTGTTTGTGCTCTGGGGTGCACAGCCTAAGGCAATAGGCTGTGCACACCAATGTTCATAACTTCCCTAGTGCAACACTTGCTGCACCTGTTTCATTTTGTATTGAATGCTATCATTACATGCATTAACCACTTTCAGATCGGACCATTTTGCTGGTCAAAGACCAGACCACTTTTTGCGATTCGGCACTGCGTCGCTTTAACTGACAATTGCGCGGTCATGCGACGTGTCTCCCAAACAAAATTGACATCCTTTTTTCCCACAAATAGAGCTTTCTTTTGGTGGTATTTGATCACCCCTACGGTTTTTATTTTTTGCACTATAAACAAAAAAAGAGCGCAATTTTGGAAAAAAAAACGCATTATTTTTCACTTTTTGCTATAATAAATATCCCTCAAAAATATATAAAAAAACATTTTTTTCCTCAGTTTAGACCGATACTTATTCTTCTACATATTTTTGGTAAAAAAAAATCGCAATAAGCGATTATTGATTGGTTTGCGGAAAATTTATAGCGTTTACAAAATAGGGGATAGTTTTATGATATTTTTATTAATAATTCTTTTTTTTACTAGTAATGGTGGCAATCAGCGATTTTTATTGTGACTTCGACATTATGGCGGACACATCGGACATTTGTGCTATACAAATGCACTGATTCCTGTGTAAATGACATTGGCAGTGAAGGGGCTAACCAGGGGGTGGCAGTGTAGGGGTTAAGTGTGTTCTAGGGGCGTGTTACTAATTGTGGGGGGCGTGTCTGTGTGTTAGTGAACACTGATCTCTGCTCCAGTCACAGGGAGCAGAGATCAGTGTCACTTGTTGCTAGGCAGAACAGGGAGATGCTGTTTACTTCCGCATCTCCCCATTCAGCCTCCCCATGAGACGATCGTGAGTATCCCACGGGGATCGAGTCCGCAGGACCCACAACCGGACTAATGGGGGTCCTGACCGGCAATTTCAAATGGACGTACCTCTATGCCAATTTGCCTGTTCGTGCCATTTTGCCGACGTACATCGTTGTGCGCCGGTCGGGAAGTGGTTAATGTAATATTGCCACAGTAATTTTTTTATTTTTTAAATAAACCTTCATTTAGCCCTTAAACAGTATTAAACCCAAAAGCAAACATTTATTATTTTGCAGGTTGCCAATTTCCAGATGTTATGGCTTCATTTGTTTTATTTTTTAAGCGTTATTTCTTTTATTTTCACCAGGTGATCCTGCCAGTAAGTCTGTTGTTTTTCAACAGAACAAGCTGTCCTGAAGATGTAGCAGTTAGCAGGTTGAGAAAAACTATTTAGTGCTGACAGAGGTGATTACCATGCTTATCTTTCATCAATTTATGTTAAACCTTTATTCCAAGAGGAAAAAACTGTTGCTGTAACTGCTAATAAACTCTTAGCAGCATTTTGCCCTCAATTTGTTAGTGCATTTAAATCTGCTAGTGTATCTAACACCCCCCCCCCTCTCTGTTGCTCCTTCATCCATAGTGTAGGCACTCTAAGGCCTCATGCACACGGGGCATCTGTTTAATCCCCTGTTAATGCCAGAACTCCTGCTCCATGCTAAAAACAGCATATTGCATGCACGTTTGTGCGCATCTGGTGTTTGAGCATTAATGCATTTTGTTGGTCAGGATATGAATTTATTCTGATAATTGGAATGCATTTACATTCAAATACTATATGGATCTAGCATTTATGTGGGTATAGATGCCATTTAGGTGTGTTCTGCTTTTTTATGCTGTTTAACTCCACCCCTGAACATGCCTTTGCTGGGATTTTCTCAGCCAGTAAATTCCCCTCTTCTAATACTCCTGTAAATGCCTATGTGAGCAAGAACACATGGGGCGTTATTTATGAAAGGCGAATCCACTTTGCACTGAAAGTGCACTTTCAAGTGCATATATGTATATGACGAGGGTTGCACTAACTTTATTTCCTATATTAATGCCATACTTCCAAAGACAAATTCCGTAAAGTCTAAACCATGTGTTTCAAATACATTAATATCACTACCAAATAAACCACCACTTTTACAAACTATAAAACCAAAAAGAAAAGAAGATATGTGATGACACCACTGCATTTTGTGTCTGTTAACCAAACCGCCAACTCCTGCACTGGTGTCAATAAATAAATAAATAAATAAATATAATTTATCTTGATCAGACCACAAACAACTAAAGTGCTCAAACCCCCAAAATTATATAAGGTTACTGTGAAAAAAATCATCCACAATGATTGGGAATTACTACTATACAGCTGACACTACCTAGAGGGCTGCACGGATCTGGCTGGCTTTCCAGTAACCACCCAGCACTGTCCCCTGTTGGAGACTGTTCCTCCTGCTACACACTTTGATTGGTAGTCAATTTATAAACTGCTCCAATTTAGTGCTACAAAGTCTAAGGATATACAGGATACACCACACCTTGTATTTGTGGCCTTTTTTGTGATTTAACCCTATTTTGGGCTATGGACCGTTTCAACAATTACCAAATCCCTTTTGGCTAAAATTAACAGATATTTAGCAGTCCTCTATGTGGTTTAGTTCAGTTCTGTAAAGTTCCCATTTGAAAGCATCTTCCAGATCACATTAATACAAGCTCCAGAAGAAGCGCGTTAACACACACGAAACATGTAGAGCCTGCCTTTTCTAAACAGCACATCTTATACCCAATCTGTGGGACCATTGAATAGGATGTGTGCATATGAATACTGCTCATAATTATGCTATGCTGATCCATTAAGAGGAGGAGTACCCTGTGGCGACTAAGGATATATTTACCACGCTCTCATTAAGCTTTAATCTGGTAAGCGCACTCACTATAAGGTGACGGGCACGTGTGTGCAGTTTCAAGTGTGTGCAACCACCGTGGTGTTTTTATATAGGATCGCAAGGGTTGACCATCTATGGACTTTTTTTCATGAACTCATTAATTATGGATTCATATTGACTGTCACTATTTTGTTATGAGTTTTGAAGTATACTAATTATATATTAATTTATTACAAATTTTCTTTATTTTGGGAAATTGGTGTATACAATATTTTTTGTATGTTGGCGCAGTTTTCTATACGAATATGTGAAAAGTGTGGCATTCATTTGTATTCAGCCCCCCTGATACTTTGTAGAACCACCTTTTGATGCAATTACAGCTGCAAGTCTTTTTGGGGATGTCTCTACAAGCTTTGCACAACTAGAGAGTGACATTTTTGCCCATTCTTCTTTGCAAAATAGCTCAAGCTCTGTCAGATTAGATGTAGAGCATCCGTGAAAAGCAATTTTCAAGTCTTGTCACATTCTCTCAATTGGATTTAGATCTGGACTTATTTTTTTGTGCATTAATATGGTGTAGGCAGTCAGAGATGATTGACCATAGCTTTCATTTTGTTCAGATGGCATCTGCATCCAAGGCTCTTTTTTACTTTACTGATTTACAGTATATTAAAACTAAACATGTTTGTGAGTTTCTTATTGAATGTAATCAATCAGCATACTATATCCCATGCCTATAGTGGACATAGTGTAGACATGTGCAGAATAGAAAAATGTTTTCCTTTTGGATAGATTAGTTATGTTACTAATTTCATTTTGTTACTTTGTCTTGGAATTCATTTAGTTTAGTTTCCTTTTTGTTAAATTTCGTTTTGTTTATTAATTTTCTAACAAATTCCAAATTTTTGGAAAAGATTTGAATTTGGATCGGTCGAAAAATGATCAGCAGCAAAAATGACGGCAGCAATAGAAAATTCAGAAAATAAAACAGCGTGGGATCCTTACCAGAACCAGAGGGCCTGGTATGGATTGGGGGGGGGGGACTCATGCCATAATTAAAACAAAAATGGTGTGGGGTTCCCTCAAACATCCATACCAGACCCTTATGGCGAGCATGCAGGCCCGGCAGGGGAGAAAGCGAGTGCCCCCATCGCCCCCTCCCCCCCCCCCGGGACCATACCAGGCCACACGCTCTCAACATGAGGAGAGGAGCTTTTTATAACATGTAATGAGAGTTTTTCATAGTCTGGGTATAATAACCAGCAACAGCTAAGGTTAACATGTGCCTTATCCCCTAAGCCTAGATTTATTCCGTATAGGTCTACTTGTCACTGTGTATAGCTGTTTACTTTGAGCTACTGAATTCTCCAAAATTATTGGGCAATCTGCAGATTTAATATTATGTTTTTTGGATCGAATAGAGCTCAGGGAATTCAGAAGCATAATAAATATTCTAAGTGAGTCTAGCCTTATCTACTGGAAACCAAACCACTTTATTTGGACAAGTATAACCATCAAGCAGATTATTCCTGCAGTCTTCAGAATTACATTTAATATGTATTGTGGGTTCTGATAACTATAGACTCTGCTACATGTAAAAATGCATCAGCTCAATATCTTGTATTTAACTTTGAGTATTTACATCCTAGATGTTTGTGCTATTGTATTCCCATATCATAGTTGTCTCAAACAATACACACTTTTTGTTATGCTCCCACTACACATGCAATAAAATACAATTTCATACAATAACTGTTAAATGACAGAGGAGGTGTTACAAATAATTAGCCATAGCATTTTTATGAAATGTTGGCCATTTTCTTGCTTTGTTGGAAGAGAAATCCCAAGCTGTTTGTCCAAGGATGCAGATTGCTTTTCACTAGGTTCCGCATTAACTAATGGGCCCCATACCAGCCCATCTGCATGGTCTAGTTGCCAGTAAGAAGCCTTTAATGCACCAATGCCCCAAAAAAGCCTGGTTACAATATGTCCAACAACACCTTGACATGTCTTACTGGGCTTTTTTGTAGCACTGGCACAGTAAGGGCTTCTTTCTGGCAACTCGACCATGCAGATCATTTTTGTTCAAGTATTGTATTGTGCTAGTGTTACAAGGTCTCAGGTATGAATGGGGAGCAGGTGTGTTAAATTTGGTGTTATTGCTCTCACTCTCTCATACTGGTCACTGGAAGTTCAACATCTCACCTCATGGCAAAGACCTCTCTGAAGATCTGAAAAACAGAATTGTTGCTCTACATAAAGAGGGCCTAGGCTATAAGAAGATTACCAAGACCCTGAAACTGAGCTGCAGCATGGCGGCCAAGACTATACAGCAGTTTAACAGGACAAGTTCCACTCAGAACTGACCTCGCCATGGTCAACCTAAGAAGTTGAGTGCACATGCTCAGCGTCATATCCAGAGGTTGTCTTTGGGAAATTGATGTATGAGTGCTGTCAGCATTGCTGTAGAGGTTGAAGGGGTGAGGGGTCAGTCTGTCAGTTCTCAGACCATATGCCGCACACTGCACCAAATTGGTCTGCATGGCTGTTGTCCCAGAAGGAAGCCTCTTCTAAAGATGTTGCACAAGAAAGCCTGCAAACAATTTGCTGAAGACAAGCAGACTAAAAACATGGATTACTGGAACCATGTCCCATGTTCTGATGAGACCAACATAAATGTATTTGGTTCAAATGGTGTCAAGCGTGTATGGCGTCAACCAGGGGAGGAGTACAAAGACAAGTGTGTCTCACCTACAGTCAAGCATTGTGGTGGGAGTGTCATGGTCTGGGGCTGCATGAGTGCTGCTGGCACGAGAGAACTGGAGAGCTAGAGAACTGTGACATACTGAAGCAGAGCATGCTCCCCTCCCTTCGGAGACAGGGCTGCAGGGCAGTATTTCAACATGATAACGACCCCAAACACACCTCCAAAATGACCACTGCCTTGCTAAAGAAGCTGAGTGTAAAGGTGATGGACTGGCCAAGCATGTCTCCAGACCTAAACCCTATTGAAACAAAGGTTTCCCAGCAGAAGAGGGCTAATTGAATGATAGATATACACATCACAGGTTATCAGGTAGAATCACTTTATTCTGATAACAAAAATATAAAACATGGTGGTTGACTATGGTCTTGATTTAAGAACATATTAACTTATTATTTAGCTAGCCATAATAGGGCAAGCCACAACAGTACCATCAGTCCTACTGCTATCCATGTTTGTTAGTGACTTAATTGAAAAAAATAATGGAATTTTTTTACACCATTTTTTGGGAATAAAACAAGCTGGTATTGAGGGGGTTAAAATATGGATCTTGGTAATGGTGCATTAGATACATTAAAGATACAGGTTATACACAAATTGAGGAGGTGAAGGGGGTAATGTACAGGCCACTTACATTGGGAGGAGAAAGATAAAGGGGTTAATGTACAGATGTGCAGGATAAGGAAGATGAATTGGTTAATATACTCATCACTGCAGAGGCAGGATGGGGCTGAGATATACTGTGGGGGGAGAAAAGGGTTAAAAAAGGATCCCATAATCTTGGGATCCACTGACACTCTGATCTGGAAGTAATGAATGAATTATTCATTCAATCATTCATTCAAGGATTCATTCATAGGATCACTGTGATAAGTCATCATAGCAATCACATGGTGCAGAGCCACTTGGATAGGATCTGTACAATGTGTCTGTTAACCAAGCTATTACAGCCATTAACAAGCACACTGGCTGCCGAAGTATGATTTCTGCAGTAATTTTGGCACTGCAAAAATAAGCATCTACCACTTCACAATTCAATAATCACCATCAGTAGGTAGACATTTAAACTACCTGGAAAAAAAGCCTTTTTGTAACTTAAATTGATTAGATTGGTGTACTGCTGCTGTACATGAGCAAAGCTACTTCTAAAATATTTTTATTTTATTTTTTTGCAGCTAAATATGCACTTCTACCATGCTCTGTCTCTGTAGATGTCTGTGAAAATCATGCTGTTTCACAACACCACAATTAGCTTTAAGGCATCCTCCAAGCATGTAATTTAAATGGATTTATGATTTTAAAACTACCATTAAAGCTGCATGAAAAAACCCTCTCAATGTTGTAACGTATACATATTTTTTCCATTTTGGCATTGGCATATGTCCCCCATAGCAATACCTTCTTCCCAGGCTTTTTTTTTTTTTTTTTACATTAGCTTGTTTATTAGACCTACAAACAGATTGGCCAGAATTGTATACTAAGATTTACCTCTCCCTCCATAGACTTCAGTGGGGTTCAGTGCAAATTTGTTAACTTCCATCTTCAGGCAAAATTTGTGAAACGACACATGAACTGAACCTGGGCAGATTTGCTCATCCTTTCTCTGATCTACCCCAAATGCAGCACGATTTGGCAATACCTGTGGCAATTTATTCCCCTTTTGTGATCTGAAACATGTGTAACCCACAAAATACCAAGCTAGCTCTAGGCAATAATTTGTTGGACTACCATATTTCTTCATTCTTTCTATCATCAGCCCAGGATATTTGACTGTTAACTCAAAAATATAAATTTCTATCTTTCGGCATTTTAAACACTGAAATGACCCACAGTAATGATTGGCATTTTAGAGTTTCGGATGGTACATTGTTCATGAACATGTTTTGTGTGATCACTGATCATACATGTTCTTCATCTGAAGACTGAAAATAAAGGCATACCCAGTGTACCTAAAACACTTAAGGTTCTCTCCTGATCTTTATTTTTAGCAGTTCCCTTTGGTTTTGCTCATTGCGTGCACCTTTCCTCCCCAGCAATAAAGAACAGCTTAGAAATAAGTAAGCCTTCCTTTGATACTTACTTTCAAAGGAAAGTGTTTAAGGGAACTAACATTTCACAGCCATAGATATCCTTCAACGATTTTACTTAAACTTGCTTTGCTGGTTGTAAAGCATGTGCGTTAAAGAGATAGATTATTTTAATCTCTTTTGTTGCACTGAACCTGAAATAATTCTGCATTCCGTGTAAGTGTTTTTAAATGGATTTCCACATTAGCCTTATCATTTTTGTACATTCCACTAGACTGGCTCACAGTGGAGCCGCAATATAATTTATAGTTCACAGAATAAGTTACCTTGTAATAGGACAGTCTTGCTATAAACACAGTTATATTGTTTACTTTACAGTCTAGCCACAGGCTGTGATATGTCTTCACTGCACATCCTCTACGAGCAAGAATACCAAAAATATATCCAAATCCTATAGAGCATGTGCATTTCTGTATGTGGATTTCCTTAGTGAGCACTTGACTGTGCTCTCCCCAAGCTTTTCATAAATATCATTGCGTTTGCGGTGCTAAAAATGGGTAAACATCTTTTCAAAAAGCACAATGATCACTTTTATCCTTGACATTTGCGGTCTTAATTAAAATTAAGTGCACTATTACCCTTTCCTGAAAACAAGATCAAGAAAAAAGCTCTATGTGTGTATCTGTCTCCGCTGGGATATCTCAAATATCAGTTCAGTGGTTCAGATCTAAATGGTAAAAAAGAAAGGTATTTTACAGTAACAGCAGAGAAAGCAGCCATTAGGAGAGTCCATCAGAAATGTTCTCAATTGAATACTCTATAGGATTAAAGGGCAAGTGCCTCACTTATGTCTATCCCATGGTTTAGTTGAGGAACTAATAATAAAAGATACTCTGACATTCATAAAAAAGCTGAAAAATGCAGGAGCATACAAGGTCCAGATACAAGATGACATCATTGTAAAGTTAGTGTGATGAAGTCATTGAGTAGTACTTGTATGACTACGGTGTTTCAGATGGAGCCAATTACTGTCACACCCCATAATTGCCCATCCCAAATAAAACAGACAATTGAGTGTGATTTAATAAGCAATAGTATCCTTTCATTCAGGGGTGGACTGACAACTCATGGGGCCCCCGGGCAATAGGAGATTATGGGGTCCCCAGGCAATTCGAGTTTATGGTGCCACACAGTATACACACACACACGGTATACAATCACACAGTATACACATACATGTACACACAGTATACACAGACATGTTTCTATTGGCTGAGAAGGTACTGGAGAGGTGGGGCAGCTATAATCTTGAGATTTTTAGACCAAAAGGATGTCGGTAAGGGACATTTCAGAGACAGATATAAAATAAACACAGATTTTTACATACTGTCCCTGGTTTTACTGAGGCTGGCAACCCTAATGGGGCCCCCTAGTGGCTGAGGGCACTTGGGCAGTGCCCGAGTGGCCCAATGGTCAGTCCGCCCCTGCTTTCATTACAATTTCCAAAAATACATTATAATAAATAAATCATTATTTCGATTTTTTCATCATAGTTACCTGTAAAATCCTTTTCTTTGAGTACCTCATGGGACAGGCTAATATTTATTACCTACTGGGTTATTCTCTATCTCCAGGTGAATGGACACTGGTAGACCAAAGGTCTTCAGACAGTAAGTAATGCCCTATATAACCCCTCCCACACAGAAAGCACTTCAGTTCTGTAGCAAGCACTGAATCCTCAAAAAACAAAAAGAGGGGAGGGATCGCTATGTCCCATGATGTACTCAAAGTAAAAGATTTTACACATAAGTATGAAGAAAAAAAACTTTTTCATACATCATGGGACACAGAGTCAGGTTAATATTCATTACCTACTGGGACATTCCAGAGCAATAGTCTTGAGGAGAGGGAGACACCCTGCCAAACAATAGCCATAAGAACTTATACGGCAGCCCACAGTACACTCGGCTGCTCAAACATCCACTTGATACAATTTTGTGAACGTATGCACTGAAGACCAGGTAGCAGCCTTACAAATCTGAGCCACAGATAACTGATGGCAAAGAGCCCAGGAGATTCCTACACCCCTGGTAGCATGAGCTCTCATCCTAATGGGAGGAGCTTTACATTTCAGACCATAGGCCTGAATGACCAATTGACGGACCCAGTTGGCAATGCAAGCTTTGGAAGCTTCCTTCCCCTCCTTCCTTTATTCTCTCCAGTTCCCCAGTTCCCCGTCCTGTATATATATATATATATATATATATATATATATATATATATATATATATATACTATATGATTATCGTTAGGAGCTCTGGTGTCTTTTTCCCTCCTCTTTTTCCTTTTCTTTTCCTTTTTAAATCCCCCCCTTCCCTATCCTTTTTCTTTCCCTTCCCCTCTCTCCCCCAAAAACCTCCTCTCCCCTTTTTCCTTTTATCCCCTCCTTCCTGTACCTTCTCACAAACCACCCCCCTTTTTAATAATTGTGTTTGAATTTATTTGGATTTAGTTAGATGTGGTGAAGGTGAAAGTATCAGGTTTTGTTATTGTCCCGCATGTACAGCAGTAATAGAATTTTCATCTGTATTTACAAATTCAATATGGAAGACATGGACTAATAACCAATACACAGAAGACGTTCATCCGAGCTTTTGTTTTGCTCATTCCAGTTAGTTTTTTTTGAAGTAATGAGTTGTAGGAGGGGCGACTGCATCTCGATGTAATATAAGGGAGAGATGTATGCCTGCCCCCTCCACGTCCAGTTGAAGCTACGTGACATGATGTTGCGAAACACGTCGACATAACTACGGCCCAGAGGCACCGAGAGTCATCCCTAGTTCTAAACGGGAAGTGGAGACCTGTGTAATTGGAGCATTCAGCTCACAGGCATTGAATTGCTATCATCCTGTTTACATTGGTGCTGTGCACCTTATCAATCGCTCTACACATAATTTGGTCTCCCATTGATGAATGGACTACATGTAACAGTACTTTCAGGAACTTTTTAATTGATGAAATGCCATCTGCACATGCATGCAATTGAATATGTTATTCTAAAAGGACTTAGTTGCCATCTCTTTTTGGAGACTAAACATAGCATTATGAATTCATTTATATTTGATTTCACCTTCATTTAAATCTCCACAACCCTAGGGGCCATGCATGCATTGTTTTTCCTTTATATCAATTAACTTATTATTTATAATTTTATATTGGCAGTGTATCCGCAGAATCTCAATGCATGTGTGATAATTGAGGCACCCGGTATCGTTTGTTATATGTAAGTCTATTGTCTGTTGGTGTCTGTGTATCTGTTTGTTTGGTGCACCAAATGTTTTTATGCATTTTTGGTGTGTCATTCTTTGATATTTAGCAAGATTAGCTAGACTGTTGTAGCTTTGATATTTATTAAAATATAAATTGAAATTTGTTTTTCTTGCCCCATATTTGCCCACTGCAGCCATAGTAGCCATCTTTCTTTCTAGGGAAGGCCTCTTTTCTTTCTGATCCCCCTAGGAAAGTAAAAAAAAAAATTATACTGTTTTTTTGGCTACGGCAGTAGCCTCATTGACTTAGAGAAGTGGCATGGGGTGGTCAATCACTGCTACATAGGTGTTGTGTGGTGGAAATTTGGTTGCTTTCTTCTTTGTTTTGTAAAGCTTTGGAAGCTGCCTGCCCTTTCTTTTTGGTAAAATAAAAAAGGAGTCTGATCCTCGGATCTCCGCAGATCTAGACAAATAAACCTTGACTGCCCGGACAACGTCCAAAGAATGCAGTCGCCTCTCTTCTGCCGAATGAGGCTGACAGAAAAAAGAAGGGAAAATAATGTCCTGATTTAAATAAAAGGCAGACACGTCTTTTGGCAAAAAGGATGGAACAGGTCCTAACAGGACCCTGTCATGGTGAAGAATCAAGTGCGATTCCCTGCAGGAAAGGACCGCCAACTATGACCCTTTCTAGCCGAGGTGATAGCCATCAGGAAGGCTAGCTTGCGTGACAGCAAGTCTAATGGAATTTCTTTCATAGGTTCAAATGGTTGTTTCTGTATCACAGACAGCATCAAGTTTAAGTCTCAAGGACACATAGGTGAGCTGATGAGGGGGGCAAGCAAGTTGCCCCCTATATAAAAGTTTGGACCAGTGAATGGGAGGCTAAAGGCCTTTGGAAGAGTACTGATAGGGCCGAAACTTGACCTCTGATTGTACTCAAAGCCAATTTGATTTCCACAACTGACTTTAGAAAAGAGAGAATTCTCCCAATCATGAATTTCCGAGGATGTCATTTTCTGGCTTCACACCAAGTAATATAAGTTGTTCAGACCTTATGATAAATTTTCCTAATGACAGCTAGCTTTTCTAGGATTCACTGGGGTCGACACTACTGATCCCAAGATGCCACGGTCCTTTAACACCCTGGCTTCAATAGCCATTCCATCAGATTTAGAGACAGTAAATAGGGGTGGAATATAGGACCTTGAGAGAGTAGATCGGGGCGACATGGAAGCGTCCATGGCCCGTCTATTGTCAGTCTCCCAATCTCCGCAAACCAGGGCCTTCTGGGCCAGGCTGGTGCCACCATAATGACTGGAACCCCCTCTTTCCGAATCCTGCACAAAAATGTGGAAGGAGAGGGATTGGAGGGAAAGCATTAACCAGGGTGTACTGTCTCCATGGAACTATCAGAGCATCTACTCTGATTTCCAGAGTATCCCTTGTTTGGGACACAAATTGCTGTGGCTCATTAACCTCTGCCCATTCCCAACGTTGGCAAATATCTTGGAACACCCCTGGGTGTTGGACCATTCTCGCGGGCAGATCTGCTGGCGGCTGAGATAATCTGCCTTCCAGTTCTCTACTTCTGGGATATGGACTGCCAATATTGCTAATATGTAATGTCATAGGAGTGTTGTCTGAGTAGTGTGTGTGGATTGTTAGTACTTGTGTATTGTGTGTGTGTGGACATGGGTCTGCGAGTGCACGTTGGCCAGCGAGTGCACATAAGGTCAGCAAGTGCACGTTGGTCAGCGAGTGCACGTTGGTCAGCGGGTGCACATTGGTCAGCGGGTGCACGTTGGCCAGTGGGTGAACATTGGCCATACAGAGCCGAATGGAGGGTTGTCTGGTGCCCCTTATCTGATGCATCTGAACCTTCGGGGCACAGATCCTTATGGGTGGCAAGGATATTCTTGCTTGAGCCATATCTTGGATCTGACCTAAATACTTTAGACTTTGAGCTGATTTCAAGGCTGACCTTTTCGGTAGTTATGATCCAGGCTAAGCTTTTCAAATATGGCACTGTGCATATTATGCTCTGTTCTAGAGCCTGCAATGAGTGATCTCTGAGTAGGAGGTCATCCAGATACCCAAGCACCAGAATCCCTTGGGCCCTTACAGTACTGGTGCTAGGACCTTTGTGAACACCCGAGGAGCTGTAGCCATCCGGAAGGATAGAGCCACAAACTGAAAATTATGTTCCGCTTGTTTGCAAAACGTAGGAACCTCTGATGAGGCTGAAAGATAGGCATGTGTAAATACGCATATTTTACACTGTAAGCCCTCACAGTAATGCCCTGTACACACGGTCGGGTATTCCGACAACAAAATCCGTTGCATTTTTTCTGATGACAAAATCCGTCACATTTTTTCCAACGGATTTTTGCCCAAACTTGTCTTGCATACCCACGGTCGCACAAAGTTGTTGTAAAATCCGATCGTTCCGAATGAGGTGATGTAAAACACGTACGACGGGAATATAAAGAGGCCAGTAGCCAATAGCTTTCGTCTCGTAATTTATTCTGAGCATGCGTGGCACTATGTGCGTCGGAATTGTCTACATGCAATTGGAATTTAAATGATCGGATTTTGTTGTCGGAAAATTTTAGATCCTGATCTCAAACTTTGTGTGTCGGAAATTCCAACGGAAAAAGTCTGATGGAGCCCACACACGATTGGAATTTCAGACAACACAGTCCGATACATATACATATATATATATATATTAAATACACTGCAGATAACTGAAATGAAATGTATGGCCAGCCTTACAACCCAATTTTAGCAGTATTTTTTATTAGTGTTATGCCCCGTACACACGATTGGACTTTCTGACAACAAAACCATGGATTTTTGTTCGAAGGGTTTTGGATCCAACTTGTCTTGCATACAAATGTTGGCCAACAATTACGAACGTAGTGACATACAAGACGTACATGAAATCTCCATTACGAACACTAGTTTTACTAGACCGAGTGTTACCGGCTCCTCCTTGATTTCGAGCATGCATGGACTTTTGTGCGATGGACTTGTGTACACATGATCGTAAAGTTCGACAACAAACATTTGTTGGTGGAAAATTTGAGAACCTGCTAGGCAAAATTTGTTGGCGGATTTACCGCCAACAAGCTAATAATATAATATAATTACTAATAATGATACTATATTAGAGCACCACATATATAAAGGTGCATACAAAACTAGTGCTAAAGATATAATTAACTAATTAGTTGCACGTGGCGCTATTACCTGTGTGCCTTTCAGTCAACACTCCCTAATCTTCTAGAAAATCATATCCCACATCATACAAAATGTGATAAATAATAAACACTTCGGTAAATACCCAAATTTACATTTAAATTAAGTACGGTATACAGTGACATAAATGAGCAAACGTGAATATAGTCCATCCGCCAAATACTTAAAAAAATCTAGAATGTATAAAAAAATATATTATCTATAATTTAGAGCACCACATAGTATCAATGGTCCATGTTGAAATATGGAATTTTGTTATGGTTATACCTGAGATACCATTGTCATTAAATTGTTCAATGTTTATTATCATGTTTATTTATTTACCATTGATACCAGTGGTGATATCCCCAGATATCCCTGCTGTCACTATGATTATTGTGGCTATATGTTACATTTTATTTGATACTAACAATGTATTATACTGCTATGTGAATAAAATTCCTTTGTTCAACTGGTATTATGTTTTGCTATCATGTGTCTCACATAAAGTCCCACCTTCCTTGCCCCCTCTTTTCCCATTCCACTGATAATCAAGCAGACATCCTACTCACCAGACCAAATTGACACCCAATACAGGTAGTCAAATAGCGTGGTATTGCAATAGAGATGTGTACTCAATGTTGATATGTTCCACAGTATTATAAATCCGCCAAACTATTATGTAATCATAAAACCAAAGGAGAGAAGAAACTCCTCATAGTGTAGTAAATAAAATATTTGTTGCCATAAAAACAAGGATGACATGCTCAGCTCAGATCAGATGATTGTTAGGCCGCGTACACACGGGCGGATTGTCTGTCCAACTTAGTCCGCTGAACCGTGTTTCAGCGGACAATCCGCTCGTGTGTGGGCTTCAGCGGACTTTTTCAGCGGACTGTCTGACGAACAAAGTCTTACGGAATTTCCGTAATTTTGTCCGTTCAAACTTGGTTTTGTCCGTCCAAACTTGGTTTCAGCGGACAGTCCGCTCGTATGTAGGCAAGTTGGACGGACTAAGTATGGCGCATGCTCAGAAAGGATTTACACGGCCGAAGGTTGCATTGCAGTGTATAGGACGTCGTTTTTCTAGTCCCGTCGTACGTGCTGTACACGTCATCACGCACGCTTTCAGCGGACTGTCTGCTCATCGTGTGTGGTCAAGTCCGTTCATTCAAATTTTGAACGGACTGTCTGTCGGATTGTCTGACGAACTTAGTTGGGCAGACAATCCGCCCGTGTGTACGCGGCCTTACATGCTCCGGTCATATCACATAACACAGGCTATGACCATACACCATGCAATGTTTGTCAGTGTTCCTGTCTCACTCAAACTTGAGCATGTCATCCTTAGTGTCAGACGGGCACTTGTGATTTGTGAGTGGAAATCTTTGTTGCTTTTATTAATAGCCTGTTTTAACATATCACACTATGAGAAGAATTTTCCCTTCCTCTCCCTCTCTTACCATACATGTGCCTGTGATTAAAACAACTCAGCGGAGCTGTGATTGGAGCTTACTGAAAAAGTCCTCAATCTTTAACAGCAAGTTGATATTGGTGAGAGACTCACAATTTTTCTTTGACCACTGGGTGTCTAATTGGCTTGAAGAGTCATTTTATGGACATTGCACAAAAAGTTTTTTGGGGGAATTTTACTGTTATATTGAGAGGTCAAATTTTAATTTCATTCATCAATTTTGAGAATATTTGGTGTCATAGTTTACATACGCAGATTTGCACATACACATTGCACTGTATATTGTTGATAATATATACCACTTATATAATTATTTATTTATTCAATATTATTGATCCATTCACATATAAAATCAGTTCCACTGCATGTTTGCACAGAGTATATAATTACATATATTAATTTGCATATTTGCACATAATATTGTATGACTGCAAACATATTTAACAGATTTAATATTATATTGAGGATTACATTCTGTGCTTCAGAATATTGTGGACCTGTGCTAAATATCTGAAAAGTGTGGTGTGCATTTGTATTCAGCCCTCTTTGCTCTGATACCTCTAACTAAAATCTAGTGGAACCAATTTAGAAGTCACCTATTTAGTAAATGGAGTCCACCTGTGTGTAAGTTAACCACTGCCGACGAGCCGCCATCATTATACTGCGCCATGCTGACACTTTCCCGCAAGTCGCCATCATTGTACATCGGCTCCTTTAAAGAGCCACAGCAGGTGCACGGCAGGGGTCACGCGTGATCGTGGGTGCGAGAACGGGGATGTGTGTGTGCGTAAATACACACATCCTCATTCTGTCAGGAGAGGAGAAACAAATCGTCTGCTCCTACTAAGTAAGAGCAACAATCTGGCTCCTCCTCTAGTAAATCACATCCCCACAGATTTAGAATCACCTAGCAGGGAACACATTTAACCCCTTGATCGCCACCTAGTGTTAACCCCTTCCCTACCAGTGACATTTACACAGTAATCAGTGCATTTTTTAGCTCTAATCACTGTATAAATGTCAATGGTCCCAAAAAGGTATCAAAGTATCGGATCTGTCCACCACAATGTCGCAGTCCCAATAAAAATTGCTGAACACTGCCATTACTAGTAAAACATAGATAAATAAATAAAAATGCCATAAATCAATTCCCTATTTTCTAGATGCTATAACTTTTGAGCAAACCAATCAACATAAGCGTATTGCAATTTTTTTTGCCAAAAATATGTAGAAGAATATATATCGTCCTGAACTGAGGAAGAAATTCGTTTTTTTAATATTTTTTGGGGGGATAATTATTATACCAAAAAGTAAAATATTGCTTTTTTTTCAAAATTGTTGCAAATTTTTTTGTTTATAGCGCAAAAAATAAAAACCACTGAAGTGATCAAATACCACCAAAAGAAAGCTCTATTTGTGGGAAAAAAGGATGTCAATTTTGTTTGGTTACAGCATTGCATGACCTTGCAATTGTCAGTTAAAGCGACGCAGTGCCGTATCGCAAAAAATGGCCTGATAATTAAGGGGTCAAATAATTCTGGTCCTTGACTACGACGGGACTAGAAATACAACGTCCAATACACTGCAATGCAACCTTCGGCGTGTAAATCCTTTCTGAGCATGTGCCATACTTAGTCCGTCCAACTTGCCTATACACGAGCGGACTGTCCGCTGAAACCAAGTTTGGACGGACAAAATTACGGAAATCCCGAAAGACTTAGTCCGTCAGACTGTCCACTGAAAAAGTCCGCTGAAGCCCACACACAAGCGGATTGTCCGCTGAAACACGTTTCAGCGGACTAAGTTGGGCAGACAATCCGCCCGGGTGTACGCGGCCTTAGAAGAAAACCTGTTAGAGTCAGAAAATGACTTGAGACTTGGGCAGAGGTTCACCTTCCAGCAGGACAATGACCCTAAACATACAGCCAGAGCTACAATGAAATGGTTTAGATCATAGCATATTCATGTGTTTAGAATGGCCCAATCAAAGACCAGACCTAAATTCAATTGATAATCTCTGGCGAGACTTGAAAATTGCTGTTCTGACAGAGCTTGAGCTATTTTGCATAGAAGAATGGGAAAAAATATCACTCTCTAGATGTGCAAAGTTGGTAGAAACATAGCCAAAAAGACTTGCAGTGGTAATTGCAGTGAATGGTGGTTCTACAAAGTATTGATTCAGGGGGGCTGAATACAAATGCATGCCACACTTTTCAGGTATTTATTTGTAAAAAAAATTGAAAACCATTTATAATTTTTCTTCCACAACACAATTATGCATTGTGTCCACTTTTGTGTTGGTCTGTCACATAAAATCCCAATACAATACATTTACTTTTTTGGCTGTAACATGACAAAATGTGAAAAATGTAATGGGGGTATGAATACTTTTTCAAGGCACTGTATATAAACACATACAAACATGCGCCCACATATGTCTATGAGTTTTATTTATTTTTTTTAGATAAAAAAAAAATACATATATATATATATATATATATATATATATATATATATATATATATATATATATATATATATTTTTTTTTTTTTTTTTTTTTTTTTTTTCTTTAGTATGAATTTTAAAACAGCCATAACATCCTAGCGCTGTATGATACACAGTAAATGGCTGACACAAAAGGTTTCTGATAGCTCATAGCAAATATCAAAAGGCCAATTAATTTACTGTTGACCAAATTAGGTTTTCAATTTAAGCAGACAAATGACAATATCATTTTACCATTCACTTTGTTTCTAGGTTCTTCTCTAGAATCAAATAGAAGAGATAGTGTGCAGGTTTATCGATCTCAGCTTTACTGACTAGGCACCAAAAATGAAACAATCTGTAGTTTTCAAAGAGCAGTCAACCTAATTTACTCTGCAGATTGTGGTAATGGTTACAATAAGAAGCACTTAAGACAAATGTAATGACAGTCTAGGGTCAATGTTGCCAGCTGAGAATTAGACACATTTTTTGAGGACTGTTATTCTTTTCTGAGAGAAAGTTGTGTACAATATCTAGTACAATGAAAAAAGAAAGGTTTTTATTTTTCAAAAAGCAGGAGAATTTAACCAATTAATTATTACCACATGTGCCTATTATACTTTTTCAAAACAAGTTGTTAAAAGAAAACCTGTCATGAGACAGCAGTTATGAAAAGGTCAATGACATGGCTGTCCTAATAAGGCTCTTAACTACATACATTGTGCCACTAACCCAGACCACGTATTCATATAAGGTTTTTTCTCTAACTATCCTGAGCTGCTTAATTGTTTGAGGTTAGAGCAGTGGTGCTTAGTGCTTTTTTTTTGGCGGGGGAGGTGGGGGGCAGCAAACAACTGATCAATTAATCTGGCACCTTTGGGTCAGGGAGGGAAGATCCCTGTGTCTGTAAGATTGTCCTATTATCGCCTGACCAAAGATGCATGGGTCCCAAATGAAGGTAATTTCTGGGGGTGCTCAGGGGAGACAGTCAACCGCCTCAGGAGCGACCCAGCATACCACTCCTATGGGAGCTCATTGTGGATGTGCGTACTCCTTCCCGGGCCCCATGCCTGCCCCCCCATCTCTAACTTCATGGCAGGCTGACTGCATCACTAGTCAGGGCTGCCACAGTAGCATGAAATTAAAGGTGTTTAATCTGGAATTATGGTATCGAAACAGAATTTCTTACATATAATGAACAGACTAGTCAACTTGGAGCATATTTCGCTGTACATGTGAGGGGTGTGATGTCTCCCCCTCATAACCAAAATCCTCTTCAAGTAGAGAAAACATATCGAGAAAAGTAGAAACAGGGTGTCCCTGAAAGTGAGAGAAAAGAGAGGGTAAGAAAAAAGGGGAGAGCAGAGGAGCAGGAGTGCCCTGTCATCTATTGGAATGGAATGGAGCAAAAACTGGTGCATGTGGATAAAAGACACAAACCATGACCCTGGTTTGGTAGACTGAACAGTCAGTTAATAGCGGTAGTGACTCCTTCGACCTCTTGGAGTGTTGTGTCAGCCAGGCGGGTTGCAGGGGGTTTGCTCAAGGTAGATGTTTCGATGACGAGGAGGGTCCCTTATTGAGTGGAGGTGGTTGGAGCTCTTGTGAATTCAGGCACAGGTGGGCACTCACCCTCCACAAAAGACGAGAATCCAAAGCCTTTATTGCAATAGGAAAAGTTCAGGCAGAGAGAAGATGACCATCTGTAGGTTATCCCTTTCTGTTGTAGGACCTGTAGGGGCAGTTTAAGTTATCTTCGCTCCTATAAAGTGTAGGGTGAGAGATCGGCAAAGACCTGAACTGTATGACCCTGTGCAGTGAGGGCATCAGCCGTTCTTGATCTTCTCATCACTTCCTCTTTGACAGAGTAAAAATGAGGCTTGACTATAGTGTCGCTGGGGAGGCCTTCGAAAAGGGGGGCTGCAAGGCTCTGTGAGCTCTGTCAAGTTCTAGGCGGTGTTCAGAAATGTCTGGAATGAGACCTGTGATGAAAGCCTTAACTGCTGGCTGGACATCTTTTACAGATTCAGGGAGTCCCCTTATCCTGAAGTTATAATGTCTGGACCTATTCTCCAGGTGATCGATCTTAGATATAGTGGTCTCTAGTTGGTCCTGTATGACTTGTATTCTGATAGAATGTTCATTGATTCTGGCTACAGATTGATCAGCCTTTTTTTCAATGACTTCAATCCTCATACCCAGCTGCTGCAGGTCTGCATGGATGGATGAGGTGATTTGGGCTGCTTTTAGAGCTAGATTTCTGGACAGCATCTGGGAGAAGGCTGTCATCATAGAGGGAAAGTCAGTGGGTACTAGAGAGGTGTTACAGGTATCCCACAAGTAGCTAGGCCTGCTAAAGGGTCATTCATAGGTATCATCGTGAGTCCATCCATCAACCTCCCTAACAGCGATTCAGTGGATGTGGGGGAAGGTGCTACCATGTGCGGGAAACTCACTGTGCATGGTGTGGAAGGAGGAGCTGTATCCTGTTCGGCTATGGATTCATCAGCCTTAGTGGCCTTCGCCATTTTGGGTGGGCAAGCGAGTGGAGTTTAGCTGGCGGGAGAGGTCTCTCCGTACAGAAGCTGTGGTCATCAGAGCGTTCCCGGTTTGATACCCAGCTGATGTGTCATGGAGCGGTGCTTGGGTGGGCGTCTTGAAGGCTGTGGCGGGCTTTAGTGGACCAAAGTGGCACAGAGCTCTAGAAGGTCACGGTCATCTTGGAAGGTGCTGCGCATGTGCCTCCTGTCTTACTATTCTTGAGACATAAAATATAACAAGTATTCCTTCTAGGTACTGAGTACCTTCATATGTCACTGTCATACTTTATAAAAATATACAGAATTTAGCTGTCAATTATAGGTATGTAAAGCCAATAGGTATCAAGCAAATATCATTCACGTTTTTATGGATAATGTGTTTTTCATATGACATATGAAGTTATAACTATTGTTAACAAACAAGCTCATGTATGGATTACTGTTTTAGAAACAAGTATATTATCAAATGTATACCCTTTGCATAAAATATTAAAATGTTACAGTTTTCAAAACAATTGTAAAATGTGGGTTTATTGCTACTATGGGTTTGAGGTGAATCCTGAATGTTTGAAATTCACAGCTGCAGTAAATGTACAGTATATGCAGATTCACCTGGGAGAATTTTTTAAAACCATAATGCACTGCTAGACCTTTCAACTATCACTATCAGACTTAGCAGGGCAGTGAGGGACTTGAGATGGATCAGCCACCTCACTATAAAAAAAGTGTCAGTGTACTGCTTTAGGGAAAGGATAGGCAAAGCTAACAAACCGCATACCCAGAGAATTTTGTCAGTTAGGGAACTTCATAATTGATAGCTTTTTGGGAAATCAACCCCTTTGTTGCTTGTTTGTCCCTAATAATTGTTTTTATCTAATTTTATTATGTTCTTGAGCTAAGGTAAGAAGTGATGTAAAGACACTGGTAGCTCCTCCCTACGCATTTCACCACTAAGGCCACAACAGATGATGTCTTAGTGATGAAACACGTAGGACGGGGCTACCAATGTCTGTGCATCACTTCTGATAAAAGAGAAGGATCTGCAATCTGACCCATATATAAAATCTTTTTCTCCTAATGTGACAGATATTGAAACCACCTACAAGGTACTCTCATGCTGATATTTGGTTCCTGCTACAATAGCTAAATCTGCACCTGTTTACTCAGCTCTCTGCTTTCACGGCTGTTCAGAAAAAGGAACATATATACACATGTGGAGGAATTGTTCTATTATAAAGAAATTCCTAAAAAAGATTTTTTTTACTAGCTTCAGAAATGTTTGAAGTAGCAATAATACCAGATCCAGAAATTGCCCTTTTAAATATAAAACCTGATTACATGACTTTTAAACAATTCAAGCTATTCATACAACTTACGATGGCTGCGAATCAGACAATAACTAAAGCAAAGAAAACTCACTTACTAAACATAGCAGAAACCAAGCACAGAATGAATCAGTCATTGTTGCATGCAAAAATGGAAGCCCTAGATAAAGAAAATCTGAAAGGATATGAAGGTCTATGGAAACCATGGATCACGCATTGTTTACCTTAAACTTTGTTTACGTAACTTTGACCACCAGATACTCCAGTCATGGTAACTAACATTTTTATATGCAACAATGATAAAACTATAAGAATAGATCATGCCTCCAGAACACCCTATACCCTCTGCCTCCCCCCACCTTTCCTTACCCTTATTTTATTTCTTTCTTTTTTCTTCTCTTCCTTATTTCTCTCTTATTATCATTTTATAAGGTACCTAACAGCCACAGGTGATATTGAATATATTTAAAATACCACGCTCAGTAGTTTGATACATATATTTTATTCAAATGTTTAACACACCTAAGAACTCAGACACAAATAGACTTAATTTTCTTTCATTAACTGACAATAATCCTCTAAATATTAACCACTTAACAACCGCCCATTGCCGATTAACGGCTTCAGGGCGGTTGTTTAACTCTGAGAGGCCGTTAATTAACGGGCTCCCAGAATTCTGCTCTCGCGCGCCCCCTGGGGCGCGCACACGAGAGCATCCGTGACCGCTGGGTCCAGTGGACCCGGCGCATCACGAATCACGGTAAACGGCCGCTCATCGCGGCCGTTTACCACGTGATCGCTCCGTCAAATGACGGAGTGATCACTTGTAAACAAGCCGGCGTCATGTTATGACGCCGGTTCCTCCCTCCCCTCTCTGTACCGATCGGTACAGCGGAGGGGGAAGAGATCAGTGTCAGCAGCGATGTGGGCTGCATCTGCAGTGCCCACATCGCTGCTCACCGAAAATTAACCCCTCAATTCCCTGCAAATACTCTGCATTACTCTGCAATTCCCTGCAAATACTCTGCATTACTCTGCAATTCCCTGCAAATACTCTGCATTACTCTGCAATTCCCTGCAAATACTCTGCATTACTCTGCAATTCCCTGCAAATACTCTGCATTACTCTGCAATTCCCTGCAAATAGTCTGCAATTCCCTGCAAATACTCTGCAATTCCCTGCAAATACTCTGCATTGCCCTGCAAATACTCTGCATTGCCCTGCAACACTCTGCATTGCCCTGCAACACTCTGCATTGCCCTGCAACACTCTGCATTGCCCTGCAACACTCCGCATTGCCCTGCAACACTCCGCAATGCCCTGCAACACTCCGCAATGCCCTGCAACACTCCGCAATGCCCTGCAACACTCTGCAATGCCCTGCAACACTCCGCAATGCCCTGCAACACTCCGCAACGCTCTGCAATACCCTGCAACACTCTGCAACACTCTGCAACACCCGCCAATACCCTGCAACACTCTGCAATGCTCTGCAACCCCCGCCGATACCCTGCAACACTCTGCAATGCTCTGCAACCCCCGCCGATACCCTGCAACACTCTGCAATGCTCTGCAACCCCCGCCGATACCCTGCAACACTCTGCAATGCTCTGCAACACCCGCCAATACCCTGCAACACTCTGCAATGCTCTGCAACACCCGCCAATACCCTGCAATGCTCTGCAACGCAGTACTCTGCAACACCATGCTCTGAGATACCCAGCCATAGTCGGTGATACCCTGCAATACCCAGCCATAGACATCTCCCGCCGCCCTCCGCCCTCCGGTGCTTCTACCGAATCGCTAATACGATCAAAGCCAGAATCTTTTTTTTTTTTCAGGCTTCCCAGCTTAGAGGTGAGATGTGGGTCTTATTGACCCCACATCTCACTGTAAAGAGGACCTGTCATGCCATATTCCTATTACAAGGGATGTTTACATTCCTTGTAATAGGAATAAAAGTGATCAAAAAAATTATTTTTGGGGAAAAAAAATGTCAAACTAAAATAAATAAAGTAAAATGAACAATAAAAAAAAATGTTTTTTTAAAGCGCCCCTGTCCCCATGTGCTCGCATGCAGAAGCGAACGCATGCGTAAGTCCCGCCCACATATGAAAACGGTGTTCAAACCACACATGTGAGGTATCGCTGCGAACGTTAGAGCGAGAGAAATAATTCTAGCCCTAGACCTCCTCTGTAACTCAAAACATATAACCAGTAAAAAAAATGTAAATCGTCGCCTATGGGGATTTTTAAGTAGCGACGTTTGCCGCCATTCCACGAGCGTGTGCAATTTTTAAGAGTGACATATTAGGTATCTATTTACTCAGCGTAACTTCATCTTTCACATTATGCAAAAATTGGGCTAACTTTACTGTGTTTTTTTTTTTAAGCACAAAACAGTTTTTTTTCCAAAAAAAAGCATTCGAAAAATTACTGCGCAAATACCGTGCGAGATAAAAAGTTGCAAAGACCACCATTGTATTCTCCAGGGTGTTTGCTAAAAAAATAATAATAATGTTTTGGAGTTCTATGTAATTTTCTAGCAAATAAATGATGATTTTTACATGTAGGAGAGAAATGTCAGAATTGTCCTGGGTGCTCCAGAACACCTGATGGCGCTCCATGCATGTTGGGCCTCTGTATGTGGCCACGCTGTGTAAAAGTCTCACACATGTGGTATCACCATACTCGGGAGTAATAGCAGAATGTGTTTTGGGGTGTAATTTGTGGTATGCATATGCTGTGTGTGAGAAATAACCTGATAATATGACAATTTTGTGAAAAAAAAAAAAAGTAAAAAGAATCTTGATTTTGCAAAGAATTGTGGGAAAAAATGACAACTTCAAAAAACTCATCATGCCTCTTACTAAATACCTTGGAATGTCTTCTTTCCAAAAAGGGGTCATTTGGGGGTATTTGTACTTTTCTGGCATGTTAGGGTCTCAAGAATTGAAATAGGCCGTCAGTCCTTCAGGTGTGATCAATTTTCAGATATTGGCACCATAGCTTGTGGACTCTATAACTTTCACAAAGACCAAATAATATCCACCAATTTGTACTTATTTTTACCAAAGATATGTAGTAGTATAAATTTTGGCCAAAATTTATGAAGAAAAAATTACTAATCTGCTAAATTTTCTAACAGAAACAAAGAAAAATTCGTTTTTTTACAGAATTTTCGGTATTTTTTCTTTTATAGCACAAAAAATAAAAAACCCAGCGGTGATTAAATACCACCAAAAGAAAGCTCTATTTGTGTGAAAAAAAGGACAAAAATTTCATATAGGTCCAGTGTTGCATGACTGAGTAATTGTCATTCAAAATGCGAGAGCACCGAAAGCTGAAAATTGGTCTGGTTATTAAGGGTGTTTAAGTGCCCAGTGGTCAAGTGGTTAATGTAAGCTAATATTGAAACAGTCTGAAAACTCTGTATAATTTTGATAAAAAGGGAACTTATCTAACATTAATTTTACCATATGTGTGTTATATTAACACATGCTGTAACCTGCTTCTTTATTTTACATGTAACTACAAAAATACCTTTAATTGATACATTATACTTGTTACCATATGTTGATCTTTCAATAAAAACCTTTGAATGAGAAGAACATTTGCAATGATCATCTTATACACCTGTGTGGCTCGTCGCATTGCCCAGATTCAGAAACTATCAGTACTCTGGAAGGTGGGTAAAAAAGCAGGATTATGGGTTATGACCATTGAGGCCGCGTACACACGGGCGGACTGTTCGCCCAACTTTGTCCGCTGAACAGTGTTTCAGCGGACAGTCCGCTCGTGTGTGGGCTTCAGCGGACAGTTTCAGCGGACAGTCTGACGAACAAAGTTTTTCGGAATTTCCGTAAGACTGTCCGCTGAAACTTGGTTTGAGCGGACAGTCCGCTCGTGTGTAGGCTTGTTCGATAAACTAAGTCTCACGCATGCTCAGAAAGAATTTACACGGCGAAGGTTGCATTGCAGTGTATTGGACTTCGAATTTCTCGTCCCGTCGTACGTGCCGTTCACGTCATCGCGCAAGTTTTCAGCGGACTGTTCGTTCGTCGTGTGTGGTCAAGTCCGTTCATGCTAATTTTGAACGGACTGTTTGTCAAACTGTTTGACGAACCTAGTTGGGCGGACAGTCCGCCCGTGTGTACGCGGCCTAAGAGTTTATGCAGAGGTTTTAATTTCTCAGCGTACTTAACTGCATCCCAGACGTGTATGATGTGCTTCACATTTGGGTTAGTGAAACTGAGTCAGTCCACAGGGTTGAGCCATGTAAGCAATAATTTAAGAACTGGGTCTTATCCCATGATCTCTAATACTACTGTCCATGTTGGGTCTTCACGTAGCAATCAGATTGGGAAGTCCCAAACAGCTTGACAATTTATATTGTGTAAGAATGGTCCAACTGAGACGAAAAGCCAAAAAGCATCGCTATACTTGCTGCTATGTTTATAATCTAAGTGGGCCTGGTTCAGTATTGTGATCACTACAGTGTGCTGCACAGATATTCCAGCAAGGATACAGAATCCCTAATATCAAATCTGGGTGACTTCATTGTGATTGCCTAATGCCTAGTGAAGGGACTGTGGCCCTTATAGCTTGCTGCATTTTACCAATTTTCCAGAGACTGAGACAGTTAACTGCCCTACTGACATGGGATACAAGAGGAGGATATGGGATGGAGGAGGAGGACATGGGGTGGAGAAGGAGGAGACAACATGAGATGGAGGAGGACATTGAATGAGGGAGATGATATTGTAAGGGGAGGACATGATATGGGGAGATGGGACTGTAGGAGGAGGAGGAAGAGGACATGGGAAAGAGGAGGAGTGGGACTTGGTATGGGATGTCAGTGAGCAGATTTGGTGGTAAGGCCAGTGGGTAGGCCCTAGGAAATGTTGGTGATCATGCCTGGGGGGGGGTCAGGCCTGAAGCTGTGTAAATAAAATTTCTCATGGCTGCCCTGAGTCCAGCATATATGAAGAAATAGCCAGAGGGAGAATCCAACAATAGTAAAGAAATTTCAGCAGGTAATATTTTTATCACTGCCATACTACAAACTTGAGTCTTTGAAGCAGTGAAAGATAAGTAACTGCATACTCAACTTATATGCCTTCTGCGCTTCCATTAACTTATCCTAATATATGAGTTAGGCTCAACACCATTGTTCTTAGAAGATTGGCAAGGCAACTTTAAACCATTCGTTTATACGCAGTTAGATGTATGAACACAGCCATCTCCAGTTTTTAACCTGGATTCGTTTTGATTGGGGGTTCTCTTTAAAACAGATATACCAGGAGGATAATATATCCGCTACAGATCAGAGGTGAGTAGAAACTCTGCGCTGTATTCATTATTTACTCCCCCTCTAGGGCCTGATTGTATATTGTGCCATTCTAGCACATGTAGAAGGATTAATATATTAAGTTATCTTAACCAGGTGTAACTATTTTCTTTCCAACTGTCCTTTTATTGTGCCCCTGCGCTCGCCACTGGGAAAATTCATGAGGTTGATTTAGCCCACGTGGGATTCCAGCTATGTTCCTAGTAATTATTTTAAAGTATAGATATAACACGTAATGGGTAATGTGTTATGGTATAATAGAATAGTACTAAGTTTTGTTGTAAAAAAAATAAAAAAAAAACTTCTACATCATATGTTTGTATTGATTGCTCTCCCATCTCCTGAAGAAGTGGGGATTCCTGTGAATAGCATGGTGGAAAACAGGATCCCTATAACAGGCCTCGCAAAATGAAAAGAACGTTGGAAATTGAGACTGACAGCCTTACTTAGGTTAATATTGTAAGATATTATATTTTCTGATCTACTGCAAAAAGGGAATGGGATATATTGAAATGTTTTTAAAGGTATATGTATGGATTTTATGCAAAGTATATTCTGATAAATGTTTATATTTCTTTGATTATTTGGTGGGACCTTGGGTATTTCAAAAGTCCATATGTAAAAATCAATATCCACAATTGTTGATATATTCAGGATGCTGTATCCTGTGTACCTTATCTAAGCTAGCTAGCACAAGCAATATATCTAGTACACTCCAAAAGATTATAATATAAATGAGTGTGGTGCTATAAAACCTAAACAGTGTTAATTAATATCATACATACATTACAGTACTACTGCTACAGTGACTTCTATCTAATAAACAACATAAAGTGCTATCATGTTGCAACATGTGATCATACACTTTAAAATCCCATTGCATGATCAATCTCATGACACATTATAAAAACATCAATCCTTAGTAAAAAAATCAATGTAGAATGTTTCATCAGTCTCCTGTGACATTTACTACCGGCCACCCTCTGAAAAAGCTCTCAACTTATCAGGTGGGCCTTACAAATAGATAAGGTCTTTTAATACCCTGTTCATTCCAGTGTAGTATGAGTTTCCAAAAGATTCATGCTCAAAGACCATATAGGGGTCTCATTTAGGGTCCACATCTTGTCTCTGCATGGTGTAAGGAAGGACAATGCCAGGAGGACTGTGCAAGGGTCTGACCATGATACGTAATCAAGATATACTTGTGCTTTACATGCATTAGATCTATCAGGTGCTAAAGGAGTGTGACCACATGTTAATACTATAAATTCTGGATAACCTTCTGCACGCTGCTATATATACTTTCTAGCAAATTTTACAATGAAAAACAAGGATTTTTAGTTCACACATATTACAATACATGTTTAACCACTTGCTTACTGGGCACTTAAACCCCCTCAGTCCCAGACCAATTTTCAGCTTTCAGCGCTGATGCACTTTGAATGACAATTGCGCGGGCATACAACACTGTACCCAAATGAAATTTTTATCATTTTTTTCCCACAAATAGAGCTTTCTTTTGGTGGTATTTAGTTACAGCTCGGAGTTTTATTTTTTGCTAAACAAACAAAAAAAGATGCAAAAAAAAAAAAAAAAAATAATCATGTTTTAATAGTTTGTTATACAATTTTGCAAACGGGTCATTTTTCTCCTTCATTGAAGTGCGCTGATTAGGCGGCACTGATGGCTGCATTGGTGGGCACTGATGGGCTGCATTGGTGGGCACTGATAGGCTGCATTGGTGGGCACTGATAGGCTGCACTGGTGGGCACTGATAGGCATAGTTAAGGCGGCACTAATAGGCACAGATAAGGCGGCACCGATCGGCACAGATAAGGCGGCACTGATGGGCAAAGATGGGCACAGATAAGATGGCATGGATGGGTGGCACGGATAAGTGGCACGGATGGGTGGCACGGATGGGCACTGATAGGTACCACTGATAGATGGGACTGATGGGCACTGATAGGTGGCACTGATAGGTGGCTCTGATAGGTGGCACTGCTGGGCACTGATGGGCGGCACTGCTGGGCACTGATGGGCGGCACTGCTGGGCACTGATGGGCGGCACTGGGGTGCAGCACCTTTGCGGCAGATTGTGGGCACTGTGGGTGGCACTGTTGGTGGCACTGCTGGATGGCACTGTGGGTGGCATTGTGGGTGGCACTGTGGGTGGCACTGTGGGTGGCGCTGTGGGCACTATGGGCACTGCTGGGTGGCACTGATGGGGGGCACTTACTTTCATTCAGGATGGCACTGCGGTGGGCAGGTGGGCACTGGCAGGGGGCAGGTGGTCAGCTGTATTGCTGGCCGTGATCGGGACTGATGTCCCGATCACGGCCGCCGGTGATCGGCTTTTTTTTTTCTCTCCTCGCGCTGTCAGCGCGAGGAGGAATAATAGCCGATTACCGGCTCCGTTCTGTCACATGATCAGCTGTCATTGGCTGACAGCTGATCACGTGATAAGGGGTCGGGATCGACCCCTTACACGGATCGGTGATCAGGCGAGTCTCATGGACTCGCCGATCACAGAGCGCGCCGCGCGCGCCCCTCAGGGGGCGCGCAGGCCGCTCATAACCGGGACGATGTCAATAGACGTAGTCCCGGAAAAGTAGATCCGCGCTAATGCCGTCATTTGGCAATAGCGCGGATCTCAAGTGGTTAAGCTGGCCAACTACCTCATTTTGTGTCTGTTTGTCCCATGTTGACATTGTGTCCACCGTAGCATTTTCATTGGCAGAGCAGAGTAAGACTGGCCATGAGAGTGAATACTTTGATGTGGTTGGCAAGCTTAAAGTGATACTGCAGTCTCGTTTTTTTTCCTATAAAAATAACAAACATGTTATACTTACCTGCTCTGTACAGTGGTTTTGCAGAGCAGCCAAGATCCTCCTCTTCTCGGGTCCCTTTTCAGTGCTCCTGGCTTCTCCCTTGTGTTGAGTGCCCCCTCAGCAAGCAGCTTGCTATGGGGCACCAAGCTGAGTCACAGCTCCCTGTGTCCATTCAGACATGGAGCCATGGCCCTGCCTCCCCTCTCTCCTCATTGGCTCACTGGTTTTGACTGACAGCAGTGGGAGCTGGAGCTGAGGCTCTCATGCAACATCGCTGATTCGAGATGGGGCTCAGGTAAGTATTAGGGGGGCTGATTCGAGATGGGGCTCAGGTAAGTATTAGGGGGGTAGAGGGGTGCTACTGCACACAGAAGGCTTTTTATCTTAATGCATAGAATGTGTGAACTAAAAATCCCTGTTATTCCACTTGGGAAT
Organism: Lithobates pipiens; assembly: GCF_037356315.1. Lineage (NCBI taxonomy): Eukaryota > Metazoa > Chordata > Amphibia > Anura > Ranidae > Lithobates > Lithobates pipiens. The sequence continues at coordinate 72,994,584 of NW_027507790.1, forward strand.
CCATGTCTGATTTCCAAGTGAGCAACCAGTGGGAGCTTAGAATGTGTCAAGAAAGGATGCTCAATGTGAGAAAATGAGCTATAGAAAGGGAAATGAAAAGTGTACTCACATCTGGTTGGATGTACTTCTCGTTAGGGGTCAATGGGCATATATTGTTCGAAGAGAGTATGCTGCTGCTTGAAGAGAATGGGAATAGTCTCTAGAATTGTCTAATGTAGGATATAGTACCTGATTTGAATTGTCAATTAATGTTTCTTGCATATGTTGGTTTACAACTTCCTCTAAGGACTGCTCTGTGCTTTGTTCTGTCACTGGCCAAGTATACTTGAGGAAGGAATGCAGAAAAATACCTGCATATGGAGTGCAAAATAAAAATAAAAAAGTATCTTTTAGACAAATGATATCTGTTCTTAGAGAGTGAAAACAATGGAAAGGTTTACTGTAGGTTCAATTTAGGGGAGAGTTCAGGCCTTTGATGAGTGACAGAATGGTGTCCCTGACATGATAAATGTAAAAACTTGTATCATGCTATGTAAATGAGTCAGTTGAGTCATAGTGTAGGAACTAGCTGGACAGGATAGGCAAGGAAAGATTGAGGCCAGGATTTGGACTAGGAGTGGATGAAAAAGTGAAGATGTGATGAGGGTTTATTCTAGGTTTGGACATGGAACCAAGTCAGTTTCCAAGTTGAACATGGAATCAATGGACAAGTTACCATTAAAGCACAACAATTTTACAGCGCACTTAAAACATGTTTCCAACAGGTTCATGATGAAATAAAGTGTTGGGGGGGGGGGGGGGGGGTGGCATAATTACAAATTCCCATTTGCAGACATATAAGGATGTGGACATATGGGAGCTGATTTACAAACAGTTTGCGCCATGAGTTTCAGCGCAGGCCAGTGCGCAACGGCCGTTTTCATATTCACAAAGTATTTGTGCCTGTAACACAGCGCAATTCCCCATTTACCATTAACATGCCGGCGCATGGGAGGTGGCGATCAGTGCGCCGCTATAGACATGTCGCACGCATTATTCAACTCAGAATTAAAACAAGCTGGAAGTGTCCATATTATGGGGGTGATGTGAGGAAGTATAGTTATAACTGTCCAATTAACAAATATGCTCAAAATAGAACGGAAAAGTAACTTTCTCTGAGCAAGCTTGCAAATACACTTGGAACTGCGCTAGGTCAATTTATGCACTGCGCATGTGCAAGCTGCATTTGCGCACGTTCAAGTGCTTTGGTTCACTGCGCCGGCAAAATCTTAGTAATTGTCAAGCCACGTAGATGCATTTGAATAAGTTGAACAGGCGCACCTCTCAACTTGACTTTTTTTTGCGCTGGTTCACTTTTACGGGTTTTATTTAAGGCTTGTTAGCATTAAGAAAAAAATAAGAAAAAAAATGTGCGGGGGTCCCCCAAAATTCCATACCAGGCCCTCCAGGTCTGGTATGGATATTAAGGGGAACCCCGCGCCAAAAAAAAAATGGTGTGAAAAGTAAAATGGACCAGGGGAGGCCCGGACGTGCCATTTTCTTGTGAGGTAAGAGAAGTTCTCAGATTTTCTGGGCTGACCATGTAGTAAATGAGGGGAAGCTCTTTCTATGACTTCCATCAACCAATCATGTGCAAGTAACAAATAAAGATTTTTCTTTTTTTCCTTGCATGTGGTTGGGTATTTTTGCAAAGTGAAGTATTACTAAGCTCTGAAGCTTATGTAAATCAACCCCAATATCTCCAGTAAATTTCAGACAATTCTCCCTCAATAAAAATCCTGATGCTGGCCAATTTTTCATTACTCTATTGTCTGCATTCTCTTAAAGAGGAACTTCAGTGTGCTCACATAATTTGTAATAAAAACATCTTTGCCATTCTGAAGCTTCCCTCCAACCACTTTGATTGCTATTTTATATATACCGTGTTTCGGTACTTGCCAAATGAGCTAAAGAAATCTCCTCCATTGAGTCTGGCTGCATCCATTTTAGCTGTGGACAGCTGAAGCTGCTGCCTGTTCACTTTCTGGATTTACACAAACAACCAGAGGCACACCTCCAACTCTGGAACTCTCATTGGCCCTCTTATGACTCACCCCCCCTCCCTTCCTGGCAAAATCTCACGAGAGTTAGAGAGAGAGAGCTGTGCATGATGTCATAAGTCTAGGCTTTTTACCAGACAAGAAACAGTAAGTGGGCTGTATAAGGTAGTTACTGGCAGAAAATAAATATTTTACTATCCAAAGTTAAAACAACAATGAGGATTTAATAGATGGAAAGATGAAAAATGACTGAAGTTCCGCTTTAATTATCAAAGATAATTTGATAGAAATTAGCCAGCAACAGGGCAGTTTTATATTAGCTGGAACAGGGACAGCCTCAACAAACTACTAGCCAATTTCTATCTGGTGGTCAAGGAGGGCCTTATCGCTTTATAAAAAAGCACATGTAACATCTAAAACTACCTGAAAAAAAAAACCTTTTTCAAACTGCAATGAATCTGATGCATGCAAGCCAAGCTAACTGTGAAAGTAAAAATCAATGCCACAGCCACATATGTGCTGTCGATATTCTCTGTTGCTAAGACTGTCTGTGAAAATTGTACTGTTTAGAAACTCCATGAACCACACACCATGCTCCATAAACTTCAAAGCGATATTAAATCCATAGCCAAAACGTAATATATTGCAACTTACTAATTCTTAGATGTGGTGGCTGCATTAGTGTTCTTTTTTTTATAGTATTTTTTTTTTTACCTTATTAGAGGGTCTACAATTCGGATGATGGAACAATGGAGGAGACAACTTTGAACAGCAGCATTGTCAGTCTGGGCAGAGGGGAGTGTAATGCCGCATACACATGATCAAACAATCCGGTGTGTGGGCTCCAGCGGACTTTTTTTTACCCAAAAGTCCGGTGGACTTAGAAATGAGTTTTGACTCAAAATTTACGGCCGTGTGTGTGCTAGTCCGCCGTACTTTTGAAATTAACTGACTTTTCCCGCACGGAGAAAAGTCTGTTCATTTTGGTAGCCGGGACTAGCGAAGGAAGTCAATGTCGCCACCTTCGGCAGCGATATTGACACGTCGCTAGCCCCGTCACCTGGTATGGACTTAAAGGGGAAGCCCTACGCTGAAAAAACAGCGTGGGGGTCCCCCTAGGTCCATATCGGACCCTTATCCGAGCACGCTACCTGTCCGGTCAGGAAAGGGGGTGGGGACGAGCGAGCGCTCCCCCCCTCCTGAGCGGTACCAGGCCACGTGCCCTTAACATGGTGGGGTGCTTTGGGGAAGGGGGGACGCGTGGCCCCCCACCCCAAAGCACCTTGTCCCCATGTCGATGAGGACAAGGGCCTCTTCCCGACAACCCTGGCCGTTGGGTCTGTGGGCGGGGGGCTTATCGGAATCCGGGAGCCCCCTTTAATAGGGGGGCTCTCGGGTTCCGGCCCCCCACCCTATGTGAATGAGTATGGGGTACAGTGTACCCCTACCCATTAACCTGTGAATAAAATGTAAATAAAACACACCACACAAGGGTTAAAAATAATTTATTAGACAGCTCCGGGGGTCTTCTTCCGTCTTGGGGGGTCTTCTCCCCGGACTCCTCCGCTATCTTCTGCTAGCTCTTTTACTAGTGGAGGAGCCGGCTTTCTAATTCGCCCGGGGGTCTTCTTCCGACTTCGGGGGTCTTGCCCCTCTCTTTGGGGATCTTGTCCCCCTCTTCGGGGATCTTGTCCCCCTCTTCGGTTCTTCTTGCTGGGCCTTCTTCCAACTCTTTTTTTTGTGTGGGCAAGTCCGTTCATTTCAAAAGCAAAGGCGGATAGTCCGGCAGACTATACGGCAGATAGTCCGGCGGACCTAGTCTGCCGGAAAAGTCCCGTGTGTGGGCAGGTCCGCTCGTTCGGACAGTCCGGCGGTTTGTCCGCCAGACTAAGTCCACCGCATAGTCTGATCATGTGTACGTGGCATTAGATGCACTGGTAGATTTAGATACACCAACTGATTTAGATACTGGTAAGCTGCAACATAATAAATCTAAGAAATTCTATTCTGCAATATAATGTTTGCTTTTAGGTTTAATACAGCAGTGGGAGCAGGTACCTAAGAAAACTAGGTACCAACCCCCCCCCCCCCCCCCAAAAAAAAAGTTCCAAAAGAATATTTGGACATAAGCAGAACTTTAGGTGAAGTTCAATTTAAAAGAATATGTGTTTTTTCTGATTGCCCATCAAAGCTGCACAAAGAGACCCTCTCCCAGCTGAACTGTATGTTTTAAAAATATTTTTTTATTGGTACGTGCCCAGCTCACAATGCCATTTTTTTAACAGATTTTAATGCCATAGACTTCTTAAGGATTTCTACTTCACTGAATTTCCCTCATGATTCCCTAGATCCTTGGTGATTCGAACCCAGGCAGATGTATTCATTTCCATTTGATGCCCAACTAAACTCTTCTTAGGAAAAAAAAAGTTTAAACGAAACTTCATCATGGGCTCCATATGGCGTGCTTTATAAAAGTTCCTTTACAATATAACTAGCAATGAGGCTGATCACAATTCTTTTGTGATTGTATTTGCTGTAGTGATGCGGTTGACTAAAGGTAAATTAAGACGCAGATACCTTGCTTCAAATATCCCTAAACAAATATCAGATAAAAGAATTTCCAATGCGAAGCAATTCAGAATTCTTTAAGCAAGAAAAATGTGACGTGACTATTCCTTCTAAAGAGAACACCACTGAGATTACTGTGATGAAATACGTGACCAGGATGGTAAACAAAAAAAGAAAAGCAATCTGTACAAAGCCATGAAATTTGGAAGGAGAGAAAATGGGGCTTCATCTTTTAATTCCCCAATCTACATAAGCAATTGCAAGAAAAACAGCTGATGCCATATGTGTAAAACCAGTTTTATTACTAATCGTTTTTCTTGCTTTTGTTTTGTTCCCTTTGAGGAAAAAAAGAAGAGATATGAACAGGGCTAATTTTTAGACAATGAAAAATCAATTCTCCCTGCAGGATCAGAAGAAGGAATCCTGAGAAGCTGCTGAGCCTCTTTCTGTGAAATGGTATCAGTCTTAGCAAAAATCAATACTTGCCTATTGAAGAAAGCTTATTGGAAAACAAGAGACAGAGCCATCAAAAGAACTTATTAATATACAATATGTTTCCATGTGATAAGCAAACTAACCACACAGGAAAGATAGAGCGCTCTGTGCTTGCGCATACCAGGACTGCATAGGGCATATATGAAATATATGAAATATGAAATCGACTTGGGCATAGCCTATGACATTTTCACACTGATGCCATAATTTCTGAAGCTTACATGCTTGTTTGGTGAATGGCTCTCCAAGGGTTTTCAGCTGCCTCTGAAGTAACATGAATAATGTTAATAGGCTGCAGTTTTTTACTGCTTAAGCCAGCAGAGTGGCAGCCCATAGCCCAACCTCATGCCGCATACACACAATCGGACTATCCGGCCGACTTAATCCAGCGGACAAACCGCCAGACTTTGCAGCTGAGGTCCGCCGGACTTTCCGAACAAGCGGACCTGCCCACACACGACCGGACTTTTTCCGGCGGGCTAGGTCCGGACTTTTGAAATGAACGGACTTGCCCACACACGGAGAAAAGTCTGTTCATCTTGAAAGTGGCTCCAGGTAGCCAGGACTAGCGAAGGAAGTGAATGTTGCTGCCTCCATCAGCAAGATTGACACCTCACTAGCCCTGTCACCTGGTATGGAATTAAAGGGGAACCCCTACGCCAAAAATACTGTGTGGGGGTCAACCCAAAGTCCATAGCAGACCCTTATACGAGCACACAGCCCGGCCGGTCAGGAAAGGGGGTGGGGACGAGCCCCCAGCCATACCAGGCCACGTGCCATGGAGGGTGCTTTGGGGAAGGGGGGACCCTGCGCCCCCCCACTCCAAAGCACCTTGTCCCCATGTTGATGAGGACAAGGGCCTCTTCCCAACAACCCTGGCCATTGGTTGTCGAGGTCTGTGGGTGGGGGCTTATCGGGATCCGGGAGCCCCCTTTAATAAGGGAACCCCCAGATACCGGCCCCCCCACCCTATGTGAATAAGTATGGGGTACATTGTACCCCTACCCTTTCACCTGGTGAAAAAAGTGTAAATAAAAAAACACAAGTTTTTTAAATAATTTATTAGACAGCTCCGGTGGTCTTCTTCCGTCTTGGTGGGGTCTTCTCACCGGACTCCTCCGCTATCTTCTGCTAGCTCTTTTACTAGCAGAGGAGCCCAGCTTTCTTCTTCGTCATCGCCGCTGCCACCCGGGGGTCTTCTTCCGACTTCGGGGTACTGTCCCGCTCTTCGGTTCTTCTGCCGGGCCTCCACTATCTTCTTATAGCTCTTTTACTAGCATTTGCCCTGTCTTTTGTGGCTGCCACCTTCTTCTCTTCTTCTTCTTCTTCTTCTTCTTCTTCTTCCCTGCGATGTTGACACGACACTCTCTCTGGCTGCAATGGCAGGGACGCATTGTGCAGTGACTTATATAGAGAGAAGGGGTGGGGTCACCAGGTGATGTCACATGGTGATGTCAGAGGATGCTGGGACTGTGACATCATAAGGGGGCAGGGTAACCCTGTGAAATCAGCCAGTGACCCCACCCTTTGTCCCTAAATAAGTCACCGCACAACGTGTCCCTGCCATTGCGGCCAGAGAGAGCGTCGTGTCAACATCACAAGAAAGAAGAAGAAGAATAAAAGAAGGCGGCGGCAACAGAAGACCGGGCCAATGCTAGTAAAAGAGCTATAAGAAGGCCCAGCAGAAGAACTGAAGAGCGGGACAAGACCCCAGAAGAGCAGGACAAGACCCCGAAGTCAGAAGTAGACCCCCGGACGGCAGCAGCGACAACGAAGAAGAAATCTGGGCTCCTCTAGCAGAAGATAGCAGAGGACTCCGGCGAGAAGACCTCCCAAGACAGAAGAAGACCACCGGAGCTGTATTTTAAAAACTTGTGTTTTTTTTATTTACACTTTTTTCACCATGTGAATGGGTAGGGGTACAATGTACCCCATACTCATTCACATAGGGTGGGGGGCCGGTATCTGGGGGCCCCCTTATTAAAGGGGGCTCCTGGATTCTGATAAGCCCCCGCCCGCAGACCCCGACAACCAATGGCCAGGGTTGCCGGGAAGAGGCCCTTGTCCTCATCAACATGGGGACAAGGTGCTTTGGGGTGGGGGGCCGCAGGGCCCCCCTTCCCCAAAGCACCTGCATGCGGCCTGGTACAGCTCAGAGGGGGGGCAGGGGGGGGGTCCGGTGAGAAGACCCCACCAAGACGGAAGAAGACTACCGGAGCTGTCTAATATATTATTTTAAAAACTTTTTTCACCAGGTGAAAGGGTAGGGGTACAATGTACCCCATACTTATTCACATAGGGTGGGGGGCCGGTATCTGGGGGTTCCCTTATTAAAGGGGGCTCCCGGATCCCGATAAGCCCCCCACCCACAGACCCTGACAACCAATGGCCAGGGTTGTTGGGAAGAGGCCCTTGTCCTCATCAACATGGGGACAAGGTGCTTTGGAGTGGGGGGGCCGCAGGGTCCCCCCTTCCCCAAAGCACCCTCCATGGCACGTGGCCTGGTATGGCTGGGGGCTCGTCCCCACCCCCTTTCCTGATCAGCCAGGCTGTGTGCTTGGATAAGGGTCTGCTATGGACTTTGAGGGGACCCCACGCCATTTTTTCGGCATAGGGGTTCCCCTTTAAATCCATACCAGGTGACGGGGCTAGCGAGGTGTCAATCTCGCTGATGGAGGCAGCGACATTCACTTCCTTCGCTAGTCCCGTCTAGCTGGAGCCACGTTCAAAATGAACAGACTTTTCTCCGTGTGGGCAAGTCCGTTCATTTCAAAAGTCCGGCAACTAGCACACAGACGGGCAGATTGTGAATTTTGAGTCAAAACTTCTTTCTGCCGGACTTTTGGAAAGAAAAAGTCCACCGGAGCCCACACACGGACGGATTGTCCGGCGGACTCTGGTCCGCTGGACCAAGTCTGCCGGATAGTCCGATCGTGTGTACGCGGCATCATAGGTCTGTAGGGGTTGTCCACCCTGAACTACCCTAGGTCAGCCATTGAGTGACCCTTGTGTAATGTATTTTAGTTGCATCCTTGCAAATAGTAACATTTGAAAACAAATTAGGTCAAAGGGAGGAAGCAAACATGCTTTTAATTATGTAATCACAATTAAAATGTATCATTTTGGTGAAGAATTCCAAACATATTGCACAGATTACGTAAGGGTCATGTATTAAAAAAATTATTTGTGAATGTCTCTGCATTCAAATTTGAGTCACAAATAATACCTATAAGGTGTTTAATATGTGTGAAATGTCAACTACTCTGGTCTTCCCACAGCAAATGTACCATTTCCTTCTAAGAGAAAAAAGAGCTTTACGGACATGCTTTGGGTGGCACAGTGGTGTAGTGGTTAGCACTCTTGCCTAGCAGTAAAAAGGGTCGCTGGCTCGAATCCCAACCACAACACTACCTACCTGGAGTTTGCATGCTCTCCCTGTGCCTGCATGGGTTTCCTCTAGGTACTCTGGTTTCCTCCCACACTCCAAAGACATGCAGGTAGGTTAATTGGCTTCTGTCCAAAATTGGCTCTAGTATATGAATGGGGACCTTGGATTGTGGGCTCCATGAGGGCAGGGACCAATGTGAGTGTGCAATGTACAGGGATAGTGACAATTGTAGACATTCACTCAGGTTGAACTGGATCGACTGGTGTCTTTATTCAACCTTACTATGTAACATTCATCAGAAAATGAGCAAATTAATTGGTGTTTGGTTGAGTTGAACCTCCAGATGCAGCAGGAACTGAAATATTTAGCAGGAGTATTAATACCTGTCTTAAATATTAGTTTCCTGCTTGGGGCTTCTGGTTCCCCTCCTCCTGCCCGCACTGGAGCGGCATCCACAAAACAAAGCGCGCTTCGCCTTTCTGCAGCGGGGAATCGGCTGTGAAGCCACAAAGCTTCATTGCCAGTTTTCCTGACAAGCGATGGTGGCAGCAGCAACCGAGAGCCGGTGGAAAAATTTGCTGACTTTTAATTTTTTCTGAAGGAGGCTGGACCTCCTCTTTAACACTATAGAATAAGGATATTCAACTAGAAGTGGAAATATTGAGAGTGTAGAGGCACTGTATATGATGTTTATGAGCTTCAGGTTTGTCCACTGTTTGGTAGGTTTCAGTGAACAGCTGAACGAATAGGTGTTTGGCCATGCCAAACCTCTAGCTGCAGCAGGACCTACAACATTTAGCAGCAGTATTTCTATTTCTGCAAAATATGAGAGTTTTCTGCTCAGGGAGACTGTGTGTTAAAAAACCAACAGCCATCAGCATCCTAACAAGCAATGTCTCATGCCGTCAGCTCCATACCATCACTGGCACATTCAACTGTCAGATAGGAATAGCAGGCTGACAGGTGAATATAAATAAAGGGGTGAGGACAGTGTAAAAAAAAAGTGTTCACCCCTCCCCCCAAAATTCATACCAGGCCCTTCAGGTCTTGTGTGTATTTTAAGAAGAATCCTTAAAATGGAGTTTGGAGGTCTCCATACCATACGCTTATTCAAGTATGCAGCCTGGCAAGGAACAAGTGGTAGTAAAGTCTGCTTTGTGATTTTTACTTACAGGTAAGCTTACAATAAGGCCTCATGCACACGAGACGCAGTTAAACGCGCGTTCAGATGCAGTTGGACAGTTTTTTCAACTGCACCTGAACTCATTCAATGTTATCCTATGTGTCCATGCACACAGTCTCGTTTTTTTGCGTTTATATGCAGTTGCGTTTAATCTCGTTTTTCCAGAAGCAAAAAAATGCGTTCAGAGACAAAAATTTCTGCGTTTCAGACGCAAAACGGGGCTAAACGCGGCTAAACGCGGCTGAACGCGGCAACCGCGTTTAGCCGCGTTTGCGTATATATGCGTTTTTAAAGGAACCCAATTTTTGGTACCTGAAAATTCTGAAATATGATTTAAACTCATAGAAAACAATAAAAAATGTTAGGAAAAAGTTGTAATTACTTTATATAATTCATAGAGTGTATTTACTTTGTGACACAATCCCATAATATCTCTAGTGTTTCCATTAGCTTGTACAATGAGGAATTCCTTCACTTCTTTGCCCCAAATACTCATCCAATTTCTAATCTAATCAGTGGCTCCACCTAGTCTGGCCAAGCCATAGCATTGTCATAGAAAAACTTAATGTCTAGTCAGCCCCCCTCCCCCACCATGTTTCCATGTAGAACACACATCCTTCATGAAACTGAAACTTTTTTCCACAAGCCACCCCCCTTCCCCCAAGCTAGGCTTGTCCACACCTTGGATTGCCATCTTTGAAGACACATCTCCTACACCTTGGATTGCCAGCTTTGAAGAAACATCTCCTAAAAAATGACTTCTGATGTGAGCCAAAACAACTTGATTGAAGTAATTCAAAACTATGTACAATTATGGGACAAATCCCATGAATTGTACCCTGACCGGATTGCTAAACAAAGGACATGGGAAAATGTGTCCAAAGACTTGACCCCAAACTGGGAAGACCTCTCCAGATCCCAGCAAGAAACTCGAGGTAAGTTCAATCTATATTTGGTCAAAATTTTGGGGTATGTTAATTTGTATTTTCAGTTTTTAAGTTGATTTTTAATCATTGCACAGTGGCATCATTTCAAAAAAGATGGAGATCTTTGGCCGACAGAGTAAAGAGAGATCTAAAAAAAGAAAAAGAATCAAACCGCAGTGGAGCCCAATCCACCTACAAAACCCACCCCTTGACTGTCCAATTGTCTTTTTTGAGGGACAGTTTAATTTCAAGAGCGTAAGTAAACTTAAATTTATTTATCAATTTATATTATTTTGTAACATTAATTTTTTTTTTAAAAGTAAAATTTTTAAAATTTTAACTTGAGATCTAAATTCTTAATTTTTTTATTTTAATATATGTTATTTATATTTTTAATTTTTCTATTATAATTTTTTCGGTATATTTTTTGTACAATTTTCTCTATTTTTTGTGTTTAAAATAGATTCTAATACATTTATAATTTTTTTATTTTTTGAAGATTAATTTTAGACTGGATAATATAATATCCGTTAATATATTAAATTTAATTGTTAGATAATTGTGTTTAGTATGCATGTATGTATGTATTTATGTATGCATCTCAACCCACTGTCCCTCTCCATCACCCCCTCCTCTTCTCATATTCTATCTCACTCTGCCTCTCTCACTCCCTCCTCCATCTTTATTTCATTCAGTGCCTCTCCACCCCCCTCTCTCCCTCTGCTATTCTACTCCCTCTCCCCCCCTCTCACTCCCTCCTCCCTTAGTTGAGTCACTGCCTTTCCACCTCTCTCTCTCCCTCTGATCTTCTCACTCACTCACTCTAGTCCCCTCACCCTCCCCCTTCTTTCTTCATACACCTCTCCTCCTGGTCCTCCTTTCTCTCCATCTCCCATCCATTAACCTTTAAGTTATGTTAGGGGTTAGTGCTTAAGGGTGACAGTAAGGCAAGGGCATTGGTTATAGCTAAGGTCAAGGTTAAAGGGTTAGGGATTCTGATTCGGTCCGGTGGTTATGGAGTATGGGTAGTGCTGAGGGTTATCAAATAGGGATTAGTGTTAGCAGGTAGGATTTAAGTTACCAAATAGGGGTTACTGTTACCAAATCGGGGTTAGGGTTAGCAATTGTGGTTTAGGGTTAGGGTTATCAATTTCGGTTTAGGGTTAGCAATTAGGGTTAGGGTTAGTGTCAGCAATTAGGGTTTATGGTTACCAAATCGGGGTTAGGGTTAGCAATTGGGGTTTAGGGTTAGGGTTATCAATTTCGGTTTAGGGTTAGCAATTAGGGTTAGGGTTAGTGTCAGCAATTAGGGTTTATGGTTACCAAATCGGGGTTAGGGTTAGCAATTGGGGTTTAGGGTTAGGGTTAGCAATTGTGGTTTAGGATTAGGGTTCTCAATTTCGGTTTAGGGTTAGCAATTAGGGTTAGGGTTAGTGTCAGCAATTAGGGTTTATGGTTACCAAATCGGGGTTAGGGTTAGCAATTGGGGTTTAGGGTTAGGGTTATCAATTTCGGTTTAGGGTTAGCAATTAGGGTTAGGGTTAGTGTCAGCAATTAGGGTTTATGGTTACCAAATCGGGGTTAGGGTTATCAATTGTGGTTTAGGGTTAGGGTTCTCAATTTCGGTTTAGGGTTAGCAATTAGGGTTAGGGTTAGTGTCAGCAATTAGGGTTTATGGTTACCAAATCGGGGTTAGGGTTATCAATTGGGGTTTAGGGTTAGGGTTATCAATTTCGCTTTAGGGTTAGCAATTAGGGTTAGGGTTAGTGTCAGCAATTAGGGTTTATGGTTACCAAATCGGGGTTAGGGTTATCAATTGGGGTTTAGGGTTAGGGTTATCAATTTCGGTTTAGGGTTAGCAATTAGGGTTAGGGTTAGTGTCAGCAATTAGGGTTTATGGTTACCAAATCGGGGTTAGGGTTAGCAATTGGGGTTTAGGGTTAGGGTTAGCAATTGTGGTTTAGGATTAGGGTTCTCAATTTCGGTTTAGGGTTAGCAATTAGGGTTAGGGTTAGTGTCAGCAATTAGGGTTTATGGTTACCAAATCGGGGTTAGGGTTAGCAATTGGGGTTTAGGGTTAGGGTTAGCAATTGTGGTTTAGGATTAGGGTTCTCAATTTCGGTTTAGGGTTAGCAATTAGGGTTAGGGTTAGTGTCAGCAATTAGGGTTTATGGTTACCAAATCGGGGTTAGGGTTATCAATTGGGGTTTAGGGTTAGGGTTATCAATTTCGGTTTAGGGTTAGCAATTAGGGTTAGGGTTAGTGTCAGCAATTAGGGTTTATGGTTACCAAATCGGGGTTAGGGTTAGCAATTGGGGTTTAGGGTTAGGGTTAGCAATTGTGGTTTAGGATTAGGGTTCTCAATTTCGGTTTAGGGTTAGCAATTAGGGTTAGGGTTAGTGTCAGCAATTAGGGTTTATGGTTACCAAATCGGGGTTAGGGTTAGCAATTGGGGTTTAGGGTTAGGGTTATCAATTTCAGTTTATGGTTAGCAATTAGGGTTAGGGTTAGTGTCAGCAATTAGGGTTTATGGTTACCAAATCGGGGTTAGGGTTAGCAATTGGGGTTTAGGGTTAGGGTTAGCAATTGTGGTTTAGGATTAGGGTTCTCAATTTCGGTTTAGGGTTAGCAATTAGGGTTAGGGTTAGTGTCAGCAATTAGGGTTTATGGTTACCATATCGGGGTTAGGGTTATCAATTGGGGTTTAGGGTTAGGGTTAGCAATTGTGGTTTAGGATTAGGGTTCTCAATTTCGGTTTAGGGTTAGCAATTAGGGTTAGGGTTAGTGTCAGCAATTAGGGTTTATGGTTACCAAATCGGGGTTAGGGTTAGCAATTGGGGTTTAGGGTTAGGGTTAGCAATTGTGGTTTAGGATTAGGGTTCTCAATTTCGGTTTAGGGTTAGCAATTAGGGTTAGGGTTAGTGTCAGCAATTAGGGTTTATGGTTACCAAATCGGGGTTAGGGTTAGCAATTGGGGTTTAGGGTTAGGGTTAGCAATTGTGGTTTAGGATTAGGGTTCTCAATTTCGGTTTAGGGTTAGCAATTAGGGTTAGGGTTAGTGTCAGCAATTAGGGTTTATGGTTACAAACTTGGGGTTAGGGTTAGCAATTAGGGATAGTTTTTGGTTTAATTTCGGGCTTAGGGTTTAGGGTTTGTATTGAGTAGTTGGGTTAGTGTTATGTCTATGTTTTTTTTTTTAGGTTGGTGGGTGGGGGTTTGGTGTTAGGGGATAGGCTTAGGGTTGTGAAAAATAAAATAATAACATTTTAAAATGTGCACATGTCTAACTGTACTTAAACCTTATTATTTAAAGGACAACATCCAACATTTCCGAGGATGAAGGCAGTGTCCATCAGGATATAGTAAATGAAATGGAGGATGTGCCAAGTGCATCACAAGCGAGTTTGTCTTTGGCTACAGTTCCAATTTCACGCGACCGTGAAACACCGGTTGCTTCTATACAGGTATAACACAACCTATGGTCTCTGATTTTTTATAGAAAAAGAATGTATCATCATTACTTTTGGTCATATAAGTGCAAGATGTATATGTCAATAACTGTATGTATTTTATTTTATTCAAGGGTGATCGCAGTCGATCTCCTGCAAGAAGCAGGCCAAGGGGGCGTCGGTCGCGTGAGATAGACCAGGAACCGACCAGGGTGGAAACCAACATTATTAATTTAGTAGAAGAGCTACGCCAGGAACGACATCGGAGCAATGTCTTCCTGGACCTAAATAATGGGCGCAGTATTTTTTGCCGTAGCCTATATGTAATTCTTGAACAATTGTCTGAAGACCGCGAGCGTCAATGCCGTGAAAACATTTATTGTTATATCGTGGCATGTCTAAATGCAGAAAGACAGTCGCGGCTAGTGATGGACGAACTTCCGACGGGACGTTTCGCGAACGCGAAATGCGAACGGACCCAAACGTTCGCGAAACCGACCGTTCGCCGCGGGCCCCATTGACTTCAATGGGAGGCGAACTTTGCAAACCTTCATGTCGAATTTGCGGCCACGTGGTAATTATTAGGGGGTAAAACGTAGTCCCACCATCTGGACAATGACATAATACATGTATGAGGTGAATTTGGGATCGATAACTACAAGCATTTTTATTTTATTTGGGAAATTGTTCTAACAATTCAGGACTATGGAGCTAATGAAGGCAATGGAGGAGAGGGAAGGTCAGGGACCAGGGTAGGCAAAGAAGAGGGTGCAGGAGATGATCACCAGCAGCGTGACATACCGGAATGACACATGCACCGTGATAGAGGCATCTGACAGCAGCACCGTAATACAGAGCACTGACAGCAGCACCGTGACATACAGCGCTGACAGCAGCACCGTGACATACAGCGCTGACAGCAGCACCGTGACATACAGCGCTGACAGCAGCACCGTGACATACAGCGCTGACAGCAGCACCGTGACATACAGCGCTGACAGCAGCACCGTGACATACAGCGCTGACAGCAGCACCGTGACATACAGCGCTGACAGCAGCACCGTGACATACAGCGCTGACAGCAGCACCGTGACATACAGCGCTGACAGCAGCACCGTGACATACAGCGCTGACAGCAGCACCGTGACATACAGCGCTGACAGCAGCACCGTGACATACAGCGCTGACAGCAGCACCGTGACATACAGCACTGACAGCAGCACCGTAAGCAGCCCCAGGAGGAAGTCAGCACAGCACAGGGATGGTGTGATCCCCTCATAATAAGAACCCCCAGGAGGAAGTCAGCACAGCACAGGGATAGTGTGATCCCTTCATAATAAGAACCCCCAGGAGGAAGTCAGCACAGCACAGGGATATCATAAGCAGCCCCAGTAGAAATATGACACCGCTCAACCTCTTCAAAGAGGAGGGTAGGGGCATATAGTACGGTGTGCTTTTTTGGGTCAAGGAAGTGAGCCAAATGAATTAAGAAGGTCTGTGTGCTTGATTAAAAAAATAGTTTATAGACATATACATGGTCTACTGGTCACATGTGTTGAATTCCTCCGAGATCCATGCCTCATTCATTTTTAGAAATGTGAGGTAGTTAACACTGTGGTGAGCTAGGCGAGTACGCTTATCGGTCACAATCCCCCCTGCTGCGCTGAACGTCCTTTCGGACAGGACACTGGATGAGGGGCAAGCCAACAGTTCGATTGCAAATTGGGCAAGCTCTGGCCAGAGGTCAAGCCTGCCCACCCAGTAGTCTAGGGGTTCATCACTCCTCAGAGCGTCCACATCGGCCGTTAACCCAATGTAGTCGGACACCTGACGGTCTAGGCGTTCCCTGATGCTGGATCCGGATGACACCTGTCGATGGGTCGGCTGAAAGAATGACCTCATATCCGAAGTCACCAACACATCTTCAAACCGGCCTCTTCTTGCAGGCGCTGTTGGATTGGTACCCGCAAATCCTTCTCTGGGAGTGGGAATTGCTCCTCTGCCAGCGCACGCAAAAGCAGAATGCAGCATTTCTCGAAGCAAGGCCTGGAAGTGCTGCATTCTGACAGCCCTCTGCGACGGCGGTAACATTTCCGCCATTTTGTGTTTGTACCGGGGGTCTAAGTACGTTGCCACCCAGTACTGGTCCTTGACCCTCATGCTTTTTATACGGGGGTCCCTATTAAAACACTGGAGCATGAAGGCCCCCATTTGCACTAAAGTGGAAGCGGTGTGGTGGCCTGGCTCCTGCTCATCATCCAGGATAATGTCGTCCTCTTCATTCTCCTCTCCCCATCCTCGCACAACAGGGATCCCAGAAAGGTTTAAAGCATGCTCTTCTTGCTCCTGCTCATCCGCCCCGGCACCATCCTCCTCTGACTCCTCATCAGACTCCTGTTGTTGACTTGTCTCAGATAGAGTAGCCCCCCCTGGGAATTCATCCAGCATTGCGACTTCCTCATCTTCCCGCTCCTGCTCCTCCACAGCCTGATCAATGACACGACGCAATGCACGCTCCAGAAAGAAGGCATAAGGTACCATGTCACTGATGGCGCCATGGCTGCGACTGACCAGTTTGGTGATCTCCTCAAATGGCCGCAGAAGTCTGCATGTGTCGCGCATGAGCAGCCACTGGCGCGGTGAAAAAAAACCCAGCTCCCCAGAACCGTTTCTTTCGCAGAGTTCATACAGGTAGACGTTAACTGCACGTTTCTGCTGGAGCAGCCTATCAAGCATATAGAAGGTTGAGTTCCATCGCGTCGGGCAATCGCAAATAAGACGTCTGACCGGCAGATGGTGTCGCCGCTGAATGTCAGCAAGGCGAGCCATGGCCGTGTAAGATCTTCTGAAATGGGCCGAGATTTTCCTTGCCTGCCGCAAGATGTCCTGGACCCCAGGGTATTTGACAAGGAATCGCTGCACGACCAAGTTTAAGACGTGTGCCATGCACGGCACGTGCGTGATTTTGCCCTGTTTCAATGCGCTAAGCAGATTGGCACCGTTGTCACACACCACTTTACCAACTGTCAAATTGAGCGGTGTTAGCCACTCATCTGCCTGTGAACGCAAAGCTGAAAGGAGTGCCGGGCCAGTGTGGCTCTTTGCTTCCAGGCACAACAGACGCAGCACGGCATGGCAACGTCTCACCTGGCATGTGGAATAGGTTCTGGGGAGCTTGGGCGGTGCAGTGGAAGAGACGCTAGCAGCGGAAAAGGAGGAGGCAGCTGAGGAGGAGAGGGAGGAGGATGGAGTAGGAGGAGGAGAAGAAGAGTCAGGCCTGCATGCAATCCGTGGCGGTAAAACCAAATCTACACGGGTGCCACGGGTTACATGCTTGACGGCCGTCAGAAGGTTCACCCAGTGGGCAGTAAAACTGATATACCTTCCCTGCCCGTGTTTGCTAGACCACGTGTCTGTGGTCAGATGTATCTTGGCACCGACACTGTGTGCCAGAGATACATTCACTTGCCGCTGAACATGGCCATATAGCTCTGGGATGCCCTTCTCTGAGAAATACTTCCTTCCTGGGACCTTCCATTGTGGTGTTCCAATGGCCACAAATTTGCGAAAGGCCTCCGAGTCCACCAGTTTATATGGCAGTAGTTGGCGGGCTATGAGTTCTGACAAGCCAGCCGCCAACCGTTGGGCAAGAGGGTTATCCGGCATCATCATTTTTTTACGCTCAAACATTAGGCCCACGGAAGCCTGCCTTTTTGCAGAAAAATGTGAGCTTGGCGTGATGGAAGGTGGAGTGGAGGACAATTGTGAGGAGAGAGGAGAAGGAGAAGTAGAAGACGAGGCTGGACGGTGAGAGCCTGCAGTGTGGCTTTGTGTGTTCCGTTGCTCCCACTGGGCTCGGTGATGGCTGCTCATGTGCCTTCTTAAGGCGGTCGTCCCTAGGTGAGTATTGGGCTTACCGCGACTAACGCGTTGACTGCAAAGATTGCAGATGGCAACGCTATTGTCAGCAGCGGACACGTTAAAAAAAGCCCACACTGCGGAGCCATGTGCCGGTGTCCTGGGAGCGCCAGATGTGACCGTACATGGTCGATGACTCGCTCCTGATACATTTGCAGTCTGCTTTGTCCCTGCTGTGCAATGTAAGTCATTGCTGCTTCTCCTCCCTATCTGCTGGTCCATATCTCCCTCTGAACTCCCCTCCTCTTCCTCTCTTGTGGGCACCCACGTGACATCACTAGACACGTCATCATCAACGTCACCTTCCCCACCGCTATAAGTAGAGATCTCGGAGTAGGCAGCAACACCGGGGACCAACCTCCTCCTTGGGCTGATCTGGGTACTGGCGTCAGACTGCTGAGTAGCGCTTGTTGCTACCTCCTCTTCCTGATCCAATACCAAGAGTGGCTGCGCATCAGAAATGTCCTCTTGATATGGATCGGAAAATAATTCCAGTGACTCAAGCGGAAGGTATGTGGTGGTGGTGGTGGTGGTCGTGTTGTTGGTGGTAGTGTCTTTGGGGGTGCACATAGCAGAGAGTGAAGAAGAGGGTGCAGATCGAGAGGATGAGGAGGGTGCAGAAGAGTAAGGCTGAGCGAGCCACTCAACCAAGTCTGGTGCATCCTTTAAAGTAATTGAACGCACCTTCTGCAACTTCCCACTTTGGCTCAAGCCTGTTGCTCCTGCCCTACCCCTACCACCCCTGCGGAAGGGCCTGCCTCTTCCTCTGCATGTCATTTTTTAAATGACCCTGTGACAAAACTCTTAGTCCCTATACCGCT
The DNA here is from genome assembly GCF_037356315.1 of Lithobates pipiens. Lineage (NCBI taxonomy): Eukaryota > Metazoa > Chordata > Amphibia > Anura > Ranidae > Lithobates > Lithobates pipiens. The sequence goes on from NW_027507790.1 coordinate 73,013,371, forward strand.
GAAGGACTGCTGCAGTATAGGTGAGCGGTCAGCAGTGGTGCACGTCAACCCTATCTATTGTGGACCTATAGCGGTCCTTACAGAACAGCAGACTGTACCGCACTCAAGCCTATGTACCGTAGCACCCTATACCAAGTTACCAGTCCTTATAAGAACTTTTGTGGACCAAGCAGGTTGTGTATTAGTGTTTAGCAGACTGTACGTCAGTCCCTATACCGCTGAAGGACTGCTGCAGTATAGGGCAGCGGTCAGCAGTGGTGCACGTCAACCCTATCTATTGTGGACCGATAGCGGTCCTTACAGAACAGCAGACTGTACCGCACTCAAGCCTATGTACCGTAGCACCCTATACCAAGTTACCAGTCCTTATAAGAACTTTTGTGGAACAAGCAGGTTGTGTGTTAGTGATTAGCAGACTGTACGTCAGTCCCTATACCGCTGAAGGACTGCTGCAGTATAGGGCAGCGGTCAGCAGTGGTGCACGTCAACCCTATCTATTGTGGACCGATAGCGGTCCTTACAGAACAGCAGACTGTACCGCACTCAAGCCTATGTACCGTAGCACCCTATACCAAGTTACCAGTCCTTATAAGAACTTTTGTGGAACAAGCAGGTTGTGTGTTAGTGATTAGCAGACTGTACGTCAGTCCCTATACCGCTGAAGGACTGCTGCAGTATAGGGCAGCGGTCAGCAGTGGTGCACGTCAACCCTATCTATTGTGGACCGATAGCGGTCCTTACAGAACAGCAGACTGTACCGCACTCAAGCCTATGTACCGTAGCACCCTATACCAAGTTACCAGTCCTTATAAGAACTTTTGTGGAACAAGCAGGTTGTGTGTTAGTGATTAGCAGACTGTACGTCAGTCCCTATACCGCTGAAGGACTGCTGCAGTATAGGTGAGCGGTCAGCAGTGGTGCACGTCAACCCTATCTATTGTGGACCGATAGCGGTCCTTACAGAACAGCAGACTGTACCGCACTCAAGCCTATGTACCGTAGCACCCTATACCAAGTTACCAGTCCTTATAAGAACTTTTGTGGACCAAGCAGGTTGTGTGTTAGTGTTTAGCAGACTGTACGTCAGTCCCTATACCGCTGAAGGACTGCTGCAGTATAGGGCAGCGGTCAGCAGTGGTGCACGTCAACCCTATCTATTGTGGACCGATAGCGGTCCTTACAGAACAGCAGACTGTACCGCACTCAAGCCTATGTACCGTAGCACCCTATACCAAGTTACCAGTCCTTATAAGAACTTTTGTGGAACAAGCAGGTTGTGTGTTAGTGATTAGCAGACTGTACGTCAGTCCCTATACCGCTGAAGGACTGCTGCAGTATAGGTGAGCGGTCAGCAGTGGTGCACGTCAACCCTATCTATTGTGGACCGATAGCGGTCCTTACAGAACAGCAGACTGTACCGCACTCAAGCCTATGTACCGTAGCACCCTATACCAAGTTACCAGTCCTTATAAGAACTTTTGTGGACCAAGCAGGTTGTGTATTAGTGTTTAGCAGACTGTACGTCAGTCCCTATACCGCTGAAGGACTGCTGCAGTATAGGGCAGCGGTCAGCAGTGGTGCACGTCAACCCTATCTATTGTGGACCGATAGCGGTCCTTACAGAACAGCAGACTGTACCGCACTCAAGCCTATGTACCGTAGCACCCTATACCAAGTTACCAGTCCTTATAAGAACTTTTGTGGAACAAGCAGGTTGTGTGTTAGTGATTAGCAGACTGTACGTCAGTCCCTATACCGCTGAAGGACTGCTGCAGTATAGGGCAGCGGTCAGCAGTGGTGCACGTCAACCCTATCTATTGTGGACCGATAGCGGTCCTTACAGAACAGCAGACTGAACCGCACTCAAGCCTATGTACCGTAGCACCCTATACCAAGTTACCAGTCCTTATAAGAACTTTTGTGGAACAAGCAGGTTGTGTGTTAGTGATTAGCAGACTGTACGTCAGTCCCTATACCGCTGAAGGACTGCTGCAGTATAGGGCAGCGGTCAGCAGTGGTGCACGTCAACCCTATCTATTGTGGACCGATAGCGGTCCTTACAGAACAGCAGACTGTACCGCACTCAAGCCTATGTACCGTAGCACCCTATACCAAGTTACCAGTCCTTATAAGAACTTTTGTGGAACAAGTGAGTTGTGAATGTTTAGCAGACTGCAGCAGAAGGGCAGCAGTCAAGTATAATATCCTTTCTATATTTGGAAGAAAGAATATTATACATGTACAAGCCTATTACTGTACCACTGATACCAGTCCTGAAAAGAACCTTTGTGGAACTAATAATAACAGCAAGTCTTTAAAATTACCCTCACTGCCTGACAACACTGCTTCCTTCCTGTCCCTATACAAATTGGCAAAAAAAGAGAACGATTAGTGGTTACTGGAACAGCTCTTTTGTGGACCTTGATAGTAACAGCTAATGATGATGATGATGATGATGATGATGATGAAAGACTAATCTGGCTGTCCCTGTAGCATACACCGTCCTTTCCCTTTCTCTAAACTAACAAAAGACACTCAGGCTGCTGCAAGAATCAGCAGCACAGCAAACCTATCAACACCTAACACCTATACCAGTCCTGAAAAGAACTTTTGTGTACCAAATAGCTAGTGGTTTATCTCTCCCTACTCCACACAGGAACCTGTCCCTATCTTAACAGAAGAAAGAATGTAAAATGGCCACCGGATCGGGTGTATTTATAGGTTAGGGGGAATGTACAAGTGTCCATGTGCTGTCATGTCTCAATTGGCTGTCCTGTATCACATGATAAACGTGTCACCAAAGGTTAAAGTTCTTGTATACATTAAACACGTAAGTCCGCCGCGGCGAACGACGGAAAAAGGCGTTCGAACGTGCGGACCGCGAATGTCGGAAATTCGCCGCGAAACGACCGCCGGGCGAACCGTTCGGCCATCACTAGTCGCGGCCCCCACCGCCACTGAACATTGTCCAAGGGGGGATGCAGAATACTCCTTTCATGGATATTCCAATCCAACGAGGTTCATCATATAGCCAGGGAGTTACAGGTAACGTCCTACACACACAGAGACCGCCAGCACAATATGCTATGTCGTCAACAATTGGCACACCATTTATGCCACAGACAATGTCCCAGCTCCCACCCCTTCAGCCACGGATGGGTAATCCTTCCCCCGTTGAGGAAAGTTCACAGGATAACTACGGGACATATCATAACTTATAATTTAATTATTACAATTTGTTTTTTTTCCTTTATTGATCATATTATTAGTTAGCACTTTTCACACCCTTTTGCACTAAATTTTTTTGATATTTGCACTGTTTGAAAAAATGTTTGATTTTGAATAAATATTATACTGTTTGCACTTTTTGATTATAATGTATTTTATATTTTCTTTCAATTTTAGATTTTAAATTTTCTTTTAATAAAGAAATAATATTTGAAAATTATGAATTGGTGTCCATAAATATTAGATGTGTGGATAAGTTGAAATGTAATGAAATCTTTTATTTATATACATTTATATATATTTTTGGTGGCTCTATATTTAGAGAAGTGTTACATTATCACATCCTTTGTTTAATCTAAGACATTATAATCCCATAAGGTTTTACGAGATTACAGTATTCATGCCCATTCTCCATAATTTAAAGTGTTTATCGATGGTTATAATACAGTAACCTAGAAATTATATTAAAAAATAATTACCAAGTGAAACAAAGTAACATGCTTAAATTAAAAAATGTAAATATAATTAAAAATTGGGACAAAGAAAAAATCCTTTATTGAAACTGAATGAACCACAGTAGCATTTTTCAAAAATGTCAATAACTTTGAGCTAGCAATCAGACTAAATATGGGTATCCTGCCAGGGCACGCTACCAACAGGTGAAACAAAGTATTCTGCAAAATTGTTTCGAATGGTCATTGCTCTGGCTGTTGGGCGTAGGTCCATGTATTGAATGTTCTGATTGGTGTTGGGAGGGGCAGGATCTGTGGATATTCTATCATTTTCAATTACAAAGTTATGGAGAACACAGCATGCAAGTACTACTTGGATAGCGTTTTCAACATCTAACTGCATTGTACTTAGTAGTACCCGCCATTTTCCTGCACTTATCCCAAATGCACATTCCACAACGCGTCTTGCACGACTTAGTCTGTAATTGAAGATTTTTTCTTGATAACTATGTCCTTGTCCACTGTATGGTCTCATTATATTTTCTGAAAGCCCGAATGCCTCATCAGCCACAATGACAGCAGGTAGTATGGGCTCTGTAGTGTTGGGAAGAGGCCTCCAACCCGGAATTCCAAAGCAACCTTCATGTATGCGACGGCCCATGGACGATTCTCTAAAAATACGAGAATCCCCTTGACTGCCGTATGCTCCAACATCAACACATATAAATTTAGATTTGGCGTCAGCTAGTGCAAGCAACACAATTGAAAAATATTTCTTATAATTAAAGTACATAGAGCCCGACTTTGGTGGCTTTTTGACGCGTACATGTTTGCCGTCCAGTGCTCCAATACAATTTGGGAAGTTAGTTTTTTCCCAAAATTCATTAATTATGTTCTGCCACATACACTGTGTTGGAACTGGCATTACCTCTCTGTGTAGCACCTCCCAAAGTATAGTGCTGGTTTCTCGTACGACTTTGGAAATAGTGGAAACGCCCATTAAAAAATAATGATGTAGAGATGCATATGATTGACCGGTTGCCAGAAACCTAAATTTTAAAAAATAATAATTTATTAGATATAATGTCTTCATTAATAACAAGGATAAATATATATTTTTTCAATATAATAAAATGAATACTGTATATACGTGAATCAATGTTTTAAAGCACATTGTTTTGGAGCTGAATATGGCACCATAGGATTATACTGCAGTCATGCACTTTTCTGCATCAGAGAATCAATTTTTGCGACCCGAAATGGGGGCCCATATCTTGGGGCCACTTATTGCCAGGAACCCCAAATTCGGTATGCTGACACTGTGGACCTAGGACAACAACATATCCAAATTTGAGGATCCTCTCACTAAGTGGCCCCGAGATAGGGGGCCCTAAAGTAGGGTCTCAAAAATGTCATGCACTTTTCTGCATCAGAGAATGACATTTTGCGACCCGACTTTGGGGGCCCATATCTTGGGGCCACTTATTGCCAGGAACCCCAAATTCGGTATGCTGACACTGTGGACCTAGGACAACAACATATCCAAATTTGAGGATCCTCTCACTAAGTGGCCCCGAGATAGGGGGCCCTAAAGTAGGGTCTCAAAAATGTCATGCACTTTTCTGCATCAGAGAATGACATTTTGCGACCCGACTTTGGGGGCCCATATCTTGGGGCCACTTATTGCCAGGAACCCCAAATTCGGTATGCTGACACTGTGGACCTAGGACAACAACATATCCAAATTTGAGGATCCTCTCACTAAGTGGCCCCGAGATAGGGGGCCCTAAAGTAGGGTCTCAAAAATGTCATGCACTTTTCTGCATCAGAGAATGACATTTTGCGACCCGACTTTGGGGGCCCATATCTTGGGGCCACTTATTGCCAGGAACCCCAAATTCGGTATGCTGACACTGTGGACCTAGGACAACAACATATCCAAATTTGAGGATCCTCTCACTAAGTGGCCCCGAGATAGGGGGCCCTAAAGTAGGGTCGCAAAAATGTCATGCACTTTTCTGCATCAGAGAATGACATTTTGCGACCCGACTTTGGGGGCCCATATCTTGGGGCCACTTATTACCAGGAACCCCAAATTCGGTATGCTGACACTGTGGACCTAGGACAACAACATATCCAAATTTGAGGATCCTCTCACTAAGTGGCCCCGAGATAGGGGGCCCTAAAGTAGGGTCTCAAAAATGTCATGCACTTTTCTGCATCAGAGAATGACATTTTGCGACCCGACTTTGGGGGCCCATATCTTGGGGCCACTTATTGCCAGGAACCCCAAATTCGGTATGCTGACACTGTGGACCTAGGACAACAACATATCCAAATTTGAGGATCCTCTCACTAAGTGGCCCCGAGATAGGGGGCCCTAAAGTAGGGTCGCAAAAATGTCATGCACTTTTCTGCATCAGAGAATGACATTTTGCGACCCGACTTTGGGGGCCCATATCTTGGGGCCACTTATTACCAGGAACCCCAAATTCGGTATGCTGACACTGTGGACCTAGGACAACAACATATCCAAATTTGAGGATCCTCTCACTAAGTGGCCCCGAGATAGGGGGCCCTAAAGTAGGGTCTCAAAAATGTCATGCACTTTTCTGCATCAGAGAATGACATTTTGCGACCCGACTTTGGGGGCCCATATCTTGGGGCCACTTATTGCCAGGAACCCCAAATTCGGTATGCTGACACTGTGGACCTAGGACAACAACATATCCAAATTTGAGGATCCTCTCACTAAGTGGCCCCGAGATAGGGGGCCCTAAAGTAGGGTCGCAAAAATGTCATGCACTTTTCTGCATCAGAGAATGACATTTTGCGACCCGACTTTGGGGGCCCATATCTTGGGGCCACTTATTACCAGGAACCCCAAATTCGGTATTCTGACACTGTGGACCTAGGACAACAACATATCCAAATTTGAGGATCCTCTCACTAAGTGGCCCCGAGATAGGGGGCCCTAAAGTAGGGTCTCAAAAATGTCATGCACTTTTCTGCATCAGAGAATGACATTTTGCGACCCGACTTTGGGGGCCCATATCTTGGGGCCACTTATTGCCAGGAACCCCAAATTCGGTATGCTGACACTGTGGATCTAGGACAACAACATATCCAAAGTCGGGTCGCAAAATGTCCTGCACTTTTCTGCATCAAAGATACATGGCCTCAAAGTCAACTGTGACCATCAGCGGCAATATAATTTGGTCATTAGGGTTAGGGTTAGGGTTATTGTTTATGATTTTTTGGTTGGATTAGGGTTGTTTAGGGTTAGGGTTTGTGTAAGGGATATGGTTAGCTGTTAGGGGTGGGGTTAGTGTTAGGGGTTAGGGTTAGTGTTAGGGGTTAGGTTAGGGTTAGTGTTAGTGTTATTGTTTAGGGTTAGGATGAATGGTTATTGTTAGGATTATGGATATTTTAATAAGGCATTAAAAAATATAATAATACCATATACTGCAGCAATAAATTTAAATATATTAATCAGTACATATTTGACGATGAAAATATATTAAAAAATTGGTCAAATAAATAGAAAAAAATTATAAAAAATCGAATTAACATACATTTGATTTTTAAAAAATCAATTTGAAAATAGAAAAAAATAATAAAAACATATTAAGATTAAAAAATAAATAATTAACTATTTTAAAATTGTTTTATATTAATATATTGTATGAAAACATGTTAAAAATTGGGAGAATTAAATTTTATAGATTTTAAATAATTGGATAATTTACTATAAATAGACATAATTTTTTTTTAAAAGGACAGAGAAAGTTTTTAAAGTGTGCATCTATAGATAAATATATTTTTAAAATATATACACATACCTGATCGTTACCAACAGACGTTCCTCTGGTGACACACTGTTTCTCATATTGGTGTCCACGAATGTCAGACCAGGTCGTACTTTTTCTAAAAGCAGATCAAATGTGACAATGGTCATCCGGCTAAAATTAAAAAACTTGTCGGGGTAGGTACGCAGCTGAACATACATGTTTGTGAAATATCCAAGGGACATTCGCTGTCCCATCAACGGATGGGTCCAATATCGACGAGCTCTGACTCTGGACCTCTCACGAAATTTGCGACGACGTTGCTGTCTCATCAAGAGCAACATCAGGAGCATTTCCTGACATATATTCAATATGGGATCCATTTCAAAATATATACTACAGAAAGAGAGGCAAATGCAAGTGTACAACTGCTCTCTATGCTGCTGCTGCTCACTCTGATCAAAATAGCAGAAATAGTTAAAAAAACATGCTTTGAGAGCTTGGGGAGGGTCTACATGATGTTATCTTTATAAACGCGTTTGAACGCAAACGCGTCTAAACGCGTCTAAACGCGTCTAAACGCAGCATGCAAACGCGGCTAAACGCGCGTTTCTAAACGCGCGTTTCTGCAGAGGTTTCATCTGCGTCTCGTGTGCATGAGGCCTAAAGCTTGCCTGCAGGAGAAATTAATATCTCCTAAACATGCACCGTTTAGGAGATATTCACTCTTTTGGCAGCCGGTGACATCACCAGCGCATGTGCTCTGAAGGAACGGCATGCCCATGCCATTCCTTCAGAGCGTTGTGCTGTGGCCAGGATTGTTATGGTGCAATGCATACTAGCATATTATGCAATTGCCTTGCAGGGGATTGTTTTTTGTCATGGCTGCGACTTACTACAGCTTTAAACATAACAGGCCTCTGGCTCTCAATATGGGGTGGGGGGCATCATGTTAATGAGGAAAAGGCTTCTTCTCCACAACCCTGGCCTGGTTGTGTAGGCATCTGTGGGTGGGGGGATGTACCACCCCCCTACGATAATGAGTTATACCCCTAATCATTCTCAAAGAAATGTAAACAGTAAAAAAACACATGCACAGGTTTTGACAAGACCTTTAATACATTTTAAAAAAACCTGCATCAATGTACATTATTGATGGTGGCCTTACATTGTATAGCCTTTTTTTTGAGCTGGCGTCTCTTGGCAAGTGCCAGCTCCCTAACAACCAGGAGCTCTGAGCAGGATGCTTTCATATTCAGCAATGGTAGTATCACTGCTGCTAAATATTTAAGTTCATGGTGCAGTTGCAGGTTTGGTCCTGAGAAACATCCATTAATTTGGCCATTTCCTGAATCGCCCATGCAGTGCAAAAAACTGCAGCTCATAAACATTGTACACAGTGCAGAGATCTTATTATTTCTAGTTCTAATGTTCTTAGTCCATAGTGTTAGGCTATTTTCTCTATTGTTAAGCAACAACCAAATAGTGACATTTTACACATATTACAAACAGTACAGTTATTTTTTGCGGCAATTTATTTTTTTTTCTTTCAAAGTATTTTATTTTATTTTCAATAACAAAATACAGAGAAACTGAATCAACCAGTTTGACAGGCAATAATTAACTAAGTACAAACATATGGTTACAGTCGTGTTAGTAAACATATCAACCTTCTGGACATTCGAATGAAGAGAGGAAGTCATAGCCAAGCAAATATGAAAACAAAAACACCGATCCAAAAGTATTGGGCCTGGCTCCCCTCTTCAATAGGGGGGGGGGAATGACCTGGAGGGCCCGCTTGGTTCAGGACATATAAACTATTCGTATCGGCTGAGGAGTCATGGCTCTCCTGTTGTGCGGCAATTTTTTTTTATACATAGACCCCTATGTCTCCTTATAAATATGAACGCTCTCCCTAATCTGGTATAACACTGAAAAACAACCTCTGTGAATGTGTCTGTGACTGCATATACAAATATATAGTTTTTTTTTCCAGCTATCAGGACCAGCTTCCAACTGTCCAACATGCTGTGTGTTTGTTGTGACTGTATGTAAACATAGAGAGACTTTTTTTTAACTACGAGCACTGAGCGCCAGCAGGAAGACCACATTTTCCTGCCTCTCGTTAGCTTTACCTAAATAGGACATATCTGTTGCAACACCCACTAAACAAATGCTCTTTTGAACATTGACTTTTGTAACGATGGGACTGGTATAATGGCAAAACTTCATGAGTGATCCGCTGATGATCTGCTACTAAGATGATCTGCTACTAAGAAGATATGGACATTGATTGGACTAAACTATACGATCACACCTATATCACGCCTAGAATACACTTAACACACACCCATATTTTATGCATATTCATACATATAAAATTGTATAACCTATAGATGTAAGCTCAGAAACACTTTCACTTTACTTGCTTTATTGAAAACTGTGTATTGTGTTTCTCTACGGCAGTGAATAAAAATGCACCCATCTGGATCTGCTATATTCTGAATGTCTGGTTTTGGAGACTCCCTAACCTGATTTAATAGAATGATGCCAGAATGGTGCCCTTCCATGCCACATGACTGCAGGCCAGAAAGATCATTATTGGTAATGGTTGCTATGAACCCATTCGGTTGCCATTTTCTCAAACAGCTAGAGCCAAACACATAGTCCACCAGATCTCAAAGCTCATCCCTACTGTTTATTTGTAAGTCATACTTTTTTTCCTTTTAGTCAGCAGAAATATCTTTAGCTCACATGTTTATTTGGACACACTCTTCTAAGGAGGCTAGGACCAGTAAAAATAGAAATGATTTTGTCTAAAGCGATATAGGACATAGGAATTGCTTTGGGGACCAAAGATTGTGAGCCTACTGGTTCTAGTGCTGAAACTCTGGCCCTGGTTACTGCTATAGTTATGTTTTCAAATGGACGTGGACTTGATTTCATTTAGACACATACATAATGGTCAAGAGCACATGAGACCTCAAAATCCCAGTATTCACTGATGACTTGTGAAGACTCATACAAAATGTGACATAATAGCTATATAGCATAATATACTTGCAAAAAAAAGTGGGGGGGGGGGGGACTTTTTGAACTAACATTCTTCATAAAAAGTATGTTTTACTATAAAAATATGTATTAGGTCTGCTTTTGATTTTTTCTTTGCATAGTGAATAAAAAACAGATTACATAGCTATGCTATTTCATCATCCACAAGTAATGCCACATAAATTAAAAGATAAATAAATCATATACAATTAAGGAAAGGATAGAATTTTTGATGGAGAAGATTAGTGTACTCATCAATTATTATGTAGAGCTAAAAACATAGGATCATACATCGCTTGCTAAAGCTGTCGACCCAGACTGAACTAAAGAATGCACTATACAGTAACACTATTCACATGCTGAATTGTTACTACTAAACAAATTATGCACGGCCTAGAGTAAACAAAGTTAAATGTTAGACACTAAAAAATAAAAAAATAAAATTAAATGCTGTCCATTTATGAGGGCTACTTCACACAAGGTCATACCCAGACATACTTCTACATCTGGAAATCAAGAGTGTTTGTGTACATTTGCTGTTTGCATACAGAATGATGTGAGCCCTTGAGTGAAAACTGTCCGAGTATCCATTTTTGTACACATGTTACTGCTGCAATGTTCATACAGCCCCATCCTCTGTCAGCCTGTCATTAATTTACACAGGGATCTGGCCATAGCTGTACGCAAACACCCATGACTCCCATGCACAGAATTACACTGTATTCTGTCTGTGTACGGCCCATGTGAATGAGTCCATAGTGCTTCAATAAATATGCTATTACATGAAAATCTAAATCTGCACTTTGATATTAGACTTTAAATATTATGTCAGGGAAAAATACCAGCCTGCATCCCTCCCTCCCACCAATTCACGATTTTTAAATTAAAAGAAGTATTAACCTTCTTGAAGTGGAACTTTAGGACCAAAAAAGGATGGTCAGCAGGAATTTTAATGCAGAAGAGACTTGCTTTGCTTCTTCTGCATTAAAGTTGCCTACCTGCCTGTCTACCCTTGCATAGTGAGCTGCGCACGTGCAGCTCACCATACAATTTGACAATGCCAAATCAGACTGAACTCCCATGCATATGTGAGAATGATGTCATCCCCGCCTGTCCAATGTAAGTGAATGGTGATTAAGACTTGGAAGCTGGTGGCATGAAGATGTCAGCGGCTAGACAGGGAGCTCTGGGATGCCAAACCACTGGAGCCAAAGTAAGTATACAGTATCTCACAAAAGTGAGTACACCCCTCACATTTTTATAAATATTTTATTATATCTTTTCATGTGACAACAATGAAGAAATTACACTTTGCTACAATGTAAAGTAGTGAGTGTACAGCTTACGTAGCAGTGTCAATTTGCTGTCCCCTCAAAATACCTCAAAATGCAGTCATTAATGTCTAAACCACTGGCAACAAAAGTGAGTAAGTGAAAATGTTCAAATTGAGCCCAATTAGACATTTTTCCTCCCCGGTGTCATGTGACTCATTAGTGTTACAAGGCCTCCGGTGTAAATGGGAAGCAGGTGTGTTAAATTTGGTGTTATCTCTCTCACCCTCTTATACTGGTCACTGGAAGTTCAACATGGCCCCCCATGGCAAAGAACTCTCTGAGGATTTGAAAAAAAAATTGTTGTGCTACATAAAGATAGCCTAGGCTATAATAGGATTGCCAAGACCATGAAACTGAGCTGCAGCATGGTGGCCAGGACCCTACAGTGGTTTAACAGGACTGGTTCCACTCAGAACAGGCCTCGCCATGTTCGACCAAAAAAGTTAAGTGCACGTGCTCAGTGCCATATCCAGATGTTGTCTTTGGGAAATAGACATATGAATGCTTCCAGCATTGCTGCAGAGGTTGAAGGGGTAGGGGGTCAGCCTGTCAGTGCTCAGACCATACGCTGCACACTGCATCAAACTGGTCTGTATGGCTGTCGTCCCAGAAGAAAGCCTCTTTCCTGAAGACAAGTGTTTTTTCTGAAGACAAACAGAATGGGGACATGGATTACTGGAACCATGTCCTGTGCTTTGATAAAGTTATTTGGTTCAGAGGGTGTCAAGCGTGTGTGGCAGCAACCAGGTGAGGAGTACAAAGACAAGTGTGTCTTGCCTAAAGTCAAGCATGGTGGTGGGAGTGTCATGGTCTGGGACTGCATGAGTGCTTCTGGCACTGGGGAGCTACAGTTCATTGAAAGAATCATGAATGTCAACGTGCACTGTGACCTACTGAAGCACAGCATGATTCCCCCCCTTCGGAGACTGGGCCGCAGGGCACTATTCCAACATGATAACGACCCCAAACACCTCCAAGACGACCACTGCCTTGCTAAAGAAGCTGAGGGTAAAGGTGATGGACTGGCCTGGTACGTGGCCTGGTATGGTTCAGGAGGGGGGCGCTCTCTCGCCCCCCTCTTTTTCTGCGGCCTGCCAGGTTGCATGCTCGGATAAGGGTCTGGTATGTATTTTTGGGGGGATCCCTACACAATTTTTTTTTAAATTTTGGCATGGGGTTCCCCTTAAAATCCATACCAGACCTCCAAGCCATTTTTTTTTCATTTTGGCGTGGGGTTCCCCTTAATATCCATACCAGACCTGAAGGGCCTGGTATGGAATTTGGGGGGACCCCCATGCAATTTTTTTTTACATTTTGGTTCGAAGTTCCCCTTAGTATTCATACCATACCCAAAGGGCCTGGTAATGGACTGTGGGGGAATCCCATGCCGTTTTTTTCATTTACTTTTATCTGTATTGCCGGGACCGACAATTCATTCTAGCCGTGGGCACTTTTAAATAACTTTTTTTCCTTTAGAAATGTAATTTTGTGTTTTAAATACAGGAAACATGTGCCATTTTACAGGCATACTATGGACACCCCCAGGTACAAAATGTAAAGGAATATTTCACTTTTATTGTTTTACTTTAAGCATTATTAAAATCACTGCTCCTGAAAAAATTGCAGTTTTTAAAACTTTTTTTTTGCATTTATACATATCCCCTGGGGCAGAACCCAGGTCCCCAAACACTTTTTATGACAATACCAATAGCACTTTTGATTTCTCCCATAGACTTTTAAAGGGTGTTCCGTGGCTTTCGAATTTGCCGCGAACACCCCAAATTGTTCACTATTCGGCGAACACTTGATGTTCGAGTCGAACTTATGTTCAACTCGAACATTGGGCTCATCCCTAGTGGGCACAGTAAGAAACTGCTATTCTTACTTATTCTGCTCTCCGTAATTAGTCGGTGTCTGGGGTCCATTTGCTGAAGGAGTCTTATGTTGTTGATGAGATGATGAGATTAAGGTAAAATTGAGTGTAAACTAGAGTAATGTTGATGCTACACAGTTTGACCCAAATAACTCCTTTACTATACCTGTTGCAGAAATAATAGAGCCAATAATAATTATCATTGTTATGCCCCATACACACGGACGGATTTTCTGATGGAAAATGTTCGATCAGAGCTTTTTGTCAGAAATTCTGTGTAGGCTCCGTCGGACATTTTCCATCAGAATTTTTGACACACAAAATTTGAGATCTGGATCTCAAATTTTCCGACAACAAAATCCGTTGTCAGAAATTCCAATCGTGTGTACACAATTCCGAAGCACAAAGTTCTACGCATGCTCGGAATCAAGCAGAAGAGCTACACCGGCTATTGAACTTAAATTTTCTCGGCTCGTCCTACGTCACCGTGTTCTTGACGTTCGGATTTTCCAACAACATTGTGTGACCGTGTGTATGCAAGATAAGTTTGAGCCAACATCCGTCGGAAAAACTCCCATGGATTTTGTTGTTGGAATGTCCGATCATGTGTACGTGTCATTAATGTTTTGTTTCTGTGCTTGGGGTGTCAATAGATTTATGAGACTTGTGAGGAGTTCTGACCAGAGGACTGTAGTAGTGAGCCTGTGTGGCGAGTAATGCACAGGCCTGTGTGGCCAAGTGTAATAAAGTGCCATTTGATGATAGCTACTGTGTGCAGCCCAGGAGAATATTTGGGTGACGACCCACACATTTTGTAAGTAGATACTCGAGAGTAAGGACTCTAGTTTGGAAGTACAGTGCTCCCATGGACCTTTCAAGCCAGGAGAGATAGAAGTGGCACAAGTAAAGTAAATAATATGACAGACATGTAGGTGCAAATAATTATTGTGCTACCCTGTGAAAGAAAAAATGAGCTGTTACATATGAATGTGACAAAAATTCATAAATGGAAGTGGGTGGAAATGTAGCGTTAATAAGAAGTCCGGCATCTGATGTACCAGTAGAAGTCCTAGTAGGACGAAATGTGTAGGGCTTTGTTTCATCGCTTCCCATATTGCTTTTTATTTGTGATCACATTTTATCTGTATGTTGGTTTTTTATGAAGAATAAAACAACCCACCTTTTTTGATCTGCACCATTGGAAGTCCTCTTCTTGTTTGCATATCCTCTACATTGTGAGCTTGTTTGAGCCCTCCATTGGGTCATTCATGGCTTAGTGGCTGCCTCCATCATCGAGACCTCACCGAGAGAGTGCCAGACCTCTGAGGATTTCTTGGACTGTCCCCGCTGAACTGTGGTTCTGGTTATCCATGCTTGTCTGACCTGGTATCACTGACATCCAGGTCCATTGGTTCTGGTAAGAATGCCCATTGTTATTTTATTATGGATATCATTACTCTACGGATGTTACACCACCCAGCTGTTTCCTTCTTCCCTATATGAAAAACCTGTTGTCTGTGGTGAATTCACCATTTGTTGGGACTGGCTCACTTGGGACTTATTAGTTGTCCTCTTACTTTCACACAGTTTGGACTTATTTATTCATATACTTTTGTACATTTTTATGTATTTGCACAGTTTATTATCACAGTTTTTTTATTAGCGCTACATTTCCACCCACTTCCAATATGACAGACATGACAGACAGATTAGAGCTTGCTTGTCTTTGCAGTTCCCCCCCCCCCCTCCCCTAGTTTGTATTTCTGTGTAAGAAAGGAAAGAGGTGCCCCTCCCCTTCACATTGCTGTGTAACATTGTGTGAAAAGAGAAATGTGGCTATAGTAAGTACTATAGAAAATTGTAAATGAGAAAAGTGAACAATACAGAAGGGTTATATTGTAGGTACTGAAACTGAGCGTGAAAAGGGAAAAGGTTCCACTCACTAATAAGACCGGATTGATTAAAGCGGGAGTCTGCCGGGAGTTCCGCCGTTTTTTTTTTTTTAAAAACAAATACTGCAGCTGCTGACTTTTAAAATAATGACACTTACCCGCCCAGCACGCCCGCGATGTCGGCACCCGAAGCCGATCTCTTGATCGTCTCTCGGGTGCTGCTGCCGCCATCTTGGGTATGGGAATCAGGAAGTGGAGCCTTTCGGCTTCATTTCCCGGTTCCCTACTGCGCATGCGTGAATCACGCTGCGCAATAAGGATGGTCCCCGCTGTCTCTGGGATCCGTGTGTTTCCCAGCAGGCAGCGGGGGACTTTCGGAAAGGGGCGTAGATTCTGCGGAAAGGGGTGTACCTTCTGCAGAATCTACACCGGAAGTGGGTGCAGATACCTGTACTGTACAGGTACCTGCACCCCCTTCCCCCCTGAAAGGTGCCAATTGTGGCGCCAGGGGGGGGGGAGGATTCCAATGAGCGGAAGGTCCACTTTAGGGTGGACCTCCGCTTTAAGTATTTTAGCATGCCAGCATATTAAAGGAACCATGCAAGTTAAGAAGCAGTAGTTAGACAAGGAAGCACATGCCAGAAGAGAGAAATGTGAAGATTATTGATGGTTTAAAGAAGAAGATAGGAAACATGAAAGTGAATTGCACTAGAAAGTGGACAGATTGTTGTAGAATTATTAATGAGGATTGTTGGAAGACTGACGAGAAAAGGCTGAGGATGTCTTTGATTACTTTAAATGTGCCCAGTCCATGGCCATTTTGTGGACACAGATGAATGCATTAATTCGTTTGGTACAAGAAGCACTTTAAACAGGGTTCACTTTATTTCTATATTGATTATTATATATTAATGCACGTTTATATAGATTTATGTAAATTACAGGTTCTTACTGCAATTTTCAAATTTATCGCTATTATCGCACAGGGTTGCATATTTCTCTGTTGCATATGAATGCAACATGTGTATATAGAGGTGTATATGCTACACAGGTTGACATTGGGAGTATCGCATAGGATTGCAATTTTTAATCGCATAAGAATTAATGATTATGTTCACTAGATTTTTTACATAGGAATGGAATATCTCACCACCAGTATTTAACTGCAGTCAGTAATATTAGGATTTAGTATGATTATCATTTGATTACATTTGGATAGCACAGCATTATATTAGTATAAATATTATGCAAGGACTTGGGGATTGAGCAGGCCTTCCATACCCCCTCAGAGTTCAGGAAAAGTAGAAAGATACAATGAGGTTATTAAAAACAGGCTCACTAAACGTATGCAGTAAAGGAGGAAGGGTCAGCAAAGAAACAGTGGCTAGAACTGTTGCCTCTGCTTCTTTACAGCATCAGGACTGCCCCTACTTGTAAGTCAGAGAACTTGAGCCCTTATGAAATTTTGTTTGTGGGCCCACCTAAAACGGGGTTGTACTTTCCACACCAGACTGCTGTGATGTATAATCATCTTGTTTCTCATGTAATTTCCTTACACAAACTAATTGCTACACCCAGGCTTGTTTTTAATTCAATTAAAGATCCAGATCAAGTAACTGAAACACATGATTTGAAGCCAGGTGATTGGGTCCTAGTAAAAGAACATGTGAAAAGTGCCCTTGGGACCAAAATGTTAAGGACCCTACAAAGTACTCCTAACAACTGCCACAGCTGAAAAGTTGGAAGGAAGGCAGATGTGGATACATGCCAGCCATTGCAAGAAAGTACAGCCAACGTTAAAAGATGAGTAAAATACTACTACTATGCCTTTACTTTATCTTAGCAGTCGAGGCTATAGAGCAGGGATATGCAATTAGGGGACCTCCAGCTGTTGCAGAACTACAACTCCCATGAGGCATAGCAAAACTCTGACAGCCACAAGCATGACACCCAGAGGAAGAGGCATGCTGGGACTTATAGTTTTGTAACAGCTGGAGGTCCGCTAATTGCATATCCCTGATATAGAGGAAAACCAGCTGTACAAATTACACATGATGGTGGGCATAAGGGGTAACTTGAGTGATTGCTGAATCTGTTCACATAGGCCAGACATTTCAAAGAGTATACACCTAGTATCCATTCCCATTAATTTAAACACAGGGAAAACTATATCCTTTTGGGCCAAGCCAGGCTTTGGGCTTAGCCAGGCCCCGGACACTAAACCCATTTACCTTCACTCTGATTTTAAACAATCCAAGGAATGCTCACATAACAGTATGTCTAGAAATGCCACAGATGTTTTACTTTTCTGAAAAATCACCTTATTTTAAATATAACCGAAGGCCTTTTGGAATATCCCCTTGCTCAGCATGGGCAAGAGGTATGCAATGTGGCATCAGAATAGAAAATAAGAAAAACCCAGATTACATCCTGTTAGAGATGGTAAATTCATTAAGGAATTAGAATGTTTTTTCTTTAGCCTCCTGGGACTGCACAGGAATAACACATACACCCAAAAACTATAGATCTCAGGTTATCCCCATATCTCCTATTGCATCCTCATGGGGTTATACATAACCTGAAGTGGATCATTTTAGCCCTGTTCGATCAGAATCTGTTTTATCTGTAGCGCCCTGCTCCTAATGGGCAGACTCTATTATTTTTCAAATTTAGTTGTCTGAAGCTGCAGTTGGGCTCAGGCTAATTTTTCCAAAAAAGTTCTGGTTTCTGTGCCAGTCCAGCTGGGTTGCACTGGTTTCCATTTGACCGTAGGTGTCGCTGTCACCGCCGGTAGGTGTGGAAATGCAGCAGGCTGGATGTATTGAATACCACCTCTTGCTCGGAAGTAGCTCAGTGGGAGTGGTTTCCCTGCTGTGCATTCTGGGAGAGGGTATTTAAGGTACAAACACCATATTTGGTGGTCTTTTTCCAGGGTCCGCTATCCCGACCTCATGGCCCTCTTTGCCTGGGGTCTGTGTGTCATGGTCCTGCTCCTCGGGGCCGGCTGGCTCGAGGCTCTGCAACTAACAGAGTAGGCCCAGAAAAGTCTTGGAGCCTACTGATCCAGGGGTGGTCCTGTGCTGTCTTGCCTGCGGGGAGAGGCCAAGAAAACTGGAAGATCCAGGGGAGGAATTTTCTAGTAGAGGACCGAGCAAAAGGCTGGTATCTCTGGAGGAGCCTGGAAACTCAGTTAGAGGATGCAACCCGGATCAACACCCATACAGTATCGCCGGGTCGGCTGAAAGAAAACTGTTACTGTATGGCAGTTCTTTAAACCTCTCAATATTTCTCAATAATGCTTTATTTTAATTGACAAGTCTGTGAATGAATGAATGAATGAATTAAATACTTGTATAGCGCACAATGCGAACTGAATCGCCTCTAGGCGCTGTGGCGAGCTTTGATCATCTGCTAAAAGCTGTGGCAGAGACTTTGTTGAGCATCTCATCGGCTGCTAGGTCAAGTGAGAGGGGCCTATCCAGTGGTTGCTGGATCCAGTCTGTGGAGCTGTTTGTCCTCTGGATCTGACCAATACCTCTAACCCACAATTACTAGGTGCCTGAACTCCCCTTAACCCTTTGGCCCTATATTGAAGGACTTTGTGCTTATCCTGAATAAATGTTGTAAAAAGGACTAAGTGTCGGATTCAACATCATTTGGGCTACTTTCCAACGGGACTGAGAAGCGAGCAGGTGAGGTAACGGTAAGCCCAAATAAAACCAGCAGCTCCTTCGGGGGTCAGTGCTACATATTTAATCCATGCTGGAATGTGGCAATATCCTAAGGTGGGAAATGTTTCTGCAGCCAAATGTTACAATTATCAGACCTATGAGTATATACGCTGCCCTGGTCATAGATTCTTTACACCATATGTACTAATAGACCCTTACTACCTTATCTGTGGTCAAAAGACTTATAAGTGGATACCTCTCCATAGTTATGGTACCTGCTATATTGGGACATTAGCACCATCCCTTTTTGTGGTCGAGGAAAATTATATTAAGATATACAAGGTAGCAATGAATCATTTAGAGGATGAATCATCAACCCATGCCTGCACAAAAACATAGAGCTATATTCAATACTGGAGACAAGATATGGGCACGGTTTCCAGCAATGTTTGGGGGAGATATAAATATGATCAATAAAATGGAAAATGCTTTAAATAATTATAGTACTTCAGTTGACCAGATGTTTAATAAATTTGAGAGTGTGGTCAAGGAAATAGCTGCAGACCTAAGATAACTACACAAGCGTACCCTGCAAACTAAATTGGCCTTAGACTATCTTTCGGCTAAGGAAGGAGGTCTATGTGTGCTTATAAATATTACTGCTTGTTGTACTTTGTTTGAAGATCCTGGTATCCTGGTATACAAGACATGATAGAAGGCCATCTCCAGAAGAAAGAGAAACTGAGAAAACAAGCCATTGACTTCACACTCCTGAAAAGGGTAATAATTGGAATCCATTTGGCAATTAGAACACTGGTGGGTGGATGGGCTCATGGATTCAACAAATTATTTTTGTCCTTGTGGGAAGCGTTATTAGATTACTTGCTTATTTGTTTCAGGTGTGCTGAATGTGGAATACAAAATATTATTACAATGACAATTAGAACTGAAGGAGATTACCCCAAGGAAGAGATAGAGAGTCATCAGATAGGCAGATTAGCAGATTCGTATGATGCCTTGATGGGTGATATGAATGAGTAAAGATATGTATACACATACACCCTAAGAAGGACTTTGCTCCACTTAGATGTGAAGTTGTATTGTAGACCCTCTGGTATCATACTAGGTAGGGGAGATATGATAGTGACCCCAAGAGGGAAATTAGTAGAATTATAGGTGTCTGATAATGTTGAGTTACATACATACATACATATATTTATATATATATATATATATATATATATATATATATATATATATATATATATATATATGGAGACTACCACTTTAAGAATTGGTAATGCACTTTTTTATTACTTACCCTAGGTGTTTCCTTGTTTTGTTTCATTTCCGGCGAAATTGAAACTACTGAATATGTTACGACATAAACTACAGATAAGAACCCAAAAAGCTGCTCAAAATGACTTCCTTATCAAAACCGACCAAATACTGCTGAAATCTATTTTTTGCCAGCTACATGATGTATACACCCAATTAACTATCCCCTTGCTACTAAGAAGATATGGACATTGGTTGGACTAAACTATACGATCACACCTATATCATGCCTACAATACACTTAACACACACCCATATTTTATGTATAGTCATACGTATAAAATTGTATAACCTGTACATGTAACCTCAGAAACACTTTCATTTTACTTGCTTTATTGAGAACTTTATTGAGAACTGTGTATTGTGTTCTTCAACTGCAGTGAATAAAAATGCACCTATCTGGATCTAATATCTCATCTGAATGTCTTGTTTTGGAGACTCCCTAACCTGATTTAACAGGGTGTACTCACTTTTGTTGCCAGTGGTTTAGACATTGATGGCTGTGTGTTGAGTTATTTTGAGGGGACAGCAAATTTACACTGTTATACAAGCTGTACACTTGCTACTTTACATTGTAGCAAAGTGCAATTTCTTTAGTGTTGTCAGATGAAAGATATAATAAAATATTTACAAAAATGTGAGGGATGTACTCACTTTTGTGAGATACTGTAGTTCTTCTTAAAAGCTTAAAACTTCAGCTAATTAGGGCACAGAGAACTGTCAGAGTCATGATTGGACACTGTCATCATGACTTTATCCAATTATGGCTCATTCACAGTTTAAAAGCATTCTTTCAATGGCAGCCATTTTCAGTGTGATTTTGGCGGGGAGAGAGATAGAACAGGGCTATGTTCAGTGCCAATAGTTAGTATGCTATACTGTGCTATTTTGCTTTAATTGTTAGTGTAGAATATTAGTTTATTGTCAGTCTAGTGATAGTGTGAGTGTAGTGAGGAGGACCAACATTCAGCTTTGCATAGTGTGCAGCTAGAGTAGGGACAGGTCAGATATTTTCACTGTAGTGTAGTGAGACCATGTCATTCATACATACATTAGTGTAGAGTAGGGACAGCTCAGATAATTTCAGTATAGTGTAGTGAGACCGTGTTAGCAATCTCTACATTAATGTACAGCTAGATTAGGGACAGTTCAGATAGCGTCAGTGTAGTGACGATGAACACCATCTATTTGATTGCGTTACTGACAGTTTTGTGTGCATTACTGCCAGTTTAACACCATATAGTTCTGTGTGTCATCGTACGTTTAAAGCATTATATTGCAGTATATTATAATGTATCCGTGGAGTGTGTCTGTGTAGTGTGAGTACTCAAATTAAAGTGCACCAAACACCTCTTTACATTGATTAAAGTGCATCTACAGATTTCAATTTCTTCTTTACATTTGCTTATAAGCACCCCCCCCCCCCCCCGTAATGTCTGAGAGGACAACAAGGAGAGGCAGACTTTCCTTTTGCACTGTAAGGGGGCCAGGAACAAATGTATCCGAAGGCAAAGGTGGTCATGGTAGTCAGTCCTCAGGCAGGGCATCATTTCCTCTGTTTAGTGAGTTTGCCCGTGCTATCCAGCCACAGCAGGAGTCCTCAGGCAGGGCATCATTTCCTCTGTTTAGTGAGTTTGCCCATGCTATCCAGCCGCAGCATGCAGAGGAGGTGGTGGACTGGCTTACTAAACCTTCTTCATCCTCCTAATCCTCTGTCACGCAAGCAGAGACAAGTGTGCAGTCCCCTGCAGTTGCTAGACATGTGCAGACTGAAATATTTTGTTTCGGAATTTAGTTTTCGTCCGAAAAATTAATTTATTTAGTTACTCCCAAAATTTGTTTTTATTTATTTAGTTTTTTGTTAAAAAATTGCATTTGTCCGAAAATCCAAATGAATTATGGTTGAATCTGTCATTGAAGGCTTATGGTGTCTGAATGTATAAAGAAGATTCGACGGAGCAGCAAAACTCACTTATGATGCTGCAATCATACATTCCCGGTCAAATATTTTGACTACATGCTATAGTAGGATTCTAATGTTGTACGTCTTCTGTGGGTTTTTTTAAGGTTATTTGTATTGCACACAGGTCATTGGCATTAGCATCAAGAAAAAAAAAATTAAGAAAAAAAAAAAATGCATGGGGTCCCCTGAAATTCCATACCAGGGCCTTCGGGTCTGGTATGGAAATTAAGACGAACCCCGTGCCAACAATAAAAAATGGCGTGGGGGTCCCACTCAAAATCCATACCAGGCCCTTCGTGTCTGGCATGGATTTTAAGGGGAACCTCGCACCCCAAAAAAATGGCGTGGGGTCCCCTTCAAATTCCATACCAGACCCTTATCCGAGCACGTAACCTGGCACGCCGCAGGAAAAGAGGGGGGAGAGCGCCTCCCCCTCCTGAACCGTACCAGGCCACATGCCCTCAACATTGGGAGGGTGCTCAAAGCACCTTGTCCCCATGTTGATGAGGACAAGGGCCTCATCCCCACAACTCTGGCCGGTGGTTGTGGGGGTATGCGGGCGGGGGGCTTATCGGAATCTGGAAGCCCCTTTAACAAGGGGGCCCCCAGATCCCGGCCTCCCCCCTGTGTGAAATGGTAAGGGGGTACAAAAGTACCCCTACCATTTCACCAAAAACGTGACAAAAAAGTGTTTAAAATGACAGGAGACGGTCTTTGACAATTCCTTTATTAAAGTCTTCTTTCTTCTGGTCTTCTTCCTTCTTCCTTTCTTCATCCTTTGGTTTCTTCCTCCATCTTCTTCTTCCTCCGATCCTCTTCTTCCTCCGATCCGCTGTTCTCGTCTGGCATCTTCCTACATGGCGTCTCTTCTTGGTTCTCAGGCTGCTCCACGCAATGGGAGGCTCCCACTGTGTGACGCTTCTCTTCTTCTGACAGTTCTTTTATAATGGAGGGCGGGGCCACCCGGTGACTCCGCCCCATCTGACGCATGGAACCGTGGGCTTGGTATGCTCTTGAAGGGGAACCCATGCCATTTTTTTTTACATTAAAGTCGTGTTGTAAGTCGCGCTGTGATTCACACTCAAGTCATGTCCAAGTTGCCTCCCAAAGTCGTGCTGGAAGTCGTGTTGCCCCTGTGTGAATGAATGGACTGTTATGATACAAGTTCAATAGACACAGATTGTTATTGTTAGAGTCACGTCGAATCTCCTATCTGTATCGAACTGTATCAAATTGAAAACAAAAATAAAGCATTTATTTATGTTGGATCTTTCGTTTTTCGGATTCTGTGCTTTCGTTATCGTTTTTGTCAAAGCGATAACGCAAATACCTGAAATTCGGACGAAAATGCATTTGGACGAAAATGAATGCACATGTCTAGCAATTGCCAGAGTGGATAAACCTACCTCCTTGTCCACATCTATTCCTGCCATAGCCCCAACATCAGCCATTTAGGAGTCCATTGAGTTATTTGACCACAGTGTCAGCCACTTACTCCTTGATGATGCCCAGCCATTACTGGATTTAGATGTTGGTTCTGAGGTTGAGGATGGCAGGGACATGGGCCTAGAGATAGGCAGGAACACTGGTAGACAAATTAGCATTCATGTTCCCCAAGCCACAGCATACTGCCAAGTTGTCTCCAGTGGTAATGATGAAGATGGAGGAGATGGAGATGATGATCATGCTGATGATGAGGTCACTGATGCTAGATAGAGCAGAGGAGGAAACTGAAGGTGAGGCGGCACAACCCCAAGGAGGCCGACATCAAGAAAAAGTAGAAAGCAGCCACCCTATTCCATCACATTCTGCAGCTGTTATCTCTCGGCCCACTCCCCAAAGCTCAGCTTTCTGGGCTTTTTTCAGCAAATCTGCAGCAGATCGCACTGTTGCTATCTGCAAACTCAAGCATTAGATAACAAGAGAATTCCTGCAGGCCCGAAGAGAGAAGAGATGGGTGTCTGACCTGACCACAGATCAAAGTAAGCATTGTCGGTATGAAGACTCTGCTCCATATCCAAGGGGGAAAAAGTCACTCACCGCAAAAGCCTAGGTTACATTTATTGAAGCAAATCAATGTACAAAGTCCACCAGTTGCATACAACCATAACTTTTTTCACTCCCAACTCAATGCATCCAGGGGCCTGGTTCATCCTGTCCATGTGTGTTAAGTCAGATAATGTACTTTTAGCATGCATACAGGCCAAGGAGGGTGTTTAAACTCCTTCTCTTTTGATGGCTGGTGCTGTGACTTTTGCCAGCTAGTTTGTGAGATTACTGTAATTATGCCTTGCTCATTATCAACCTGGATTGCCTAAATCTACCCATATCTCCTACCCTTGTTTCCAACCCTGCTGGATCCTGCTATTCTACCCTACCACCTGCTTCTACCTCTGCATTGACCTTCAACTACTTTTGCCTGCCAACTGTCTTGACTTCTACCTGGACACCGTCTACTCTTGTTTCTCGCCTGCTTCAACAATGCCAAACATTTGACTCAACCTCAGTCTGAACCTTAACCAGCTATAGTGCCATTGCCTGTCTCCACATTTTACCCACCTTGTTTCTACAATCCCCTTGGTGGGGAGATCCCGAGGTTCATGACCTGGTAACATCTTGCAGCCAGGGGCGTAACTAGAAATCACAGGGCCCCATAGCAAAATGTTGTATGGGCCCCCCCACCAAAAAAAAATGAACTAATGCCATTAAACAACAGACTACCACACCCATGTGGCACAGTACCCAGGCAACAGCTTATATTAATTTTGAACAACAAAGTATGCAGTATACTGTATGCAGCCCCTGAAGGGAACACATTGCTGACCTCCAGGCCTTCTAACCAATTTCTGTTCTGTTATATAAAATGAAATAGTTCAACTCACCATAATGCAAAATCAGTGGGATCCCTGAGCGTGTCACTTGCCATCATCGCCTGCCACCAGATGCAGATTGTAACTTGTCACACGTTGCGAAATGTCACCTACCACATGCTGCGGATTGTACACTTGCCACATCCCAGATTGTCACTTGCCAAGTCACCTGCCACACATTATGGATTGTCACTTGCCACGTCCTGGATTGTCACTTGCCACGTCACTTGCCACACATTATGGATTGTCACTTGCCACGGCCTGGATTGTCACTTGCCACACATTAAGGATTGTCACTTGTCACATCACCTGCCACACGTTGCGGATTGTCCACTTGCCACGTCGCCTGCCACCAGATGCAGATTTTCACTTGTCACACATTGCAGAATGTCACCTGCCACATGTTGCGGATTGTCCACTTGCCACGTCCCGGATTGTCACTTGCCACGTTACCTGCCACACATTACGGATTGTCACTTGCCATGTCCTAGATTGTCACTTGCCACGTCTCGGGTTGTCACTTGCCATGTCACCTGCCACACATTACGGATTGTCACTTGCCACGTCACCTGCCACACATTACGGATTGTCACTTGTCAGGTCACGGATTTTCACTTGCCACGTCACCTGCCACATGTTACGGATTGTCACTTGCCACATCCAGGTTGTCACTTGCCACGTCACCTGCCACACATTACGGATTGTCACTTGCCACGTCCTAGATTGCCACACATTACAGATTGCCACTTACCACATCCTAGATTGTCACTTGCCACACATTATGTATTGTCACTTGCACGTCCCGGGTTGTCACGTGCCACGTCACCTGCCACACATTACGGATTGTCACTTGTCACATCACGGATTTTCACTTGCCACGTCACCTGCCACATGTTACGGATTGTCACTTGCCACATCCAGGTTGTCACTTGCCATGTCACCTGCCACACGTTACGGATTGTCACTTGCCACGTCCCTGGTTGTCACTTGCCACGTTGCCTGCCACACATTATGGATTGTCATTTGCCACGTCATGGATTTTCACTTGCCACGTCACCTGCCACACGTTACGGATTGTCACTTGCCACATCCCGGGTTCTCACTTGCCACGTCACCTGCCACACATTACGGATTGTCACTTGCCACGTCACCTGCCACACATTATGGATTGTCACTTGTCACGTCACAGATTTTCACTTGTCACGTCACCTGCCACATGTTACGGATTGTCACTTGCCACATCCAGGTTGTCACTTGCCACGTCACCTGCCACACATTACGGATTGTCACTTGCCACGTCACCTGCCACACATTACGGATTGTCACTTGTCACGTATTTTCACTTGCCACGTCACCTGCCACATGTTACGGATTGTCACTTGCCACATCCAGGTTGTCACTTGCCATGTCACCAGCCACACGTTACGGATTGTCACTTGCCACGTCCCTGGTTGTTACTTGCCACGTTGCCTGCCACACATTATGGATTGTCATTTGCCACGTCATGGATTTTCACTTTCCACGTCACCTGCCACACGTTACGGATTGTCACTTGCCACGTCCCGGGTTGTCACTTGCCACGTCGCCTGCCACACATTATGGATTGTCACTTGCTCTGCCACTTTCCTGCTGTGTCACAGAGTCAGGCAGCAGATTATCAGTCAGGCAGCAGAGAGATAATGTCATCTCTCTGCTTCCTGGCTGCCTGCACAGTGAGGGGGAACTGCACTGCAGGGATGAGAGGGCGGTGAGAGATGATGTCATCTCTATGCTCCCCCGCCCGTCAGCTCCCTGATTGGCCAGCCCGCTCACGCCCACTCTCTCACCAGCGGACCGGCCACTCTCATCTGCCTCCCACTATCACCCACGGAGCCGCCCGCGGACCACCCGCGGAGCCGCCCGCGGACCACCCGCGGAGCCGCGGAGCCGCCCGCGGACCACCCGCGGAGCCGTGGAGCCGCCCGCGGACCACCCGCGGAGCCGCGGACTACCCGCGGACCACCCGCGGAGCCGCGGACTACCCGCGGGCCGCCCGCGGACCACCCGCGGAGCCGCGGACTACCCGCGGAGCCGCCCGCGGAGCCACGGCACCTATCCTCACCGGGCCCCACTTGACTGCGGGCCCCATAGCGCCCGCATGTGTTGCTATGGCGGTAGTTCCGCCACTGCTTGCAGCAATGTAGCCCAGGTATTACTAGGGTGAGCTACTATTTGCTACTTGCAAGGTGCTCTGGTGAAGACCAAGGTGGCACTCTGCACCTCAGGTTAGCTTGTATCACCTGTCAGTAGTGTTGCCTGAAACATGTTAGCACACATGCACATGCTGTGTGAACACAGCTGAAGTATAAATGTGTGTGTTCTCAGAAGTAAATTGCAATAAATGGTTTATAAATACATTTTTACATTAAAATGTATCATTTTTACATTTTATTCACATGGTGTCTGTCTAAATTTGTGCATTGTCATCATAGCTGTGCGCCAAAGTTACCATAGTGCATTGTTAACTAGGTGCATGTACCGGCCTTTTGATCTGGCAAAGGATAAATGCAACTCTTGTATTTTCATCCTGTTTTGCACCTGTGATCATATGAACAAAGAGCAAGGTTACCAAAAAGATCAGTTACCCTTTATTTGAAAACCATCTGACATTTGAATTACTTTGAACCATAAAAAGGTGCACTGCAGCTTATCGATAAGTTCTAAAGCAAGGAAAATCCTACAAAAAAGTCTACATACAGTTAAACAGCTACATCTACATTTAATTTGAACAACCTTTTCATAGCAGCCTGTCCCTGCCATGAATCTTTACAGAACCAGAAGGCAGGAAATTAATTCTAAACTAAGCTTTTAGACATGGGTGCTGAACATTCAGGCCTGCCAAGGGGAACAATAACTGTGAAAGAGCCTGCAGCATCAGGCATGGTAGGGGTACTACAGACAACCTTGGTGTTTTTTTTTTTTTTGTCGTTCTATAACTCAGCAAGAACATGTAAAGAAAGTTCTTTTAAAGCTTAATAGGAAAGGCAACTCTAAACTACCCTTCCTGGGATACATTTGTGCTCTAAGTAACTATATAGCTTATGAGAAGGTTGTGGATGATTATTTTTGGCAGTTCATCAATATCGAACTAATGTTACTTGCCCGCATTACTGTTCTTAAAACAAAAGGCATAAACTATAAACAGTCCATGAAAATTTTTACAATGGCTTCACCCTCCTTTCCAGTTTTGCAAACTCAGCATACCAGTCATTCCTTTCTTAAAGGTTATTATTATTTTTTTGGCCATAGAGGTTGCTGTGATACTCTCTTATTTACAGTGGCAAAACTAGACATTCTTTCATAGGGGGCAAAGACTCAGTTGGCCCCCCAGGACAGGGTCATTTAGTGACCAAGGCGAAGATGTAGGTGTCGGATGTGGGATTCAGTGCACCGCACTAATGCATGTAGCAGTCTATCCCGCAGTAAAATATGGGGTGACAGTGACATACAAAATAATGGGGCCTATGTGCAGGATCATAAGTTGGGCCCTCCTAAGCAAACACAAAAAGTGTGGTGCGTGCAGTGTGCTGTGTTAAAAATTTGGTGGAGTTTTTATTGTGGTTAATATTGACTGTGTTTAAAATAGAAGCAAAGTATCGTGGGTTCAGTATTAAGTTACTCAGAGTTTAGAGGTAAATAGTAAGTGATGCAGAAGTCACAGATTAGTAGTAAGTGGCACCCAGTTCAGAGGTCAGAGATCAATAGTAAGTGAGGTAGGAACTTGTGGCAAAGACCAACTGTAACCCAGCTACAAAAATGCCACCCCCTCCCAACAATCTATTCATAATACATGGAATATAGAGAGCAAGGCTGCTGTGACCTTTGAAATATAGCTTATACAATTTAATAGATTTTCTGTAAAGGTGAACTTACACTTTAACTAGCAAGGCCAAACTAAATAGTAAGGAAATCGTAGAAAAAAAAAAAATTACACTGTAAAAATATAAACATTTCTACCCTGCCTTTACCGAACCTGGTTCCTTTTTGGCTCTGGTCTCAGGAGGGGCTGAATCGAATCTGTGATTTCATTACTGATAACACCCTTAAAACATTACCAGTTCTCCAAGTTCAAGCTAAATTACTCCCTACTGAATTCTTCCGCTACCTCCAAATAGTGATGGACGAACGTTTCGCCCGGCGGTCGTTTCGCGGCGAATTTCCGACATTCGCGGTCCGCACGTTCGAACGCCTTTTTCCGTCGTTCGCCGCGGCGGACTTACGTGTTTAATGTATACAAGAACTTTAACCTTTGGTGACACGTTTATCATGTGATACAGGACAGCCAATTGAGACATGACAGCACATGGACACTTGTACATTCCCCCTAACCTATAAATACACCCGATCCGGTGGCCATTTTACATTCTTTCTTCTGTTACGATAGGGACAGGTTCCTGTGTGGAGTAGGGAGAGATAAACCACTAGCTATTTGGTACACAAAAGTTCTTTTCAGGACTGGTATAGGTGTTAGGTGTTGATAGGTTTGCTGTGCTGCTGATTCTTGCAGCAGCCTGAGTGTCTTTTGTTAGTTTAGAGAAAGGGAAAGGACGGTGTATGCTACAGGGACAGCCAGATTAGTCTTTCATCATCATCATCATCATCATCATCATTAGCTGTTACTATCAAGGTCCACAAAAGAGCTGTTCCAGTAACCACTAATCGTTCTCTTTTTTTGCCAATTTGTATAGGGACAGGAAGGAAGCAGTGTTGTCAGGCAGTGAGGGTAATTTTAAAGACTTGCTGTTATTATTAGTTCCACAAAGGTTCTTTTCAGGACTGGTATCAGTGGTACAGTAATAGGCTTGTACATGTATAATATTCTTTCTTCCAAATATAGAAAGGATATTATACTTGACTGCTGCCCTTCTGCTGCAGTCTGCTAAACATTCACAACTCACTTGTTCCACAAAAGTTCTTATAAGGACTGGTAACTTGGTATAGGGTGCTACGGTACATAGGCTTGAGTGCGGTACAGTCTGCTGTTCTGTAAGGACCGCTATCGGTCCACAATAGATAGGGTTGACGTGCACCACTGCTGACCGCTGCCCTATACTGCAGCAGTCCTTCAGCGGTATAGGGACTGACGTACAGTCTGCTAAACACTAATACACAACCTGCTTGGTCCACAAAAGTTCTTATAAGGACTGGTAACTTGGTATAGGGTGCTACGGTACATAGGCTTGAGTGCGGTACAGTCTGCTGTTCTGTAAGGACCGCTATCGGTCCACAATAGATAGGGTTGACGTGCACCACTGCTGACCGCTCACCTATACTGCAGCAGTCCTTCAGCGGTATAGGGACTGACGTACAGTCTGCTAATCACTAACACACAACCTGCTTGTTCCACAAAAGTTCTTATAAGGACTGGTAACTTGGTATAGGGTGCTACGGTACATAGGCTTGAGTGCGGTACAGTCTGCTGTTCTGTAAGGACCGCTATCGGTCCACAATAGATAGGGTTGACGTGCACCACTGCTGACCGCTCACCTATACTGCAGCAGTCCTTCAGCGGTATAGGGACTGACGTACAGTCTGCTAATCACTAACACACAACCTGCTTGTTCCACAAAAGTTCTTATAAGGACTGGTAACTTGGTATAGGGTGCTACGGTACATAGGCTTGAGTGCGGTACAGTCTGCTGTTCTGTAAGGACCGCTATCGGTCCACAATAGATAGGGTTGACGTGCACCACTGCTGACCGCTGCCCTATACTGCAGCAGTCCTTCAGCGGTATAGGGACTGACGTACAGTCTGCTAAACACTAATACACAACCTGCTTGGTCCACAAAAGTTCTTATAAGGACTGGTAACTTGGTATAGGGTGCTACGGTACATAGGCTTGAGTGCGGTACAGTCTGCTGTTCTGTAAGGACCGCTATCGGTCCACAATAGATAGGGTTGACGTGCACCACTGCTGACCGCTCACCTATACTGCAGCAGTCCTTCAGCGGTATAGGGACTGACGTACAGTCTGCTAATCACTAACACACAACCTGCTTGTTCCACAAAAGTTCTTATAAGGACTGGTAACTTGGTATAGGGTGCTACGGTACATAGGCTTGAGTGCGGTACAGTCTGCTGTTCTGTAAGGACCGCTATCGGTCCACAATAGATAGGGTTGACGTGCACCACTGCTGACCGCTGCCCTATACTGCAGCAGTCCTTCAGCGGTATAGGGACTGACGTACAGTCTGCTAAACACTAATACACAACCTGCTTGGTCCACAAAAGTTCTTATAAGGACTGGTAACTTGGTATAGGGTGCTACGGTACATAGGCTTGAGTGCGGTACAGTCTGCTGTTCTGTAAGGACCGCTATCGGTCCACAATAGATAGGGTTGACGTGCACCACTGCTGACCGCTCACCTATACTGCAGCAGTCCTTCAGCGGTATAGGGACTAAGAGTTTTGTCACAGGGTCATTTAAAAAATGACAGGCAGAGGAAGAGGCAGGCCCTTCCGCAGGGGTGGTAGGGGTAGGGCAGGAGCAACAGGCTTGAGCCAAAGTGGGAAGTTGCAGAAGGTGCGTTCAATTACTTTAAAGGATGCACCAGACTTGGTTGAGTGGCTCGCTCAGCCTTACTCTTCTGCACCCTCCTCATCCTCTCGATCTGCACCCTCTTCTTCACTCTCTGCTATGTGCACCCCCAAAGACACTACCACCAACAACACGACCACCACCACCACCACCACATACCTTCCGCTTGAGTCACTGGAATTATTTTCCGATCCATATCAAGAGGACATTTCTGATGCGCAGCCACTCTTGGTATTGGATCAGGAAGAGGAGGTAGCAACAAGCGCTACTCAGCAGTCTGACGCCAGTACCCAGATCAGCCCAAGGAGGAGGTTGGTCCCCGGTGTTGCTGCCTACTCCGAGATCTCTACTTATAGCGGTGGGGAAGGTGACGTTGATGATGACGTGTCTAGTGATGTCACGTGGGTGCCCACAAGAGAGGAAGAGGAGGGGAGTTCAGAGGGAGATATGGACCAGCAGATAGGGAGGAGAAGCAGCAATGACTTACATTGCACAGCAGGGACAAAGCAGACTGCAAATGTATCAGGAGCGAGTCATCGACCATGTACGGTCACATCTGGCGCTCCCAGGACACCGGCACATGGCTCCGCAGTGTGGGCTTTTTTTAACGTGTCCGCTGCTG
This sequence comes from Lithobates pipiens, assembly GCF_037356315.1. Lineage (NCBI taxonomy): Eukaryota > Metazoa > Chordata > Amphibia > Anura > Ranidae > Lithobates > Lithobates pipiens. The sequence goes on from NW_027507790.1 coordinate 73,046,031, forward strand.
ACAATAGCGTTGCCATCTGCAATCTTTGCAGTCAACGCGTTAGTCGCGGTAAGCCCAATACTCACCTAGGGACGACCGCCTTAAGAAGGCACATGAGCAGCCATCACCGAGCCCAGTGGGAGCAACGGAACACACAAAGCCACACTGCAGGCTCTCACCGTCCAGCCTCGTCTTCTACTTCTCCTTCTCCTCTCTCCTCACAATTGTCCTCCACTCCACCTTCCATCACGCCAAGCTCACATTTTTCTGCAAAAAGGCAGGCTTCCGTGGGCCTAATGTTTGAGCGTAAAAAAATGATGACGCCGGATAACCCTCTTGCCCAACGGTTGGCGGCTGGCTTGTCAGAACTCATAGCCCGCCAACTACTGCCATATAAACTGGTGGACTCGGAGGCCTTTCGCAAATTTGTGGCCATTGGAACACCACAATGGAAGGTCCCAGGAAGGAAGTATTTCTCAGAGAAGGGCATCCCAGAGCTATATGGCCATGTTCAGCGGCAAGTGAATGTATCTCTGGCACACAGTGTCGGTGCCAAGATACATCTGACCACAGACACGTGGTCTAGCAAACACGGGCAGGGAAGGTATATCAGTTTTACTGCCCACTGGGTGAACCTTCTGACGGCCGTCAAGCATGTAACCCGTGGCACCCGTGTAGATTTGGTTTTACCGCCACGGATTGCATGCAGGCCTGACTCTTCTTCTCCTCCTCCTACTCCATCCTCCTCCCTCTCCTCCTCAGCTGCCTCCTCCTTTTCCGCTGCTAGCGTCTCTTCCACTGCACCGCCCAAGCTCCCCAGAACCTATTCCACATGCCAGGTGAGACGTTGCCATGCCGTGCTGCGTCTGTTGTGCCTGGAAGCAAAGAGCCACACTGGCCCGGCACTCCTTTCAGCTTTGCGTTCACAGGCAGATGAGTGGCTAACACCGCTCAATTTGACAGTTGGTAAAGTGGTGTGTGACAACGGTGCCAATCTGCTTAGCGCATTGAAACAGGGCAAAATCACGCACGTGCCGTGCATGGCACACGTCTTAAACTTGGTCGTGCAGCGATTCCTTGTCAAATACCCTGGGGTCCAGGACATCTTGCGGCAGGCAAGGAAAATCTCGGCCCATTTCAGAAGATCTTACACGGCCATGGCTCGCCTTGCTGACATTCAGCGGCGACACCATCTGCCGGTCAGACGTCTTATTTGCGATTGCCCGACGCGATGGAACTCAACCTTCTATATGCTTGATAGGCTGCTCCAGCAGAAACGTGCAGTTAACGTCTACCTGTATGAACTCTGCGAAAGAAACGGTTCTGGGGAGCTGGGTTTTTTTTCACCGCGCCAGTGGCTGCTCATGCGCGACACATGCAGACTTCTGCGGCCATTTGAGGAGATCACCAAACTGGTCAGTCGCAGCCATGGCGCCATCAGTGACATGGTACCTTATGCCTTCTTTCTGGAGCGTGCATTGCGTCGTGTCATTGATCAGGCTGTGGAGGAGCAGGAGCGGGAAGATGAGGAAGTCGCAATGCTGGATGAATTCCCAGGGGGGGCTACTCTATCTGAGACAAGTCAACAACAGGAGTCTGATGAGGAGTCAGAGGAGGATGGTGCCGGGGCGGATGAGCAGGAGCAAGAAGAGCATGCTTTAAACCTTTCTGGGATCCCTGTTGTGCGAGGATGGGGAGAGGAGAATGAAGAGGACGACATTATCCTGGATGATGAGCAGGAGCCAGGCCACCACACCGCTTCCACTTTAGTGCAAATGGGGGCCTTCATGCTCCAGTGTTTTAATAGGGACCCCCGTATAAAAAGCATGAGGGTCAAGGACCAGTACTGGGTGGCAACGTACTTAGACCCCCGGTACAAACACAAAATGGCGGAAATGTTACCGCCGTCGCAGAGGGCTGTCAGAATGCAGCACTTCCAGGCCTTGCTTCGAGAAATGCTGCATTCTGCTTTTGCGTGCGCTGGCAGAGGAGCAATTCCCACTCCCAGAGAAGGATTTGCGGGTACCAATCCAACAGCGCCTGCAAGAAGAGGCCGGTTTGAAGATGTGTTGGTGACTTCGGATATGAGGTCATTCTTTCAGCCGACCCATCGACAGGTGTCATCCGGATCCAGCATCAGGGAACGCCTAGACCGTCAGGTGTCCGACTACATTGGGTTAACGGCCGATGTGGACGCTCTGAGGAGTGATGAACCCCTAGACTACTGGGTGGGCAGGCTTGACCTCTGGCCAGAGCTTGCCCAATTTGCAATCGAACTGTTGGCTTGCCCCTCATCCAGTGTCCTGTCCGAAAGGACGTTCAGCGCAGCAGGGGGGATTGTGACCGATAAGCGTACTCGCCTAGCTCACCACAGTGTTAACTACCTCACATTTCTAAAAATGAATGAGGCATGGATCTCGGAGGAATTCAACACATGTGACCAGTAGACCATGTATATGTCTATAAACTATTTTTTTAATCAAGCACACAGACCTTCTTAATTCATTTGGCTCACTTCCTTGACCCAAAAAAGCACACCGTACTATATGCCCCTACCCTCCTCTTTGAAGAGGTTGAGCGGTGTCATATTTCTACTGGGGCTGCTTATGATATCCCTGTGCTGTGCTGACTTCCTCCTGGGGGTTCTTATTATGAAGGGATCACACTATCCCTGTGCTGTGCTGACTTCCTCCTGGGGGTTCTTATTATGAGGGGATCACACCATCCCTGTGCTGTGCTGACTTCCTCCTGGGGCTGCTTACGGTGCTGCTGTCAGTGCTGTATGTCACGGTGCTGCTGTCAGCGCTGTATGTCACGGTGCTGCTGTCAGCGCTGTATGTCACGGTGCTGCTGTCAGCGCTGTATGTCACGGTGCTGCTGTCAGCGCTGTATGTCACGGTGCTGCTGTCAGCGCTGTATGTCACGGTGCTGCTGTCAGCGCTGTATGTCACGGTGCTGCTGTCAGCGCTGTATGTCACGGTGCTGCTGTCAGCGCTGTATGTCACGGTGCTGCTGTCAGCGCTGTATGTCACGGTGCTGCTGTCAGCGCTGTATGTCACGGTGCTGCTGTCAGCGCTGTATGTCACGGTGCTGCTGTCAGCGCTGTATGTCACGGTGCTGCTGTCAGCGCTGTATGTCACGGTGCTGCTGTCAGTGCTCTGTATTACGGTGCTGCTGTCAGATGCCTCTATCACGGTGCATGTGTCATTCCGGTATGTCACGCTGCTGGTGATCATCTCCTGCACCCTCTTCTTTGCCTACCCTGGTCCCTGACCTTCCCTCTCCTCCATTGCCTTCATTAGCTCCATAGTCCTGAATTGTTAGAACAATTTCCCAAATAAAATAAAAATGCTTGTAGTTATCGATCCCAAATTCACCTCATACATGTATTATGTCATTGTCCAGATGGTGGGACTACGTTTTACCCCCTAATAATTACCACGTGGCCGCAAATTCGACATGAAGGTTTGCAAAGTTCGCCTCCCATTGAAGTCAATGGGGCCCGCGGCGAACGTTCGGTTTCGCGAACGTTTGGGTCCGTTCGCATTTCGCGTTCGCGAAACGTCCCGTCGGAAGTTCGTCCATCACTACCTCCAAATAGCCCATTTTGTCCGAAAAGTGATAGGTACTTGTTCCTCCCTGGACAGTTTATCTTTTCTATGAAAACTCGAATCCACACGCCCCAGGCATCATATCATGTAACTACAACCACCTCACTTCTCCACCAGCTGATTTTCCCTTTTATGCTGCACAGTGGTGCAAAGACCTACAAATAATACTGGATGTAGATGACTGGACAAACATATGGGCCATCAGAAAATTCTCCACACAAAACACAGTGGCACTGGAGGCTAACTACAAGGTTCTCATGCAGTGGTATCTTGTCCCCTCAAGGATCTCAACATTTCTGCCATCCTACCCATCTGTATGTTTCTGAGGCTGTGGGAAGAGGGGTTCCCATGTCCACATCTGGTAGTCATGCCCTATAGCGCAACAATTCTGGATGACAATATTTCAATTAGCGTCCATCATGATACTTTAGTTCCTGACCCATCCCTGGCTCTATTAAATCATGTACAAGGAGACTACACAAGGGTCAAAATTTATCTCCTTCTTCAATTAACCACAACTGCTAAGCACACAATAGCCAGAGCCTGGAAGACCCCAAAACTACATATAGTGGAAGTGGAAAATAGAGTAAGCTTGAAGCAACGATATTGGACCGAATCTCCCAACACCGCAAAATTTGAACACTCTGGGTGGAGAATTTTCTCCCTTTAGATTTTGACACTAATCTGCTTGAACCGTAAATCTCAGAACGACACCATTGTCTGATACTATGGTTTCCTTGACCAAAATTATTTATTTATAATTTCTATGACAAAGATAAGGCTTATTGCCTAAACCTATCTTACAGTCTTTATTTCCCTGACCTGCAGAGGACAAGTCTATGTTCTGTACTGTAATTGGATTGGAGTTACTCCCCTTCCTACTGTAAACATCCTCTGACGCTTAATAATGCATATGCAGTTGTTAACACCACCATACTCTGTTCCGCGATAATGAACACTGTCTATGTTTAGAAAGGTCTGTTGTTATTCCTCCATAAACCTCACACAAGTTGTACCATGAGATATGTTCTATATTTCCAACCGAGATTGCTTCTTGATGTATTCTGTGATTTTCTTTAATAAAAAATGTGAACAAAAAAAATATAAACATAACCCTTTTTAGATGGAGACAGTGTCAGCAGGGAAGTGGATGGTGTCAGTAGGGCAGAAGTTGGTGTCAGTAAGGCAGGGGACGGTGTCAGTCAGTAGAGCCGTGGACAGTGTCAATAGGGCAGTGGATATGTCAGTAGAGCAGAAGTTGGTGACAGTAGACAGTGTCAGTAGTTATTTATTTTTTTATTTTTTTATTATATTTTACAATTTTATTTATTATCTTTTACAATTTTTACATTTTACAATTTATTTTAGGACCCCTGTTGGGAGCTTTGGTGAAATATCAGGGGTCTAAACAGATTCCATATGTCTCACTTTTGAGGACACAGATTCTTCAATTGCTTTCTCTGTAGCCTCAGTTGCAGTGAAGATGAATAAACAGGGATAGCTCTGTGCAGAGGCTCCTGTTATTTTAGAACTGAAGAAAAGTAAACATGGTGTATTATGCTTCAGTTATAAATGAACACAGGAGAAATCCATACCGATCACTCACTGTGTTCATTCTGTCATGGACAGGATACATACATTTTTGTATAATTCATTAAATTCATTAAACACTCAGCCAAGGAGTTTTCATACCAGGGGAGTGTTACCCCCACCCCACCAGAAAAGGTTGATTGAAATATCCTCTCCAGTGGAGGGCTGAGGTCAATATACAAACCTTATGTTAAAACAGAGTAACCTGAACAATGAAGCAACTACTTAAATCCAATGGACAATGGTCAACTGGCATTTTGAGTTCCAGATATCAAGGCCTTTTGTTTAAGGAAAAGCCAGGGTAAATATCCCCATTGTTTCAAAGGGTGAGGTCATCTGCTTAGCAAGAATCCAGTGTTGACTCCCCAGACAATGGCAGAAGACGCCCGGTAAATTATACACCAGAAGGACACCAGTCACAAGTTGAAACAGAACCAATGGTATTGTAGTCATTCATATTTTGGACAAGGATTTGGCACCAGTCTGTTATGGTTAAAAGGTTGTGTTGTTTGAATCCATAAATCTCTGTCAATCTCATGACTATAAGATTCGTCAACCTTGGTCCTTACCATTAAATTAAAGACACAAACTGCATGACATGGGTTTTAAATGGCCACAGCAGCCCATTTTTATTAACCGAAGAATAAAATAACATCACTTAAAACATGTAAAACAATACCCGTAACAAAAAGGGGTCTTTGGGTGTCTTTAAGGCACAATTTTAACTGTAATGGTCTATGTCCTCAGCTGTGTCCCGACTGGCTCGAGGACTCTCTGACATCACCCATACTTCCATATTACCTTCCCCCAGGGGACCCAGCTCCTGGGAGAACCACTGCTAACAAAGTGTAAGCGCCATATTTTAGATGGGCCCCACTAATCCTGTAACCATGTAGTTCCTGACTGACCTACCAAAGACCCCTTGAACCGCCATGAGCTTCTCATTCAAGCGAATCCTTCCACGCCCGAAAGGCCCTCACCACCCCTTCCTGAAGGCCCAGAGACCAGATGTCAATGCCCACTGCATTCAAGGGAACACCATCATCTCGCCAATAGCAAACAGACTGATCCTCCAACTCTCGGTGCTGAACCACTATGCCCCGAGCCGAGCCACAAACCTCCCAACTTCTCTATTCAATTTAATCCTTGTTTTCCTCAAACGGCCAACTGAGCGAGCAAAACGCCCCACCTTTCTAGCCACAATTTGAAAAAAAAGGAATTATGGGGAAAAGATCAAAGGGATTCATACATGGAACATCATAACCATGATTTTGCCTTTAGGTCCCCCTACAAAATGATGGACTGTCTTGATACCAAGTTTATATAAAAATTACAAATATTTATTATTGAGTATAAAAAACTTTTTTTAGAGAAAGAAGAAATTTTTGTACATATATAGAAAAATACATATTATGGCTATAACATAGACAACATTTGTTACGACAGTATTTTGTGTCCAATACGGTCTTTGGTTTCTCTACTAGTTTCGCGACTATTCTGTCGCTTCTTCAGGAGACCTTGTTTGTCTACAACGAGATTTATCACAAATTATTTAACAGAAAACAACAACGATTATTTAAAGGTATTAGATGTATTTTTTACAATCAGTTAGGAAAGAAAATAATATAAACACGGAGTATGCGGCTCACCACCATGCAGCTATCGAGAGGCACATGAAGTTCGGGTAGTCCCTGCCAGATCGGGCATTGACCACCCTTTTGGCGGGCACGGGAGGTTCAGCTACAAAACAGTAACATAGAATTTCAAGTAATGAATGTGCAAGGTATAGGCTGCTTATTCATCTTGAGCATAATTATTTTTCTTATAATGTAGCTATAGAAAAATTCACATACCGGTATAGCCAGAATTTTTTAAAAAAAGGAAAGCAGCATAAGTAAAGGTGCAGCAGCATAAAAATTCCGATGGACGTTGAGGCTTCAGTACAGGTATCGTTATGCCGGGGAAAACCCGGATGGACAGATCCAATACGGAATAGATATTGTGCCTAAATCAGAAGGGAGACCCACGTTGCTGTTCGTTTAGTGTGAGTGTGTCATGCTGATCTAGTAAAGACATCATTTAGTCAGCTCGGTACAGTTTTACCACAGCAGGATCATTTCAGATTGTAAGGTATATAAGGGATCTATTTACCAGAAAACAGCATACCTCCTGTAGCTTCTCAGTCCAAGCAGCGGTTTTTAATATGGAGACTTCCCATCCTGTGTTTGGTCTGCTGTAAAGGAACGCCATGCTGGCGCACCTTTAACCCCCAACCCGGCGGCGTCACAGGCACGGCGCGGGTGCCGAGCTATGACGTTGCCGGGTCCGCCGCTCCTACTGCGCATGTGCCATTGTGTGGCAATGCGCGTCAGCCCTGATCACTGAGGAAACCCTCAGCGAATAATTGCTGAAGCGGACCCGACGCCGCCCATAACATGGGGGCCTATCAGGGCCGCCGGAGAGGCGCATGCCCGCCCCTGGGAGTCTCCTCCCATACTTCATGCCTCGCAACAGCACGGTCCTGAGCATTACACACTTCGTTTCACAAGTTAGTTTTAAATTAATAAAAAGAGAACATAAGCAGATTAGTATAGCGATTACATTGGCAACATTTTATTGCATATTGTTTAAACATGCATAGTCTCACCAATACGTTCATTTAGTCTGCAAAAGAAGAAATATAGGGTCATCATTAGATAAATGACTACATAGATTAGAGTGTTTAGGACAATGCGAACCGCTTGTCACTATAGTATTTTAATAGCTAGCACCGAAGGATTATTAGTAGCGGTGTCAGAGAAAAAGGTGGAGTCTCTAGGGTGCCAGATGAACCAGGAGATTGGGCAATCTGGGGAACCATAAATGGCGGAACGCTATGGATGGAAGAAGAAAAGAAAAGTTTTTAACTCTTTTCTCTTCATTTGAGAAAGTACTTGTATGTTTTTGTTTCGTTCAGACCTGGCGGAACCAGAGCGTCTAAACGTTCGATCCATAAGGTTTCACGTTTTAAAATCTCTCTGTCCCAGTCCCCACCTCGAGTATCTTTGCGGATTACTTCAAGGACAAGAAATTTAACCACTTGGGGCTGATACCTATGATGAATGCCTATATGGCGACCCACTGCAGTGAGTTTGCCACCTGATGAATAATACAGGTGATCTCCTATACGTTGGCGAAGTTCTCTAATGGTTTTACCTACGTAAAATGCTCCGCAGGCGCATACCATTAAGTAGACAACACCTTTTGTATCGCAGTTGGCATGAAAAGATGGAATGAAAATTTCACCATTTGGAAGATTGTAGGTAGTTCCCTCAGATATCCATGGACATCGAGGGCAACTACCGCAAGGGTGGGTGCCGCGAGGGCCTTGCCGATTTGGTATGGGGATTTGGTAGTGACTTCTGGTAAGTTTGTCCCCAAGAGTGGCTGCTCGTTTGAAAACCAATTCGGGCGTTTGTCTGACATATTTATTTAGGGTATGGTGGTCTGTTAAAAGGTGCCAGTGCTGTGATAGAATATCTCTAAAGATATTTTGGTGTGCAGAATATTTTGTAATGATCTTCACTGTAGGAGGATAGGCTGGCCTGGAGGGGCCATAGAGTAGGGATTCTCGTGTGCGCCCATAGGCTTTATTGAATGCCTTTCTTAGATTTGATCGTGAGTAGCCCCTATTAAGGAGGCGCTCCTGTAGATTCTTTGCTTGAACCAAGAATTTTTGATCTGTGGTGCAATTTCTTCTTGTACGTAGATATTGGGCGTATGGTATGCTCCGTATCAGGGGGCGGGGATGCGAGCTTTTACCGTGTAGTAAAGTATTTCCCGAAGATGGCTTGCGATAGAGGTCGGTAGTTAGTTTTCCAGAATTGTCTTTAGTGATATTCAAATCCAAAAAGGCAATTTGGGTCGAGTGGTACGTGTACGTGAATTTTAAATTGAATGAATTTACATTTAGTATTTTAACAAATTCTTCTAAGGCTTGAGAGGTGCCTGTCCATACTATCAAAAGGTCATCTATGAACCTATACCAGAGGAGGACGCAATCAAGATAGGTCTGTAAAGATTCATTAGTAAATATGGATTGCTCCCATCCCCCCAGGTATAGGTTTGCATAGGAGGGTGCACACGCTGTCCCCATCGCCACGCCCTGAGTTTGCAAATAGATTTGATCCATAAACACAAAGAAGTTTTTGCTAAGGATGAAATCCAAAAGTTGCAGTATAAAGTCGATTAGGGGCCAAGTTGTATGGTTTTGTTTTTTGAGAAATGTGTTGGCCATTCGGACGCCCTGCTCGTGGGGGATGCTCGAGTACAGAGCCTCGACATCTAGAGCCACGAGGAGGGCGTCCGGAGGGACCTGCACATCCTCAAGGTGTCGCAGGAGATCAGTAGTGTCTTTTATATATGATGGTAAACTTGTAACATGAGGGATCAAATATGAATCCACTAACCTACTTGCGTTTTCTGTCAGAGAGCCCATTCCTGAGACTATTGGGCGCCCCGGAGGGTTTTTTTCGTCCTTATGTATTTTTGGGAGTGCATAGAAGGTCGGCATACGAGGTTTTGCCGTATTTATATATTTCAGGGTTTCACCATCTATCAACCCTTTTTCATATGCACCTGTGACTAGAGATCTAAATTCAGTTGTGAAAATTTCCACGTTTGAAGGATCTAATGGAGTGTACCAAGCCCGATTCCTTAAGATTTTTTGGCACATTAGTTGGTATTGCTGGTGGGTCATTATAACTATGTTACCCCCTTTGTCTGATCTTTTGATGATAATATCGGGGTTTTTTTGTAGCTTAATTAGTGCCTGTTTTTGTTTATATTTTAGATTGGCGTAGGTATTAGGCCAATCCTGTTTTTTCAGTGATTTAATGACTACAGTCAAAAAAGCCCAAATTGTAGGACAAGTCATGAGGTCTGGGAATGCTCGTGAGCTTAGTTTAAAGGTATTTTGTTGTTGTAAATGGGTGCTTTTCATTGGGGATTGGGACTTGGGTACAGAGGTTGATGAAACCTCCAGGGTTTCATCACCTTCAGTCTGTCCCTCGTCGTATAGTGACATGAGGTCACGTAGGGCCCTGAATTCTTGCATGGAATAGTCTTTAGTTTTCTCTGCCAGTTCTTTTTCTAAATTTAAATTTCGTCTGTCCTTATCGTACATAAACTTATAAGTTAAATTACGAGCAAAGAGATATAGGTCTTTGATAGTTTCGTAAACATTTATAGGTTCAGAAGGGCTGAAACCCAGTCCCAGTTGAAGGACTGATTTTTCATCATAGGTCAGGGGGTAGGGGGTGAGGTTAACAATGTTTAGGTTCTCCATCTGGGGGTTAGTTTCAACATGGTTTTCGTTTAATGGGGTAGCGGGGTTCTTAGCATAAATGCATCTAGACTCCCTCGTCGGTGTGGATCGGGTGTAGCCGGTGGAAAAAAACCACTTGGATTTGGGAGTGAAGCCTGTGTAGTGTGCAGTATTTTCGGGATAATGTTGTGCAATGTTGATATTTGTGTGCTAGTGCTTTGACCTTGTGAGTCTGGGTGCGCTGGTGAGGTTTTTTTGGCGGTTTTACCCGTTTTCTTGCCTTTTTTAGAGTCCTTCGCTGAGTGGTCTCCACCAGTGAGTGATCTCTTTCGGGGGGGACCCGGTGCGCGTGAATTCATATTGATGACCTGTGAAGAAAAAGATGAGATTGAGGAATCTGATTCGGTACAGTCTGTAGTAACAAGTGTTTCTTTAGGTGCTCGTGTCCGTGGAAATTTTCTTTTTATCATTTTGTTACCCCATTTATAGGCATAGCCTTCGGAAAAGGCAAGTTTGTCCTGGACAAGTTTGCCTTGCTTTTTAACAATAATCTCTTTGTTTAGTATTTCTATACGTTCCCTGACCTCTTTCCATTTTTCTCTAAAGATAGGGGATTCTCTAGTCTTAGAGAATTGTTCATTAAGGCGTTCGATCTCACTGTCTAGAGAGGCCATATCTGCATGGTATTGTATTGTTAGTTTAGTCATTAGTTCCAAACTACATTTGGTTAATATGTTCTCCCAATCCTTTTTGAATTCTAGAGAGGGGTCTTTGATAGTTGGAAAAATTTGGATTCGAAGACCCAGTGGGCAAATTTCTTCCCTAATATATTGTTCGAAATATTGTGTATGCCAATGCAGATGTGACTTCTTTTTGAGCAGACCGAACATCCTATCTAGGAATATCTTAGTTTCATCCTCAAGTTTATAATTGGTTAGACAGCCTGTTTTGATAGATAACATAAAATCCGACCAATCAGACCCCAACATGTCCATCACTCTACTGGTTCTATGACCTCAAAAGAGAGAAACCCTCAACCCCAACACCGCCACGGAGGAATAAGAAAAGAAAGGGAAAGAAGGGGAGAGGAAAAAGAGGGGGGGGGGGAAAGGGAAGGGGAAGAGAAGGGGGAGGATTTTGGAAAGAGGGGAAGAAAAAGGAAGAGAAATTATAAGAAGAGGTGCGGAAAAGTATCAATTAGCAGAATCACGTATTGGTGAGTTTTAAACATATATGAGGATTTTGTAACTCATAAATTGCCAATTGGTTTATGTATTTACAGATAAATGGCACCAAAAATTGCCGGAAGAACCGGACAAGAAAGGTTTTTTTTTTTTTTTTTTTTTTTTTTTTTTTGGACAAAAAAATGTGTGTCCTGGGTGTGTTATCCACCCTACGAAAATAGTTATGCTATTGTGCCTTGATTTATAAGAAAAAAACAGTATATGGTATCCTCATCCTAGTATATAGTTTGAAAAAAAAGGAATTATGGGGAAAAGATCAAAGGGATTCATACATGGAACATCATAACCATGATTTTGCCTTTAGGTCCCCCTACAAAATGATGGACTGTCTTGATACCAGGTTTATATAAAAATTACAAATATTTATTATTGAGTATAAAAAACTTTTTTTAGAGAAAGAAGAAATTTTTGTACATATATAGAAAAATACATATTATGGCTATAACATAGACAACATTTGTTACGACAGTATTTTGTGTCCAATACGGTCTTTGGTTTCTCTACTAGTTTCGCGACTATTCTGTCGCTTCTTCAGGAGACCTTGTTTGTCTACAACGAGATTTATCACAAATTATTTAACAGAAAACAACAACGATTATTTAAAGGTATTAGATGTATTTTTTACAATCAGTTAGGAAAGAAAATAATATAAACACGGAGTATGCGGCTCACCACCATGCAGCTATCGAGAGGCACATGAAGTTCGGGTAGTCCCTGCCAGATCGGGCATTGACCACCCTTTTGGCGGGCACGGGAGGTTCAGCTACAAAACAGTAACATAGAATTTCAAGTAATGAATGTGCAAGGTATAGGCTGCTTATTCATCTTGAGCATAATTATTTTTCTTATAATGTAGCTATAGAAAAATTCACATACCGGTATAGCCAGAATTTTTTAAAAAAAGGAAAGCAGCATAAGTAAAGGTGCAGCAGCATAAAAATTCCGATGGACGTTGAGGCTTCAGTACAGGTATCGTTATGCCGGGGAAAACCCGGATGGACAGATCCAATACGGAATAGATATTGTGCCTAAATCAGAAGGGAGACCCACGTTGCTGTTCGTTTAGTGTGAGTGTGTCATGCTGATCTAGTAAAGACATCATTTAGTCAGCTCGGTACAGTTTTACCACAGCAGGATCATTTCAGATTGTAAGGTATATAAGGGATCTATTTACCAGAAAACAGCATACCTCCTGTAGCTTCTCAGTCCAAGCAGCGGTTTTTAATATGGAGACTTCCCATCCTGTGTTTGGTCTGCTGTAAAGGAACGCCATGCTGGCGCACCTTTAACCCCCAACCCGGCGGCGTCACAGGCACGGCGCGGGTGCCGAGCTATGACGTCGCCGGGTCCGCCGCTCCTACTGCGCATGTGCCATTGTGTGGCAATGCGCGTCAGCCCTGATCACCGAGGAAACCCTCAGCGAATAATTGCTGAAGCGGACCCGACGCCGCCCATAACATGGGGGCCTATCAGGGCCGCCGGAGAGGCGCATGCCCGCCCCTGGGAGTCTCCTCCCATACTTCATGCCTCGCAACAGCACGGTCCTGAGCATTACACACTTCGTTTCACAAGTTAGTTTTAAATTAATAAAAAGAGAACATAAGCAGATTAGTATAGCGATTACATTGGCAACATTTTATTGCATATTGTTTAAACATGCATAGTCTCACCAATACGTTCATTTAGTCTGCAAAAGAAGAAATATAGGGTCATCATTAGATAAATGACTACATAGATTAGAGTGTTTAGGACAATGCGAACCGCTTGTCACTATAGTATTTTAATAGCTAGCACCGAAGGATTATTAGTAGCGGTGTCAGAGAAAAAGGTGGAGTCTCTAGGGTGCCAGATGAACCAGGAGATTGGGCAATCTGGGGAACCAGAAATGGCGGAACGCTATGGATGGAAGAAGAAAAGAAAAGTTTTTAACTCTTTTCTCTTCATTTGAGAAAGTACTTGTATGTTTTTGTTTCGTTCAGACCTGGCGGAACCAGAGCGTCTAAACGTTCGATCCATAAGGTTTCACGTTTTAAAATCTCTCTGTCCCAGTCCCCACCTCGAGTATCTTTGCGGATTACTTCAAGGACAAGAAATTTAACCACTTGGGGCTGATACCTATGATGAATGCCTATATGGCGACCCACTGCAGTGAGTTTGCCACCTGATGAATAATACAGGTGATCTCCTATACGTTGGCGAAGTTCTCTAATGGTTTTACCTACGTAAAATGCTCCGCAGGCGCATACCATTAAGTAGACAACACCTTTTGTATCGCAGTTGGCATGAAAAGATGGAATGAAAATTTCACCATTTGGAAGATTGTAGGTAGTTCCCTCAGATATCCATGGACATCGAGGGCAACTACCGCAAGGGTGGGTGCCGCGAGGGCCTTGCCGATTTGGTATGGGGATTTGGTAGTGACTTCTGGTAAGTTTGTCCCCAAGAGTGGCTGCTCGTTTGAAAACCAATTCGGGCGTTTGTCTGACATATTTATTTAGGGTATGGTGGTCTGTTAAAAGGTGCCAGTGCTGTGATAGAATATCTCTAAAGATATTTTGGTGTGCAGAATATTTTGTAATGATCTTCACTGTAGGAGGATAGGCTGGCCTGGAGGGGCCATAGAGTAGGGATTCTCGTGTGCGCCCATAGGCTTTATTGAATGCCTTTCTTAGATTTGATCGTGAGTAGCCCCTATTAAGGAGGCGCTCCTGTAGATTCTTTGCTTGAACCAAGAATTTTTGATCTGTGGTGCAATTTCTTCTTGTACGTAGATATTGGGCGTATGGTATGCTCCGTATCAGGGGGCGGGGATGCGAGCTTTTAGCGTGTAGTAAAGTATTTCCCGAAGATGGCTTGCGATAGAGGTCGGTAGTTAGTTTTCCAGAATTGTCTTTAGTGATATTCAAATCCAAAAAGGCAATTTGGGTCGAGTGGTACGTGTACGTGAATTTTAAATTGAATGAATTTACATTTAGTATTTTAACAAATTCTTCTAAGGCTTGAGAGGTGCCTGTCCATACTATCAAAAGGTCATCTATGAACCTATACCAGAGGAGGACGCAATCAAGATAGGTCTGTAAAGATTCATTAGTAAATATGGATTGCTCCCATCCCCCCAGGTATAGGTTTGCATAGGAGGGTGCACACGCTGTCCCCATCGCCACGCCCTGAGTTTGCAAATAGATTTGATCCATAAACACAAAGAAGTTTTTGCTAAGGATGAAATCCAAAAGTTGCAGTATAAAGTCGATTAGGGGCCAAGTTGTATGGTTTTGTTTTTTGAGAAATGTGTTGGCCATTCGGACGCCCTGCTCGTGGGGGATGCTCGAGTACAGAGCCTCGACATCTAGAGCCACGAGGAGGGCGTCCGGAGGGACCTGCACATCCTCAAGGTGTCGCAGGAGATCAGTAGTGTCTTTTATATATGATGGTAAACTTGTAACATGAGGGATCAAATATGAATCCACTAACCTACTTGCGTTTTCTGTCAGAGAGCCCATTCCTGAGACTATTGGGCGCCCCGGAGGGTTTTTTTCGTCCTTATGTATTTTTGGGAGTGCATAGAAGGTCGGCATACGAGGTTTTGCCGTATTTATATATTTCAGGGTTTCACCATCTATCAACCCTTTTTCATATGCACCTGTGACTAGAGATCTAAATTCAGTTGTGAAAATTTCCACGTTTGAAGGATCTAATGGAGTGTACCAAGCCCGATTCCTTAAGATTTTTTGGCACATTAGTTGGTATTGCTGGTGGGTCATTATAACTATGTTACCCCCTTTGTCTGATCTTTTGATGATAATATCGGGGTTTTTTTGTAGCTTAATTAGTGCCTGTTTTTGTATATATTTTAGATTGGCGTAGGTATTAGGCCAATCCTGTTTTTTCAGTGATTTAATGACTACAGTCAAAAAAGCCCAAATTGTAGGACAAGTCATGAGGTCTGGGAATGCTCGTGAGCTTAGTTTAAAGGTATTTTGTTGTTGTAAATGGGTGCTTTTCATTGGGGATTGGGACTTGGGTACAGAGGTTGATGAAACCTCCAGGGTTTCATCACCTTCAGTCTGTCCCTCGTCGTATAGTAACATGAGGTCACGTAGGGCCCTGAATTCTTGCATGGAATAGTCTTTAGTTTTCTCTGCCAGTTCTTTTTCTAAATTTAAATTTCGTCTGTCCTTATCGTACATAAACTTATAAGTTAAATTACGAGCAAAGAGATATAGGTCTTTGATAGTTTCGTAAACATTTATAGGTTCAGAAGGGCTGAAACCCAGTCCCAGTTGAAGGACTGATTTTTCATCATAGGTCAGGGGGTAGGGGGTGAGGTTAACAATGTTTAGGTTCTCCATCTGGGGGTTAGTTTCAACATGGTTTTCGTTTAATGGGGTAGCGGGGTTCTTAGCATAAATGCATCTAGACTCCCTCGTCGGTGTGGATCGGGTGTAGCCGGTGGAAAAAAACCACTTGGATTTGGGAGTGAAGCCTGTGTAGTGTGCAGTATTTTCGGGATAATGTTGTGCAATGTTGATATTTGTGTGCTAGTGCTTTGACCTTGTGAGTCTGGGTGCGCTGGTGAGGTTTTTTTGGCGGTTTTACCCGTTTTCTTGCCTTTTTTAGAGTCCTTCGCTGAGTGGTCTCCACCAGTGAGTGATCTCTTTCGGGGGGGACCCGGTGCGCGTGAATTCATATTGATGACCTGTGAAGAAAAAGATGAGATTGAGGAATCTGATTCGGTACAGTCTGTAGTAACAAGTGTTTCTTTAGGTGCTCGTGTCCGTGGAAATTTTATTTTTATCATTTTGTTACCCCATTTATAGGCATAGCCTTCGGAAAAGGCAAGTTTGTCCTGGACAAGTTTGCCTTGATTTTAACAATAATCTCTTTGTTTAGTATTTCTATACGTTCCCTGACCTCTTTCCATTTTTCTCTAAAGATAGGGGATTCTCTAGTCTTAGAGAATTGTTCATTAAGGCGTTCGATCTCACTGTCTAGAGAGGCCATATCTCTTTGCTCGTAATTTAACTTATAAGTTTATGTACGATAAGGACAGACGAAATTTAAATTTAGAAAAAGAACTGGCAGAGAAAACTAAAGACTATTCCATGCAAGAATTCAGGGCCCTACGTGACCTCATGTTACTATACGACGAGGGACAGACTGAAGGTGATGAAACCCTGGAGGTTTCATCAACCTCTGTACCCAAGTCCCAATCCCCAATGAAAAGCACCCATTTACAACAACAAAATACCTTTAAACTAAGCTCACGAGCATTCCCAGACCTCATGACTTGTCCTACAATTTGGGCTTTTTTGACTGTAGTCATTAAATCACTGAAAAAACAGGATTGGCCTAATACCTACGCCAATCTAAAATATAAACAAAAACAGGCACTAATTAAGCTACAAAAAAACCCCGATATTATCATCAAAAGATCAGACAAAGGGGGTAACATAGTTATAATGACCCACCAGCAATACCAACTAATGTGCCAAAAAATCTTAAGGAATCGGGCTTGGTACACTCCATTAGATCCTTCAAACGTGGAAATTTTCACAACTGAATTTAGATCTCTAGTCACAGGTGCATATGAAAAAGGGTTGATAGATGGTGAAACCCTGAAATATATAAATACGGCAAAACCTCGTATGCCGACCTTCTATGCACTCCCAAAAATACATAAGGACGAAAAAAAACCTCCGGGGCGCCCAATAGTCTCAGGAATGGGCTCTCTGACAGAAAACGCAAGTAGGTTAGTGGATTCATATTTGATCCCTCATGTTACAAGTTTACCATCATATATAAAAGACACTACTGATCTCCTGCGACACCTTGAGGATGTGCAGGTCCCTCCGGACGCCCTCCTCGTGGCTCTAGATGTCGAGGCTCTGTACTCGAGCATCCCCAACGAGCAGGGCGTCCGAATGGCCAACACATTTCTCAAAAAACAAAACCATACAACTTGGCCCCTAATCGACTTTATACTGCAACTTTTGGATTTCATCCTTAGCAAAAACTTCTTTGTGTTTATGGATCAAATCTATTTGCAAACTCAGGGCGTGGCGATGGGGACAGCGTGTGCACCCTCCTATGCAAACCTATACCTGGGGGGATGGGAGCAATCCATATTTACTAATGAATCTTTACAGACCTATCTTGATTGCGTCCTCCTCTGGTATAGGTTCATAGATGACCTTTTGATAGTATGGACAGGCACCTCTCAAGCCTTAGAAGAATTTGTTAAAATACTAAATGTAAATTCATTCAATTTAAAATTCACGTACACGTACCACTCGACCCAAATTGCCTTTTTGGATTTGAATATCACTAAAGACAATTCTGGAAAACTAACTACCGACGTCTATCGCAAGCCATCTTCGGGAAATACTTTACTACACGCTAAAAGCTCGCATCCCCGCCCCCTGATACAGAGCATACCATACGCCCAATATCTACGTACAAGAAGAAATTGCACCACAGATCAAAAATTCTTGGTTCAAGCAAAGAATCTACAGGAGCGCCTCCTTAATAGGGGCTACTCACGATCAAATCTAAGAAAGGCATTCAATAAAGCCTATGGGCGCACACAAGAATCCCTACTCTATGGCCCCTCCAGGCCAGCCTATCCTCCTACAGTGAAGATCATTACAAAATATTCTGCACACCAAAATATCTTTAGAGATATTCTATCACAGCACTGGCACCTTTTAACAGACCACCATACCCTAAATAAATATGTCAGACAAACGCCCGAATTGGTTTTCAAACGAGCAGCCACTCTTGGGGACAAACTTACCAGAAGTCACTACCAAATCCCCATACCAAATCGGCAAGGCCCTCGCGGCACCCACCCTTGCGGTAGTTGCCCTCGATGTCCATGGATATCTGAGGGAACTACCTACAATCTTCCAAATGGTGAAATTTTCATTCCATCTTTTCATGCCAACTGCGATACAAAAGGTGTTGTCTACTTAATGGTATGCGCCTGCGGAGCATTTTACGTAGGTAAAACCATTAGAGAACTTCGCCAACGTATAGGAGATCACCTGTATTATTCATCAGGTGGCAAACTCACTGCAGTGGGTCGCCATATAGGCATTCATCATAGGTATCAGCCCCAAGTGGTTAAATTTCTTGTCCTTGAAGTAATCCGCAAAGATACTCGAGGTGGGGACTGGGACAGAGAGATTTTAAAACGTGAAACCTTATGGATCGAACGTTTAGACGCTCTGGTTCCGCCAGGTCTGAACGAAACAAAAACATACAAGTACTTTCTCAAATGAAGAGAAAAGAGTTAAAAACTTTTCTTTTCTTCTTCCATCCATAGCGTTCCGCCATTTCTGGTTCCCCAGATTGCCCAATCTCCTGGTTCATCTGGCACCCTAGAGACTCCACCTTTTTCTCTGACACCGCTACTAATAATCCTTCGGTGCTAGCTATTAAAATACTATAGTGACAAGCGGTTCGCATTGTCCTAAACACTCTAATCTATGTAGTCATTTATCTAATGATGACCCTATATTTCTTCTTTTGCAGACTAAATGAACGTATTGGTGAGACTATGCATGTTTAAACAATATGCAATAAAATGTTGCCAATGTAATCGCTATACTAATCTGCTTATGTTCTCTTTTTATTAATTTAAAACTAACTTGTGAAACGAAGTGTGTAATGCTCAGGACCGTGCTGTTGCGAGGCATGAAGTATGGGAGGAGACTCCCAGGGGCGGGCATGCGCCTCTCCGGCGGCCCTGATAGGCCCCCATGTTATGGGCGGCGTCGGGTCCGCTTCAGCAATTATTCGCTGAGGGTTTCCTCGGTGATCAGGGCTGACGCGCATTGCCACACAATGGCACATGCGCAGTAGGAGCGGCGGACCCGGCGACGTCATAGCTCGGCACCCGCGCCGTGCCTGTGACGCCGCCGGGTTGGGGGTTAAAGGTGCGCCAGCATGGCGTTCCTTTACAGCAGACCAAACACAGGATGGGAAGTCTCCATATTAAAAACCGCTGCTTGGACTGAGAAGCTACAGGAGGTATGCTGTTTTCTGGTAAATAGATCCCTTATATACCTTACAATCTGAAATGATCCTGCTGTGGTAAAACTGTACCGAGCTGACTAAATGATGTCTTTACTAGATCAGCATGACACACTCACACTAAACGAACAGCAACGTGGGTCTCCCTTCTGATTTAGGCACAATATCTATTCCGTATTGGATCTGTCCATCTGGGTTTTCCCCGGCATAACGATACCTGTACTGAAGCCTCAACGTCCATCGGAATTTTTATGCTGCTGCACCTTTACTTATGCTGCTTTCCTTTTTTTAAAAAATTCTGGCTATACCGGTATGTGAATTTTTCTATAGCTACATTATAAGAAAAATAATTATGCTCAAGATGAATAAGCAGCCTATACCTTGCACATTCATTACTTGAAATTCTATGTTACTGTTTTGTAGCTGAACCTCCCGTGCCCGCCAAAAGGGTGGTCAATGCCCGATCTGGCAGGGACTACCCGAACTTCATGTGCCTCTCGATAGCTGCATGGTGGTGAGCCGCATACTCCGTGTTTATATTATTTTCTTTCCTAACTGATTGTAAAAAATACATCTAATACCTTTAAATAATCGTTGTTGTTTTCTGTTAAATAATTTGTGATAAATCTCGTTGTAGACAAACAAGGTCTCCTGAAGAAGCGACAGAATAGTCGCGAAACTAGTAGAGAAACCAAAGACCGTATTGGACACAAAATACTGTCGTAACAAATGTTGTCTATGTTATAGCCATAATATGTATTTTTCTATATATGTACAAAAATTTCTTCTTTCTCTAAAAAAAGTTTTTTATACTCAATAATAAATATTTGTAATTTTTATATAAACTTGGTATCAAGACAGTCCATCATTTTGTAGGGGGACCTAAAGGCAAAATCATGGTTATGATGTTCCATGTATGAATCCCTTTGATCTTTTCCCCATAATTCCTTTTTTTTCAAACTATATACTAGGATGAGGATACCATATACTGTTTTTTTCTTATAAATCAAGGCACAATAGCATAACTATTTTCGTAGGGTGGATAACACACCCAGGACACACATTTTTTTGTCCAAAAAAAAAAAAAAAAAAAAAAACCTTTCTTGTCCGGTTCTTCCGGCAATTTTTGGTGCCATTTATCTGTAAATACATAAACCAATTGGCAATTTATGAGTTACAAAATCCTCATATATGTTTAAAACTCACCAATACGTGATTCTGCTAATTGATACTTTTCCGCACCTCTTCTTATAATTTCTCTTCCTTTTTCTTCCCCTCTTTCCAAAATCCTCCCCCTTCTCTTCCCCTTCCCTTCCCCCCCCCCCCCCTCTTTTTCCTCTCCCCTTCTTTCCCTTTCTTTTCTTATTCCTCCGTGGCGGTGTTGGGGTTGAGGGTTTCTCTCTTTTGAGGTCATAGAACCAGTAGAGTGATGGACATGTTGGGGTCTGATTGGTCGGATTTTATGTTATCTATCAAAACAGGCTGTCTAACCAATTATAAACTTGAGGATGAAACTAAGATATTCCTAGATAGGATGTTCGGTCTGCTCAAAAAGAAGTCACATCTGCATTGGCATACACAATATTTCGAACAATATATTAGGGAAGAAATTTGCCCACTGGGTCTTCGAATCCAAATTTTTCCAACTATCAAAGACCCCTCTCTAGAATTCAAAAAGGATTGGGAGAACATATTAACCAAATGTAGTTTGGAACTAATGACTAAACTAACAATACAATACCATGCAGATATGGCCTCTCTAGACAGTGAGATCGAACGCCTTAATGAACAATTCTCTAAGACTAGAGAATCCCCTATCTTTAGAGAAAAATGGAAAGAGGTCAGGGAACGTATAGAAATACTAAACAAAGAGATTATTGTTAAAAAGCAAGGCAAACTTGTCCAGGACAAACTTGCCTTTTCCGAAGGCTATGCCTATAAATGGGGTAACAAAATGATAAAAAGAAAATTTCCACGGACACGAGCACCTAAAGAAACACTTGTTACTACAGACTGTACCGAATCAGATTCCTCAATCTCATCTTTTTCTTCACAGGTCATCAATATGAATTCACGCGCACCGGGTCCCCCCCGAAAGAGATCACTCACTGGTGGAGACCACTCAGCGAAGGACTCTAAAAAAGGCAAGAAAACGGGTAAAACCGCCAAAAAAACCTCACCAGCGCACCCAGACTCACAAGGTCAAAGCACTAGCACACAAATATCAACATTGCACAACATTATCCCGAAAATACTGCACACTACACAGGCTTCACTCCCAAATCCAAGTGGTTTTTTTCCACCGGCTACACCCGATCCACACCGACGAGGGAGTCTAGATGCATTTATGCTAAGAACCCCGCTACCCCATTAAACGAAAACCATGTTGAAACTAACCCCCAGATGGAGAACCTAAACATTGTTAACCTCACCCCCTACCCCCTGACCTATGATGAAAAATCAGTCCTTCAACTGGGACTGGGTTTCAGCCCTTCTGAACCTATAAATGTTTACGAAACTATCAAAGACCTATATCTCTTTGCTCGTAATTTAACTTATAAGTTTATGTACGATAAGGACAGACGAAATTTAAATTTAGAAAAAGAACTGGCAGAGAAAACTAAAGACTATTCCATGCAAGAATTCAGGGCCCTACGTGACCTCATGTTACTATACGACGAGGGACAGACTGAAGGTGATGAAACCCTGGAGGTTTCATCAACCTCTGTACCCAAGTCCCAATCCCCAATGAAAAGCACCCATTTACAACAACAAAATACCTTTAAACTAAGCTCACGAGCATTCCCAGACCTCATGACTTGTCCTACAATTTGGGCTTTTTTGACTGTAGTCATTAAATCACTGAAAAAACAGGATTGGCCTAATACCTACGCCAATCTAAAATATAAACAAAAACAGGCACTAATTAAGCTACAAAAAAACCCCGATATTATCATCAAAAGATCAGACAAAGGGGGTAACATAGTTATAATGACCCACCAGCAATACCAACTAATGTGCCAAAAAATCTTAAGGAATCGGGCTTGGTACACTCCATTAGATCCTTCAAACGTGGAAATTTTCACAACTGAATTTAGATCTCTAGTCACAGGTGCATATGAAAAAGGGTTGATAGATGGTGAAACCCTGAAATATATAAATACGGCAAAACCTCGTATGCCGACCTTCTATGCACTCCCAAAAATACATAAGGACGAAAAAAAACCTCCGGGGCGCCCAATAGTCTCAGGAATGGGCTCTCTGACAGAAAACGCAAGTAGGTTAGTGGATTCATATTTGATCCCTCATGTTACAAGTTTACCATCATATATAAAAGACACTACTGATCTCCTGCGACACCTTGAGGATGTGCAGGTCCCTCCGGACGCCCTCCTCGTGGCTCTAGATGTCGAGGCTCTGTACTCGAGCATCCCCCACGAGCAGGGCGTCCGAATGGCCAACACATTTCTCAAAAAACAAAACCATACAACTTGGCCCCTAATCGACTTTATACTGCAACTTTTGGATTTCATCCTTAGCAAAAACTTCTTTGTGTTTATGGATCAAATCTATTTGCAAACTCAGGGCGTGGCGATGGGGACAGCGTGTGCACCCTCCTATGCAAACCTATACCTGGGGGGATGGGAGCAATCCATATTTACTAATGAATCTTTACAGACCTATCTTGATTGCGTCCTCCTCTGGTATAGGTTCATAGATGACCTTTTGATAGTATGGACAGGCACCTCTCAAGCCTTAGAAGAATTTGTTAAAATACTAAATGTAAATTCATTCAATTTAAAATTCACGTACACGTACCACTCGACCCAAATTGCCTTTTTGGATTTGAATATCACTAAAGACAATTCTGGAAAACTAACTACCGACCTCTATCGCAAGCCATCTTCGGGAAATACTTTACTACACGCTAAAAGCTCGCATCCCCGCCCCCTGATACGGAGCATACCATACGCCCAATATCTACGTACAAGAAGAAATTGCACCACAGATCAAAAATTCTTGGTTCAAGCAAAGAATCTACAGGAGCGCCTCCTTAATAGGGGCTACTCACGATCAAATCTAAGAAAGGCATTCAATAAAGCCTATGGGCGCACACGAGAATCCCTACTCTATGGCCCCTCCAGGCCAGCCTATCCTCCTACAGTGAAGATCATTACAAAATATTCTGCACACCAAAATATCTTTAGAGATATTCTATCACAGCACTGGCACCTTTTAACAGACCACCATACCCTAAATAAATATGTCAGACAAACGCCCGAATTGGTTTTCAAACGAGCAGCCACTCTTGGGGACAAACTTACCAGAAGTCACTACCAAATCCCCATACCAAATCGGCAAGGCCCTCGCGGCACCCACCCTTGCGGTAGTTGCCCTCGATGTCCATGGATATCTGAGGGAACTACCTACAATCTTCCAAATGGTGAAATTTTCATTCCATCTTTTCATGCCAACTGCGATACAAAAGGTGTTGTCTACTTAATGGTATGCGCCTGCGGAGCATTTTACGTAGGTAAAACCATTAGAGAACTTCGCCAACGTATAGGAGATCACCTGTATTATTCATCAGGTGGCAAACTCACTGCAGTGGGTCGCCATATAGGCATTCATCATAGGTATCAGCCCCAAGTGGTTAAATTTCTTGTCCTTGAAGTAATCCGCAAAGATACTCGAGGTGGGGACTGGGACAGAGAGATTTTAAAACGTGAAACCTTATGGATCGAACGTTTAGACGCTCTGGTTCCGCCAGGTCTGAACGAAACAAAAACATACAAGTACTTTCTCAAATGAAGAGAAAAGAGTTAAAAACTTTTCTTTTCTTCTTCCATCCATAGCGTTCCGCCATTTCTGGTTCCCCAGATTGCCCAATCTCCTGGTTCATCTGGCACCCTAGAGACTCCACCTTTTTCTCTGACACCGCTACTAATAATCCTTCGGTGCTAGCTATTAAAATACTATAGTGACAAGCGGTTCGCATTGTCCTAAACACTCTAATCTATGTAGTCATTTATCTAATGATGACCCTATATTTCTTCTTTTGCAGACTAAATGAACGTATTGGTGAGACTATGCATGTTTAAACAATATGCAATAAAATGTTGCCAATGTAATCGCTATACTAATCTGCTTATGTTCTCTTTTTATTAATTTAAAACTAACTTGTGAAACGAAGTGTGTAATGCTCAGGACCGTGCTGTTGCGAGGCATGAAGTATGGGAGGAGACTCCCAGGGGCGGGCATGCGCCTCTCCGGCGGCCCTGATAGGCCCCCATGTTATGGGCGGCGTCGGGTCCGCTTCAGCAATTATTCGCTGAGGGTTTCCTCGGTGATCAGGGCTGACGCGCATTGCCACACAATGGCACATGCGCAGTAGGAGCGGCGGACCCGGCGACGTCATAGCTCGGCACCCGCGCCGTGCCTGTGACGCCGCCGGGTTGGGGGTTAAAGGTGCGCCAGCATGGCGTTCCTTTACAGCAGACCAAACACAGGATGGGAAGTCTCCATATTAAAAACCGCTGCTTGGACTGAGAAGCTACAGGAGGTATGCTGTTTTCTGGTAAATAGATCCCTTATATACCTTACAATCTGAAATGATCCTGCTGTGGTAAAACTGTACCGAGCTGACTAAATGATGTCTTTACTAGATCAGCATGACACACTCACACTAAACGAACAGCAACGTGGGTCTCCCTTCTGATTTAGGCACAATATCTATTCCGTATTGGATCTGTCCATCCGGGTTTTCCCCGGCATAACGATACCTGTACTGAAGCCTCAACGTCCATCGGAATTTTTATGCTGCTGCACCTTTACTTATGCTGCTTTCCTTTTTTTAAAAAATTCTGGCTATACCGGTATGTGAATTTTTCTATAGCTACATTATAAGAAAAATAATTATGCTCAAGATGAATAAGCAGCCTATACCTTGCACATTCATTACTTGAAATTCTATGTTACTGTTTTGTAGCTGAACCTCCCGTGCCCGCCAAAAGGGTGGTCAATGCCCGATCTGGCAGGGACTACCCGAACTTCATGTGCCTCTCGATAGCTGCATGGTGGTGAGCCGCATACTCCGTGTTTATATTATTTTCTTTCCTAACTGATTGTAAAAAATACATCTAATACCTTTAAATAATCGTTGTTGTTTTCTGTTAAATAATTTGTGATAAATCTCGTTGTAGACAAACAAGGTCTCCTGAAGAAGCGACAGAATAGTCGCGAAACTAGTAGAGAAACCAAAGACCGTATTGGACACAAAATACTGTCGTAACAAATGTTGTCTATGTTATAGCCATAATATGTATTTTTCTATATATGTACAAAAATTTCTTCTTTCTCTAAAAAAAGTTTTTTATACTCAATAATAAATATTTGTAATTTTTATATAAACTTGGTATCAAGACAGTCCATCATTTTGTAGGGGGACCTAAAGGCAAAATCATGGTTATGATGTTCCATGTATGAATCCCTTTGATCTTTTCCCCATAATTCCTTTTTTTTCAAACTATATACTAGGATGAGGATACCATATACTGTTTTTTTCTTATAAATCAAGGCACAATAGCATAACTATTTCTAGCCACAATGTCCGACCACACAATGATGCAGTTGGGAAACTCAGGCAGTAAGTGCAAAATGTCAAATTTTACATCCCTCGCTAGTGGCCCGGACATCCAGATCATTGCCTCCTGCCTGCAGCACTAAAACATCTGGGGGCCTGTCAACTCAGGAATAGTAATGAAATTCTGGAAGGACCTGGCCCCACATCATGCCCTGCACTCCCAACCATTTGAGCACAGCTTCATGCCGTGGAATGCCAAGTTGCCTACCTTCAGGCCGGACATTGGCCCGCGCTGCCCCCAGAAAACGTATGAATCCCCCAAGATCCAAACCAGACCAGGAGGAAGATTTGAAAAAGAAGCAAAAAGAAACAAAAATTGTACAAAGCAATTCAAGCTTAAACAACGCAAGACCAGATGACGCAGCAAGCGTACCACTGGCGGCGAAGAAGTTAACAAACTAGACACTACCTCTACCACCCCCATGTTATCACAATGAAAACAAACGCGCCAATTCTGAAATTTGGGGCCCCAAATTTCCACGGCTACCAGAACTGGGAAGAGTTCCAGTAAAACCAAATTACGCAAGAACCCCACTTCAGGCCAAGCCTCAGGCCAGGCCGCCGCACACCACGCCCCCTGACAAAATCCCCCAAACCCTGAACTGCCCGTCGCATCAGTGTAAGCCCTTGTACACACGCTCGGACATTCTGACAACCAAATCCATTGGATTTTGTCCAACGAATTTTGTCCGAAACTTTTGCTTACACATGGTCGGACAAAGTTGTCGGAAAATCCGATTGTACATAGCGTGATGACATTATTTCGTTACGACGGGACTACGTTCAGGCTAGTAGCCAATAGCTTTGGTCTAGGAATTTGATCTGAGCATGTGTGGCACTTTGTCCGCCGGAGTAGGCTACACATGATCGGAGTATGTCCGATCGGAGCATGTTGTCGGAAAATTTTATAGACAAGTTGGAAAACTTGGTCCGTCGGATATTCCGACGGAAACAGTCCGATGGAGACCACACACAGTCAGATTATCCGACAATACAGTCCGATCGGACACATTCCGTCGGAATCTCCGACCGTGTGTACAAGGGCTAAAGGTATATGTCAGAAGCTGCCACCACTGGGGCCATCCATAAAGACCTACCATTATAAGAGGCCAAAAACTCAGCCCACACACTCAAATCAGCCTTCAACTCACACGAAAGCCTAATGAAGTGGTGAGGCAAGAGAGCTCCCGAAGTGGCACCTCTAAGGCAACGGCTGAAGATGCGACCCATAGGCAAGATTCGGCAGGCAAAATTAAGTTTCCCCAACAAGGACTGCAATTGCCTAAGCCTGACTTTCTTTGACGCCTCTGCCTCTGCCACCCTCTTCCGCAGATCCTCCAGCTTGTCCATTGGTAAGCGACATTCCATGCGCCGCGTATCAATGACAATGCCCAAAAACTGTATGACCGTAGCTGGACCCTCCATTTTCCCAGGCACCAACGGAATCCCGAACCACGTCGCAATAGATTCCAGTGTGTGCATCAATACCGAACAAACCGAGGAATCGGGGGGCCGATGCAAAGGAAATCATCAAGAAGTGCAGCACAGATCTCAGCTGCGTCTCCTCCCGGACCACCCACTCCACAAAGGTGTTAAATACCTCAAAATACGCGCATGAAATAGAACAGCCCATTGGGAGACAACGGTCAAGAAAAAACTGCCCTTCCCAACAACAACCCAGCAAATGCTGGCTCTCCGGGTGTACCGGCAGCAGGCGGAAGGCGGATTCAATATCCGTCTTTGCCAACAGCGAACCCTGTCCATAACGCTGCACCTAACCGATTGTGGCATCAAAGGAGGTGTAAGACACCGAAGACAACTCCGGGTCAATAGCATCATTCACCAAAGCCCCTTTTGGATACGACAAATGATGTATCAACCGAAATTTGTTGGGTTCTCTTTTTGGCACCACCCCTAACGGAGACACACGTAAAGACGGAACAGAAGGATGATCAAACAGTCCAGCCATCCTCCCAAGCTCCACCTCTTTCGCCAACTTGTCAAAGACAACCTGGGGAAATTGCCTGGTTGATTTTAGATTTTTTTTAGCTGGGGGGCGAGGCGACTGGCCCTGAACATGGAATCTGAAAACCATGTGCAAAACCCTCCGCTAAAAAAACTCGCCGCCTCCCTCTGCGGATACCTATCTAGATATGGCATCATCGCAGGAAGGCTTACTGGCGTCCTCCCTTTTTGAAGCAGACTGGCTGTTTTTTTCCTTTTTTTAAATATTTGGCATAGCTGTGCGAGCCCCCGCAACCAGAGCACTAGTGACGGAAACAACAGGTCGCGCCAAAACAGCATGACCCCTCATTAAACAAATGCCTCTCTTAGAAATGCCCGACTGTCCAGCGGCACCTGAACCACCGGCCCCTCCGAGAAAGGGCTGACCCGGAACCCTCTCCTGCGCCATGAGCTTCATCCAAATCCCAATGTCATTATGATCCCAGCGCAAGCCAGGCCACAAGGCCTTGAGCTGCCAGAACTGCTCGTCATAGCGCAGCCAAGCAATCCTACCATAAACCCTTACGCTTCACCGATGGCGTCCATAGAACAAAAAAGTGGAGAGCAATTCTCTCCTGCTTTTTCACCAATTACGCTGGCAAAGATGGCAAACGCCTTGAGCCAATTTGAGAATGCATGCAGGATAAGCCGCCAACGACGTTTCTCCTCCTCCTCCTTCTTGCTCTCATCCGCCTTGCCTTTTTCTATATTAAATTTTTCCAACGGTAAAAGGGAGAATATTTCAACGTATTCTCCCTTCCATATTTTGTCCCATACGCCCTGCTTAAGATGGACCCCCAAGAGACCTTCAAAGCACACGTAGATCTCGCACTTTGCCGCATCTGCCAACCTCACCCTATCTTCCAAGGACTCCTTCGCTTTAACAGCTTCCACCCCCTCCGTTTGCACGGCCGCCACCCTGTCTACGGAAGGACCAGAAACGGTCGCCACAGAGGGGGCCGGGGGACGGGCCAACAAAGCCCCGCTAGACGTTGTGTCTGCCCATGCGTACACGGGCCCTTGGGATGGGGAAAGAGACCCGGACAGGTCAAAAGCGGGCCAATAAATCCAGAAAACCTGCAAAAAACGCAGCCAACATGGGAGCGTCCCCGAACCCCCGACCACCACCCCTGTAACCCCCGAAGTAACCCCCTGAGAAACCTCCTGACTACCCGACCCCCTTTGACTAGAAGACATAGATACATTTTCCGACTTACCGGGCTGCAGCAGCGCTGCCACAAGACTAGCCGATCACCCCGATCCCAGCTGGCTCCACATCGCAGGTGGTCTCCCAGCCGACCAATTGTCCTCTTCTGCGCTGGTGACCTCAACAGATTCTGCTGACGATTCGCATACCGCTTGCGTCCCCTGCCTTTCACGCTCCGGCGACCCCTTGCACCGGGCTCCTGGAAGCTTCCTCATCCCTCTCCGCTACTACTTCCGTGGAAGAAGAGCTGCAGGGCGCAGAATGAGACCCAGCTGTGGCAGGGACGCGCTGTCTCTTTAAGGGGGCAGATCCCTCAGCCTGAGTCCTCAGTAGGCTTCTAGGTTGATGAATAGCCTGCAATTTGCCTGAGCCACCAGCAGATGCCACTCCAACCCCTCTGCTGCACGGATGTACTTTGGCTCTGTCCATCCTTTCCTACGGGTTTCACTATATATTTGGTAAGGTAGAAATGTCTTATAGCCAGCAAGGTACATAAGATGGGGATATCAAATGACAGGGCATATGTCAAGCAATCTCCATATTATATTAACATGAAACATATTAAAATACATTTCATAATAACACTAGCCATCATATTCTGATTACACCTTTACCATGATCACAGATAGATGGGTGAGAATTAGGGCAGTTACCTCTCATATTTGTAGCCAACCAATCACGAGATGGTAAACATGGAGGGAGGTAACCATCCAAAATTTGCACCATACAAAAGGAGACACACACATAATTAACGAGGGGGAGAACCGCAGATCCACACACTGACATACACTCTCTGGACGAACACAAGTTTGGTAATAGGTGACCATTCCTCATCTCGCTGGAAGTTGCTGTTAGGATGAATCAAATATACAGCCTTTCCTTTAAACAGTGTTCATATAAATATATATTTTTTTAAATTCTATATTTTATTTTTTCACACTTTATATACATATAAACAAAACACATTTTACATACACAATTAAATTGCATGTGTACCATACAGTGTATCTTAATGCAACTTAATTATATTTTCATCAAGTATATATGAGGTTACTATATAAACACTAATTAAACAACAAGAAAAGGGGGGGAAAGGAAAAAAAAAAAAGAGGGAAGCAAAAAAAAAATATATAGAAAATATAGCACACAGCCATACTCCCTAGTACATGCAAAAAGGGACCATGGTTTCCATGTTTTATTGAATTTTTCCTCTTTACCTTGCATAATTGCGATTTTTCCATAGCATATATATCCGCTATTTTTTCGAGCCATAGTGAGATCGAGAGGGGTTGTTTCTGCTTCCATAGGCCGGGGGTACAGGCCTTTGCCGCATCCAACAAATAAACAACCAGCAATTTTCTATATTTACGTTTTGAAAGATCTGAAAGATGGAGAAGGTATCTAGCTGGGTCAGATCCCAGCTCATAATCCGTTAACAGTCCTATAGTATCTCATACTTTGGACCAAAAATCAAAGTATCTTCTGACATGACCAGAAGATGTGAAGCATATTACTCAGAAACAATTTGTCAGAAGAAAACATCCAACCTCAGCCAGCAAATACATAAAGAGGATGTCCGCACCAACATACCGCAACCGCCAAAATTTTCACTATCCCCAATTACCGTAGACACCGCAAAAAACATCATTAATAAACTGCGTGACAGTACCTCACCTATTGACATCATCCCCACAAAACTACTGAAAGAATGCTCTGACATCGTGGCTCCAACCATAACCCACCTCATAAACCGATCATTCCACGAAGGGATTGTTCCCAGCATCCTCAAACAAGGCATCGTCAAACCTCTACTCAAGAAACCAAACCTGGACCCTCAGGATCCAAACAACCGTAGGCCGATTACAAGCCTCAACACCATTTCTAAGATCATGGAGAAAGCTGTAGTACATCAGCTACAACTTCACCTGGATACTCACAAACTCCTGGACCCGCTGCAATCAGGCTTCCGCCCGGGTCATGGAACAGAAACGGCTCTCCTCAAGATTTGGGATGACGCCCTCGAAGCAGCAGATGACGGAGAGCCGTGTCTCCTCGTACTGCTAGACCTAAGTGCAGCGTTTGATACAGTAGATCACAATACTCTACTCACAGAAGTAGCCGGAGTCCAAGACATAGATCTCCAATGGTTCGCGTCCTTCCTAGGAAATCGGTCACAGACAGTGAAACTAGGAAAATTCCTCTCCAAAACTCGGGCAGTCACCTGCGGAGTCCCTCAAGGCTCTCCGTTGTCACCCGTTCTCTTCAACATTTACATTCGCCCACTCCTTCAAATCATCAGATGCTCAGATCTCTGCTTCCACTCTTACGCTGACGACACGCAACTTTATTTCCGGATCAATGGAAAAAAAGATCACCAACAACAACTTGAAAACTGCCTCAAATCAATAGAGGACTGGATGACCACCAACTCCCTCCAGCTGAACCAATCAAAGACAGAGCTTCTTATCTTACACCCAAATCATAAGCCCGCAACCAAAACCTCCTGGTCTCCACCAACCGTCTTTGGGCAGACTATCTCCCCAAAGACCAAAGCGAAGAGTCTCGGGGTTATATTAGACGCACAAATGTCAATGGATGCGCAAATAGGATCTGTAGTCAGTCGATCTCACCATCTGCTGCGAATGCTTCGCAGACTCATCCCTTTTATCCCAAAGAATGACAAAGCAGTGGTAGTTGGAACAATCATTAATTCACGACTGGACTACGCAAACTCGCTTTACATAGGATTACCACAATATCAACTTGCGCGATTACAACTGATCCAAAACACGGCGGCAAGGCTGATAACAGGAAAAAAACCCTGGGAATCCATTTCTCCTTCACTGAGGAGCTTACATTGGCTAACCGTAAAAAATCGGATCACGTTCAAGACCCTTTGCCTCACCCACAAATGCGTGCATAGAGAAGCTCCGCAATACCTAATGGAGAAAATAAATCATTACACACCAAACCGCAGTCTTCGATCAGCCAACAAAAACCTCCTCCTCGTGCCCAAAACCCGGTATAAATCCAAGGGTGATCGGAGATTCGCTGTCCAAGGGCCTCGGCTATGGAATGCTCTACCAATCAACATCCGCCTGGAAGAAAATCACCTGGCTTTTAGGAAAAAACTCAAGACCTTCCTCTTTTAGCAGATGATCAAAGCTCGCCACAGCGCCTAGAGGCGATTCAGTTCGCATTGTGCGCTATATAAGTATTTCATTCATTCATTCATTCATTCACTCTTTCATTCTCCACAGCGCCAGCAAATATTAGTCTTTTCCGGGTATATTTTCTTTAGTAATGATGGAACTTTATACCACCTTGTGAGGATTTTATAACATACTGTAGCTCTTGGTAATTACTAGCTGTTGAGGAATAATGGGCAAAATATAGAATATAACTTTGTTGCTCTTTGGAGAATATAATATCTAAGTCTCTTTCCCATTTCTGAAGAATCTCGGGATAAAGCCCACAGGGGGCTCTATTAGCAGTTTGTATACCTCAGATAACCCATGGGTAGACGGTGTTTCTAACAGACATAGGTCTTCCAATGGTGTATTTGAACGGTCTGATATCTCCCCACGCGTAAGGGAGATGGGTAAGCTGCTGCATTCACCACGGATCCAGTGGTGGGTCAAACAGCAACTGTATTTCCATTCGAGTCTTCAGTCTTGATGTTTCAAGGAAGTTGGCCAATTGGAATTTACCACATCTCAGAGATTGTTTAAAACAGCTATCTGTATAGCCTGGAGGGAATAACGGGTTTCCCAGGACTGGGTAGAGCCGAGTAATTTCCCCATCTATTTTTGAAAACATATAACTTTGTTGAATTACTCCTAGGGTTGCTCCTATTAAGGGGTGATGTCTTAGGGTTCCCAATATTCTTGGCCGTAGCCATGGAAGACATCGGAGTGGAATCTCCGTACATGATTGTTCAATCGCTACCCAGGCTTTGTTTCCCTCATCTCTGCACCAAGCTAGTACCCTAGAAAGGTGCTCTGCCTTATAATATCTTATCGGATCTGGAACAGCCATGCCACCCTGGGCTTTTGTCATAGCCAAATAATGGAAGGATAAGCGTGGATGATTTTTTTGCCCAAATAAATCTGATAAAAGCACTACGTACTTATTTCAAAAAATACTCTGGAATGACTATTAGGTATAATATTCTTGGTAAAATATTTATTTTGAGAATAGCATTCCTACCCATCCATGTATATGGACCTTTATTCCATCTTTCCAAACAGGAAGAAAGTTCTCGCAGTAGCGGTGGGAAATTTACTCGAAAAACTTTATCTATTGAGGAAGTCAATTTAACCCCTAGATATGTCAAAGATACAGATGTCCATGAGAAAGAAAATGATGATTGAAGAGCCTGCACTTGTTTAGTTGATAGCGTAATATTAAGTATTTCCAACTTCTGAATATTCATTTTTAAAATTCGAAAGTCGGCTATAACGGTGAAACTCACTTAATAAATTTGGTAGCGTAGTTTCTGGTGACATAATAAAAAATATATTGTCTGCAAAGTTTTTATGATCCTGTTTACCGATCAAACAAAACCTTGAATATCCGTACTTCATCAAACATGTCGCAGGAATGGTTCAAGAGTTAATATAAAAGTCAGTGGATATAAGGGATAGCCTTGTCTTGTACCATTACTCATATTAAAATATGAGGAGGCCACCTCATTCATTCTTACTGCCGCAGATGGAGCTGAGTATATAGCCTCGATCCATTTACTAAACACCTTCCTTACCCCAATATGGGTCAATGTCTCCTTCAGAAATATCCAATCCAACCTGTCAAAGGCCTTTGCAGCGTTGGAAGATAGCAAGCAAAGTGGTATTTTATGAGAATGAGCCAGATTAATAATATCTAAGGCGCTAGTGGTGTTATCCTTTGCCCCTTTTGAGGCATAAAGCCTGCCTGGTCAGGGTGGATGACGTTCTGAAGGAGAGGTTGAAGCCTTGAGACTAATATCCATGTAAAGATTTTTAGGCCGACATTTAATAATGAGATAAGTCTATAGTTTTTGCATTGGGCATGGTCCTTACCCTCGTTGAGAATTACTATAGTATATACCCTAAGCCCTTGTACACGGTCGGACAGTCCGACCGTGTGTATGCAACACCGTGTGTATGCCACACCGACGCATTTGGTTGTCGGAATGTCCGACCAAGGGCTAAGAGTATCTCTCGGTATAGGCTGATCATCTAGAAGGGAATTATACGCTTTTATAAATCTCTGATCCAAAATGGAAGCAAATACCTTATAGTAAGCTACCGTATAGCCATCAGGGCCCGGAGCTTTATGGGGCTTAAGCATATTAATCGCCCTCATATATTCGGCAATTGAAATTGGCGCATTTAGTAATTCAGAAGCGTCTTCAGGTATTGACGGTATGTCAGGGAATTAGTAGATCAGACTGTGTGGACTGCACAGAGAAACCCAGAAACATATGCAAGTGAATAATAATGGTGTTTATTTACATAGGTGACAAGTAAGTGAATATAACAGTACACAACCAACCCAAATCCAAAAAACAATGGTATATACAAATAATGGGAAATACCGGAATCGTAACAAAAGCCAGGCCGAGGTCATACACAGGGGGGTCAGCAGATGGGTAAGGATGGGGAACCAACAGGACAGGGCAAGGATGGATTGATGGGCTGCAGAGCAGGTATCCAAGGCAAACAGGAGGGACAGGTCCAGGATGGAATCGGAATAGATCAGGTCGGGTTAGATACAGGCTCAAGGTCAGGATAGCAGGCTCAAGGTCAGGATAGCAGGCTCAAGGTCAGGATAGCAGACTCAAGGTCAGGATAGCAGGCTCAAGGTCAGGATCCAGGGAGAGAGATACCAAGGCAAGCATAGTTAGTAAGGTTGAATAAAGACACTAGTCCATCCAGTTCAACCTGTGTCTACAATTGTTCCTATCCCTGTATATTGCACACTCACATCAGTCCCTACCCCCAAGGAGCCCACAATCCAAGGCCCCCAATCATATACTAGGGCCAATTTTGGACAGAAGCCAATTAACCTACCTGCATGTCTTTGGAGTGTGGGAGGAAACCAGAGTACCTGGAGGAAACCCACGCAGGCACAAGGAGAACATGCAAACTCCAGGCAGGTGGCGTCGTGGTTGGGATTCGAACCAGCGACCCTTCTTACTGCTAGGCGGGAGTGCTAACCACTACACCACTGTGCCGCCCGTCCAGCATGTGTGGGCCTGCTGAGTATTTATAAGACTGCAGTAATTGTCCTCAAGTAACATCTGAGCGCAGGAAGTGTTGCCTGCTCAATACTGCCAGGATCCATCTGCTGGTGGACGCCAGTACTGCGGCCCAATGAGGACATAACACCAGCAGGGAAAGTCTCTCCTGACAGTTACAAACTGCCAGGAGACACCTGCTAGTGCAACTCAGCACTGCACACCAAATGATGGATCTTACCAGTGGACAGACCCTTTCCTGACAGTACCCCCCCCCCCCTCAAAGGAGCGGCCTCCGGACGCTCCAACTGGCTAAAACTGTCCATAGTCTATGGCATCAAGCAGAACACTGGACAGGGGTATGTCAGGCTGGGCAACAGGCTCTTCAGGCAGGGCATCAGGTACATCAGGGCAGACAGCGGGCTCCGGGTCATCGAGCTGGAGAGCAGGCATTGGTACTTCAGGCTGGGCAGCAGATAATGAAACCTCAGGCTGGGCAGCAGGCTACGAGTGGTCGAGCTGGGCAGCAGGCTCCGGGTCGTCGGGCTGGGCAGCAGGCTCCGGGTCGTCGGGCTGGGCAGCAGGCTCCGGGTCGTCGGGCTGGGCAGCAGGCTCCGGGTCGTCGGGCTGGGCAGCAGGCTCCGGGTCATCAGGCTGGGCAGCAGGCTCTGGGTCGTCAGGCTGGGCAGCAGGCTCCGGGTTGTTGGGCTGGGCAGCAGGCTCTGGGACTTTAGGTCAAACAGCAAGTACCGTAAGGGGAGGCTGGATCACAGGCACCGGCTCAGCAAGCTGGTTAACGGGTCCCGGCCCAGCGGGTTGGGTGACAGGCCCCGGTTCAGCAAGCTGTACACCGGGCACTGGTCCAGCAAGCCGAATAATGGTCACTGGCTTAACAGGCCGGGTGATGGACTCTGCTTCAAAAGACTGGGTAGTGGGTACCGGTTCCACAGACTGGGTAGTGGGCACCGGTTCCACAGACTGGGTAACGGGCACCAGCTCTGCAGGCTGAGACACGGGCACCAAAAACCTCAGGCTGAGACACGGGCACCGAAACTTCAGGCTGAGACACGGGCACCAAAACTTCAGGCTGAGACACAAGGACTTCAGACTGGAACACCAATATCGAAGCTGAAAAGCTGGTACATCAGACTGGGAAGCAGAGACATCAGACTGGAAAGCTGGCACGTCAAACTGGGAAGCTGGCACATCAGAGTGGGAGGTGGACACCAGGACATCAGACTGGAAGGCTGCGACGTCAGGCTGGGTAGCAGGCACTGGGACGTCAGACTGGGTAGCAGGCACTGGGACGTCAGGCTGGGTAGCAGGCACTGGGACATCAGGCTGGGTAGCAGGAACTGGGATGTCAGGCTGGGTAGCAGGAACTGGGACGTCTGGCTGGGTAGCAGGAACTGGGATGTCAGGCTGGGTAGTAGGCACTGAGTTGTCAGGTTTAGGGTTCAACTGGTATAAACTCAGGCTGGAACAGGTTGGTTGGTGTGGAGGCATGTTGGGTTACTGGCAGGATTGTGTGGGTCGGAAAGAACTTTTGTTTCTTTTTTTTGGCTTAGCCACTGCAGCTTTGTATGTAGGTGCAGGGCTGTAAGAAAAGAAAATATCTGGGCAAAAGGAAGACCGAGGAACAGTGGCTGGAGTAGGGCTTTGTTGGATTTTTATAAGTAGAGGAGAAGAGGCAGGTGGATTGAAGGCAGTATAGGTGCTACACTTGGCGACTGGGTAATAGTATTTGGCAGGAAGTGGAGTAAACTGGGCTGTAGCTGAGGTTGCCATAGGCAATGGGGAGATAGATATTTGGGAAGGCAGGTGATTAATGACAGGGCTGGAATGTTGTGCCTTAGCTTAATGCAGGAGATCTGACCATGCCTGTAGCACAGGTTGAACAAACGCTGATTCACACACAGCCTGACTAACCAGAGATTGCACTGAATGGATGCAATCAGACAACACCTGCTGTGAACAAGAGGAATAACGTTCCATGAAATAGGCTGGATCATCCTCTAACAATCATACCAGAAATTCCACTTTGCCATAATTGAAAAAAAAAAATGGAAAATGGAAGAAAAATCATCACTTCCTTCGGGAAAACATGACAGGGCTGGCTTTGCACATAATTGGATTAAGGGCTGAACATCCTCAAATGACATGTAGCCCTGATCCATCAGGGAATGATCGAATGGTTTCCATCAGCTGGTCACTAGTCCACCCTTTTAAAATCTGGCGACAATATTCACCATCCTCTTCTGCCAGCAGAGAATAATAAGGGATTTCATTGAAATCCATATTGGTAGACTAACAAGCCAAGATGGTTCCTCAATGCAGCCACGCCTGGTCAGGGAGGCCTTGGTATACTGTCAGGAAATTAGTAGACTAGACTGTGTGGACTGCACAGAGGAAACCAGAAACACATGTAAGTGAGTAATAATGGTATTTATTTACATAGGTGACAAGTAAGTGAATATAACAGTGCACAACCAACCCAAACCCACAAACAACAATGGTATATACAAATAATGGGAAATACCGGAATTGTAACAAAAGCCAGGCCAAGGTCATACACAGGGGGGTCAGCAGATGGGTAAGGATGGGGAACCAACAGGACAAGGCGAGGACAGATGGATGGGCTGCAGAGCAGGGATCCAAGGCAAACAGGAGGGACAGGTCCAGGATGGGATCGGAATAGATCAGGCCAGGTCAGATACAGGCTCAAGGTCAGGATAGCAGGATCAAGGTCAGGATCCAGAGAGAGAGATACCAAGGCAAGCATGTGTGGGCTTTCCGGGTATTTATAAGACTGCAGTAATTGTCCTTAAGTAACACCTGAGCGCAGGAAGTGTTGCCTGCTCCATACTGCCAGGATCCATCCGCTGGTGGACGTCAGTTCTGCGGCCCAATGATGACATAACACCAGCAGGGAAAGTCTCTCCTGACAGTTACAAACTGCCAGGGGGCACCTGCTGGTGGACCTCAGCGCTGCACGCCAAATGATGGATCTTACCAGTGGACGGACCCTTTCCTGACAAGGTAGTCCTGAAGAGGAGAGATAGTCTTGAATTAATTGTTGCTTTTCTGATCAGATGTGAGGTTATTCTGCAGATTATAGAGGGTTAGATAGTATTCTCGAAAGACCTCTGCAATTTCCTTAGATATAAAGTGACGCTTCCCTCTTTCAGAGTCGATATGTGGGACATTGTTTCTCTGGGAAGTTTCCCTTAGCGAATGAACCAACAGTTTCCATGATTTATTCCATAATGTATGCTCCTAGTCCTCAGTATCTGTATGTTAGTCCCTTGTCTCATCAAAAGAGGATAGTTTTTCTGTATCTACTCCAAGGTCTACTGCTACCGATTGTGAAAGTGATTTTTTATGCTTAGTTTCCAAGTCTGCAACTAGATTTAGTTGGGTTTGAAACATAGCTTGGTTATTTTTCTATAATTTAGTTGCCTTCAGCAGGCCCGCATAACAGATTTATGCGTTTCCCATATTGTAAATGGGGAGATT
This sequence comes from Lithobates pipiens, assembly GCF_037356315.1. Classification (NCBI taxonomy): domain Eukaryota; kingdom Metazoa; phylum Chordata; class Amphibia; order Anura; family Ranidae; genus Lithobates; species Lithobates pipiens. Next base: position 73,085,384 of record NW_027507790.1, read on the forward strand.
TCACCTGTATCATTTTCATTGAAGATTATAGTCAATTAACTAGAGAGATCATTACAAAGTTGACCTTCCTGTATCAACGATTCAGTTTCCATGACCAGGGTCTATTAGTCGACTTGACCAATTGAAGGTCTATATACTCTGGGGCATGGTCAGATACCATTTGTATACCGATTGAAGAGTTCACTACAGCTGGTAATAGAGATTGAGATACTAATACATAATCAATTTGAGAGTAGCTATCATGTGGCACTGAGTAAAAGGTATAATCTCGCTCAGCTGGATGCTGGACTCTCCAAATGTCTACCAACCGCATAGTTTGGAGGGCTTTTTTAATTCAGATATTGATATGATAGATGTGAGGTGGATTTAGAAATGTCTAATAATGGGTCGAGAGCCACATTGAGATCTCCACCCAGTATCACTCCAGCTTCCATAAATCCTTGTAGAGCGTTAAGTATTCTGTTCAGACAGCTCAGTTGAGTATGGTTCATTAAATAGATAGAAGCTAACGTAACCCGACAACCAGCTAGGTCTCCCTTAAGAAACAAATATTGTCCCTCACGATCGCTCATCTGATTGATGCAAGACCATGGAACCGTCCCAGAGAGAAGATACTCACCCCCCTCGTTTTGGAATCTGGGGTTGTACTATGGAACACCTGAGGATACCGAACATCCTTAAATTTCGGTATTTTCCCAGATTGAAAATGGGTTGCTTGTATGAACGACTTGGGTTTGCATATGCCAGAGTTCATGTAAAAACCATTGTACGCTTCTCTGGTATATTCAGGCCTTTAACATTTAAAGATAAACAGTGTATGTTGGTCATATTGAAGCCTGGAGTCTACTGCCTATGGGCCATAGAGCAGGGGCAGGCGTGCAGGGGACGAAGAAACAAAAAAACAGAAAAACAACAAAAAAAAAGAAGAAAAGTATGCAGCAATTAACTAATATGGCTCTTAATGAGCCTGCACACCCTTGCGGTCCCCTCCCAGAAAAAATCTAAAAAGGGAGAGCACTGGGAGGCAAACAGCCTATGTAGGGGGATCTAGGAAGTAAGAGTCACTCGGATCAGTTTAAACAGTGACACGGTCAGTCGTTTGACCTTATTACAACGAATCAGAGTAAATTTTAAAACACCCATTTCAACATATATAGACAAATCATAATATAAGTCTTGTTTACTTCAGATTTTTCCATAATCTTATCAAGTACTGTGTGAATTGTAGTTTAGTATTTAATAATAGTCCCATGTTATTGGTCTTGTCATGTGTTGAACCCATGTGTGGGTGAAATTAAGATCAACATGTATTGCAACTAATTTGGCTATTGTGATCCCAGGGAAATTATGTATCGCCCAATTCAATCTCGTAGCCCTGTTAAGACTTCTTTCAAATTGATAATATCTATCTGTTGGCTCCACAAGACATATTTTGACTTCCTTCCAGCAGAAGAAATTCAGAAGATTGTCTTCCGAGCAACAAGGGATATTGTTTTTGAATTTAAGGTGCAGTTACCACACCATTTTTACCAGAAATTCCGGTGTTGTATAATTATACTTGGAAATTAATAAAATGCATTTACTTATTAATTTTATTGGGAGATATGTATACATTGGTAAGAATTCCCCATAGATTAACAAACTCAGGAAATTATTGTGGTATGTTACTGATTGTCTGAACAATGTTCAATTTTTTTTAATAAATTGCCGTAACTGGCTGGAGGCCCTGAAAAATCCATTGTACTTATAGTCAGACAGTCTTTCATCTATAATTTACTATTCGCCAAAACGCTACATTCTATCTAATTAAATTCCCCATATTTATTATCATTAAGATTGCATACCACACTCACAACAATTCATAAAAGGAAGGGGCTGGTAAATTACATATTTACAGTGATGTGGGTAGGACAGAGGTGTGTCAGTGTTGTGGGTAGGACAGTAGAGTGTCAGTGATGTGAGTAGGGCAGTGGAATGACAGTGATGTGGGTAGGACAGAGGTGTGTCAGTGATGTGGGTAGGACAGAGGTGTGTCAGTGATATTGGTAGAACAGAGGTGTGTCAGTGATGTGGGTAGAACAGAGGCATGTTAGTGATGTGGGTAGAACAGAGGTGTGTCAGTGATGTGGGTAGGACAGAGGCGTGTCAGTGATGTGGGTAGGACAGAGGCATGTCAGTGATCTGGGTAGAAGAGAGGCATGTCAGTGATGTGGGTAGAAGAGAGACATGTCAATGATGTGGGTAGGACAGTGGTCATCAGTAAGTCAGTGATGGGAGCAGACACTGATCTTTTAGTGATGAGCAGAGGACAGTAGGTGATTGATCAGTGATGTACACAGCAGTGTCTATGTTTTCTCACCTGCTTCCTCCATTTATCAGTTCCTGGCTCCCCCCGGCTTATACCCTCCTCCAGTCCCTGGACTTGCTCATTCTTTCTCTGATACAGGCTGCCTCACACTGCCAGCATTTCCCTACACAGAAGACACATCACCACCTTGGGCGGAGCCGGTCTTACTCCGCCAATCACGAACAGTCATCTGCCAACTTGGGCATGTCCTCCTCTCACCTTTGACTATCACTGGGTCTTCATGCCACCCAATAAAACCTCAAAAAGACAAAGCAGGGATCATAATGATAGCTACCAATGCTGATATAATTGCAGACACTATTACCGCTTACACCAATATTATTAATACTGCTGCTAACGAAGGTGCCGTTTACCATCCCCCTCCCCCCATCCTGGTGTCCCTCTTGATACGACAACTGGAGAACATGCCCTTGCTGCCCCTCTCCCCCTAGTATTGGCTCTGCCTATTTATATAGGCTATAAACATATTAGGCGAGTGTAGAAACAAGGAACAAGTTTCCTATGAAAATGATCTCTGAATCCTGACTGCTAGCCTGGTTAGAACAACAGCTTGTTTTATGGGTCCTGTTTATGTCCCGCTTATCCTCTGCCTGTATCATGACTTGCCTGAGTGTCACCTATCCTGGTTTCTGCAAGCAAATTTCACTCTTTCATAATCAGATGATGCTACGTATGTGCAATTCACTAAGTGCAAGCTTTAAAATTCTACACAGCATGCCCTAAATCCCCATCTCCATGCCATCACTTAGCACAAATGACACAGAGGATCCATGTGAATCCCTGAAAGGTGTCTAAGCAATTTCTTTGACATTAATCATTCTTCAGCAGCACAATGTTTTATTGGCAACTGGATTGATTTGCTAAAGGCCTTGCACTGTTATATTGGAAACCTTGTTACCTGTTTATGATAATTTAGGGCAGGGTTAGACTCATTGCTTAATAGGAAAGACATAGTAGTTCGGTCGGCTGACAAAGGCGGTGCCATTGTAATACTTGACAAAACCGCATATTCCAAAGAGATGACTAGGATTCTGTCAGACTCTGAGACCTACTCTCCATTACTTTTAGACCCCACCACCCAATTCAAAGGTGAACTAAAAGAGTTGGTTGAGAAAGGGTTCAATATGGGTATTTTAAATAAAAAGGAAAGGGACTTTCTGGTACCTTTGGCGCCGCGCTTACCGGTTATGTATTCTCTACCCAAGATACACAAATCTTTAGAAAATCCACCAGGGCGGCCCATCACCAGTGGAATTGACTCTGTAACCTCGCGTATAGGGAAATACATTGACAAATATCTGCAACCACTGGTGATGGGCACACCATCCTTTTTGAGAGATACCAAACATGTTATCAACATTCTGCAATTGATTGAATGGAAACCCACCTATCTTCTAATTACCGCGGATGTAGCTTCACTGTACACCGCTATCTCCCATCAACTGGGCTATGAAGCGGTCCATCACTTTCTGGCCCAGGATGGTAGCATTTCGGTGACTCAGCGCAACTATATTCTTGAATTACTTCTGTTTGCCATGACGCACAATCACTTTTGGCATGACGGGACCCATTTTTTGCAAGTGAAGGGAGTGGCCATGGGAGCAAAATTTGCTCCCAGTATGGCCAATATCTCTTCATGGCAAAGTGGGAGGAGGATATAGTCTTTAGTGACAAACCCCCGGAACTAGTCACCTGGAAAAGGTTCATCGATGACATCTTGTTTATCTGGGATGGTGACAGTTCATCGGCAGAGCTCTTCCTGTCCCATTTAAACAACAACAACCGTGGGATAGTTCTCAGCTATGTCTCAAGCCCCATTAATATCCAATTTTTGGATTTGAATATTTCCATCCGGGATAATAATATAACTACCACAACGTTTTTCAAGAAAACTGACAGGAATAGCTATATTCCACTCGACTCCTGCCATCATAGGTCATGGCTCTCAGCGGTCCCTAAGGGCCAGTTTCTTCGCTTAAAACGCAATTGCACTTTCAATGAGGATTTTCTTAAGGAGGCACTAATCTTAAAAGAGAGATTCCTAGCTAAAGGTTATAACAGTGAGTCCCTTGATTCCATTATAATGGAGGTCAACAGTAGGGAACGTCAAACATTGTTAGCTGAGAGACCACCCAGGACTGATAACATGGACAACTATGGAGTTTCTTTACTCACGACGTTTTCCAGTCAGCATTGGGCTGTGAAAAGAATTTTACAGAAACATTGGTCGGTCATCAAAAATGACCGAATCTTGGGCCCCGAACTTCCTGATAGACCAAATGTGATCTTTAGGGGTGCAACTAACTTGCGAAATATGATTGCTCCAAATGTCCCGGACCCCCCAACTAGACCCACTTTTTTTGGTGATTTGAAGGGCTTCTACCCCTGTGGGAAATGTAGAGCTTGTAAGCTAAATGCTCTACGAGGCAGGAGATTTACTGAGTTCACCTCGTCTAGCAATGGACTTACATACCCCATACGAACATTCATCACATGCACCACTAAGTGCGTTGTGTACTTACTTAGATGTCCATGTGGTTTGGAGTATGTGGGACGCACAGTACGCATGCTACATGTGCGCCTGGGGGAACATATCACTAACATTTGTAAAGGATTTGACAAACATAACGTTAGTAAACATTACGATCTAAAACATAATCGGGACCCAAGAGGCACCACCTTTCTGGCTTTAGAAAAATATACCCCACATTGGCGCGGCAGTAACGCTAAGCGCACTATTTCCAGGGCAGAAACAAACTGGATCCATAAATTAGGGACACATATCCCTGGGGGGCTCAACGTCGAATGGGACATTAATTGTTTTATTAATAACAGTTGATTTAATATTCCCTTTTTCCTTTTTTTGTACTGATTTTGTATTCAGTCTGGGTCTCATACACTATTTTCACTATTATTATTTGTATTTTTGTAGCAATGTTTGCTAGGTAGTTTATATGATTTTTTATGTAAACTATATCTTATGATAATAGAGTGATTGTAATGTTCTTTCTAAACCTGTTGGTTATGTCTCATCCATGGATTTCTTTAACTGGACTATGGGTGATGGTGGGCAGCTAATGCTGTTTAGGCCCCCACCTCAATATTATGGTCATTTTCCTCTCTCTTTTTATGGTAATCTATACGCATGTATTGTATACATATACATTTTGTATATTTTTTTTGAACTAAGTCACCCTTTTTGGGACATACATACAGTTAGATAGCCACCATTATTGTATTTGGCCATCTGTCAAACAAAGGGGATTTATCATAGGACTCATTGTTTGTATTTTTCAGTGGTCACTTTTACTAGTCTATTTTATATTTGAGTCCCACCATTTAGTTATGATGAAACTCGAACTTTATTTGAATTAACTGGTCGTTGACCGTTCTTTTCCCCTTTTTCTTCTTTTCTATATGTGGTAACCATTCCGAAGGGACTGGTCATTTGTGGGTTAATCCCATTATGCACGGACGTTTTGGTCTGCACCTATGGCAGGGCTCCCTACCTCACCCATAGGCTATTTAAACCTTAAGCACGAGGGTGTGGGCGTACCCCTGATGACGTCAATCTGTGACGAAACGATCGTCGGGTAGATACGTCTACATCTCGTGCTATTTTTATCCGCTTTATTTTATATTTTTGCTAGCAATTCTTTTCGTTCAATTTTATACGACTCCATTGAGTCATCTGTATCTTTCAACGTCTATTTGGTTGGAAAATAAAGTACACGTGTTTTAGACTTTATCACACGATTGGGCGCTTTTTTTCCTTTTTCATCCATTTGGTGACACGCCAACTTGAACATTTTTCGAACGGACCGGAACGGACGACGTTCAAGGAACACCCGAAGGTGTGGGTCATTCTTTACCTTCCTATCCGGAAAGGTGATTCGAGTCATCCATTCACACGAGGAGTGTCGGAGGAACGATCTTGTCCGATCCCAACAGTTGGGGAGTTCGTATCTGCGCACACTAAAGGTGGCTCTGGTAAGCCTTTACTACTTACTTAAACTGTACAGTGAAAGAATTTACGTGGTCAAGCACCTATACCAGTGATACCTGGGACCAATTTTAAAGTTTCATTCACGTTCAACTATAAAGTTCCATTCACGTTCCACCTAATGAACTTATATCTTCACATTTATGGGGCCTTGTAAATTACTTCATTTATCCAAAGCATGGGATTTGTTTTGATTTGTTTTTCAATTTTGTTGTTTATTTTTCTCACTTAATCACAAGTTTGTGCTTCACAGCATTAAGCTGTAGTCTAAATAATTATTTGTCCTTCTAAAAGTGGTTTTTTTTTACCATTCTTTTGGTTTAATAACTCATTTTTTGTTTATTGCACAATATGCACATGTGTATTGTTTATCATTGATGTTTTACTTTTTGGAAACATTATCTTTGAAAGTTTTTTCCTGATTTATTGTTTCACTACATTCAGTCACGTGTTATACATTAAGCGCTGCACTGTTTTTCACACAATGTTTTATTGGCAACTGGATTGATTTGCTAAAGGCCTTGCACTGTTATATTGGAAACCTTGTTACCTGTTTATGATAAATTCCCTTTCTCCAGCTCCTCTCACACCTCCGAACTTACCTTGCATTTTTTTGCTTCATCAACACTCCCTACTGGATACCAGTGGCGGCCCGTCCATAGGGGGCGCTCGGGCGCCGCCCCCCCTTCTGTGTAGTCACACAAAAAAAAAAAATGTAAAAAAAAAAAAAGTTTAAAACTGCTCCTTTAAAAAAAAAAAAAAGTTCTTTAAGGAAGTGCACTGTGTTTGAGCGCCGGACACAGTGCACTATGGGAACCGCCACATCAATGCAATCATGAGATTGCAGACGTGGCGCTTCATTTGCGGGCGTTTAGCCCGCCTTGGGGCGCTTTCTGAAGTGCTGAGTAGTTTCCGCCCGGCGCTGTAGTATGTATTACTACGGCCGGGCAGTTTGATTGACATCTGACTCAGATGTCACTTCCTGTCTTCTCTCTCCCATTGCACCCGAGAGAGGAAACAGGAAGTAAGAGGAGTAGAGCACACCACAGGAGAGGAGCGGAGAACACCGGAGAGGAGCACACAGACATCAAGGTAAGTGCTGATGCTGTGCTCCCATGGAGAAGGGGGGTGGAAGGGGACGGTTTAGGTGGAAGTGTCAGTGTTCTCTCTCTCTCTCTCTCTCTCTCTCTCTCTCTCCCTATTAGGGATGAGCCGAACACCCCCCTGTTCGGTTCGCACCAGAACCTGCGAACAGACCTAAACTTCGTGTGAACTTTAGAACCCTATTAAAGTCTATGGGACTCGAACGTTCACAATCTAAAGTGCTAATTTTAAAGGGTAATATGCAGGTTACTGTCCTAAAAAGTGTTTGGGGACCCGGGTCCTGCCCCAGGGGACATGGATCAATGCAAAAAAAAGTTTTAAAAACGGCCGTTTTTTCAGGAGCAGTGATTTTTATAATGATTAAAGTGAAACAATAAAAGTGTAATATTCCTTTAAATTTCATAGCTGGGGGGTATCTATAGTATGCCTGTGAAGGGGCACATGTTTCTGGTGCTTAGAACTGTCCCTGCACAAAGTGTCATTTGTGCAGGAAAAAAAGTCTTTTAAAATCACTTGGGGCTATATTATCGGGTCCCGTAATACAGAGAACACTCAATGAGTGTTCTCTGTATTAGCCGACAAATCATTCATTCATTGATAAAAAAAAAAAGCGTGAGGGTTCCCCTAAATTCAATTACCAGGCCCTTCAGGTCTGACATGGATATTAAGGGGAACCCGGTGTCAAATTAAAAAAAAAAATTGACGTGGGGTTCCCCCTAAAAATCCATATCAGACCCTTTATCCGAGCACGCAACCTGGCAGGCCGCAGGAAAAGAGGGGGGACGAGAGAGTGGCCCCCCTCCCTCCTGAACCGTACCAGGCCACATACCCTCAACATTGGAAGGATGCTTTGGGGGTCTGTGATCCCTCAAAGCACCTTGTCCCCATGTTGATGAGGACAAGGGCCTCATCCTCACAACCCTGGCAGGTGGTTGTGAGGGTCTGCAGGCGGGGGGCTTATCAGAATCTGAAAGCCCCCTTTAACAAGGGGACCCCCAGATCCCGCCCCCCCTGTTTGAAATGGTAAGGGGGTACAAAAGTACCCCTACCATTTCACAAAGAAAGTGTAAAAATGGTTAAATAAGACAAACACACTTTTGAAAAATTCCTTTATTAAAAAAAAAAAAAGATTCCAGCGGTGCTAATCCACTCTTGCTATCCAGCGACGAATCTCCAGGGTCCAGCGATGGATGATCATATCCAGCGACGGGGAATCTCTCAGTCCAGCGCTGTCCATACATCCGTCTTCTGTCTCCACTCCGGAGACACTGCGGAGATCCCAGCGCTGACGTTTCTTATATTAGGAGGGCAGGGGAGGGCGGGGCCACCCATCTCCTGACCCCGCCCCTCTGACACTGGAGAGGGAAGCCAGGGGTTCCCCAGTGACATGTGGGTGACCCCGCCCCCTCTGATGTAACGCAGGTTTCTGTTACATCAGAGGGGGTGGGGTCACCCATACGTCACTGGGGAACCCCTGGCTCCCTTCACCAGCGTCAGAGGGGGCGGGGTCAGGTGACAGGTGGCCCCGCCCTCCTAATATAAGAAACGTCAGCGCTGGGATCTCCGCAGTGTCTCCGGAGTGGAGACAGAAGATGGATGTATGGACAGCGCTGGACTGAAAGATCCCCCGTCGCTGGATATGATCATCCATCGCTGGACCCCGAAGATTCGTCGCTGGATAGCAAGAGTGGATTAGCACCGCTGGAATCTTTTTTTTATTTTTGATAAAGGAATTTTTCAAAAGTGTGTTTGTCTTATTTAACCATTTTTACACTTTCTTTGTGAAATGGTAGGGGTACCCCCTTACCATTTCAAACAGGGGGGGCGGGATCTGGGGGTCCCCTTGTTAAAGGGGGCTTCCAGTTTCTGATAAGCCCCCCGCCCGCAGACCCTCACAACCACCGGCCAGGGTTGTGAGGATGAGGCCCTTGTCCTCATCAACATGGGGACAAGGTGCTTTGAGGGGTCACAGACCCCCAAAGCATCCTCCCAATGTTGAGGGTATGTGGCCTGGTACGGTTCAGGAGGGAGGGGACTGCTCTCGTCCCCCCCTCTTTTCCTGCGGCCTGCCAGGTTGCGTGCTCGGATAAAGGGTCTGATATGGATTTTTAGGGGGACCCCCACGTCAATTTTTTTTTTTAAATTTAATGTGGGTTCCCCTTAATATCCATATCAGACCTGAAGGGTCTGGTATGTATATTTAGGGGGACCCCCACGTCAATTTTTTTTTGTTATTTGACCCGGGGTTCCCCTTAATATCCATGTCAGACCTGAAGGGCCTGGTAATTGAATTTAGGGGAACCCCCACGCTTTTTTTTTTTTTTTTATCAAAAAATGAATGAATTGTCGGCTAATACAGAGAACACTCATTGAGTGTTCTCTGTATTACGGGACCCGACAATATAGCCGCAAGTGATTTTAAAAGACTTTTTTTCCTGCACAAATGACACTTTGTGCAGGGACAGTTCTAAGCACCAGAAACATGCGCCCCTTCACAGGCATACTATAGATACCCCCCAGCTACGAAATTTGAAGGAATATTACACTTTTATTTTTTCACTTTAATCATTATTAAAATCACTGCTCCTGAAAAAACGGCCGCTTTTAAAACTTTTTTTTGCATTGATCCATGTCCCCTGGGGCAGGACCCGGGTCCCCACACACTTTTTAGGACAGTAACCTGCATATTACCCTTTAAAATTAGCACTTTAGATTTCTCCCATAGACTTGTATAGGGTGTTCCGGCTTTTCGAATTTGCTGCGAACAGCCCAAATTGTTCACTGTTCGCTGAACAGGCGAACAGGCAATGTTCGAGTCGAACATGAGTTCGACTCGAACTCGAAGCTCATCCCTACTCCCTATCTATCTATCTGTATATTTATCTATCTGTCTGTCTATCTATATGTATATCTGTCTATCTGTATATCTGTATGTCTATCTATCTCTCTATCTACCTATCTATCTGTATATCTATCTATCTGTATGTATATCTATCTATCTATCTGTATGTATATCTATCTATCTATCTATCTATCTGTATGTATATCTATCTATCTATCGATCTATCTATATATCTATCTATCTGTATGTATATCTATATGTATGTATATCTATCTATCTATCTATCTATCTATCTATCTATCTATCTATCTATCTATCTATCTATCTATCTATCTATCTATCTATCTGTATGTATGTATATCTATCTATATATCTATCTGTATGTATATCTATCTATCTATCTATCTATCTATCTATCTATCTATCTATCTATCTATCTATCTATCTATCTATCTATCTGTATGTATATCTATCTATCTATCTGTATGTATATTTATCTGTATGTATATCTATCTGTATGTATATCTATCTGTATGTATATCTATCTATCTGTATGTATATCTATCTATCTATCTATCTATCTATCTATCTATCTATCTATCTATCTATCTATCTATCTATCTATCTATCTATCTATCTGTCTATCTATCTATCTATCTATCTATCTATCTATATGTATATCTATCTATCTATCTATCTATCTGTATGTATATCTATCTATCTATCTATCTATCTGTATGTATATCTATCTATCTGTCTGTATATCTATATGTATATCTATCTATCTATCTATCTATCTATCTATCTATCTGTATGTATATCTATATGTATGTATATCTATCTATCTATCTATCTATCTATCTATCTATCTATCTATCTATCTATCTATCTATCTATCTGTATGTATATCTATCTATCTATCTATCTATCTATCTATCTATCTATCTATCTATCTATCTATCTATCTATCTATCTATCTGTATGTATATCTATCTATCTGTATGTATATCTATCTATCTATCTATCTATCTATCTATCTATCTATCTATCTATCTATCTATCTATCTATCTGTATGTATATCTATCTATCTATCTATCTGTATGTCTATCTATCTATCTATCTATCTATCTATCTATCTATCTGTCTGTCTGTCTGTCTGTCTATCTATCTATCTATCTATCTATCTATCTATCTGTATGTATGTATATCTATCTATATATCAATCTGTCTATCTATCTATATATCTATCTATCTATCTATCTATCTATCTATCTATCTATCTATCTATCTATCTATCTATCTATCTATCTATCTATCTATCTATCTATCTATCTATTTCTATGTATATCTATCTATATATCTATCTATCTGTATGTATATTTATCTGTATATCTATCTATCTATCTATCTATCTATCTATCTATCTATCTATCTATCTGTATGTATATCTATCTATCTATCTGTATGTATGTATATCTATCTATCTATCTGTATGTATATCTATCTATCTATCTATCTATCTATCTATCTATCTATCTATCTATCTATCTATCTATCTATCTATCTATCTATCTTTATGTATATCTATCTATCTATCTGTATGTATATCTATCTATCTGTCTGTATATCTATCTATCTATCTATCTATCTATCTATCTATCTATCTATCTATCTATCTATCTATCTATCTATCTATCTATCTATCTATCTATCTATCTATCTATCTATCTATCTGTATGTATATCTATCTGTATGTATATCTATCTATCTATCTATCTATCTATCTATCTATCTATCTATCTATCTATCTATCTATCTATCTATCTATCTATCTATCTGTATGTATATCTATCTATCTATCTGTATGTATGTATATCTATCTATCTATCTGTATGTATATCTATCTATCTCTCTATCTGTATATCTATCTATCTATCTATCTATCTATCTATCTATCTATCTATCTATCTATCTATCTATCTATCTATCTATCTACCTCTCTATCTACCTATCTATCTGTATATCTATCTGTCCATCCGTCCGTCTGTCTGTATATCTATCTATGCATATCTATTTATCTGTTTAACTGCATATCTACCTGTCTGTATGTCTATCTTATGTATATCTGTCTATTTGTCTATCTGTCTGTCCTATCCAATCTATCCCTCTGTCTTTCTGTCTATAGGCCCCATCATGGCAAGTGACGTTGGGGGGGGGGGGGGGGGGGGGGTTTGTTGGGGGTTTTTTGCGCCCCCCTAAAAAAATGGAGCACCAGCCGCCACTGCTGGATACATGAATGGAATGTAATTCCGCACGCCAGCTTTACACCTTCTACACTCATCCACACAAAACATTTTTAGAATTAATCATATCTTTATTTTAATCTGCAAAAACCTGGTACTGCTTTCCTCTTTCATACGTCTGATAGCAGGGTCAAACCATAGTTCAGTCATGACAACCTTATCCTCACTAATCCCTGAAGCCCAAGACTGGTCCTGGTGCATTAATGAATCACTGCTAACACACCCAGTGCATAGATAACAGAGACAGAAATAGCGCTTAAAGAATATCTTACTCATAACTTAACCCCTGACATTTTCCTGGTCATGTTATGAGAAGTGCATAAACCGGTCATTCATGGGACATCCTTATGGATAGCAACCCAATCAAAGAAGGAGCATCACCATTTAAACGGAAAGTTAGATGCAGAATTTTAGAAATGTTTCATGCACTTCCAAGCTGCCGACACTTCAGATAATAGAAGCACATCTAGATAAAGCTTGCACTGAGCTTGATCTAATCCTGATTGAATCCGCCGATAGATCAGTGTGAAAATCAAGACATGTATATTAAATGAAAGCAACTAAAGCAGACATATTTGTAGACCAGGCACTTAGGGAACTTGACCAAAATCACAAATCAATTTGATTGAAGTTCCCCACTGGCACTTACACTAGTAACCCCATCAAGCTATTAAGCGAGATTCGCGCATGACGTATGCAACTTTATAGGGCGGAGGAACCCTTAACCACTTCAATAAAGGGCACTTATACACCTTCCTGCCCAGACCAATTTTGAGCTTTCAGCGCTGTCGCACTTTAGAATGACAATTGCGCGGCCATGCTAAACTGTACCCAAATGAAATTTTTATCATTTTTTTCCCACAAATAGAGCTTTCTTTTGGTGGTATTTGATCACCTCTACGGTTTTTATTTTTTGCTAAACAAATAAAAAAAGACCGAAAATTTTGAAAAAAAATGTTTTTTATGTTTCAGTTTCAAAACTTTGTAAATAAGTATGTTTTCTCCTTCACTTATGGGCACTGATGGGGCTGCACTGATGGGCACCAATGAAGTGGCACTGATGAGGTGGCATTGATGGACACTGATAGGTGGCACTGATGGGCGACACGGATGGGCACTGATAGGTGGCACAAATTGGCACTGATAGCTGGCACGGATTGGCATGGATAGGCGGCACGGATGGGTGGAACAGATGGCCATGGATAGGCGGCACAGATGGGCATGGATTGGCACTGATAGGCGGCACAGATAGGCACTGATAGGCGGCATGGATGGGCACTGATAGGCGGCATTGTATTGTATTATACTGTACTGATGGATGGCAATCAGTGCCAAACAATAATGCATGCCAATCAGTGATGCCCATTGTGTGCACTGATTGGCATACATTATGGGCACTGACTGGCATCCCTGGTGGTCTAGGGTGGCATACCTGGTGCTGGGCATCCCTGGTGGTCTGGTGGCGTCCCTGAAGGGCCAGTGTGGGCATCCTTGGGGGGGGGGGGGGGGGCTGCACTGATAATCGATCAGCACAGACCCCCCCCCCTGTCAGAGGAGCAGCCGATCCACTCTCCTCTACTCGCATCTGACAGACGTGAGTGGGGAAAAGCCGATCACTGGCTCTTCCTATTTACACTGTGATCAGCCGTGATTGGACACGACTGATCACGTGGTAAAGAGTCTCCGTCGGAGACTCTTTACCGAGATCGTAGTTGCGGGGGGTTAGACTGACACCCCGCAACAACGATCGCCGTGGGGTGCACTGCGGCTCAAAATCCTGATCACATCATATGATGCCCGGTCAAGATTTTGAAACCACTTTGCCGTCGTGTTTCTGCTATAGGGCAGACGGCAAGTGGTTAAACCAACTTCAAGCTGATTTAAGATCAATTCAAAAGACCAGTGTATTGAATAACATCTCTCTAATTTTTTCATGGAAAACCCCGCGGACGCTGTCTCACCCGCCGTGACCTGGGTCGCACATAAATGTTTCTTTCGGGGGGGGGGGGAAACCTCTCCTTGGCAGCGCAACGGAATAAACTCCGGAAAAAACGCAGACTTGACCGCTCGTATATGTACGCTGTTTAGTATTTCCAGAAGTTCTTCTCTTTCTGAAGAACAATATAAATAATCTTTCTGTACCAATCACGTTTTTCCACTTTTACTGGGACTTTTTTATTATATAATCTGACTGTTATATTCAGTTTTTTTACTTGATTATCTTTTTCCATATATACATATTTATTGTTTAGGTATTTGTTTAAACAAATTTTGTATGAATTTGATATATTGATTTAGATATCGATTTATTTATTTATTTATTTTTTTCTAGTTTGGCACATGATACAATTGAATATCAGGTTATAATAATTTTTTTAATGTTTTCACTTTGTGATTATTAGCATTATAATTTATACCATTGTAATACTGTATATTTGTCGCCCTTTTTTCACATAAGGCCGTATACATACAAGGGATTAACTTTTATAGGTGTTTTGATAGTTCACCGGTACCACATTAGATCTCTAAGCACGGTGACAACATGTATTTTCCCTGTCTTTATTAATTTACTAATTTATTAATTCATTAATGTATTCATTTTTTTAATTTAGTTTTTCTGGCAATATTTTTGTAATTTTTATAATAAGTTCTGAGTATAGCGCTACATCTACTCTCTCTTTTCTTCATATTTATTTCCACCCTTTGGGTGGTTATATCAGGTAGAGGCAGCTCATACTACTGACACACCCGCTTTGTCCATAGCGCAATCTCTCCCTTCTCTCTTTTTTTCTTTTGGACTGGTACTGAAACCAGAAATTTAGAAAATTAGCCCCAAAACCCAACTGTGGTTTAAGGAAAATGAACTTTGAAAAACATATAGCGCCTGTTCGTCAGGAGCCAGCGCTACATGTATATGAAGAGCAACAAGGCAGGACTGCCCCTTATTCCTACTCCTCTTTGCCCTCACCATAGAGCTTTTAGTGCAGCTAACCCACTCTGATCCCAACATACAGGGTGTGGGACTAGGAGGGCAGCATCAGAAATTATTTGTGGATAACGCGCTCCTTTTCATCACCTTCCCTCCTCAGTTCCTTACCCAGCCTGCTATATTCGTGAACTTTGCCCATGTTTCAGATCTTAAAGCGGAGCTCCACCCGATTTATAAAAAATAGCTCCCGCATATTATTTCTCTCTGTTATATATAATGAGGACATTTAAGTTTCACGTACCTTTTTTATCCTCGAGTTACTGGCCATTTCCGTGTTCAGGGAATTGCGGATATGGGCGGGGTTGCTGCGGCTAGGTCGACACTTCCTTTGTGCCGCACTGTCTCCTGGGATCCTTTTTTCTAGTTCCCAGGAGTCCGTGCGGCGGCCTGGCGCGAGTTATCGCGCGATTTAGAACCAAAGCTGTTGACGGCGCTCCTATACTAACGTTACTGCGCATGCGCGAGATCTACAATAGAACGGGCGTTGCATTCTGGGAGATCACAGAGCACGTCACAGAATCCAGGAAGAGACTGCCTGTGGGCCTCACATGCCCACAGGCAAGATGACAACCATCAATATCTTTTTTATAAAGCGTTCTTTGCTTGACAAAAATCAATGGGAAAACTTAAAAAAACGGAACATGTAAGTAAAAAATGTTCACACTAATTTATTTTAAAATGTCAAAAAAAAACGTCGGAGGCAGTGGAGCCCCGCTTTAAGGTCAACCCTCAAAAATCTCGAGCCCTAAACATCTCATTGCCCCCCTTAACGGTTACCCAATTACAGCTTACTTTCCCATTCCCTTGGGCTCCAGGAAACTGTTCATATCTAGCAATATGACTAACTACCCACCCAAGTTGTGCCACCTGTCTTCCCTTCTCTCCCACTGGTCTACCTTTCCAATAACTTGGCTTGGGAGAATTACAGTGGTTACAATTTCTATTTTACCCAAAATTATTTAATATTGGTATTACAGCTTACGTAGTAGGTATAGAGCAACACAGGATCACCAAATTTATTTGGGGAACTCTAAGCCCTTGTACACACGGTTGGACATTCCGACAACCAAATCCGTCGGATTTTGTCCGATGGATCTTGTCCGAAACTGTTGCATACACACGGTCAGACAAAGTTGTCGGAAAATCCGATCTTTCAGAATGTGATGACATAATTTCGTTACGATGGGACTACGTTCGGGCTAGTAGCCAATAGCTTTGATGTAGGAATTTGATCTGAGCCTGCGTGGCACTTTGTCCGATCGGAATTCTCTACACATGATCGGAGTATGTCCGATCGGAGCAGTTTGTCGGAAAATATTTCCGGCAAGTTAGAAAATTTGGTCCGACGGATACTGTCCGATGCATACCACACACAGCCGGAATATCCGACAAAACGCTCCGATCGGACACATTCCGACGGAATCTCCGACCGTGTGTACAAGGGCTACGACTCTGTCTTTTTCACGAGTTCTGGAGCTCCCCAAACCCAAAGGAGGATTGGACCTCCCCAATTTCACTAAATATTATCAAGTGACACAATTAACCCAACTTACGAAGTACTATGCAATGCATGAAATTCCACTTTGAGTACACATAGAGGCAGTCAAATGCGATCCACTCCTATGATGATTCTACTATGGTTGCAGCGCAAAGACAGACAATATCTTACTAACCCCATAACAAAATACTCTTGCCTTATGGGATAGACTTAAATCTCTCTATAACCTTATATCACCCCACATACCCCCACTTTATTTTCTTAAAACTGTAAACGGCGTGACCCCACCCCCTCTGACATCACGGGGAAGGCCATAAGGAAGTCCTTGTGCATCAGAGGGGTGGATTCACTGGGTGGCCCCGCCCTCTGCTATATAAGAAGTGTCAGAAGAACAGAAGCGTCACAAAATAGAAGTCTCCCACTGAGGCAGATCATGTGGATGGTACATTTGTACACCATTACCAATTCACACAGGGGGGGCCGGGATCTGGGGGTCCCCTTGTTAAAGGGGCTTCCAGATTCCAATAAGCCCCCGCCCGCAGACCCCCACAACCACCGGGCATGGGTTGTGGGGATGAGGCACTTCACCTTATCAACATGGGGGCAAGGTGCTTTGGGGGGCCGCTACCCCAAAGCACCCTTGCAATGTTGAGGACATGTGGCCTGGTATGGTTCGGGGTGGCTTTCTCCCCCCCCCCCTTTTCCTGTGGCCTACCAGGTTGTGTGTTCAGATAAGGGTCTGGTATGGCTTTTTGGGTTGACCCACACCAATCTTTTTTAATTTTGCCATGGACCTGAAGGGCCTGGTATGGAATTTAGGGGGATCCCCACACATTTTTTTTTATTTTGGTTCGAAGTTCCCTTGTGGGGAAATTCCATGTCGTTTTTATCAATGAACTTTTATGTGTATTGTGGGACCAACAATTCATTATAGCCGTGAGTAGTTTTAAATTACTTTTTTTCCTTTAGAAAATAGGATTTTTTAAACAGCTTACCTGTAAAATCCTTTTCTTTGATGTACATCAAGGGACACAGAGCCAAAGTAATAACTATATGGGTTATATCGGCGTATCAGGTGCTGGACACTGGCACGCCCCTTAAGTCGTGAACTTCCCCCATATAACCCCTCCTACTACTGGGAGTCGTCAGTTTTGTAGCCAAGCAATATAAGTGTATAGGATGAAGGTACATCAAAGAAAAGGATTTTTCAGGTAAGCTGTTTAAAAAATCCTATTTTATTTTCTTACAGCAGGGGGCAAAGAGCCATAGTAATAACTATATGGGATATCCCATAGCAATGGCAACTGAAGGAGGGGAGACAGAACAAATAAAACAGGAGGCCAGAGAACTCATACTGCAGCCTGCAATATATGCTGTGCCCAAAGGCAATATCCTCATGACCTTTAATATCGATTTGATAAAATTGGATAAATGTATGAACTGAAGACCAAGTAGCGGTCTAACAGATCTGAGCCATAGAGGCCTGATGATGCACCACCCAAGAGGCACTAATCGCCCTGGATGAGTGTGCTCTTAATATGAGAAGGAATAATTTTCTTCTTTAAGCTGAAGCTTAAATAATCACTTGACAAATCCATTTTGAAAATAGTGGATCTTGACGCTGCATGTTCACATCTTGGACCCTCTGGCAGAACAAACAAAACCTGTGTTTTGCGAACCTGAGCGGTCACCCTTAAATAGACTCTGATCACTCTTACTACATCAAGAGAATGTAGTGCTCTCTCTTCCCCAGATTAATGCTCTGGGGAAAAAGAAGGAAGAATAATATCTTGGTTTAAATGAAACCTGGTACCACTTTTGGTAAGAATTCAGAATGAGGACATAAAACCACCTCATCCTTATGCATGATGAAATATGGCTCTTACAAGACAGAGCTGTTAGTTCTGATACTCTTCTAGCAGAAGAAATTGCAAGCATAAAAGATTATCTTTCTTGTCAAAGAACCAAGGGAATTTCTCGTAAGGTTCATAAGGCTGATTTAGCAAGGCCAATAAGACCAATTTTAAATCCTAAGGATTTAGCGGTGCTTTGATAGGGTGAATAAACCGTGTTACCCCCTGAATAAGCTACGCACCAAGAGTGGGAAGCAAGAGGCCATAGGAAAAGATACCAACAAGGCCTGGATCTGGATCTTGATAGAAGTCAAAGCCAGCTTCATTTCAGATCCCATATGCAGGAATCAGGAATCCTGCCTATTGACATACTTCCTGGGGTGCCAACCCCTGGATCCATACCAAAAAACCTATGCCTTTCAGATTCTAAAGTAAATGATTCGGGAAGCCGGCTTCCTGGCCTTAGTCAAAGTAGACACTACCGAAGGAGATCACCCACAATATTTTATAGAGTGGAATTCAACAGTCAAACCAGTTAAACTCTTTGTCCATAAG
The DNA here is from genome assembly GCF_037356315.1 of Lithobates pipiens. Classification (NCBI taxonomy): domain Eukaryota; kingdom Metazoa; phylum Chordata; class Amphibia; order Anura; family Ranidae; genus Lithobates; species Lithobates pipiens. Next base: position 73,104,900 of record NW_027507790.1, read on the forward strand.
GTAGTATGAAATACTGGACCTAGTCCAAAGGACTCCTACGGGCATCTTTATGATCTTGATAAATTAAGATCTTCTGGGACCCGCTGGGGCCGCCAGAATCACCTCCTCTTGTTCCTGCTTAATCCTGCGGAGAAGGCACGGAAGTAGCAGAACTGGAGGAAATGCATAGTGAAAACTGATCCCCTGGGAAGACTAATGTGTCTGTTTTGCGTGCTAGCGGACCCCTTGTTCGACATAAAGTTGTCGACCTTATTAATGAATCTGGACGTGAATAGGTCCATGTCCGGAATACCCCATCTGACATATTGCTAGGAAGATGTCAGGATGAAGAGATCATTCTCCTGGAAATAATTGTTGGTGTCTCAAGTAGTATGCCTGAAAAATTTGAATTGCCGATAGGCAAGGAGTGTTGTGTTTTGCCAAAGCTAGAGCATTATTCACCTATTTTTGGGCTGCACGACTTCTCGTACCTCCCCTGGTGATCGATGTAAGCCACTGCCGTAGCCCTGTCAGACTGATTCCTGTCAGGACAGTCCCGTAGTCTGACCGCCAAGATTCTAGGGCCAGATGTACTGCCTGAAGCTTCCAAAAAAGTTGATAGGCAAGGTCCTCTAACCTGGACCATCTCCCCTGGACAGAATCTTCTTCCAGGGCTACTCCCCAGCCTAGAAGGCTGGCATCTGTTGTTAACACCTTCCAAGATAAAGATTTTTCCCTCTTGCTGGATAACAACCACCATTTTAGGCTCTGACGGGAGCCAATCGTATTGGAAACAAACAAGGCCTGAATCTTCTTTATTCCAGACCGACAGGATAGTGTCTTGAAGCAGTCCTTGAATAAAACTGTGCGTAAGGGACGGCCCTGAAGGAGGCCACCATTTTCCCCTAAAAATCTCCTGTAGCCGAATGAAGGAATTTTCCTTTATCCTGATAAGTTGAATTAGTCCTACAATTGAATTGATTCTAGTCTGGGGTAAGAATACCTTCTTCTGTATGGTATCTATAACCAGCCCCCAAGTAAACTCTTTGATGGTTTAAGGAGAATCTTCCTAGGCTGAGAATCCAACCTAGAGATTTCAGATATCTACAGCTGAGATCAATACCATGCATAATATATATATATTTCCTCTCGGATAGAAAAATGATCATTGGGATGTGGTCTATTCAAATTGATGTCAATCCTCCTCAGTCATCATACATTGAGCAATCAAAACAATTCAGGATCCAGCGTTCCAAATAGTTTACACATACCATGCAAGGCAAGAGGTGAAGCAACAAAACATAGTGAAGCCAGCTTATATAAATGTATAAAACTTTAATGTAGTACACTTACAAGAATGAAGTTACACACAGGCTTAAAAATGGCAATAAAGATTGTCAGAATTTCATATCCAGCATGTTTGCATCAGTCAGCCTTACATGTTTCATCCTAAGGGATATCATCAGAGGCATGACTAAAAGATGCAAGCATGCTCTATATATATATAATAACCCATTATGAACATCAGATGCCAAATTCACTTTCAACTGTATGCAAAGTATGTCAGGTTAAGCAACAGGATGTACAAACTGTGAAGGTGGAACGTTCGCTTAATCCTCAAAGCAATTAGCAATACATGAATAAATACTTTTCCCAAAAAAAGCCAAATATTACAGAAACAAAAATAAAAAAATATTATAAACGAATAAAATACTTCATAAAAAATCACCCAGTGAACCGGAATCAAAAAAAGTATCAATACTCTGATTACCGGAAGTACTCGCACGCACGAGTATCTAATTACACCGATCCAATTTGGGAGAATTTATACAATGTTCACTCACATGTATTATTTTTCTTTTAAAATAAATTGAAGCAGAGAATCTGACCCATTTCCCATAAGCAATAGATGAATAATAAGGCCATATCACCTCCTGAAACTGGAAGTGATCACTGGAACGCAAACTGGAAACCGGAAGTGGTCACCGGAGCGCATCCGGAAGTCACTGCTGGAATGCAAATAACTCGTTACCACGGAGACCACAGGATACTCAAATATCTAGCATCCCAGCGGCCAAACAAATCTTAAAAATAAGAGAATATATGTTCTTACGACATCCACAGTGTGTCAGGCTGCGCTACATCCCAATTAATAAGAAAAATACAATCAACAAATAAACTAATACATAATTAATTTCCATATTATACAAATTGATATTAACCCTATGTATAATATATAATAATACAAAAATACATAAAAAATTACAAAAATAAAAATAAATAACAGATAATAATAATAAACAGCAAAAATAAAATGAATTATATGGAGGCAATGCATATGTCAGTCTAACTATTATTGATAAAGCAATTCACATCCCAGTCTATATTCATTCCTAAGGGCGTATGGCATTGTAAATCAAAAATCCACCTAGTCTCTAGTTTTGAAATTTCCCTTTTGGGTGAACTCCCTCTCCAATGCGGGGTAAATCTATCTATGGCAACAAAACTAGTATCTCGGGGATCTTTTTTATGATAATCACGAAAGTGCCGTGAGACACTATGCTTCGGAAACCCACAGTAAATGTTACTAATATGTTCGTTAATACGAACATTCATGGCACGTATAAGGCGACCTACATACTTTAGGCCTCATGGGCAAGTTAATGTGTTAATGTCATGGGTTTTACTCATCACATTGGATTTAAACTGACAGACCTTTCTGTCTTTAATTATGTTATGACGACAAACTCTACACTAACAGCCTTTAGAATTCTGAAAAAAAAAACTATAGCGAAAGCGTGGAAAATCCCCAGGCTTAATTTGGGTCGAGACTACCAGCCTCCATATTTTGCCACTACACTGTTGCTACCAAGCTGACTCCATCATTCTTACTGGCATTAAATGGCATAACTTAAATGATCTACACTTCTTACAGTGTGGCAACTAAATGTACCTATCAAAACAAACCTAAAGCTAACCTAATACCTAGCACCACAGCTGATCAAAGATCATGGTAAAGGACCAATCACACCTGCCCTTTACCATGTGATAAGCCTATCACATATAAACAGACTTACCAGTTATAAGCAGTCCTTTCCTCCCACACTGTCGGTGGGAGGAAAGGAGAGGAAAGGAGATATAGATAGATCTATCAAAAATAGTGACATCCCACCATAGACTAACTTTCTTTTCCATATGGTGGCCCAATTTCTTCATTAGACTTTCAAGATTGCAATTTTTTTTATTGTTCTCAATACTAAAAACTTCATCCACGTTCATCTCCCTTTGTTCAACAAATGTGAAAATTTCCATGACTGCTACAAGAGTGAATAGGATACAAAATAAATGAGTGGATAGGTGATTCTCTCATGCTGTCTGCTGGGACTGACTAGATATAAACACAACCATCTGCGGCAGACACCATTCAGTTAATCCGTGGCCGATATATTAAATGATAAAAATTTGCCAGGCAGGGGCGTGGCCTGGACCAGCATGTGAGAGGAAGTGTGTCTCACACCACCGCTCTAAGAACCACTTATTGATCCTCTCCCAGCAGTGATCCGCGGCCACAAAACGGCTTCCCCGCTGGACACCGACTCCCTCATCCTCCCGGATCACCCTCCGGCTCTCTGCACCCAAGGGAAGGCAAGAAAACTGGAGGAAAGCATGCCCTCCGAAATCCAAAATTGCGCTGCCGCAGCCAAGGCACAGCACACACCGCGAGGCAGTGACAAGCCCAGGGGAGGACACACCAAAGAACCACAGAAGTCCTAGGTTAAGGACCCTCCGAGGGATATGTTCTATTATGCCCAGAAGCTGGGGGTACACCAGAACAGGGATGCTGGGGGGTCAGCTGAGCCAGAGCATGTGGATGTTAGTGGGTCTGTAAGACAGGACACTCTGCAGGCAGAAAAGCACGTAGACCCAGACACCCTGGATGTACAGCCCCCCTCCCTCCATGCTGACACTGATGCTGAGAAGCCAGAACAATTGACCCTAGCAGAAATCCTTAGAGCTGTGCATGTCTGCACAGCCTCTGTGAACACCCTTAAAGAACAGTTTGGAGGGCTGAGGGAAGATGTCTCCCTGTTAAGGCAAGATATGCAAAAGATCAGAGAGCGCACAATCTGCAATGGAAAGCAGAGTTAGTGATGTTGAAGATAGGCTCCCACCAGTTGCTCGAGAGGCCCATGCCGCTATAGTAGTACTGCCCGAGGCCTTTTCCACCCGCCACAGCCAGGAGCTCCCCCTAGACCCATTCCCGCCTGGCTTCTGCACTATAGAGGTAGAGAAGCGATACTGAAAAATGCCCGGGAAAGGGCCAACATCCAGGTAAATGGGGTCAGAGTGTCGTTCTACCCCGACTTTTCAGCGGAGATGCAGAGATCCAGAGCCAAATTCTCGGATGTGAAGAAACATTTGAGAGCTTTGCAGCTACCCTATGCCATGCTATACCCCACCAAACTCAGAGTCACAGAGAATAGACAATAGCACTTCCTTGAATTGGCCCAGGAGGTGGCCATGTGGCTGGATCGAAACGAACAGGCCCTACGTCACCACGCCAGGGAGGAAGAAAGAGATGGCCCTGACTGATCTGATCATCATTGAGAGCTCCCGGAGACCCTCACAGGTGCACCTTTATTGTTTCCTCTGTTGCTCACCTATTTTACCTAGATGTCGCTGGGGTTTCCCCCATGAACACTGGGATACATGTCCATTTTTCCTGAGTATATGATCCTGAGGTGCAAGCGCCTCTTGTTACTTTTTGTTTTTCTTTACCCCTGTCCAACTCCCCTGGAACTTACTACTATGGCTGATAACCTACATTTATGGGAACCACCCTTGCATTATGCTGCTGGGAGATATTATACTATTATGCAAACCGTGAGCTATCTTGTTGAAGAAGAAATGCTTTCCTCCCTGGGGAGGGGTAACCCACGATCACCATGTTTGTTTTTGTTCTCAGTTCACACTCAGGAACTTGTCCCGTTGACAGCCTGGTTACTTGTTTATTTCCATCAATCTGGCTTACACCGAGGGTTGCTCCTGCACAATTTTGCACCACTGATCTGCAGCCTTGTAATTGCAGACACTACCGATTTGACTGATGTTTGCCTATAACTTGCACCACATATATGGGGACTGTACTTGCAGCCACCATCTTTACGGCACTCCTGGGGGTGAGCCCCCGGAGTGGGTCAGACCTCAAAGCCAGGGACCTATCCTGCTTTTCTTTAATCACTCTCTGGATATTAAGCCTCGTACTGAGACTACACCTGCCCCTACCCGATGGCTGAACTACCAGTATTGTCTTGGAACGTGAGGGGCTTAGGCTCCCCACTCAAGCGCATGATGGTATCCTCCTGCCTGAAGAAATACCACCCTATGATCCTATGCATGCAGGAAATGCATTTAACTAAAGAAATGCAATGTTGCCTTAAATATGCATGCATGGGAAGTGCTTATCATTCCACTCATACCTCCTATTCCTGGGGTGTGAGTATAATGATACATAGCTCAATAGACTTCCAGGAAATTGATGTCTGTGTTGATGCCAAGGGCAGGTTTATTTTCTTACACTGCCGTGTGGGAACAATGTACTGTATTTTAGCTTGTGTGTATATACCCCCGGCGTTTACGGTGGCTGTACTTCGGCTTTTGCTAGCCTACTTGGAAAGTAGGCCGGATCTGCCGCTGTTGATAGCGGGTGACTTCAATTGCTGGTTGAGTCCTTCCATGTATAGACACCTGAACTTGGGGGTCTCCGTCACATTGAGGGAGTCACCTTTGTTGAGATTACTGAATGAAGTGGGTTGGAGTGATATCTGGAGGTTAAAATACCAGTGGACAGACAGTTCTCTTGTTTCTCCAAAACCCATGGGACACTGTCTAGAATTGACCTTGCGGTGGGTAACCCTGCCATGCTCCTATCCATCTCAGAAGTGACATACAAGCCCTGCAGTGTATCGGACCACTCCCACTTAGTGATCAACTTAATCACATCCCCTCCATCCACACTTCCAAGACCCCCCTGGAAATTTAATGCCTTCTGGCTGAAATTATTCTTAGCTCACGAGGAGATAGAGTGCAGCATGGGGGAATTCTTGGGGAGCCAGCATTTTGTTGATTCACCAGCTGCGCAGTGGGATGCCTTCAAGGCCTATTTGAGGGGACTGCTCATTTCTGAAATTAATAAAGTCAAAAAGAACTCCTTGGGGCTCAGAGAGGACCTTGAAAAACAGGTAACTGCTCTGGAGGAGACATATGTCAGTTCCCCAACAGACTCGGCTAGGGAGGCATGGCAGTCGGCTCAATCAGCCTATGAGTGGTTGCTATCCTCCATGGCTGAGAAAAAACTTTTATTTTTCAAACTGGCATTTTTTGAGGAGGGAGAGAGCACAGGGCACATGTTATCCAACTAATTCCCAGCAACGCTCACCCACTATCGGAGCTATCAAAATGACAGAGGGTAGGATTGTTAACTCCCCTGACTTAATTCTAGCAGAACTGGACAAATTCTATGAGATCTTATATCTTCCGACCAAACAATACACACGACCGGAGCTTATGGAATACGAGGCATTGACTTCCCACAACTCACGACTGATCATGCCCCCTTTACCCTGGAGGAGTTACAGTCTGCGCTGGTGGAGTTCCCTAACTGCAAGGCTCCCGATGCAAATGGGATACCCATGGAGGTGTATAAGCACTATGCCGATATACTCCTTCCCAGGCTTTTGGTGGTGTTTAATGAAGCCAGGGAGCAGCAAGCTCTGCCCCCCTCCATGGCTATGGCTAACATTGTCCTTATATTGAAACCAGGAAAGGACCCTCTAGAACCAGACTCGTACAGGCCTATATCCCTGCTACAGAGTGATATTAAGCTCTTGGCTAAGATGCTGGCGATTAGGCTGAACGGGGCCATCACAAGCATCGTACAGCCAGACCAGGCTGGGTTTATGCCTAATAAGTCAATGGCTGTCAACTTACGGAGGCTCCATCTTAACATGCAATCCCAGTGGAAAACGTGGGGCAGAGGGCCTTGCTATCACTGGACGCTATGTAGGCCTTCGATAGCGTCGAATGGGAATATCTATGGGAAATTCTTGGGCGCTTTGGATTTGACGACCGGTATATTTCCTGGGTGTGCCTGCTGTACCATAACCCATGAGCAGCCATTCGGTCCTCTAGGGCAATGTCAAAAACTTTCACCTTGGGAAGGGGCACGTGCCGGGGGTGTCCTTTATCACCCCTGCTTTTTGCATTAGCCATTGAGCTCCTAGCCATAAAGGTAAGAGCCAATCCAGATATAGTGGGATTTAAATATGGTGACAAACAGGAGAAACTAATGCTATATGCAGATGATAACATGATTCTGCTTGCGGACGTGGAGGACTCTCTAACAGCAGCCATGACCACCGTAGGAGAATTTGTCAGATACTCTGGGCTCCGGATAAACTGGTCTAAGTCCTCTCTGATGCTAATTGATGAAGGGGGGACGCTCCCAACATCTAACACAGTACCCACTACGACTACACTTAGGTATTTGGGCATTCAGGTGATGCCCAAGATCAGTGACTACGGAAAATTAAATATATCCTCAATGCTTCAAAAGTTTGGAGACTGAATTAAAACGTGGAATTCACTGTGCCTGTTGGTAGCAGACAGGGTGAACTTAATAAAAATGATTCTCATGCCCCAATTGCTCTATGTGCTCCCCAACGCCCCAACGGTAGTGACTCTAAAGGTGTTCAGAATTGTTAATTCCCTGTTCCATACGCTAATCTGGAAAAATCGCACACCAAGAATCAGGCTTGAACACTTCCAGCGCCCAAAGGACGAGGGAGGGCTCGCCCTCCCAAATCCTTGACTGTACTATATTGCTACACAGCTACAGCAACTGATAGGCACATTTCACACGAGTGCGGACAAAGAGGGAGGGGCCCGTGACTCCTCCAAACTAGTGATGTTACACACAGTAAAAAGGGACTCAGTACTGACGGCTCTGGAGGCACTTGCAGTCGGGAAACCTAATAAACTTTGCCCAACCTATAACCTTATCCAAAAAATTTGGAACAAAACTAGATATCTACAAGGTGTGACAGGATACACAGAATATAGCCCCATCTGGACTAATGATGGATACCCAGAACTGGCCAAATTACAACATGGTACACTATGGAAAAGGTATGGGGTGGTCTACCTTAGACAGATATTTCACAATGGGAAAATGCACCAGTTTGAATCCCTGCAGGGTCTTTTCGGTTTATCACAATCCATGAGATTTTACTATGTACAATTAAAGCATGCAATAGCGGCCCAAGGCAGGTCGGAGGAGTGGGTTTCATGCCCAGCGCCACTGTTCAATCTGATTGCAAGAGTCACTAACACTAAAGGTTTTATATCATCATGTTATAACATGTTACTATGGAATTTTTTGAATAAACACCCTCTTCAGATGCTGGCCAAGTGGGAGGGGGAGGTGGGCATGCTTGATGAGGATCAATGGGAAGTGGCCCTGCAGGCGGTACCTCACATGCTCCCTAAATGCATCACATAGAGTGACTCAACTGTACCTATTGTTAAGAGTGTACTATACCCCCCACAGACTGTTTGTCATGGGCCTGCGACCTACCCCACCATGCCTGGATGTACCGGGGCTATCCCCGGTGGATCTGGTCATGGGCAGATTATTAACTTGAACAGGAGGTTTGGGAGGCCATGTGCTTCATGAATCGGGCAGGGCTACTTCTGGCTAAAGCAAGACTTGGGGTAAGATCAAGTAGTGAACGAATGTTAAACTCAGTCAGTATACACGGTCTGCAGATCGTCTATGATGGCTGTAAAGGCGTAGAAGTGTATATGTAACCTCGGTGTAGGTTTACCATGTGCTTTTCAATAAACTTTTTTTTCTGGATAAAAGAAAAAAAATATATAATTTGCCAGGCATTGGCCATGCACTTATGATGAAGTGCACCATCACTCATCCATCATCCCTCGATTGTCCTATGCACCATCACTTTTTGATTGCTATTTGTGCCTAAGGTGGCACATGGGACTTTGTTGAGTTTATTGCACTTATTCACTTTTCTCTTTGCTTGCACATCAAGTTTTTCTCTTTACTGTGCAGTTAATTTATATTTTGATTTATTGATTTACTCTGGGAATATTCACACCTTTGCATACATTGACTGTTATTTGCACTTGCACTTTAAATGGAAGATTTTATATTTGTCTTGATCACTAGTCATCTCACAGCACCACCATTTTTACCATTTAATATATTCTGCTGCAGTTGGTTGCATTTATACCCCGTCAGTCCCAGCAGACAACGTGAGAGTATCACCTATCCACTGTCAGTACATTGTTCACACTGATGATCAGGCCACTGATCATCAGTGCCGTGATTATCAGTGCAGCCTATCAGTGCATATCAATGCTGCCTATCAGTGCCCCTTAGTGCCACCTATCAGTGATCATCAATGCCGCCTATCAGTGCATATCGGTGTCACCTATCAGTACTCATCAGTGCTGCCTATCAGTGCAGCTTATCAGTGCTGCCTATCAGTGCCATCAGTGCTGCCTATTAGTGCCCATCAGTGCTGCCTATCAGTGCCCCTATCGGTGCTCATCAGTGCCGTCTATCAGTGTGCATCAATGCTGCCTATCAGTGCCCATCGGTGCAGCCTATTAGTGCTGCCTATCAGTGCCATCTATTAATGCTTCTTCACCAGTGCCTCCTCAGCAGGACTCTGAGTTGAGAACATTTCTCTCGTACAGCCCAGAGCCTGCAGTCTAAAGATAAAATTCAGCTGCTGGGCTTCACACTTCCCACGGTACACACACAGGAGGAGAAGGGCGGGAGGAGTAGGAGCAGGTCAGCTTTTTCCTCTCCAATCTGTGTGAGGGAGGAAGGAGGGGGAACTGTCAGTGTAGGTTCTGGGCTGTACGAGAGAGACGCTCTCAGCTCAGAGCTTGTCGGCCAGCAACCCTGCTGCCCCCCCCCCCCCCCAACAGTGGTGGAATGCCAGGGCCCAGGTGCAAGTGAGACTTTTGAGACTCTGGTAGTTCTGCTACTGACTAGCGTCTATCTAGGAGGGTGCTACATAAATATACTAAATATGCTTGCTACTGATTTTTATTTTTTTTAACAATTATTTTTATTAATTTTCAAAAATAGATACAGACATCTTAGACAGGTACAGTTATAAGATTGTGATAAGAAGCAGCGATATCCATAGTTATCACATTATAACATACATATGAACAACATATTCAAACTGTTATTACAAGAACCTATTTTGCATCGTTGAAATATAGAATGCATATACCGGTAGTCAATTATAAACGTTTAAACTCTGTTAAAATGCACTGATGTTTACGCGATTTCTGCATAGTTTTTTATGCAGAACTTTTTTATTTGTATAATAAATCGTTATAACCTAGATAAATATATGTAAAACAAGGCTACAATTCCAGATTTTAGATGGACACGCTAAGTTTTCTTGCTAAATTTTTCCCATATGGACCACTGGGCGATTACTTTCTTTTGGTTTCCCTCTCTCCATGCCATTGTTTTCTCATATGCACAGGAATCATCTACTAATTGTATAACTTCTTTAACTAGTGGAGGGGATGCTGATTTCCAATGACGAGCTATAACCAGACGGGCAGCGTGAAGGACATGTAAGACCAGGGTGCGGCAGTTGCTGGGATAAATATCTAGGTCGACACTTAGGATAGCTTGTTCAGCCTTCAATTTGTTGAGTATACCTGTCAATCCAGCTATTAAATTTGAAATTACTGCTCAGAAGCTCCTCAAAGAGACACAAGACCATACCATATGTGCCAAGTTGCCAACTTGGCCGCAGCCTCTCCAGCATAAATTATTCAGTGCTTTGTTGTAGGTTGCTAATGTGTACGGCGTCTTGTACCACCTGAGGAGCATCTTTTGAGCTACTTCTTTGTAATTGGAACATTTAGTGTGGGTACTATTGAGTCTAAGTGCACGACGCCACTGCTCCCGGGATATAGTTGTTTTTAGGTCTGATTCCCATTTCTGGAATTGTTTAGGGATGTCTAGGTACGTTTTGCTATTCAATAAGTTATAGATACACAAAATACCTTTTTTCCTAGTAGAACCATCTTTCCACATTTTATGAACTACTTCTGGGATGTCAATTACATGTGTAGAGGCCGCTTTCAAGATATGTGAAATTCTTGCATATGTCAGAAATTCTGTGTGTGGTAGTGAATATGTAGATTGTAGATTCACAAAGGATTTCAACCTCTGTGCATCATACAAGTCTGCTACGAATAGAATGCCTGCTCCTTCCCAATTGTGGAGCGGCAGGTTTGGCGCAAGTAAGAGGAAAGTATTGATAGGGATTGGTGTTGTTACTTGTTTAACGTGAGGATTTTTAACTTGCCTAAAATAATTTCAGGCTTGGAGTGTTGCAGTAATCGTGGGGTGCGTGCCCCATAATTTGCGATTAGTAAGTGTTGTAGTCAGTAGTACGTTTTTCATTTCCCCCTTTTGTACATATGCTTGTTCCCCTTTGCTCCAATGTATTGGATTGGTTGTGTCTTACCATGCTACCGCTTGGGTCTGAATAGCTGCTATGTGGTAATCTTTTATGAGTGGGACTCCCATGCCTCCTGCTTCTTTGTGTTTCGTGAGGATAGTCTGATGGCACCTAGCTCTTTTTCCTTCCCATAGGAATTTGGTTAGAGTGTTTTGCATCTTGGAGTAAAAGGAGGCCGGTAAATGGATAGGGAGCACTCTAAAATAGTATAGTAATTTGGAAAGCAAGATCATTTTATATGCAGCCAGTCTGCCGGACCAGGACAGATAATATCATTTCAGTCTGAGCATTTCCTGTGTAAATTCAGTAATTAGTGGTTCGAAGTTAGCCTGGTATAATTGGGAGAGTTGACTTGTGAGTGAGATGCCTAGATAGTGAAGAGATTTGTTTGCCCATGTATATGGCAAGGTGTTTTTCAAAAAAATGTCCATTTCTGCAGGCAGCACTAGCCCCATGATACTGGATTTAGAGGTGTTTACATTATAGTAGGATACTTTGAATTGAGCAAGTAGTCCTTGTATGGCCATAAGTGAGTGGGTCGGGTTGGATAATGATAGTATAATATCGTCTGCAAATAATGTTACTGTATGTTCCTCTTTACCTATATGTATTCCCGTTATTTGAGGGTGTTGCCTTATTTTTTCTGCTAACGGTTACATCACGAGTGTAAATATCAGGGGTGACAACGGACACCCCTGCCGTGTGCCGTTAGATATGGGGAAAGGATCAGAGAAGATACCTTCTGTGAATATCATGGCTGAGGGAGTGGAGTACAAAGCACCTATTGCCGACTGTATCTGTCCGTTGAATCCAAATTTGTCTAGTACCTTAGTCATATAGCCCCAATGTAGCCTGTCAAAGGCTTTTTCGGCGTCCAATGACAGGAGGACCGATGGTTGGTTTGATTCAGTCGCACAGTGTATAATGTTAAGTATACGTCTGGTGGCATCCGTGGTTTGCCTACCTTCCACGAATCCCACCTGGTCATGGTGTATTAGACGTGGCAAAATTTTCGCCAGTCTATTTGCTAAGATTTTCGCGTACAGCTGTGTTTAAAAGTGATATAGGCTTGAAGTTTTGGGCCCTGTCCGGTTCTTTTCCTGGTTTGGGTAGTGTGATAATTGTGGCTTGTAACATTTCCTCAGGGAAGGAGGACAAGGAAGCAGCGCTTTGGAAGACTTTCTGTAGGTATGGTACTAATATTTCCTTGTAGTTTTTGTAATATTCCGAAGAATAGCCATCTGGGCCTGGTGTTTTTTTGTTGGCTAGTGCGGCTATAGTTTCCTTAATTTCTAATTCAGTGAAGGGAGAATTTAACCTTTCTAATTCTGTGGGTTGAAGCGAGGGGAGAGAGATGTCTTCTAGGAAAGAATTTATTAGATTTGGTGTGGGTTGGGGAGTGTCAGGATCTTTCTGTATATTATATAAGTTTTCGTAGTAACATCTAAATGCATCTGCAATTTCCTTGGGATTGATGTGTTTGGAGCCGCTTTTGTGGTGGATTAGAAAGGGGATTTTTTGTCGAATAACTTTATCTTTAATTTGGTTCGCTAGTAATTTACCTGCTTTGTTTCCGTGCATATAAAAGTTAGATTTAAGCCTATGTGTATTCCGAACATGTTGTGCTATTAAAAGATTCCTAAGGTCTTCCCTTGCTTTAGATAGTTTTGAGCTAATGTTCAGAGACGGTGTCAATTTATTTTGGGATTCTAATTGTTTAATGTCATTTAAGATGTCTTCCAATCGCTGCCTCCTTTTCCTTCGAATGGCTGCACTATGTTTCATCAGGATCCCCCTCACATACGCTTTATGGGATAGCCAAAGAGTAAAAGGGTCAACATTAGGTGTATCATTAAACTCAAAAAACTCTCTTATTGATTTTCCTATGTCCGATGCAAGCAGCGGGTCTGCAAACAGTAGGGTGTCGTTACGCCATCTGTTAGCTCTAGTAGTGATACCTTGAGTGCCCACTGTCACAGATACCGGTGCGTGATCGGACTAGGAGATATGTCCTATAGCAGACTCGGAAGTCTTTTGTAAAAGAAATTTGTCTACCAGAAATACATCAATCCTGGAATACGTTAAATGTACTTTCGAAAAAAAGGAGAAGTCCTTTTCATTGGAGTGATGACTCCTCCAGACATCATACAAATCATGTTTACGAGCAAAATCTGATAGGGATAATCTGAACGTTTTCCTGTGACTGGAGCTGGATATGTCCAAATGTGGGTCAGAGACAACATTCAGATCACCGCATAAAATAACATGACCGAACAGATTTTGTTGTATTTTTTTCCATAGCTTGTTCAGAAAAGCAATCTGATTAGTATTGGGAGCATACGCATTGACAATGGTGTAGGCCACCCCACCTATCTCACACGCCAGGATAATATATCTGCCCTCTGCATCACTATAGTGGGCTTTATATTTGAATGCTATAGATTGTTTAATTAAGATAGCGACACCTCTTTTTTTTGTTTGTGCACATGCGTAATAGCAATGCGGATAGTGGTTGTGAGATAAGTGTGGGTGACCTTGTGCCTTGAAGTGCGTTTCCTGTAAGCATAGTATATCACATTTTTGGGATTGAGCTTCTTTCCATAGCATGTGTCTTTTTTGAGGGGTATTTAAACCGTTGACATTTAGAGAAGTGATTTTAAATGCCATGGTCAATGACTTTGTAGTATTGGATGTGTAGGGGTAGAGTCTTATCACACGGAAGAAAAGCCCTATCAAGTAAGATCCGCAAAGGAGCAAAAGGATGGTTATATATAAAGACGTTGCAGTGGGGTTTACCCAGCGGTCAGTGGATTACATAAGTGGTAGGTAATAATCTCAGGGAATGGTTAAGAAGCCTTGCCGTAGTTGTACAGAGTTAATACCGTGTAGGATTTAATCGGTGTAACTGTCCAAGTGGACACCAAACTGTGTAAGAAAAAAGTAGTAGCAGAAAGAAAAAAAAGAAAAAGAAGAAACAAACAAACAAACGTGCTCTCCGCACTTGATATAAAAAGAGACGATTTCTTACGAAATCTGAGCAGGCGAATACCCGCTGATTTTAGGGGAAAGTTTAACTAGTTCAATCCGCCGGTGTAACTCTCCGGAATGTATGAGGTTGAGATAAAGGCACCAACCTTTGAGATTATCAGGTAAAGTAGTCGGGGTCACGTCTTCCATCTTTTCCTTCCAAATGGGGATTGCTGTCTTGCCGTGGGATGATGTTCCACTTTTCTAGTAGCTGGATGCCGTCTTCCAGGGTAGAAATCACATACTCTCGGTCGCCTCTTGCCACTACTAGCTTGGCTGGGTAATTCCACCGGTAAGGGATTTTATGGTTCCGTAATGGTTTGGTGATGGTTACCAAATTGCGTCTTCTTTGCATTGTGTGGGCTGATAGATCTGCAAAAAAAGACAGTCCTTGCATGCTTTCCGGCAGCTGGGTCATGTTCCTGGTGATGGATATAAACTTTTCTTTGACATGGTAATAATGAATTTGCGCAATAGTGTCTCTAGGAAGTTGTTCAGGGATATGTCTAGGCTTTGGCAGTCTATGAATCCTGTCAATAATTAATTCCTCCAATGGGAGGTCTGGGAGGGCTTCCTTCATAACCGTAGCCAAATAAGCCATTAATTCTTGGGGACGGACTGTTTCAGGGATCCCCCTTATCTTGATATTATTCCTCCTGGAACGATCCTCAAGGTCCGCGACTTTTGACCTGAGCCATTGGATGTCATCGTCATGATCGGTGTGCGCGTCCACCATTGCGTTAAATGTCGTAGTGAATTCAGCCATCTTATTTTCAATATGGGTCACCCTGTTGCCTACAGCCTTGACTTCAGTCTTGCATTGTTTAACCAATTGCAGCATGTCAGTTTGTATAGTGCTGCGTAGAGTCATCAACATTTCTTTCATAGTGGAGTCTATCACCGGGGCATTGTTGGTGGGGAAGGCCGCAAAGGCGTCCTGAAATTCCAAAGTATCGTCTATCACTACTCCCCTCCCCACTGTCTCAGAGCCTGAAGGTGACAAGTCTGTCATCTTTTGTTTAGCTTTCGCTGGTGTCACGATCGCCCTAACGTCTCGACTAGACATAGAAACCTTACCCGCCGGAGCCTGTCGTGGAGAGTCCGTCGTTCCCCGTCAACGCGCGTCAGAGCTAACGAACGCACTCGCGTCGACACGAACGCGCGCACGCGCACACGTAGGTCACGAACGGGTGCACGTCTACGTGCGAGGGCGCGCTGACCCGTCGTACGTTCGCTTGGCGCCCTGAAGCCTTCTTTAGTCACTGGCTCCCTTCCATCTGTGCTGTCCAGTCTACAGCGTGTCCGTGATCCGTGCTGCTTGTATCCTAAACCCGTTATCTGATTCCTGACATCCGGCTTGTTCCTTGACTCTGATTGATTGCTGCCTGCCTACGACCTCTGCCTGTTTGACCACGTCTTCTGCCTCATCCCTTGGTACCTTGCTGATCGTCTCCTGCTGACCCGGCCTGTATCTGATTCCGCTGTTCCTGCTACCCACCTGAGTTCCTGCTTTACGGAACATCTGCTCACAGCCAGTTCCCGCACTTGTGCCTGCCAGCAACAGTCAAGTATCATGCGCTATACCAGCCTGTTACCTGTGCCCAGCTGACCTCCCGGACTAATACCACCTACCAGGCACTTGTGCCCTCTGGACTGTTGAATACCTGTCTCCACCTTCAGGAGTTCAATAGCCAGGGGATACGAGGGGCCGCTCCCTGCACTCCAGGCTCGACCATCAGGTACGTGACAGTACTGGACAGCCATGTCCGAGCCTGCGCAGGGAGCCTCCCCCATGGATGAACTCTGCCACCATCTGGCCGGCCTTACACAGGCAGTTAAGAATCTACAAGAGGGCTACGGCAGACTGGAGGAACAAATCCAGGCGCTATCTGCCTCTGCACCAGCGGCTCCTGGGGCCCATGCCCCGCCGTCAGTCGTAATGCTGCCACCGGAACCCAGGGTCCCAACCCCGGAACGGTTCACAGGAGACCGGAGCAAGTTCAGGGCATTCCGCAACTCCTGCGAACTCTACTTCGCCCTACAGCCCAGAACTTTCTCCCTTGAGGCAACGAAGGTGGGGTTCGTCATCTCCCTATTAAGCAATGAACCCCAGGCCTGGGCTCACCGACTGTTGGAACAGAAGGATCCGTCCCTAGACTCCATGGACACCTTCTTCCGGGCCATGTCCAGGCTTTATGAGGACCCCCAGCTAGCCGCCACTGCCGAAGCAGCCCTACATGCCCTACAACAAGGACGCAGACCCGTAGAAGACTACGTCTCCGAATTCCGACGTTGGAGTGCAGACACGGACTGGAACAATGCGGCCCTGCGGTACCAGTTCCGCATGGGGCTTTCCGAGGCCCTGAAAGATGAGCTGGCACGAGTGGGTGTTCCTGAGACCTTGGAGGCCCTGATTGACATTGCTATCCAGATTGACAGGCGTTTGAGGGAGCGCCGCCAAGAACGATCCACCACGACTTCCCGTCCGGTTTGGATGTTACCACGGGTGCCTAGTCACCCACCTCCGCCTGTTCCAGTTGCATCCACATCGGACGCTCCGGAGCCTATGCAGCTGGGGCTACTACGCCCGTCCCTGACTCCGGAAGAACGCCAGCGTCGTCGGGTCAATAACCTATGCCTATACTGCGGGGAACCAGGGCACTTTGTTCGTTCCTGCCCGGCGAAGATGCGTAAGTGCCTCCGTGTTCCACCTGTCTCGTCTCCTATGTTGCCAGATAACATCTCCCATCTAGCTGTTCCTGTTCTCTTGCAGCTCCCAGGAAGGACTATATCAACCCACGCGGTAATTGATTCCGGGGCATGCAGTGGCTTTATTGACTCATCTTTCGCCCGAATGAACAGGATTCCTCTTAGACCACGAGAAAAAGGGCTTTCGGTATACTTGGCTGACGGGTCTACTCTGGAATCTGGGCCAGTAATTCAGGAGACCAGTCCTCTACCCGCCATCATCGCCGGGTCCCACCAAGAACTCCTCTGCCTGGATGTCATCCAATCTCCCCTGTTCCCCATCATCTTAGGCATGCCTTGGCTGAGGGCACACAATCCGCACATCAACTGGGCCACCGGAGTAATCAAGTTCCCCTCTGACTACTGCCACCAGCATTGTTGTCCGACTCCCAATGGTGACTCGTCAGTCCTTCTCTGTCTGGATGCGGATGAAGAAACCCGACAGGCTGTACCCGAGCAATACCATGCGTTTCTCGATGTTTTCAGCAAGAAGGGCGCAGAGACTCTCCCTCCGCATAGGCCTTATGATTGCCCTATTGAACTGCTCCCGGGGGCAGAAATTCCGTTCGGAAGGATCTTCCCACTGTCCGAATCCGAATTAAGTACTCTAAAGACCTACCTGGACGATAATCTTAGAAAAGGGTTCATCCGACCTTCCACCTCCCCAGCTGGCGCTGGGATCTTCTTTGTCGAGAAGAAGGATCAATCCTTACGTCCGTGTGTGGACTATCGGGCACTAAATAAAATCACAGTTAAAAATCGCTACCCTCTGCCATTAGTACCTGAGCTTTTCCAGAGACTGGGTTCCGCTAGACTCTTTACCAAGCTGGATCTTCGGGGGGCTTACAACCTCGTCCGTATCAGAAAAGGCGATGAGTGGAAAACAGCTTTTCGTACCCGCTTCGGGCACTATGAATATTTAGTGATGCCTTTCGGGTTATGTAACGCCCCGGCTACGTTCCAGCATTTTGTGAACGACATCTTCAGAGACTATTTAGATTTGTTTGTTATCATTTATTTGGATGATATACTAATCTTTTCCTCCACTTTAGTCACCCACAGAGAACACGTCAAGAAGGTCCTGACTCGCCTCCGCTCTCACGGCCTGTATGCCAAGCCAGAAAAATGCGTTTTCGAGAAGGAAAGTATCCAGTTCCTTGGTCTGATTATCTCGATTCGAGGGGTCGAGATGGATCCCCAGAAGATAACCGCAATCCAGGACTGGCCTGCCCCATCCGATAGAAAAGGAGTTCAGCGGTTTGTGGGCTTCGCGAATTTCTATCGCAAATTTATAAAGGGATTCTCCTCCATCATCGCCCCCATTACCGGGTTAACCAAGCTGGGCACCAAGTTCCGCTGGACACCTGAGGCACAAGAGGCCTTCGAAGCCCTGAAAAAGCTATTCGTTTCAGCTTCGATTCTGAAACACCCTGATCCTACCCTGCCGTACACCCTTGAGGTTGACGCTTCGGAGGTGGCAGTCGGAGCTGTGCTGTCCCAGAGGCAGGGACCTAAGTCTGTGCTCCACCCTGTTGCGTTCTTCTCCCGCAAACTATCCGAAGCCGAGAGAAACTATGACGTGGGCGACCGTGAGCTACTGGCAATTAAGTCGGCACTGGAGGAGTGGCGCTATCTGTTAGAAGGGGCTATCCACCCAATCCTGATCTATACAGATCACAAAAACCTCGAATATCTGAAGACAGCTAAAAGGTTGAAGCCTCGTCAAGCCAGGTGGGCACTCTTTTTCTCACGGTTCGTATTCCACATAACCTTCCGCCCCGGATCCAAAAACACGAAGCCAGATGCTTTATCTCGCATGTTTAGCCAGCCGGAAGATCCACCTCTCAGTGATACCATCCTTCCTGCTGGAAACTTCCTCTTACTCCAAGGAGATGTGGTCTCCCAAGTTAAACAGGCTTCCAGAGGCGCCTCACCTCCACCCGGTATCCCGCTGTCCTCCAGCGATGATCTTATGTGGCATGGGAACAGGATCTTCGTCCCCCAGACAGCTCGGACCTTAGTTATGGCTTCCTGTCATGACCATCCCATGGCTGGCCACTTTGGAACGTTCAAAACATTAGAATTACTCAGGCGTAACTTCTGGTGGCCGAAGATGAAGAACGACTGCAAGAGTTACGTTCAGACCTGCACGACCTGCATTCGGAGTAAGGGCAACAAGTCCAGAGCCTGGGGCTTACTAAAACCTCTACCTGTCCCTGATAGACCATGGAGAATGATCTCCATGGATTTTATCGTCGAACTCCCCCCTTCGGAGAACCATACAACGATCTTCGTCGTAGTCGACAGGTTCACGAAGATGGCTCATTTCTTGCCCATGAAGGGCACTCCCTCTGCCGCGGAGACAGCTAACGTCTTCATAAAGGAAGTTATAAGGCTTCATGGCATCCCCACCAATATCACGTCTGACAGGGGGGTGCAGTTCACATCTCGATTTTGGAAGGCACTCTGCGCAACTCTGAAGATCGAACTCTGCATGTCCTCGGCCTACCACCCGCAGACCAACGGTCAGACCGAGAGGACGAATCAGACCTTAGAGCAGTACCTGCGTTGCTTCTCGTCCTTCTCACAAGACGATTGGGTCTCCCTGCTACCTATGGCCGAGTTCGCCTACAATAATTCCATCCATTCAGCCACCAAACAGTCCCCTTTTTATGCAAATCTCGGGTACCATCCGTTGTTCTTGTCTGGCGATCTTCCTGAATGTCCGGTGCCAGCGCTTCAGAAGAGACTTACTTTCTTTGAAGAGAATAATAAACTCTTACAGGAAACCTTGACTAAGTCGCAGGAACATAATAAGAAAGTCTTTGACAGAAGAAGAAGAGGGGAGCTGGATCTCAAGACCGGGGATAGGGTCTGGCTGTCCACCTTAAATCTCAAGTTAACCTGTCCCTCCAAGAAATTGGGTCCAAAATTCCTGGGTCCCTTCCCGATCAAAAGGAAGCTAAATGATGTGGCATTTGAGTTGGAACTCCCTGAGTCTTTCCGCATTCACCCGGTGTTCCACGTATCGCTCCTCAAGCCTGCAGTTGAGGATCCTTTCTCTGACAGGACTTCCTGCCCTCCGGAACCGGTGTTGGTCGATGGAGAGATCGAGTTCGAAGTTGAGGCCATCATGGACTGTAGGAGAAGAGGAAACCAGGTCCAATTCTTAGTTAAATGGAAGGGCTACGGACCCGAGGAAAATTCCTGGGAGCCAGAGGCTAATATTCATGCCAAGAGACTTATCCGCGCCTTCAAGAACTCTCACCCGAACAAGTGGGCTCGGTTGGGCATCCGGGGGCTGCCCCTTGGGGGGGGGCAATGTCACGATCGCCCTAACGTCTCGACTAGACATAGAAACCTTACCCGCCGGAGCCTGTCGTGGAGAGTCCGTCGTTCCCCGTCAACGCGCGTCAGAGCTAACGAACGCACTCGCGTCGACACGAACGCGCGCACGCGCACACGTAGGTCACGAACGGGTGCACGTCTACGTGCGAGGGCGCGCTGACCCGTCGTACGTTCGCTTGGCGCCCTGAAGCCTTCTTTAGTCACTGGCTCCCTTCCATCTGTGCTGTCCAGTCTACAGCGTGTCCGTGATCCGTGCTGCTTGTATCCTAAACCCGTTATCTGATTCCTGACATCCGGCTTGTTCCTTGACTCTGATTGATTGCTGCCTGCCTACGACCTCTGCCTGTTTGACCACGTCTTCTGCCTCATCCCTTGGTACCTTGCTGATCGTCTCCTGCTGACCCGGCCTGTATCTGATTCCGCTGTTCCTGCTACCCACCTGAGTTCCTGCTTTACGGAACATCTGCTCACAGCCAGTTCCCGCACTTGTGCCTGCCAGCAACAGTCAAGTATCATGCGCTATACCAGCCTGTTACCTGTGCCCAGCTGACCTCCCGGACTAATACCACCTACCAGGCACTTGTGCCCTCTGGACTGTTGAATACCTGTCTCCACCTTCAGGAGTTCAATAGCCAGGGGATACGAGGGGCCGCTCCCTGCACTCCAGGCTCGACCATCAGGTACGTGACAGCTGGGCTGTTGTAGGCAGACGAGGCACGGGAGTCCCCTCTCCATCCCCCTCCGACATGTGGTGAGGACGGACGTGTTGCGCTTGTATTATGGCCGGCGCCATCTTGGCTGTCCGAACGGCCCGAGCGGGCGAAGAAGTCCGTCATCTTACTCGGTCCTTTGCGCTCTTTCCTCTTCCTCGGCATGTTCTCTGGGGTTAGCCCACCTTTGGCTCTCTGTTGTGAGGATAATCGGGTGCCTCTCGTCGCTGGAAACTGTTCCGGAGAGTGTTGTCGGCAGGAGCTGTGTTACTACGCAGCCATTCTCTCCGCCGGCCGGCTCCGCCCCACCGCTACTGATTTTTTTAGGTGCAGAGGTTAGTACGTGTTTATTTGTGTGGTCACCAAGCAGCTATGTGCTACATTATAATTGTGCTAATGGAAGTTTTATACATTTATCCAGGACACAGTCACAAAACACACTAATACTGAAGAGTTAACATATATTGACTATTATAATCTTGCTTCCATGGCTGCAAAATGAATCTATCATCTGACACCTTTCATTTTAATTTTAACCCAAAACATATACTAATCTTTAATTTATAACAATTCAGCAGTGCATGAATTTCATTACATTACGAAGGCCTAGAAGAGAGGCGTTGTTTTGATTCTGTGAGACACACTTAATATCATATTTGCTCACTGGGTTGAATAAAGATAGCTTCACAGCTCTGCGCTGTAGTGTCATGCAGAAAATGAGTTTAGATTTTGTACTTTCAAATAAATTTGTGGCTTCCGACTGTTTCCTCTCACTGGAAATTAAACTCAATATGTAATCTCTGTGTTAATTTATATTATTAATGTACTACAGGCATTTAATAATCTATGAAGCCTCAGCAAAAAGGTACTCAGCATAGTGTTAGATACTATAGTAAACTATATTATAATGTACAGGAACTCTAACCAGTAATTTATCAGGGTTGTGTTATGTTCTGAAAACCTTAAAAAAAAAATGTGATGAGATCATAAACAATAGATGCTGCAAAATGTATAATGCCATTTGGCGGATATGAATTTAGGAAAGGAAAGTAATTCCCTTTAATTTCTAAAGGCTGGCACAGACAGATTTTTTGTAAGTGTTTCTCATGCGTTCTACAAGTGGTGCAGAATGCACCAAATTCATGTACCTGTCAAAACTTGTACTTGAATTTGGCACATGCTACACCACTTTTCAGAATACACGTGAGACACTCTTGAAAAATCTGTCTGTGTCAGTTTTTCTTTCAGTATGCCAAAAGAGAGCTGGTCTTAACTAGGTCTACATTTTAGCAAACTGTTGGTATTTTATTTAGAATTTGGCGACAATGAAAAGGTAACAATCTTAGCCCACGTACACACGGTCGGAGATTTTGCCAACCAAATCCGTCGGATTTTGTCCGTCGGATTTAGTCCGACGGATTGTGTCCGAAACTGTTGCATACACACGGTCGGGCCAAGTTGTCTGATTTAGCAGTTGCCAAGAACGCGGTGACGCAAGCCGTGTATGGCGGGACTAGAAAAAGGAAGTTCAGCACCACGTCCGGCACCCTTTGGGCTCCTTCTGCTGATCTCGTGTCTATCGCGTGTTAGTAGAAGTTTGGTGAGAGACGATTTGCGCTTTTCAGATTTGTGATTCAGATCGCTACAGCTCTTCAGTTTGTGCTTGTCTTTGCGTATCTGATAATCAGTGCGTGCAGTCAGTAAGTATTTGTTGATCATTGTGGACTATATATTGGTATAGTACGCTTTGAAAGGCATTTCTTATTGTCTGCTTGCTTCTGCTATCCAGGTCGTTCTTTCAGGCCTTGCTGTTTATCTGTGCTTTCTGGTGTCCGTTCTGACCAGCCGACCGTTTTCAAACCATGTTTCCTCTACGTACTCGTCGTAGAGTTTCTGCTGTGCAGGGGCTTCGTGTTGGGGTTGTTACTTTGACACAAGCCTGGTCCAAGAAGAGGGAGGGGAGGCGTTTGTGGACCAAGAATTGGTTGCGCCAGTGTGACCAGTTCTCGCACATGCCTTTGCTCCGTGAGATCCAGGAGAATAATCCTGATGATTTCAGGAATTATCTCCGGATGACAGACCCCGTTTTTCACCGTCTGCTGGCTTTGCTGACCCCTTATATCACCAGGCAGGATACCTGCATGCAGCAAGCCATCACTCCGGAGCAGAGGCTCATCGCAACGTTGCGCTACTTGGCGACTGGGAGAAGCCTTCAGGACCTCAAGTTCTCTACAGGCATCTCCCCTCAGGCTCTGGGGATCATTAGTCCAGAGACCTGTTCTGCCATCATTCAGGTCCTGCAGAAGGACTATATGAAGGTAAGTTTTATCCTTTAACATCACATTCTATGTATTTCATGATTGCTAATGTCTTGCATTTCTTTCCTCATTCCCCAATTTCCATCATTGCAATATGCTCTAATTCATTTGTTCTGCCCCTTTGTCCTCAGGCATATTTGCCTCACTAACTTCCCCACCAATGCACTTCTTGGCCCATAAAACTATAGTCTAGTCACTTAACAATGTCTTTTGTCAGCTCCATAGTATTGCTTTACCCTAAACACCCCCTAAAATGTCTACAAATGTGATGTGTGTGCTTCAATTCATGCAGAGTAGGGATGAGCCGAACACCCCCCGGTTCGGTTCGCACCAGAACTTTCGAACGGACCCCAAATTCGAACGAACTTTAGAACCCCATTGACGTCTATGGGACTCGAACGTTCGAAATTAAAAGTGCTAATTTTAACGGCTAATATGCAAGATACTGTCCTAAAAAGGGTTTGGGGACCTGGCTCCTGCCCCAGGGGACATGGGTCAAAGCCTAAAATGTTTTTAACCACCTTCAGACTGGACCATTTTGCTGGTAAATGACCAGAGGTCTTTTTACAATTTGGCACTGCGCTGCTTTAACTGGTAATTGCGCGGTCATGCAATGTTGTACCCAAACAAAATTTGCGTCCTTTTCTTCCCACAAATAGAGCTTTCTTTTGATGGTATTTGATTGCCTCTGCGATTTTTATTTTTTGCGATATAAACGTAAAAAGAACGCAAATTTTGAAAAAAAATGATATTTTCTACTTTTTGTTATTAGAAAAATCCAATAAACTCAATTTTAGTCATACATTTAGGCCAAAATGTATTCAGCCACATGTCTTTGGTAAAAAAAAAGTCAATAATTGTATATTTATTGGTTTGCGCAAAAGTTGTCACATCTACAAACTAAGGTACGTTTTCTGGAATTTACGCAGCTTTTAGTTTACGACTGCCTATCTCATTTCTTGAGGTGCTAAAATGGCAGGGCAGTACAAAACCCCCCCAAATGACCCCATTTTGGAAAGTAGACACCCTAAGGAAATTGATAAGTGGCATGTTGAGCCCATTGAATGTTTTATTTTCTTGCCTCAAGCGATTGAATAATGACAAAAAATAATTTTTTTTTTTTTTTTTACACAAAGTTGTCACTAAATGATATATTGCTCACACATGCTATGGGCATATGTGAAATGACACCCCAAAATAAATTCTGCTGCTTCTCCTGAGTACGGGGATACCACATATGTGGGACTTTTTGGGAGCCTAGCCGCGTACGGGGCCCCGAAAACCAAGCACCGCCTTCAGGCTTTCTAAGGGCGTAAATTTTTGATTTCACTTCTCACTACCTATTACAGTTTTGAAGGCCATAAAATGCCAAGATGGCACAAAACCCCCACAAATGACCCCATTTTAGAAAGTAGACACCCCAAGCTATTTGCTGAGAGGCATGTTGAGTCCATGGAATATTTTATATTTTGCCACAAGTTGCGGGAAAATTACAAACTTTTTTTTTTGTTTTTCACAAAGTTGTCACTAAATGATATATTGCTCACGCATTCCATGGGCATATGTGAAATGACACCCCAAAATAAATTCTGCTGCTTCTCCTGAGTACGGGGATACCACATATGTGGGACTTTTTGGGAGCCTAGCCGCGTACGGGGCCCCGAAAACCAAGCACCGCCTTCAGGCTTTCTAAGGGCGTTACAGTTTTGAAGGCCATAAAATGCCAAGATGGCACAAACCCCCCCCAAATGACCCCATTTTGGAAAGTAGACACCCCTAAATTTAGGGGTACACTAGTGAGACTAGGTAATAAATGGCGGGTGCCCTGAAACTATAAAAAAAATAACTAACCAACCAGCGTCACCTGTAACAGTTATATGGTGATCACTGGTGAAAGGGTTAACTAGGGGGCAATCAGGGGGCTTTATGCGGTAGTATATGGGGGTCCCTGGCGCTATAAAAAGCTGCGGCGAACCTAAATACCTACCTGCCTAACTAGCGTCACCTGTGACACTAATACAGCGATCAGAAAAACGATCGCTTATTAGGCTGGGTTCACACTGGAGCGATGCGGGAACGCCACGAATCCGCGGCGGGTTCCCGCATCACATGCCTCCCGGCGGCAGTTCACACTGCCCTATGCGAACTGCTGGGAGTGTCAGTGAAATGTTAATGACACCCCCAGATCAGTTCGCATATCGCAGTGCGATCTGCAAACTCGGATCGCATGGTGTGAACACCCATGCGATCCGATTCTGCTGCGGACCAAAAAAAGGGTCCCGTGCGAGTTTGCGGCGGGTGCGACACGAATTCAGCCATACTATTTGTATGGCTGAACTCGAATCGCACAGAGATCGGATGTGATTTGCACTGCAGTGCGGTGCGAATCACATCCATTCTCATAAACCGCTGCAATGTGAACCCAGCCTTAGTGACACTGGCGACGGGGGGTGATCACGGGGTTAATCCTTTATTGGGGGGGTTAGGGGGGTACCTTAGAACTAAAGGGGGCTAACCCTAACTGCCCTAACAGTTATTACAGTCACAAATGACACCCGCTGGGTGATCAGGGGGTTAAACCTTTATTAGGTAATAAATGGCGGGTGCCCTGAAACTATAAAAAAATAACTAACCAACCAGCGTCACCTGTAACAGTTATATGGTGATCACTGGTGAAAGGGTTAACTAGGGGGCAATCAGGGGGCTTTATGCGGTAGTATATGGGGGTCCCTGGCGCTATAAAAAGCTGCGGCGAACCTAAATACCTACCTGCCTAACTAGCGTCACCTGTGACACTAATACAGCGATCAGAAAAACGATTGCTTATTAGGCTGGGTTCACACTGGAGCAATGCGGGAACGCCATGAATCCGCGGTGGGTTCCCGCATCGCATGCCTCCCGGCGGCAGTTCACACTGCCCTATGCAAACTGCTGGGAGTGTCAGTGAAATGTTAATGACACCCCCAGATCAGTTCGCATATCGCAGTGCGATCTGCAAACTCGGATCGCATGGTGTGAACACCCATGCGATCCGATTCTGCTGCGGGCCAAAAAAAGGGTCCCGTGCGAATTTGCGGCGGGTGCGGCGGGCGGGTGCGACACGAATTCAGCCATACTATCTGTATGGCTGAACTCGAATCGCACAGAGATCGGATGTGATTTGCACTGCAGTGCGGTGCGAATCACATTCGTTCTCATAAACCGCTGCAATGTGAACCCAGCCTTAGTGACACTGGCGACGGGGGGTGATCACGGGGTTAAACCTTTATTGGGGGGGTTAGGGGGGCACATTAGAACTAAAGGGGGCTAACCCTAACTGCCCTAACAGTTATTACAGTCACAAATGACACCAATGCAAAAAAAAAAAAAAAAGCAATTGGTGTCACTGTGACTGGGGGGGCAGGGGTAATTGGGGGGTGATCGGGGGGTAAAGGGGGGGTGTGAGTGTGCCTGGCATGTGCTACAGTGTAGTGTAGTGCTTGTGCAACTCACCGATGCTCTCTCCTCGGTGCCGGAACGAAAAATACCGACACGGAGGAGAGAATACATCACTTCCTCTCCTGTGTTTACATTACAGGAGAGGAAATGATGTCACGGGACATTTTCATTCGTCGGGAGCGATCGCGAGGGGGTGGCCATGAATGAATGGCCATCCCCTCGTCCGGGATCGCTCCCGAACGAATACCGACCGCCGCAGGCACCGGGCGGGGGCCCGATCGGGCCCCCGACCGGCGGGCAGGCAAGGACGTACATGTAAGCCCTTATGCCTGCCCGTGCCATTCTGTCGACGTACATCGTCGTGCGGCGGTCGGCAAGTGGTTAAAAATGGCCGTTTTGGCGGGAGCACTGATTTTAATGATGATTAAAGTGAAAAAAAAGTGAAATATTCCTTTAAATATGGTGCCTGGGGGGTGTCTGTAGTATGCCTGTGAAGTGCCACGTGTTTCCCGTGTTTAGAACAGTCCCTGCACAAAATGACATTAAACAGAAATAACATCATTGAAAACTGCTTGCGGTTTTAATGTTATATCTGGTTCCTGCAATATGGTTGAAAACCATTGAGAAAAATGGCATGGGTAGCCCTCCCTGCCCATTACCTGCCCCTTTGGGTCTTGTACGCATATCAAGGGGAACCCTGTACCCATATTAAAAAAAGGAAATGCGTGTGGACCCAGGCCTACTCAGGTACTCAGAACAGCAGTATACAGGCAAACAAGACAGGGACTGTGTAGGTTTGTTGTGTTAAGTTGAATCTGTTTGTAATTTTCAACTGGTACATTTTTAAAGTGTAGCTCCAGTCAAAAAAACTATTTTTAAGCTTTTTGGAAAACATAGGGAAGGGTTATCACCCCTGTATAATTTGTTTTGTCGTCCATCTTTTTTCATCTCACTTGCTGTTGTCTCCTTCCGTTTGCAAGTAGGAGATGTTTGTAAGTTGGATGTTTGAAAGTAGGGGCCTGCCCTATATGCTCTGCAGAAATGGCGGAACAAGGTGTTGGTTTTGCCACAACATTTGTAAGCCCTCAAAGCGACTCTTGCTGGGCGCTGGAGCGCCCTGCTGTGAACGATTATATCAAGAATTGTAATTACATGCCATTGTTGAACAGTGGTAGAAAAATTGACCTTTGGTGGTTGTGGTGCTGGTGCCACAACACTATAAGTCCTCACAGTTACTCTGGGTGGGCACAGGAACGGGCCCTCCTGTGAAATATTATATCAAGAATTGTAATTACATGACCCTGTTAAACAGGGGCAGAAAAATTGGGCCTTAGGCACTGGTGCTGGTGCCACGACACTGCAACCTCTCCCATATACTCTAGTTTTATTGCAGGAATTTCGGTGGGAAAGGTGTCCAAGTCTGACCTTGCCCCTAGGTATTACTGCACCATGTAAATCAGACGCTGGAACCGATCATACCTTGGGGCTGTGGACTAAAAAATTGTCTGAAAGCATCAGTCAGACGGCCACCTTCTCCACCGCTCCTTCTGACCGATGCCTCAGCAACACGTTGTCCAGGACCAGGAGTTTGTAACCTCCCAGTCTCTGGGAACGCGTTGCACAGACCTTTCTGCAAGGCCTCCCGGAGATGTCTCATCCTCTGCTCCCTCTGCGATGGCAAGATAAGGTCGGCAACCTTACCCTTGTACCGTGGATCAAGGAGAGTGGCCAGCCAGTAATGGTCCCTCTCCTTGATCCGAAGAATACGAGGATCCTTCCGCAGGCTTTGCAGGACCAGGGAGGCCATGCAGCGTAGGTTAGCTGAGGCATTCGGTCCGGAGTCCTCTGGGTCACTAAGGGCAACATGATCCGCAGCTACCTCCTCCCAGCCACGTACAAGTCCACGTGTTTCTTGGGACTGTAAATCATCTCTACAAGACTGCTGCTGCTGCTGCTGCTGCTGATGCTGAGTGCCAGCCTCCACCTCCATGCTGACACAATCATCCTCCTCCTCCTCTTCCTCCGTCTCATCCTCTTCCTGTGTGATGGGTGGCACAGCAGGAACACTGTCTGGATAAAGGGGGCCTTGAGAGGCAAGGAAGTCCTCCTCTTCCTGCCTCTGTTCTGCCTCAAGTGACCTGTCCATTATTCCACGCAGCGTATGCTCCAAGAGGTGGACAAGAGGTACAGTGTCACTGATGCATGCACTGTCACTGCTCACCATCCTTGTGGCCTCCTCAAACGGTGACAGGACAGTGCATGCATCCCTGATCATGCCCCACTGGCGTGGTGAGAAAAAACCGAGCTCCCCTGACCCTGTCCTGGTGCCGTAGTCGCACAGGTACTCATTGATGGCCCTCTGCTGCGTGTGCAGCCGCTGAAGCATGGCCAACGTTGAGTTGCACCTGGTGGGCATGTCACATATAAGGCGGTTCTTGGGCAGGTTCAACTCCTTTTGGAGCTCAACCAGCCGAGCACAGGCATTAAATGATCAGCGGAAATGCACACAGACTTTCCTGGCCTGCTTTAGTACATCCTGTAAGCCGGGGTACCTGCCCAAGAACCGCTGCACCTCCTGGCTTAAGCTGGCATGGCATCAACCACCTCTCGGCCTGCCCCTGCAGAGCTGAGAAAACATCCGCCCCAGTGTGGCTCCTGTCCCCCAAACAAACCAGCGCAAGCACTGCATGGCATGGCATCGTTTTGCCTGCGTACTTGCGTAGCCCTTGGAACGCCTATGGAGCACCGCTGGTTCTGAGGACAGAGCACTGGAAGAGTCCATGGAGGAAGAAGAAGAGGAGGGGGTGGAGGAGAGAGGTGTGTCACAACCAATAGTAGCATTTTGGAGGCATGGTGGCGGAACAACCTCCAACACTACTGCACCTTGTCCTGCATCCTTCCCAGCTGCCAGAAGAGTGACCCAATGGGCCGTGAAAGACAGGTAACGTCCCTGTCCATGCCTGCTGGACCATGAGTCAGCGGTAATATGCACCTTACCGCTGACCGCCCTGTCCAGCGAGGCAAGGCCATTGCCTTCCACATGCTGGTAGAGAGTCGGAATCGCCTTCCGTGAGAAAAAGTGGCGTTTGGGGACCTGCCACTGAGGAACTGCACATTGTACAAACTCACGGAAGGGGGCCGAGTCTACCAACTGAAAAGGCAGCAGTTGAAGTGCTAGCAATTTAGCCAAGCTAGCATTCAACCGCTGGGTATGTGGATGGCTGGGAGTGAACTTCTTTCGCCGGTCCAGCAGCTGGGGCAGGGACATTTGCCTGCTATAATCGGACGTGGGTGTACCGCTAGCAGAGTTCCCGGAAGCACTTGGCTGTGACACACCTAATTCTACACCTTCATTCCTCTCAGAGCAGGTTTCAGAGAGGACTGAAGGTCTAGTGGGGTTGGAGATGCCAGCTGATGAGGAGCAAGGAGAGGTCCGCTTTGTTCTTTGGTGTGGGTCTTTGAGGTACGCTTGCCAACAAGCTGCATGGCAGGTCAACATATGTCTGGTCAAGCATGTGGTGCCCAAGCGGCTGATGTTTTGGCCACGCGAGAT
Source organism: Lithobates pipiens (assembly GCF_037356315.1). NCBI lineage: Eukaryota > Metazoa > Chordata > Amphibia > Anura > Ranidae > Lithobates > Lithobates pipiens. The sequence continues at coordinate 73,135,606 of NW_027507790.1, forward strand.
ACGCTTGAGACATATGTTGCAAATAGCAGCGGTGCGATCTGATGTCTCAAAAAAGGCCCACACCAAAGAACTTTTAGTATAACGCGCAGAGGCAGCGCCCTGCACAGGCGGAGCTCTGCGGTGTGATTCAGTTGGTGTGCTGCCCCTAAGCTGGCCCCCGGAGGGCATCCTGCCTCGTTGGACATGTGCCTCCTCCTCCTCCTCCTCATCCTCCTCTCTCCTACCAGGCACTCACGTGGAGTCAGTGCCCTCATCATCCCCTCCCTCTTCATCGCTGTAGCAAACCTGGCAGTATGCTGCAGCTTGTGGAACATGACTGCCAGATTGCTGTCCTTCTTGAGCATCCCCTCTCTCTGCGCTACTGCCTTCCTCTAGCTGAGTGTCATCATCAGAGCCCACAAAACACTGGGCATCCTCCTGGAGCATGTACCCAACACTGTGCTCAAAGAGTTCAGGAGACTCCTCAGGAGGACGTGGAGGGTCTAGGGAAGGAGTCACTGATGATGACATTGAGAGGAGGGAAGACGATGCGTTGGCAGCTGCTTTGCTAGTACCCTGAGACTGGGTGAGAGAGGATGAGGAGGATGAAGAGGGCTTGGTCATCCACTCTACCAAGTCGTTGGCATGTTGCGGTTCAACATGTCCAGCTGCCGAAAAGAAGGATAAGCGTGTCCCATGGCCACGTGCTGATGACAATGCACCGCGTCCACGACCAGCACTGTTGTCTCTAGACACAGAGCCTGCTTGCCCTCTTTTATCGGCTCGCGCCTGTCTGCCTCTCCTTGCTGGCCTTCCAGACATGGTAATGGCCTGAAGAGAGTTGGGTAAAACAGCAGTGTAATGGAGTCACACAACACCCACTAAGCCCTGCAGATGGCTCTATTAGAGAACAGCAATAAACGGTAGATACAGGTGTATATTGTGCTGGAGTCACACAACACCCACTAACTCCTGCAGATGCCTTTATTATAGAACACCAGAGATAAAGGGGTATACTGTAATTGAGTCACACAACACCCACTAAGCCCTGCAGATGCCTCTATTCGAGAACAGCAATAAAGGGTAGATACAGGTGTATATTGTGCTGGAGGCACAAAAAACCCACTAACTCCTGCAGATGCCTTTATTATAGAACACCAGAGATAAAGGGGTATATACAGATGTATACTGTGCTGTGCTGGAGGCACACACAACTTCCAATAACTCCTGCAGATGGCAAGTGGGCTCAAATAGAGAAGAGCTATGTAGGTGGATATAGCGGTGTGTACTGGGTACAGTGCATGCAGACAGCACGCACAAGCTCCTAACACTACTGACTGCAAGCTCTATTATAAAAGATCGATCACTAGCTATATAGGTGAGGTGAATATAGCGGTGTATACTGCGGTCAGGGCACACAGACAACAACCACTACAGAAGAGCAAGATCGAAAATCGGGCGATAACGATCGGTGTGTACTCTGTTGAAGGTACACAGAACACCCACTAACTGCTTCAGATGCCAACACACTACACTAGGCCGCCGCGCTGGCGGCCTTATATAGTGTTGGGCGTGTACTACACAGCCTGAGCTATGATTGGCCACAGGCATCCTGCCTGTGGCCAATCATGGCTCTCCTCGCTGCTGGCGTTGTGATTGGCCAAGCATGCGGGGTCACAGTGCATGCTTGGCCAATTATGAGCCAGCAATGCACTGCGATGACGCAGTGCATTGTGGGCCGTGAGCGCCACACGAATTTGGCGCGAACGGTCCAGAACGTTCGGAATTCGTCGAACGGGCGAACAGCCGATGTTCGAGCCGAACGTATGTTCGACTCGAACACGAAGCTCATCCCTAATGCAGAGTGTTTTTTTTTGGGGGGGGGGGGGTTGTGCCAAACTCATTAGGAACCCCCCTCCCCCCAACTGCTAGCTCAGCTGATAGCAATCCTCTATCTGATGACTTTACCAAACTCAATATACACTATACCTACCTTTTTGATGCTCACATTTATGGATGAATTCACCTAAGCATGTAGTGCAAGGGCCTGCCTCAATACTTTCAAATTGTTTTTTTTTGGGGTTTTAATCTATTAATTATCTGGATATGTAATATCAGAATGTCAAAAAGTGTTTACATTTTGGTTAATTTTTGTTATTATGACACTTGTTACCTGTCCCGTGGGCTGCCAATAGTGTAAGTAAAGAGGGGCTTCCCAAAGTATCACACATTATTTAGCCATTCAGCTCTCAATCAAGTGGAGAGGGTTACCTGTCCTAAACATCCCCCCCTCATTTTTTAGCAAGGGCCCATCAGATGGGGGGGGGGGGTGGGGGGGTGATGACTCTCATAAGGGGACATTAGACTTTAGGCTTTAAATACTCAGTTCCCAAAATGTTTGACTAATTTAGTCACAAAATGTTTGTGTGTAATCTGCTTGGAATGTTGATTGGTCAAATTACTAATTTTTGTTCTTGTTTCACTCCACAGTGTCCTTCAACGCCACAGGAATGGCAGACTGTGGCCTCCCACTTTGCCAGTCGTTGGGACTTTCCCAACCTTACCCTTGTACCGTGGATCAAGGAGAGTGGCCAGCCAGTAATGGTCCCTCTCTTTGATCCGAAGAATACGAGGATCCTTCTGCAGGCTTTGCAGGATCAGGGAGGCCATGCAGCGTAGGTTATCTGAGGCATTCGGTCCGGAGTCCTCTGGGTCACTAAGGGCAACATGATTCGCAGCTACCTCCTCCCAGCCACGTACAAATCCACGTGTTTCTTGGGACTGTAAATCGTCCCTTCAAGACTGCTGCTGCTGCTGATGCTGAGTGCCAGCCTCCACCTCCATGCTGACACAATCATCCTCCTCCTCCTCTTCCTCCGTCTCATCCTCTTCCTGTGTGATGGGTGGCACAGCAGGAACACTGTCTGGATAAAGGGGGCCTTGAGAGGCAAGGAAGTCCTCCTCTTCCTGCCTCTGTTCTGCCTCAAGTGACCTGTCCATTATTCCACGCAGTGTATGCTCCAAGAGGTGGACAAGAGGTACAGTGTCACTGATGCATGCACTGTCACTGCTCACCATCCTTGTGGCCTCCTCAAACGGTGACAGGACAGTGCATGCATCCCTGATCATGCCCCACTGGCGTGGTGAGAAAAAACCGAGCTCCCCTGACCCTGTCCTGGTGCCGTAGTCGCACAGGTACTCATTGATGGCCCTCTGCTGCGTGTGCAGCCGCTGCAGCATGGCTAACGTTGAGTTGCACCTGGTGGGCATGTCACATATAAGGCGGTTCTTGGGCAGGTTCAACTCCTTTTGGAGCTCAGCCAGTCGAGCACAGGCATTAAATGATCAGCGGAAATGCACACAGACTTTCCTGGCCTGCTTCAGTACATCCTGTAAACCGGGGTACCTGCCCAAGAACCGCTGCACCACCAGGTTAAGGACGTGAGCTACACAGGGCACATGGGTGAGTTGTCCCTGTCGGAGGGCGGAGAGGAGGTTGGTGCCATTGTCACAAACCACCATTCCTGGCTTAAGCTGGCGTGGCGTCAACCACCTCTCGGCCTGCCCCTGCAGAGCTGACAAAACATCCGCCCCAGTGTGGCTCCTGTCCCCCAAACAAACCAGCGCAAGCACGGCATGGCATTGTTTTGCCTGCGTACTTGCGTAGCCCCTGGAACGCCTATGGAGCACCGCTGTTTCTGAGGACAGAGCACTGGAAGAGGCCATGGAGGAAGAAGAAGAGGAGGGGGTGGAGGAGAGAGGTGTGTCACAACCAATAGTAGCATTTTGGAGGCGTGGTGGGGGAACAACCTCCAACACTACTGCACCTTATCCTGCATCCTTCCCAGCTGCCAGAAGAGTGACCCAATGGGCCGTGAAAGACAGGTAACGTCCCTGTCCATGCCTGCTGGACCATGAGTCAGGGGTAATATGCACCTTACCGCTGACCGCCCTGTCCAGCGAGGCAAGGACATTGCCTTCCACATGCCGGTAGAGAGCCGGAATCGCCTTCCGTGAGAAAAAGTGGCGTTTGGGGACCTGCCACTGAGGAACCGCACATTGTACAAACTCACGGAAGGGGGCCGAGTCTACCAACTGAAAAGGCAGCAGTTGAAGTGCTAGCAATTTAGCCAAGCTAGCATTCAACCGCTGGGCATGTGGATGGCTGGGAGTGAACTTCTTTCGCCGGTCCAGCAGCTGGGGCAGGGACATTTGCCTGCTATAATCGGACGTGGGTGTACCGCTAGCAGAGTTCCCGGAAGCACTTGGCTGTGACACACCTAATTCTACACCTTCATTCCTCTCAGAGCAGGTTTCAGAGAGGACTGAAGGTCTAGTGGGGTTGGAGATGCCAGCTGATGAGGAGCAAGGAGAGGTCCGCTTTGTTCTTTGGTGTGGGTCTTTGAGGAACGCTTGCCAACGAGCTGCATGGCAGGTCAACATATGTCTGGTCAAGCATGTGGTGCCCAAGCGGCTGATGTTTTGGCCACGCGAGATACGCTTGAGACATAAGTTGCAAATAGCAGCGGTGCGATCTGATGTCTCAAAAAAGGCCCACACCAAAGAACTTTTAGTATAACGCGCAGAGGCAGCGCCCTGCACAGGCGGAGCTCTGCAGTGTGATTCAGTCGGTGTGCTGCCCCTGAGCTGGCCCCCGGAGGGCATCCTGCCTCGTTGGACATGTGCCTCCTCCTCCTCCTCCTCCTCTCTCCTACCAGGCACCCACGTGGAGTCAGTGCCCTCATCATTCCCTCCCTCTTCATCGCTGTAGCAAACCTGGCAGTATGCTGCAGCTTGTGGAACATGACTGCCAGATTGCTGTCCTTCTTGTGCATCCCCTCTCTCTGCGCTCACGCTACTGCCTTCCTCTAGCTGAGTGTCATCATCAGAGCCCACAAAACACTGGGCATCCTCCTGGAGCATGTACCTAACACTGTGCTCAAAGAGTTCAGGAGACTCCTCAGGAGGACGTGGTGGGTCTAGGGAAGGAGTCACTGATGATGACATTGAGAGGAGGGAAGACGATGTGTTGGCAGCTGCTTTGCTAGTACCCTGAGACTGGGTGAGAGAGGATGAGGAGGATGAAGAGGGCTTGGTCATCCACTCTACCAAGTCGTTGACATGTTGCGGTTCAACATCTCCAGCTGCCGAAAAGAAGGACAAGCGTGTCCCATGGCCACGTGCTGATGACAATGCACCGCGTCCACGACCAGCACTGTTGTCTCTAGACACAGAGCCTGCTTGCCCTCTTTTATCGGCTCGCGCCTGTCTGCCTCTCCTTGCTGGCCTTCCAGACATGGTAATGGCCTGAAGGGAGTTGGGTAAAACAGCAGTGTAATGGAGTCACACAACACCCACTAAGTCCTGCAGATGGCTCTATTAGAGAACAGCAATAAACGGTAGATACAGGTGTATATTGTGCTGGAGTCACACAACACCCACTAACTCCTGCAGATGCCCTTATTATAGAACACCAGAGATAAAGGGGTATACTGTAATTGAGTTACACAACACCCACTAAGCCCTGCAGATGCCTCTATTCGAGAACAGCAATAAAGGGTAGATACAGGTGTATATTGTGCTGGAGGCACAAAAAACCCACTAACTCCTGCAGATGCCTTTATTATAGAACACCAGAGATAAAGGGGTATATACAGATGTATACTGTCCTGTGCTGGAAGCACACACAACTTCCAATAACTCCTGCAGATGGCAAGTGGGCTCAAATAGAGAAGAGCTATGTAGGTGGATATAGCGGTGTGTACTGGGTACAGTGCATGCAGACAGCACGCACAAGCTCCTAACACTACTGACTGCAAGCTCTATTATAAAAGATAGATCACTAGCTATATAGGTGAATATAGCGGTGTATACTGCGGTCAGGGCACACAGACAACAACCACTACAGAAGAGCAAGATCGAAAATCAGCCAATAACGATCGGTGTGTACTGTGTTGAAGATACACAGAACACCCACTAACTGCTTCAGATGCCAACACACTACACTAGGCCGCTGCGCTGGCGGCCTTATATAGTGTTGGGCATGTACTACACAGCCTGAGCTATGATTGGCCACAGGCATCCTGCCTGTGGCCAATCATGGCTCTCCTCACTGCTGGCGCTGTGATTGACCAAGCATGCGGGGTCACAGTGCATGCTTGGCCAATCATGAGCCAGCAATGCAATGCGATGACGCAGTGCATTGTGGGCCGTGAGCGCCACACGAGCGCCACACGAATAGCAATCCTCTATCTGATGACTTTACCAAACTCAATACACACTATACCTACCTTTTTGATGCTCACATTTATGGATGAATTCACCTAAGCATGTAGTGCAAGGGCCTGCCTCAATACTTTCAAATAGTTTTTTTTTGGGTTTTAACCTATTAATTATCTGGATATGTAATATCAGAATGTCAAAAAGTGCTTACATTTTGGTTAATTTTTGTTATTATGACACTTCTTACCTGTCCCGTGGGCTGCCAATAGTGTAAGTAAAGAGGGGCTTCCCAAAGTATCACACATTATTTAGCCATTCAGCTCTCAATCAAGTGGAGAGGGTTACCTGTCCTAAACATCCCCCCCTCATTTTTTAGCAAGGGCCCATCAGATGGGGGGGGGGGGGGGTGGGAGGGTGATGACTCTCATAAGGGGACATTAGACTTTAGGCTTTAAATACTCAGTTCCCAAAATGTTTGACTAATTTAGTCACAAAATGTTTGTGTGTAATCTGCTTGGAATGTTGATTGGTCAAATTACTAATTTTTGTTCTTGTTTCACTCCACAGTGTCCTTCAACGCCACAGGAATGGCAGACTGTGGCCTCCCACTTTGCCAGTCGTTGGGACTTTCCCAATTGTGGAGGAGCAATAGATGGTAAGCACGTCCGCATCGTCCCACCACCCAACTCGGGGTCGTACTATTATAATTATAAGGGGTTTCATAGTATCGTGATGTTGGCGGTGGTGTCTGCAACATATGAGTTTTTGTATGTGGACGTGGGGCAAAATGGACGGATGTCAGATGGTGGAGTCTTCGCACGGACGGAGTTCTACTGGCGTCTCCAGAGTGGCAGTCTGGGCTTGCCACCCCCAGAGGAGATTCAGGAAGGACTCCCGTTCGTCTTCGTCGCGGATGAGGCGTTTGCCCTGGCGAACCATCTGATGCGGCCTTTCCCCATGAGGACCCTCACCCCAGACCAGAGTATTTTTAATTTCGGCCTGTCCAGAGCCGAAGAGTGGTGGAGAACACTTTTGGTATACTGGCCAGCCGGTCCTGCCTTTTTCTTACGCCTATTCACATGGCGGAATACAAACTGAATCACATAGTGTTGGCGTGCTGTGTTCTTCACAATTATTTGAAAAAAGTTTCTGCGAACTATGCGGTTTCAGTTGGCCAACAAGAAGCAGACTTGATGGACAATGCAGATAACCTCACGAGACTTCAACATGCTCATCCTGGCTTGCCCCCCCAAAGCGCCCGTGATGTTAGAACCCAATACATGGACTACTTTGTGGGTAGGGGGGCCATTGATATGCCAGACAATGTCTGAGCAGCATTTTAAAAATACATTTTGATCTGAAACTCCTTCATTTACTGCTTGGCTTGGTTTTAGGTGTCTCCTAGGTATAATTAGGTTTTATCAAGTTGTGCCTTTTTCACCAACAGTGCAAACCCAAGTTCAGAGCGAGATGAGGGGACAGTCTCTTCTTCAGATAATGTTATTATGTTGTGGGTCTGCTACACACACCTTCTTTTTTGGTAACTAATGTATGTAGTGCATTACTGACCTAAATCGTGCTCATTTTCAGCACCATGGCAGGAAAATGGCATGATTGTCAAAATTTACACATCACTGTGGGTGTTTTTTTATTAAAGGCACATCCTCTATGCACTACAAGTGCACTGCAAAAGTACACCTGAAACTGCACTTGGAGTGCAAAGTGGAGTTGCCTTTAGTAAATCACACTCCTTCTCAGCACAAACTTAAATTGTACTCCAAATACATTTTTGTTGCCATGAAAAAGGAAGCCACACATTGTTGCTATTTTAACAGTTTAATCCAACCACATTCACATGTGCGTTTTGAAAAGGTTTTTACAACCAACCAAGAAATTGTGTGTTTCCAAAACAGAGTTTACTAAAAATTTGGTTTAATTGTTGTTTTTGTGTAAACAGGCATGTATCTAACTGTAAAATACAGAACACAGGAACTTACAAAGTTCAACTTTGAAAAGTGAAGACAATATCAGACATGATTATGTACAAACTGGGCTGATATTGCCTTCATCACATGGGGTGTCACCCCTGGAAAATCCAAATTTGGAAGATGCACGCAGTGTGTCAACATGTGCTATCTCCCATCATGGGGGATTAATGTACATGCTTTGATCCCCCATGAAGGGAGATAATGCATGTTTACACACTCTGTGCATCTTCCAAATTTTGAATTTTGAGAAATACAACATTTTGTTAGTAAAATTCCAAAAATAAGACCCTATCTAGTTTGGGGTGTTTCACACTCTCCCCAAAACATCAATGATGTTCTTCAAATTTCAATTAACATCATTGATGTTTTGCAGGATATGTTCCCAATCCCGATTGCACCCCATTATCTCCCCGATCTGGGCACTTTCACTGGTAAAACGGAAATCTTCTTCCACATCACCTACAAAAAAAAAAAAAAAACATGTCATATAAATATGGTGACATACATTGATGAGCTTACTGGAAGCTGTGTTCTCCGACACTCACCTGTTGTGGTGACAATTTGCCCAACCTGCACAATCTCTCCTTCCTCCTCCTCCTCCTCCTACTTCTCTGTTTGTGCTTTTGGAAGTTGTCCTTCTTTGTGAGGGTTGGGGTCCCTGGTGTCCTCATACTTGCCGAGTCTTCTCTCCCCTATGAGATTTTAGCACACAGAGGGAAGAATTAACAATATGAAACATTGTTTGGAAGTGTTGTTCAATTGTTTATTTTGGCCGAGCTTCAAGGTCATAACATTATTGGGGACACTGTGTTCAGCTAGAATACTTACCGGTAGAACGATGTTTCCTACGAACGAATGAAACCATGAACTTGAAAGTGGCCATTTTAAAATGCACAACATGAACTCAAAGCACATGGAGCAGTATGCAAGCAATAATAATCACATGAACACACGACAACTACTTACTTTGTCATGAACACGCTTGATCCTTATGTACTGCTCATGCTCCCTCAGTTTCAGGTCTGACCAGCGTTTTCTCAGTTGATCCATCAAAATTATGCAGAAGAATCTTCACAACTTTATTCATGATCTTGGCCTTTCTGATATTTGGGTTTGGGTAAGGACCATACTTTCCATCATAGTCGGTCCTGTTCAATATGTCCACCATCTCCAACATCTCTCCAAAAGACATATTTGCGGCCTTAAATCTTGTCTTCCTGGATCGGGACGTTTCAGGCTCCGGGCTTTCCTTACCCTCCTCCTCGTTAGTGTAATTATTAGTGCGCACCTGTGTTCTCTCCGCCATGTGCTCTCCCCACTGCGCCGGAAGCGAAGGGGCGGGGAATAGTCTGGAAAGAACGTCGGGGGCGGGCGGAGTTGCGCGCATGCGCACTGTATATAAAACGTAACACGCGTGTGTCGTCCGTACGATCTGTGAACAGAGGGAGAAGCTGAGGCGACGAACGCGCAAACGAAGGTAAAATTTTGAACTTGGCACATCACTAGGCTATACTGCTTCTAGATTGAGGCCTGCATTAGTGGAGCTTAGCCTGACATTAGGATTTGTCTTGTGTTGTGTCTTGCAGACATTATGGACGGGTTTAATGACTATAGCTTCCTCCCTCTGTTCATCGATAAATACAGAGACATGCCAATCCTGTGGCAAACCACGCACCCTTTGTATAGTAACAGACCAAAGAGGAAGGCAGCACTGTTGGAACTGGTTGAGTTTGTGAAGCCGGTGGTCCCCAGGGCAGATGAAAAATATATCAAAAAGAAAATTGGGAACCTCAGGAGTACATATATGAAGGAGAGGAATAAGGTGCTGAAGTCCATGAAATCTGGAGCTTCAGCACCTGAGGTTTATGTCCCCACCCTGTGGTATTATGACAGGATGCATTTTCTGGCAGACCAGGCTGAGACCAGAGAATCCCTCTCTACTCTTCCTTCCACGCGTCCTTCTATGCTACATTCCACACTTGATGAGTCTTCCAACGCCCAACCTGGGCCTTCCACTCAGGAAGAACTGGAGGAGCCCAGCTTGAGCCAGGTACAGTATTGTTGTACATATTTGTGGAGTCAAAATGAATGATGTTAACTTGATTTCTGCTCCCTAATTGGTGAGTTTTGAAAGTGTTTCACATATCAATAGACAGTAGTGGCCAAAACCTTTGGGACAAGAAAGAAAAATGCTGGGCTCAGAATGATAGTCTTTTCTATTGGTTAACAATTTGCAACAGTGTTGATATGAAATTTGTGTGTGTTTGATGAACTAAAAAACTCAAACTATGTCCCATTTTCATACACAGGAAGAACTCAGCCAGGACCAGGAGGGTGTGGAATGCAGCAGCCAGGAGGTGGCTGTGGAAAGTGGCAGCCAGGAGGAGGCGGGGGTAAGCGGCAGCCAGGCGGTGGACAGCCAAAGGAGCCTCACCGAATACCAGGTCCCTCCCCTCCGCCTTCCACGCAGAAGGGCGAGAAAGAGGGAGAATGTTGAGGAGTCGGCCCTGAGGCTGATTGGTGAGGCTTCTGCGGCACTCCAAGCCAAACCCACCTACCAAGAGGCCTTTGCCGCCTTGGTTGCATGCAAGCTTGAGAAAATGGAGCAGGGGCAACAGATCTTGTGTGAGCAGGTTATTCTCCAAACCCTCAACACGGGTCTGTTGGGCCAAGTGACACCAGAAACACACTTGTGTCTTTTGGCCCATGCCCCTGCTCCTCCTCCTCCTTCTGCCACATCTCCAGCACCACAGCCACAGCCTGGAAGGAAGCGTGGAAGGAAGACCAGAGAGTGATGACCTGGGTTCAGTCTGGTCTGACAGAAGATGCAGCCTGTTGTAGTACCACAGCCTGGGAACATAGATGTCATCTGCTGCTGTTCCGGGTTTCATAGACTTCAGGACTTCTCTCCCTCAGATATGTACTCCTCAGGCCACCAATTTTTGCGTTGAAATAGCTGATGTGTGCCCTGGGGGCACAAGGCTTCACGAATCTCCCCAGTTTCAACATTGCTGCCTCCCTCTTTATCTGTTACTGACACCGAAATAAAGGTATTTTTTGTTTGGATGAAATACTTGCGTATGTGTTTTCCTTCCAAAAGACCAGTTTATTTGTGAGCAGGCAGGTACATTTCCAAAAAACAAAGTGAAATAAATAACAAGGGGTGCCAACACTAAACAACCTCCTGTAGATTAAAAAAGAAAAAGAAAATCTAAAAAATAGAATAATGTTGTTGTTGTAAGTTTAAATAAAAAATAAGGAGAAATGAGCAAAGTATCTTTAAAGGAGATTTTTAGGGAATCCCCCCCCCCAAAATCATCAAAAAAAAGAATAACTAAAACTAAAATTGTATTGCTGAAATGGCTAAAAAAGAGTAATGAAATCCGTTCGGGAGAAGTGTGTGTGACTATGAGCATCAAAAGAAGTTGATTCTTGCAGCATTGTAAAGAACAAGAGAATGCGCTTGATGAATGAATTTTTAACATTGCAGCATGACGAATGTGCTATATCGCTTACGAGCAGTAGTTTTACCTGAACGAGCACTTCCATGTCGGAATTTGAATGTGAGCATGCGTGGCACTTGGTCCGATCAAAATGCTCTACACATGATTGGATTAGGTCCGACCGGCCCAGTTGGTCGGGAAATATTTCCAACATGTTGGAAAATTGGGTCCGACAGAGATTCGGATGGAATCAGTCCGATGCATACCACACACAGTCGGATTATCTGACGACACGGCCCGATAGGACACATTCCGACGGATTCTCCGACCGTGTGTACAAGGCTTTAGACTTATTTGAATTTGACGCATGAGTCGCTCATAGAAAGAAGAATGTTGCATGTGCTCATGAATTTGGCGCAATATGTTAACAAGAGGGCTTCATGCCAGAAAAGTGGTAAGGAAAGTGTATTAACCCCCCACCCCCTCCATTGTTTCTCATTGGATCCACAAATGTGTTTTTTTATGTTCTATGTACTTATATTTTTAATCAGTGTGGAAAGTTTTACAGTCATTTTGTACTCTATTTACTGTAGCCAATTGTAACATAGAATATGCTTGTCACATGTTATTTTTGCGCTTTATAATACTTTGCTATGCCTACTTTGTCAATAATATTTATTATTACTAATAATATAGTATTATTTCTGTTGACCCATTACATATCATATTGTATAATAATAATACTTTATGTGGTGACGTATACATCTATCTTTGTAATGATTTTTCAGGCAATTATTTAGTGATTTTATCCAATGAAATGAGGTGTACAGGTCAAGGTTTAAACAGGAACATATATAATTTGACCAAGTGCACAGAGCTCAAACAGACTGTCTGTCATCTCTTTGTGTTTGGATACAATAAGCACAGTCAAAGAAGGACTCCCAATTATTGTCATTAGCAGTCATTATCACTAGGTATGTGGATAACCAGAGAATGACTTGTTTTTATCCTATTAAATTAGAATTATTGTACTTGTAGAAGTATGGTACTGTAATGTGAATCTTTCAAATTAATTTTCATTACTAGTGCATGATATAATCAATTTTCACCCAGTTGTTTTCTTAAAATGTAGGTCCAGGCAATAACATTTTCTTAGTTTTGGATGAAGTGGAGAAAGGGTTAAACCATCTGTCTACTGATATCTGGGGCACCTACTGTATATAGAGAATCCACATTACTTCCTGATCTGCTGACAATATTTTACCTGACAAGACTAAAGGGAGCTTAAACAAATGCAGGCCGTGCCCCTGATGCCCCCAGACTGGGCATGTTAACCAAACCAGGAGGCTGTCATTAGGACCATATGCCTCTGATGTTTCTATTTACCTCTTTGTTATAGTGAAACTCTTACAATACTATTTTGAGTCTCTGGCCCTGAACAGCCACCAGATAAGCATTTTTGACTTTTCTCTGACTTTCCTGGTCTGCATATTTGTTTTAGGTCTGTTATAAACTACTACTAAGGCCAAGCGTAACAATCAGACAACTTCCATATTCAGAAAGAGGTCTGTCATGTTTACTTTAACCACCTGCCTACAGGCCACTTTTACCTTCTTCCTGCCCAGGCAATTTTTTCAGCTTTCAGCGCTGTCACACTTTGAATGACAATTGTGTGGTCATGCAACACTATAACCAAATACATTTTTAATCATTCTATTTACACAAATAGAGCTTTCTTTTGGCCACTCCTGTTTTTTTTTGTTTACTAAAAAAAGAAAAAAGACCAAAAATTTAGAAAAAAAAACTTTTCTTAATTTCTGTCAGTAAATTTTTAAAATGAGTCATTTTTTCTCCTTCACTGATAGCGCTGATGAGGCTACACTGATGGGCACTATTAGGCTTCGCTGATGGGCAGGTGGCACTTATGGGCACTGATGAGGAGGCACTAATATGCCAGACTGATGGGCACTGATAGGTGGCACTGATATGTGGCACTGATAAGCACTGGCGCTGAAAGGCAGCACTGGTGGGCACTGATAGGTGGCACTGATGGGCACGCATAGGTGGCACCGATGGTGACTGATGGGCGGCACTGATGGAAGGCATTGATGGGCAGCACTGATGAGCAGGCACTGTTGGGCACTGAAGGCAGCAGTGACTGGCATCACTAATGGGCACTGATTGGTGTCATTGATGGGCAATGATTGGTGTCACTGATGGGCAATGATAGGCGGCACTGGGAGGCTTTACTGTAATCAGGGCACTTGCAGAGATACTGCTGATTGGCTCTCTTTGCCACACTGTCAGTGTGAAGCGAAGAGAGCTGATCACCGGCACTTCCGCATTTACATGAGACCGGCTGTGATTGGACACAGCCGATCACATGGTTAAAGAGCCATGGGCAGGCAAGATTGGCTGCTCTGGGCACTGTTATGTGACATCCACCCATCATTGGATAATGGGCAGTTGGGAAGTGGTTAAAGTGAATGTATACCAGTGGCTACTGGTGCTCCATTTTTTTGGGGGGCAAACAAACCAACCAACGCCCAACCCCCCGGTAAATCGGTCTATCCATCAGTCAAACCTCCCATCAACCCCATTCAGTCAGTCAGTTCGTCAGTCAAAATCACCCTCCCGCCTCCTTATCTCTCGGTCAATCGGTAAACCCCGCACTTACTCCATCTAGATCATAGGCTTAAGTCTCCTCCTCTGTCTTCTTCTTGGCGTCTCCTCCTTCATGTATCCTATTCTGCGTCTTCTCCTTGGTGGCTTCCCCCTGCATCTCCTCCTTGGCGGTCAATACAGTTGCTTCTCCTCTTGGCCAATCAGGTCTTCAGACCCACTTCCTGAATGGCTGGGAGGAGAATCAGGAAGACAATAGTGAATATTAATTTGCTATTGTCACATAACTGGGCGGGCTCAAGTCACAGTGCTCTGTGCCCCAAGCCCACCCTATTTGAAGCCAATTAGAGCCTCAGGCTCTAATCATATGCTTAAGAAAAAGCCATTGAAATCCATGCGTCCAGCACCCTGCATGCAGATTAGGGGTGCATGGATTAGGGGGGCAGAGCCCCTGCATCCCTAATGGCCGCCACTGATGTATACTTAGCCCATATTGGAGAGCCCAATAGAGTTACTCCATTAGGCCATAATACCAGTTCACAGAGTGAATCGGTTTGCCTGCTAAGGGAATTTCTGCTTTCCAGCAAAGCTGGCTCAGAATGATCTGCCCATATTTGCTGAAATTGTGACTTGGTGTATAGATTTTCTCACCTCCCTTAATGGATAGCCCCTCTGCCTAGTAGCACTGGGATCCTTAGTTAATGTTCTGGTCAGGACATTATCTTCATGAAGTTTGTATGTTTTCCCTTTGATTGTGTAGGTTTCCACAGAGTACTCTGGTTTGGCTCCTGTCTAAAACTGCCTTATGATATTGCATTGAGGGTTTCCAAGATAGCTGCTTCACCAACTGCCCCAACAGCTAATAATGTGCTTTGACTTCCCAGGCAAAGTGCTATATTAACTAATAATTTTCTTCTTTACTTTTGCTGGGTAAATTAGTCTATTCAAGACCTAATGAAGAAAGAGGACACTGAATTACATATCACTTAGCTTCAGATGTTGTCAAAACATTAAACTGGTTTCTGATGGGCTGCAACTGGGAAAAATCTAGTTTTGTTTTAATTTTTTGTCCTCCTCTTTAATTTAGGAAATCACTAAACAATGTTTACAAAGCATAACTGTTTTAAACCTTTTCTTGCTGCACATGCTTGACAATAACTGTGAAATGTTAAATTTAAAGCTACAGATAGATTAAAAGTAAAAAAAGGCAGCTATGGCAGATATTCTCCATGGTGCTGTCCCCTCCAGTAAATACTTTGTCACAAGACGTCATTAGCCTTCTGTGTTGAACAATGCCCAGTGGACAAAACTATGCATTGAGGTAACATGTGTAGCACTGACCCCCGAAGGAGCGTCTGATTTTTTCTGGGCTTACCGTTTACCTCCTCCAGCTCATAACTCATCATTCTTGTCTAGGGGTTCCCGAGGTTGATGGCCCAGTAACTGCAGAGACCGACACTTGAATTCCTTTTTAGGGTTTTTATTTGCATAAAACAGTTGAACAAAACTCAGTGCCTCAGTTAGGAATAGAGGGTATAAGGAAGAAGTATAGCTCAGGTACTTTGGAACTGCTGACCTTAATAAAAGTCTCTTTACATAATCCAGGGAATAGCCACTCGCAACTGGATTCTTTAACTGTTGGATAAATCCTTGTTTTTAGATACTAGCAGCCAACAAGTGATTTTAGCTTAGCAAAGTCTCTGCCACAGACTTGGTTGTAGAACTTTAGATGCTTACAGGAACTTAGTTGCAAACGGAAGGATAGAGGTAGGAACTTTCTTACTGTACCAGTATCTAGCAGCCGGTCCGGCGATACCATAAGAAATGCAGATTCAATTAGTGTCCGTAACAGCTCAGCTTCCAGGCTCTTACTGAGCAGCCAGCCTTGTGCGTGGTCCTCTTACTGAAGAGTCCTCTCCTGATTGCATGTAGAGTTGCTGGGCCTCTCCAAACCCGAGACAGCATTGGAACACCTTAGAATCCTCCTTCCAGTTACTGTGCCTTGGACTAGCCAGGTCTGAGGCTTGGGAACGGATGGATTCACAACCCAGGCCATGAGGGCCTCTGGGGGCTGGTCAGGAGGACCAGGACCACGGAGTGAGCAACAACTTCTGGACCGGAACCCAGAACCACGTGACTTAAGCACCCTCTCCTGGAATACACAGTGAACAAACGAGCCCACTGATTGGCTCAGAGAGAGAGATTGGTACCCAATGCGTCCAACCAGACTGCGTTCTAATGCCTCTCACAGGTGCAAACCTCACCTATGACCATGCAGAACATTAGTACAGCCAAGCCAAACTGATGCCAAAAACACAATTTTGCACAATTAACCTAAAGACTCAACTACAGTCTTGGGCAAAAACTAAATTTACAGACATAACGCGTACTCATCAGGAGTACCGATGCTACACCTGCATTTTGAATAGCACCTCAACGCACCTTAAAGTGGAGGGCCACCCTAAAAAAAATAGCATTAATATTCTTAAAAAAATATAAAATAAAAAACATTTGAAATGTTTTTTTTTTTTTTAATTTAGCAGAAACCCCTATTGCTAGGTAGTCTTCCTAATCTGCCTCTTCCTTCTCCGGTGATTTTCAGTCTTCTCTCCTCCTTGCATTGCCTTCTGGGGAATGGGGCGTACTGTGTTCTGGGAAATGTGTGTGTCTCCACTGCCTGTTTCCCTTAGTGAGGATGGCAGCGCTGGGACACGATACGAGGGGCATATCGGCCTAGGTGGGGCTGACATCGTGGGCGCCCTGGACAGGTAAGTGCCCTTATTAAAAGTCAGCAGCTACAGTGTTTGTAGCTTTGGTTTAATAAAGTAATCTATGACTATTTGAATATTTAAGCACCAGCAATGCACAAGAACAAAATATGGTGCATGCCCATTTTTTTTATCTGGTCTGGTGCATTGGCAGCTCATCCAATTACAGAACACATCAGAACAGATAGATTTGAATTCAGCCTAAGGACATACTGTGAGTGCATGGCATCATGGACCCACCCCCTGAGAGATGACACTACCACTTATTAAATTTACAATATAATGATGTAGAGAGCAGTGGCGATGCCATCATGTCAAGTCGTCAACAATACTTGCATCATTGAGGACTGCTGGTGAAAAAGCAGACAACAGTCTGTGTGTCATTCGACCAGCCTGAAGACATTTAAAAGAAAAAAAAAGGTAAGTAAAAACAAAATTAAGCAAACAACACTGGGGCCTCCAGGCAAGAACAAATGGAGGGGAAGCCTCCAAGGGGGGTAGTGCGCAGAATTGGGCTTAAAGTGGTTGTAAAGTCAGAAGGCTTTTTTATCTTAATGCATTCTATGCACTAAGATAAAAAACCTTCTGTGTGCAGCAGCTGCCCCAGCACCCCCTAATACTTACCTGAGCCCAATATCTTTCCAGAGATGTCCACGGGTGCCTCAGCCATCCGGACTCTCCTCCTGATTGACAATTTGGCTGGGACACAGCAGTGGTGGCATTGGCTCCCACTGCTGTCAAGTCAGTTAGCCAATCAGGAGAGAGAGGGTGAAGGGCTGAACCGGGGCTCCATGCCTGAATGGACACAGGGAGCTATGACTCAGCCGGGTGCCCCCATAGCAAGATGCTTGCTGTGGGGGCACTCCACAGGAGGGAGGAGCCAGGAGAGCCAAAGAGGGACCCAAGAAGAGGAGGATCTGGGCTGCCCTGTGCAAAACCATTGCACAGTGCAAGTAAGTATGACATGTTTGTTATTTTATAGAGAAAAAAAATAGACTTTACAATCACTTTAGGTTTTACTCATATGCTCTGGGCCGATCACACCCAGCACATATATATGCACAAATACAGACTTGAAGAAGTACATCCAAAAAACAATCTGAATTTCAAAACAATCACAATATAATCCAAAGAAAGTTTGGATGGTTTTATCACTGTTGGAGAAAAATAATAAGCACTGCTCGTCTGCTATATTTGATGCTTTGGTAAAAATTGTAACCAAGAAACAAAATCCTTTACCATCCAAAAAAGTGTAGCCATGATTTACGTAAGGGGAAATAAGTTGCCCCTAATTAAATGCTACTTAACTTCAACATATGCCCCACACTATATTGGTCTAATAAAGTAAGCTATGACTATTTGAAGATTTAAGCACCAGCAGTAATCAATATGAAAAATACTTCCCAGCTGCTAATAGCTGATACTGCTATTTAACTCCAGCACCTTGAAAGATATACGAGCAATGCTAGCATACTAAGAATAGCTTATCATTAGTGTTGCCAATCTGAATTCAAGACAGACAAAAGGATTATAGGCTTTAGTTACACAGAGCTAAATGTACTATCATTATTCAGCTGGAGAGTACAGTAGAGAAATGCATGGCATTCTGCGCCCTCCAATAATTCATACCCTTAACTATGGAAACAGCAAGGACAATCAGCAGCTGGATAAAAAGATTTCCCTCTAATCAGGCATTCAAATTTCAATAACTTTAAGGCCTAACAGGCCAAAATATATAGTACTGGTCTGAGGTCTTCATATTAATGGCCATATCACTCTAGAATGAAACAAAGAGGGAGTCATCTTGGGAGTTTGGAATAGAGTCAATTAAAAAGAAAACACTACCCTTCTAGGTAAAATCTTAATTACAAAAGGATTAATTTAACATGACAACCAATTTAAGCTGTGGCTGCATATTTTTTTTCCAACAGCCTTTATTGTTCTGGCAGATGCAAACAATTACTCAAAATGTTACCTTAATGCCCCAGTGGCCTGTTAGATCTGCTAATAGGTAGAATTAAGTGCAAAGCAGCATACATAAATATGCATAATACATTAACATTCATATTGTGTTTAGCTAAGAAGAAACACCATTTATCAGTGGATGAGAGAGCAGTTGAACAATCAAAAGTGAATTTTCAATAGTGTTGTGTAAATAGCAAGTATGTTTTGATTACAAAAAAATGAATAAAATCGGATTCATCCAGTATGGATTATATTATTAAACTAGTGGTATAATCCTTTAAAAAGGTAGTACAAATGTAAGGCCGGTCTTCTATTGTTAGCTGTTAATTTCACAGTGTTATGTATAAGTATGTATTCACACTTCCTGTCTAGAAAGGGGGCTTTGAAAACCCAGGAGGAAATGAAGAGAAAGACAGACAACTGAGCCACCTGGACTTATACACATTGGAGCTGCTACTACTGCTTTATTTTTACTCAGACCAGACACAGAGACTATTATGCAAGTATTCATATGTTCCAATAGTTAAACTGCAGCTGCCCATAGCTTAGTAAATATATTTCTGAATTCTAGTAAAAACCCTATTTTTATTTCTCACATGCACAGTGCCAGAAAGCTAGGTGTATGCTACTGTATATGCATAGTGGTCACATAGTATATTAGTAGGTGAACCGCTTGATTGCAATATAGTTTTAATGCATCTCCTGGTATTCTAGTTAACCCTATCCTTTCTGACGTAGGATTCTATACCTATTTTAGCTTAGGGCTCAATAACCAGTGTAGGCTAGAGCTAGGTTAGGCATCCAATGGCCACTCCTTGTAGTTAGAGGTCTGATTGCATACCAGATTGGAAACTATTATGGAGGGACTAAAGCACAGTGTAGATAGGCTGACTCTGAGTTCCAGTGCCACACCACAGTTCCTGCCTGTGAGAAGCTGCGTTTCAGGCTGGTTGAACAACAGCTGGAAGAGCCCCCTGACTGTAGTCTTCAGGTCTCTTACAAAAAGACAGAAGCTTCATCATCCTCAGGGGTCCCTGCAACTGGACTTTTCTGCAACATTCATCTGTGACAGGGGACATTACATGGGACAGACGGTTGGACACATTGTGGGGTGACACAGTTGGGCACACTTCAGTACTTGCTTTCTTCTTCTGGCTTTAGAGCTCATTTCATATCTTCTCCAGTGGCATGCTGTTCCCCCTCGGCCCCTCATCCTCCTATCCTGTCCACCCCAGATGATGTCACATACAACCACTCAGGAAAGACAGGAGGGGAGGAAGGGCCTGCAGGAAACAACGTGCTACAGCCAATAGGGTGCCAGCCACTTCCCTGCCTATCTCTGCCTGTGTCTGTGATCCTCCTGTCAGCTGCCTGCGACTGACAGTCAGATCGCTGCCGACCCCCAGTTGAGAACCACTGTCCCTGTATGTTGTGGTTGTTTAGGTGCCTAATAGTTTTTTTAAATGATCTATGTTCCCTGCTGAAACCACTGCTTGTGGAAGAGAATTCAACATTCTTACCCCTCTTACCGTAAGGAAGCCTCTACGCAGTTTCCAGTTAAATCCTCTCAAGCGTCTATTCTCCAGAGAGTATAAGTTCAGTGCTTGTAATCTTTCCTAAGATCCTCTCATTATTAGCTTTGTTGAGCTTCTCTGTACTCTCTCCAGTTCCAGCACCTCCTTCCTGAGGACTAGGGATGAACCAAACACCCCCCGGTTTCATACTCGTGACTCGTATCGCGGTGGCATGGGGGGGAACGTATGCGCATGTACCGGGCGATTATCGGTGTTTGGAGTTCATGTTTCCCCCTGGCTATGACTACCAGTTGGAATTTCTGATTGTTGTTTCTTTCCCTCGCTCGATACACCGCTGCTTGGCCAGTTTGGAGATATTAAGAATAGAAGATCTGCTCACCCACACACATGGTTCAAAATCCATGAAACCACTGAGGTGACTCTGGCATCACCTGCTTTGACATGGTGTGCTGTTTGTCTCCGCCACCTGCTGCATGGGTGTCAGTATCAAGATACATGGATGCATAGGATATAGCCCTGAGGAAGCAGTGACTGCAAATGTGAAACGCGTTGGCTGTATAATATACCCTAGCATCAATTGACTTGTTTTTATTAACTTGGGTCATTTGATTAATGACAAATGTTGTTCTTAACTTATGACGTTTTTTGTAATGAAATGAATGTTTTTCTAAACAATGTGTGTTGATATGCTTACCTCTTGACAGATACACGCATCTTTGAAAGTCCCAATCAGTCTCAAGGGACAGGTCCCTGATCTGTCCTTTCTTTGTTGTTCTTTTGTAAGGCTAATATGCAAGTTTAGAACTCCATTAACCACTTCCCGACCAGCGCACGACGATGTTCAGTTCGACAGAATGGCACGGGCAGGCATATTGGCGTACAGGTACGTCCAATATTCAATGCCGCCCTGCCATCGGGAGCGCGCCGCCGGCGGCGCGCTCCCGCGCTGGTCGGGACCCCCGTGAGTCCGGTCGCGGGACCCGCGGACTCGATCGCCGCGGGCATCCCCGCGATCGTCTCACGGAGCGGCCGAATGGAGGAAATGCAGAGTAAACAGCATTTCTCCATTCTGCCTAGCAACTAGTGACGCTGATCTCTGCTCCATGTGATTGGAGCAGAGATCAGTGTTCACTAAATGAAAGCCCAACCCCCCCACAGTTAGTAACACACCCCTAGGAACACTTAACCCCTACACTGCCACCCACTGGTTAACCCCTTCACTGCCAGTGTCATTTACACAGGAATCACTGCATTTATATAGCAGTGATTACTGTATAAATGACAATGGTTCCAAAAATGTGTCAAAAATGTCCGATGGGTCCCCCACAATGTCGCAGTCACAATAAAAATCGCTGATCGCCGCCATTACTAGTAAAAAAATAAATAATAAAAAATTATTAATAAAAATGCTATAAAACTATCCCTATTTTGTAAACGCTATAACTTTTGCGCAAACCAATCAATAATCACTTATTGCGATTTTTTTTACCAAAAATATGTAGAAGAATACGTATCGGCCTAAACTGAGGGAAAAAATGTTTTTTTATATATTTTTGGGGGATATTTATTATAACAAAAAGTAAAAAATAATGCGTTTTTTTCAAAATTGTCGCTCTATTTTTGTTTATAGCGCAAAAAATAAAAACCGCAGGGGTGATCAAATACCACCAAAAGAAAGCTCTATTTGTGGGAAAAAAAGGACGTCAATTTTGTTTGGGAGCCACGTCGCACGACCGCGCAATTGTCAGTTAAAGCGACGCAGTGCCGAATCGCAAAAAGTGGTCTGGTCTTTGACCAGCAAATTGGTCTGGTCTGAAAGTGGTTAAAGTCTATGGGACTTGAACGTTCAAAATCAAAAGGTGCTAATTTTAAAGGCTAATATGCAAGCTATTGTCCTAAAAAGTGTTTGGGGACCCGGGTCCTGTCCCAGGGGACATGTATCAATGCAAAAAAAGTTTTAAAAACTTTTTTCGGGAGTAGTGATTTTAATAATGCTTAAGTGAAAAAATAAAAGTCAAATATTCCTTTAAATATTGTACCTGGGAGGTGACTATAGTATGCCTGTAAAGTGGCGAGTTTCCCGTGTTTAGAACAGTCCCTGCACAAAATGGAATTTCTAAAGGAAGAAAAGTCATTTAAGATGCTTGCGGTTGTAATGTAATGTCGGGTCCTGGCAATCTGGATTAAAATTATTGAGAAAAACAGCATGGGTTACCCCCCCCCCCCCCCCCCAGCCCATTACCAGGCCCTTTGGGTCTTGTATGGATATTAAGGAGAATCCTGCACCCAAATTAAAAAAAGAAAAGGCGTGGGGCCCCCAGGTCCAATATACTCTGAACAGCAGTATACAGATGGTCCAAACAAGACAGGGACTGTAGGTTTGTTCTTCAGTTGAATCTGTTTGTAATTTGGAACAGGTACATTTTGTAAGTGTAGCTCCAGCCAAAAAATCTATTTTTAAGCTTTTTTGAAAACATAGGGAAGGGTTATCACCCCTGTAACATTTGTTTTGCTGTCTGTGCCCCTGTTCAGAAGATTTCACCTCACTTTCTGTCCCAATGACAAGTGGATTTAGAAAATGTGGGGCTATTAGGGAAACAAGGATTGGTGATAAAACCTCAGTGGAGACAACTTTTTTCCATATTAACTCTTAGGCCGCGTACACACGCGGGGACTGTTCGCCCAACTTTGTCCGTCAAACAGTTTCAGCAAACAGTCCGCTTAAAATTAGCATGGACGGACATGGCCACACACGACGGACGAACAGTTTGCTGAAACCGTGCGCGATGACGTGAACGGCACGTACGACGGGACGAAAAATACGACGTCCTATACACTGCATTATAACTTTCGGCGTGTAAATCCTTTCTGAGCATGCGCGGAACTTAGTTTGACGAACAAGCCTACACACGAGGGGACTGTTCGCTGAAACTTTGTTTCAGCGGACAGTTTTTCGGAATTTCCGAAAAACCTTGTTCAGCGGACTGTTCGCTGAAAGCCCACACACGAGCGGACTGTTTGCCGAAACACTGTTCAGCGGACAAAGTTGGGCGAACAGTCCCCGCGTGTGTACGCGGCCTTACAGGAGAGAATTTCCCTTCCTAGGGGTAGATTTCTTCTCACTTCCTGTTGTCTCCCTTCATCTGTAAGTAGGAGTCGTTTGCAAGTCAGATATTTGAAAGTAGGGGACCACCTGTATATGCTGTGGTACCAGAACACTGTAAGCCCACACAGTTACTCTTGGTGGGCACTGGAACAGGCTCTGCTGTGAAATATTTTATCCAGAATTGTAATTACATGCCCCTGTTGAACAGGGGCAGAAAAATTGGGCCTTTGGTGGTGGTGCCACAACACTGTAAGCCCTCACAATTACTCTTGGTGGGTGCAGGAACGGGCCCTGCTGTGAAATATTAGATCAACAATTTTAATTACATGCCCTTGTTACGGGGGCAGAAAAATTGGGTCTTAGGCAGTGGTGGTGGTGCCACAACACTATAACTCTTAACAGATTCTGTTTTTGCACACAGGGACGAGTCCTGCTGTGAAATATTAGAGCAAATATTGTAATTACATGCCCCTGTTAAACAGGGGAAGAAAAATTGGGCCTTAGGCAGTGGTTGCACAACAATGTAAAGCCTCACAAATACGCGTTGAGTGCAGGAACGAGCACTGTTGGTAAATATTTGATCAAAAATTGTAATTACACTCCCCTGTTACACAGGAGCTGACAAACTGGGTCTTAGGCAGTGGTGGTGGTGCCACATCTATAAATCCTCACAGATACTCTAGATGAGCACAATAAACGAGCCCTGCTGCGAAATATTGCAGTAAAAATTGTAATGACATGCCCCTGTTAAACAGGGGCAGAACAATTGGGCCTTAGGGACTGGGGTGGTGCCCTGAAACAAAAATATTCTTAGAAACTATCAACATGAACACTGAGGAGTAATAGGATAGACACTCAGTATAACAGGACAGTCACTCAGCATAGGCAGTCTTCAAGGGTTCTCACATTCATTGAAAAATTAATTGGTTACATCAGCATCAGGTGCTTGGTAGCTGGTGATCCAAGACTGATTCATTTTTAAGAAGGTGAGCCAATCAACTGAGTCTGTGGACAGGCGCACTCTGATCGGTTACAAAGCCTCCAGCAGCACTGAATGTGCATTCAGAAAGAACGCTGGATGCAGGACAGGCCAGTAGCTCAATTGCATATTGTGCAAGTTCTGGCCAGTGATCCATCCTCAAGACTCAGTAACCCAGTGGATTTTCGGTTGGAAAGGTCTCGAAGTCTGATCTTGCCCCTAGGTATTCCTGCACCATGTAAATCAGACTCTGGCGATGGTTGCTGGAACCGATCAGACCTTGGGGCAGTGGACTAAAGAATTGCCTGAACGCATCGGTCAGACGGCCTCCTTCTTCTGTGACTGACTGAAGCCTCAGTAATACGTTGTCCAGGAGGACCAGGAAATTGTAACCCTCCAGGCTCTGGAAATGCATTGCACAAACTTTTCTGCAAGGCCTCCTAAAGATGTTTCATCCTCTGCTCCCTCTGTGAAGGCTGGATAAGTTCCGCAACCTTACCCTTGTAACGTGGATCAAGAAGGGTTGCCAGCCAGTAATGATCACTCTCCTTGATACCACAAATCTGAAGGGTCCTTTTGCAGGCTTTGCAGGATCAGGGAAGCCATGCAGTGAAAGTTTGCTGAGGCATTCGATCCAGAGTCCTCTGGGTTACTAATGATGACATGATCCACAGCCACCTCCTCCCAGCCACGTACAAGTCCATAGGTTTCTGGGGAATGAAAACGATCCCTTGAAGACTGCTGCTGATGCTGAGTGCTAGGCTCCACCTCCATGCTGACACAATCCTCCTCCTCTTCCTCTTCCTGTGTGATCAGCGGGCCCACAGGAATACTGTCTGGGTAAAGGGGGCCTTGAGAGGCAAGGAAGTCCTCCTCCCTCTGTTCTGCCTCAAGTGCTATGTCCAATATTCCACGAAGAGTGTGCTCTAACAGGAAGACAAGAGGGAGAGTATCACGGATGCATGCACTGTCACTGCTCACAATCCTGGTGGCCTTCTCAAATGGTGACAGGACAGTGCATACATCCTTGATCAGTAGTCACTGGCATGGCGAAAAAAAGCCAAGCTCCCCTGACCCTGTCCTGGTGCCATACTCACACAGGTACTCATTGATGGCCCTCTGCTGCATGTGCAGCCACTGCAGCAGGGCCAACGTTGAGTTCCACCTGGTAGGCATGTCACAAATGAGGCGGTTCTTGGGCAGGTTGCATTCCTTTTGAAGGTTAGCCACCTGAGTACTTGCATTATATGACCGGAGGAAATGACATCAGACTTTCCTAGCCTGCCTCAGGATATCCTGTAAACCCGGGTACCTGCACAAGAACCTCTGCACCCCCAAATTAAGGACATGAGTTAAACAGGGAACATGGGTCAAGTATACCTGTCGGAGGGCGGAGAGGAGGTTGGTGTCATTGTCACAAGCCACCATTCCTGGCTGAAGCTGGCATGGCATCAACCACCTCTGAGTCTGCCCCTGCAGAGCTGACAGAATCTCTGCCCCAATGTGGCTCCTGTGCCCTAAGCAGACCAACTCAAGCCCCGCATGGCATCTTTTTGTGCTTACGTAGCCCCTTGAATGCCTACGGAGGACCACTGGTTCCGAGGATAAATCTGCAGAGGAAGAGGTCATAGAGAAAGAAGAAGAGGAGCGGATGGAGGAGAGAGGTGTGCCAGAATCACCACTAGTAGCATTTTGGAGCATTTTGGAGCATTTTGGAGGCATGGTGGCGGAACAAGCTCCAACTATACTGCAACCTGTCTTGCATCCTTCCCAGCTGCCAGCAGTATTACCCAGTGCGCTGTGAAAGAAAGGTAACGTCCCTGTTCATGCCTGCTGGACCTTGAGTCTACGGTAATATGCACCTTGCTGCTGACCACCCTGTCCAACGAGGCCAAGACATTGCCTTCCACGTGCCAGTAGAGAGCCGGAATGGCCTTCCATGAAAATAAATGGTGTTTGGGAACCTACCACTGAGGTACCGCACATTCCACAAATTCACGAAAGGGCACAGAGTCTACCAACTGAAAAGGCAAATGGGGTAGGGAAATTTGCCTGCTACAATCGGATGTTGGTTTAGCGATAACAGATTACCCGCAAGTACTTGGCACACCTAATTCTACACCTACATTCCTCTCAGTGCAGGTCTCTGAGAGGACTGAAGGTATAGTGGGGTTGGAGATCCCAGCTGATGAGGAGCAAGGAGAGGTCCACCTTGTTCTTTGGTATGGGTCTTTTAGGTACTGTTGCCAACGGACAGCATGGGAGGTCGACATATGTCTGGCCAAGCATGTGGTGCCAAAGCTGCTGCTGTTTTGGCCATGCTTGAAACGCTTCAGACATATGTTACGTATGCAGCACCATTGCTGTTTGCATCAAAAAAGGGCCACACCAAAGAACTTTTCAAAATACGCGGGTCAGCAGCGCCCTGCACATGTGGTGTGATGCAGTCTGGTGGCTGCCCTGAAGCTGGCCCCTGGATGGCATCCTGCCTCATTGGAGATGTACCTCCTCCTCCTCCTCTCTTCTATCAGGCACCCACATAGAGTCAGTGACCTCACCCTCCCCTCCCTCCTCGTCACTGGAGCAAACCTGGCAGTATGCTGCAGCTGGGGGAATATGACTGCCAGTTCCTTGTCCTTCATGGGCACCCCATCTGTCCTTCATGGGCACCCCATCTCTCTGGGCTCACGTTACTGCCTTCCTCAACCTGGGTACCATCATCGGAGCCTTCAAAACGTTGCACATCCTCCTGCAACATGTACCCGACACTGTGGTCGAAAAGTTTGGGGGACTCCTCCGTGCATGATGGTGTGGCTAGGGAAAAAGTGACTGATGACATTGAGCCAATGGAATAGGCCTCTTTGTCAGCTGCATTGGCAGGCAAACTACTCTGAGGATGAGGACGGCTTAGTTATCCACTCTACAAACTCTTCTGAACGTTGCGGATCAACACGGCCAGTTGACGAAAAAAAAAGGACAAGCGTGCCCCACGGCCACATGCTGAGGATGCACGGTGTCCACAACCATCACTGTTGGCTGTAGACACAGAGCCTACTTGCCCTCTTTTAGTGGCCTGTGAGCATCTGCCTCTCCTTGGTGGCCTTCCAGACATGCTGTAAGATTTTATTAGCAAAACACTGCCTGAAGTTTACTGGAAAAATTACACCAGGGATGGCCTGCAGTCAGATATAGGTTTGGCAAGACTAGAATGCAGTGGATATATATGTAGGAGACTATATATATTTAACTGCACTGCAGATCACTGAATCACCTGCCTGCCTGAAAGTATATTTGAAAATGTACACCAGGAATGGCCTGTAGTGAGATTAAGGCTGCTTTCACACTGGGGCGGTATTCAGGCGTTAAGCGCTAAAAATAGCGCCTGTGTAGCGCCTGAAAAAAACCGGCCCCTTTCACTCCAGTGTGAAAGCCGGAGGGCTTTCATACTGGAGCGATGCGCTGGCAGGACGGTGAAAAAAGTCCTGATAGCCGCATCTTTGGAGCGGTGAAGGAGCGGTGTATTCACCGCTCCTACCCATTGAAATCAATGGGACACCGCGGCAATACCGCCGGCAAAGCGTCGCTGCAGCGGCGCTTTGCGGGTGGGTTTAACCCTTTTTCGGCCGCTAGCGGGGGTTAAAACCACCCAGCTAGCGCCCGCAGACCGCCGCTAAAACGACGGTAAAGCGCCGCTAAAAATAGCGGCACTTTACCGCCGACGCCGCTCCCGCCCCAGTGTGAAAGCAGCCATAGTCTTGGCTAGACTAGAATGCAGTGGATATATATATATATATATATATATATATATATATATATATATATATATATATATATATATATATATATATATATATATATGTAGGAGACTGTATATATATTTTATGCATGGCAGATCACTTAATCGCCTGCCTGCCTGCCTGGAAGTGTATTTGAAAATGTACACCAGGAATGGCCTGCAGTCAGTTATAGGCTTGGCTAGACTGGAATGCAGTGGATATATATATATATGTAGGAGACTGTATATATATTTAATGCACTGCAGATAACTGAATCACCTGCCTGCCTGAAAGTGTATTTGAAAACGTACACCAGGAATGGCCTGCAGTCAGATATAAGCTTGGCTAGACTAGAATGCACTGGATATATAGATATATAGATATATATAGGAGTCTGTATATATATTTTATGAACTGCAGCTCAGTGAATCACCCGCCTGCCAGAAGTATATTAGAAACAGTACACCAGGAATGGCCTGCAGTGAGATATAGCTAAACTGGATACAGTGGATATATATATATATCTCCACTGTATCCAGTTTAGCTATATCTCACTGCAGGCCATTCCTGGTGTACTGTTTCTAATATACTTCTGGCAGGCGGGTGATTCATTGAGCTGCAGTTCATAAAATATATATACAGACTCATATATATATATATATATATATATATATATATATATATATATATATATATAGTCATAGCCTAAATTGTTGGCACCCCAGAAATTTTTCCAGAAAATCAAATATGTCTCACAGAAAAGTATTGCAGTTACATATGTTTTGCTATACACATGTTTATTCCCTTTGTGTGTATTGGAACAAAACAAAAAAGGAGTAAAAAGAGCAAAATTTTACATAACGTGACACAAAGCTCCAAAAATGGGCTGGTCAAAATTCTTGGCACTCTTAACTTAATATTTGGTTGCACACCCTTTGGAAAAAAATAACTGAAATCAGTCGCTTCCTACAACCATCAATTAGCTTCTTACACCTCTCATCCAGAATTTTGGACCACTCTTCCTTTGCAAACTGCTCCAGGTCTCTCTTATTGAAAGGGCGCCATTTCCCAACAGCAATTTTAAGATCTCTTCACAGGTGTTCAATGGGATTTAGATCTGGACTCATTGCTGGCCACTTTAGAACTCTCCAGTGCTTTGTTGCCATCCATTTCTGGGTGCTTTTTGACATATGTTTGGGGTCATTGTCCTGCTGGAAGATCCAAGATCTTAAAAGCAAACCCCGCTTTCTGACACTGTGCCCTTTAGTGCGACCCTAAATCCTTTGGTAATCCTCACATTTCATGATGCCTTGCACAAATTCAAGGCACCCAGTGCCAGAGGCAGCAAAACAACCCCAAAATATCATTGAACCGCCACCATATTTCACTGTAGGTACTGTATTCTTTTCTTTGTAGGCCTCATTCTGTTTTCGGTAAACAGTAGAATGATATGCTTTACCAAAAAGCTCTATCTTGATCTCACCTGCCCACAAGACATTTTCCCAGAAGGATTTTGGCTTACTCAAGTACATTTTGGCAAACTGTAGTCTTGCTTTTTTATGTCTCTGTGTCAGCAGTGGGGTCACAGACACATAATGCAAAGACTAAGTGAACTTCTCTCCTTTTTATCTGTTTTCAGGTGTGATTTTTATATTGCCCACACTTGTTACTTGCCCCAGGTGAGTTTAAAGGAGCATCACATGCTTGAAACAATCTTATTTATCCACAATTTTGAAAGGGTGCCAAGAATTTTGACCAGCCCATTTTTGGAATTTTGTGTGACATTATGTCCAAATTGCTTTTTTCCTCCCTTTTTTTGTTTTGTTCCAATACACACAAAGGGAAAAAAAAACATGTTTATAGCAAAAGATGTGTGTGACAGAACAAACTGTCACTGTGTGTTTTGGAAGGGGCTGTGGGCTCGCCTCCTACCCACAGACTATGGCCCAGCAAAGAACATGATATTTGGAGGGCTACTTGCCATCTCCCACCACCTGGAGAAGATGCTACCTCCAGACATTTGTGTGCAGATTCGCCAGTCATTGGAATCGGGTGAATGCGGTATCTGTGGCTGGGCTTGTGGAGTCGTTCCGGGCTACCTAAGATAATGAGATAATGTAATGTAATGCTGCATCCCTTCTCTCCCCCCCCCCCCCCTCTTGTTGTTGTGTTAATTGTGTTGGGTCATGGCATGTAGACAAAAGGTCTGGTCTGGAGACACATCCCAGCAGGGGATGTGTAAAGAGGGGCTGCCTGCTTATCATAATCCCTTCATGTGCTTCAACTGTAGTTGTTTGGAGTTTCCATTGGTTCTTCCTTGTCCCCTACCCCCCCTATTACCAGGCTAAGGGGAGTGTCCCTAGCTATGTTAAAAGTGTATGTTTGGCACTTAATAAAGTTTTTGCTCTGGATGTTTAACCCTCAACACCTATTTGGCTTGTCTCGTGATTGAGGGGTTAAGGGCTGGTTATGGCGAATCTGCAGGCTGTGGGTGCATTTGGAGGACAGGAGACACAGGTCTGGCAGAGATGCCCAGCAGTGGTATCCGAGATCCGTCACAATGTGTTACTACAATACTTTTCTGGAAAAATTTCTGGAGTGCCAACAATTTCGCCCATGACTGTATATATGCACCCTGCCTTTGGCCAATTATGGCTCTCTATGCTGATGACGCTGTGATTGGTCAAAGCATGCGTGTCATAGTGCATGCTTGGCTAATCATCAGACAGCAATGCACTGAGATTTCCCATTATAATGATACTTCCCATACTGGCCGCCATTCCAAACTGATGGGTCCATCTCCCCCTCCTCCCTCAGGTTAGGGGGCCTATAGCATACTGCCAGTATTACTTTCTCCTGGGTTTCCTCCCTTTGTAACTCTACCCATAAGGATTCCAACTCTTCCCTTGCTCCATTAGTGATGTCATCACTCACATCCACCTGTATATCATTTTTGATATACAGGCTTGCCCCTCCCCCTTTTTGACCCTCCCTACCCCTGCGATATAGGGAATACCCTTGAATGGTTGACAGCCAATCATGAGAGCTATTGAACCAGGTCTCTGAAATTCCCACTAAATCTAATTCCGCCCCATACAGTAGCAGCTCTAGTTCTCCCATCTTGTCCACCAGACTCCTGGCATTAGTGAACATGCCTCGTAGTTTTGTCCGGACGCATACTATCTCCTTATTGGGTGTTCTGAGGTGGCAAATATGACTTGTTACTATACTTATCATGGGTGTAGGTGCTTTAGTCAACCTACCACTAATGCACCCAATACTACCCACTGAAATACGTTTCACACTGGCTATCTCTATGTCTGGACCTTCCCCCCTGTCGCCTAGTTTAAAAGCCCCATCTATACTGTATGCTTATGGTTAGGCCGCGTACACACGCGCGGACTGTTCGTCCAACAGTTTCGGCAAACAGTCCGCTCAAACTTAGCATGGACGGACATGGCCACACACGACGGACGAACAGTTTGCTGAAACCGTGCGTGATGACGTGAACGGCACGTACGACGGGACGAAAAATACGACGTCCTATACACTGCATTATAGCTTTCGGCGTGAAAATCCTTTCTGAGCATGCGCGCAACTTTGTTTGACGAACAAGCCTACACACGGGCGGACTGTTCGCTCAAACAAGGTTTCAGCGGACAGTTTTTCGGAAATTCCGAAAAACCTTGTCCGTCCAACTGTCCGCTGAAACTGTCCGCTGAAAGCCCACACACGAGCGGACTGTCCGCCCAAACACTGTTCAGCGGACAAAGTTAGGCGAACAGTCCGCCCGTGTGTACGCGGCCTTAATGTTATATACTGGTTGCAGTGGCTCTTCTGCTCCCAATTACTTTGTTTAGATTACTGATTTATTTCCAGAAAGAAAATCCCCTCTATTCACAGAGGCCCTGCACTGGGTGGAGACATTGCCAACTTTACTATTAAACCCAGGTTCTGATTCTTTTGTTTACCTACAGATTAGATGCAATATCCTGTTTGGGGAGAGCCATTTCCCATAAACATTCCCAAAAGAGGGCTACAGAATAATTTCTAAACACTAATCTTTTGGGGGGAGGGTGGAGCCTGAGCACAATGGATTGCAATGCACTTATTCATAAACAGGGGCATTGATAAAATGGTGAAGAACTTAGGACATACTTAGCACATATGCAATGTGCTTAGAAGACTGTGATAAACTATGCATGCCTGGAATCTAGAAACACCAATGTAAAGAAATATGTATTGAGATGAACAATGGTTGTATTGTAATGTGAAACACAAAATTCATATATTGGTATGAGACACTATTAAAAACTTAGCAAAACTCAATAATCCTCACAGTTATTCTTAGTGGGCACAGGAATGGGCGCTGCTGTGAAATATTAGATTAATAATTGTAATTACATGTCCCTGTTTAAACGGGGCAGAAAAAGTGGGCCTTAGGCACTGGTGCCACAACACTGCAACACCTCACAGAAACTCTAGTTGGAGTGTAGGAATGAGCCCAGCTAAAAAATAATTGCATCAAAAATTGTAATTACACGCTCCTGTTAAACAGGGGCTGAAAAATTGGGCCTTAGGCACTGGTGCTACAACACTGCTACCACTCACAGATACTCTAGTTGGAGCGCAGGAATGAGCCCTGCTGCAAAGGATTGCATCAAACATTGTAATCACATGCCCCTGTTAAACAGGGGCTGAAAAATTGGGCCTTAGCCACTGGTGGCGGCGCCCAGAACCGAAAATGTTCTTAAAAGCTATCAGCATGATCATTGAGGAGGAAGAGGATAGTCACTCAGCATCCGCATAGGCAGTCTTGAAGGGATTTGACATTTCCAAAAAAATTATTTGGTTACATCAGCATCAGGTGCTTGGTAGCTGGTGGTGATCCAAGACTGATTCATTTTTATGAAGGTCAGTCAATCAACCGAGTTGGTGGACAGGCGCACCCTGTGATCGGTTACAAAGCCTCCAGCAGCACTGAATGTGCGTTCCAAAAGAACGCTGGATGCAGGACAGGCCAGTAGCTCAATTTCATACTGTGTAAGCTCTGGTCAGTGGTCCATCCTCAAGACCTAGTAACCCAGAGGATTTTCGGTCTGAAAGGTGTCCAAGTCTGATCTTGCCCCTAGGTATTCCTGCACCATGTAAATCATACGCTGGCGATAGTTGCTGGAACTGATCATACCTTGGGGCTGTGGACTAAAATCTAAAAAATTGTCTGAATGCATCGGTCAGACGGCCACCGCTCTTTCTGTGACTGACCGAAGCCTCAGCAACACGTCCAGGACCAGGAATTTGTAACCTCCCAGTCTCTGGGATACGTTGCACAGACCTTTCTGCAAGGCCTCCTGAAGATGTTTCATCCTCTGCAATGGCAAGATAAGGTCCGCAACCTTACCCTTGTAACATGGATCAAGGAGGGTTATCAGTCAGTAATGATCCCTCTCCTTGATCCGACAAATACGAGGCTCCTTCCACATCAGGGAGGCCATGTAGCCTAGGATAGCTGAGGCATTTGGTCCAGAGTCCTCTGGGTCACTAACGACGACATGATCTGTAGCCACCTCATCCAAGTCACGTACAAGTCCATGGGTTTCTTGGGACTGTAAATGATCCCTTAAAGACTGCTGCTGATGCTGAGTGCTAGTCTCAACCTGCATGCTG
Source organism: Lithobates pipiens (assembly GCF_037356315.1). Lineage (NCBI taxonomy): Eukaryota > Metazoa > Chordata > Amphibia > Anura > Ranidae > Lithobates > Lithobates pipiens. The sequence goes on from NW_027507790.1 coordinate 73,169,656, forward strand.
ACACAATCCTCCTCCTCCTCATCCTCTTCCTGTGTGATTGGCAGGCCAGCAGGAACACTGTCTGGATAAAGGGGGCCTTGAGAGGTAAGGAAGTCCTTCCTCTGTGCTGCCTTAAGTGCCCTGTCCATTATTCCACACAGCATGTGCTCCAACAGGTGGACAAGAGGGACAGTGTCACTTATGCATGCACTGCCACTGCTCACCATCCTCGTGGCCTCCTCAAATGGTGACAGGACAGTGCATGCATCCCCGATCATGGCCCACTGGCGTGGGGAAAAAACAAGCTTCCCTGACCTTGTTCTGGTGCCATAGTTGCACAGGTACTCACTGATGGCCCTCTGCTGCATGTGCAGCATGGCCAACATTGAGTTCCACCTGGTGGGCATGTCACATATAAGGCGGTTCTTGGGCAGGTTCAACTCCTTTTGGAGCTCAGCCAGCCGAGCACAGGCATTAAATGATCGGCGGAAATGCGCACAGACTTTCCTGGCCTGCTTCAGGACATCCTGTAAGCCCTGGTACCTGCCCAAGAACCACTGCACCACCAGGTTAAGGACATGGGTCAGTTGTCCCTGTCGGAGGGCGGAGAGGAGGTTGGTGCCATTGTCGCAAGCCACCATTGCTGGCTTAAGCTGGCTTGGCGTCAACCACCTTTCAGCCTGCCCCTGCAGAGCTGACAGAATCTCTGCCCCAGTGTGGCTCCTGTCCCCCAAGCACACCAGAGAAAGCACAGCATGGCATCTTTTTACCTGCATACTTGCGTAGCCCCTTGAACGCCTACGGAGCACCGCTGGTTCCGAGGACAAAGCACAGGAAGAGGCCATGGAGGAAGAAGAAGAGGAGGGGATGGAGGAGAGAGGTGTGTCACAATCACCAGTAGTAGCATTGTGGAGGCGTGGTGGCGGAACAACTTCCAACACTACTGAACCTTGTCCTGCATCCTTCCCAGCTGCCTGCAGAGTCACCCAATGCACTGAGGAAGATAGGTAACGTCCTGTCCATACCTGCTGGACCATGAGTCAGCGGTAATATGCACCTTACTGCTGACCGCCCTGTCCAGCGAGGCCAAGACATTGCCTACCACATGCCGGTAGAGAGCTGGAATTGCCTTCAGTGAGAAAAAATTGCGTTTGGGAACCTGCCACTGAGGAATCGCACATTCCACAAACTCACGGAAGGGGCAGAGTATACCAACAGAAAAGGCAGCAGTTGAAGTGCTAGCAATTTAGCTAAGCTAGCATTCAACAGCTGGGCATGTGGATGGCTGGGAGTGAACTTCTTTTGGCAGTGCAGCAGTTGGGGCAAGGAAATTTGCCTGGTACAATCTGATGTCGGTGTACCGATAGCAGATTGCCCGCAAGTACTTGGCTGCGACACACCTAATTCTATACCTTCATTCCTCTGAGTGCAGGTTTCAGAGAGGACTGACCTCACGCTGTTGGGGATCCCAGCTGATGAGGAGCGAGGAGAGGTCCGCTTTGTTCTTTGGTGTGGATCTTTTAGGTACGCTTGCCAATGAACTGCATGGCAGGTCGACATATGTCTGGTCAAGCATGTGGTGCCCAAGTGGCTGATGTTTTGGCCACGTGAGATACACTTGACACATATGTTGCAAATAGCAGCCGTGAGATCTGATGCACTTGTCTCAAAAAAGGCCCACACCGAAGATCTTTTGAAATAACGTGCAGACAGCATGGCCCTGCACATGTAGAGCTCTGCGGTGTAATGTAGTCAGTGTGCTGCCCTTAAGCTAGCCCCTGGAGGGCATCCTGCCTCATTGGAGATGTGCCTCCTCCTCCTCTTCCTCTCTCCTATCAGGCACCCATGTGGAGTCAGTGACATCATCATGCCCTCCCTCCACATCACTGGAGCAAACCTGGCAGTATGCTGCAGCTCTGGGAACATGACTGCCAGATTGCTGTCCTTCTTGGGCACCCCCTCTCTCTGGGCTCACGTTACTGCCTTCCTCTAGCTGGTACCATCATCAGAGCGTTCAAAATGCTGGGCATCCTCCTGGAGTATGTACCCAACACTGTGGTCAAACAGTTCAGGGGACTTCTCAGGAGGACATGGTGGGGCTAGAGAAGGAGTCACTGATGCCATTGAGCCAAGGGAAGAGGCCGCATTGGCAGCTGCTTTGCCAGACAAAGTATCCTGAGCCTGGGTGAGAAAGGATGAGCAGGATGAGGACGGCTTGGCCAACCACTCTATCAAGTCTTCGGCATGTTGCGGCTCAACGCGGCCAGCTGCCGGAAAAAAAAAAAAGGACAAGCGTGTCCCATGGCCACGTGCTGATGAGGATGCACCGTGTCCACAACCAGCACTGTTGCCTCTAGACACAGAGCTTGCTTGCCCTCTTTTATTGGCTCGTGACTGTCTGCCTCTCCTTGTTAGCCTTCCAGACATACTAATGGCCTGCAGGGAGATATAGCTGCACAAAGCTGGGACGTATATATATATTGATTATACTGCAGCAAGCAGAATCAACTGCCTGCCTTTAGTATTAGTATGAGAACACCGGCAATTGTATTCAGGTAAAGTTTTAGGTGCACACTGTGCAAAGGACACTAAAACAAAATACTACAGCTCCCTGCCTGTATTTGTATGAGAACACCGGCAATTGTATTGAGGTAAAGCTTTAGGTGTACACTGTGCAAAGGACACAGTACACTAAGTGAAAATAGTGCAGCTCCCTGCCTGTCAGTATATTATGAAGAGAATAACAGGAACAGATCTAGCTAAACGGAATACAGTATATATATATATATATATATATATATATATATATATATATATATATATATATACACACACACACACACACACATACATACATATATACATACACACAACACACCTGGTATGCATATATATCCTCTACACACTGTAACTGAAGCTAACTGAGTCGCCTGCCTACGCTAACTCAAATTAAAGGACACTGTCTCTCTCTCTGTCTTTAACCACCGGTGCAACACACTACACAAGGCTGCCACGTAGGCAGCCTTATATAGTGTGGGGCGTGTACTAAACCCCCTGAGACATAATTGGCTTTGGCCAATCATGGCTCTCCGGGTTTTTCTTCGCTGTGATTGGCCAATGCATGCGGGTCATAGTGCAAGCTTAGCCAATCATCAGCCAGCAATGCATTGTGAGGCCACAGTGAATTATGGGCCGTGATATGCCACTGGAATTTGGCGCAAACGGCCCATAATTTTCAGAAGTCGGCGAACGGCTGAACAGACGATGTTCGAGTCGAACATGGGTTCGACACGAATACGAATCTCATCCCTATTGACAAGGGGAAAGCCATTTTATCAGTATTTTATGCTCTAGAGTCAGGACTTTGTTGCTGTTAGTTTCAGCTCTACCTAAGCTGACCATGTTGCCTTACTACTTCCTACCCTAGGGCACCCATCCAACAATTAACACTTAAGTCCTTGTACACACGGTCGGAAATTCCAACGGAAAATGCCCGATCGGACCGTGTTGTCGGATAATCCGACCATGTGTGGGCTCCATTGGACTGTTTCCGTCAGAATACCCGACCGACAAAGTTTGAGAGCTGGATATAAAATTTTCCGGCAACAACATCCGATGTGTGTCAGTTCCGGTCGCGTGTAGCCTAGTCCGACGGACAAAGTGCCACGCATGCTCAGAATAAATTCTGAGACGGAAGTGTTCGGTCAAGTAAAACTACCATTCGTAATCGATAAAGCACATTTGTCACACTGCAACGTTAAAAATTCTTTAATGCAGCGCATTCTCTTTTTCTTTATAATGCTACAAGAATGAAGTTGTTTTGCTGCTCATATTCACATACACTTCTCCCAAACGTATTTCTTTATTCTTTTTCCTCATTTCATGAATACAATATTTTAAATTCGTCCCATCTTCCCAATCTTTTTTTTTATTTTTTTTGGTTTAAATTTTGTGCTTGGTTTTTTTTGTGCTTGGTTTTTTTAATCAAGATCTCCTTTTTTGTCAGTTTGCTCATCTTCGTAATTTTTTTGGTGTGTTTTGTGTGTCAATTTACCACAACACCATTATTATCTTTTTATTTTATTGTTTTATTTTTTAATCTCTAGGAGGTTTTTTGGTGTTGGTGCCCCTTGTTATTAATTTGACTTTGTATTTTAGAAATGTACCTGCCTACTCACAAATAAACTGTCCTTTTTGAAGTAAAACACATAGGCAAGTATTTTTTTAACCAAATAAAGTCTTTATTTAGGTGTCATAAACAAAGAGGGAGGCAGCGCTGGAGAAACTGGGGAAATTAGCGAAGCCTTTGCCCCCCAGGGCACACATCAACTATTTAAATGCAAAAATTGGTGGCCTGAGGAGTACATATCTGAGGAAGAACAGTCTGGTCCTGAAGTCCAAGAAACCCGGAACAGCAGCAGATGACATCTATGTCCCCAGGCTGTGGTCATACAAGAGCCTGCATCTTCTGTCAGACCAGACTGAACCCAGGTCATCACTCTCTGGTCTTCTTTCCACTCTTCCTTCCAGGCTGTGGCTGTGGTGCTGGGAGGTGTGGCAGAAGGAGGAGGAGGAGCATGGTCCAAATAACACAAGTGTGATTTGGCCCTTCAACCCCTTATCGAGTGTGTGGATAATGAGCTACTCACACATGAGGTGTTGCCCCTCCTCCATTTGGTGGAGTTTGCAGGCAGCCAAGGCGGAAAAGGCCTCTTGATATGTGAGGGTGGCTTTGAGGGCTGCTGAAGCTTCCCCAATTAGCTTCAGAGCTGAATCCTCCACATTCCCCCCCCCCCCTTTCTGGGCTTTTTGGGTGGAAGGCGGAGTGCAGGGACCTGTGATTGAGTCAGGCTCCTAGGCCTGCCCACCATTTGGCTGCCACTTACCCCTGCCTCCTCCTGGCTGCCACATTCCACAGCCACCTCCTGGCTGCTGCATTCCACACCCTCCTCCTGGCTGAGGTCTTCCTGTGTATGAAAAAGGGACATAGTTTTAGTTTTTGGTTCATCAAACACGCACAATTTTCAGCTCTTGACTGTTGCAAATTGTTACCAAATAGAAAAGACTATCATTCTGAGCCCAGCATTGTTCATTCTTGACCCAAATATTTTGGCCACTACTGTCTATTGATATGTGAAACACTTTCTAAAATCAGCAATTAGTGAGCAAACATCAAGTTAACATCATTCATTTTTACTCAAAAAAATACTATACCTGGCTCAAGCTGGGCTCCTCCACTTATTCCTGTCTGGAAGGCCCAGGTTGGGCATCGGAAGACTCAGCAGGGGTGGAATGAAGCGTAGAAGGAAGCGTGGAAGCAAGAGTAGAGAGGAATTCCCTGACCTCAGCCTGGACTGACAGAAAATGCATCCTCTCAAAGTACCACAGTTTGGGGGACATAAACTTCATCTGTTGCTGTTCCAGTTTGCATGGACTTCAGCACCTTCTTGCGCTCCCTCAGATATGTACTCCTCAGGCCACCAATTTTATTTTTTAAATAGGTGATGTCTGCCCAGGGCACCACCGGCTTCACAAATTCCAGCAGTTTCTCCATCGCTGCCTGCCTCTTTAATTTGTTGCAGTAGTGGGGATGTGTAGCTTGCCACAGACAGGGCAGATCCCTGTACTTGTCAATGAACAGGGGGAGAAAGCTGTGGTCATTAAACCCATCCATATTATTTTATCTGCAAGACACAACACAAGACAAACCCTAATGTCAAGCTAACCTCTCCTAATCTTGTCCCAATATAGGCCTCAATCTAGTATAGGCTAGTGATGTACCAAGTTAAAAATTTACCTTTTTTTTTTTACAATTGGCACATCAGCTTCTCCCTCTGCTCACAGATCGTACGTACAACACACGCGTGTTGCGTTTTATATACAGTGCGCATGCGTGAAACTCTGCCTGCCCCTGTTCTTTCCAGTCTATTCCCCACCCCTTCTCTTTCAGCGCAGTGGGGAGAGCACATGGCGTAGACACAGCAGGGGCATGATAATTCTACTAACGAGGAGGAGGACGAGGAAAGCCCAGAGCCAGAAATGCCCCGATCCCGGAGGAGAAGATTTAAGGCCTCAAATATGTCTTTTGGAGAGATGTTGGAGATGGTGGACATATTGAAGAGGAACGACTATGATGGAAAGTATGGACCTTACCCAAACCCAAATGTCAGAAAGACCAAGATCATGACCACCTTGCTACTAAAGTGGATGCGATGAAGGGGTTGCACCCCCAAAACATGTACATTGATACCTCATGATGGGAGATAACACATGTTGGCATTAGGCATGGGATCAGGAGGAAACTGGCCACTTTTTGATTCACAATTTGTGTGCATCTTCCAAATTTGACTTTTCCAGGGGTGACACCCCATCTGATGAATGCAATATCAGCACAGTTTGTAAATACTCATGTCTGATATTGTCTTCACTTTTCAAAGGTGAACTTTGTAATTTCCTGTGTTCTGTATGTTATGCTTTGATACATGCCTGTTTACACAAAAACGCCAAGTTAGAAAAATTTTACCAAAAATAATGTTTTATATACACCAAATATGTTGGTTTGTTGTAAAACCCTTTTCTAAACACATATGTGAATTTATCCGACTGATTTTGTGGTTGGAATGTCCGACCGTGTGTACCGGGGCTAACACTTAATCATACCCCTTGACACTTGACCCCTTCCCCAATTGTAATTTTTTTACAAATACATTCTATTGAGTTTTACGAACGTAAACATTTAAAAATGTCAACACAGCACTAATATGGGGTCAGAGACCTGTTAAAATCCACAACAGTAAAAATCTGTCTGTATATGCAGCATAGCATGCTTGTTAACCACTTAAGGACCAGGCCTCTTTTTCAGATTTGGTGTTTACATGTTTAAAACTGTTTTTTTTTGCTGGAAAATTACTTAGAACCCCCAAACATTTTATATTGTTTTTTTTCTAACACCCTAGAGAATAAAATGGCGGTCATTGAAATACTTTTTTTCACACCGTATTTGCGCAGCGGTCTTACAAGCGCACTTTTTTTGGAAAAAATTAACTTTTTTGAATAAAAAAATAAGACAACAGTAAAATTAGCCCAATTTTTTATATTGTGAAAGATAATGATACGCCGAGTAAATTGATACCCAACATGTCACGCTTCAAAATTGCGCCCGCTCGTGGAATGGCGTCAAACATTTAGCCTCAAAAATCTCCATAAGCAACATTTAAAAAATTCTACAGGTTGCATTTTTTGCGTTACAGAAGAGGTCTAGAATTATTGCTCTCGCTCTACCGATCGCGGCGATACCTCACATGTGTGGTTTGACCACCGTTTTCATATGCAGGCGCTGCTCACGTATGCGCTCGCTTCTTTGCGCAATCTCGTCGTGACGGGGTGTTTTAAAAAACCTTTTTTTTTTCTTATTTTAATTGATTTTATTTATTTTTACACTGTTTAAAAAAAAATGGATCACTTTTATTCCTATTACAAGGAATGTAAACATCCCTTGTAATAGAAAAAAGCATGACAGGTCCTCTTAAATATGAGATCTGGGGTCAAAAAGTCCTCAGATCTCATATTTGGACTAAAATGCAAAAAGAAAAAAAAAAAAAAAAAAAAAGGAAAAGAAAAAATGACATTTAAAAAAAATATATACCTTTAAGAGGTATGGGCGGAAGTGACGTTTTGACGTCGCTTCTGCCCTCCTATGGTATAGAGACGAGTGGGGGCCATCTTAGCCCCACTCGTATCCATACCCAGCTAGCGAAAGGACCCGATCGTGTGGGAGGAGGGGTGGCACCTCTCCTGCCGCCGATAGCGGTAAGTCTCGCGGCGAATCCACCGCGGAGACCACCGTTATCGTACAGCCGACCGGTGCCTGAAGAGATGGATATCTCGGTTGTGGCAGCTGCTGCTGCCGTTACCGAGATATCCCTCTTCAAAAATAGGACGTACATCGTCGTGTGCTGGTTGGTAAGTGGTTAAACTAACTGTGGAACTTAAGGGTTAATCCTCTGCATTATGTAAAAATTATGTAAAAAAAGCTGTTTTATCCTGTATGGACAGATCCTTCCCTCTTGCACTGTCTATCTGGGGAAAGCCAGCTAACACAGGCAGTGTAGCTGATCTGCATATGCTCACTTGTGTATTTTATGCTGGAGAGAATATTTACTTGGTCACATGATGTTGGCATCACACATGTGGGCATGTATACAGGCTGAAGTGGAAATCTCCTCCTACCTGAACTCTCAGCACTGGTGAAACTGTGCAGTTTATCACTGACCATGGTATACAGATCAGCCAAAAAGGTATATAATGGCAATATTTTAAAGAATATTTATAAGCTATGTGGGAGAAGGGGGGGGGGGGCAGATTAACTATTTTCATACTGCTGGGTTTAGTAACATTTTAAGAGTAGATTACTTGTGAAAGAATGTGACCTACAGTAAGAAACAATGCACTGATCATGACTAGGGATGAGCCGAACACCCCCCGGTTCGGTTCGCACCAGAACTTTCGAACGGACCCCGCGTTCGAAACGAACGTTAGAACCCCATTGAAGTCTATGGGACTCGAACGTTCGAAATGGAAAGTGCTAATTTTAACGGCTAATATGCAAGATACTATCCTAAAGAGGGTTTGGGGACCTGACTCCTGCCTCAGGGGACATGGGTCAATGCAAAAAAAGGTTTTAAAAACGGCCGTTTTGGCGGGAGCACTGATTTTAATGACGATTAAAGTGAAAAAAAAGTGAAATATTCCTTTAAATATGGTGCCTGGGGGGTGTCTGTAGTATGCCTGTGAAGTGCCACGTGTTTCCCGTGTTTAGAACAGTCCCTGCACAAAATGACATTAAACGGAAATAACACCATTTAAAACTGCTTGCGGTTTTAATGTTATATCTGGTTCCTGCAATATGGTTGAAAATCATTCAGAAAAATGGCATGGGTAGCCCTCCCTGCCCATTACCAGCCTATTTGGGTCTTGTACGCATATTAAGGGGAACCCCGTACCCATATTAAAAAAAGGAAATGCATGTGGCCCCCAGGCCCTATATACTCAGAACAGCAGTATACAGGCGGTGCAAACAAGACTGGGACTGTGTAGGTTTGTTGTGTTAAGTTGAATCTGTTTGTAATTTTCAACTGGTACATTTTTAAAGTGTAGCTCCAGTCAAAAAAAACTATTTTTAAGCTTTTTGGAAAACATAGGGAAGGGTTATCACCCCTGTATAATTTGTTTTGTCGTCCATCTTTTTTCATCTCACTTGCTGCTGTCTGATGTTTGTAAGTTGGATGTTTGAAAGTAGGGGCCTGCCCTATATGCTCTGCAGAAATGGCGGAACAAGGTGTTGGTTTTGCCACAACATTGTAAGCCCTGAAAGTGACTCTTGGTGGGCGCTGGAGAGCCCTGCTGTGAACGATTATATCAAGAATTGTAATTACATGCCATTGTTGAACAGTGGTAGAAAAATTGACCTTTGGTGGTTGTGGTGCTGGTGCCACAACACTATAAGTCCTCACCGTTACTCTGGGTGGGCACAGGAAGGGGCCCTCCTGTGAAATATATCAAGAATTGTAATTACATGTCCCTGTTAAACAGGGGCAGAAAAATTGGGCCTTAGGCACTGGTGCCATCACACTGCAACCTCTGCCATATACTCTAGTTTTATTGCAGGAATTAGCCCTGCTGCAAAGCATTGCATCAAAAATTGTACTTAAACGCCCCTGTTAAATAGGGGCAGAAAAATTGGGCCTTAGGCACTGGTGCTGGTGCCATCACACTGCAACCTCTGCCATATACTCTAGTTTTATTGCAGGAATTAGCCCTGCTGCAAAGCATTGCATCAAAAATTGTAATTAAACGCCCCTGTTAAACAGGGGCAGAAAAATTGGGCTGCTGGCATCACCCAGAACCAAAAATGTTCTTCCAACATATCAGCGGAGGAGGAAGAGGATAGACAATCAACATAACAGGACAGTCACTCAGCATCAGCATAGGCAGTCTTGAAGGGATGTGGTATTTCCAAAAAAATTATTCGGTTACATCAGCTTCAGGTGCTTGGTAGCTGTGGGTGATCCAAGACTGATTCATCTTGATGAAGGTCAGTCGATCAACTGATTCGGTGGACAGGCGCACCCTGTGATCGGCAACAAAGCCACCAGCAGCACTGAAGGTGCGTTCCGAAAGAACGCTGGATGCAGGACAGGCCAGTAGCTCAATTGCATACTGTGCAAGCTCTGGCCAGTGATCCATCCTCAAGACCCAGTAAGCCAGAGGATTTTCGGTGGGAAAGGTGTCCAAGTCTGACCTTGCCCCTAGGTATTCCTGCACCATGTAAATCAGACGCTGGCGATGGGTGCTGGAACCGATCATACCTTGGGGCTGCGGACTAAAAAATTGTCTGAAAGCATCAGTCAGACGGCCACCTTCTCCACCGCTCCTTCTGACCGATGCCTCAGCAACACGTTGTCCAGGACCAGGAGTTTGTGACCTCCCAGTCTCTGGGAACGCGTTGCACAGAGCTTTCTGCAAGGCCTCCTGGAGATGTCTCATCCCCTGCTCCCTCTGCGATGGCAAGATAAGGTCGGCAACCTTACCCTTGTACCGTGGATCAAGGAGAGTGGCCAGCCAGTAATGGTCCTGTCATGAACCAGATGTGACCAGAACTGTGTGACTGCGACAAAGTGAACCAGACACAAATAAGTGAAGGTAAATTTATTAAGTAAACGCATACAAATGTGAACACACCACCAATACGAACCAAGTGAACAACCAAACAGTAAATAAACCAGTATATGTAACAAAGGGAGTACCGGAATCGTAGTCAAGCCAGGCCGGGGTCATAAATAGGAGGTCAGCAGATGGGGGGACAAGGAGAAGGGAACAGGTACAGGAGGCAGGATGCAGGGATCAGGGATGCAGGGATCAGGTGACAAACAGGCTGCAGGTCAGGGCTCAAGGACAATACCAAGGCGAAGTGTATATGAACTTGCCGGGTATTTATAATGGCTGCTGTCAGTCATGTGACGCCTGACTGCAGAGGGCAATACCTGCTCCATACTGCCAGGATCCCTCCGCTGGTGGACATCAGTACTGAGGACCAAAGATGACATAATTCCAGCAGGAGACACCTGCTGGTGGATCGCAGTACTGCATGCCAAATGATTGATATTACCAGCGGAGGGAACCTTTCCTGACAGTACCCCCCCTCAAAGGAGCGACCTCCGGACGCTCCAACTAGCAGTTGCTGGGGAAAGTCCACTGCGTCAAGCTGGGCTATGGGCAAAGTCACATTAGGTTGGGTAATGGACACTTCAAGCAGGGCAGCAGACAGAAGCACATCAGACCGGGAAGCTGGCACATCGGGCTGGAAGGCGGGCAGCGGCACGTCAGGCTGGAAGGCGGGCAGCGGCACGTCAGGCTGGAAGGCGGGCAGCGGCACGTCAGGCTGGACAGCAGGCACATCAGACTGGAAGGCGTCGGACCGCGAGGCCGGGACATCAGGCTGGAAGGCGTCCGACCGCGAGGCCGGGACATCAGGCTGGAAGGCGTCCGACCGCGAGGCCGGGACATCAGGCTGGAAGGCGTCCGACCGCGAGGCCGGGACATCAGGCTGGAAGGCGTCCGACCGCGAGGCCGGGACATCAGGCTGGAAGGCGTCCGACCGCGAGGCCGGGACATCAGGCTGGAAGGCGTCCGACCGCGAGGCCGGGACATCAGGCTGGAAGGCGTCCGACCGCGAGGCCGGGACATCAGGCTGGAAGGCGTCCGACCGCGAGGCCGGGACATCAGGCTGGAAGGCGTCCGACCGCGAGGCCGGGACATCAGGCTGGAAGGCGTCCGACCGCGAGGCCGGGACATCAGGCTGGAAGGCGTCCGACCGCGAGGCCGGGACATCAGGCTGGAAGGCGTCCGACCGCGAGGCCGGGACATCAGGCTGGAAGGCGTCCGACCGCGAGGCCGGGACATCAGGCTGGAAGGCGTCGGACCGCGAGGCCGGGACATCAGGCTGGAAGGCGTCGGACCGCGAGGCCGGGACATCAGGCTGGAAGGCGTCGGACCGCGAGGCCGGGACATCAGGCTGGAAGGCGTCGGACCGCGAGGCCGGGACATCAGGCTGGAAGGCGTCGGACCGCGAGGCCGGGACATCAGGCTGGAAGGCGTCGGACCGCGAGGCCGGGACATCAGGCTGGAAGGCGTCGGACCGCGAGGCCGGGACATCAGGCTGGAAGGCGTCGGACCGCGAGGCCGGGACATCAGGCTGGAAGGCGTCGGACCGCGAGGCCGGGACATCAGGCTGGAAGGCGTCGGACCGCGAGGCCGGGACATCAGGCTGGAAGGCGTCGGACCGCGAGGCCGGGACATCAGGCTGGAAGGCGTCGGACCGCGAGGCCGGGACATCAGGCTGGAAGGCGTCGGACCGCGAGGCCGGGACATCAGGCTGGAAGGCGTCGGACCGCGAGGCCGGGACATCAGGCTGGAAGGCGTCGGACCGCGAGGCCGGGACATCAGGCTGGAAGGCGTCGGACCGCGAGGCCGGGACATCAGGCTGGAAGGCGTCGGACCGCGAGGCCGGGACATCAGGCTGGAAGGCGTCGGACCGCGAGGCCGGGACATCAGGCTGGAAGGCGTCGGACCGCGAGGCCGGGACATCAGGCTGGAAGGCGTCGGACCGCGAGGCCGGGACATCAGGCTGGAAGGCGTCGGACCGCGAGGCCGGGACATCAGGCTGGAAGGCGTCGGACCGCGAGGCCGGGACATCAGGCTGGAAGGCGTCGGACCGCGAGGCCGGGACATCAGGCTGGAAGGCGTCGGACCGCGAGGCCGGGACATCAGGCTGGAAGGCGTCGGACCGCGAGGCCGGGACATCAGGCTGGAAGGCGTCGGACCGCGAGGCCGGGACATCAGGCTGGAAGGCGTCGGACCGCGAGGCCGGGACATCAGGCTGGAAGGCGTCGGACCGCGAGGCCGGGACATCAGGCTGGAAGGCGTCGGACCGCGAGGCCGGGACATCAGGCTGGAAGGCGTCGGACCGCGAGGCCGGGACATCAGGCTGGAAGGCGTCGGACCGCGAGGCCGGGACATCAGGCTGGAAGGCGTCGGACCGCGAGGCCGGGACATCAGGCTGGAAGGCGTCGGACCGCGAGGCCGGGACATCAGGCTGGAAGGCGTCGGACCGGAAGGCCGGGACATCAGGCTGGAAGGCGTCGGACCGGAAGGCCGGGACATCAGGCTGGAAGGCGTCGGACCGGAAGGCCGGGACATCAGGCTGGAAGGCGTCGGACCGGAAGGCCGGGACATCAGGCTGGAAGGCGTCGGACCGGAAGGCCGGGACATCAGGCTGGAAGGCGTCTGGCTGGAAGGCCGGGACATCAGGCTGGAAGGCGTCTGGCTGGAAGGCCGGGACATCAGGCTGGAAGGCGTCTGGCTGGAAGGCCGGGACATCAGGCTGGAAGGCGTCTGGCTGGAAGGCAGGGACATCAGGCTGAAACTCCGGCTCTGGCACTCCGGGCTGGGACAGATTGGTAGGTGTGGAGGCAGGTTGGGTTAATGGTAAGATCATTTTGGTTGGGAAAAACTTTCGCTTTTTCTTTGGCTTAGCTACTGAAGCTCTGTAGGTGACTGCAGGACTGTAAATAAGGGGTGCAGCAGACTGGAAAGGAGGATTGTGATATGGCAGAGAAGAGGTACCAGTAGCTGGGGAAAGAACTTGTGGGTTTGTAGACAGCGGAGAGGAAGCAGGTGGGTTGAATGCAGGGTAAGTACAGGGAGCAGAGACTGGATAGGAGTATTTGGTTGGGAGCAGCGTGTACTGGGCTGCAACTGAGGTTGACATGGCTGATGGGGAAACATACTTTTGGGTAGGCTCATACCTGATGGCAGAGGTGGATTGTTTGGCTGGGGCTGATTGCACCATGTCAGACCATGCTGAAAGTATGGGTTGTACAAACTGAAGTTTTAAGCCTCCCTGTCTAACAAAAGACTGAGCAGATACAATGCACTCAGCAATCACCTGTGGGGAACAGGCTGAGTAGTGTTCACGAAAATCAGAAGGATCATCTTCAAAAAGCCATACTAAAGATACAACCTGATTCATATTAAAAGGAGGAGTGAAATCATCACGGCCATCTGGGATACAGGGCAGGGCTAGCTCAGTACAGATCTTTATCAAAGGCTGCACCTCCCCAAACAATATATAACCCTGATCAACCAGGGAGTGAGCCAAACGCATAGCTGCAAACAACTGGTCACTAGACCATCCTTTCAAAGCCTGGCGGCAATAATCACCACTCTCAGATGCCAGCAGAGAAAGATAAATGATCTCATCAGCATTCATGTTTGCAACCAAACTGAAGCAAATGGTTCCCCTGTGCAGCCACTTCTGGTCAGGAATGGTCTTGGTATTCTGTCATGAACCAGATGTGACCAGAACTGTGTGACTGCGACAAAGTGAACCAGACACAAATAAGTGAAGGTAAATTTATTAAGTAAACGCATATAAATGTGAACACACCACCAATACGAACCAAGTGAACAACCAAACAACCAAACAGTAAATAAACCAGTATATGTAACAAAGGGAGTACCGGAATCGTAGTCAAGCCAGGCCGGGGTCATAAATAGGAGGTCAGCAGATGGGGGGACAAGGAGAAGGGAACAGGTACAGGAGGCAGGATGCAGGGATCAGGTCACAGGGATCAGGTGACAGGTATCAGACAGGCTGCAGGTCAGGGCTCAAGGACAATACCAAGGCAAAGTGTATATGAACTTGCCGGGTATTTATAATGGCTGCTGTCAGTCATGTGACGCCTGACTGCAGAGGGCAATACCTGCTCCATACTGCCAGGATCCCTCCGCTGGTGGACACCAGTACTGCGGACCAAAGATGACATAATTCCAGCAGGAGACACCTGCTGGTGGATCGCAGTACTGCATGTCAAATGATTGATATTACCAGCGGAGGGAACCTTTCCTGACAGGTCCCTCTCCTTGATCCGAAGAATACGAGGATCCTTCCGCAGGCTTTGCAGGATCAGGGAGGCCATGCAGCGTAGGTTAGCTGAGGCATTCGGTCCGGAGTCCTCTGGGTCACTAAGGACAACATGATCCGCAGCTACCTCCTCCCAGCCACGTACAAGTCCACGTGTTTCTTGGGACTGTAAATCATCCCTATAAGACTGCTGCTGCTGATGCTGATGCTGAGTGCCAGCCTCCACCTCCATGCTGACACAATCATCCTCCTCCTCCTCTTCCTCACCCTCTTCCTGTGTGATGGGTGGCACAGCAGGAACACTGTCTGGATAAAGGGGGCCTTGAGAGGCAAGGAAGTCCTCCTCTTC
This sequence comes from Lithobates pipiens, assembly GCF_037356315.1. Lineage (NCBI taxonomy): Eukaryota > Metazoa > Chordata > Amphibia > Anura > Ranidae > Lithobates > Lithobates pipiens. Next base: position 73,184,967 of record NW_027507790.1, read on the forward strand.
CTGCCTCTGTTCTGCCTCAAGTGACCTGTCCATTATTCCACGCAGCGTATGCTCCAAGAGGTGGACAAGAGGTACAGTGTCACTGATGCATGCACTGTCACTGCTCACCATCCTTGTGGCCTCCTCAAATGGTGACAGGACAGTGCATGCATCCCTGATCATGCCCCACTGGCGTGGTGAGAAAAAACCAAGCTCCCCTGACCCTGTCCTGGTGCCGTAGTCGCACAGGTACTCATTGATGGCCCTCTGCTGCGTGTGCAGCCGCTGCAGCATGGCCAATGTTGAGTTCCATCTGGTGGGCATGTCACATATAAGGCGGTTCTTGGGCAGGTTCAACTCCTTTTGGAGCTCAGCCAGCCGAGCACAGGCATTAAATGATCGGCGGAAATGCACACAGACTTTCCTGGCCTGCTTCAGGACATCATGTAAGCCGGGGTACCTGCCCAAGAACCGCTGCACCACCAGGTTAAGGACGTGAGCTACACAGGGCACATGGGTCAGTTGTCCCTGTCGGAGGGCGGAGAGGAGGTTGGTGCCATTGTCGCAAACCACCATTCCTGGCTTAAGCTGGCGTGGCGTCAACCACCTCTCGGCCTGCCCCTGCAGAGCTGACAAAACATCCGCCCCAGTGTGGCTCCTGTCCCCCAAACAAACCAGCGCAAGCACGGCATGGCATCGTTTTGCCTGCGTACTTGCGTAGCCCCTGGAACGCCTACGGAGCACCGATGGTTCAGAGGACAGAGCACTGGAAGAGGCCATGGAGGAAGAAGAAGAGGAGGGGGTGGAGGAGAGAGGTGTGTCACAACCAATAGTAGCATTTTGGAGGCGTGGTGGCGGAACAACCTCCAACACTACTGCACCTTGTCCTGCATCCTTCCCAGCAGCCAGAAGAGTGACCCAATGGGCCGTGAAAGACAGGTAACGTCCCTGTCCATGCCTGCTGGACCATGAGTCAGCGGTAATATGCACCTTACCGCTGACCGCCCTGTCCAGCGAGGCAAGGACATTGCCTTCCACATGCCGGTAGAGAGCGGGAATCGCCTTCCGTGAGAAAAAGTGGCGTTTGGGGACCTGCCACTGAGGAACCGCACATTGTACAAACTCACGGAAGGGGGCCGAGTCTACCAACTGAAAAGGCAGCAGTTGAAGTGCTAGCAATTTAGCCAAGCTAGCATTCAACCGCTGGGCATGTGGATGGCTGGGAGTAAACTTCTTCCGCCGGTCCAGCAGCTGGGGCAGGGACATTTGCCTGCTATAATCGGATGTGGATGTACCACTAGCAGAGTTCCCGGAAGCACTTGGCTGTGACACACCTAATTCTACACCTTCATTCCTCTCAGAGCAGGTTTCAGAGAGGACTGAAGGTCTAGTGGGGTTGGAGATGCCAGCTGATGAGGAGCAAGGAGAGGTCCGCTTTGTTCTTTGGTGTGGGTCTTTGAGGTACGCTTGCCAACGAGCTGCATGGCAGGTCAACATATGTCTGGTCAAGCATGTGGTGCCCAAGCGGCTGATGTTTTGGCCACGTGAGATACGCTTGAGACATATATTGCAAATAGCAGCGGTGCGATCTGATGCACTCGTCTCAAAAAAGGCCCACACCAAAGAACTTTTAGAATAACGCGCAGAGGAAGCGCTCTGCGCAGGCGGAGCTCTGCGGTATGATTCAGTTGGTGTGCTGCCCCTAAGCTGACCCCCGGAGGGCATCCTGCCTCGTTGGACATGTGCCTCCTCCTCCTCCTCCCTCCTTCCAGGCACCCACGTGGAGTCAGTGCCCTCATCATCCCCTCCCTCTTCATCGCTGTAGCAAACCTGGCAGTATGCTGCAGCTTGTGGAACATGACTGCCAGATTGTTGTCCTTCTTGAGCATCCCCTCTCTCTGCGCTCACGCTACTGCCTTCCTCTAGCTGAGTGTCATCATCAGAGCCCACCAAACACTGGGCATCCTCCTGGAGCATGTACCCAACACTGTGCTCAAAGAGTTCAGGAGACTCCTCAGGAGGACGTGGTGGGTCTAGGGAAGGAGTCACTGATGATGACATTGAGAGGAGGGAAGATGATGTGTTGGCAGCTGCTTTGCTACTACCCTGAGACTGGGTGAGAGAGGATGAGGAGGATGAAGTGGGCTTGGTCATCCACTCTACCAAGTCGTTGGCATGTTGCGGTTCAACATGTCCAGCTGCAGAAAAGAAGGACAAGCATGTCCCATGGCCACGTGCTGATGACAATGCACCGTGTCCATGACCAGCACTGTTGTCTCTAGACACAGAGCCTGCTTGCCCTCTTTTATCGGCTCGCGCCTGTCTGCCTCTCCTTGCTGGCCTTCCAGACATGGTAATGGCCTGAAGGGAGTTGGGTAAAACAGTAGTTGGGTAGTTTATATTGTGCTGGAGGCACACAACACCCACTAACTCCTGCAGATGCCTTTTTTATAGAACAACAGAGATAAAGGGGTATATACAGATGTATACTGTGCTGTGCTGGAAGCACACACAACTTCCAATAACTCCTGCAGATGACAATTGGGCCCAAATAGAGAATAGCTATGTAGGTGGATTATAGCGGTATGTACTGGGTACAGAGCACGCAGACAGCACGCACTATCTCCTGACACTACTGACTGCAAGCTCTATTATTAAAGATAGATCACTAGCTATATAGGTGAGGTGAATATAGTGGTGTATACTGCGGTCAGGGCACAGACAATAACCACTACACAAGAGCAAGATAGGAAATCAGCCAAAAACGATTGGTGTGTAACTGTGTTGAAGGTACACAGAACACCCACTGCTTCAGATGCCAACACACTACACGAGGCCGCCTCAAAGGCGGCCTTATATAGTGTGGGGCGTGCACTACACAGCCTGAGCTATGATTGGCCACAGACAGGACGCCCGTGGCCAATCATGGCTCTCCTCGCTGCTGGCGCTGCGATTGGCCCAGCCATCGCAGTGCATTGTGGGCCACACGAATTTTGCCGCGAACGGCCCAAACGTTCGGAATTCGCCGAACGCCAGAACGACCAATGTTCGAGTCGAACGTACGTTCGACTCGAACACGAAGCTCATCCCTAATCATGACCAACATACTGAAAGAAAACAGATAAACCCATACAGTTAGTGAGACATAGATGGGAATTCCACTATGAGTCACTGCCAACTGGGGGTCAGAGTGAACCTGAGGAGAGCAATTACAAATAAATACAAATATGCTATCTTCCACTTACATGGGAATTACGACTCATTAAACTAATGAAAAAATAACATATTATGAAAAACAAAGACTAGGCCTGGGAGACTTGCCTGAAATAGTGTTGTTTGCAGGATCGATCAAACTACATTCTCAATGAAAGAGGACTGAAGTAGTACCCAAATCACCTACTGCCAAACTTCTCATATTAATGTTAAAAAAACAACATATATGATCAGGCGGAGGGAGTATCATAGAAAAACTGCAACAAAGTTCTATAAAGCCCTTACCCAGGTATAGTATCTGACAAAAGTGAGTACACCCCTCACATTTTTGTAAATATTTTATTATAACTTTTCATGTGACAACACTGAAGAAATGACACTTTGCTACAATGTAAAGTAGTGAGTGTACAGCTTATATAACAGTGTAAATTTGCCGTCCCCTCAAAATAGCTCAACACTAGGGATGAGCCGAACATCCCCCAGTTCGGTTTCCACCAGAACATGCAAACAAACAAAAAACTGTGCGAACATGCGAACACCGTTAAAATCTATGGGACACAAATGTGAAAAATCAATTAATTTTTAAAATTCATTCAATTCAATTTAAAGGCTCATATGCAAGTTATTGCCATAAAAAAGTGTTTGGGGACCTGGGTCCTACCCCAGGGGACATGTATCAATGCAAAAAAAAGTTTTTCAAAAGGCTGTTTTTTGTAAGCAGTGATTTTAATAATGCTTAAAGTGAAACAATAGAAATGAAATATTCCTTTAAATATTGTGCCTTGGGGTACTGTTAGTACCACAGCAAAATGTAATTTCTAATGGAAAAAATTACATTTAAAATTGCTTGCAGCTGTAATGTAGTTGGATCCCTTTGGGTCTGGTATGGTATGGATATTAAGGGGAGCTCCACACCAAAATGTAAAAAAAAAAAAATATGGTGTGGAGGTCCCCCCAAAATCCATACCAGGCCCTTTAGGTCTGGTATGGATTTTAAGGGGAACCCTGTGCAAAATTAAAAAGAAAATGGACTGGTGGTCTACTGCAAAACCTATACCAGGCCCTTATCCAAGCAAGCAACTTGGCAGGCCACAGGAAAAGGGGTGGGACAAAAGAGCACTCCCCCCCTGAGCCATACCAGGCCACATGCCCTCAACATGGGGGACACTTTTTTTTTTTAAATAAAGGAATTGTCAAAAACTGTCTGCTGTTGTTTTTACTTTTTTGACACTTTTTGGTGAATAGGTATGCCTAGCCATTCACATGGGGAGGGGGGGATCTGGGGGCTCTCTTGTTAAAGAGGGCTTCCAGATTCCAATAAGCCCCCCACCCACAGACCCTCACAACCAGAGGGCAAGGGTTGTGGGGATGAGGCCCTTGTCCCCAAAGCACCCTCCCCATTCTGAGGGCATGTGGCCTTGTATGGTTCAGGAGGGGGGGGTGCTATTTTGTTCCACCCCTTTTCCTGCGGCCTGCCGGGTTGCATGCTCAGATAAGTGTTGTATAGATTTTGGGGGGACCCCCACACCATTTTTTTTATAATTTTGGTGCGGATTCCCTTTAAAATCCACACCAGACCGGAAGGGCCTGATATGGATTTTGGGGGGACCCCCTACACCATTTTTTAAAAATTTTTGGCGCAAGGCTCCCCTTAACCACTTCAATACACTGTGTTATATAAACTACACTGCCTGCATTGACTGAATATAGAGTCTACACTGAATGTTAAGGCTACACTGAATGCAGAGTATGTATATACACACAGCCAATAGTTCCTGACTTGAACTCACTGTGGAGCAAGGATCCGGATTCCACATCTACATGTCTGCATTCATGCACCACTTGTGACATTGGGGAATGTTTAACTCAGTGGTAAGGGCCTTTTCAATAAGTTCACAGTGAACAGGAACTTTAGTTTAAGGGCATGATAGCCCACTTTTATTAAAAGGAACAAAATAAAGTTCATACATGCACTTGGTTGCCCACATAGGGGTTATCTTCCAAAAACAATAAATGAAAAATGCCGAGCCACTTGGCTCTCTTCAGCAGTGCTGCCACTTAGGCTTTACGCTTCAGCCCTCTTGGCCATATAACAGGGTTCCCGTACAACTACTGTACCTGTTTTCAGCTTCCTTGCTGCTCAGGCCTTCCACTTCAGGCTCTCATCTGTCTCCTTAGAGGCAAACAGCTTCAACACACACAGCGTCTATTTAGAAAGCAGCCCCTCACTGCTCTGATCCTTAGACTTGGACTTGGATCTCTGGCTTTCACTAGTGCACACCTTCACTATCTGGACTCCTGGAGACCTCCTGTCTCTCTGGGTGGAGCCCAGAACCCTAATCCTGACTCTGCTAAAAGCCCACCTGCTCAATCAACCAGCCAGACTCCTGGCTGTTCCCAAAACCCGGTCCCAGGATTGGAGATGCCGTCCCACCCATAACGTTATGGAATCTCCGGGCTCCAGGTCCCCAACTGGATATTACAAACTTTGGAGGAAACTGATAAAACAGATTCCTCCACATTAAATACCCCTGGAGCCCCTCAACCTGCCTATTTGAGAACCCTGGGTGACAATTGCTAGGACAGGGAACTGTACTGTATATATATATATATATATATATATATATATATATATATATATATACATATATATATATATATCACAAAAGTGAGTACACCCCTCACATTTTTGTAAATATTTTATTTATTATTTATTTTCATGTGACAACACTGAAGAAATGACACTTTGCTACAATGAAAAGGAATGAGCGCACAGCTTGTATAACAGTGTCAATTTGCTGTCCCCTCAAAATAACTCAACACACAGCCATTAATGTCTAAACTGCTGGCAATAAAAGTGAGTACACCCCTGTGACAGCACTGCCTTAACTCTCTTGGGCATGGAGTTTACCAGAGCTTCACAGGTTGCCACTGGAGTCCTTTTCCACTCCACCATGACAACGTGTCCTGCAAGACTTTGAAGTATGCGAGCTGTGTGGCAGGTGCTACACCAGCAGCTGCCGACACAGCTCGCAATAGTAAGTGCCGCACACCTGACCATTCAGGCATTGCCAGTAGGGGGCCCCATGACAGCTTCCGCTTCGATCTACCTGTCAATCACAACTATCTGACGGTTAGATCAGGTCACTGCTGCTAAGAGATTCTATAGACCTCTCGTGATGCGCTCCTCCCCGCCGGCCCCTCCTGATTTTCTGTCTCCTCATATTCCCCCCCCCCCCCTCAGTCTCCTGCATACTTGCTCTGTGTGTCCCGTTGAATCCTCCCTCCTCTATCTTTAGTGCCATATGATGTGCCATATGATGAGAAAAGAGGAGGAGCACAGCTATTCTGCTCACAGGACATGCAGGGAGAGAGGTGAGCTGAGGGAGGAACATCAGTTTGGGGTGGTAAGCTGAGCACAATACCTGGCAAAGTTTAATGCCAGAAGGGAAGTTTATGTGGAAATACATGAAGGGTTGGAATAGCAGCGAGTGTGTGTTGGAGCCCTGCTGAGTTTGCAGCCCCCCAAGCTAACATACATCTCCTAAGCAGGAACACATCACTATCTCCCCAACCATTCTGTCCAGATAAAGTGCAGTTTATTTATGACCTTTACGTTTAACCCTGTGTTATCCAAACTCTGTTCAATGAAAAGTGTAAACTCACCACATAAACACTCCATATACAAAATAACATTCCCCAATAAAGATCAGAACATGATGTTCACATTTGCATGGAAGTACAATTGAATGAATGCTGATTATTCAGAGAATTACCGTATTTATGTTTATTGAGGATTGTTTTTTTTGTATGTACTAACAGTTAAGCTTCATACACACAATACGAAAATTGGATGAAAAATACCACTTTTGAAGCATATGAGCGTATCATGTTTTTTTTTTTGGTGGGCGAGTGGATTTCGGGTGAGAGTTCCCACACTTTTTTCCCCAGGACTTGACCCCTGCATAAAAGTAAATTGTGCTGAAGATTAGAAGGTAAAAACTTTATTCTAAAGTGAAGTAGAGCCCCTAAAGAGTAAGGCTGGGCCATTTCTGATTCAAACGTCCAATTTGAGTAACGTAATGAAGCAGAAACCTAGTCCAGACCTATACGTAAGAAACAAGTTATATATACCCTAATTGTTGTGAAGGTTTGCCCCCCCTCGCTTCTAGGGAGGTATAATTTACAGTCCCTTTAAAAAGTATTAATACTCCTTGAAGTTTTCCACATTTTGTCACGTTACTTCCTAAAACGTAAATATCTTTTATTGGGATTTTATGTCATAGACCAACACAAAGCAGCACATAATTGTGAAGTAGAAGGAAAATGATAAATGGTTTTCAAATTTTTTTACAAATAAATATCAGAAAAGTTTGGCATGCATTTGTATTCAGCCCCCCTGAGTCAATAATTTGTAGATCCACCTTTCAACGCAATTACAGATGGAAGTCTTTTTGGGTATGTCTTTACAAGATTTGCACATCTAGAGAGTGACATTTTTGCCTATTATTCTTTGCAAAATAGCTCAAGCTCTGTCAGATTGGATGGAGAGCGTCTGCGAACAGCATTTTTCAAGTCTTTCCACAGATTCTGAATTGGATTTAGGTGTGGACTTTGACTGGGCCTTTCTAACACATGATTATGCTTTGATCCAAAGCATTCCATCGTAGCTCTGGCTGTATGTTTATGGTTGTTGTCCTGCTGGAAGGTGAACCTCTGCCCCAGTCTCAAGTCTTTTGCAAACTGTTATGCCATGTACACATGACCAGACTTTGACAGACTAGGTCCGACGGTCTTCCCGACGGACTTTCGGCAGAGTTCTGATGGACTTTCCAAACTAACGGACTTGGCCACACACACGCACACCGACGGATTCAAACGTGATGACGTACGACCGAACTAGAATAAGGAAGTTCATAGCCAGTACCAATAGCTGCTCTAGCGTCGGTTTTTGTCCATCGGACTAGCATACAGACAAACAGATTTTTCGACTGGACTCGAGTCCATTAGAAAGATTTAAAACATGTTTTATTTATAGGTCCGTCAGACTTTTGGATAAATAAAAAGTCCACTGGAGCCCATACATGATCGTAATATCTGTCAAAACGTCTGGTCGTCTGTACGTGGCATTAGCATTAGGTTTTCTTCTAAGATTGCCCTGTATTTGGCTCCATCTGTCTTCCCATCAACGCTGACCAACTTTCCTGTCCCTGCTTAGGAAAAGCACCCTCACAACATGATGCTTCCACCAACTTGTTTCGCAGTGGGGATGGTGTGTTCAGGGTGATGTGCAGTGTTAATTTTCTGCCACACATAGCATTTTGCTTTTAGGCCAAAAAGTTTAATTTTGGTCTCATCAGAGCACCTTCTTCCACGAGTCCCCCACATGACTTCTCGACAAACTGCAATCTGGACTTCTTATGGCTTTCTTTCAACAAGAGCTTTTTCTAGCTACTCTTCCATAAAGTCCAGATTTGTGGAGTGCATGACTAATAGTTTTCCTGTGGACAGATTCTCCCACCTGAACTGTGGCTCTCTGCAGCTCACCGAGAGTTACCATGGGCCTCTTGGCTGCTTCTCTGATTAATGCTCTCCTTATCCGGCCTGTCAGTTTAGGTGGATGGCCATGTCTTTGCGGGTTTGCAGTTATGCCATGCTCTTTGAGGGGATTTCTTGGTGAGTTTTTCTCTCCGATTAGCCCTATACTATTTCATTTTTTCACTGTCATATGTTATTCACATGTATACACTCATTTACTTATTTCCTCATTTCAATCATGGTTTTTGGTCCAAGTCAAATCCCACACCAGCACAAGCTTAATCTCACTTCACTTGGTCATGGGCTTCTCCTGTTTCCTTTACATTTACACATATGATAATATATTCATTCATTCACTTATATTTTTAGAAGTCAAGCCCATCGATCACTCTTTGGTCACCTCCCCCCTAGGAGGAATTTACACGTGCGCTCAGGTCAATCAGCATGGCCCCCCCCTCCAGTTTGGTTCCCACCAGAACATACCAAACAGGAAAAACATTTGGCAGAACACACAAACACCGTTAAAGTCTATGGGACACAAACATGAATAATCAAAAGTACTAATTTTAAAGGCTTATATGCAAGTTATTGTCACAAAAAGGGGACATGTGTCAATGCAAAAAAAGTTTTAAAAACTGCAGTTTTTTCGGGAGCAGTGATTATGCCTAAAATGAAACAATAAAAGTGAAATATTCCTTTAAATTTCTGACCTGGGGGGTGTTTATAGTATGCCTGCAAAGTAGCACATTTCCCTTGTTTAGAACAGTCCCTGTACAAAATGGCATTTCTAAAGTAAAAAAAGTCATTTAAAAGTACTCGCGGCCTTTTGGGTCTGGTATGAATAATAAGGGGAACACCAAATCAATTTTTTTTTTAAATTGCAGGGGGGTCCCCCCAAATTCCATACCAGGCCTTTCAGGTCTGGTATGAATATTAAGGGGAACCCTGCTCCAAAATGTAAAAAAAAATGGTGTGGTGGTCCCCTAAAAATCCATACCAGACCCTTATGTGATCATTCACCTGGCAGGCTGCAGGAAAAGAGGGGGGGACGAGAGAGCGCACCCCTTCCTGAATTGTACCAGGCCACATGCCCCCAACATGGGGAGGGTGCTGTGGGGTAGCTCCCAAAGCACCTTGTCCCCATGTTGATGGGGGCAAGGGCCTCATCCCCACAAGCCTTGCCCTGTGGTTGTGGGGGTCTGTGGGCGGGCGGCACCCGCTGTATGACGCATCCTCGCAGGTGACAGTTCTTTTATAACCAAGGGCAGGGCCACACAGTGATGTTCCTGGGTGACCCCACCCACCCGGTTACGTAAATGTAGCCTGGTATGGTTAAGGAGGGGGTGCTTTCTCGTCCCCCTCTTTTCCTGCAGCCTGCCAGGTTGCGTGCTCAGATAAGGGTCTGGTATGGATTTTTCGGGGGAACTCCATGCCATTTTTTTATAATTTTGGCGTGGGGGTTGCCCTTAAAATTCATACCAGACCTGATGGGTCTGGTATGGATTTTCGATGGGAGACCGCTATGCCATTTTTACTTATTTTGGCATGGGGTTCACCTTAATATCCATACTAGACCTGAAGGGCCTGGTATGGAATTTGGGGGGACCCCACGCAATTTTTTAAAAAATTTTGCTTCTGGGTTTCCCTTAATATTCATACCAGACCCAAAGGGCCTGGTAATGGACTGGGGGAATCTCATGCCATTTTTTTCAATGACTTTTATCTGTATTGCCAGGACCAACAATTCATTATAGCCGCGAGTACTTTTAACCACTTCAATACAGGGCACTTAAACACCTTCCTGCCCAGACCAATTTTGAGCTTTCAGCGCTGTCGCATTTTGAATGACAATTGCGCGGTCATGCTACACTGTACCCAAATGAAATTATTATCATTTTTTTCCCACAAATAGAGCTTTCTTTTGGGGGTATTTGATCACCTCTACGGTTTTTATTTTTTGCGCTACAAAGAAAAAAATACCGAAAATTTTGAAAAAAAAAAATGTTTTTTTTGTTTCAGTTTCAAATCTTTGTAAATAAGTACGTTTTCTCCTTCACTGATGGGCACTGATGGGGCTACACTGATGGGCACTGATAAGGCGGCACTGATGGGCACCAATGTGGCACCAATAAAGTGGCACTGATAGGCGGCACTGATGGGCGACACGGATGGGCGACACGGATGGGCGACACGGACGGACACTGATAGGTGGCACAAATTGGCACTGATAGCTGGCACGGATGGGTGGCACGGATGGGTGGCACAGATGGGCATGGATAGGCGGCACAGATGGGCATGGATAGGCGGCACAGATGGGCATGGATGGGCATGGATAGGCGGCACAGGTGGGCACTCATAGGCGGCACAGGTGGGCACTCATAGGCGGCACAGGTGGGCACTCATAGGCGGCATTGGTGTTATACTATAGTAATGGATGCCAATCAGTGCCAAACAATAATGCATGCCAATCAGTGATGCCCATTGTGGGCACTGATTGGCATCCATTATGGGCACTGATTGGCACCCATTGTGCTGACTGGCATCTCTGGTGGTCTAGGGAGGATTACCTTTTCCCTGGTGGTCTGGTGGCGTCCCTGGTGGTCCAGTGTGGGCATCCTTGGGGGGGCTGTGCTGATAATCGATCCGCACAGACCCCCCCTGTCAGAGGAGCAGCCGATCGGCTCTCCTCTACTCGCGTCTGACAGACGCGAGTGAGGGAAAGCCGATCACCGGCTCTTCCCATTTACACTGTGATCAGCCGTGATTGGACACGGCTGATCACGTGGTAAAGAGTCTCCGTCGGAGACTCTTTACCGAGATCGTAGTTGCCGGGTGTCAGACTGACACCCCGCAACAACGATCGCCGAGATGCGCGCCCCCGGGGGCGCGCAGCGGCTCATAATCCTGATCACGTCATATGACGTCCGGTCAGGATTATGCAACCACTTTGCAGCCGTCAATTGCCTATAGGGCGGGCGGCAAGTGGTTAAATAACTTTTTTCCTTTAGAAATGTTATTTTGTGCAGGGACTATTCTAAACATGAGAACGATGTGCCACTTTACAGGCATACTATAGACACCCCCAGGTACAAAATTTAAAGGAATATTTTACTTTGATTGTTTCACTTTAAGCATTATTAAAATCACTGCTCCTGAAAAAACAGTCATTTTTAAAACTTTTTGTTGTATTAATACATGTCTCCTGGGGCAGGACCCGGGTCCCCAAACACTTTTTATGACAATAACTTGCATATAAGCCTTTAAAATGAACACTTTTGATTTTTCATGTTAATGTCCAATAGATTTTAACAGTGTTCCGGCGGCTTTCGAGTTTGCCCCAAACACCGCATAATGTTTAGTGTTCTGCAGAATACTCGAACAACCAAAGTTTAGCCCAAACTTATGCTCGGGCCGAACCGTTCGCCCATCCCTACTCCTCAGCTTCCCTGGTGGACATTTTTTACAGTCCTTGTCCTTTGGTTTCTATGCACAGTTAACGTATTTCCAGCATTGTCAGTTTGGTTCTTCATACTTACTACTTTTCACAATCTTTTGGTATACTTACTAGACTTGGCTACTTATCTCAGCCCTCTCAGCCTTTTCAGCCATTGGCTGAGAGGACTGAGAGGGCTGATTGGGAGTCGGTCGGGTACTGGCATTTACACAGGCTAAATGTCAGACAGTTTTTATTGAACCGGCCGATCTTGACTGGTATTCAAGCCATGTGTAAGGGGCTTAGGTATGTAATATGGCCTTTGGCTATAGAGAAGGGGGAGGATAAGGACCATGAAGGGAATTAGAGAAGCCCCCAGAAGAATTACCTCACTTTTAGTATAGTTGATATCAGAGGTCTGAACAGAGACAAAACTTGTCAAATGTACTTTTAATAATGGTCACATTGGGCACAGGGTTGGAGGTAAAGATCGGAATGCCGTCCGCAAAAAGCTGTACACACTTCTGTGCTTTCTGCTGTATATGCACACCATGTAGGGATGCTACCTCGATTAGGTGCCTAGAAAGATACATACAGGGATATACAATGTAATACTGACCTAGAATCACACACATAGGTTGGACTTGCTGGACTCGTGTGGTCTTATGAAAAACCAGAAAGAACCATTTAAACTGATGTTATCAAAGGCTTTCTCTGCATCTAGTGTAATGATGGCATAGTTTCTGGATGGGTTGAATTTGGCATGTACTAGGGTTCGAGAGGACTTTGCAAATGTTGATCAAGGCTGACCTACCTTTGACAAAGCCGGGTTGCTCTGGGATTATGACTGCCAAAATGTCAGCCATATGGGAGGCAACAATTTTGAAAAGGATTTTAACATCAAGGTTTAAATAATTGTAAACAATCACCTTGTAAATCAAAATATTCCGTTTAAAATAGATATGAAAGGCAAAATATTTGTGTATAGATATAAAAAAAAGAATTCTAAATTATAAATATCTCTCTTTCCCTTTTTTTTTAAAAGTGATCACATTCCTTCTGTTCTCAGCTGCATAAGAGCTGGGGGGAGGAGAAGTACCAGGAGCATTAGGTATTTTACACCAAGTGCAGCTTTAGAGGATGAGCACACGTGAAATCACCATTATGTTGAATGGAAAAGCATGTTCATACTGCACTCTCTTATCCGCCCCCCCCCCCTCCACTGGTACCACATTTGACACGTTTTGTGGGTAGAAGTGAGAGTGGATACTTGTTTTTGACAGGTACCCGCTCCCACTACCAGGTAATCTTTCCATGGCGAGATCATTTGGAAGTTGAAGAGCACTTATGAGGCTGCACTGGCGGGCACTGATGAGGCGGCACTGATGAGCACTGATGGGCACTGATGATGAGGCACTAATATGTAGCATGTTGGTTTCCCTCACAAGCAATGGCATTGGCAGCACCCTAGAGCCAATGGAAAAATTGGTTGGGGTGCTGACATCGCTGGATTCCTGGACAGGTAATTGTCTTAATATTAAAAGTCAGCAGCTACAGTATTTGTAACTACTGACATTTAGTTTTTTTCTATATACAGTATATATACATTATATATTCACTTAGGAGTTTATAATGAAGCAGTATACTTTTTTTGTGGTATTTTATGGGAATTTTTAATGGTTAACACTTTAAGTATGAGGGGAGGTGCATTGTAGTTTGCACTAGCAATGATCTTATGAATGAAAAGTACATAGTCATACACTCATTCACTATAGGTGTCTGCATTGAGGTTAAGGGGAATATAGCATCATCACCATTGATGAGGGAGGTGTTTTGTAGTTCACATCCTCAGATAAAAAAATTTTTTATTGTACCACTGACTTGGCTGTAAAATTAATAGCATTGTATTGCCACACCACCATTTACTTTTACAAAAGAAATAGTCCAACCTGGCGAACATGTCGTGTGTGTTGGGGGAGGAGGAAGTGAATTCCCTATCTGCTCGATTTAGAGGCCGCCACACATTGACCAAGTCTCCAGAGTCTCCATCAAATGAGCGAGATGAGTGGGTTGTGTGATATGAGCCTTTAGTGGGTCTTTCCCGAGATGGGACCTATCCTCAAGGTTATGCATAACTTAACTACGATAAAGTCACCTCCTTTTAAAAGCGAAATGAGAGGAGATCACAGTAGTTCCATGGTTAAATGATGGAAGAAAGTTTTAATGGAGGAGTAGTGGGGGTGGGGGTACAGTGGAGGCTATTGGCAGGTTTCATAAGCCATTTATAAGACTGCTCGGCAGCAGCTGCAGGAATGAACCGCTAGTCCATGCTGCACCAGAACCAGAAGCCTCAATTGTAATTTAATCACTTCAATACTGGGCACTTTTACCCCCTTCCTGCCCAGGCCAATTTTTAGCTTTCAGCACTGTCACATTTTAAATGACAATTGCGTGGTCATGCAACACTGTACCTAAACAAAATTGGTATATTTTTTTTCCCCCACAAACAGAGCTTTCTTTTGGTGGTGTTTGATCTCCACTGGGGTTTTTTTTATTTTTTGTTAAATAAAAAAAGACCAAACATTTTGAAAAAAAAAAGTTTTTCTTTGTTTCTGTTATAACATTTCGTAAATAAGTATGTTTTCTCCTTCACTGAAGAGCATGTATGAGGCTGCATTAGAGGCACTGAGCACTGATGAGGCGGCACTGATGAGCACGGACGGGCACTAATGATGAGGCACTAATATGCAGCACTGACGGGCACCAATAAGTGACACTGATATGCAGCACTGATGGGCACTCATAGGTGGCACTGATGGGCGCTGATGGTGGCACTAATAGGCCACACTCATGGGCACTTATAGGTGGCACTGATGGGCACTGATAGGTGACACTGATGAGCACTGATAGGTGGCACTGATAGGCAGCATTGATGAGGAGACACTGACAGGTATTACTGATGGGCACTGATTGGCATCCTTGATGTGCACTGATTGGCATCCTTGATGGGTACTAATTGGCATCCCTGATGGGCATGGGTTGGCATTCCTGGTTTTCTTTAGTGGGCATCCTTGATGGGTCTGCACTGATAATAAATGTGCCGATTATCAGTGCAGACCCCCCTGCTGGATGCAAAGGGAAAAGAAATGGCGCATTAGAACTGTATTCAGACATAGTCCAGCCAACTGAAAAAACAAATGTCTCTTTAAAAGACACAATGGTATGGGATGGGAGGCAGTCTTTAAGAATCACTGGGCTGTGATATTGGGGTATACTGAATAAAGGATCAACTGCGGCTGCTGTCCCCAGAGTTGTGACGGCTCTGTGTAAATCAAAGAAAGCAAAAGAGAGAAAACTAAGTGCAATATCCCAAACATTTAATGCATAGGCAGGATTAAAAACCCTTACAGAATAAAGGATAAATATGGGATCATCTGTATATAGATCATCCGGCTATCATCATGGCAATGTCGTGGTATGTGGAGTGGTTTCCAGCCGCTCAGTTGGAGAGAGAGAGGCAGTTCCTGGAGCCTCGAGCCCCTGTCAGAACAGCCGCCGATCGCTCCTCCTCTACTTGTGCCTTTGTCAGTGCTAATAGTGGAAAAACCGGTAAACAGCACATCCTGGTTATGATGTGGACAGCTGTGATTGGACACAGCTGACCACATGGTAAAGATCCTCCTGCATAAGCTCTTTACTGTGATCGGAGATGCGGTATGTCAGAGCGACACACCGCACTACCAATCGTTGCACAGCGGATTGTCCTACTGGACGTTATATGACACCCAGTCAGAAAATAGAGGTACTTTGCTGCTGTCATTCTGTATATAGCGGACGGAAAGTGGTTAATAGACAATAAAACTAAGGACAGGTCCTTCACAAATGTTTTAGTCTAAAATACATAGCAGCCACCTTAAACACCTTAAACAAATCTTAACCAATTCCCGACCGCCTCGCGCTGATATACGTCGGCAGAAGGTCACGTACAGGCAGATTAACGTACCTGTATGTTGCCCTTTAAGAGGCGGCTTGCAGGCGCACACCCACCAGGAACTCCATGACCATGCTTGAGGGTCCTGTGGACCTGATGTCCGTGGGGATACCCACGATCGTCTCACGGTGAGGAAGAACAGGGCGATGCTAATGTAAAAAAGCATCTCCCCTTTCTGCCTAGTGACACTGTCACTGATCAGCTCTCCCTGTAATCGGGAGCACTGATTAGTGATGTGACACACACAGCCCCTCTCCCCCACAGTTAGAATCTTAGAATCTAGGATACACTTAACCACTACAGTGCCACCTAGTGGTTAACCCCTTCACTGCCAGTGGCATTTTTATAGTAATCAATGCAAGTTTTTTAGCATTGATAACTGTATTAATGACAATGGTCCCAAATATGTGTCAAAATTGTCCGATGTGTCCGCCATAATGTCCAGTCCTGATGAAAATCACTGATCGTCATTACTAGTAAACAAAAAAAAATAGCAATAAAAATGCCATAAAACGATCCCCTATTTTGTAGACGCTATAACTTTTGTGCAAACCAATCAATAAACGCTTATAGCAATTTTTTTTACCAAAAATGTAGAAGAATACGTATCGGCCTAAACTGAGGAAAAAACATGTTTTTTTAAATATTTTTAGGGGATATTTATTATAGAAAAAAGTAAAAAATGATGTGTTTTTTTCAAAATTGTTGTTATTTTTTTGGTTTTTGGTTTATAGCGCAAAAAATAAAAACCACAGAGGTGATCAAATGCCACCAAAAGAAAGCCCTGTTTGTGGGAAAAAAGGACGTCAATTTTGTTTGGGAGCCACGTCGTCTGACCACACAATTGTCAGTTAAAGCAACACAGCGGTGAATCGTAAAAAGTTCTCTGGTCAGGCCGAATGACCCCCTGTTTGGTTCGCCCCAGAACTTTTGAACATTGCGAAGGTTCTGAACCAAATAAGGAACCCCATTGAAGTCTATGGGACCCGAACGTCAATATAGTGCTTGGGAGGTCCCCTTAGTCAACCTGCAAAGTGGCACTGTGTATAGAATCTGATGCAGCAATAATTGCATTTATAAAGCCCAAAAAAAACTATTTTCCCTGCAAGCTTTATTTTGTAAGCAACGACTTGGGAAGCCAGTCCTTATGATGAGGCCACACTGTAGTGCACTGGGAACAAGATTAGAGATTTTTTGGATACATTCTGATGTTTCTACCAGAAACCTTAGATTTCTACTTCTGTAACAGGTATGGAAAAATTGTTCTTTGGGTGTCAGTGGTGCCTTCACATCGTAACCCTTTAGAGGTACTCTTGATGAAAGCAAGAATTGGCCTTGCTATCAAAAATTGTAATGATGGGCAGCTAACAAACAGGTGCATAAAAATTGGTCTATGGGTGTTAATTGTGCCCATGAAACTTACACCAAAAACATTCTTCCAGATGAAATCAACACCCACAACATTAGCCAGCCTAGATGTCCTGCAGAGATTCCACATCCCCAAAACACTGATAAAAGTCAGATGGTCCACAGAGTCTGTGGACAAACACCTTCTATGATTAGTAACAAAAACTCTAGCAGCACTGAATACCCGTTCGGAAAGCACGCTGGATGCAGGGCAGCCCAGCAGCTCAATAGCATACTGGGCAAGTTCTGGCCAGTGGTCTATTCTCATGACCTAGTATGCCAGTGGATCATCACCTGGAAAGCTCTCCATCTCCGTTTTCGCCCCTAGATAATCATCCACAATGTGATGCAGATGCTGACGATGGAATGTGGAAGCTGACACCCTGGGCAGCGAGGACTAAAAAAAATAGAAATGTGTCACTTAGGCAGCCGCCTTCTCCACCACTCCTTGACCAACAGAAGCCCCAAGACTAAGTTTTCCATGACACTGTTGAAATAGATAAGAATTACAATCTAGTTCAAGGTTATCTGCTGCTGTTTCTAATTAAAAAGTATAAATGTGCATGCACATTAGAAGTAAACACTCTCTGAGACACGTTCAGCTCAGTTACTTCTAACTTCTGCTTTATTTATGGGCAGTGTCAATGCTTTATACAGAAAGATACGTCATTGCTATGTCATTCCAATAGGTACATCTGGTTAAAATACAAGAGAAATGGAGAAACTTGATGTTTGAAGTTTGGTTGAAGCTGGTTATGTCATCACGCCTGCATTCTTCTAAGTGTGATGTAGGGTATAGATGCCATCTTTAGTTCCAAACAGAGAGCCAATCTGTACACTACATAATAAGTAAGGAGTTGCATAGAAACATGTATACACATAAGCAAATAGACATTTTCTGATTATCAGTATGTACATTACATTCCTACACATTGTAACCTACCAGAGTCGGGAAAAGTGTTCAATAAACTCCTCTTTGAGGTGTCCTCAAAAGATTTCATCTTCTTCACTTTATGATGACAGGATTAGTTCTGAAATGTTCCCCTTATAACAGTGGTCAAGAAGGGTTGCTAACAGGGATTGTGTCACTGATGCATGCATTGTCATGGCTCACCATCATTGTGGCCTCATTAAATGGCGACAGTACAGTGCATGCATCCTTTATGAGCAGCCATTGGCTCAGGGAAAAAAAGCCCAGTTGATCTGAGCCTGTCGATGTGCCATAATCACACAGGTACTCATTGACGGCTCTCTGCTGCATGTACAGCTGCTGCAGCACTGCCAAAGTTGAGTTCTACCTGGTGGGCATGTCACAAATCAGGTTGTTTATGGGCAGGTGGAATTCCTTCTGAATTTCAGCCAACCAAGCACTGGCTGTGTATGACTGCCTAAAATTGCTACAGACTCTTCTTGCCTGCTTTATTAGATTTTCCAACCCTGGGTACCTATTTAGGAAATGCTGCATCACCAAATTGAGGACATGTGCCAGGCATGGAACATGTGTCAATTTTCCCTGTCTAAGGGCGAACAGGAGGTTTGTGCCATTATCACACACCACCATTCCTAGCTCCAGATGGTGTAGCGTGTACCATCTCTGGGCCTGTCCCTGCATAGCTGCAAGAATCTCTGCTCCAGTGTGGCTCCTGTCCCCTAGACACACCAGCTGAAGCACTGCAAGCACCTTTTAGCTTGACTCATTGAATAGCCCTTTGAATGCTTAGGGGGTACTTGAGGTTCATAAGACAGTTCAACAGAGGAGGGCATGGAGGAGGTAGAGCTGACAAATTTGGCATCATCACCAGCTGTATGGAGACATAGGGCCACAACAAGCTGCAGTACTGAGCCCTGTCCTGCATCCTTCTGAGTTCAAAGCAGAGTTACCCAGTGTGCTATGAACTAAATATATCACCCCTGCCCATGTTTGCTGGACCATGTGTCAGCAGTAACATGGACTTTGCGGTTGACTACCTTGCCTAACAATGCCACAACATTGCCTTCTACGTGATGTAGAGAACTGGAATGGCCTTACATGAAAAGAAAAAAAACAACTGGGAACCTGCCATTGTGGTACAGCACATTCTGCAAATTCACTGAAGGGGGCAGAATCTACCAGGTGAAAAGGCAGAAGTTGTAGAGCCAGCAGCTTTGACAAGCTTGCATTTAGACACTGAACATGTGGATTGCAGGTTTGCTGCTGGCAGTAATGCACAGAACTATATGGTGTTAAACTTGCAGTAAAACAATGAAATATACAGCGTTAAACTTGCAGGAATGCACAGAATTATATGGCGTTAAACTTGTTGCAATTAAATATATAGAGTTGAACTTGCAGTTACACAATGAAATATACAGCATTAAACTTGAAAAATGCAATGAAATATACAGCGTTAAACTTGCAGTAATACATAGAACTATATGGCAGTAAACTGTAACACAAAGAAATAAACAGTGTTAAATTTGCAGTATTGCAATTAAATATACAGCGTTAAACTTGCAGTAATGCACAGAACTACATAGCGTTAAACTTGCAGTAATGGAATGAAATATACAGCATTAAACTTGCAGTAATGCAATGACATTTACAGCGTTAAATGTGTTGTAGGAACCCACAGAAGGATATGGCATTAAAAACTTAGATAAACACATCAAAATTAAACTTGCAGCAACGCAATTAAATATATATTGTTTAGCTTGCAGCAACGCAAAGAAATATACAGCATTAAACTTGAAGTAATGCAATGAAATAGACAGCGTTAAACTTGCAGTAATGCACAGAACTATATGGCGCTAAACTTGCAGTAACACACAGAATAATACGGTGTTAAACTTGTAGCAACACAATTAAATATATAGCATTGTACTTGCAGTAATGCAATGAAATATACAGCATTAAACTTTAAATAATGCAATGAAATATACAGCATTAAACTTGCAGTAATGTACAAAACTACATGGCGTTAAACTTTCAGTAACGGAATGAAATATACAGCGTTGAAATTGAAGTAATGCACAGAACTATATGGCGTTAAACATGCAGTAACGCAAAGAAATAAACAGCGTTAAACTTGCAGTTTTGCAATTAAATATATAGCATTAAACTTGCAGTAACGCACAGAGCTATACAATGTTAAACTTGCAGTAATGCAATTAAATATATGACGTTGAACTTGCAGTAATGCAATGAAATATACAGGGGTAAACTTGCAGTAACACAATGAAAAATGCAGCATTATACTTGTAGTAACGCAATGAAATATGCAGTGTTAAACTTGCAGTAATGCAATGAAATATACAGCGTTAAATTTGCAGATATACACAGAATTATATGGCGTTAAACTTGCAGTAACACAAAGAAATAAACAGCGTTAAACTTGCAGTTTTGCAATTAAATATATAGCATTAAACTTGCAGTAACGCACAGAGCTATACAATGTTAAACTTGCAGTAATGCAATTAAATATATGACGTTGAACTTGCAGTAATGCAATGAAATATACAGGGGTAAACTTGCAGTAACACAATGAGAAATGCAGCATTATACTTGTAGTAACGCAATGAAATATGCAGTGTTAAACTTGCAGTAATGCAATGAAATATACAGCGTTAAATTTGCAGATATACACAGAATTATATGGCGTTAAACTTGCAGTAATGCAATGACATTTACAGCGTTAAACTTGTAGTAACCCACAGAAGGATATGGCATTAAAAACTTAGATAAACACATCAAAATTAAACTTGCAGCAACGCAATTAAATATATATTGTTTAGCTTGCAGCAACGCAAAGAAATATACAGCATTAAACTTGAAGTAATGCAATGAAATATACAGCGTTAAACTTGCAGTAATGCAATGAAATATACAGCGTTAAATTTGCAGATATACACAGAATTATATGGCGTTAAACTTGCAGTAACGCAAAGAAATAAACAGCGTTAAACTTGCAGTTTTGCAATTAAATATATAGCATTAAACTTGCAGTAACGCACAGAGCTATACAATGTTAAACTTGCAGTAATGCAATTAAATATATGACGTTGAACTTGCAGTAATGCAATGAAATATACAGGGGTAAACTTGCAGTAACACAATGAAAAATGCAGCATTATACTTGTAGTAACGCAATGAAATATGCAGTGTTAAACTTGCAGTAATGCAATGAAATATACAGCGTTAAATTTGCAGATATACACAGAATTATATGGCGTTAAACTTGCAGTAATGCAATGACATTTACAGCGTTAAACTTGTAGTAACCCACAGAAGGATATGGCATTAAAAACTTAGATAAACACATCAAAATTAAACTTGCAGCAACGCAATTAAATATATATTGTTTAGCTTGCAGCAACGCAAAGAAATATACAGCATTAAACTTGAAGTAATGCAATTAAATATACAGCGTTAAACTTGCAGTAATGCACAGAACTATATGGCGCTAAACTTGCAGTAACACACAGAATAATACGGTGTTAAACTTGTAGCAACACAATTAAATATATAGCATTGTACTTGCAGTAATGCAATGAAATATACAGCATTAAACTTTAAATAATGCAATGAAATATAAAGCATTAAACTTGCAGTAATGTACAAAACTACATGGCGTTAAACTTTCAGTAATGGAATGAAATATACAGCGTTGAAATTGAAGTAATGCACAGAACTATATGGCGTTAAACATGCAGTAATGCAATGAAATATACAGCGTTAAATTTGCAGATATACACAGAATTATATGGCGTTAAACTTGCAGTAACGCAATTAAATATATGATGTTGAACTTGCAGTAATGCAATGAAATATACAGTTCAATATATGGTGTTAAACTTGCAGAAACGCAATTAAATATATATGGTGTTAAACTTGCATTAATGCACAGAATTTTACAGCATTAAACTTGCAGTAATGCACAGAACTATATGGTATTAAACTTGCAGTAATGCAATGAAACATACAGCGTTAAATTTGTAGCAATGCACAGAACTATATAGCATTAAACTTGATTAACACAAAAAAATATGGCGTTAAACTTGCAGTAACACAAGGAAATATACGGAATTAAACTTGTAATAACGCTATGAAATATACAGTGTTAAACTTGCAGTAACGCAATGAAATAAACAGGGTTAACTTGTAGTAAAACACAGAACTATATGGTATTAAATTGAAGTAACACAATGAAATATTCAGCATTAAACTTGCAGTAACTCACAGAACTATATAGCGTTAAACTTGGAAAAACACATCAAAATATATGGCATTAAACTTGCAGTAACACACAGTACTATATGGTGTTAAACTTGCAGTAATGCACAGAATTATATGGTGTTAGTAGGAACACACAATATGTCTCCTCTCCCCTGACAGAACTGGGGTTTGTGTGTTTACACACACAGATTTCAGTCCTTATTCTATCATGAGCGATGCACAGAGCTATATGGTGTAATGCACAGAGTTATATGGTGGTAAACTTACAGTAACGTAAAGAAATAAACAGCAGTAAACTAGGAGTAGCGCAATTAAATATACGCCATTAAACTTGCAGTAATGCACAGAACTATATAGTGCTAAACTTGCAGTAATGCACAGAACTATATGTCATTAAACTTTCAGTAATGCAATGAAATATACAGCATTCAACTTGCAGTAAAGCACATAACTATACGACATTGCAGTAATGAACAGAAATATATGGCATTAGTAGGAACTAGACATGTGCATTTTGTTTCGTTCCGATTCGAAATTCGGACGAATTTTCATTATTCGGACATTCGGATGCATCCGAATGACCGAATTACAATGCTAACGAATTCAACCGAATTCAGCCGAAATTCGACTCAATACAGGATTCGAAATGATTTCAACATGATTCGAAATTATTTCAACCGCATTCAAAATGATTTCAACATGATTTGACATTATTTCAACCACATTCGAAATGATTTCAACATGATTCAACATTATTTCAACCGCATTCGAAAATATTTTGTGACCTAAGTTTAGGGCCATGTATCTCAGGGTCACTTGGTGCTAGAAACTCCAAATTTGGATATGTTGTAGTGCTAGTACTATTGTGTTTGAATTTGGGGTTTCTAGCTATAGGTGACCCCGAGATATATGGCCCCAAAATCGGGTCGCAAAATGTCATTCTCTGCTGCAGAAAAGTGCTTGACATTTTGTGACCCGAATTTGGGGCCACGTATCTCGGGATCACTTGGTGCTAGAAACACCAATTGGTATGCAAACACAATAGTACTAGCACTACAACATATCCAAATTTGGAGTTTCTAGCACCAAGTGACCCCGGGATACATGGCCCTAAAGTCGGGTCACAAAATATTTTTGAATGCGGTTGAAATAATTTTGAATCATGTTGAAATCATTTCGAATGCGGTTGAAATAATATCGAATCATGTTGAAATCATTTCGAATGCGGTTGAAAAAATGTCAAATCATGTTGAAATCATTTCGAATGCGGTTGAAATAATGTCGAATCATGTTGAAATCATTTCGAATGCGGTTGAAATAATGTCGAACTATGTTGAAATCATTTTGAATGCGGTTGAAATAATTTCGAATCATCTTGAAATCATTTCGAATCCGATAGAAATATTTTCGAATTTGGTTGAAATATTTTTCAATGTGGCCGATTTTTCGAATTCGGTAGAAAACTAAACGAAATCCGAAAATGAATTTAAGGAAGTTAACGAATATAACTAAACGAAATTAATGAATTAATGAATTAAAACAAAACGAAACTAAACACATTTTTTCCTTTTGCACATGTCTAGTAGGAACACACAATCTGTCTCCTCTCCCCTGACAGAACTGGGATGTGTGTGTTTACACACACACATCCCAGTTCTTGCTCTGTCACGAGTGATTGCGGGTGCCCAGAGGTTATTGTGCCTGCCGTGCATGTGCGTCGGCTCTGGGGACACACTGCGGGCCTGCTACATAATCTTAAAGAGCCGACATACAGCTACAATGGCTTGCGCAGGGGAACCATCCTGCTGAAGTATAACTGCAGCGGCTGGTCAGGAAGGGGTAATCCAGATAAATATAATCCTTCTACAATTTTAGAGGTGGTGGAGGTACATTCCATTGAGTCACTGTCAAAACAACAAGCATTGCTGTTTTGAGGCTTGAAAGCCCTGTATAATTTGACTCCCTTAATGGGAACAACTATTGTGCCCCATACACATGGTTGGATATTCCGACCACAAAATCCATCGGATTTTTTCTGACGGATTTTGTGCCAAACTTATCTTGCATATACACGGTCGCACAAAGTTGTCAGAAAATCCGATCATTCGGAATGAGGTGACGTCAAACACGAACATCGGGAGTATAAATGGGCCAGTAGCCAATAGCTTTCATCTCTTAGTTTATTCTGGGCATGCGTGGCACTTTGTCTGTCAGAATTGTCTACACACGATCGGAATTTAAATGATCAGATTTTGTTGTCGGAAAATTTTAGATCAAGCTTTGTGTGTCGGAAAATCCGACTGAAAAATTCTGATAGAGTCTACACACAATCGGATTTTCGGACAACATAGTCCGATCTGACTTTTTCCGTCGGAATTTACGACCATGTGTATGGGGCATTAGGGCGTGGAGAATTGGGCTAGCTTGTGAAAATTATCCCAGAATGTCTATGTTCCCGAATACCCCCTTGTGGGGAATCCCCAATTACCCCAATTGAGCTCCGTTCAAGTGCCTGGGCTAAACTTAAGGTTAAAACTATAGACCAGGTAGTGCAGGGAGGAAGTGTGAAACCCTTTGTAATCCCGCGTACACACGACCAGACTTATGTCCGACAGACTTTCGAAGGAGTTCTGCCGGAGTTCTGACAGAGTTCTGATGGACTTTCCAAATGAGCGGACTTGGCCACACACAATCACACCAAACTCCGACGGATTCGAACGTGATGACGTACGACTGGACTCGAATATGGAAGTTCATAGCCAGTAGCCAATAGCTGCCCTAGCGTCGGTTTTAGTCCGTCGGAATAGCATACACACGAGCGAATTTTTCGGTAGGAACTGGGTCCGGCAGAGTTCTGGCGGAAAAATTTGAAGCATGTTCCATTTCTAAAGTCTGTCAGACTTTTGCGAATCAAAAGTCCGTTGCAGCCCACACATGATCGAATAGTCTGCCGGAATCATTCCGTCAGACTTTGGATGTTGAAAAGTCCGCTCGTGTGTACGGGGCTTAAGAATAAGGAACAGTGGACTATTTCAGATAGCTATTTTTTCTGCTATATGCAACTTTCTCACTCCTTTCTGCCCAATTCCCACAAGGTCTCCCCCAACTTATAGAGTCCAGGCTAGAGCAAGTAGTTAGAACAAAATCAATAAAGAGACCCATATCAGTGCTATATACCCACCTTTTGACAGTATCTTTATCGAATATGAGGGAGCTCCGGTCAAGATGGGAGAGGGATATCCCAGAGTTAGAGGAAGAAGATTGGGAAGATATATGGAGATTCCCCTTTCAGACATTGGTCTCTTTACAAGATAAACACATACAATTTAAGATAACACATAGAGCTTATCATACACCATATAGACTACATAAAATAAGCCCATCAAATTCTCAGAACTGCTGTTGAGGTGGACAGGTCCCAGGAGATTTTATTCATGAATTCTGGACCTGCCCGGCTATCATCATGATCTGGGCAGGAGTCAGGGATGTGATTGTGGCGGTTACATCTGTCTAGAACAGAGCATGGAGATTTGCCTCCTAGGAATAGTTGAAAAAAATAGTTATGCAGTGGCAAAGAGAACACAAATGTCATGGTTTTGCAATAGAGTTTGTCTGCTTAGCTGTTTCCATGTGTTCATCTCTAGAGACCAGCCGACCCTCACCTGTCTGCTTTTGTAATCCATCCTCTGGCATGACTCCACCCTAGCTCCTATCAGAGAACTCTATATTAACCTGTGCACTGCAGGCCAACCCTGCTGATCAACCAATGTGTATTCCTTTGTGTGTTAGCTTCCTGTTACCTGCCGTGTACTCGTCTGTTGTTCCGTTACCGACTTTGGCGTGTCCTTGACTATCCCTGTTTGCCTGTGATCCTGACCTTTTGGTGTGTCCCTGACTATTCCTGTCTGCTTGTGGCCCCGACCTTGGCTTTGTCCCTCACTATCCCTATCCTCCTGTTGCCTACTGTGGGTGTGAGCTGGGGGACCCTGGGGGTCGCGACCTGGAGCCAGTTGCAGCCCAGTCCATCCTCACCTCTAGAGGCTCTGGTGAACACCTGCTGGCTCTTAGACTCCGCGCCCCAGGGAATCTTATGCTCTAACCCCAGTGGGATCTGTCTCCTGTCCACAGCAGTCAGCCGTAGGGTCCACAACCTTGCGGTGCACTCCTGATCCCTACGGTGTGCATCTGTCACCTCACCTCAAGGTGACCTGACAACAAATAATGTATTACTTTTCTACTCGAGAAAGGCAATTGTATTAAACTGAAAAAAAATGGCTCCACCGTCACTAGGGATGAGCCGAACACCCCCCGGTTCGGTTCGCACCAGAACTTGCGAACGACCCCCGCGTTCGAAGCGAACGTTAGAACCCCATTGAAGTCTATGGGACTCGAACGTTCGAAATGGAAAGTGCTAAATTTTAACGGCTAATATGCAAGATAGTGTCCTAAAAAGGGTTTGGGGACCTGCCTCCTGCCTCAGGGGACATGGGTCACTGCAAAAAAAAGTTTTAAAAACTGCCGTTTTGGCGGGAGCACTGATTTTAATGACGATTAAAGTGAAAAAAAAGGTGAAATATTCCTTTAAATATGGTGCCTGGGGGGTGTCTGTAGTATGCCTGTGAAGTGCCACGTGTTTCCCGTGTTTGGAACAGTCCCTGCACAAAATGACATTAAACGGAAATAACACCATTTAAAACTGCTTGCGGTTTTAATGTTATATCTGGTTCCTGCAATATGGTTGAAAATCATTCAGAAAAATGGCATGGGTAGCCCTCCCTGCCCATTACCAGCCTATTTGGGTCTTGTACGCATATTAAGGGGAACCCCGTACCCATATTAAAAAAAGGAAATGTGTGTGGCCCCCAGGCCCTATATACTCAGAACAGCAGTATACAGGCGGTGCAAACAAGACAGGGACTGTGTAGGTTTGTTGTGTTATGTTGAATCTGTTTGTAATTTTCAACCGGTACATTTTTAAAGTGTAGCTCCAGTCAAACAAACTATTTTTAAGCTTTTTGGAAAACATAGGGAAGGGTTATCACCCCTGTATAATTTGTTTTGTCGTCCATCTTTTTTCATCTCACTTGCTGCTGTCTCCTTGCGTTTGCAAGTAGGAGATGTTTGTAAGTTGGATGTTTGAAAGTAGGGGCCTGCCCTATATTATAGCGGTATGTACTGGGTACAGAGCACGCAGACAGCACGCACTATCTCCTAACACTACTGACTGCAAGCTCTATTATTAAAGCTAGATCACTAGCTATATAGGTGAGGTGAATATAGTGGTGTATACTGCGGTCAGGGCACAGACAACAACCACTACACAGCAGCAAGATAGGAAATCAGCCAAAAACGATCGGTGTGTACTGTGTTGAAGGTACACAGAACACCCACTGCTTCAGATGCTAACACACTACACGAGGCCGCCTCAAAGGCGGCCTTATATAGTGTGGGGCGTGCACTACACAGCCTGAGCTATGATTGGCCACAGGCAGGATGCCTGTGGCCAATCATGGCTCTCCTCGCTGCTGGCGCTGCGATTGGCCAAGCATGCGGGGTCACAGTGCATGCTTGTCCAATCATGAGCCAGCAATGCACTGCGCCACCGCAGTGCATTGTGGTCCGCGCGCGCCACTCGAATTTTGACGCGAATGGCCCAAACGTTCGGAATTCGCCGAATGGCCGAACAGCCAATGTTCGAGTCGAACGTACGTTCGACTCGAACACGAAGCTCATCCCTAACCGTCACTAGCTTTTTGAAAATATCTAAAAAAAGTAATTTACCACTATATAAAGATACATATTGCAGTTTACATCCAAGCAGCAGCTCTGGAAAGGCTATTCTGACACCTTGCATACAAAGTCAAGCAGAAACTACCCAAAAACTCACAAGTTCAATGGATGCAAGACTGGTGAATCTGCCATTAAATAAGGGCTCCTATGTTAAAATGTAACGTGACCTGTTAAAATGTTTAAAAAGTTGACATTTTGTTCAAAATTTGGTTGAAATAGCTTTTGATTTCAGTAACTATGCTGCGAACACAACAAATGACAATTTCCAGTTTTTTACAACCTATAAAGTGTTTTGAAACTTACTGTGCATAATAATTTGGAATAGTGCATTGTACGTTTTTTATTTAGAAAAAAAAAACCTGTTATCATTAGGAGGTTTGTTTAATAAAATTTGAATTATACTCTTAATAGTTGTTAACATGAGAATTATGCTGACTGTTGTTTACATCAATTATTTAGGTAAATCAGAAAAATATCATTGACATAATAATTTGGAACAGGGTGTAATGCAAATGTGGATATAATAAAGTATATGTAGAAGCTCCTACGTGAGCTCAAAATAGAGTTTCAATGTATGTATATGTATTTTGAAAAAAAGCAATAAAGAAAAAAAAAACGTGCAGTATTGGACAGAATTATATGGTGTTAAACTTGCAGTAATGCACAGAACTATACAGCATTAAACTTACAGTAACACAGAGAACTATATAGCGTTAAACTTGCAGTAATGCAATGAAGTATACAGCGTTAAATGTGCAGTAAAGTAATTTAATATATGGCATTAAACTTGCAGTAACGCAATGAAATATACAGGGTTAAGCTTGCAGTAACACACAGAACTATATGGCGTTAGTAACGCAATAAAATATATGAACAAATGGTCACTAAAGTGTTAAATGGTCACTACACTCACAATAACTGAACTATTCTTTCATTCTTGCTAAGGGAAAGATGAATGGTTGCACTGCACTCACACTGAACTATCCCTAGATGCACACTAAACTGATATCCTACACTGACAATAGAATCAGAATAGCACACTATAGCACACTAACTGTCTAGCACTGAACAGAGCCCTGTTCTATCTCTCTCCATGCTGATATCAAACTACAAATGGCTGCTATGGAAAGAATACTTTTTATAGTGTGGGGTGGGATTAAGAGCAAGGAGCCATCATTAGATACAGTCAGCATGACAGCTTCCAATCATGGCTCTGACAGTGCTCTTTGCCATGATTGAGCAAAGCTTTCATTGTTACAGCCAATCAGGGCTTTCCATGCACTGTGCGACAGCACAGTGCATTGTGGTCGTTCTGCCGTCTGAACAAATGGTCAATTGAAATATAATTTGGTTGTTCATGGAACGTTCGAACAGCCAAAGTTCAGTTCAAACTCATGCTCAGCCCAAAACGTTTGCCCGTCCCTTAGAGCAGGGGAAATGTAAAGGCACAAACAGGCATGAGTACAAGCACTATACAAAATAATTCAAAAGAATGATCTAAACCAGGGATATGCAATTAGCAGACCTCCAGCTGTTGCAAAACTACAAGTCCCATCATGCCTCTGCCTCTGGGTGTCATGCTTGTGGCTGTCAGAGTCTTGCTATGCCTCATGGGACTTGTAGTTTTCCAACAGCTGGAGGTCTGCTAATTGCATATCCCTGATCTAAACCATGAAAGATCACACAGAAATCAGAGTTGGACAAGTTTCTTATCCGGGGCATGAGCAAACAGACTAACCTAATAATCAAGCAGAGACTGAATGTCAGCAGTCTACTTAAAGCGGTTTGGTACCTAAAAATTAAACTTCATATTATTAAAATCACAAGATAGAATACTTACCTAAATGAACCCTGAAAAAAAAAAAAATTCTTTACTTACCTTTTATTTCAGATGTTTCTGCTGACTTCCGGGTTGTCCTCCCGTGGGAGTAGGCGTGGTTATCGTCCTCGCAATGGTCCCTGGGAAATTTCTAAGCTATTTCCCAAGAATCCATGGGGGGACAATGAAATTGCGAAATCTCGTGAGATTTCGTTAGGATGCCGGTCACATGACGAGGGCGTGTCCGAATTTGCCATTTTTAAAGTGGGCAGGCAGCTGTATCTGCCATTACCACCATTGCACACTGAGCATGTGCGAGATGGAGCCGAGCATGCTGGGAGCCGAGCGTCATCGATATACAGGAAGTAAATGCCTGTGGGCTTCAGACGCCCACACTTAAAATGGAAAATGCCAGAGCACTTTTTTAAAAGTCATCCAGAGGAAAAGAATCGTCGCGCCGGGGGTAAAAAAAACGCCGGACGTGGATGCTAAGCGAAGGTAGCAGTCGCCCACCTGTAACACAGGTAAGAAAAAAAAAAAAAAAGAGCGGAATCCCGCTTTAAGCTTTCTTGATTAGGGTACAGTAGTGCATTTTGGAGATAGAGTAAGAGTACTGAATAATGACCAGAAGATGGCAAGGGTGATCATTACACTGACTGAACAGATGAGCTCTGGTTTGCTTCTGTTGGTCCTAAAGATTACTCTGCCCAAGGCTGCCCAAGGCTGGCCATAAACATATTGATTAATTAATCTTATCAGATGAAGATATGATATTTGTAAATGATCATTTAACAAATGCAAAGGTCTGCTAAAAATCGTGTACCACAACTGTACACCATTGACACAGCAAATCCATATCTCCCCTATGGGATGATTTTATATCCTGTTGGAAGATGAGTGTTTAACCACTTTAGCCCCAGAAGAATTTACCCCCTTCCTGATCAGAGCACTTTTCGCAATTCGGCAGTGTGCCAATTTAACTGACAATTGTGCGGTCATGTGACGCTGTATCCAAACAAAATTGACGTCCCTTTTCTCCCATAAATAGTGCTTCCTTTTTGGGGTATTTGAGCGCCTCTGCGGTTTTAATTTTTTTCGCTATAAATAAAAATCGTAAAATTTTTTAAAAAACACATCATTTTTTACTTTTTGCTATAATAAATATCCCCCAAAAATATAAAATACAATTTTTTTTTTTACCTCAGTTTAGGCCGATATGTATTCTTCTCACTCATCCCTGTTCTGTCTCTCCTGCTCATGATCGCTCACTGGCACCCCCGCTGTGCTATCCCTGCACTATCCTGACCTCGCAAGCCGACTTATAGCTATGACGGCTCACGCAGGGGAGCCAGCCTGCCACAGTATAACTGAGTATAACTGCGGTGGTTGGTCGGGAAGCGGTTAAACAGTTTTGCAAATGTTTCTCCCATGTTTGTTGTTCAAGAACAAAGTTGCTATCTTGCCATACAACTCTAGATAGAACAACTAAAACACATGTACAGTAAAGGGTTATTTTCATCTTTCAACTGGTTAGTTGCAAAGATTTTTGAACAGTTAAGCAAATCATTGTGTGCAGTAACAAGCAGTTCCCTTGTAAATGTGTGATATAGCTTGGTAGAATCCATAGAATGCACAGTAATGCAATGCAATGAATAAAAACAGTTTTAGTCTCATGTTGCTTCCATAAAGATCTAAGGGCCATTTTTATTTTATTTTTGGTGATGGTTTTAATTTTTGATATGTATAGGCACCTAGTGGGTAGTAATTGATTCATTTTGATGTGTAGCAACAACTAATTTCAAAGAAATTTGTACTGAGAAATACATAGGCTGCCTTTTCTACTTCTTTTGGAAAATACTAGTTGCCTATTTGCTGTACCGAGGATTTCACTGAACTAGAATAAATATGCAGATCAGGAATTCTGTCTTTCCACTGATTTCACTGCTGAATTTTCCCCATCAGTTAAAGCGTCACTAAACCCACATCATAAAAAAATTCAATATCAATAAATGGTGTATTGTTTTCTGCAAAAAAAACTGTTTGATCCTGTTGCTCTCTATCTCCACCTCCTGTCCATATCCCCGAAGCAGCTAGTGATTTTGCAGAGTAGTGTTGGCAGCTCTGCACATGCTCAGTTTTGAGTGAGTTTCAAATCTGAGCATTTCCTTCTATCACATCTGAGAAGCCCATGTGACTTTAACTTTAGAATTTTTATTATGTTTCCAAGATGACAATAAGCAAAAACAGGGTTACAGAAAAAGACAAAAAGATAGTAAACCGTACAGTGTCTCGTTAACCATTTATACAACCTTGCACATAAACAACCGTAAACCGCAGTTGCGTTAATTAAGAAAAGCACATTGCAGACACTAAGTTGCTAAGGAGAAACCCGTAGCATGCAGAGTCTTGCCTACGTTCAAGCTTGTTCAAGCTTGTTCAAAGTGGCCTCATGCTCCCTGGTCACCATTAACTGTTGCATCACTGACGGCCATGGTGCGTAAGATTGCTAATAATTCCTAAAAGCTAGCGGGAGGGAGAAGGAAAGAAAAAAAATAAAATAAATAAATAAAAAAGGGGGGGGGGCAGTGGAGGGGGGGGAGGGGGGGGGCAGTGGAGGGGGGGTGTAAAGGGGGAATCAGCTAGGACTGAAAGAGGAAAAACCTTGAGGTAGGAGGGAGTGGAAAAAGCCCAGATAAGCCTTCGAACGGATCGGGGGTGGGTTAACCACCAGCTACCCTCTCCGTCCTGGTGAAGCCAACTACAGGGGAAGGCCCCACAATACTCCAGAGCTGTAGCTACGTCCAAATAGACAGTGCTATACGCATTACCCACATGGAAAGTGCCAGTTGGGAAGATTCCCATTTGAAATGTATCACTGTCTCCTAAGATTGCATCCGTGTAAGATATCCCTGGGAGAATTTAAAAGTCCGCCACTCTCCCCAGACTGCAGAAAAGCGATCAATCCTATCCTGCGCTGTATGAATCAGCTCCTCCATCGCTTCTATACGATTAATGCGAAGAAACCAGCTTTTAATCGAGGGGGGGGACACAGATCTCCAAAGTACCGGAATACAAAGCCTAGCAGCGTTGATCATGTGTATCGCCAAAGATTTACAATATTTCTTCTGGAGAATATTCGATAAGTGTAATAAATATTGTGCAGGGGTGAACTCCAAAGCCAAGGGTGAAACCTCCGAAATTACCTTATGCACCTCTCTCCAGTATGGTTGAATCAAGGGACAACCCCACCAAATATGAAGAAGGGTACCTAGCTCCCGTCCGCATCTCCAACATTGGTCAGAGACCGTCGGGTAGATCTTATGAAGCAAGTCCGGGGTTCTATACCATCTCATCTTCAATTTATAACCACTTTCCTGCGTGTGTACGTTTTGGGACCCCTTATGAATATATAGATGTATACGGTCCCACTCTTTATCCGTTATCTCCTGGTCCAGCACAGACCCCCAGAAGACCCGATCTGGACTCCTGCTTGCATGCTGAGTTTTAAACATAGAGGCATACAAAGCCGAGATCACGTGATTCTGGGGAGTCCTGCTGGAGCATAAAGCTTCAAAAACAGTCGGCTCTGTCAGGTATCCCGTTCTCCTCCCTGGGTCATCTAAGAAATGTTTCAGCTGTACGTAGGGCCAATACGGGAACGTCTTGGTGTCAGATAGCTTAGCCAGGTCTTGGTGACTCAAGAACCTGCCCCTCCTAAAAAACTGTTTCGCCACCATCTCCGTAGACGGCCATTCTTGAGCTAGGAAGCTAGCGGACAGGCCTGGTGGGAAGTCAGGATTACCCCTAATAGGAGTAATCGGACTCTCTGTGTGTGAAAGTGCCATTGCTTTGCAAACCCTGGTAAATTCCTGCAAGGTCGCCCCAACAAGAGGGTGTACCGAGAGCTGGTGCCCCGTGGGCCGCTTAGCACTCCAAGGTAGTGCTTGCAGATCATGACCGACAATGAGCTTTTCAAGCTCTGTCCAGTCCTTACAACGCGTGTGTATCTTCCAGTCCACTACTCTGGCCATATGTACTGCCCAATAATAACGTTTCAGGTCGGGTAGGCCAATCCCACCCTTAGCTTTAGGTAGAACCAGGGTTTCCCACCCAATGCGAGGCGATTTAGAGCCCCAGAGGAAGGATCTACACAATCTTTTAAAAGTCGTGAAAAAGGCCGGAGGGAGACGTATGGGGATTGTTTGCATTTTATAGAGCAGTCGTGGAAGCACGGTCATTTTAAGAGCAGCCGCTCGCCCAAACCACGATAAAGTCGGGACATCCCACTTCTGTAAGTCCTGTTGGATAGATTTAAGCTCGGGGAGAAAATTCCTCTCATAAAGGGAACTCAGCTTGCCAGGCAACTGAATGCCTAGATATGTAATAGCATCCGAGCTCCATTTAAAAGGAAAGTTGGCTTGGCATTGTTGGGCAAGACCATGTGGCAGGGAGACATTCAGCGCAAACGATTTAGAGTAATTGAGTTTTAGGTTGGCTATACGTTTGAATTGCTCCAGGAGTGGCATTAGATTTGGCAGGGACGTTAATGGGGACGTGAGAAAAAGCAGGATATCATCCGCAAAAGCCGCGACTTTGTATTCCTTATGGCGCACTGTTATACCCTTGATGTCCGGATGAAGCCTAATGCAGCGCAAAAGGGGTTCCAGGGTGAGGACGTACAGAAGAGGGGAGAGGGGGCACCCTTGCCTGGTGCCATTTCGGATGGGGAAGGCGTCCGACAGGTGACCATTAACCTTGACCCTGGCCCTGGGGTTAGAATACAAAGCCCCAATAAAGGTACACATATTGCTGCCCAGGCCCAGGGCCCGAAGCACTGCTTGTAAATAGTCCCAGGCCACCCTGTCGAACGCCTTCTCCGCATCCATGGCTAGAAAAAAACCTTCCTGCTGGGAGGAGGTCAGCCAATGATGGAGATTTAAGGCCTTAATCGTGTTGTCCCTCGCTTCCCTCCCCCGCACGAAGCCTACTTGATCTTTCCCCACCCAGGCAGGGACATAAAATGCCAGACGGTTCGCAATGATCTTCGCAAACAGCTTCAGATCCACGTTTAAAAGCGAGATCGGGCGATAATTCTTAACGTCGGTGGGATCCTTGCCGTCTTTGGGTAACACTGTAATATACGCTTCTAAAAGCGTATCTGGGGGTTGGGGGTCCTTAGCCAGTGAATTAAAGGCTCGAAGAAATCGTGGTACCAATAAAGCCCCATAGATTTTGTAGTACTGTACTGAGAAGCCGTCTGGACCCGGGCTTTTACCCGGCTTCATCGACTTCAAGGCCGCCTCCCATTCCTCAGAAGACAAGGGGGCTTCCAGGCCAATACGCTCGTCAACCGACAACGCTTTGGGGCTATATTTGCCCAGAAATTCCCCAAGCAATCGCGAGCGCGCCCCATCCTCTGCGAGGGTACGACCGCCTTCGTCCAAATTATATAACTTGCTATAGTAATGAAGAAATTGCTGTGCAATGTCCTCATTTTTTGAGAAGGAACGTCCGGCGTCGTCTGACAGATGATGGACCGTCGAGGCAAGAGTACGCTTTTGTAAACAGCGAGCTAGCAGTTTTCCAGGTTTATTGCCCTGCTCGTAGAACAACTTTTGTGATAGCATATGGCGTTTACGCGCCTGCCGAAACAATTCCTCCACCAATTGGGCCCGGACATCTGCCAATCGCTGCGCCACTTGAGTGGCTTTAGTACGTTTGTGCTGTAATTCTAGTTTAGTAATCTCCTGTATGAGACTCGTTATCAGTTCCTGCCTTTCCTTCTTCTTCCTAGCTGCGATTGCCAGAAGGTGTCCCCGAATCACACACTTATGTGCCTCCCATTGCATCATAGGAGACACATCTGGCGTATCATTCGTGGCAAAGTAGTCCCTTATGGCCTGTTCTACGCGGGTGGAATCCGCGGGGTCTGACAGAGTGGACGCATCTAACCTCCACATTCTGGTCAGCCTCTCCCTCTGTGGGAATTGCAAAGTCAGTGTGATGGGGTGATGATCTGAGAGTGTCATTGCTTCTATAGATGCGTCAGTTAGATGGGACAAATCTGCCTGTCGTATGAAAAGGTAGTCCAGCCTCGAGTATCGATTGTGCGGATGCGAAAAGAAGGTGTAGTCCTTCTCACTAGGGTGGAGCGTATGCCAGGTGTCATGAAGTGCAAGAGAAGCAAGTTGGAGTTTGACTTGCCGTAGCGCCGAATAAGGAAGCGAAGACGTGCCCGACGAAGTATCCAGCAAGGGATCCAGCGCTAGGTTGAAATCCCCTCCCAAAATAAGGAGGCCAGTTTGGAAAGTAGTAAGTTTCAATAGAATGGTTTTCAAAAAAGGGATTCTGTTAGTATTGGGACAGTACACATTCGCCAAAGTTACATGCTTGTCCTTCCAGGTCCCTTTCAAAAAGAGGTACCTGCCCTCCGGGTCAACTAGTTGGTCAGTCAGAACAAACGGGAGAGATTTGGCTAGTAAGATGGAGACATCCTTAGCCTTGGAGTCAGGGGAGGTTGCGTGAAATACCGTTGGAAAATGCTTGTCCGACAAGCGGGGGATTGAGCCAGTTTTGAAATGAGTTTCTTGAAAAAAGAGAATTTGCGCCCTATGTCTGTGGGCTTCTGCCAGAACACTGCTCCGTTTTTCCGGCACATTGAGACCTTTAGTGTTCAGTGAGAAAACTTTAAGCGATAGAGGAGCTGAGACATGCTTCACAGATGACATGATCGGTGGCAGAGACAAGGTGTGAGCGAAAGACAGTGGTCACAACACTAACTTGATCTACGCCTTAGTCCACGCCCCGCAACAACGGGACGGAGAGGCTGGGTCTGGAGAAGAGGAAAAAAGGAGGGGCAGCAAGAAAAGAGAAGGTGGAAATAGAGGGAGGGAACTGAAGAAAAGGAGGGTGGTGGAGGAGAGAAGAGGAGAGCAAAAAAAAAAAAAGGGGGGGGGGGGAAGGGGAGGGGAACCGCTATCTATTAATCCTCAGTGGGAATCCCAGCCATTGCCGGGGTCACCACTGAATGTGCTGTATGGATCCTGGGAGTGTCCCAGGTGTAAATCAACCAGAGGTGGGTATAGGCCTGCTACCCCACCTAGTCGCCCTACAATAACAAAAAAAAACCCCCCCCAAAAAAAAAAAAAAAAAAGGGGGGAGAACGGAACAACCAATTCCGGGTATGTTCAAGATGGGAACCTGCCTTCTTGATGTGAGAACGAAGCCGAGCAACAGAGGGAGACACACAGCTAACCCCACCCAGATGACTCCCTAGCTAGCTCGAATAGGATGGGAAGAACCCCCTTTCTAAAGGGTTAGGTCTGTTGGGGAACCAACCACCCCACATATCGCCCCTTGACTATGCTCCCAAGGGACCCTGGTCCGGCCCGCACCCCTACTATAGGGCGAAAGAGAGTACTGCCGGCATCCAAAAGATAAGGTAACATTCTGCACCCAAAAACCAACCTATAACTTATACCCATTATAAGGTAAACAGTAGGCTTCACGTCAGATGGACCAATTTATAGGGTCCCCTACCCGATGCCCTAGGCCACTAAGGAGCAGCGAAGCAGAATCTTCCACGACTCCAGCTGCTGCAGAGACTGCGATGCCTCCGGTCCAATTGCCAGAAACCGAAAGGGCGGGTCAGAGGAGCGAAGCGCCCCATACTGCAGCGATGCTTCCAAGTGGCCAAGAACAGCTAAGGTAGTACCGAAAGTGCCCGGGCAAAACGTCCAGGCGTCCTCACCCAACAAATTTTTCAGGCCCCAACACTAAACATGTGAAAATGACCAGCAAACATTACATTTATAAGCCAAACAGTAACTATCCCCTGACGGGGAACATCAGCATGTTGAAAAGGAGCACCCAATCAAATATTAAACCAAGGCAATTAATGCAACTATGCAACTATCCCAAGCAGCAGGCGTATAAGGACCGCGACAGTCCCTGCGGTTGAAGTCAGTTTATGCGCCTTGCGGAGTGTGGCAATCAAAGGCATCAGTCCCCGCAGCAGAAGCTAAGGGCAAGACTGTAGGGAGAATGTAATAGGGCAGACGTCTCGTAGTAGGCAAGGTAGCCCATATGCTCAACTGGAGGAGCAGTGCTAGGGCCCCCAGTCAGCCAAGGGGGCACACACTGGCATGTAAGGAGAGTGTTCAATAGCAGCAGTGAGCAATCCATGGAAAGCTAAATGTAGGCCCCAACCAGAGAGAAGTTGTCCCCTTTAATTTCCTTAAGAGCCAAACCAAAAGTCAGGGGCTCTGTCCGGCCATGCTAGGCGAAAAGTCCCATAGTTGCCCTAACAAACTCAATGCAATATGGCAGTTCTCGGCCCCGAGCCTGGGGAAAATACTTACAGTCTGCTTCTGCTGCGGTCACATTCCATGTAAGGTGCGCCACTTCGCCAGTTTACTGGCAGGGTAGGCTGCTTGAGAGGATACCACCCAGAGGGCCCTCTGGGGTGGCCGTGTATTGGTGCAAGTTCACAAAACAGGATAACAACCAAAGGGGCGGTAAGACACTACTCACCCACCCAAGTAACTAGTCACTGGTCGGTTCTGCGATGAACAGATGAGGGGGAAGCCCGTGGACTATCTTCCGTTTCCATGTCACCTCGACTCCTAGGCGGGGAGGTAGTAGAATTCCTCCTCCTCCGTGGCCTGTGCCTGTGTGATCGTGGCGTAGAGTCAGGCTGGGTGGGAATCCAGGGGTCTGGTCGCAAGAAGGCACTGTACCAGTCAGGTACCTCAACATATGGAATGTCCAGGGTATCACAAAAGGGTCTCAAGTCAGCCGGGACTCTCAAGTGAGCCGTGCGGTTTCCAGCAGAGGCCTGCAGGCAAAATGGAAACTTCCATCTGTAGGGGATACGGCGGTCTCGTAAAACTTGCAGCAGGGGTCTAAGGTCGCGTCTGTGCTGTAGTGTGATGGCAGATAGGTCTTGGAACAGTTGGATACGCGCCCCTTCATACTCCAGGCGGTCATGATTGCGCGCGAGCCTCAGAATTTCTTCTTTTTGAGTAAAACTCACCAGGCAGCACACCGCATCCCTGGGGGGGTCAGTATCCCTGCCCCTGGGCCGTAAAGCTCTGTGACATCGCTACATCTCAACCGGTGCATCTGGAGGTCTACCCAGCAGCGTATTAAAAATAGCCCAAATAGCAGTTTGTAGTTGGGGACCTTCCACCGTTTCCGGGATGCCGCGTACCCTAAGGTTGCGCCTTCGCCCCCTGTTATCCAGGTCCTCCATGTGTCTATGCATATCCAGGAGATGCTGGCCGTGTACACTGGAGACCTGCTGCACCTGTTGAATTGCTGCCCCATGTGTCATGGCTGCGGCCTCCACCTGCTCCACTCTGGATGCAACTGCTCTAATATCTGCTCTGAGGTCCGATATGGCAGCAAACAGGGTGTTCTTTATATCTGTGGCTACCAAATGTAAGTCTGCCAAATTCAGAGGGGGAGGGACGTGCGAACGGTGCGTACCTGACACCGCGGAGGCTCCCTGGAGATCCGATGGGGTTGCGGATGTACTGTAGTCCGAGGCCTGAGATGCGGCCTGCGCGTCCGCCGCTTGGGAGCGGAACATCGCCGGGATGTTGCGGCTAAGCTGCGTGGACGAATCCTGCGCCGACCGGGAGACAGAGGAGCTTCTCCCAGCCATCATGCCTGACAGAAAGGGGTATTCCTCCCGCTGATGAAGGCGAATTAGGAGTTCTGGATGGCGGAGCTCTCGTTCTACGCTGCCATCTTCCTCCGCTGCTAGGCCACGCCCCCCCCCATGTGACTTTAGAGTCACACATGTGGGTGTATGACAGGCCACTTGACTAGGAGCTCCTCATGCTTATGTTTCCTTGCAGACAGGCTAGGAAAGATCTGGCTCATGTGACAGCTGTATATCAATTAGGAAAAAGATACTTAGATTATTTTTAAAATAAAAATAATTCCACTGTCATGATCCATATGCAGAAATAGAAGGGACATTGTAAATTAAACAGTATATGTTTAGTATCGCTTTAATAAAGTATTAAGGCCACAGACAGTCAGACAAGTAGTGCTAGAAACAGTCAGGAATTTAGGCAACTAGTATTTTTCAGCCAGTAACAGCAGATTTTGTATTTATTTTGCAGTATAGTGTCACGGTACTACTTACAGTGAGCCCACAGGCGAGCAGGTGACACGGGATCCTCCAGGGCATGTAGTCTAAGGGCCATCCGGTATTCACCAGGGACCCCCTCATGAGGGTTTGGGCTTAGCTACGTGCTGACCCCAGGTCACGACCCCGGGTTCACCCTGCTCGCTAGGAAAGTACCAGAAAACACTGTTAAACAAGGATGGATGGATGAAGCAAAGGAGAGCCGGATAGTGAGCCAAGGTCAGGGCGGGCTGCAGACAACGTAATCAGAACAAGCCGGGTCGGTACACAGGAGATTAGTTCACGAGAGGTCAGGTAAAACAGGTTACACGAAGGGAGCTCAGAAACAAATGTTGCTCAAGCAACCAGTAGCTGGTTTGAAAGGGATTTAACTAGAGAAGCACATGAGGGGCTGGACAGGAAGTAGCAGGAAGGAAATATATATTAGGCAACAGGTGAGGGGCGGACACAGCCATAGCTGCAGAGTGCACAGAGCTGGACACCAACTAGTGGAACAACAGGTGCCAGCTGACTTACAGCAGTACAGGTGAGACACAGATCAGCTCCGCAGCTGATCTGTGACATATAGTATTCTTTAACCACTTCCCGCCCAAGGTACGTCCAGGGACGTCCTTGACTTTCCGGGGAATATCTGAATGATGCCTGAGGCCACAGACATCATTCAGATATCGGCGTTTTTAGCCAGCGATTCCCTGCACCATAAGAATGATCATAGCGGCTGTTCCGCCGCTTGATCGTTCTTACGGGAGGCAGGAGGGGACATCCCCCCGCCACCCTCTGGTGCTTCTACCGACTCACGGCTTCCATCGGTGAGTCGGCCACAGGATCCGCCGGCCCCCGGATAATACCATAGAGATTTCCAGTGGACCAGATCGTCCCCGGAGTCTCTATGATCGTTTGGAGGCCGGGCGCGATGTTATGACGCCACGCCCGGCCTCTGTATTCAAAATAATGGCTTCGATTTGGCTAGGGAGCCAGGATCGTTTTTTTTTTAAATTATTTTAGACTTCACAGCCTAGAGGTGAGATATGTGGTCTTATTGACCCCATATCTCACTGTAAATAGGTCCAATTGTGTAATATTTCTATTACAAGGGATGTTTACATTCCTTGTAATAGGAATAAAAGTAATCAATTTTTTTTTTAAGTGTCAAACTAAAAAAATAAAAGTAAAATTAACAATAAAAAAAAATTAAAGCGCCCGTGAGCTCGTACGCAGAAGTGAACGCATACGCAAGTCCCGCCCACATATGAAAACGGTGTGCAAACCACACATGTGAGGTATCACCGCAAACGTTAGAGCGAGAGCAATAATTCTAGCACTAGACCTCCTCTGTAACGCAAAACATGTAACCAGTAAAAAAAATTAAAGCGTCGCCTATGGGGATTTTTAAATACCAAAGTTTGCCGCCATTCCACGAGCGTGTGCAATTTTGAAGCGTGACATGTTGGGTATCTATCTATCGTTATCTATCACATTATGCAAAAAAATTGGGCTAACTTTACTGTTTTTTTTTTTTAAGCATGAAACTGTTTTTTTCTGAAAAAAAACGCGTTTGAAAAATTGCTGCGCAAATACCATGCAAGATAAAAAGTTGCAACAACCGCCATTGTATTCTCTAGGGTCTTTGCTAAAAAAAACATATATATAATGTTTGGGGGTTCTATGTAATTTTCTAGCAAAAAAAATGATGAATTTTACATGTAGGAGAGAAATGTCAGAATTGGCCTGGATGCGAAGAAGTTAATCCAATCTTGGTTATTTACCTATGAAATTTTCAAAGTTAAAATTTAGCCAGGTTGATGGTTTTAGACAGTTATTGTATTGGTATTGTAATAGTTACTTTATTTTAAATGTATTTTAATTAGGGCCAGCCACAGTTTTTACTAAGCAGGTTTATTAGTGCCGAAATGATGCCAGTATGTAATAGAGTTCTAATCACATGGGGCAGTTTATTAATGATATACAGCAGCTAGAAAATATTTTCAACATCTTCTGCATTGGGAACATTCTGCAGGCTAAGATTTCCTAAATGTTGTATGCACTCTAAACATACAAACAGAACTGTATAGTAAAAAACTAGGAAATGTTGGACTTTATTGGTATCAAGAGAAGGACGGGCACATTTTGTTATGATAAAATAACAAAATGTATTACAAAAATATAAAAATAGTAAGTAAAGCCATGTATTCATGTTAACATAGGACAATATCCGATATATATATATATATATATATATATATATATATTAACCATAGGTTTTTATTGATTTCCACAGTGTACAGTTAAAGTATAAAGCAGTTCTTACATCATACTAAACATACAAAGTGGGTACCAAAGAGCAAACTTACTGTGTAAACGTTTCTAAATACACTCTGGCTTCTTAAAGTGTTGCGGCATATGACCTCAACAGGAGGTATGGCCTGTCACCCCAACTGGGTACACACTGTGAGCAGGCTCTCGGTTAAACTTGTAGGAAGCAGCCCGCCTTGGACCTCAATGATGGTCTCTGGAGATATGACTAGTAAATTCTCAAGTGCAATATCATTAACCAATAAACAAGCAGTAAACTTCTCTCTTGATACAGCGCAGTACACATATGCTAGCAAAGCTGTGGTCACAGACTCATATTATTATTTATAGATAACAGGAAATTACCACAGCTATTATCAGGTCTACCATTAGAGGGCAAGCAGTTGTTATGCTTGTATCATAAGTCAGTATTTATAAGATAATCATATCATACATCGTAGATGTGAAGAGGTTTTCTGGGATGTCTTCCAGACCTCCCAGTGCTCATGGATAGCGATGAGCCCAATGTTCGAGTCGAATGTAAGTTCGACTCGAACATCGGGTGTTCGCCGAACAGCGAACAATATGCAGTGTTTGCAGCAAATTCCAAAGCAGCTGGAACACCGTTAAAGTCTATGGGACACTAACATGAAAAATCAAAAGGGCTAATTTTAAAGGCTTATATGCAATTTATTGCCATAAAAAGTATTTGGGGACCTGGGTCCTGCCCCAGGGGACATGTAACAATGCAAAACATTTTTTTTAAAATGCCTATTTTTTCAGGAGCAATGATTTTTTAATGCTGTGAAACAATAAAAATTAAATGTCCCGTTAAATATTGTGCCTGGGGGTGTCTATAGTATGCCTGAAAAGTGGCGCATTTTCCTGTGTTTAGAACAGTACTACAGCAAAATGACATTTCTAAAGGAAAAATTGTCATTTAAAACTGATCACGGCTGTAATGAATTGTCGGGTCTCGGCAATATAGATAAAGCTCATTGAAAAAAAACGGCATGCCCCCCCCCCAAGTCCATTACCATTGGGTCTGGTATGAATATTAAGGGGAACCCTGAACCAATTAAAAAAAAAATAGCTTGGGGGTCCCCCTAAAATCCATACCAGGCCCTTCAGGTCTGATATGGAAATTAAGGGTAACCCTGCACCAAATTTAAAAAAAAATGGTGCAGGGGTCCTCCTAAATTCCATAAGGGTCTGGTATGGATTTTAGGGGGGGCCTTTACACCATTTTTTAAAAATGTATCTGAGCATGCAACCTGACAGTCGGCAGGAAAAGAGGGGGTATGAGAGAGTGGCCCCCCTCCTGAACTGTACCAGGCCACATGCCCTCAACATGGGGAGGGTGCTTTGGGGTCTGACTCCAAAGCACCTTGTCCCCATGTTGATGGGAACAAGGGCCTCATCCCCACAACCCTTGCCCATTGGTTGTGGGGATATGTGGGCGGGGGGGGGCTTATCGGAATCTGGAAGCCCACTTTAATTGGAAATAGGGTACATTGTACCCCTACCATTTCACAAAAAAGTGTCAAAAATGGTAAAAAAAAAAAAGACAAGAGACAGCTTGGGACAAGTCCTTTATTAAAACATAAAAAAAATAAAAACGTCCAGCAATGTACATTCATCTTCTTCTAACACACCGCTGATGAGCCGAAAAAGAGAAAAAAATA
The DNA here is from genome assembly GCF_037356315.1 of Lithobates pipiens. Classification (NCBI taxonomy): domain Eukaryota; kingdom Metazoa; phylum Chordata; class Amphibia; order Anura; family Ranidae; genus Lithobates; species Lithobates pipiens. The sequence goes on from NW_027507790.1 coordinate 73,229,485, forward strand.
AAATAAAGCTGTAACCGATCCGACTTGTGGCTTTTTTCTTTTTCTTTTTCGCCTCGTTGTCGGCTCGATCAAAGAAGATGAATGGACATCATTGGACATTTTTATTTTTTTATTTTTTAATAAAGGACTTGTCCCAAGCTGTCGCTTGTCTTTTTTACCATTTTTGACACTTTTTGTGAAACGGTAGGGGTACAATGTATCCCATTACCAATTCACACGGGGGGCGGGATCTGGGTGTCCTCTTGTTAAAGGGAGCTTCCAGATTCCGATAAGCCCCCCGCCCACATACCCCCACAACCACCGAGCAAGAGTTGTGGGGATAATGCCCTTGTCCCCATCAACATGGGGACAAGGTGCTTTGAGGTCAGACCCCAAAGCACCCTCCCCATGCTGAGGGCATGTGACATAGTACGGTTCAGGAGGGGGGGGCGCTCTCTCATCCCCCCTCTTTTCCTGTGGCCTGCCAGGTTGCATGCTCAGATAAGGGTCTGGTATGGATTTTGGGGGGGACCCCTATGCCATTTTTCTTTTAAATTTGGCGCAGGGTTCCCCTTAATTTCCATATCAGACCCGAAGGGCCTAGTATGGATTTTAGGGTGACTGCCACACAATTTTTTTTTGGTAATGGACTGGGAGGGTGACTGCCACACGTTTTTTTTTCAATGAGTTTTATCTATATTGCCGAGACCCGACAATTCATTACAGCTTTTAAGTGATAATTTTTCCTTTAAAATTTTAATTTTCCAGCGTACTGTTCTAAACACTGGAAAAATGTGCCACTTTACAGGCATACTATAGACACCCCCCAGGCATGATATTTAAAGGAATATTTCATTTTTATTGTTTCACTTTAACCACTTAAGGACCGCCGCCTGTACATTTATGCCGGCACAATGGCAGGGACAGGTACAACCACGTACCTGTACATGCCTGCCTTCCAGCAGGTGGGGGTCCGATTGGACCCTTTCCGCTGGCGGCGGAGGTCTGTCTCGCTTCAGCAGCGATCCATGGTGAGGGGACGGCCATTGATTTCTGGCCACCCCCTCGCAATCGCTGCTGGAGAATGAGAAGCTTCCCCTGCCTGTGTACTGTAAACACAGGCCGGAGGAAGTGATGTCACTCTCCTCGTGGCAGTCTTTTTGACTGGACGGTAAGGAGAGAAGACAAGTAAGTGCACCAACACTACACTGACACGTAGGCACACATAGGCACACTTTTCACCCCCAGTCACCCCCCGATCACCCCCCAAATTACCCCCTGCCCCCTCCAGTGACAGTGTCACTGATTGCAGTGGTCATTTATTTACCGATCACTGCATTTAGTGTCAGTTGTGACTGTAAAAAGTGTCAGGGCAGTTAGCTTTAGGCCCCTTTAGGTCCAGGGTAGCCCCCTACCCCCCAATAAAGGTTTAACCCCTTGATTGCCCCCCCAGGTAACCCTTTCACCCCCTTTTGCCAGTGTCACTAAGCAATCGTTTTTCTGATCGCTGCATTAGTGTCACTGGTGCCGCTAGGTAGCCACTTATTTTTTAGGTTCACCGCCAGGTTTTTATAGCATTAGGTACCCCCATATACAACCTAATAAAAGTTTTAACCTCCTGATTGCCCCTAGAGTTAACCCTTACACAAATGTGTTCACCGTATAAGTGTCACTGGTGATGCTGGTTAGCCAGTTAGTTATTTAGTTATTTAGGTTCCCTGTCAGGTTTTTATATAGCGATAGCGTCAGGTATCCTCATATATTACCTAATAAAGATTTTAACCCCCTGATTGCCCCTAGAGTTAACCCTTTCACCAGTGATCACGTATAAGTGTTACGGGTGATGCTGGTTAGTTAGTTTGCTTTTTATAGCATCAGGGCACCGCCATTTATTACCCAATAAAGGTTTACCCCCTGATCGCCCGGTGGGTGATTTCAATTAGGTTTTAGGGTCAGATAGGGTCTGCGTCGCCCCAGGCAGCACCAGGTTAGTGCCAGTACCGCTATCACCCACATGCAAAGCATACACCTCCCATAGTGGTATAGTATCTGAACAGAACAATATCTGTTCTGATCAGATCTATACTAGCGTCCCCAGCAGTTTAGGGTTCCAAAAAACGCATTGTTAGGGGGATCAGCCCAGATACCTGCTAGCAGTGCACCTGCTTTTTGCCCCTCTGCCCAGCCCAGCCCACCCAAGTGCAGTATCAATTGATCACTGTCACTTACAAAACACAACACACATAACTGCAGCGTTCGCAGGGTCAGACCTGATCCCTGCAATTGCTAACAGTTTTTTTGCTAGTGTTTTATACAGACACTGACAGCCTAGGTGCTTTTTTTACCTGTGAATCTCACTAGTGTACCACTAAATTTAGAGCCCAAAATGGCAAATCAAAGGTACACTAGTGAAGAGGTCTACACGTTTCTGATCATGACAGATAGTGAAGAGGAGGTCACTCATCTGTCAGATTCAGGCTCAGAATACGATACTGTAGAGGACAGCGGCTCCATGACAGATAGCTCTGACGACGAAGGTGAGGTCCCTGCTAAGGTCAGGCGTACCCGATCCCAATCTTCTGATATTGTGGAGGTGCAAGAACCGCAGGTCCCTCGTATGGAGCAGAGAGCCAGTAATAGCACTGCTATTTCTTCTGGTGAACTGGCAAGCACCAGAGGCCTAGTATATCCTGGACGTACATCCAGCACTGCAGTAACACGTGGTGACGTGGCGAGTCCCAAAAGTGCAGTTCAAGCTGGCAAGGTGGCAAGCACAAGTAGTGTCCCGCTGCCACCAAGAAGAAGACAAAGGCAGGCCCGTTGTTTCCCTATTGTCCTTCGTGCAGAATTCGCCAATCCCGATTGGGTGCCCACCACTTCTGCAGAACCCGAACTTCCCCCATTAACTGGCCAACCTGGTATTCAGGTGGAAACAGCTGATTTTACGCCACTTGATTTTTATTCGCTGTTTTTCACAGAATATCTCTATAGATCTATTGTGGACCAAACTAATTTATATGCTGGTCACATCACTGCTAATCCCCAGTTGCCATTATGGTTTCCGAATTTAAGAACTTTCTGGGCCTTTCCCTCAACATGGGCATACATAAATTCATGACGTTGCGGACATATTGGTCCACGCATCCAATTGACCATATGCCCGTGTTCTCTACCTCCATGTCCAGGAAACGATACGAGCAAATCTTGCGGTTCTTGTACTTCAGCGACAATGAACTTTGTCATCCTCGTGGAGACCCTGAATACGATCGGCTCTACAAAATTCAGCCCCTCATAAACCCCTTCAACCAACGTTTTGCAGCCCTGTTTATTCCCCATCAAATGTTCTGCGTTGATGAGTCCCTGATTACATTTTCTGTCCGCTTGTCTTTCAAACAGTACCTTTCCAGAAAGCGCGCCAGATATGGGGTCAAGCTCTATAAGTTCTGTGACAGGGCAACAGGCTATACATGGAGCTTTACGGTTTATGAGGGAAAAGATAGTTACGTAGAGCCAGAGAACTGCCCAGATTATAAAGGGAGCGCTGGCAAGATAGTGTGGAACTTGGTGCCACCCTTATTCAGAAAGGGGTACCACTTGTACGTGGACGATTATTACACGAGCGTGCCACTGTTTAGTCATTTGTTTGATCAGCAGATTGGAGCATGTGGCAGTGTGCGACCTAATCGCCGGGGCTTTCCCCAGCGGCTTGTAGATTCTCGTCTTAGGCTGGGGGAGAGAGCCTACTTGCAGTGTAATAACTTGCTCACTATGAAGTGGAGGGATAATAAGAATGTTTTCTTTCTTACCTCTCTTCATGCAGCCATGACAGTCCAAATTACTATGGCGACTGGTGTTGTGGAGAAACCCCTCTGTGTCCACGAATATAACCAAAATATGGGAGGGGTGGACCTCAATGACCAGTTGTTGGTGCCATATCTAGTTGCCCGTAATGCCAGACGCTGGTACAAAAAAGTGTCTGTATGCTTATTTCAATTGGCTTTGCTGAATGCTCATGTGCTATACAGAGCTTCTGCACCTCACCATTCCCAACCAAATGCAGTAAGCCGGCTGCATGAGCGCCATTTTCCAGATATATTCCCGAGTACCCCTAGCCAACGAGCCCCGCAAAGAAGATGTCATGTCTGTACCAAGCGCAGATGTAGGCATGACACCCGTTATTATTGTCCACGATGTCCTGGCAATCCTGGTCTTTGCATTGGTGAATGTTTTGAACGCTACCACACACTAGTGAAGTTTTAGCGTAGGGTACAGCATTTCAAAGGCTAGGACACACTTAAACAGGGTCTCCCAAGATGGCTTCGCATTTTGAGAGACCCGAACCATTACAGTTGTTACAGTTACAAAAAAAAAAGTGTAAAAAATAAAACGTAAAAAAAACACAAAAATAAATAAAATATAAGAACCAAAAATAATTGTTGTTTTATTTTTCTCTCTCTCTCTCTATTCTCTCTCCATTGTTGCTCTTTTTTACTGTATTCTATTCTGCAATGTTTTTTTATGTTTTATCATGCTTGCTTTTCAGGTATGTAAGTTTTCTTATACTTTACTGTTTACTGTGTTTAATTGTTAACCATGTTTTGTTTTCAGGTGCGCCATTCAGCTGCAGCGCAGATTTATTTATCTTGACAGCAACATCGTTTGCTTCCATGATACATAAAGTCGTGACTCCAGTGCTGTAGGATGTGATTTCACCACCACAGTTAAAATAAAGAGCATATATGCTGAAGCATGGAGGCAGCAGGGGCGGAGGAGCGATTTTGTTCCTAATGCCGCCTACATATGGTCGAAATTCCGATGGAGGGCTTGCCCGTGGAAAATTCAGGCCGTGTGTATGTGGCATTACTTTTTTGCGGGAGGATATCCCCATGCTTCTGCATATATATATATTTTAGGCACAGGTTGCGTTTAAAAATGTTTTATTTTTACTATGTTTTTTTTTTAATTTGCTTTGCAGGTATGGTATGGTAAGGTCTTACTGTTATACTGTAATGTTACTTTGTTTTAATGTTAACCATAATTAGCTTAGCATGTACGCCATTCAGTTGCAGCGCTGATTTATTTATCTTGACAGCAACATTGTTTGCTCCCACGATACATAAAGCCATGACCCCAACACTGTAGGAGGTGATTTCACCACCACAGTTTAAAAAAAGAGCATATATGCTGAAGCATGGGGGCAGCAGGGGTGGAGGAGTGATTTGCTCCTAATGCCGCGTACATACGGTCAAAATTCCAACGGAGGCTTGCCCGTGGAAAAGTCCGACCTTGTGTACGCGGCATATATAAATGGTGCATGTATGCCCATCATTAGAAGTAGGTGGATGAAAGGAGGTATTCTAATGGTGGGCATACCCACCGATCAATCTCTTTTTTTTCATGAAAGAAAAGATTACAATATATGTCCAACAAGGTCCAACAACGTGTATAGAAGCAGAACAAAACTCTGGATAGCCGCACTACGGGTTGAGTAAAAATTATGGTGCCTTTATTTCTTCAAATGCAAGTGCAAAACTCCATTGAACAACACATCACAGCAAAGGGGAACAAAAAAATGGAACAAGGTTGCTGACGCGTTTCACGCTACAAACAGCGCTTACTCATAGCTGACTTTTGTTCTGAATAACAAACAAATATATACTATTCATGTATAAACATACCATAGTAAAGTCAAAGGTAAAACCATGACAGCTGGTAAAGCTATCATCGTAGATTCTCCACACATGCATTCCACACCCAGTTGTTAATTAATAGGAATGACTGGGAAAGGAGAAAATAAAAAGGTGAAAATATCCGTGTGGTGAAACGTGATTTAATGCAAGATGTGAATATGCAAAAATGTATGGGTGAAAGTGACAGTGTGTGAAATAAAAAAAGAAAAAAAAAAAAAAAAATATATATATATATATATATATATATATATATTGTGAGGGGTTAGCTCGGCAGCGGGTGTGTGTGACCCCCTGGATGGGTTCACAACACAAAATCAGGCACAGCAGACAGCGTTGTAGGTGCAAAAAACAAAAGATGCAGTTTATTTATGCTACATGCAGTGATACATATAACAGCCAAACAAAAAATAAAACATGAAAATAAATCCTGGTCAGCTTGACCTCTAACTACACACTTAGATTCCCTGTCTAACAACTGAGTGCAGCCTTGTGCTGCACCAGTCCCTGTCTCTGTTGTAGAGGTTTGCCACACAGGTGTTAACTCACCGCACAGAACAGATATCACACTCCCCAGTCTATACAACACAAAACTGGTTCCAGGATGGAGCATCTCCCTAAGCATGCTGGGGTTTTTTGTAGAGGTCTTAATGAGCCCACTTACTTCAGCTGGGCTCATTAACTCTTCCCCTCTAATTGTAATGGTCTGCATAAAGCCTGAATCTAGGACACACATATTTCCCATCCTGGATACAACCAGGTGACTTTACTTGCGTGCTGCCACATACCCCCCCCCCCCCCCCTCTTGTTTCAACCTTGGGGTTGTAACACAAGAAGTCAGACACGCATGTATCCGAGACAAAGCATCCACATTTCCCATTTTAACACCAGGGCGATGCTTAACTGTAAAGTTAAATTCTTGTAGGGCCAGGAACCACCTATTTACCCTTCTATTGGTCTCTTTGTTCTGAGCCATCCACTTTAAAGGAGCGTGATCAGTCACCAGGTCAAAGTGCCTACCTAGCAGATAGTACCGAAGGGAATCTAGAGCCCACTTCACTGCTAAACATTCCTTCTCAATCGTGGCGTAATTTACCTCATGGGACTTCAACTTCCTGCTGAGGTAAATGACTGGGTGCTCTTCTCCGTTCCAGACCTGGGATAACACTGCTCCTAACCCAACGTCTGATGCATCAGTTTGTACAACAAAGTCCTTAGAGAAGTCTGGTGAGTACAACACTGGCTGGCTACATAAGGCTGTTTTTAAGGACTGAAATGCTTCTTCAGCCTCTGGGGACCATTTAACCATGACAGACTCTTTCCCTTTTGTCAGGTTGGTGAGGGGCACAGCCTGAGAAGCAAAATGGGGAATGAATCGTCGATAATAGCCAGCGATTCCCAGAAAGGCTCGTACCTGTTTCTTGCTGTTGGGACGTGGCCAACTCTGTATGGCCTCGACTTTATTGACTTGGGGTTTTATCACCCCTCTCCCAATAGTGTACCCAAGATATTTGGCCTCCTCCTGTCCAATGGTACACTTCTTTGGATTGGCCGTAAACCCAGCTTCCCGGATAGAGTCTAGGACTGCTTGTACTTTCGGCAAATGTGAGACCCAGTCTGTGCTATGGATAATCACATCATCCAGGTAAGCTGCAGCATATTTCTGATGGGGCCTCAGAATCTTATCCATTTTCCGCTGGAATGTTGCCGGTGCATTCTGTAACCCAAACGGCATACTCTTATATTGGAATGCCCCATCTGGGGTTACAAACGCAGTTTTCTCCTTGGCCGACTCGGCCAGGGGAATTCGCCAATAGCCTTTGGTGAGATCAAGAGTTGTCATATATCGGGCTGTTCCCAGCCGGTCAATCAACTCATCTATACGCGGCATGGGGTAGGTGTCAAATTTTGTAACTTTATTTAATTGTCGAAAATCGTTACAAAACCGCCAGCTCCCATCAGGTTTGGGCACTAGTACGATAGGACTGGACCAGTCACTCTGGGACTCCTCTATCACACCCAATTCCAACATCCTTTGAACCTCCCCACGTATTGCCTCCAGTCGGGCCTCTGGTATTCTATAAGGTTTTAGTTTTACCCTTTCTCCTGGCGGGGTGATAATGTCATGCTCTACGCCAGATGTTTGTCCCGGAAGCTCAGAGAAAATCTCTTTGTTACGAAGTACAAACTCTTTAACCTCCTGTTGTTGGGGTTTCGATAAGGTGTCTGCTATTCCAACCTCAGGAACTAAGCAATCAGGCTGTACTTGTGACAAAGTCTCTGCGACTAGGGATTCCCTATCCCTCCAGGCTTTCAGCAGATTGATGTGATAGATCTGCTCCGGCTTTCGCCTTCCTGGCTGTCTAACCCTGTAGTTCACCTCACTAATTTTTTCAATTACTTCATATGGACCTTGCCATTTGGCCAGAAATTTGCTTTCAACCGTAGGGACTAGCACCAAGACCCTATCCCCCGGGGAAAAAGTACGGGTCTTGGCCCCACGGTTGTACACTCTCTGCTGTGCTAACTGCGCTTGGGTTAAATGTTCCTTTACAATTGGCATTACCTGTGCAATTCTATCTTGCATCAGGGCGACATGCTCAATCACGCTCCTGTGAGGAGAACTCTCATTTTCCCAAGTTTCCTTGGCGATATCCAGCAGCCCTCTTGGGTGTCTCCCATAGAGCAACTCGAAGGGTGAGAAACCCGTAGAGGATTGGGGTACCTCCCTAATGGCAAACATTAGATAGGGTATTAGACAGTCCCAATTCTTTCCATCTCTATCCACCACCTTCTTTAACATTTGTTTAAGGGTTTTGTTGAATCTTTCAACCAACCCATCTGTTTGGGGGTGATACACAGATGTACGCAATTGCGTCACTTTGTACAACTTGCATAATTCTTTCATAACCCGGGACATAAAGGGTGTACCTTGGTCCATAAGCAGTTCCTTACAAATACCCACACGGCTAAAAACAAGAGATAGCTCTTTGGCTATGGTTTTGGCCGAGGTATTTCGGAGAGGAATTGCTTCCGGATAACGGGTGGCATAGTCCAATATAACCAAAATGTACTGATGCCCTCTGGCGGACTTCATTATCGGACCTACCAAATCCATTGCGATCCTTTCAAAGGGGACCTCAATGATAGGAAGAGGTACCAGCGGGTTACGGAAATGTGGCATAGGTGCCGACTTCTGACACACAGGGCAGGAGGAACAATAATTTTCTATTTCCTTCATGACCCCAGGCCAATAGAATCTCTGCAATACCCTCTCTCTGGTTTTCTCTGTCCCCAGATGACCTCCCAGAATGTGCACATGAGCCAATTCTAACACCAACTTCCTGTAAGGTTTGGGCACTACAAGTTGCTCAATGGTTTCTTCTGCCCTTTGAGCCACTCGATACAGCAGGTCCCTTTCCATAGTGAAGTAAGGATAAGGGCAAGTCTTATCTGGGTTCACTAACTCGCCATCTATTTTCACCACATTTTCCCGTGCCTTTATTAGGGTGGGGTCTTTTAACTGTTCTGTGGCAAAATTTTCCCTGTGAACCTCAAGATCCGAAAACTCCACAGACGGCATGTTTTCATCTGAGGATGTTGGCTCCCCCCCAGTTTCTCGAGTTTCCCCCGCCAATACCGACAAGGGAAATTCAGGAGAGCCCTCACCACTCCCAGAGGAATTCTGGTCATCTTCCTGGTTTATAGGGGCACCAGTGGGGGGCTCAGGACAATCCCAGAGTTCCCAGAATTTTGGAAAATCCCTTCCCACAATAGCATCATGTGGTAAGTGAGACACTAACCCCACCTGATGAGAGAGGTTACCTTTGGGGGTCTCAAAAAACACTGAAGTTACAGGATACTCTCGGGTGTCCCCATGCACACAAATAACAGCCACCCTGTTCTTCCCAGAGACCTCTGTAGTAACTAATTCAGCTTTTATCAATGTTACCAGGCTACCTGAATCCAGCAACACATCAACATTTCTACCATTAATACACATTTTACATAAATGTTTCTCAGGTCCCCGAATGGCAGTGCACGCAACTGTCGCAAACAGCGACTGACGTCTCTCCCTTATAAAGTCACATTGCATAGGCTCATCCACAACGGGGCAATTGGCTGCAATATGTCCCTCTTGCCGGCAGTGGTAGCAAATAATCTTTTTCGCTGTCTCTTGCAGCATGGGCTTCCTGGGCTGCTCCCGCCAGACCTTAGGTAGAACTCCCACCCTCTCACTCTCTCCACCCTCACCCCTTGGAGTCATCTTACCCGCCACTGGGAATGATCTGGTCTTAGGGTGGAAAGTCCGTGAGTCCCTGGAAGAGGTGGTCAGGTTCTCTGTAGCCAAGTACCTCTCAACCAGATCCACAAGTTTATCTGCATTTTCTGGGTCTCCATGGCTTACCCATTTTTGGATGGCAGTAGGAAGAGCTCTCAGGAAACGATCCATAACAACACGTTCCACAATGTTTGGTGCGGTCAAAGTCTCTGGCTGCAGCCACTTCCTGCTCAGGTGAATGAGATCATACATTTGAGACCTGGGGGGTTTTCCAACCTGAAAAGTCCAATTATGCACACTCTGAGCCCGGACGGCCAGGGTGACACCCAGCCGTGCCAATATTTCTGTTTTTAGCACCACATAGTCTTTTGCTTGGTCAGGCTCTAGGTCATAATAAGCTTTCTGCGATTCCCCAGTTAACAGAGGGGCCACCAGTCCAGCTCCTTAGGCCACTTTTCCCTTTCAGCAGTCCTTTCAAATGTGGTCAAAAACACCTCCGGATCATCCTCTCCAGTCATTTTTGTCAATAAACGGCTCACACCAAAGGATGCGGTATTATTGTAACCACTTGCTTCATTGGTCTGCGGACGTTGCTGTATTAATGTCTCTATTTTCTGTTGAAAATTCTGCTCTTGCTTCTGCAACAGGTCTATGAAGCGGGCTTCAGATTGCTGCTGGGCTTGTTGCTGAGCTTCCAGACTCTGCAGGTGAGCTTTCTGCTGAGCTGCAAGGCTCTTTTGTAAAGCCGCATTTGTTTGCTGCTGATTTGCATTTGCTTGCTGCTGGTTTGCATTTGCTAGAGCCAGCTGTCTCAGTATCTCCTCCATGCTGGCCTTTAAAAAAATTGAAAAAAACTGCCAAAATTCTCCACCAACTGTGAGGGGTTAGCTCGGCAGCGGGTGTGTGTGACCCCCTGGATGGGTTCACAACACAAAATCAGGCACAGCAGACAGCGTTGTAGGTGCAAAAAACAAAAGATGCCGTTTATTTATGCTACATGCAGTGATACATATAACAGCCAAACAAAAAATAAAACATGAAACTAAATCCTGGTCAGCTTGACCTCTAACTACACACTTAGATTCCCTGTCTAACAACTGAGTGCAGCCTTGTGCTGCACCAGTCCCTGTCTCTGTTGTAGAGGTTTGCCACACAGGTGTTAACTCACCGCACAGAACAGATATCACACTCCCCAGTCTATACAACACAAAACTGGTTCCAGGATGGAGCATCTCCCTAAGCATGCTGGGGTTTTTTGTAGAGGTCTTAATGAGCCCACTTACTTCAGCTGGGCTCATTAACTCTTCCCCTCTAATTGTAAAGGTCTGCATAAAGCCTGAATCTAGGGCACACATATTTCCCATCCTGGATACAACCAGGTGACTTTACCTGCGTGCTGCCACAATATATATATATGTATGTAAATGTGTGTATATAAATGTATTGATATAAATGTGATACAATGTGATAATAACTATGCGTTTGTGCAAAATAACCTTTAAATACATAAACAAAGGAAAGGTGAATGAATATTATGCAATTTAGAGTAAAAAACTGTGTTAAATGTTTATGTATTTGTAGATAGACTCAAATATTTAGAGAAAACTGTGATGTAAGAGCAACAGGAATGAACATACACTAAACAAAGTCGCATCAATTTAGTGGCCATGTTTATGTGAACTGTCAGTGAATAAATAAAAAAGCCAATATAAAACCATACAATTGATGGAATTATTCAGATGACAAGTAGTATGCATGCATGGAGAATCCAGGACTCAGAACAGACCACAGTTGCCAAATATTTATAAGGTTGTACATACACCAGCCGATCTCATGCTTTTTGTCGGTGTGTGAATAAATGTTGATGTTTAAGTAGTACATCAATCAATGCATAATCATAAAAATATATTCACAATTACCATCATGAAAAACACACATATAACATATAAAATTGTTGATATAAAATGAAACAAAAAAAAACAAAAAAGAAAACAAAAAAACTTTGAGAACCCTCACGGGCAATAGAGTGAGCCTTGAAGCCTCAATCAAGTGCATGAAACAATAAATGCACCCAAATGAGGCATATGCTCTTGGTGGCCGACTATGAACTTAAATGTTCCATTGATATTATGATTAATGAACAAATGAAGGGGAAAAAAAAATAAGAAGGGGGGATAACCCCCCCCCAAACTATAATAAACCTGCATTGTTCGCACAGGTCGCCCATGTAAAAAACGATGCAGAGGCATGTGAAGGCATCTGTGATGCAATGGCTGCGACTGGTGTGTGGTCTATTCCACATAGGATAATAATATATAATATGTGATCGCAGTGTATGTAAACTCACTTAAACATTGTTTGTAAATTGTATTTATATAGAAAATATCCCACTGCAATACTGTGGAATATCTCCTTTTCTTTAAAGACCAATGACCTGTATGAACAATGTAAAGGCATCTATAATGAGATAGGAACAGGGATGCAATAACTGTGACAAGTATATGGACGCCGTCCATTCCGCATAAAATAATGGTGTATATAATCGCAATGTGTGTAAGCTCATTTGAACATTATTTGTAAATTATATGTATACAGAAGGTGTCATGCTGCAATATTATGAGATATCTCTTTGTTTCTTTCTTTTTATTCTCCAAGTTCAATAGGCACCTCTCTAGATTGTGTAGAATGTAAAGTATATGGGCTTACCTATATCTGAACTATGTTAAAAGGCTATAGTCACGGAAAAAGATGTTTCCAAATCTGTGCAATTGTTGGATGTAAGATGTACTGTATATAAACAACATCTGTGAATTATGCACACCATAGAATATGTAATGCGGTGTGCATAAATTCACCAACATCTAGGTTGTGTCAGTAAACCGCATATACACAAAAAAGTGTGTATATCCCATATCTGTGAGACTATCCCGTATGAAGTGCACTGTATCCAGAGATACCTATATATGAATTACATTCACAAACTAGATGAAAACCTCCCTCTATGGTATTATTGGATATAGGGAAATGTGTCCATTACCACACACTTTGTGTATCTAAATGCCTCACGCATATATATAATTTCAAGCATCCACATGGATGTATTGAAAACTTAGATGTAAAGAGAATCTTTGACTGTTTTAGTCCCATGTGTCATGCTTATAGAAAGGATTAGTGTGAATGGACCTGTGACTGTTGTAACATTAAACGTTAATTTTAGACTAAATAAGAAAGATGATAAAGAATGAAGAACAAAACTGCAACACTGGTACATCAGGGAAGGTTACGTTGAATTAGGGTAATCTTGATTATGGAGGGGAATTGCAATATTTCAAAAGATTTCTCAATCATAATAATATGAAACATCCCAATCAAAGTTTAAACCTGTCGGGATTCTGGTTTCTAGAAAAAATATCCAGAAAACCTCACGTTTACAGAGTATGAGAAATCTGTCGCCTCCTCGCTTGGGGGTCACCACTTTCTCAATCCCCTGTATAAACAGATTTGAGACATCCTTCTGATGTACAGTGTTCCAGTGTTTGGCCACATTAGTGGATTTGTTCTTTTCAATGTCATATAGATGATCATATAAGCGATGTTTAAGTCTACGTGTAGTGTGTCCTACATATTCGTTGAGAGAGCCTATTCCTGCCACTATCGGTCGACCCACAAGGGGGTTTAATCCCTTGTGGATCTTAGGAAGATAGTGAAAAATAGGCATGACTGGATTCTCAGGAATGAAAGAGTTTTTATCATTTTCAGAAAGAAGACCGGCCCTGACAGCTCTATTCAACAGATTAGAAAGTTCAAGTTTAAAGGAGTCAGTGGGGTTAGATCGCAATAGTTGATAAGTATTAATATCTGAAAGTTGGCGCAGTGCTTCTGCCTTAGACCCCTTTCACACTGGGGCGTTTTTCAGGCGTTTTTCATGTGCTTTAGCGTTAAAAAATACGCCTGAAAGAAGCCGCAACTGCAATCCCAATGTAAAAGCCCGAGTGCTTTCACACCGAGATCCCTTTCATACTGGGGCGTTTTTCAGGCGCTTCAGCGTTAAAAAATACGCCTGAAAGAAGCTGCAACTGCAATCCCAATGTAAACGCCCGAGTGCTTTCACACCAAGGCGCTGCGCTGGCAGGGCGTCAAAAAAGTCCTGCAAGCAGCTTCTTTGCAGCGCTTTTGGAGCGGTGATAAAGCGCCCCTTCCCATTGAAATCAATGGGAAGCGCCTGTAAAACGCCTGAAAAACGCTATTGGCAGCAGCGTTTTGTGGGTGCTTTTAACCCTTTATTTGGCCACTAGCAGGGGTTAAAAGCGCCCCAATAACGCTCGAAAAACGCTGGTAAAGCGCTGCTAGTTTAAGCAGCGCTTTACCATTTTTTTCCGGGCGCTGACATTGTGAAAGGGTTCTTAAAGCACTTGGGCTTTCACATTGGGACTGCAGATGAGGCTTCTTTCAAGCGCTTTACAGGCGCTTTTTTTAACGCTAAAGCGCCTGAAAAACGCCTGAAAAACGCCCCAGTGTGAAAGGGGTCTTATAGTCACATGAATTCAGGACCACCACACTGCCTCCCTTATCCGCATTCTTGATAACTATGTTTTTATCTGTTGACAATGATTTGAAAGCATTTCTTTCAGCATTTGTTAAATTATCAAGAAATGTTTTTTTATGACAAGTGCGAGCGAGGCGGGTCAAGTCCCTCTCCACCATTTTTTGAAATAAATCCAGATCCTTACCCCTTGACTCAATTGGATAAAAATTAGACCTGGTTTTGAATGACATTTTTAAAGAAACATCGATTGGGTCAAGGGGGAAGGGGTCAGATTCCATAGCCAGATCCTGTAAATACAATAATGCACAAGTGTCACAAAACTTAACAGGTGAAGGAAAATCAGAAGACTCACCCTGCTCGCAGGTATCAAAAGTAACCTTAGCTTCAATGTCTGTAGGAGAAATCTCCAAGAAGTGTTTCTTGAGTGTTAAAGATCGAGAAAACTTATTTACATCTAAAATGGTTCCAAACAAATCAAAGTGTCTATTAGGACAAAAACCAAGTCCTCTCGATAATAAATGAAATTCCTCTTTTAATAGAGTTCTCTCTGAAACATTGATGACGTTTAGGGCTATTTAAGGACCAACAACGTACTGGTATGTTGCTGGAATTTGAATGGTTATACCAGAATGATGCCTCTGGGTTTAGATATCATCTTGGTATCATTCTTTTCAACCAGTGATCGGCTTTTATGTAAAAACAATCCTAGTGGCTAATTAGCCTCTAGACTGCTTTTACAAGCAGTGGGAGGGAATGACCCCCCTCCCGGATATAAACAGCGCCATTGGGAAATTGGGAAAACATTTCATCACACCGAACGGTGTGGTCAGATGCTTTGAGGGCAGAGGAAAGATCTAGGGTCTAATAGACCCCAATTTTTTTTTAAAAAGAGTACCTGTCACTACCTATTGCTATCATAGGGGATATTTACATTCCCTAAGATAACAATTAAAAAAAAAATGGAAGGAACAGTTTAAAAATAAAATAAAAAAGCAAAATAAATAATAATAAAAAAAAGCACCCCTGTCCCCCCTGCTCTTGCGCAAAGGCGAACGCAAGCGTCGGTCTGGCGTCATATGTAAACAACAATTGCACCATGCATGTGAGGTTTCACTGCGAAGGTCAGATCAAGGGCTGTCATTTTAGCAGTAGACATCCTCTGTAAATCTAATGTGGTAACCTGTAAAGGCTTTTAAAGGCTTTTAAAAAATGTATGTAGTTTGTCGCCACTGCGCGTTTGTATGCAATTTTAAAGCATGTCATGTTTGGTATCCATGTACTTGGCCTAAAATCATATTTTTTATTTCATAAGAAATTAGGGCAATATAGTGTGTTTTTAAAATTAAAATTAAAAAAAAGTGTATTTTTTCCCAAGAAAATGCATTTGAAAAATCGCTGCGCAACTACTGTATGGAAAAAAAAATGCAATACCCACCATTTTAATCTGTAGGGCCTTTTCTTTAAAAAAATATATAATATTTGGGGGTTCAACGTAAATTTCTTGCAAAAAAATAAATATGTTTTCATGTAAACAAAAAGTGTCAGAAAGGGCTTTGTCTTCAAGTGGTTAGAACAGTGGGTGATGTGTGACATAAGCTTTTAAATTTTGTCCATAAAATGCCAGGACAGTTCAAACCCCCCCCCAAATGACCCCATTTTGGAAAATAGACCCCCCAAGCTATTTGCTGAGAGGCATGTCGAGTCCATGGAATATTTTATATTTTGACACAAGTTGCGGGGAAAAAAAAAAATATATATATTTTGCACAAAGTTTTCACTAAATGATATATTGCTCAAACATGCCATGGGCATATGTAAAATTACACCCCAAAATACATTCTGTTGCTTCTCCTGAGTATGGGGATACCACATGTGTGAGACTTTTTGGGAGCCTAGCCACGTACAGGACCCAAAAATTCAAGCACCGCCTTCAGGCTTTCTAAGGGTGTAAATGTTTTATTTCACTCCTCCCTGCCAATCACAGTTTCGGAGGCCATGGAATGCCCAGATGGCACAACCCCCCCCCCCCCCCCAAATAACCCCATTTTGCAAAGTAGACACCCCAAGCTATTTGCTGAGCGGTATGGTGAGTATTTTGCAGATCTTGCTTTTTGTCACAAAGTTTTGAAATTTGAAAAAAGAAAAAGAAAATGTTTTTTTCTTTATTTTCTTCATTTTCAAAAACAAATGAGAGCTGTAAAATACTCACCATGACTCTCAGTAAATAGCTTGGGGTGTCTACTTTCCAAAATGGGGTCATTTGGGGGAGTTTTGTGCTACCTTGGCATTTTATGGCCTTCAAAACTGTGATAGGTAGTGAGGAGTGAAATCAAAAATTTGTGCCCTTAGAAATCCTGAAGGTGGTGATTGGTTTTCGTGGTCCCGTACGGCTCTAATTCCCCCTACTTACTCCATGATCCGACCCGGGGTTGTGTTCCGTGCAGCGTGTTCTAGTAGGCTGCCCTGATCGCCATCTCGGTCTGCTTCAGCTCTTGTAGTGGGTATCGGACACCTTAGTCCGAAGTTCGATTGGCTTTGGTCAGTTTAGAGGTTCTCCCCTGACTCCCTTACTCTATGTTGGTTTCTGTTTTTATTGTTTCATGTTTTTACATTTTTTGATTATGGAAGATTCAAGAATAATGTTATACTGTACTGCATACATCTTCACAGTGATTTAGACAATAGCCTCTGTTTGATATTGATACATAGATTGATACATAGGTTTAGCTGCACTGGATCGGCTGCTCCACGGAGACTACCCCCCTGTATGGGATATTCCGCACCCACCTTCATATATCCTCCCCTTTTACCAATTCATTATGGTACTTAAAATAATCTCTCACAATGTCCAAGGTTTTAACCTCCCTCAAAAACGCAAAAATAAAGATATCCTGCTATTACAAGTGACCCATTTCTCTGTATGTAATCATCCCCAGTTTTATGATAAATCCTTTATTATCCTTTTTTATCCTTTAAACAATTCTATTGCGCTACCCACACAACTAAGTCCCGTGGAGTAGCAATATTCATACGCAACTCATTGACGTTTGACATAACCCTCATATATAAAGACCCAAAAAGCCAATTTATAATTCTTCAAGGTATGATACAGGGCCGTGCTACCACCATAACCTCAGTCTATGCTCCTAACGAAGCCCAGGCATCATTTTTTTAGACACTTTTTAAACACTTTGGATAGATATCCCTCTCCACATTTCATTGTGGGTGGCGATTTCAATCTTACAGCACACCCAATGCTGGACAGAAGCAGAGTTACCCCATCAACCAAGGCCTCCTCTAAGTGGGTTGTCAGTTCTCTAAACGCTTTATAACTCATCGATGCCTGGAGAGCGCACAATGTGGGCTCTAGATCATATACCTTCTACTTCAACCCACACGATAGCTACGCTAAACTAGACTACATTTTTTGTACCCCTGTAGTCCTTGCCAACTCCTCAGTGGTGGAGATTCATGTTTGCCTCTAGTCGGACCACCACATGGTGGCAATCTCAATAACTTAAATAGGCCTCAAACCCTCCACATATACATGGAGACTGAATGATTCTCTACTTGCAGACCCGGCAACCATAAAAACTCTCTCTAACTACTTAAACAACGACATTGTTGAGGATTCTTTACCTGACACTTCTACCACGTTATGGACAGCCCATAAGGCCGTCAGTCATGGTCATCTCATTAATCTGGTGACAAAACGGCACAGGACTAAATTGGCGAACATTCCCTTACAAAAGCACTAGATTGCCTGTACAACCGTTATAATCAATTTCTCACCCCCGAACTTCTCGAACAAATGTATTCCAAAAAAAACGATCTAGACTCAATTCTTTGTGAAGACACGGAAAAGGCTTTGCGTTGGTCCAGGGAAAAAAAATAGTTGTTTAGCAACTCTGCTTCTACTATGTTTGCAAGGAAACTCAATCACTTGGTTAAACCACCTCATGTATATAAACTGTGTACTCTACCGGCTCCCTGGTATCCCTAATGACATTCTGGATGTGTTTGTCAACTACTACCAAAAACTATTTTCCAAACTAGCAGTGACCTATGACCCAACCTCCCAAGCATGGTTTGCAGATTTAACTCCATCTGCCCAGCAAGTAGAAACCCTAAATACTCCCTGTACTACATTGGAAATAGCAGATATTAGGTCCCTCAAATCCTCTACAGCCCCTGGTCCAGATGGCTACCCTACAACAAAAAATTCTCCTCTTCGCTGACCCCGAAATTAGTCACCCTTTATAATCACATCCTGAAAGGTCATGACTTCCCTCCGGTAATGCTCCTGGCCAATATGTCCCTCATCCTGAAACCACACAAAGATCCCTCTATCCCCCAAAACGTATGTCCTATCTCCGTTATCAACAATGATTTGAAAATATTTAGCAGATTGCTGGCAGATAGACTGACCATGGTGATCACCTCACTTATCTCTCCAAACCAGACTGGTTTTATACTGCGCAGGCAGATCACTGATCGCTGATAACAACGTTTGGTGACAAACATTATCCAGGATTCCAATCTGCACTCTACCAAGGTACTGCTCCTTAGCCTAGATATACCCAAGGCATTTTACAGCATGAGCTGGTCATACCTAGATCACCTACTGCCCAAATTTCGTATCACGGGAGATTTTATAGAAGGTTTTTATGTGCTATACCAAGCCCCCCAAACTCGTATCAAATTACCGGGTAACAATTTCCAATTGTTCCCCCTTCAGAGAGATACGAGGCAGGGCTGTCCCCTATCCCCTCTCCTATTTGCCCTGGCAATAGAACCTTTGTCTAGAGCTATTGCAAATAATCCGGACCACAAACTCTACAGAAAGGGGCCTGTAGAACATAAACTGAGCCTATATGCTGACGATGTTCTCCTATTTTTGAAAAACCCCCTAATTGCACTTCCAAACTTAACATCAATGTTAGACTCGTTACAATCTTTTTCAGGTCTAGGAGTAAATTTGTCCAAATGCACTGCTATGCCAATTAATATGTCCGATAATTTGGCCACCACCTTGCAACAGCACCATCATTTTCAGATCTTTTTTTTATCTCAATTACCACCCGATAGTTGCTCATATGAATACCTTACTAAAAATGTGCACAATGCACCACATCTCCTTTTTTGGCAGAGTAACGACCCTAAAAATAAAAAAAAATATCTCAAAATCCTATATTGAATCACTCCAAATCACTCCAAAGGGATATTAATACATTTATATGGCATTCAAAGCAATAAGTCACTGCTGTATAGGCCCCAAGCTCTCGGAGATTTAGGCCTCACTAATTTATGGCAGTATTATCTAGTGGCCAGACTCACCCAGACCGCCCAATGGCATGCTTCGTTGTCGAACATCACATGGTTACAATTTGAAAAGCATGCTGTATTTCTGTACCACCTCCTGGGCCTAGTGTGGTCCAAATCAATAGAGTTGCATAATATAGCTCCCCTCGACCGTAATGTTTCTCAATCCCTTCACCTCTGGTCTCTATACCACAGCAAATACAAACTATCCTCACTAGTGATGGACGAACTTCCGACGGGACGTTTCGCGAAAGCGAAATGCGAACGGACCCAAACGTTCGCGAAACCGAACGTTCGCCGCGGGCCCCATTGACTTCAATGGGAGGCGAACTTTGCAAACCTTCATGTCGAATTTGCGGCCACGTGGTAATTATTAGGGGGTAAAACGTAGTCCCACCATCTGGACAATGACATAATACATGTATGAGGTGAATTTGGGATCGATAACTACAAGCATTTTTATTTTATTTGGGAAATTGTTCTAACAATTCAGGACTATGGAGCTAATGAAGGCAATGGAGGAGAGGGAAGGTCAGGGACCAGGGTAGGCAAAGAAGAGGGTGCAGGAGATGATCACCAGCAGCGTGACATACCGGAATGACACATGCACCGTGATAGAGGCATCTGACAGCAGCACCGTAATACAGAGCACTGACAGCAGCACCGTGACATACAGCGCTGACAGCAGCACCGTGACATACAGCGCTGACAGCAGCACCGTGACATACAGCGCTGACAGCAGCACCGTGACATACAGCGCTGACAGCAGCACCGTGACATACAGCGCTGACAGCAGCACCGTGACATACAGCGCTGACAGCAGCACCGTGACATACAGCGCTGACAGCAGCACCGTGACATACAGCGCTGACAGCAGCACCGTGACATACAGCGCTGACAGCAGCACCGTGACATACAGCACTGACAGCAGCACCGTAAGCAGCCCCAGGAGGAAGTCAGCACAGCACAGGGATGGTGTGATCCCCTCATAATAAGAACCCCCAGGAGGAAGTCAGCACAGCACAGGGATAGTGTGATCCCTTCATAATAAGAACCCCCAGGAGGAAGTCAGCACAGCACAGGGATATCATAAGCAGCCCCAGTAGAAATATGACACCGCTCAACCTCTTCAAAGAGGAGGGTAGGGGCATATAGTACGGTGTGCTTTTTTGGGTCAAGGAAGTGAGCCAAATGAATTAAGAAGGTCTGTGTGCTTGATTAAAAAAATAGTTTATAGACATATACATGGTCTACTGGTCACATGTGTTGAATTCCTCCGAGATCCATGCCTCATTCATTTTTAGAAATGTGAGGTAGTTAACACTGTCGTGAGCTAGGCGAGTACGCTTATCGGTCACAATCCCCCCTGCTGCGCTGAACGTCCTTTCGGACAGGACACTGGATGAGGGGCAAGCCAACAGTTCGATTGCAAATTGGGCAAGCTCTGGCCAGAGGTCAAGCCTGCCCACCCAGTAGTCTAGGGGTTCATCACTCCTCAGAGCGTCCACATCGGCCGTTAACCCAATGTAGTCGGACACCTGACGGTCTAGGCGTTCCCTGATGCTGGATCCGGATGACACCTGTCGATGGGTCGGCTGAAAGAATGACCTCATATCCGAAGTCACCAACACATCTTCAAACCGGCCTCTTCTTGCAGGCGCTGTTGGATTGGTACCCGCAAATCCTTCTCTGGGAGTGGGAATTGCTCCTCTGCCAGCGCACGCAAAAGCAGAATGCAGCATTTCTCGAAGCAAGGCCTGGAAGTGCTGCATTCTGACAGCCCTCTGCGACGGCGGTAACATTTCCGCCATTTTGTGTTTGTACCGGGGGTCTAAGTACGTTGCCACCCAGTACTGGTCCTTGACCCTCATGCTTTTTATACGGGGGTCCCTATTAAAACACTGGAGCATGAAGGCCCCCATTTGCACTAAAGTGGAAGCGGTGTGGTGGCCTGGCTCCTGCTCATCATCCAGGATAATGTCGTCCTCTTCATTCTCCTCTCCCCATCCTCGCACAACAGGGATCCCAGAAAGGTTTAAAGCATGCTCTTCTTGCTCCTGCTCATCCGCCCCGGCACCATCCTCCTCTGACTCCTCATCAGACTCCTGTTGTTGACTTGTCTCAGATAGAGTAGCCCCCCCTGGGAATTCATCCAGCATTGCGACTTCCTCATCTTCCCGCTCCTGCTCCTCCACAGCCTGATCAATGACACGACGCAATGCACGCTCCAGAAAGAAGGCATAAGGTACCATGTCACTGATGGCGCCATGGCTGCGACTGACCAGTTTGGTGATCTCCTCAAATGGCCGCAGAAGTCTGCATGTGTCGCGCATGAGCAGCCACTGGCGCGGTGAAAAAAAACCCAGCTCCCCAGAACCGTTTCTTTCGCAGAGTTCATACAGGTAGATGTTAACTGCACGTTTCTGCTGGAGCAGCCTATCAAGCATATAGAAGGTTGAGTTCCATCGCGTCGGGCAATCGCAAATAAGACGTCTGACCGGCAGATGGTGTCGCCGCTGAATGTCAGCAAGGCGAGCCATGGCCGTGTAAGATCTTCTGAAATGGGCCGAGATTTTCCTTGCCTGCCGCAAGATGTCCTGGACCCCAGGGTATTTGACAAGGAATCGCTGCACGACCAAGTTTAAGACGTGTGCCATGCACGGCACGTGCGTGATTTTGCCCTGTTTCAATGCGCTAAGCAGATTGGCACCGTTGTCACACACCACTTTACCAACTGTCAAATTGAGCGGTGTTAGCCACTCATCTGCCTGTGAACGCAAAGCTGAAAGGAGTGCCGGGCCAGTGTGGCTCTTTGCTTCCAGGCACAACAGACGCAGCACGGCATGGCAACGTCTCACCTGGCATGTGGAATAGGTTCTGGGGAGCTTGGGCGGTGCAGTGGAAGAGACGCTAGCAGCGGAAAAGGAGGAGGCAGCTGAGGAGGAGAGGGAGGAGGATGGAGTAGGAGGAGGAGAAGAAGAGTCAGGCCTGCATGCAATCCGTGGCGGTAAAACCAAATCTACACGGGTGCCACGGGTTACATGCTTGACGGCCGTCAGAAGGTTCACCCAGTGGGCAGTAAAACTGATATACCTTCCCTGCCCGTGTTTGCTAGACCACGTGTCTGTGGTCAGATGTATCTTGGCACCGACACTGTGTGCCAGAGATACATTCACTTGCCGCTGAACATGGCCATATAGCTCTGGGATGCCCTTCTCTGAGAAATACTTCCTTCCTGGGACCTTCCATTGTGGTGTTCCAATGGCCACAAATTTGCGAAAGGCCTCCGAGTCCACCAGTTTATATGGCAGTAGTTGGCGGGCTATGAGTTCTGACAAGCCAGCCGCCAACCGTTGGGCAAGAGGGTTATCCGGCGTCATCATTTTTTTACGCTCAAACATTAGGCCCACGGAAGCCTGCCTTTTTGCAGAAAAATGTGAGCTTGGCGTGATGGAAGGTGGAGTGGAGGACAATTGTGAGGAGAGAGGAGAAGGAGAAGTAGAAGACGAGGCTGGACGGTGAGAGCCTGCAGTGTGGCTTTGTGTGTTCCGTTGCTCCCACTGGGCTCGGTGATGGCTGCTCATGTGCCTTCTTAAGGCGGTCGTCCCTAGGTGAGTATTGGGCTTACCGCGACTAACGCGTTGACTGCAAAGATTGCAGATGGCAACGCTATTGTCAGCAGCGGACACGTTAAAAAAAGCCCACACTGCGGAGCCATGTGCCGGTGTCCTGGGAGCGCCAGATGTGACCGTACATGGTCGATGACTCGCTCCTGATACATTTGCAGTCTGCTTTGTCCCTGCTGTGCAATGTAAGTCATTGCTGCTTCTCCTCCCTATCTGCTGGTCCATATCTCCCTCTGAACTCCCCTCCTCTTCCTCTCTTGTGGGCACCCACGTGACATCACTAGACACGTCATCATCAACGTCACCTTCCCCACCGCTATAAGTAGAGATCTCGGAGTAGGCAGCAACACCGGGGACCAACCTCCTCCTTGGGCTGATCTGGGTACTGTCGTCAGACTGCTGAGTAGCGCTTGTTGCTACCTCCTCTTCCTGATCCAATACCAAGAGTGGCTGCGCATCAGAAATGTCCTCTTGATATGGATCGGAAAATAATTCCAGTGACTCAAGCGGAAGGTATGTGGTGGTGGTGGTGGTGGTCGTGTTGTTGGTGGTAGTGTCTTTGGGGGTGCACATAGCAGAGAGTGAAGAAGAGGGTGCAGATCGAGAGGATGAGGAGGGTGCAGAAGAGTAAGGCTGAGCGAGCCACTCAACCAAGTCTGGTGCATCCTTTAAAGTAATTGAACGCACCTTCTGCAACTTCCCACTTTGGCTCAAGCCTGTTGCTCCTGCCCTACCCCTACCACCCCTGCGGAAGGGCCTGCCTCTTCCTCTG
Source organism: Lithobates pipiens (assembly GCF_037356315.1). Lineage (NCBI taxonomy): Eukaryota > Metazoa > Chordata > Amphibia > Anura > Ranidae > Lithobates > Lithobates pipiens. Next base: position 73,253,699 of record NW_027507790.1, read on the forward strand.
CCTGTCATTTTTTAAATGACCCTGTGACAAAACTCTTAGTCCCTATACCGATGAAGGACTGCTGCAGTATAGGGCAGCAGTCAGCAGTGGTGCACGTCAACCCTATCTATTGTGGACCGATAGCGGTCCTTACAGAACAGCAGACTGTACCGCACTCAAGCCTATGTACCGTAGCACCCTATACCAAGTTACCAGTCCTTATAAGAACTTTTGTGGACCAAGCAGGTTGTGTATTAGTGTTTAGCAGACTGTACGTCAGTCCCTATACCGCTGAAGGACTGCTGCAGTATAGGGCAGCGGTCAGCAGTGGTGCACGTCAACCCTATCTATTGTGGACCGATAGCGGTCCTTACAGAACAGCAGACTGTACCGCACTCAAGCCTATGTACCGTAGCACCCTATACCAAGTTACCAGTCCTTATAAGAACTTTTGTGGAACAAGCAGGTTGTGTGTTAGTGATTAGCAGACTGTACGTCAGTCCCTATACCGCTGAAGGACTGCTGCAGTATAGGTGAGCGGTCAGCAGTGGTGCACGTCAACCCTATCTATTGTGGACCTATAGCGGTCCTTACAGAACAGCAGACTGTACCGCACTCAAGCCTATGTACCGTAGCACCCTATACCAAGTTACCAGTCCTTATAAGAACTTTTGTGGACCAAGCAGGTTGTGTATTAGTGTTTAGCAGACTGTACGTCAGTCCCTATACCGCTGAAGGACTGCTGCAGTATAGGGCAGCGGTCAGCAGTGGTGCACGTCAACCCTATCTATTGTGGACCTATAGCGGTCCTTACAGAACAGCAGACTGTACCGCACTCAAGCCTATGTACCGTAGCACCCTATACCAAGTTACCAGTCCTTATAAGAACTTTTGTGGACCAAGCAGGTTGTGTATTAGTGTTTAGCAGACTGTACGTCAGTCCCTATACCGCTGAAGGACTGCTGCAGTATAGGGCAGCGGTCAGCAGTGGTGCACGTCAACCCTATCTATTGTGGACCGATAGCGGTCCTTACAGAACAGCAGACTGTACCGCACTCAAGCCTATGTACCGTAGCACCCTATACCAAGTTACCAGTCCTTATAAGAACTTTTGTGGACCAAGCAGGTTGTGTATTAGTGTTTAGCAGACTGTACGTCAGTCCCTATACCGCTGAAGGACTGCTGCAGTATAGGGCAGCGGTCAGCAGTGGTGCACGTCAACCCTATCTATTGTGGACCGATAGCGGTCCTTACAGAACAGCAGACTGTACCGCACTCAAGCCTATGTACCGTAGCACCCTATACCAAGTTACCAGTCCTTATAAGAACTTTTGTGGAACAAGCAGGTTGTGTGTTAGTGATTAGCAGACTGTACGTCAGTCCCTATACCGCTGAAGGACTGCTGCAGTATAGGGCAGCGGTCAGCAGTGGTGCACGTCAACCCTATCTATTGTGGACCGATAGCGGTCCTTACAGAACAGCAGACTGTACCGCACTCAAGCCTATGTACCGTAGCACCCTATACCAAGTTACCAGTCCTTATAAGAACTTTTGTGGAACAAGTGAGTTGTGAATGTTTAGCAGACTGCAGCAGAAGGGCAGCAGTCAAGTATAATATCCTTTCTATATTTGGAAGAAAGAATATTATACATGTACAAGCCTATTACTGTACCACTGATACCAGTCCTGAAAAGAACCTTTGTGGAACTAATAATAACAGCAAGTCTTTAAAATTACCCTCACTGCCTGACAACACTGCTTCCTTCCTGTCCCTATACAAATTGGCAAAAAAAGAGAACGATTAGTGGTTACTGGAACAGCTCTTTTGTGGACCTTGATAGTAACAGCTAATGATGATGATGATGATGATGATGATGATGATGATGATGAAAGACTAATCTGGCTGTCCCTGTAGCATACACCGTCCTTTCCCTTTCTCTAAACTAACAAAAGACACTCAGGCTGCTGCAAGAATCAGCAGCACAGCAAACCTATCAACACCTAACACCTATACCAGTCCTGAAAAGAACTTTTGTGTACCAAATAGCTAGTGGTTTATCTCTCCCTACTCCACACAGGAACCTGTCCCTATCGTAACAGAAGAAAGAATGTAAAATGGCCACCGGATCGGGTGTATTTATAGGTTAGGGGGAATGTCCAAGTGTCCATGTGCTGTCATGTCTCAATTGGCTGTCCTGTATCACATGATAAACGTGTCACCAAAGGTTAAAGTTCTTGTATACATTAAACACGTAAGTCCGCCGCGGCGAACGACGGAAAAAGGCGTTCGAACGTGCGGACCGCGAATGTCAGAAATTCGCCGCGAAACGACCGCCGGGCGAAACGTTCGTCCATCACTAATCCTCACCACTAGCACCCCTTTATCAATTTATAGGAGACCCTGACGTCCCCTCTGCTTTTCAACAGAGAGACAGTGGCGGTTATTTACTAAAGGCAAATCCACTTTGCACTGCAAGTTCACTTGAAAGTGCACTTAAAGTGCACTTGGAAGTAAAGTCATTGTAGATCTGAGGGGGACATGCAAGGAAAATAAAAAACAGCATTTTTAGCTTGCACATGATTGGATGATATAATCAGCAGAGCGTCCACTCATTTCAGATCTACCCCTTAGATTTAGAGTGAATGCACTTCCAAATGCACTTTCAAGTGCACTTGCAGTGCAAAGTGGATTTACCATTCGTAAATAACCCCCAGTGTTCTTAGATGGGGCTCTAATGGCCTAACAACCTTAGAATCCCTTAAGTCAGGCTCACAATTTAAATCTTTCGCCCAACTCAGAATAGACCATGATTTATCTTGAACATTTTAGATATCTCCAAATGCAACATTTCTATCAAAGCAGAGGTACTTTATCATCCCGTATTCATAGTACTCAATTTGAACTTATTTGCGAACACACCTCCAGGCACAGAGGAGTAATCTCACGCTTATATAGGTACATTAATGAGACCTTCCTTTACCAGAAGACTAAACCAATGACAAGCTAGGACACGGAGGTGGCTCTCTCTTTTTCACCTCCTGAATGGGAAGAGATGTTGGAAAATATGTATAAAAACAATAGATGCTTGTCAATCCGTGAAACTGCAATTAAACTTCATACCAGATGGTATTTGACCCCGGCCAAGCTTCACACTATATATCCAGCTGTATCTCCCCATTGCTTTTGTGGCTAATCTGAAACAGACTCTTTACTCCTTATCTTCTGAAGCTGTAAATACCTGCAGCCTATTTGGCAACAGGCAGCCACCAGAGCCTCCAGTCACCTCCTTACGTTGACAGTGTAGATGTGTATCTTTTTCACTTCTATCCCTGATGTCCCTGTTCACTGTCAGAAACTGATTCACACTCTATCCGTGACCATTCATTGGTTAACAGCCCTGAATTGGTGCTCCTCTTCTGTGTCCTGGTCACAGGTTTTGGCCAGGATGGAGACAATAAAATTATCTGAACGAATACATCATGCTGTATGATACGAGGCACCTCTTTGACAGGAAATGGGGTCACTGGAACTTCTCACTTTGAAAACGGAAAAATGTATACTTATCTTTCCGTAAGTTTCCTTTCATGACGCATCTCCATGGCAGTACACACACTGGTTGTGACTCCACCCGCACAACCTGACAGAATAGGTTAACTATAAAAGTTGAAGTAGAGGCACCCCACCTCATTCTCTGTAACTTTCACCTAATGAAGTGTGGGATGCTGTATGCTGCCATGGAGATGCATCAGGAAAGGAAAATTATTGAAAGGTGAGTATACAATTTTCCTGACACATTATGGCAGCAAACACACTGGGAAATAACTCGCCAGTTGGGAGGGTGCAAGTAAAGTAACAGAATTTATTCATCATATGGCAGTTGATAACTGAGCCAAATCTACCATGTAGGGGGACATGAATGTATGCCTGGAGGACCAGGTTGCTGCCCTGCAGATTGTCTCTGGTGACACCCTGCAATATGCTGCCCTGGATGTTGCCACTGCCCTTGTTGAATGAATCCTAATGTCTCCAGGTATCAGCAGATTCTGAATGTCGTAGACTTTCTTGATGACCTTGACTAACCAAGATGCAATGGTTGGAGATGAAGCCATTTGGCCTCTTCTTCCTCCGTGGGGAATCACTAATAGATTTTTGGTCTTCCTGAAAGAAACAGTAGCTGTCAGGTAGTTCCTAATAGAGGTCATAATTAAGGATGAGCCAAACACCCCCCTGTTCGGTTCGCACCAGAACCTGCAAACAGACCTAAACTTCGTGTGAACTTTAGAACCCTATTAAAGTCTATGGGACTCGAACGTTCACAATCTAAAGTGCTAATTTTAAAGGCTAATATGCAAGTTACTGTCCTAAAAAGTGTTTGGGGACCTGGGTCCTGCCACAAGGGACATGGATCAATGCAAAAAAAGTTTTAAAAACAGACGTTTTTTCAGGAGCAGCGATTTTAATAACGATTAAAGTGAAACAATGAAAGTGTAATATTCTTTTACATTTCGTACCTGGGGGTGTGTCTATAGTATGCCTGTGAAGGGGCGCATGTTTCCCGTGCTTAGAACTGTCCCTGCACAAAGTGTCACTTTGCAAGGAAAAAAAGTCTTTTAAAATCACTTTCCATTGTCGGCTCCCGTAATACAGAGAACACTCAATGAGTGTTCTCTGTATTAGCCGACAATTCATTCATTGATAAAAAAAAAACCGTGGGGGTTCCCCTAAATTCAATTAAAAGGCTCTTCAGGTCTGGTAAGGATATTAAGGGGAACCCTGTGTCAAATTAAAAAAAAAATTGACGTGGGGTCCCCCTAAATATCCATACCAGACCTGGGAACCCCGCATCAAATTAAAAAAAATTGACGTGGGGGTCCCCCTAAAAATCCATACCAGACCCTTTATCCGAGCACGCAACCTGGCAGGCCGCAGGAAAAGAGTGGGGCGCGAGAGAGCGCCCCCCACCTCCTGAACCATACCAGGCCACATGCCCTCAACATTGGGAGGATGCTTTGGGGGTCTGTGACCCCTCAAAGCACCATGTCCCCATGTTGATGTGGAGAAGGGCCTCATCCCCACAACCCTGGCCGGTGGTTGTGGGGGTCTGCGGGTGGGGGGCTTATCAGAATCTGGAAGCCCCCTTTAACAAGGGGACCCCCAGATCCTGGCATCCCCCCTGTTTGAAATGGTAAGGGGGTACTTTTGTACCCCTACCATTTCACAAAGAAAGTGTAAAAATGGTTAAATAAGACAAACACACTTTTGAAAAATTCCTTTATTAAAAAAATAAAAAATAAAAAAAAAGATTCCAGCGATGGTAATCCACTCTTGCTATCCAGCGACGGATGATCATCTCTCCGGGGTCCAGCGGTGGCTGATCTGATCCAGCGACGGGTGATTTTCAGTTCAGAGCTGTCCATACATGCATCCGTCTTCTGTCTCCACTGCGGAGGGAAGCCATGGGGTTCCCCAGTGACGTATGGGTGACCCCGCCCCCCTCTGATGTAACTCAGGTGATGTAACGCACCTGTAACGCAGGTGATGTAACGCTCGGATAAAGGGTCTGGTATAGACTTTTAGGGGGACCCCCACGTCAATTTTTTTTTATTTGACACAGGGTTCCCCTTAATATCCATACCAGACCAGAGGTGCCTGGTAATTGAATTTAGGGGAACCCCCATGCTTTTTTTTTATCAATGATTGAATTGTCGGCTAGTACAGAGAACACTCACAGAGTGTTCTCTGTATTACGGGAGCCGACAATGGAAAGTGATTTTAAAAGACTTCTTTTCCTTGCGAAATTACACATTGTGCAGGGACAGTTCTAAGCACGGGAAACATGCGCCCCTTCACAGGCATACTATAGACACCCCCCAGGTACGAAATTTAAAGGAATATTATACTTTTAATATTTCACTTTAGTCATTATTAAAATCACTGCTACTGAAAAAACTGACGTTTTTAAAACTTTTTTTTGCATTGATCAATGTCCCCTGGGGCAGGACCCAGGTCCCCAAACATTTTTAGGACAGTAACTTGCATATTAGCCTTTAAAATTAGCACTTTAGATTTCTCCCATAGACTTGTATAGGGTGTTCCGGCTTTTCGAATTTGCATGAACAGCCCAAATTGTTCACTGTTCGCTGAACAGGTGAACAGGCAATGTTTGAGTCGAACATGAGTTCGATTCGAACTCGAAGCTCATCCCTACTCATAATGTCCAAGGCATGTGGTTTCCCTTGATTATCAGTAAATGAAGGAAGGTTGATTTCCTGATTGTAGTGGAAAGATGATGACACCTTTGGAGAAAAGAGGTCTGAGGGTTTCAGAACCACCCTGTCTGGGAAAAAGATCAGATAAGGTTCTGAAATGATCAAAGCCTGTATCTCCAAGACTCTTTTTGCTGACATGATGGCTATAAGAAATGTTAATTTCAGTTTTAAATTACATAATGTAATCAATCAGGAGAGTGAAAGGGTCAACCTGACAATGTATTCCGGACTACTGATAAATCCCATGATGATAATATCGGTCTTCTTGGAGGCTTGATCTTAACACAAGCTTTTATAAACTGGATTAGAAGAGGGTGTGAGGCCCATCTAAACCCTGTTTTTGTGGATAATGCTGAAATCTGAACTTTTATGGTACTTGAAATGAGTCTCTTAGATAAGCCTGTTCAAAGAAACTCCAAAATTTTCAAAGCTTGTGGATGTAGAGGATCCCATCCATTCTGCTGTACCATGATTGTGAATCTCTCCCATATCCTACCATAAGTAACGTTGGTTGAACACTTTCTTGCTTGGAGTAGCATTGAAACGAATTCCTGGGAACTGCCTTGTTCTAAGAACCGATTCCTCTCAACATCCCTGCCATTAGATGGAGTCTCTTCGGATCCGGATGGATGAATTGACCATGGTGAAGCAGATCCTGAGAGAGTGGAAGAGGTAGTGGATCTCCCACGCTGAGCTGCAGTAGAGTCATGAACCAAAGCCTCCTGGGCCAGAAAGGGATCACTGCTAATACTGAGGATGACGACCTCCTGAATCTGGACAGGAACCTCGCAATTAGAGGTGTTGGTGGGAATATGTACCCCAGACAAAAGTTCCATGGATGGACAAGGCAGTACACGCCCTCCACAGATGGATATGCTGCCTTGACAGGAACCTCTGACACTTGGTGTTTGTAGGAGTCATGGCCAGATTGATCTCCGGAGTCCCTCACTTTGAGTCAAAAGATCGAATGCTTGATGGTTCAGGGACTATTCGTTGTTTGACAGGAACTCTCTGCTCAACCAATTGGCTAGAAAGTTCTGTGCTGCTGGTAGATCTGTTAGGAATAACTGGGCCCATTCCAGGATGGGGTGAACCTCCTGTAGTAAGGTACTGCTCCTGGTACCCCCCTGTTTCTGAATGTATGTTACCGCCACTTTGTTGTCCATCTGTATTAGGACACTTTTCCTCCTCATGGACAGGCCAAATGCTAGTAGGGCATGAAAGACTGCTCTGAGTTTGAAAACATTCAAAACCATGCCCACCGAGTGAAATTGCCATTGACCCTGAACCACCTAATCCCAATAGTGGGCTCCACATCCTGTTTGACTGGTGTCTGACTGGTGCCTGATGTGATTACCTCTGTTTCTGGGTGAACTATAGGTCTGTGCCTTTTGAGGTGGTCTGTATTCATCCACCACCAAACCGACTGTTTCAGTCTGTGGTAAATGGCAAATCGGCTGGAGCATTGAGGTGCCATTCTATTGATTAAGGATTGCATCTCCCTCATGTGCCACTGTGCCCACCGGATCATTGGGAAATCGGCCGACGTCAAGCCTAATTTGCTCAGACTCTCTCTTTTCTCGAGGTAGGCTGACTTTGTTTGACAGGGTGTTGATTTCCACCCCTAGAAAGTTCATGTTCTGTGTTATTTGAAGATTTCTTTTTTCCCAGTTGATCAGCCACCTGAAACTCTGAAGTGTATTGATCAGTATCTCCCGGTGATGAATCAGCGTATCTTGACTGTCTGCTAGAAGTAAAATGTCATCCAAATAGTGATGATGTCTCAGGCCTTTCTCCCTTAAGCCCCATACACACTATCAGTTTTTCTGCTGAGTTTTTCCTTCAGGTTTACCAAAACCATGTAGTTCAAGGGCCTGACTGATTGCATACAAATTGAAACTCCTAAGGTTTGACCTCATATTATATGGTTTTGGTAAATCTGAAGGAAAAACTCAGCAGAAAAAATTATAGTGCATATGGGGCTTTAGAAATGCAATCTCTGGAAGAAAAGTCTTTGTAAAACTTCTGGGAGCAGAGAAGATGCCGAATGGAAGGCACTGGAATTGAAAATGTTGATGATTGATTGAAAATCGCAGATATTTTTGAAATGAGTGGTGTATAGGCACATGTGGATAGGCATCCAATCTACTGCCAGCATCCAGTCTCCCAAGTTTATGGCTAATAGGATTGACTGGAGGCTGTCTATTTTGAAGGCTTCTATCTGAATTCCTTTGTTGATCCCTTTAAAGTCCATCACAGGGCGTAAATCTCCTGTTTTCTTCTTTATTAAGAATAGAGGAGAGTAGTACCCCCTTGGCCCCTTCCTCTTTGAGAGGTTGGAACTTCCAGAAGGAATTCTGGTTAGCTGGAAATGGCCCTCAGGCCCCCTCCCGTCTAAGAACCTCCATTTGTGCCCTTCTTGTATTGTGGACAGTGTCCAAGCATCCTTTATGTGATCCATCCCAACCTGTTCGAATTTTCTAAGCCTTGCTCCCACTTTCCAAGCAGGATGGGCGTACCCTCAAAAAGACTTCTGGCCATCCCCTGATGGGGTGGTCTTGGGTTTTTGAAGCCTCATAAAGAGGATTTTGGATTGTTCCAGGTTCTCCTGAACTCTCTTCTTGGCCTATACGATCTTCCTTCCCTTTACTTTCCCAGAAGGTTGCATTTGAAAGCAGGTCCCTTCTGAGGTTTAGGCCTTCTATCATAGGGAATCACTTTGGAAATCGCTGAGCCCAGTTTTGAACCAAAAAGTTTAACTCCATCATAAGGAATCTTGCAACAATTGGCCCTTGATGCTGCCACTCACGGCTTTAGCCAAAGAGCTGTTCTGGCCATAACTAAAGCCAGCATAGCCCTCGCAGAAGAACAAATCACAGCTACTGCTGTCTCCGCTACAAAATCGCCTGCTAGTTTCAGTTCTTGTAGAGAACTAATTATTTTTTCTTGGTCAGCTCCCTCCTATATTGGCAGACCATCCAGAGATCGCTTTTCTGACTGCAGCCTCTATTGGGAGGGTTACATGTCTTGCGAGCACATTAGGGAAGCGTCTACTACCGGTGGATGAATTAGCGAATAGTGATGGACGAACTTCCGACGGGACGTTTCGCGAACGCGAAACGCGAACGGACACAAACGTTCGCGAAAACGACCGTTCGCCGCGGGCTCCATTGACTTCAATGGGAGGCGAATTTCGCAAACCTTTAGGTCGAATTTGCGGCCACGGGGTAATTATTAGGGGGTAGCACGTAGTCCCACCACCTGGACAATAGCATAATACATGTATGAGGTGAATTTGGGATCGATAACTACAAGCATTTTTTTTTTATTTGGGAAATTGTTCTGACAATTCAGGACTATGGAGCTAATGAAGGCAATGGAGGAGAGGGAAGGTCAGGGACCAGGGTAGGCAAACAAGAGGGTGCAGGAGATACAGAGCACTGACAGCAGCACCGTAATACAGAGCACTGACATCAGCACCGTGACATACAGCGCTGACAGCAGCTCCGTGACATACAGCGCTGACAGCAGCTCCGTGACATACAGCGCTGACAGCAGCTCCGTGACATACAGCGCTGACAGCAGCTCCGTGACATACAGCGCTGACAGCAGCTCCGTGACATACAGCGCTGACAGCAGCACCGTGACATACAGCGCTGACAGCAGCTCCGTGACATACAGCGCTGACAGCAGCTCCGTGACATACAGCGCTGACAGCAGCTCCGTGACATACAGCGCTGACAGCAGCTCCGTGACATACAGCGCTGACAGCAGCTCCGTGACATACAGCGCTGACAGCAGCTCCGTGACATACAGCGCTGACAGCAGCTCCGTGACATACAGCGCTGACAGCAGCTCCGTGACATACAGCGCTGACAGCAGCACCGTAAGCAGCCCCAGGAGGAAGTCAGCACAGCACAGGGATGGTGTGATCCCCTCATAATAAGAACCCCCAGGAGGAAGTCAGCACAGCACAGGGATGGTGGGAGCCCCTCATAATAAGAACACCCAGGAGGAAGTCAGCACAGCACAGGGATGGTGGGAACCCCTCATAATAAGCAGCCCCAGTAGAAATATGACACCGCTCAACCTCTTCAAAGAGGAGGGTAGGGGCATATAGTACGGTGTGCTTTTTTGGGTCAGGGAAGTGAGCCAAATGAATTAAGAAGGTCTGTGTGCTTGATTCCAAAAATTGTTTATAGACATATACATGGTCTACTGATCACATGTGTTGAATTCCTCCGAGATCCATGCCTCATTCATTTTTAGAAATGTGAGGTAGTTAACACTGTGGTGAGCTAGGCGAGTACGCTTATCGGTCACAATCCCCCCTGCTGCGCTGAACGTCCTTTCGGACAGGACACTGGATGAGGGGCAAGCCAACAGTTCGATTGCAAATTGGGCAAGCTCTGGCCAGAGGTCAAGCCTGCCCACCCAGTAGTCTAGGGGTTCATCACTCCTCAGAGCGTCCACATCGGCCGTTAACCCAATGTAGTCGGACACCTGACGGTCTAGGCGTTCCCTGATGCTGGATCCGGATGACACCTGTCGATGGGTCGGCTGAAAGAATGACCTCATATCCGAAGTCACCAACACATCTTCAAACCGGCCTCTTCTTGCAGGCGCTGTTGGATTGGTACCCGCAAATCCTTCTCTGGGAGTGGGAATTGCTCCTCTGCCAGCGCACGCAAAAGCAGAATGCAGCATTTCTCGAAGCAAGGCCTGGAAGTGCTGCATTCTGACAGCCCTCTGCGACGGCGGTAACATTTCCGCCATTTTGTGTTTGTACCGGGGGTCTAAGTACGTTGCCACCCAGTACTGGTCCTTGACCCTCATGCTTTTTATACGGGGGTCCCTATTAAAACACTGGAGCATGAAGGCCCCCATTTGCACTAAAGTGGAAGCGGTGTGGTGGCCTGGCTCCTGCTCATCATCCAGGATAATGTCGTCCTCTTCATTCTCCTCTCCCCATCCTCGCACAACAGGGATCCCAGAAAGGTTTAAAGCATGCTCTTCTTGCTCCTGCTCATCCGCCCCGGCACCATCCTCCTCTGACTCCTCATCAGACTCCTGTTGTTGACTTGTCTCAGATAGAGTAGCCCCCCCTGGGAATTCATCCAGCATTGCGACTTCCTCATCTTCCCGCTCCTGCTCCTCCACAGCCTGATCAATGACACGACGCAATGCACGCTCCAGAAAGAAGGCATAAGGTACCATGTCACTGATGGCGCCATGGCTGCGACTGACCAGTTTGGTGATCTCCTCAAATGGCCGCAGAAGTCTGCATGTGTCGCGCATGAGCAGCCACTGGCGCGGTGAAAAAAAACCCAGCTCCCCAGAACCGTTTCTTTCGCAGAGTTCATACAGGTAGACGTTAACTGCACGTTTCTGCTGGAGCAGCCTATCAAGCATATAGAAGGTTGAGTTCCATCGCGTCGGGCAATCGCAAATAAGACGTCTGACCGGCAGATGGTGTCGCCGCTGAATGTCAGCAAGGCGAGCCATGGCCGTGTAAGATCTTCTGAAATGGGCCGAGATTTTCCTTGCCTGCCGCAAGATGTCCTGGACCCCAGGGTATTTGACAAGGAATCGCTGCACGACCAAGTTTAAGACGTGTGCCATGCACGGCACGTGCGTGATTTTGCCCTGTTTCAATGCGCTAAGCAGATTGGCACCGTTGTCACACACCACTTTACCAACTGTCAAATTGAGCGGTGTTAGCCACTCATCTGCCTGTGAACGCAAAGCTGAAAGGAGTGCCGGGCCAGTGTGGCTCTTTGCTTCCAGGCACAACAGACGCAGCACGGCATGGCAACGTCTCACCTGGCATGTGGAATAGGTTCTGGGGAGCTTGGGCGGTGCAGTGGAAGAGACGCTAGCAGCGGAAAAGGAGGAGGCAGCTGAGGAGGAGAGGGAGGAGGATGGAGTAGGAGGAGGAGAAGAAGAGTCAGGCCTGCATGCAATCCGTGGCGGTAAAACCAAATCTACACGGGTGCCACGGGTTACATGCTTGACGGCCGTCAGAAGGTTCACCCAGTGGGCAGTAAAACTGATATACCTTCCCTGCCCGTGTTTGCTAGACCACGTGTCTGTGGTCAGATGTATCTTGGCACCGACACTGTGTGCCAGAGATACATTCACTTGCCGCTGAACATGGCCATATAGCTCTGGGATGCCCTTCTCTGAGAAATACTTCCTTCCTGGGACCTTCCATTGTGGTGTTCCAATGGCCACAAATTTGCGAAAGGCCTCCGAGTCCACCAGTTTATATGGCAGTAGTTGGCGGGCTATGAGTTCTGACAAGCCAGCCGCCAACCGTTGGGCAAGAGGGTTATCCGGCGTCATCATTTTTTTACGCTCAAACATTAGGCCCACGGAAGCCTGCCTTTTTGCAGAAAAATGTGAGCTTGGCGTGATGGAAGGTGGAGTGGAGGACAATTGTGAGGAGAGAGGAGAAGGAGAAGTAGAAGACGAGGCTGGACGGTGAGAGCCTGCAGTGTGGCTTTGTGTGTTCCGTTGCTCCCACTGGGCTCGGTGATGGCTGCTCATGTGCCTTCTTAAGGCGGTCGTCCCTAGGTGAGTATTGGGCTTACCGCGACTAACGCGTTGACTGCAAAGATTGCAGATGGCAACGCTATTGTCAGCAGCGGACACGTTAAAAAAAGCCCACACTGCGGAGCCATGTGCCGGTGTCCTGGGAGCGCCAGATGTGACCGTACATGGTCGATGACTCGCTCCTGATACATTTGCAGTCTGCTTTGTCCCTGCTGTGCAATGTAAGTCATTGCTGCTTCTCCTCCCTATCTGCTGGTCCATATCTCCCTCTGAACTCCCCTCCTCTTCCTCTCTTGTGGGCACCCACGTGACATCACTAGACACGTCATCATCAACGTCACCTTCCCCACCGCTATAAGTAGAGTAGGCAGCAACACCGGGGACCAACCTCCTCCTTGGGCTGATCTGGGTACTGGCGTCAGACTGCTGAGTAGCGCTTGTTGCTACCTCCTCTTCCTGATCCAATACCAAGAGTGGCTGCGCATCAGAAATGTCCTCTTGATATGGATCGGAAAATAATTCCAGTGACTCAAGCGGAAGGTATGTGGTGGTGGTGGTGGTGGTCGTGTTGTTGGTGGTAGTGTCTTTGGGGGTGCACATAGCAGAGAGTGAAGAAGAGGGTGCAGATCGAGAGGATGAGGAGGGTGCAGAAGAGTAAGGCTGAGCGAGCCACTCAACCAAGTCTGGTGCATCCTTTAAAGTAATTGAACGCACCTTCTGCAACTTCCCACTTTGGCTCAAGCCTGTTGCTCCTGCCCTACCCCTACCACCCCTGCGGAAGGGCCTGCCTCTTCCTCTGCATGTCATTTTTTAAATGACCCTGTGACAAAACTCTTAGTCCCTATACCGCTGAAGGACTGCTGCAGTATAGGTGAGCGGTCAGCAGTGGTGCACGTCAACCCTATCTATTGTGGACCGATAGCGGTCCTTACAGAACAGCAGACTGTACCGCACTCAAGCCTATGTACCGTAGCACCCTATACCAAGTTACCAGTCCTTATAAGAACTTTTGTGGACCAAGCAGGTTGTGTATTAGTGTTTAGCAGACTGTACGTCAGTCCCTATACCGCTGAAGGACTGCTGCAGTATAGGGCAGCGGTCAGCAGTGGTGCACGTCAACCCTATCTATTGTGGACCGATAGCGGTCCTTACAGAACAGCAGACTGTACCGCACTCAAGCCTATGTACCGTAGCACCCTATACCAAGTTACCAGTCCTTATAAGAACTTTTGTGGACCAAGCAGGTTGTGTATTAGTGTTTAGCAGACTGTACGTCAGTCCCTATACCGCTGAAGGACTGCTGCAGTATAGGGCAGCGGTCAGCAGTGGTGCACGTCAACCCTATCTATTGTGGACCGATAGCGGTCCTTACAGAACAGCAGACTGTACCGCACTCAAGCCTATGTACCGTAGCACCCTATACCAAGTTACCAGTCCTTATAAGAACTTTTGTGGAACAAGCAGGTTGTGTGTTAGTGATTAGCAGACTGTACGTCAGTCCCTATACCGCTGAAGGACTGCTGCAGTATAGGTGAGCGGTCAGCAGTGGTGCACGTCAACCCTATCTATTGTGGACCGATAGCGGTCCTTACAGAACAGCAGACTGTACCGCACTCAAGCCTATGTACCGTAGCACCCTATACCAAGTTACCAGTCCTTATAAGAACTTTTGTGGACCAAGCAGGTTGTGTATTAGTGTTTAGCAGACTGTACGTCAGTCCCTATACCGCTGAAGGACTGCTGCAGTATAGGGCAGCGGTCAGCAGTGGTGCACGTCAACCCTATCTATTGTGGACCGATAGCGGTCCTTACAGAACAGCAGACTGTACCGCACTCAAGCCTATGTACCGTAGCACCCTATACCAAGTTACCAGTCCTTATAAGAACTTTTGTGGACCAAGCAGGTTGTGTATTAGTGTTTAGCAGACTGTACGTCAGTCCCTATACCGCTGAAGGACTGCTGCAGTATAGGGCAGCGGTCAGCAGTGGTGCACGTCAACCCTATCTATTGTGGACCGATAGCGGTCCTTACAGAACAGCAGACTGTACCGCACTCAAGCCTATGTACCGTAGCACCCTATACCAAGTTACCAGTCCTTATAAGAACTTTTGTGGAACAAGCAGGTTGTGTGTTAGTGATTAGCAGACTGTACGTCAGTCCCTATACCAATGAAGGACTGCTGCAGTATAGGGCAGCGGTCAGCAGTAGTGCACGGCAACCCTATGTATTGTGGACCGATAGCGGTCCTTACAGAACAGCAGACTGTAACGCACTCAGGCCTATGTACCGTAGCACCCTATACCAAGTTACCAGTCCTTATAAGAACTTTTGTGGACCAAGCAGGTTGTGTGTTAGTGATTAGCAGACTGTACGTCAGTCCCTATACCAATGAAGGACTGCTGCAGTATAGGGCAGCGGTCAGCAGTAGTGCACGGCAACCCTATGTATTGTGGACCGATAGCGGTCCTTACAGAACAGCAGACTGTACTGCACTCAGGCCTATGTACCGTAGCACCCTATACCAAGTTACCAGTCCTTATAAAAACTTTTGTGGACCAAGCAGGTTGTGTGTTAGTGTTTAGCAGACTGTGCGTCAGTCCCTATACCGCTGAAGGACTGCTGCAGTATAGGGCAGCGGTCAGCAGTAGTGCACGGCAACCCTATGTATTGTGGACCGATAGCGGTCCTTACAGAACAGCAGACTGTAACGCACTCAGGCCTATGTACCGTAGCACCCTATACCAAGTTACCAGTCCTTATAAGAACTTTTGTGGACCAAGCAGGTTGTGTGTTAGTGATTAGCAGACTGTACGTCAGTCCCTATACCAATGAAGGACTGCTGCAGTATAGGGCAGCGGTCAGCAGTAGTGCACGGCAACCCTATGTATTGTGGACCGATAGCGGTCCTTACAGAACAGCAGACTGTACTGCACTCAGGCCTATGTACCGTAGCACCCTATACCAAGTTACCAGTCCTTATAAAAACTTTTGTGGACCAAGCAGGTTGTGTGTTAGTGTTTAGCAGACTGTGCGTCAGTCCCTATACCGCTGAAGGACTGCTGCAGTATAGGGCAGCGGTCAGCAGTAGTGCACGGCAACCCTATGTATTGTGGACCGATAGCGGTCCTTACAGAACAGCAGACTGTAACGCACTCAGGCCTATGTACCGTAGCACCCTATACCAAGTTACCAGTCCTTATAAGAACTTTTGTGGACCAAGCAGGTTGTGTGTTAGTGATTAGCAGACTGTACGTCAGTCCCTATACCAATGAAGGACTGCTGCAGTATAGGGCAGCGGTCAGCAGTAGTGCACGGCAACCCTATGTATTGTGGACCGATAGCGGTCCTTACAGAACAGCAGACTGTACTGCACTCAGGCCTATGTACCGTAGCACCCTATACCAAGTTACCAGTCCTTATAAGAACTTTTGTGGACCAAGCAGGTTGTGTGTTAGTGATTAGCAGACTGTACGTCAGTCCCTATACCAATGAAGGACTGCTGCAGTATAGGGCAGCGGTCAGCAGTAGTGCACGGCAACCCTATGTATTGTGGACCGATAGCGGTCCTTACAGAACAGCAGACTGTACTGCACTCAGGCCTATGTACCGTAGCACCCTATACCAAGTTACCAGTCCTTATAAGAACTTTTGTGGACCAAGCAGGTTGTGTATTAGTGTTTAGCAGACTGTGCGTCAGTCCCTATACCGCTGAAGGACTGCTGCAGTATAGGGCAGCGGTCAGCAGTAGTGCACGGCAACCCTATGTATTGTGGACCGATAGCGGTCCTTACAGAACAGCAGACTGTACCGCACCCAAGCCTATGTACCGTAGCACCCTAGACAGACCAAGTTACCAGTCCTGATAAAGAGCTTTGTGGAACAAGTGAGTTGTGAATGATTAGCAGACTGCAGCAGAAGGGCAGCAGTCAAGTATAATATTCTTTCTATATTTGGAAGAAAGAATATTATACGTGTACAAGCCTATTACCGTACCACTGATACCAGTCCTGAAAAGAACCTTTGTGGAACTAATAGTAACAGCAAGTCTTTAAAATTATCCTCACTGCCTGACACACTGCTTCCTGCCTGTCCCTATACAAATTGGCAAAAAAGAGTAGGCTGGAACGATTAGCTGGAACAGCTCTTTTGTGGACCTGATAGTAACAGCTAATGATGATGATGATGATGATGATGAAGAAAGACTAATCTGGCTGAGCTGTCCCTAAAATAGCAGCATACAGCGCTCTGTCCCTTTATCTAAACTGACAAAAGAAACTCAGGCTGCTGACCTAACACCTATACCAGTCCTGAAAAGAACTTTTGTGTACCAAATAGCTAGCGTTTTCTCTGTCCCTACTCCACACAGGATCCTTTCCCTACAGTGACAGAAGAAAGAATGTAAAATGGCCACCGGATCGGGTGTATTTATAGGTTAGGGGGAATGTCCAAGTGTCCATGAGCTGTCATGTCTCAATTGGTTGTCCTGTAACACATGATAAACGTGTCACGAAAGGTTAAAGTTCTTGTATACATTAAACACGTAAGTCCGCCGGGGCGAACGACGGAAAAAGGCGTTCGAACCCGCGGACGGCGAAAGTCGGAAATTCGCCGCGAAACGACCGCCGGGCGAACCGTTCGGCCATCACTATTAGCGAATTCATCTTCAGCTCCTCCAGTGGATATAGCTTGGCTAACCTATTATTCAAGTTAGATCTCTTATCTGACCTTTCCAATTCATCCTTAATGAGGTCTTCCAGCTCCTCTATAAAAGGAAAAGATTCCGGCTCTCTTTTCAAATTAGGGAAGTACTTCCGTATTTTAGGAGGAGCCACTTCTGCTTCTTCCCATGCTATGGTCTACTTAACTGACCTTATAAAGGTTTCCACTAAGGTGAAATTGAATCATGTGGGCATCTCCAATTCATCATTGTTAGAAGCTGTATCTGAATCAATGGGAGTATTATGAGTATTATGAGTAACAGTCAATGTGCTTTGGCCTGCCTTGTCTTGTTCAGGAGCTGAAGATTCTGATATCTGAGGTCAGATACCTCTCTTGCATTCGACTCCTTCTCCCTGGTTGCTTCATTAAAGCATGCACGGCATGCTAATTTGCCTTGTAAAGCTGGAGCTCCGGACACCCAGCAAGCGTTTTCTGCAGGGCAAGTATGATAGCTCTTTTTGGGGAGAAGGAGACCTCCTGTGTGAGTGGCTACTCCACCAATGGCTATGGCGAGAATGGCCATGACCAGAGTGGCGATAGGGAGATTACGACTTTTAACGACTTCTCCCAGATCTCCTACTGCTTGAGGTATGGCTTGAGTGACTTTGATGCCTGGAGATTGACGAACTTGACCTGGAAGGTCTTATCAAACATTCTGAGCACCTCTTACCTTATATGTTGAGAGTGGTCTGCTTGGGCAGTGACCTCCATGAAAATAGTGCACAGAACAGGTAATCAATTCAATTCAAGATTGCTCCACGATCCGCAACCACAACATGTCCACCAACAGCTGAATAATATTACTTATATTGTAGATTAGTGAGAATAGTGGGGTTGACTTACTAAAACTGGAGAGTGCAAAATCTGGTGCAGCTGTGCATGGTAGCCAATCGGCTTCTAACTTGTTAAATTAAGCTTTTACAAAAAAACATGGAAGCAGATTGGCTTCTTTGAACAGTTGCAGCAGATTTTGCTCTCTCTAGTTTTAAGAGTTCAACCCCACTTTTTCTTACATCGGTGATCAGTGGGAACAATGTTAATTACAATGGCAGTCAGTGGAAAAAAATACATTAGTGGTCAGTACTGTATAAGAAAGAATTCCCCTTACATTGGTGATCCTTGATTCTTGGTAGAAGGGTGTTGCTGAGTTAATTCTACTGCCTACTGTCTAATTTTAATTTAAGGGCTAATATGTGGTTATACTTCTTTAGCACAGATCTATCTCCATTTCTACTGCATGGTGCAGGTCAGTAATTAGAAGGGCAGGAATGCCTGAAATCGCTAGGTTATGTTTTAAAAAGGAGCAATAAATTACGCTCTCAATGCTGTAAACCCCTTGTATTTTGTTTCTGGCATGTCTTGTTCTCTCACTTCCTTGTCCTCTAATGAGAGGAACATACCCCTTAATAGTATTTTCAGTTTACATCATACAGCTAAAATTTAAAAAATATATACTGAATGGGTTAATATACAATAACCATTTTTATCTTTACCCTGTATAGTAACTGTTCTGTGAAAGTTTGGTTGAGCAGAAGGGTTATTGTTAGAAATTCTGCAATATAGCTTTCTGGTATTTTAAATGTGAGTAAAAATAATTAACTATTAAATGCAAGTGTAGTTTATAGCAGTTTCAAAACGTGCAACTTAATTATATTGACGATTGTGGGCAAGACACTAAAATAATTTGGCAGTAAAATGCCTTTCCTCATTAGCGTACACTGTCTGAATAAAACTAATTTGTTGAGCATTTCTTTCCACTTGGTTAAGGACAATGTGTATGGAAGTGCGAAATTTAAAACACACTGCAAATTGTTAGCGCTGCTGGAGATGAGTCTTTGGTTTGCTGAAATTGGGCCAAGTCTTGAATCTGCTAATACTGCTTCTTCAGCTGTTTGTACCTGATGAAACAGGACATATGCCCTGAGAATTCTGAGAATGACATGAAGATGTTTAATTTTTTTTTTTTCATTGCTAATAGATAAATTAAATGTAGCGGCCATAACCCTTGGCAGGGCAACCTTAACTTTTGGGTTTACCAGTTACCTCCGCTTGGCTTGTTCTTCCACGTCTAGGGGTTCCCAGAGTTAGTACCCAACAACCTTGGACGCTGACACCAATAAAGTTCTTTTGAAAGGTTTTTATTTGCAGGGGTAACGTCCAACAAACACAGTCTCGTATGGGAACAGAGGGGTCGAGGGTGAAAGAACGCAGCCACCTTGAACTGCAAATATCACAAAGTCTCTACTACCACCCAGAGAGTAGCCACTCGCAGCTGGGCACTTCAAGGCTGAACAAATCTCTAGCCAGATTATGGCAATCAGCACTTTGACTCTGACTCTGACCTTGAACAAGTTGTAACTGGAAGTGAACAGGAACCTTTTTCCTCAGTACCGGGAACATTCTCCGTCTCCTTGACAGTACTGGAAAAAGCGTGAATTTGTCAGTGTCGAACAAACCGCGGTAACGAGATGTTACCGGGTTCTCCTCCTCACACACGATCGGTAACATCTCGTTACCGCTTAGTGTACACCAACACACACTGATTGCCCCCCCCCCCAATAAAGAGGACCTATCACCACCCATCATAGTACCTGTCACTCACAGTCCATCAGAGTAACCAAGTACCTGTCACAGTCCAATCAGAGTACCCGAGTACCCGTCACAGTCCATCAGAGTACCCGAGTACCTGTCACAGTCCATCCGAGTACCCGTCACAGCCCATCAAAGTACCCAAGTACCTGTCACAGCCCATCAAAGTACCCGAGTACCTGTCACAGCCCATCAGAGTACCCAAGTACCTGTCACAGCCCATTGGAGTACCCGAGTACCTGTTAAAGTCCATCCGAGTACCCGAGTACCTGTCACAGTCCATCAAAGTACCCGAGTACCTGTCACAGTCCATCTGAGTACCTGTCACAGTCCATATGAGTACCTGAGTACCTATCACTGCCCTTCAGAGTACCCAAATACCAGGCCATCAGAGAACCTGTCACCAGGCCATCAGAGTACCCAAGTACCTGTCACTAGGCCATCAGAGTACCCCAGTACCTGTCACCAGGCCATCAGAGTACCCGAGTACCTGTCACCAGGCCATCAGAGTACACAAGTACCTGTCACAGCCCATCAGAGTACCCGAGTACCTGTCACATTCCATATGAGTACCTGAGTACCTACCACTGCCCTTCATAGTATCCAAATACCAGGCCATCAGAGAACCTGTCACCAGGCCATCAGAGTACACAAGTACCTGTCACCAGGCCTTCAGAGTACTCAAGTACCTGTCACCAGCCTATCAGAGAACCTGTCTCCAAGCCATCAGAGTACCCGAGTAACTGTCACCAGGCCATGAGAGTACCCAAGTACCTTTCACCAGGCCATCAGAGTACCCGAGTACCTGTCACCAGGCCATCAGAGTACCCGAGTATCCGTCACCAGGCCATCAGAGTACCCGAGTACCTGTCACCAGGCCATCAGAGTACCAAGTACCTGTCACCAGCCCATCAGAGTACCTATCTGCAGCCCATCAGAGTACCCGAGTACCCATTTGCAGCCCATGCCTCATAGAATATACGTTGGGGTGTTTGCTTTCCAAAATAGGGTCATTTTGTGGGTAATTGCACTGTCCTGGTGCTCCAGGACCTTCAAAAGTGTGATAGGTAGGAATGAAATGAGATGTGTCATTTATGCTCCTAGAACGTCTGAAGGTACTACTTCAATGTTCGGCCTCTGTATGTGGCCAGGCTGTATAAAAGTCCTACATATGTGGTATCGCCATACTCGGGAGGAGTAGCAGAATGTAGTTTTGGGTGTAATTTTTGCTATATACATGCTATGTGTTAGAAATATCTTATAAATTGACAACTTTGTGCGGTTTAATTTTTTTTCCACATTTCCAAAAACTTCTGGAAAAAATGAACCATTCAAAAGACTCATTATACCTCACAGATTATACGTTGGGGTGTTAGCTTTCCAAAATGGGGTCATTTTATGGGCAATTCCATTGTCCTGGTACTCCTGGTCCTTCAAAAGTGTAATAGGTGGCTGTGAAATGAGATGTGTCATTTTTGCTCGTAGAACGTCTGAAAGTGTCACTTCAATGTTGGTACTCTGTATATGACCATGCTGTGTAAAAGTCTCACACATGTGGTATTGCCATACTCCGGAAGAGTAGCAGAATGTATTTTGGGCTGTAATTTGTTGTATGCATATGCTGTGTGTGAGAAATAACCTGATAATATGACAATATTGTAAAAAAAAAAAATACAAAAATAAAAATATTCATTTTGCAAAGAATTGTGGGAAAAAATGACAACTTAAAAAAACTCACCATGCTACTTACTTAATACCTTGGAATGTCTACTTTCTAAAAAGGGGTCATTTGGGGAGTATTTGTACTTTCCTGACTTGTTAGTGTCTCAAGAAATGAGATACACCTGATGTACTGAAGGCCTGATCAGATGTGATAAATTTTCAGTGATTGGCACCATAGTTGTAGACTCTATAACTGTCACAAAGACCAAATAATATACCCTAATGTGGGTTATTTTTACCAAAGATATGTAGCAGTATAAATTTTGGCCAAAATGTATGAAGAAAAATTACTAATTAGCAAAAATTTATGACAGAAACAAAGAAAAAGGCATTTTCTTCACAAAATTTACGTTTTTTTTTTATTTATAGCAAAAAAATAAAAAATCCACTAGTGATTAAATGCCACTAAAAGAAAGCTCTATTTGTGTGCAAAAAAGAACGCAAGTTTCATATGGGTGCAGTGTTGCATGACTGAGTAATTGTCATTCAAACTGTGAGAGCGCTGAAAGTTGAAAATTGGTCTGGTCAGGAAGGGGGTGTAAGTGCACTGTACTGAGGTGGATAAGATGATTCTCAGTGCAACTGTTTTTTTTTGTTTCAAACATTTTATTGAAAATCCAATATTATAACACAACAATAATATTGTCATTAAATGAACATTGTACAGTTAACAATACAGTTAAGGCATTAACAGGTGTAGTTCATGTACAGATTTAATTACGGGACTTGTATATAGATCTTCCTTTCCACTAGTGTTATCCACCAGTTATGACATTCATTCCACCTTTATGTTCTTAGTATCTTAGCTTAGTCTGCGAAAAGGAAACACATTTTGTATTGAAGCCTTTAATAGGGAGGGTGCATTTGGATGACCCAATCGTGTTGCTCTGTTCTCTGGACGCCCCTATTGGGTTCATACTGCGTCCCGAACTGTTTTTTTAATCACCCATGTTGAAGTCTCAAAAAACACTACATTTGGAATAACTATATGTATACTAAGAAATCATGATAACTAAACAAGTGATATTAATAGCAAATGATGCTCCCCTGGCAGCTGCTAACTCACCTGGATGAGTTGACCTATATAATAGATAATTGTGTGCTTTCTCCTTTAAGCGGTTCTAACCATCTCCAGATGTATCTTCAGACTCCCTTATTTTCTCAAGATATTATTATGAGGTAAAGCAGTAGAGTGTCTCAACTCAAAAAGATTAAAAAGCCATAAACTTGCTATACCACTTTAAAAATAAAACTTTATTAAAATAATTCGAAGATTACACTTTATAACTAGTGCACTGTATACCCAGTGAACACCTTTTTTTTTACCTCAAAATGTCAAAGCATTGCCCTCCTAAAGTGGTTGTAAACCTCAGACATAAAATACGAACAAAACATGTCCCTCTATAGTGTGTACTCATCTAAATTAAGAGCACTCCTAAGTGTAATTTATGTCTGCTCCTTTGTTCCTCTGCTATCATAATGAATCACTTCTGACAACTTTTCTTGACACCAAGAGAAAATGGTGACGGGGAGGGATCTCCAGTAGATTGAAAGCTTCAGATCTGTTCCTGTTTGCTGTGTGTGGGGTGTTGTCCCTTCCCTCCAATCAGCTCTCAGAGCTCTGCTTACTGAGCTCTACAGAGTGTAATTTCAGCGCTCTACCCCCTTTTTTATCATCTCAGATAAGCTTTATAAATTCTGCACTTTGAATGTATTTATAGAGAAAAGAACGCTGCAGATAAACATGTACAGCTTATGTAGGAGCATTTATTTAATCTCTGGGTAGCACCTGAGGATAGTCACTCCCCTGGTTATATATGTAAGGACTTACAACCACTTTAAGGCCTGAGAATCATCATTACCTCATTAAAAACCTCCAGCTGGTTCCTTAAGGGATTTTAAAAATACATTTTCTACCTGGTACATCTTTCTGATCTCCCAAGACTTATACAAACAATCCATGATGGTCCATTTACTGAACACAGTAAAGGCCTGTATAGTTTTTAGTTGTGGATTATTTCTTATTGGAAAATGGTGCTCCCCTCCACTTTTTCAGTGGAGTGTCTCTTGGTGTCCTCACATCCAATACAGGGCAATGGTCTCCTCATCAATCTTGATGATGTCAGAGGACCTTAGACCACTAGAATGCAGAGTGAAAGAGGCTGCAGAGGCCGATGTTATAGCACCACATAGGGTCATGCAGGACGATCAGGTAAGTAAGACTGCTTTTCCCAGTGCCCTACATACAAATAAGCAGTTAAGCCTTGCTTCACAACTGCAAGGAATTACTTCATGGGGGTCTGCTCTTGAGCTTGGCTTGGCTTCTGGTGGAGCGCCACACTTGAAACGTGTGACTCTGTGTGGTGCTCACGTTCGAGGAGCCAGGTTGTGGCATGTGGGGAGATCTGAGATATGAGGCCCAATTTCTTCAGCAGTGCATCACCCTCCGAGAATGTTGAGAAAGATTGCTTCTTGTTGCGGTCAGTAAAGTTCAGTCGGAAAGGAAACGCCCAGTAGTGTTTTATATTTATGGCTATCAAAGGATGTAGCAGTGGTTTCAGAGCTCTGTGCTTCTGGATAGTGGTTGGTGAGATATCTGCGAAGATCTGGATTTTGTGGTCTCGCAATTGCAGGTCAGCCATTTCTCTAGCTCTGGCCATTACTTGCTCTTTGACCCCGTAATAATGAGGTTTTATGATGATGTCCCTTGGTAGACCATCGTCGCAGGGTGCCGTCAGAGCCCTGTGTGCCCTATTCAAGTCCAGCTTGTGGGAAGGTATGTCAGGGATGAGGTGTTGGATGAGTTCTTTGATGATTGCTTCGGAATCAGGAAAGGATTCAGGGATGCCCTGGACCCGGAAATTGTATCGGCGAGACCGATTTCCAGGTCGTCGATCTTATTTAGTGCATCGTCCAGCCTCTTGTGTATATCTTCAATACATTCTGTATTTTGGTTGGTTGTGGCGATTAGGGATGAGCCAAACACCCCCCGGTTCGGTTCACACCAGAACTTTCAAACGGACCGAAAATTTGTGTGAACTTTAGAACCCCATTGAAGTCTATGGGTATCGAACGTTCGAAATAAAAAGTGCTAATTTTAATGGCTAATATGCAAGATATTGTCCTAAAAAGGGTTTGGGGACCTGGCTCCTGCCCCAGGGGACATGGGTCAATGCCTAAAATGATTTTAAAAACGGCCGTTTTTTCGGGAGCACTGATTTTAATGACGATTAAAGTGAAAAAAAGTAAAATATTCCTTTAAATATCATGCCTGGTGGGGTGTCTATAGTATGCCTGTGAAGTGCCACGTGTTTCCCGTGTTTAGAACAGTCCCTGCACAAAATGACATTTAACGGAAAAAAAAGTCATTTAAAACTACTTGCAGTTTTAATGTAATATCTGGTTCCGGCAATATGGATGAAAATCATTGAGAAAAATTGCATGGGTAGCCCCTTTGGGTCTTGTACGGATATTAAGGGGAACCCCGTACCCATATTAAAATAAGGAAAGACGTGGGGCCCCCAGGCCCTATATACTCAGAACAGCAGTATAGAGTCAGTGCAAACAAGACAGGGACTGTGTAGGTTTGTTGTGTTAAGTAGAATCTGTTTGTAATTTTGATCTGGTACATTTTTAAAGTGTGGCTCCAGTCAAAAAATCTATTTTTAAGCTTTTTGGAAAACATAGGGAAGGGTTATCACCCCTGTATAATTTTTTTTGCCGTACGTATTTTTTCATCACTTCCTGTTGTCTCCTTACATTTGTAAGTAGGAGTCGTTTGTAAGTTGGATGTTTGAAAGTAGGGGCCTGCCCTATATGCTCTGCAGAAATGGCGGAACAAGGTGTTGGTGTTGCCACAACAATGTAAGCCCTCAAAGTGACTCTTGGTGGGCGCTGGAGCACCCTGCTGTGAATGATTATATCAAGAATTGTAATTACATGCCATTGTTGAACAGTGGTAGAAAAATTGGGCCTTTGGTGGTTGTGGTGGTGGTGCTGGTGCCACAACACTATAAGTCCTCACAGTTACTCGGTGGGCAGAGGAATGGGCCCTGCTGTGAAATATTATATCAAGAATTGTAATTACATGCTGTTAAACAGGGGCTGAAAAATTGGGCCTTAGGCACTGCTTGCTGGTGCCACGACACTGCAACCTCTCCCAGATACTCTAGTTGGAGTGCAGGAATGAGCCCTGCTGCAAAGCATTGCATCAAAAATTGTATTACATGCCCCTGTTAAACAGGGGCTGAAAAATTGGGCCTATACACTGCAACCTCTCCCATATACTCTAGTTGTAGTGCAGGAATGAGCCCTGCTGCAAAGCATTGCATCAAAAATTGTAATTACATGCCCCTGTTAAACAGGGGCTGAAAAATTGGGCTGGTGGCATCACCCAGAACCAAAAATGTTCTTCCAAGATATCAGCGGAGGAGGAAGAAGATAGACAGTCACTCAGTATAGGCAGTCTTGAAGGGATGTGATATTTCAAAAAAATTATTCTGTTACATTAGCTTCAGGTACTTGGTGACTGTGGATGATCCAAGACTGATTCATCTTTATGAAGGTCAGGCGATCAACCGAGTCGGTGGATAGGCGCACCCTGTGATCGGTAACAAAGCCACCAGCAGCACTGAAGGTGCGTTCCGAAAGAACGCTGGATGCAGGACAGGCCAGTAGCTCAATTGCATACTGTGCAAGCTTTGGCCAGTGATCCATCCTCAAGACCCAGTTAGCCAGAGGATTTTCGGTCTGAAAGGTGTTCAAGTCTGACCTCGCCCCTAGGTATTCTTACACCATGTAAATCAGACGCTGGCAATGGTTGCTGGAACCGATCATACCTTGGGGCTGCGGGCTGAAAAATTGTCTGAACGTATCAGTCAGACGGCCACCTTCTCCACCGCTCCTTCTGACCGATGCCTCAGAAACACGTTGTCCAGGACCAGGAGTTTGTAACCTCCCAGTCTCTGGGAACGCGTTGCACAGACCTTTCTGCAAGGCCTCCCGGAGATGTCTCATCCTCTGCTCCCTCTTCGACGGCAAGATAAGCACCGCAACCTTACCCTTGTACTGTGGATCAAGGCATTCGGTCCGGAGTCCTCTGGGTCACTAAGGACAACATGTCTGCAGCTACCTCCTCCCAGCCACGTACAAGTCCACGGGTTTCTTGGGACTGTAAATCATCCGTACAAGACTGCTGCTGCTGATGCTGAGTGCCAGCCTCCACTTCCATGCTGACACAATCCTCCTCCTCCTCCTCCTCCTCCTCCTCTTCCTGTGTGATGGGTGGCACAGCAGGAACACTGTCTGGATAAAGGGGGCCTTGAGAGGCAAGGAAGTCCTCCTCTTCCTGCCTCTGTTCTGCCTCAAGTGCCCTGTCCATTATTCCACGCAGCGTATGCTCCAACAGGTGGACGAGAGGTACAGTGTCACTGATGCATTCACCTTCACTGCTCACCATCCTTGTGGCCTCCTCAAACAGTGACAGGACAGTGCATGCATCCCTGATCATGCCCCACTGGCGTGGTGAGAAAAAACCGAGCTCCCTTGACCCTGTCCTGGTGCCGTAGTCGCACAGGTACTCATTGATGGCCCTCTGCTGCGTGTGCAGCTGCTGCAGCATGGCTAACGTTGAGTTCAACCTGGTGGGCATGTCACATATAAGGCGGTTCTTGGGCAGGTTCAACTCCTTTTGGAGCTCAGCCAGCCGAGCACAGGCATTAAATGATCGGCAGAAATGCACAAAGACTTTCTTGGCCTGCTTCAGGACATCTTGTAAGCCCGGGTACCTGCCCAAGAACCGCTGCACCACCAGGTTAAGGACGTGAGCCACACAGGGCACATGGGTCAATTGACCCTGTCGGAGGGCGGAGAGGAGGTTGGTGCCATTGTCGCAAACCACCAATCCTAGCTTAAGCTGGCATGGCATCAACCACCTCTCGGCCTGCCCCTGCTGAGCTGACAAAATATCTCCCCAGTGTGGCTCCTGTCCTCCAAACAAACCAGCGCAAGTACGGCATGGCATTGCTTTGCCTGCGTACTTGCGTAGCCCCTCGAACACCTACGGAGCACTGCTGGTTCCGAGGACAGAGCACTGGAAGAGGCCATGGGGGAAGAAGAAGAGGAGGGGTGGAGGAGAGAGGTGTGTCACAACCAGTAGTAGCATTTTGGAGGCATGGTGGCGGAACAACCTCCAACACTACTGCACCTTGTCCTGCATCCTTCCCAGCTGCCAGAAGAGTGACCCAATGGGCCATGAAAGACAGGTAATGTCCCTGTCCATGTCTGCTGGACCATGAGTCAGCGGTAATATGCACTTTACCGCTGACCGCCCTGTCCAGCGAGGCAAGGACATTGCCTTCCACATGCCGGTAGAGAGCCGGAATCGCCTTCTGTGAGAAAAAGTGGCATTTGGGGACATGCCACTGAGGAACCGCACATTGCACAAACTCACGGAAGGGTGCCCGAGTCTACCAACTGAAAAGGTAGCAGTTGAAGTGCTAGCAATTTAACCAAGCTAGCATTCAACCGCTGGGCATGTGGATGGCTGGGAGTGAACTTCTTTCGCCGGTCCAGCAGCTGGGGCAGGGAAATTTGCCTGCTACAATCGGACGTGGGTGGACTGCTAGCAGAGTACCTGCAAGCACTTGGCTGTGACACACCTAATTCTTCACCTTTATTCCTTTATTCTTCTCAGTGCAGGTTTCAGAGAGGATTGAAGGTCTAGTGGGGTTGGAGATCCCAGCCGATGAGGAGCAAGGAGAGGTCTGCTTTGTTCTTTGGTGTGGGTCTTTGAGGTACGCTTGCCAACGAGCTGCATGGTAGGTCAACATATGTCTGGTCAAGCATGTGGTGCCCAATCGGCTGATGTTTTGGCCACACGAGATACGCTTGAGACATATGTTGCAAATAGCAGCGGTGCGATCTGATGCACTCGTCTCAAAAAAGGCAAACAACAAAGAACTTTTAGAATAATGCGCAGAGGCAGCGCCCTGCACAGGAGGAGCTCTGCGGTGTGATTCAGTCGGCCTACCTCTTCATCCCTGGAGCAAACCTGGCAGTATGCTGCAGCTTGTGGAACATGACTGCTAGATTGCTTCTTGAGCATCCCCTCTCTCTGCGCTCACGCTACTGCCTTCCTCTAGCTGAGTATCATCATCAGAGCCTACAAAACACTGGGCATCCTCCTGGAGCATGTATCCAACACTGTGCTCAAAGAGTTCAGGGGACTCCTCAGGAGGACGTGGTGGGTCTAGGGAAGGAGTCACTGATGATGACGACATTGAGACGAGGGAAGATGATGTGTTGGTAGCTGCTTTGCTAGTACCCTGAGCCTGGGTGAGAGAGGATGAGGAGGATGAAGAGGGCTTGGTCATCCAATCTACCAAGTCTTCAGCATGAAGCGGCTCAACACATCCAGCTGCCGAAAATAAGGACAAGCGTGTCCCATGGCCACGTGCTGATGACGATGCACCGCGTCCACGACCAGCACTGTTGTCTCTAGACACAGAGCCTGCTTGCCCTCTTTTATCGGCTCGTGCCTGTCTGCCTCTCCTTGTTGGCCTTCCAGACATGGTAATGGCCTGAAGGGAGATGGGAAAACCAGCAACTGGGTAGTGTATGTTGTGCTGGAGGCACACAATACCCACTAACTCCTGCAGATGCCTTTATTATAGAACAACAAGAATTAAAGGGTAGATACTGGTGTATACTGTGCTGTGCTGGAGGCACAAAACACCAACTAACTCCTGCAGATGGCTCAATTAGATAAGAGCAAAATAGGTGGATAAAGGTGTATACTGCGCTCAGGGCACGCAGACAACACCCATAAACTCCTGCAGACGGCTGATAGCTCAATTACAGAAGAGCAATATAGGTGGATAAAGGTGTATACTGCACTCAGGTCACACAGACAACACCCAGAAACTCCTGCAGATGGCTGATAGCTCAATTACAGAAGAGCAATATAGCTATATAGGTGGATAAAGGAGTATACTGCACTCAGGTCACACAGACAACACCCAGAAACTCCTGCAGATGGCCGGTAGCTCAATTACAGAAGAGCAATATAGCTATTTAGGTGGATAAAGGTGTATACTGTGTTGAAGGTACACAGAGAACACCCACTAACTCCTGCAGACGCCAACACACTACACAAGGCTGCCGCGCTGGCGGCCTTATATAGTGTGGGGCGTGTACTACACAGCCTGAGCTATGATTGGCCACAGGCATCCTGCCTGTGGCCAATCATGGCTCTCCTCGCTGCCGGCGCTGTGATTGGCCAAGCATGCGGGGTCACAGTGCATGCTTGACCAATCATGAGCCAGCAATGCACTGCGATGGCGAAGTGCATTGTGGGCCGTGAGCACCTCACGAATTTGGCGTGAACGGCCCAACGAGTTCAGGCTTTGCCGAATGGGCGAACATCCGGTGTTCGAGTCGAACATGCGTTCGACACGAACACCAAGCTCATCCCTACTGGCGATAGCATTGCCCAGGGTGGTTTCTATTATTCCTATACGAGAACCCGGATCCTGAAATTCTTGTTTGAGGTCAGATGTTATGCATTTACTTGCTATTTCAAGCCCTTTCTCTAACATGGTGGAAAATTGTGCCAGCAAAATGGGATCCCTCGAGTAGGTAGTTGACGGAGTGGCTGCTTGGTCACTGAGGAAAGATGCGGGCTCATCCTCCATGATTCCCTGGCTTAATGCAATGTCACATAATGCCCTGTCCATGTCTGATTGAGAGGAGAAGATGTCTGTCTTGGGATATGGAAGCTGCTTGTGAAGACCTGCTGCTCAGAGCTCTCTCTGAACCATGGACAGGCAGATCTGGGGGTTGTGGCTGTGTCTCTGAATGCAGCCCCTGTGTGTGCTTAGTGGCCGCCATTTTGGACATGCTGGCTGTGTTCCTAGCTGTCTGCAGGCACTTGGGAGGAGTTGCAGGCTTACCCCCATTCAGCAACCGAGGCCTGGAAGTCACGGGAGTCTGGCCAGGCATGCAGCAATCACAGGCAACTGCTGCTTCTCACGTTCCAGTCGTTCTAGCCAGTGGGGAGCGGAGCTGTGTGTCCTTGCCAGTGATTATCTTCCGCGGGAGGCTGTGGGAGGTTTACAGGCTTCCCCCGTGTGTCTACCAGATCCGGGTGGCAGCGGGATTCCCGGCAGATATGCGGCGGTCACGGGTGGGACCGCTAGGTGCTGTGGCAGGGTGTTTTAGGCTGGTGGGGAACGGAGCTGAAGAATTACACAGCCGCCATCTTCAGTCTTGCGCATGCGCCTCATTTTTTTATTTTTTAATAAAGGACTTGTCCCAAGCTGTCTCTTGTCTTTTTTACCATTTTGACACTTTTTTTGTGAAATAGTAGGGGTATATTTGTACCCCGTTACCAATTCACACATGGGGGAGTCCAGGATCTGGGGGTCCCTTGTTAAAGGGGGCTTCCAGGTTCCAATAAGCCCCCTGCTCGCAGACCCCCACAACCACCGGGCAAGGGTTGTGGGGATGAGGCCTATGTCCCCATCAGCATGGAGACAAGGTGCTTTGGGGAGCTACCACAAAGCACCCTCCCCATGTTGAGGGCATGTGGCCTGGTACGGTTCAGGAGGGGGGCTCTCTCTCATCCCCCCTCTTTTCCTGCAGCCTGCCAGGTTGCAGGCTCAGATAAGGGTCTGGTATGGATTTCGGGGGGACCCCTATGCCTTTTGTTTTTTAATTTTGGCGCGGAGTTCCCTTTGAAAAACAATACCAGACCCGAAGGGTCTGGTATGGATTTTGGGGGGATCCCTATGCTTTTTTTTTTATTTGGCGCAGGGTTCCCCTTAATTTGCATATCAGACCCGAAGGGCCTGGTATGGAATTTAGGGGGACCCCCACGCTATTTTTTTTTTTTGATTCGGGATTCCCCTTATTATTCATACCAGACCCAAAGGGCCTGGTAATGGACGTGGGGGGGGGGAATCCCATGCTCCTTTTTTCAATTATCTGTATCTATATTGTCGAGAATCAGTTTAGATGACAATTTTTCCTTTAGAAATTTCATTTTGCTGTGGTACTGTTCTAAACATGGGAAAGATGCACCACTTTACATGCATACTATAGACCCCCCCCCCCCCCCCCCCGATGTCCCCCGGGGCAGGACCAAGGTCCGCAAACACTTTTTATGACAATAACTTGCATATAAAGCCTTTAAAATTAGCACTTTTGATTATTTATGTTGGTGTCCCATAGACTTTTGTGTGTTCTGCCGAATTTTTTGCCTTTTCGCATGTTCTGCTGCAAACCGAACAGGAGGGTGTTCGGCTCATCCCTATTTCTGGCAGTAGGCGAAGGCAATGAATTTAGAAGATACAGTCGATCCACTTGTAGGTAATGTTTTTTCCAGATTGGGTGAGCAGGATCACAGAATAGATCAGTTTGCCATGGTGTTACAAACGCTCCTGAGTCACACGGCTCACCTGGAATCTCCCACTGTGGCTGCTCCGGTACAACCGGAGTTGCAGTCCTTCCCTGCTGCTTCTCCAGTCTCTGTGCAGGCATCCACCTTGAGTGTTACCACTATAAGAGGTATGTTTGATTCTGCTCCACTTCCCCAGTGATTTGGGGTGATCCAGTCCAATGCAGAGGGTTTCTCAACCAGGTTGAGATATACTTTGAAATGCTGCCCCAGGCATTTCTCATGGACAGAAACAAAGTAGGTTTTGTGATATCTTTGCTTTCTGAGAGAACCTTGGCCTGGGTAAACCCTCTACGGGAGAAAAAAAAACAGTTGTCTTGCGTTATCCTGAGTTTGTGGCTTATTATAAAAGACTATTTGATGTTCCTGCATGCTCCGCTTCTACTGCCAAGTGCCTCATGTTCATCAGAGTACAAGAACTGTTGCCGATTACACCATTGAATTTCATACTCTGGCAACAGAGGTTGCTTGGAACTTTTTCTCATGGTCTCTCAGATACCATCAAGGATGAGATAGCAGCCGTACGTATATCCACTGAGCTGGAGAAGTTGATCATGTTTGCCATACTCATTGACTCCAGACTCAGAGAAAGACTCTCTTTAACGGAGCGCTGGCGGAAGCCTCCTGTACATTTGTCTCCGAGCTTTGCAGTCCCACCCTTGCCTCCCTCACCTCCCATGCCTTCTGGTACTGAGTTGGTCACTGAAGGTAAACCCATGCAATTGGGTTTCACGCATCTCTCTGCGGATAAGAGAACCTTTAGGAGAAGAGAGAGATTGTGCCTTTATTGTGGCCAGGCAGGTCACTTTTTGAAGTCTTGTCCTACCTGTCCAGGGAAAGCCTGAAACTTGAGTTCCTGTCATGTATAGACCTTAGGTGGTGTTGTTTCACCCCCAGTTATCCAGAAGGATAAGCCCCTGGTTTCGGTTACCCTTTCTTGGACTGAGTCGCCTGTCGAGATACAGGCTCTAATCGACTGTAGGGCGGCAGGCCTGTTCATTGATACTGCCTTTGTATTAAAGCACTCGATTCCGCTGAAGATGCGTGACACTCCACTTGCCATTGAGGCTCTTGACGGGAGACCTCTACAGCTTGCCCATGTTACTCATGAGACCATTCCATTGTCCATGGTTGTAGGGGCTCTTCAACATTAGATAATCCAATACCAAGTTATTTCCTCACCTAAGTTTCTGCTGGTTATTGGTTATCCTTGATTACAGAGTCACAACCCCTCTTTTGATTGGATCCATGCCGAGGTTCTCTCCTGGTCACCACAATGCAGTAAGACATGCTTCCAGAAGGTAGCCAAGGTCTTGTGCACCTCTTCCCTTTCCTCCCTGCTGGAGGAGTACTGCGATTTTAGAAATGTCTTTGACAAAGGTCAATCCGGTAGTTTGCCTCCACACCAGTTGTATGATTGCGCAATTGAACTTCAACCTGGTGCCATACCCCCTCTTGGCTGGGTTTACCCTTTGTCAGTCTTGGAGGATAAGACCATGGAGGAGTATGTTGCAGATGCACTTTCTCAAGGTTTCATCTGCAAATCCTCATCTTCTGCTGGTTTCTTCTTTGTGAAGAAAAGGAGTGGTAAACTGAGACCTTGTATTGATTATAGGGGTCTCAATCATTTCATGATTAAGAATGCCTGTCCGATTTAGTTGATTACAGAGTTATTTGACCACCTCAAGGGAGCAACAGTTTTCGCAAAGCTTTAATTTGAGAGGGGCATACAATTTGGTGAGGATTAAGGAGGGTGACGAGTGGAAAACTGCATTTAATACCAGAACAGGCCACTATGAGTACCTCGTAATGCCTTTTCGCCTTGGCAACACCCTGGCAGTTTTCCAGGAAGTAATTAAAAATGTCCTCTGAGATTTGTTGCAGTTATATGTGGTGGTTTATTTTGACAATATCCCTGGAGATCCATCACACAGATGTAGGTCATGCGCTTCAGAAACTAAGAGAACAATTTCTATTGTAAATTGAAGACGTGTGAATTCCATTGAGAACAGGTTAAATTCCTTGGTTATGTAATTTCCACTGCTGGTTTTTAGATGGACCCAGAGAAACTTTCAGCAGTCCTGCAGTGGCCCCGACCCATGGGTTTACGTCCTCTGCAGCATTTCCTTGGCTTTACCAACTATTATCAGAAGTTTATTTGTAGCTTCTCTTCTGTGGTCAAGCCCCTAACTGATATGACCAGAAAGGATGGTAACCCACAGAGTTGGTCTCCAGAGTCCATTAAGGCCTTTGAGAGTCTCAAGGCTGCCTTTCTTTCTGCTCCTGTGTTGGCACATCCTGATCCTATGTCACCTTTTATCCTTGAGGTTGATGCTTCTGAGACTGGAGTTGGCGCCCTTCTGTCTCAACGTCCTACCTCTGAGAGCGGTTTACATCCTTGTGGCTACTTTTCCAAGAAATTGTCACCTGTGGAGTGCAATTAGGAGATTGGTGACAGAGAGCTGTTAGCCCTGAAAGAATGGAGATCTCCTCGAAGGTACCACTGTGCCAGTTCTCATTCTTACTGATCATAATAATCTTGCATGCTTGTCTGAGACTAAACAACCCTCTCCCAGAAGGGTGCAATGGGCTAATTTCTTGTCAAGTTTCAATTGCCTGGTACTAAAAATTTAAGGGCTGACGCTTTGTCACAACAATTTTCCTCCACTTCCAAGATGGAGTCAGTTCCGGTTCCTGTGATTCCTCCTGATCCTATTCTGGCTACGGTTAGCACCAGTCTCACTTCTTCTTTGGGTGACAAAATTCTTGCTCCTCAGGTCCATGCTCCTCCTGAGAAACCTTGTGACCGCTGCTTTGTCCCAGAGAGTCTCTGTACTGCTGTGCTCCAAACTTACCATCCTCCCAAGGCTGCTGGCCACCCTGGGAAGAATCAACACTTTGGGGCCATTTCCCAACAATTCTGGTGGCCTAGTCTACGTGCTGATGTAACCGCCATTATAGCTGCCTGTTCCATGTGTGCTCAGGGCAAGACTCCACGACACCTTCCAGGAAGTTGGTGCAGCGCTGCGCTAATCACAGGCAGTGAGACATTGCCCCGATGCGCGGCTGCAAAGATTGGGCAATCACTGCTTGTGATTAGCGCAGCACTGCGCCGACCTCCTGGCAGGCTCTGCACGTGGAGTATGTGAACACGCCGGAGCTCATCCCTACCAGGGATAGAGGCAGATGAACCTACCCACTCATTGCCTCATATAAAGTCCTAACTCTCTTCTCCCCCTGTTCTCTCTTGTAACAGATGTTTTTATCTTTGAGAAAAGCCTTGCGTCCCACATGGTCTTTGCTCTTAAGGTTCTGCACTTCAGCAGAGGATGTAGCATCTTATGCAGAGGGCAGAACTTACCAGGGTCACTGTCTTGATCCTCTGGCTGAGACTTTGCAGATCTGTGGGAAGAGATGTTAGTTTTTTGCACTGCTACTGGAGCCCTGTGTTGCTTGCTTACGAAACTGGGATCCTCTTTCGTTCCTGCTTGTATGTCTACAAAGTCCACAAACTCTTTAAAGAGTGGAAAAGGTACATTGTGTTTTTGTTTGTAGTTACAGCCACGGGTGATCCATCTTTCATGCAACTCCTAAGGATGTTTTTGTGCTATGAAGTTAATACCTCTAGCTGAGTCAAGAAAAGAAAGGTCAGGTAAGTCTCCTTCTCTTTTAGCAAATTGTAACTCCATACACTGGTCCCTGAATTCTGAGTCTCTGGTAACTCCTGCTAAGTATTCTTGGGAAGTCCTCGATCCTTTTAAATCGTATACTGTCTATAGCTTCTAGTGAGCCATAACATCTATCCAGTGTGTTGCAGATGTTTGGCCTATTTTTGTGTGATTTATATTAATGTCTCTGATTCTCTTGGCATGCTCAGCAGAATCATTGCCAAGACACTTTACAAGGAGATCTATCTGTTCCCTGCAGGATAGATCTAGACTTTTGATGGCACTCTGGAAAGAACACTGCCATGCTCTGTAATGCTGGCTGGGGGTAATCAATGAATTTCACCTTGGACCTTGTCCCTGGGTAACTAACTCATGTTTTGCAAGGAACCTAGCATGGTCTATAGTAGCTTGATTAGTATTGGTGTGGTGTATGGGCATACCTGGTAGAAGTCTCTTCTTTGGGGTCATACTTGCATAATGTTGGCAGCTTGTACCAGCTTGTTTCATATTCCCTTGGAGTGAAAGAAGGTGTTTGATGCTTGTAAGAAGACCGAGTACCTTGCTGAGTAGAAGGTTTGGTTAGAGCTGGATAACCTGGATCTCGGACAGATTTTTCTTGCTTGTAGCACTAGGGTTCAAGGTTGGCCTCCTGCTGGTTTGTTTGATGTGACATCATATTTGATTTGGAGTACTGCTTGGGTTAGTGTGCTG
The DNA here is from genome assembly GCF_037356315.1 of Lithobates pipiens. Classification (NCBI taxonomy): domain Eukaryota; kingdom Metazoa; phylum Chordata; class Amphibia; order Anura; family Ranidae; genus Lithobates; species Lithobates pipiens. The sequence continues at coordinate 73,290,369 of NW_027507790.1, forward strand.
GTAGACATAATCTGAAGTGCACTGAATGAAATCTCTGGGTCCTCCTCTGGACCAAGTATGCAGTTACCTACTCTTGACTGACCGTAGGCAGCTGCTTCTAATGCTTCTGCAATGGTGGCAGTGGTGCCTCAGTCCACTGCCAGCCTCTCCATGTTAGCTTCTAGGATAGCCTGCTGCATTTTCAGAGATGCCTCTTTCTGAGCTAGTTCAGCCCCCAGGCATACTTTTTGTTGCTCTCTCTCTTGCTCCATGCGTATTCTCTCTTGCTCTATGCATATTCTCTCCTGCTCTCTCTCTTGATCCTGCCTCAGCTTTTGTGCATCAAGATGAGCCTTTTTTCTTCTCATCTGCAACTTTTGGTCTGCAAATGCGGCCTTGGCCCTCGCTGCCTCAGCTTTTGAATGGGCGATTACTGCTGCATTTGCTACAGATGGCTTGGATGAGTTTGCTTGCAATCGTGTTTTGTAAGAAGACGCTTGACGGTGAGACATGGCAACGTTGCAGTGGAGAAGCTGTCCTGCTGTGTAGAGACCGCTGTAGTGTCAAGTGCAGGGATGCTGCGTCACAGAGTGCATCTCTGTGTAGCCTGGCTGCTTGCCTCACCTGCTGAAGGACTGTTTCATCTAAGGCATCTGATTGTATGGACACTGCGTATCCCCAGGCTGTACAGTCTTCCAAAGTCAGCTGTTCTTCACCTCAGAGGTCAGCAAAAATGTCACTCCTCAGCTTAAAAAATGTCACTGTTCTGTCTCTAGGACAGAGAGCTAAACCTGCTTATTCTATAAACTTCAGTTACCATTTTTCGTTGATTCTAGATTTATTGGAACAAGCCAGGTGAAACTACAAATCAATAAAATAAGCATCAATCAGTACAATATTGCATATAATAAAGAAACAATGCTCTATAACAGAATGAGATAACAAGAACTTACTTTTTAAGCTTGCTAAGGGGGTGATGGCGAGAGATTGAAGAAACAGTCTTACAGCCTTGCTGTGGTTTCTTAAAATGGTGGCTGATTCACTTCCTCTGGAGAATCCCCAGAATGCTCTATTTCCTAACAACTTTATTAACACATTCTAAGAAATTACAATGTTTAACTAAACAAACAGCTAAAGCTATACCAGAATGGAACAGAAGGTGTCGCTTATGCTCTGCATATAACTAGCTTGGCATACATCAAGGAAAAACAAACATATTGTTTAATCATATAAAACACTGTAACTGAATAAGGCCCGGTGGGCAGAACAGACGGTATTATTGGCATTTTACCCTCTTGCTAACACTTTGCTGTAATGTAGTAACTACCTACAATCGCCTTTTTGACCAATCAACTTCCTAACAGACTCTTTACTCTTCCAAATAACATATACGGATTACAATTATGCAGGGTCCATTCTCTTGTGCCTGTCTCTCTTTTTTTGTCCCCTCCTCTTCTACAGTATACGCAATCTCCCTTTTTTCTAATCTCCCCTTTCTTCATTGCCCACATTTCTTTCATGCCCTTTACCTCTAGTCATAGGTTTTGCATAAATCATTATGTGTGTTGTTCTAAGCATATGTATTATTTTATACTAATACTATTCCAGGCTACTTAGAGGTAATACATTAAAACAATTGCTTTCTTGCTCTCTATTTCAATGTTTGAGATATAATAAGTTGAATTTGCTACACTAAATAAAAGTTATTATGAAGCTTCCTGTGACTTAATAGGTTAATGCAGTCATATCCAATGAGTGCGTATTATGCTGCTGCTTTTAAGTATATATATTGATTCAGTGGGCCAAGTTCTTCTCTTGGCTGGAATCTCTCTTTAAATTGGCTGACTACTCTAGTTCATGTCCCTCTAAAAGGTGAACGGTAATTACATTTTCATCATAAATGAGAAGACTTGCCCAGTCCTAGCTGTAAATAGGAAGATAATCAGTATTAGCAGAGACCTAATGTTTCAATGGCTTTCAATCTATGAGTTTGACAAGTGGGCAGTTGGTTTGGAGTTTCAAAGTCATTGCAAAGAAAAAGTTGTTTTCTAGCAATTATCATGTAATTTTCTCAAATCTGCCAATACCAGATAATGGCTGTTTCTATGCACAAAGGATTTAAATATGTTTTGACAACCAAATTATACTGTGAGACTTGCATCTTGTTTTTCTGACCTAAAGAATTAAATATTTTAAACACAAAGCATGATTTTTGTGTTGTCTGTGTTAGACAGGGTTGTTCTTAGGCAGCCAAAGGCATTTAGGAACTCTACAGAATCCTTTCCATCCCTTTATCAGCAACGGTGTTGTTTAGTCAATTAAAATATAAAAGAACATGGTATGCATAAAACAATATGATTGAAACAAAACTGCACCATGTAGTCCATTAATCAAGAGTAAATAGAGAAAGAGAAAATAACAGAATTTTTTTGCTTAGGGAATTGTCCCCCTCAGACTCAAGATTTCTCCCCAATGAATGCAGCAGAATATAAGCTTCCATAGCCACGGGATAGGTGCAGAACCATGCAGAGATTCTCAAATGAAACAAGTCTCTAAGCTGTCAATGTCAACATGGAGCATTACAATGCAGTGCAGGCAGTAGATGTAGGAGTTCTTTATTAGAAACTCTTGCAAAAAAATGTGCCTATAAGGGGCGTGACATGCAATCAAAGACTTAAGCCTGATGCACACTATAGTTTTTTGTTTTTTTCTTTCAACCCAGGGGACTGAACAAAAAAATCTGAAGAGCTCAGGAGGAGCTCGCTGTACTAACATTGCATAGTTAGTGTGCAGTTCTCCCTGCTGTGCTATTGTGTTCTGACTGGGGGACTGCCTCCCCCCATCAGAACACCCCATTGGCTGCCAGCGATGATCAGATGCCGGTTTTTGCAGCATGCCCGTTTGGCAGAAGACAACTGTTCAGCTTATATCGGATAGACTGGTGTACACATGGGATGAATGTTGGCTGCTTTCTGTTGAACTGTCCGATATCGGCTAATATTCTGGCTGTGTATCAGGATTTAGATCTTTCCCATAAGACATAAAGTACACGTTTTATATTGTACATCTGATATTAATTGATAATGTCTGAAGTATTTAGAACACAATGCCAATTGAACTGGGTTGTATGGAGAAGTGTTCATTTGTGTTAAAAATGTAGTTTAACCACTTGCCAACTGGGTTATAGCCAAATGACGGCCACAGCGTGGTCGGCTAATAATGGGAGGGCGTACAATGATGTCCTCCCGTGAACGAGCTTCTCACGTGCCCCCCCCCCCCCCCCCTGGGTCCGTGACCGCCAGGTTCTCAGGACCCGATGCATCACAGATCAGGGTAAAGGGTCAATCCCAGCGGCCCTTTACCACGTGATTGCTTAATCTACTGATGGAGCGATCACTGTCAACAAACAGGGGTCAATTCAGGTTCTCTCCTCTCCTCACACTGATTGTAAGAGGAGAGTAAGGATGAGCTCAGGCGTGTTTGCATGCTCCATGTGCAGAGCCTGCCAGGAAGTCGGTGCAGTGCTGCACTAATCACAGGCAGTGAGACATTTCTGATCTCTGCAGCCACGCATTGGGGCAATGTCTCACTGCCTGTGATTAGCGCAGTGCTGGCCAACTTCCCGGCGGGCTCTGTACGTGGAGCATGTGAACACGCCTGAGCTCATCCTTAGAGGAGAGGAGGGAGAAGTTGAAGTGTGAGGCTGCTTGTGTTTTTTTTATTCCAAGTGCCCAACAGTGCTCTACAGTGCCCTACAGTGCCCAGCAGGGCCACATTTGTGCCACAGCAGTACCCCATCCATGCCACATCATTGCCACCTCTGTGCCCAGCAGTGCCAGACCCATGCCCCAGCAGTGCCCTATCCATGGCACATTAGTGCCCAGCAGTGCCACATATCACATCAGTGCCCACCAGTGCCAGATCTGTGCCCCGGCAGTGCCCCATCCATGCCACATCAGTGCCCAGAAGTGCCAGACCCGTGCACCAGCAATGCCCTATCTGTGCCACATTAGTGCCCAGCAGTGCTACATCTTTGCCTCAGCAGTGCCAAGCATTGGCACATATGTGCCCCATCAGTGCCACAGCAGTGCTCTACAGTGCCCCTTCAGTGCACATCTGTGATCTATCAGTGCCCAGCAGTGCCACATCAGTGCACATATGTTCCACAGCAGTGCCCAGTAGTTCTCCACAGTGCCCCATCAGTGCACATCTGTGCCCCATCAGTGCCACATCTGTGCTCTATAGTGCCACATCAGGGCCCATCAGTGAACTATAGTGCCACATATGTGCCACATCAGTGCCATCAATGCCACTAAAGTGCTCTACTGTGCCCATCAGTGCCACCCTATCAGTGGGTCCTCATCAACCCCCGGGCAGTCATGTAAAAATGTGTAAAGAATGCGTAGAAAATGCGTTTTAATTTTCTTTCCACATTTTCCAAAAACGTGTGGAAAAAAATTACATGTTCAAAAGACTCCTTGTGCCTCATAGAATGTATATGTTGTGGTGTTTGCTTGCCAAAATGGGGTCATTTTGTGGACTTTTCATTGTCCTGGTGCTCCAGGGCCTTCAAAAGTGTGATAGGTTGTCAGGACATTATATGTGTCATTTATGCTTTTAGAATGCCTGATGGTGCTCCCTGCATGTTGGGCCTCAGTATGCAGCCAGGCTGTGAAAAAGTTCCACGAGTATGAATATGCCATGTGAGAGAAATAACCTGTTAATATGACAATTTTGTGAAAAAAAATAAAATCTTAATTTTGCAAATAATTGTGGGAAAAAAAATTACAACTTGAAAAAACTTACCATGTTACTAAATACCTTGGAATGTCAACTTTGCAAAAAGGGGTCATTTGGGGGGTATTTGTACTGTCCTGGCTTGCTAGTATCTCAAGAAATTTGATTATTTTTACCAAAGATATATAGCAGTATAAATTTTGGCCAAAAGTTATGAAGAAAAAATACTAATTTGCAAAAATTGTATAACAGAAACAAACATAAATGCATTTTTTTTTACAAAATAAAAATAAACTCAGTGGTGATTAAATAACACCAAAACACATTTGTGTGGAAAAAAATGAGAACAATTCCATATGGGTACAGCGTTGCATGACAGCGCAATTGTCAAAGTGTGGCAGCACTAAAAGCTGAAAATTGGTCTGGTTAGGAAGGGGGTATAATTGTCCAGTGGCAAGTGGTTAATATGCCTATATTTTGCCTTCCCTTTCACCTCATCAACATGCTAACTACATTTTAATTAGCAAAGGCTTTTAATTAAAGCATGTGGAAACTAACTCATTACTATATTGAATGTGATTTCCCTGCATCTGGTCTTTTTCTCAATACTGACTTATGTCTTGTTATGTTGTGTGAGGGAGGGTGTTTATTCTTCACCTATTTTACCAAAAATATGCAGATTATTGATTGGTTTGCGCAAACTTTATAGCGTTTTCAAAATAGGGGATAGTTTTATGGCATTTTTATTAATATTTTTTTTTTACTAGTAATGGCGGCCATCAGCGATTTTTTTTATTGTGACTGTGACATTATGACGGACACATCGGACATTTTTGACAAAAATGTTGGGACCATTGTCATTTATACAGCAATCAGTGCTATACAAATGCACTGATTCCTGTGTAAATGACACTGGCAGTGAAGGGGTTAACCAGGGGGTGGCAGTGTAGGGGTTAAGTGTGTCCTAGGGGTGTGTTACTAACTGTGGGGGGCTGGGCTGTGTGTTAGTGAACACTGATCTCTTCTCCAATCACAGGGAGCAGAGATCAGCGTCACTTGTTGCTAGGCAGAACGGGGAGATGCTGTTTACATCGGCATCTCTCCATTCGGCCTCCCCGTGAGATGATTGCAGGTATCCCCAATGGCGATTGAGTCCACGGTACCCGCGAACAGACTCACGGGGGTCCCGTCCGGCACACGGCGGCATGCACGCGATGGCAGGGCAGCAATTTCGAATAAACATACCTGTACGCCAATTTGCCTGCCCATACCATTCTGCCAATCGTTGTGCGCCAGTCGGGAAGTGGTTAAAGTAGAACTATAGGCAAAACTTGTTTTTTCCATTTTGGATAGAGCATGGGAGGGTTATAACCCATGTGAGGTTTTTTTTCCCTATTTGTTGTCCAATTGTGGAGATTTTTCTTCACCTCCTTTGTCATAGCCAAACAGGAACTGAGGGGAAATCCCTGCAAATTATGGAATTCGTTGGGGACCCCCAGGTCACCAGAACTATAGTCCCCACTGGAAGATTTCCCCTCTATTACTGTTCTGGGGACAACCTAAAAGTTGGGTTTTTCTTTTATTTTCATAGTCAATGATAATGGTAAACAGGACAAATAGGGAGGGAGAATCTCCCTAATGGGGACACTGACAGCAATAAACACTGAGGCCGCGTACACACGGGCGGACTGTTCGCCCAACCTTGTCCGCTGAACAGTGTTTGGGCGGACAGTCCGCTCGTGTGTGGGCTTTCAGCGGACAGTTTCAGCGGACAGTTGGACGGACAAAGTCTTTCGGAAATTCCGAAAAACTGTCCGCTGAAACTGTGTTTGAGCGAACAGTCCGCCCGTGTGTGGGCCTGTCCGCTGTACTTTCGAAATGAGCGGACTGTTCCCGCTCGGAAAGTCCGCCCATTTCGAGCGCGTGTACAGGTAGGCGGGGCCCGCGAAGGAGACATCGCGGGCTCCGCCGCCTGGAATGGGCTTAAAGGGGAACCCCAACGCCGAAAAAAATCGGCGTGGGGGTTCCCCCAAAGTCCACACCAGACCCTTGTCCGAGCACGCTACCCGGCCGGCCAGGAAAGGGGGGCGAGCGAGCGCGCCCCCCCTCCTGAGCCGTACCAGGCCGCGTGCCCTCAACATGGGGGGGTGCCTTGGGGAAGGGGGGGCCTCGCGGCCCCCCCACCCCAAAGCACCTTGTCCCCATGTTGATGAGGACAAGGGCCTCTTCCCGACAACCCTGGCCGTTGGTTGTCGGGGTCTGCGGGCGGGGGGCTTATCGGAATCCGGGAGCCCCCTTTAAGAAGGGGGCCCCCGGATACCGGCCCCCCACCCTATATGAATGAGTATGGGGTACAATGTACCCCTACCCATTCACCTGTGAAATAAAGTACAAAAAAAAACACAACACAGGGAAAAAATATTTTATTGCACAGCTCCGGGGGGTCTTCCGTCTTCGGGGGTCTTCTCGCCGGACTCCTCCGCTATCTGTGTGTAGCTCTTTTACTAGCGGAGGAGTCCGGCTTTCTTCCTCCCCGCCGCCGGCCTCTTCTCCCGACTTCGGGGGTCTTGTCCCCCTCTTCGGTTCTTCTGCCGGGCCACCGCGCCTTCTTGTAGCTCTTTTACAGGCGGTGGCCCGGTCTTCTGTCGCCGCTGTCGTCGCCGCCGCCGCCGCCTTCCGTTCTTGTTCTTCTTCTTGTTCTTCTTCTTCTTCTCCTGGAGATGTTGACTCGACGAGCTCTCCGGCCGGAATGCCAGAGCCGCGCTGTGCGGTCACTTATATAGTGACAATGGGGCGGTGTCACATGGTATATGTCACATGGGTTGGTCACATGGTGACCCCGCCCCCTTACGATGTCATAGTCCCCATGTGACATCAACCCATGTGACCAACCCATGTGACATATACCATGTGACACCGCCCCATTGTCACTATATAAGTGACCGCACAGCGCGGCTCTGGCATTCCGGCCGGAGAGCTCGTCGAGTCAACATCTCCAGGAGAAGAAGAAGAAGAAGAAGAACAAGAAGAACAAGAAGAACAAGAACGGAAGGCGGCGGCGGCGGCGACGACAGCGGCGACAGAAGACCGGGCCACCGCCTGTAAAAGAGCTACAAGAAGGCGCGGTGGCCCGGCAGAAGAACCGAAGGCGGCGACAGAAGAACGGAAGGCAGCGGCGACAGAAGACCGGGCCACCGCCTGTAAAAGAGCTACAAGAAGGCGCGGTGGCCCGGCAGAAGAACCGAAGGCGGCGACAGAAGAACGGAAGGCAGCGGCGACAGAAGACCGGGCCACCGCCTGTAAAAGAGCTACAAGAAGGCGCGGTGGCCCGGCAGAAGAACCGAAGAGGGGGACAAGACCCCCGAAGTCGGGAGAAGAGGCCGGCGGCGGGGAGGAAGAAAGCCGGACTCCTCCGCTAGTAAAAGAGCTACACACAGATAGCGGAGGAGTCCGGCGAGAAGACCCCCGAAGACGGAAGACCCCCGGAGCTGTGCAATAAAATATTTTTTCCCTGTGTTGTGTTTTTTTTTGTACTTTTATTTTACAGGTGAATGGGTAGGGGTACATTGTACCCCATACTCATTCACATAGGGTGGGGGGCCGGTATCCGGGGGCCCCCTTCTTAAAGGGGGCTCCCGGATTCCGATAAGCCCCCCGCCCGCAGACCCCGACAACCAACGGCCAGGGTTGTCGGGAAGAGGCCCTTGTCCTCATCAACATGGGGACAAGGTGCTTTGGGGTGGGGGGGCCGCGCGGCCCCCCCTTCCCCAAGGCACCCCCCCATGTTGAGGGCATGCGGCCTGGTACGGCTCAGGAGGGGGGGCGCGCTCGCTCGCCCCCCTTTCCTGGCCGGCCGGGTAGCGTGCTCGGACAAGGGTCTGGTGTGGACTTTGGGGGAACCCCCACGCCGATTTTTTTCGGCGTTGGGGTTCCCCTTTAAGCCCATTCCAGGCGGCGGAGCCCGCGACGTCTCCTTCGCGGGCCCCGCCTACCTGTACACGCGCTCGAAATGGGCGGATTTGCCTCCGCCTTACGTGGGCGAGTCCGTTCATTTCAAAAGTTGAGCGGACTGTTTGGCAAACAGTTCGTTGAAACAGTCCGCTCGTGTGTGGGCAAGTCCGCTCATGCAAATTTTGAGCGGACTGTTTGCCGAAACTGTTTGACGAACAAGGTTGGGCAAACAGTCCGCGCGTGTGTACGCGGCCTGAGAAGTGTTCTAAACCCTCTACACTTTACCAAAAAAACAAACAAACAACAATGTTGCACTTAGTTATACTTTTATGTGCTATAGCAGCTTGATAAACCAGATCCCATGTGACTTTGTTATATTTATGGGTAGGGTGCCGTATTTATAAAAGCTAATAATATTTGCATTCCTGTTATGCTGCGAACACACGATCGGAATTTCGGTCAGCAAAAGACTGATGAGAGCTTTTGGTCCGAAAATGCGACCGTGTGTATGCTCTATCAGACTTTTGCTGGCAGAATTCCAGCCAACAAAAGATTGAGCGCATGTTCTCAATTTTTCAGTCGGAAAAAGTTCTGATCGGAAATTCCAATCGTCTGTACCAATTCCGACACGCAAAATTCCTACGCATGCTCGGAAGCATTGAACTTCATTTTCTTGGCTCGTCGTAGTGTTGTCCGTTGACGGTCGAAAGTTCAGCAAACTTTTGTGTGATAGTGTGTATGCAAGCCAAGCTTGAGCAAAATTCTGTCGGAAAAACCATCCAAGATTTTTCTGACTGAAATTCCGCTCGTGTGTTCGCAGCAGTACAGTTTTGAATATTTGACCTGTCATTGTGGCAGGTTAGAAAATGAATTCTGGGTACAAAATTTTACTGATGATTTTCTTGTTCAAGAATTTTTACTGATTTGCATCATCAAGAAAGCACTTGGAGCACATTGAACATTGCAAACTTTGTATCGTGCAGTAAAGGTACAAAACAACAAGACAACATCAAAAGGTCCATTAATAGGTGAGGTTGTAAGTCACCTGTTGAAAGCAGTGATATAAAAAGATAATAGATCCTTATGATGTCTTTGTCAAGTAAGTAACAATGTTACACGTGTAAAGCCTCCCAGGCAGGAGCACAACACAAAGTAAAATCAAAGTAGATATAATGGTCTAAATAATAAAGGCATCACTGGGGGGGGGGGGGGGGGGGGGGGGGTGAGTTTATGTTGTGAAGGTGGGGTGAGGTTTAAATCGTGCCACTTCAGCGTGATTTCAAAGCCACAGATCAGTGCGATTTGGACCTTTGATTTCATTGTGTCTTGTGACTTAATTTAACAGAAGTCAATGGAAGTCGCAGTGAAATCTCAAAAAAGTAGAGCAGGAAACTTTTGCAAAGTTGCTGCAACTTGAGTGGCAACAATTTGAACGGTCCCATTGCCGGCAATGGAGTGAGACTTGTCATGTGATTTTGAACTGTTAAGTCGCATGACAAATCACACTGGTGTGAACCAGTGCTAGTTTTCAAACAGCTAATTTGTTAATTGATTTTTATGGTTTCCATATGAGTTAACTGCCAAAAAGAGGTTAAAACCCCTATTATTTGAGATTAAAACTGTTCATGTAACTTAGCCCATACATTTGATTTGGCTGCTGTGGGCAGAACTGACACTTTTATTTAGTTAGTGATTTCATAGAGGGCCACTTTTTTTTTTTTTTAACAAAAAAATATATATAACCATAACAAACTGATATTATTTGTATACTAATGTACACATTTAGCTAAAAGTATATAGCTCTAAATAAACTATATTACATTAAAATATAAAATATTTCATATCATAATCATATTCATAATATTAAAAAAGAAAAACATAAACCATGATCAGTAGGAAAGGTCATGTTACGACTGTAGAAAACATAAATAAACTATGTCTGTTTGTCCTATTTTCCTCATGGATGTTACAGATGGTATTGACTTATGTGGGCTCAGCAGGTATCACCACTGCGTGGTCACCTCTTGAGAAAAGCAATTTAGGTCACATGGGGCTTGTTTTGTTGAAACGCATTAAGCCACTAGTTTCATGATGTATTTGAACTGGATATAATAAAAATAGTTGCTACTTAAGATGGATATGTGCACAATTTTACACAATTTTAATACTGCAATCATTTTAACCACTTCACCCCTGGAAGATTTGGCTGCTGAATGACCTAGCCGTTTTTTGCGATTCGGCACTGCGTCAATTTAACTTACAATTGCGCAGTCGTGCAATGCTGCACCCAAACAAAATTTAGAGCTTTCTTTTGGTGGTATTTGATCGCCTCTGCGGTTTTTATTTTTTGTGCCATAAACAAAAAAAGAGAGACAATTTTGAAAAAACCCCACAATATTTTGTACTTTTTGCTATAATAAATATCCCCATTTTTATTTTTAAAAAAGCATTTTTTTCTCAGTTTAGGCTGATATGTATTCTTCTACATATTTTTGCCGCGCTAATCACAGGCAGTGAGACATTGCCCCGATGCGTGGCTGCAGAGATCGGGAAATGTCTCACTGCCTGTGATTAGCGCAGCGATGCACGGACTTCCTGGCGGGCTCTGCACGTGGAGTGTGCGAACACGCTGGAGCTCATCCCTACTAGCTAATAGGAACACATGATCTGTTGCTCCTGTCAGAACAGGGAAGTGTGTGTTTACACACACTCATCCCTGTTCTGTGTCTCCTGCTCACGATCGCTCATGGCCAGCGGTCATCACAACCGCCGGCCACGAGCATCAGCACCCCCGCTGTGCAGCAGGCACATGCGCCTGCTATCCCAATCCTGCGAGCCGATATATAGCTATGATGGTTTGCGGGATCGTGCCGACCTGCCACAGTAAAATGATGGTGGTTGGTCGGCAAACGGTTAAAATAAATAAGAATAATTGATACCTTAATTTATTGTCTTGATGTTTTTATATGTCTTTGTTTTAGTCCCCTTGCACACTGAGGCACTTCTAAACTGGCAGTAAAACATTTGAGCACTTTTGAAGAGCTTTTCAGGCGCTTTTGAAAAGCTTTCCATTCATTTCAATGGAGACAGGCATTTTTTCACAGCCCTGCCAGCCCACTGCCCCAATGTGAAAGCATTCATTGATTTTAATGGAAATAGGTTTTCGTGAGATTTTTAGGCACTTTTTGTAGCGTAAAAGCACCTGAAAAGAGCCTCAGTGTGAAAGGGGTCTAAGAGTAAGAAAATGTATATGGAGACCAATAGGCCGTGTACATATGTGATCCTCTAAGGTGTACTTCGAGGGCTAATTCACAAATAGCGCAGTGACAAGCCTTTTACTTCATTGTAGAACGCTTTCCTGTATGTTCCATTCACACTGCAAAGCAGCCCAGAGCTGCTCTACAGTATGCTGCAATAAAACGCAGACATGCTACATTTTATCGTAGCACATTGTACAGAACTGCATGCCAATGTACAAGAGAGCAGCACATCATGCTGCTGTACAGTGACATGAATGAAGTGTACTTTTTTTACACTTCAAATAAAGTTTGTAAAAATAAAAAAAGGGAGCTGTGTGTGTGATGTGCTGCATCGTGCACCGCACTGCCCCCTACCACAGTCAGGAACAGACTGCGCTACAAAAACTGTCAATTCCTGTGTGAATACAACCTGAATCTCAAGGGCTCCATGCCTCAAGAAATGTGCTATAACCTCACATCCAACAACCCACCATATTTTTACTTTCTGATGTACCAAACAACCTTACCGACTTGATCCTGTCTGTACTCAACAACCTGCCCCCTAAAAACCCTTGAAATCTGTATCCCTACTCTCATTTGTCACAACTGACTTTCTGCTTTCTACAAGTGTGCCATTTTTCTAAAGAGCTACAGAATGATAAAACACAGTAGGGTTGATTTATTAAAGGAAAATAGGCTCTTATCTTTCCCCAGACCTTAGTGAATGTGTTGAAGCTCAGCTGACTTCCATCATCCAATGCCCCCCCCCCCCCCATGCATGTGATTGGGTATTCTTTGGCAAGTGAAACTTCCCTATTCAATAATTGTGTGTGCTGACTGTTATCAGTTAGCATTGTTCCCAACTATCTTTGTAGATACAAAATATCTCCCCCATGTTATTAAAGCCTAAAGCCTCATACACACTATAGGACTTTGTACGAACTTTCCCTTGGATTTTTGTACAATGGGCGTCGGCCCTGAACTTGTGTTGCATACACACACGGCAGGACTTTTTCAGCCAACTTTCACCAAATCATGTGGTTTATCTGCTCTTTACCGCCACCTTTGGTCAACTTCTGTATTGTTGTCTGATCTTTTGCATTGGTTCTGAGCATGCGTGTTTTTACTTTGTACAAAAGTCCTATGGTTTTCTGTACACACAATCAGACTTTGCTTCATTGGACTTTTGTTGCCAGAAAGTTTGTCCAGTCGCACAGCCAACAAAAGTCCGATGAAAACCAAAAAAGTTTGTCCGATGGAGCATACACACGGTCGGATGTTGCTCCAAAACAGCTAATTTGCATGTTTGTTGTCAAAAAGTCTGATCGTGTGTATGAGCCTTCATACTCACGATCGGACTTTGTACAAACTTTCCTGTGGATTTTTGTACAAAGGGCGTCGGCCAAGAACTTGTATTGCATACACACGACAGGACTTTTTCAGCCAACTTTCATCAAATCACATGGTTTTTCTGCTCTTTACTGCCACCTTTGGTCAACTTCTGTATTGTTGTCTGATCTTTTGCATTGGTTCTGAGCATGCATGTTTGTACTTTGTACAAAAGTCCTATGGTTTTCTGCACACACGATCAGACTTTGCTCCATTGGACTTTTGTTGCCAGAAAGTTTGTCCATTCGCACAGCCAACAAAAGTCAGATGAAAACAGAAAAAGTTTGTCCGATGGAGTGTACACAAGGTCGGATGTTGCCTTAAAACAGCTAATTTGCATGTTTGTTGTCAAAAAGTCTGATCATGTGTATGGGCCTAAAGAGTGGTAAAGTGAGTTGGTGTTGTCACCCTAAAGATCAGACTTTGTACAAACTTTCCTGTGGATTTTTGTACAAAGGGCGTCGGCCAAGAACTTGTATTGCATACACACGGCAGGACTTTTTCAGCCAACTTTCACCAAATCACATGGCTTTTCTGCTCTTTACTGCCACCTTTGGTCAACTTCTGTATTGTTGTCTGATCTTTTGCATTGGTTCTGATAATGCGTGTTTGTACTTTGAACTTTGTTTGTACTTTGTACTTTGAGCCTCATACACACTATAGGACTTTGTACAAACTTTCCCTTGGATTTTTGTACAATGGGCTTCGGCCCTGAACTTGTGTTGCATACACACACGGCAGGACTTTTTCAGCCAACTTTCACCAAATCATGTGGTTTATCTGCTCTTTACCGCCACCTTTGGTCAACTTCTGTATTGTTGTCTGATCTTTTGCATTGGTTCTGAGCATGCGTGTTTTTACTTTGTACAAAAGTCCTATGGTTTTCTGTACACACAATCAGACTTTGCTCCATTGGACTTTTGTTGCCAGAAAGTTTGTCCAGTCGCACAGCCAACAAAAGTCCGATGAAAACCAAAAAAGTTTGTCCGATGGAGCATACACACGGTCGGATGTTGCTCCAAAACAGCTAATTTGCATGTTTGTTGTCAAAAAGTCTGATCGTGTGTATGAGCCTTCATACTCACGATAATTGTGTGTCCTATGGTTTTCTGTACACACGATCAGACTTTGCTCCATCTGACTTTTGTTGCCAGAAAGTTTGTCCATTCGCACAGCCAACAAAAGTCAGATGAAAACCGAAAAAGTTTGTCCGATGGAGCATACACACAGTCGAATGTTGCTCCAAAACAGCTAATTTACATGTTTGTTGTCAAAAAGTCAGATCGTGTGTACAGACCTTAAGGCTCTTTTCACACAGGATGGACTCTGGCTGCGATCCACTTGCTCAGGAGGGAATCTGTCCACTTATCCCCCACTGAGCAGGTGAATGACATGTCCATGCCCACTCTGCTTACACAGAGATCACATGGACACAGCCTGCTCTCCTATATCAGCAGTTGGATGTAAATGAGCCAGCTGTCCATTTACATCTGACTGCAATCCGATCCATTCTGGCCACACAGAGGGGAATAGATCCCCCCTCCATTTTTTTTTGCTACATTGGATTGGAAGTATGTGGCTGTAAACAGGCACATGTCCGTTTTTTCACCCACCACTCCATAGAGGACAATGTAGGTTCCAATCGGGTCCGCCTGAAAAACATACAGGCGAACCCAATCAGAACATTCGTTTGAAAGTAGCCTAAAACAAGAAGTCTGCTTCTGGTGGGATCACCAGGTAAAAATTAAGTGAAAAAGCCTCAAAAAAGAAAACCTGAAAGAACCATCACATTTAAGTGAATTAGTGAACTACAATATATGAATTTTTTCTTGGATTTCCATGCACTTCACGTGGATTGTAGTTTTTTCCTAAGTAATCAAAGGTTTGTAGGCACAGATAGGTGAACTGGGGAGAATTTGATTTTGATAAGATGCTCTTCATACGTAGCTTATTTGGGGGAAATCAATAAAGTCAGGAATATTGCAATTACAGTACAAATATATTTCTCCCAGAACATCAGTGGTACATTTCAAACAACTTCTAACTAGTATTTTAGGGCAATCAAGCTCAAGTATGGAATCACTTTCTGTATCTTGGATAGCTGCAAGGTATAATATTCAAATGGATATGGTGTGTAGACAAAGTTAATTGAGTTTGTGCTTGGAAGTGTAACTTTTACACTGGTGCTTGGTCAGTTTACTGAGTTCCAAAAATGAAGAACACAGAGCATGTATTTACTCATATAACTAGGAGATTAAAAGTTTTAATAATTAGAAACAAAATCTGTTTCAGAATATTTCACTGGATATGCAGAAAAATATTACTTTGATCATGGTGACAAGTGCATTGTAGGAACCATGCTGTGGTTTCTTTCACTGGCCAAATTGTACATTTGTATGAAAGGGCTTTGCTTGCCTGCACTGGATGTACAGGTGTTTTATGCATCCTCCTTTTAGGCAGTCCGATTCATATCTATTGGAATGCATTGGTTGCACGGACACAGTCACTGGTCCCAATGGGATGTGGGTGACATAGCTGTCAAAGGTTTCATTCACATCTGTACGCCTGTACTGTCCGTGTTTGAGGCTATGCACCTGTCCATGCATGCAGTGGATGGGAGCATGGATCTGAGATACACCAGCAGTGACACGGAATAGAAATGAGCTTGGGCATAGTCCCTTCAAACTCATTTCTAATCCAAACTCCAATAAGCAGAAGGACAGATCATTTGAGTACAAAAAAGCAGGAGTTCAGAGTTTAAATTAGAAATGATTTTGGAGGACGCACAAGGTCATTTATAATAGGGAGTAGTAGCATTTCAACACATAAGATATCAAAAAGCTAGTTTTACAGCCTCTTCTTTCATAGATAATGGCAGTAAACAAGAGGCAAAACTAAAAATTCCTGTAATTTGAGAGGAGCTACATGTTACAATTTCACCTTAGCATAAGGTTGTGCGTGACAACAAAATTCCAATTAGATACAGGTTCCCAAAATAACGATCTACAATCATACCATGGTTCCAATTGTTTGTGGAAAAAGAGCATAGTAAGGTGTAAAGTATGAAAGATACGGTCCATAAGCATCCTCTCAACTCATACAATTTCAAAGCCGCATTCCAGTCCAACTTCAGGGCCGTCTTGAAAGACATCTGTGCGGGTTCATGTCTATTAAAATTGTCCCCCTGAAGTCACCAAAAGTAGTGCAGGGACCGATTGAAACACTTCTATTGCCGTCATTGACCTAACAAATTGTGTCGATGTGAATAGGGGCTAAGACTGGGGTGGCATTAAAGTTCCTATGCATGTAAAGGCAGGTGTCACAATACTTTTGGTAATATAGTGTATGTACAGAGTTTCTGGGAATTGGAAGCCTTTGAAGTAGAGCAGGGATACTGCAGGATAAATAGCACGTAGTTTATGTGTATAAGCTTTATTGGTGCTAAAAAAAAATTGTAATGTACAGCTGTAAATGGAAATCCTTGCAATTTATTGTTTTTTGTTTTTTTTCTAGGTCTCGTTGGAAATATTTATCTTCCCTCCTTCCCCAGTGACACAAAAGTAAGTGCAAGGAAATGTATCTAGAGTGGAAAACTTACCTCTTAGATAATGGTTACTGGAACACTTGCCCTTGCTTGAATGTTTTCTCTCATTTACTCTACATGTGTAAAGTTTATCATTTCCCATTACTTTTTGTCCCACTGGTGGTCAATAGAAAACACAGAGTACATTTGCAGTGAGCAAACAGACAGCAATAAACCTTTGTGGGGGCTCTAACCCTTCCTTACCTTATCCACAAAAAAAAAAACTGCTTATAGATGCAGTTTGAATGGTCAAGCCTGTTTTCGATATATTGGCACCCTTTCATTAAATCTCTGAAATTTCTTTATATTTTAAACCCATTTTTCACTGTCCCCGTTTTGATGTTATCTATTTGTACCTGAATCTTCCCGCTCATTAAGTGATGTAGACTAGAGATTGTATTTTCAGTTAAGGATAAATTGACATTGAATTAAAAACAAACACGTTCATGGGAGAAAACAACACAGGTTTTATCTCTTGCAAAGTAAGTAAATGTTACTTTAATGACCACATGTCCACTTCATTTAAAATCACTATTAAATGATAAGGCAGACTGAATTTATACTGAGATAGTCAAACAGATGGGCAACAGTTGTATAATTTTATTAAGCAATAAAATAAGTAATAGCAACCTACAAAAAGTGTATGGCTTGACTTTTTAAGCCTTCTTTAGAAAACCTGTATAGATGGCACTTTTTCTTCAGGATAATCAAAACCATTGAGCAACCACAGAGGTGATGTCAATTAGGCAGTTTATTCTCATTATGATGATGAAGCACTTCGTATATCACCTGTTGTGACCAGGAACAGCGAGAAGACAGCAATCAATACACTATGGATGTTCTTATTTAAAGTAATCAATAGGTTAAGAAAAGCTCCCCAGAGAACTAGAATGAAAGTAGAACATCTCACTTCTGAAAAACTTTTCAAGATGCAAAGGCAGCCTTTGTCAAATTTGTATTCGTTCAGTGAATGCACAATATGATTGGGTTATCTATTGTGTCATTTTATCATTCATGGAAAAAAGAAGTTAGGAATATTTGCTCAAAGAGATTGGTGCTTTGTTTCTTTGGTTAATACAGCTTGCTGTTTTGCAGAAGAACTTGCTGTGAAATCCCGAATTCCTGTTCCTTTAATGTGATAGAGAAACGAAGAACCCAGCTGCTAGCGCTGCAGTAAAGGTGCAGCTTTGATAACACCCTCCACATAAAAAAAAACAATACAAGCCCTAAATCACACTGGAAAAATATAGTACAATACTTTTTTTTTTTTTTTCAAAATCTCTCAGCTCATACTAAAAGAAATATAAAAAGTACTAAATGTACTCATCAATATTAGATGATTATTGTCCAGTAGGGATGAGCTGCGGCGTGTTTGCATGCTCCATGTGTAGAGCCCGCCAGGAAGTCGGCACAGTGCTGCTCTAATCACAGGCAGTGAGACATTGCCCGATCTCTGCAGCCGCGCATCGGGGCAATGTCTCACTGAATGTGATTAGCGCAGCGCTGCGCCGACTTCCTGGCGCGCTCTGCACATGGAGCATGTGAACACGTCGGAGCTCATCCTTATTGTCCAGTACCAGAAAGATCAGATAACAATCTGCAAGTCTATGAAGTAGAACATGCTCTGCAGACATTACCAAAGGAAAGAAGGCTATCAGCAAGGTTTATTTTCTTTTGCCAAAAGAGGCTTATGGCATTTTTTTTTTTAAAGTGCATTAAAATAAAACCTAGCGCATCTCCTTCAATATCATGTTCCAAAACGTAATTAAATAACATTCTGTTCCTTAGCACAAACCATAAAAAATGTCAAACAAATAATAATATAATAATCTCTTCCACCATACAAATCAATTGGAAATGGCTCCACAGTGTCTTCCATGTGTATTAACGGTTATGTGCCCAACTGCAATATAAATAAAAATTTTCTCAGCGCAAATGCTAATAATAATTATCTTTATAATCCTTCCATGAAAACCATCAGTGTTCTCCCCAAGCCAGAGCTTAATCAGACTCGCCATAGTTTCAGGGATCATTCACACTTGCGGTTAGGGGGCAGTAAAAAAATGTTGTCTGAGCCTCTGATATTACTGTATGTCAGTGCTTCCAGCCATTATCCCTAATCACTGCCACAGCAGTACAATGTCACCAGATCAGTGCTGTCAGTCAGTGTCCCTATCACCGCCACCCACTCACAGTGTCCTTAATCACTGGCACCCACTCACAGCGTCCTTGATCGTTTGTAAAGAATTCTGACTGAAAAAGGGCCACGCATGCTCAGATCAAATTACGAGACCAAAGCTATTGGCTACTAGCCTTTACGTAGTCCCATTGTATGCAACAAACGTCACCATGTTCCGAACGTTCAGATTTTCCGACAACTTTGTCCGACCATGTGTATGCAATAGCAGTTTCGGACAAAATCTGTTTGTGGTCGGAATGTCCGACCGTGTGTACAGGGCATAAGAGGTGACTGGTTCATAATCAGTCCAGACAGTGTAAAAGTCTTACACATGTGGTATAGCCATACTCGGGAGGAATAGCAGAATGTGTTTGGGGTGTAATTCTAAGTATACCCATAGTGTGTTAGAAATATCTTGGTAACTGACAACTTTGTGTATTTCTGCATTTATCAAAAACGTTTGGTGAAAAATTAGATTTTCAAAAGACTCACTATGCCATTCAGAAAATACCATGGCGTGTGTTCTTTCCAAAATGGGCTAACTTTGTAGATATTTCCACTGTCCTGGTGCTCCAGGACCTGCACTAATGTGTTAGGTAGTCAGGAATTTAGATGCATAATTTTAGTTTAAGTATGCCTATACTGTATGTGGGAAATAAGGCTCGGTTCACACAGGGGCAACACGACTTTCAACACGATTTTTTGAGGCAACTTGGACACGGCTTGAACACGACTTGGGGTGACTTACAAAACGACTTTAACTCGCCCCAGGCCAGGCGACTTTTGCTGTGGCCAATCAGAGAATGAGCTCTCAAGGTGCCAAATTAAAAAAAAAAAACGCCATGGGTTCCCCCTCCAAGAGCATACCAGGCCCTTAGGTCTGGTATGGATTTGAAGGGGAACCCCTTACGCCGAAAAAAACGGCGTGGGGGTCCCCCCAGATTCATACCAGACCCTTTTCCAAGCAGGCTACCCGGCCGGCCAGGAAAGGGGGTGGGGACGAGCGAGCGCCCCCCCTCCTGATCCGTACCAGGCCGCGTGCCCTCAACATGGGGGGTCCCTTGGGGAAGGGGGGGCCGCGTGGCCCCCCACCCCAAAGCACCTTGTCCCCATGTTGTTGAGGACAAGGGCCTCTTTCCGACAATCCTGGCCGTTGGTTGTCCGGGTCTGCGGGCAGGGGGCTTATCGGAATCCAGGGGTCCCCTTTAATAAGGGGGCCCCCGGATCCTGGCCCCCCACCCTATGTGAATGATTATGGGGTACAATGTACCCCTACCCATTCACCTGTGAAAAAAAAGTAAAACAAAAACCACAACACACAAGGGTTAAAATAGTTTATTGCACAGCTCCGAGGGTCTTCTTCCGTCTTCGGGGGTCTTCTCGCCAGACTCCTCCTCTATCTTCTGCTCTTTTGCTAGCTCTTTCACTAGCGGAGGAGCCCGGCTTTCTTCTTCGCCACTGTTCTCTTCTTCCGACTTCGGGGGTCTTGTCCCCCTCTTCGGTTCTTCTTGCCGCCTTGTGTGTTTTTTTTTTTTTTTACACTTTTTCACAGGTGAATGGATAGGGGTACATTGTACCCCATACTCATTCACATATGGTGGGGGGCCAGGATCCGGGGGCCCCCTTATTAAAGGGGGCCCTCTGGTTGCGATAAGCCCCCTGCCCGCAGACCTCAACAACCAATGGCCAGGGTTGTCGGGAAGAGGCCCTTGTCCTCATCAACATGGGAACAAGGTGCTTTGGGGTGGGGGGGCCGCGTGCCCCCCCGGTATGGCTCAGGAGGGTGGGACTCGCTCGTCCCCACCCAATTTTCTGGCCGGCCAGGTAGCGTGCTCGGATAAGGGTCTAGTATGGATCTGGGGGGACCCCATGCCGTTTTTTCGGCGTAGGGGGTTCCCCTTCAAATCCATACCAGACTTAAGAGCCTGGTATGCCCTCGGAGGGGGAACCCACGCCAATTTTTTTTTATAAATTTTGTGTGGAGTACCCTTTTGAGAGCTGATAATTCTCTGAGAGTCGCCTCCGTATAGACGGAGATCCAACTTGGAGGCTACCTCCATTGAAATCAATGGGTACCAGTCGCCTCCAAGTCGGATTGAAGTAGTACAGGAACCTTTTCTGAAGTCGTAGCGACTTCAGTAGTGTGCATTAAGATGGCTCTCATTCACTTACATTGATTTCTACATGTTGTGCGACCTGAGGCGACTTGGGGCGACTTGAAGTCGGATCTGAGTTGCCCCTGTGTGAATGGACTCTAACTTTATAAAATGGCAACATTGGGAAAAAATATTTACTTTCCTAATTTTCCAAAAAATCCTGACAACAATTACAATTTCAAAAAACTCATCATGCCTCTTACTAAACATTCTACCTTCCACAAAGGGGTCCTTTTGGGGGTATTTGTACTATCCTAGCATTTCAGGGCCTCAAGAAATTATATAGGCAGTCAGCAGCACATAAGGACTGATCAATTTTTTCAAATATGTATACCATAGTTTGTAGACTATAACTTTCACACAAACTAAATAATATTTGGGTTATTTTTGCCAAAGAAATGTAGCAGAATATATTTTGGCCTACATTTATGAAGAAGGATTATTTATTTGCAAAATGTTATAACAGAACTAAAGAATGCTTTTGTTTTTATTTTTACATTTTTAGTATTTTTTAATTTATATAGCAACAATTAAAAACTCGGCGGTGATTAACCACTTAAGGACTGAGCCTCTTTCTGAGATTTGTTGTTTACAAGTTAAAAACTGTTTTATTTTGTTAGAAACCCCAAACATTATACATTTTTTTAATAACACTCTAGAGCAGGGATCTGTAATTAGCGGACCTCCAGCTGTTGCAAAACTACAAGTCCCATCATGCCTCTGCCTCTGGGTGTCATGCTCGTGGCTGTCAGAGTCTTGCTATGCCTCATGGGAATTGTAGTTCGGCAACAGCTGGAGGTCCGCTAATTGCATATCCCTGCTCTAGAGAATAAAAATGCGGTCATTGCAATACTTTCTGTCACACCATATTTGCGCAGCAGTCTTTCAAGCACACTTTTTTGGAAAAAAATACACCCTTTTGAATTAAAAAATAAGACAACAGTAAAGTTAGCCCAATTTTTTTTTATATTGTGAAATATAATGTTACGTCGAGTAAATTGATACCCAACATGTCATGCTTCAAAATTGCACCCGCTCGTGGAATGGCCACAAACCTTTACCCTTAAAAATCTTCATAGATGATGTTTAAAATTTTACAGGTTGCATGTTTTGAGTTACAGAGGAGGTCTAGGGCTAGAATTATTGCTATCACTCTACCAATCAGGAGGATACCTCACATGTTTGAACACCGTTTTCATATGCAGGCACTACTCACGTATGCGTTCGCTTCTGCACACGAGCTCGGCAGGACGGGGCTTGTTAAAAAATGTTTTTCTTATTTATTTTACCTTTTTATTTTTTATTTTTACATTGTTCTTTTAAAAAAGTGTGTCACTTTTATTCCTATTACAAGGAATGTAAACATCCCTTGTAATAGAAAAAAAGCATGACAGAACCTCTTAAATATGAAACCTGGGGTCAAAAAGACTTCAAATCTCATATTTACACAAAAATGCAATAAAAAAAAGTGTAATTTGAAAAAATAAAAAGTCTCTTTAAGAGCTACAGTATGGGTGGAAGTGACGTATTGATGTCGCTTCCGCCCTGCAGTGGTATGGAGATGGGTGGGGACCATCTTCCCCTCACTCGTCTCCATACCCAGACAGCAGAAGGACCCGATCACCTCCGCCACTGCCGACGGCTCCAGTAAGTGGCGGAGGGCACCTCTCCTGCTGCTGATAAATTATCTTGTAGAAGTCAAACCATCCACCAAAGAAGAGGATACCAGGGTTATGGCAGCTAGCTGCTGCCATAACAAAGATATCCCTCTTCAAAGTTAGGACGTATATCAGCATGTGGCGGTCCGGAAGTGGTTAAATACCACCAAAAGTAAGCTCTATCTGTCTTAAAAAGTGACAAAAAAATGTATTTGGGTACAGTGTTGTATGACTGAGCAATTGTCATTCAGTATGTGACAGTGCTGAAATCTAAAAACTGACCTGGGCAGGAAGGGGAGAAAGTGTCTAGTATTGAGATGGTTAAAGTGATAGTAAAGGTTCATGCTTTTTTTTGTTTTGTTTTAATAATAAAACTGTTCTGTGCAGTAGTTTTGCACAGAGCAGCCCCAATTCTCCTCTTCTTGGGTCCCCTGCTGGCACTCCTGGCCCTTCCCCCTTGCTGAGTGCCCCCAAAAGCAAGCCACTTGCTATGGGGGCACTCATGGGTGCTTTCTCCCAAGCCACCACTGTGTATCCATAAGTCAGCTTGCTCCCTCCTCACTGGCTGTGATTGACTGCCACAGGAGCCAATAACTCCTGCTGCTGTGTCTCAGCCAATGAGGATAGAGAGAACCATTGCTCTCATGCACATCGCAGTATTAGGGGGATCAATGGGGGAATCTGCACAAAGAAGGTATTTTACCTTCATGCGTTGAATGCATATAGTAGAGCTGCATTCTGGCTAAAATGAGAATCACAATTTTTTTGCTTAGAATAAAGATCCCAATTCTCTCATGATTCTAGTGGCGTAACATCATCTTTCACATTATACAAAAAATTGGGTTAACTTTACTGTTTCTTTTTTTTTTTATTCATTGAAGTGTATTTCCAAACTATTATGTTTGAAAGACGGCTGTGCAAATACAGTGGGACTCTGCCTATATATATATATATATATATATATATATATATATATATATATACTCTCTAAGTAATTTTCTAGCAAAAAATAAACATTAGTAGACCATAGCATACTGTAAATAAACTGTAATATAAGAGTGACATCAGCTTCCTGTTGCTTGGAAGGAAATTCAGTTTACATGATGACATACATTGCCTATTGCAGATGTTGGTTGGTTGTTCATGTGTTCCCCACTTTACACACCTATATTAAAACCCCTACTGAAAACATTTACATTCATTAGCTTTCGGCAGTAAGGTTCACCTGGGTTTCAGAAATCATGTGCAAAACAGAGGACATGGAACGTGCTGAAACACAACCTTGCTTTATTCATACTGTAATAAGGCGAGCACAAATAAGACATTTAGACTCGCCAGCGTTTTTCCTCTTGGGGATAGCAATCCAATAAAAAGCCACTGCATAGTCAATATTTATAAAAGCAATTACCTCCATCTGCTTGTGAGGATATTGAATGAGGCATACTGCCACTTTAAGTTTCCTCTGCTAAGCTTTCATCAAGCGCAATGTGTAAAGTCCAATATTCTGTACAAGGCAAGGGCTACAGTTTAGCAACTTGACTGTATTTCTGTGGAAGCCAAATTAGCATTTCTGCAGCTTTGCTGTAAGAAAATGAGCTGTTGAAAGAAGCAGAATGATTGCATTTCATCATTTAAGAGATCAAGAACTTGTCTGATCCTTAGACTGACAAGTTCTATTCTTTTTGAAAGGAGTGCCACTCTTAAAGAATCTTTAGGATTATACAGCAATGGTCAATATCAATATGAATTACAAATTATTTAACCACTTTATTATAGGGCATTTTAACGCCCTTCTGGCCTAGGCAAATTTTCAGTTTTCAGCTCTGTCGCACTTTGAATCACAATTGCGCGGTCATGCAACACTGTACCCAAATTAAGCTTTCTTTTGGTGGTATTTGGTCATCTCTGAGGTTTTTATTTTTTGCGCTATAAACAAAAGAAGAGCGTTAAGTTTGAAAAAAAAAATATTTTTTACTTTTTGCTATAATAAATATCCCAATTTGTTTTTTTTCTCAGTTTAGGCCAATATGTATATTGATTGAAAGTTATAGTGTCTACAATATTGGAGATGGTTGTATGGCATTTTTATTTATTTATTTATTACTAGTAATGGCCGCAATCTGCAATTTCTATCAGGACTGTGACATTGCAACGGACATATTGGACACTTTTGACACCATTTTAGGACCACTAACAATTATACAGCGATCAGTGCTATCAAAATGCATTGATTACTGTATAAATCTCACTGGCAGGGAAGGGGTTTACAGTATGGGGCGATCAAGGGGTTAATGTGTTACCTAGAGAGTGATTCTAACTGTAGGGGGAGGGGACTAACAAGGGGAGGAGACCGATCGGTGTTCCTCTCTACACTGAACACATCAAACCTCAACATTACACGCTCTTTCTCCCGATGAGTGGTATTAAAAACCACGAAACGCATAGAGCTACGAGTTGCCGTGTCTTTACCAAACATATCATGACTTCTTAAGTGATTATGCAATTTTACTCCTCCAGGTCCAGTGAGTCCATAGGTCCTGCAGGCCATATCATTTTAATATTGGTTTATATCTATTCCTGTGAGGTGAACCAAGGAATTGAATGTGTGTATACTATGAGAGACTACCATTAACCTCTCGTTTATTGCATATTACTGTTATTATGACGTTTATGTTGACTGTGTTTAATTGTCTTATTACTATATGTATGTTACCATGTATTACGATTACCAGGAATTTGTATGTTTTTCAATCTAGCTTTTTAATAAAATTCCTTGCTTCATCCTAGTACTCTTTTGCTGGCCGGTGTTTCATATAAAGTCCCACCCCCCTTTGTGTTAAACACACTCCCTTTCTCGATGTATATGGGATGGATATTCATGATCTTTCCAGAACATGATATAATTTAAATATCATTTAAATTCCCTAGGGATTGAAATACAAAACCTTACCAGGCTTCCTGAAAGTCCCTATTCCCCCAAAAACTTCCCTTTTTTATTGATTATGACATATCTCTCTAACTATCGTGAGAATTTGTCAGGAAGGGAGGGGGATAAGACATAAGAGGGCCAATGAGAGCTGCAGGGCTGGAGGTGTGCCTCTGTGTGTCTGTATAAATCCAGGAAGTGAACAAGCAGCAGCTTCAGCTGCCCAGAGTTAAAATGATAGCAGCCAGACTCAATGGAAGGAGATTTCTGCAGCATATTTGGCAAGTACAGAATAACAGTATATATAAAATAATATGCAAGTGGTTGGAGGGAAGCTTCAGAATGGCAAATATGTTTTTATTACAAATTATGTGAGCAGACTGCAATCCTCTTTAAAGTGATTGTAAAGTCTTGTTTTTTTTTTTCTATAAAAAACAAACATGTTATACTTGCCTCCGCTTGTGCAGTAGTTTTGCACAGAGCAGCCCAGAGCCTCCTCTTCTCTGGTCCCCTGTTGATGCTTCTGGCCCCCTTACTCCTGTTAAGTACCCCCCCCCCCCGCATCAAGCAGTTTGCTATGGGAGCACCTGAACCAAAGGGTGGCTTTATGTCTTAATGGATACCGTCCCCTCTCTCCTCATTGTCTGACTTTGATTGGCAGCAGCGGCATCCAATGGCACAGCTTCTGTGTCTCAACCATTCAGGATGGCCGAAACACTCATTGACATCGCTGTATAGAGATGGGGCTCAGGTAATTATTAGGGTGTCCTGGGGCGGCTGCTGCACAAACAAGGCTTTTAATCTTAATGCATTACGATAATAAACTTTCTGCCTTTTACAATCACTTTTAATGGCTCCTTGTCATCCTGGTCTATAAGCCTTTTACGTGGGAACAGGGGCAAGCGAAGCCAAACAATCAGCGGATAGATATGGAACACCAAAATTCATTTTTGATGTGCTTGCCTGATGAGATCTTTGTTGTAAACTTAAGACATTCATAAGTGAAACAGTTAAACAAGAAAAAAAATAACCTATAACTTGCTGTTGATCACATAATAATATTGTAATACTTTTAAAATTCCCTATTTGTTTGTGAGCTGTTGTAAACACACAAATGCAGGGCAAAAACCTTTGTGGCATTCAGTATCTACGATTATGATTACTCTTCTTTTCAAACACACTTCAGGCTTATTCACCAAAATTCTGAGGAGGAATGATAAAAAAAGCAAAATTAAGTACTTTGTTTACTGAACTCTCAGCAGTGTGTCAGAATAAAGCTGTTTTTATCTAATGGGCTGATGTGTGCCCTTTATTCTGCTCCTGCATGCCAAGAGAACATGGCAGGATAATTAATTTATTACAACCTACGCAAGATGTCAAAAATGCATTGTACAGAGAGAACCTTCTGTAGACCTGAGCAGCATTTACACTGGGTGGGTTTTGTTCCTGTTCTCCTTACAATTAACTTTCTTGACTTTGATGTGCTTGAGTAATCAGAGCTTTGCAAAGACAAGTTGCATATATTCTATTAGTATGTTTTTCTTTTACTTGAGTGCTCCAACAGCATTTTTCAAATCTGTGATGACATAATAACACATTCAGTGGCAGTTTCCTAATAATCTAATATTTGTTAATATCTGAAAAAAGTGAGGTCTTTTGTTTGCTCACAAGACCTGTGTTTAGTTTAAAGACCCATCTAAGTTAAAAGAAAGCAAAAGAAAAAAAAAATGGATCCCCATTCAGCTGACTGCATGGGGTGGTTAAGCTGAGCTAAAGCTCCACACTTTTTTTTTTACATTTTGGACAGAGTAAAGAATTATAAACCCTGTCAGTTTTTTGCCATGTGTGTCCCATTGGGAAGATTTCCCTTCACTTCCTGTCCCATAGCTAAATTAAGAAGTCAGAGGAAAGCCCTCCAAAGTAGGGGGAATCCTTAATTGTCAATGTGTTTACCAGAACTAGTGTCAAGATTTCATCTCTATTCCTGTTCTGGAGACAGCTCAAAATTTTCCATTTTCTCTTAGCCCTTGTACACACGGTTGGACATTCCGACAACAAAATCCATCGGATTTTGTCCGAAACTTGTGTTGCATACACACGGTCGGACAAATTTGACGGAAAATCCAATGGTACGTAATGTGATGACGTTATTTCATTACGACGGGACTACGTTCAGGCTAGTAGCCAATAGCTTTGGTCTAGGAATTTGATCTGAGCATGCGTGGCACTTTGTCCGATCGGAATTCTCTACACACAATTGGACAAAGTCCAATCGGATCATGTTGTCGGAAAGTTTTATAGCCTAGCTCTAAGACTTTGTCCGTAGGATATTCCGACGGAAACAGTCCGATGGAGCCCACACACAGTCGGATTATCCGACAACACGGTCCGATCGGAC
Source organism: Lithobates pipiens (assembly GCF_037356315.1). Classification (NCBI taxonomy): domain Eukaryota; kingdom Metazoa; phylum Chordata; class Amphibia; order Anura; family Ranidae; genus Lithobates; species Lithobates pipiens. The sequence continues at coordinate 73,318,564 of NW_027507790.1, forward strand.
ATTTTCCGTCGGAATGTCCGACCGTGTGTACAAGGGCTTACTGTAAAGTGGTTCTAAAGGCAGAAGTTTTTTTTTTTTATCTTAATGCATTGTATGCATTAAGATAAAAAACTTTCTGTGTGCAGAAGCCCCCCCCCCTAATACCTGAGCCCCATCTCAATCCAGCAATGTTGCACAAGAGCCACGGATGTCAGAGACTCTCATTGGCGGTGACAGCAGCAAGTGCCATTGCCACTGACTGCTTCTGTCAATCAGAGTCAGTGAGCCAATGAGGAGAGAGGGAACAAGGGAGAAAGGTTCCCCCAAAAGTGGGGTTTTTAGGCAGCAAATTAAAAGAATTAAGTCAGTATTATATGAAAAAAGAGTTGTTTATTAGTAGTACCAACTACCAAAGGGCATAACATGATGGTTAAAACGTGAGCTCCAGTAGGAAGATTAAAACGAAACCAAATATACACTTGCAGACAGGAGTTTCATAGCAACATTAGTAATAAAATGTTGACAATATGAAAGATTTGGCTGACACGTTTCAACCCATATACCAATGGTCTTCAGAGGATTGGTCTTCTAAAAAAATATAGGTATACATGTCAAAATTATTTTTATGCACAATGGAAAAACAATAAATGCCAAACAGTACAGACATGTAATATAGTTACCCAATAGTGTATGTTCAACAAAGAAAAGACTTCCTACATGGAGATCCCTTTTTCCTCTCCCCAGGTGGTCCCAGAGCACTCCACAGTCCCAGAAACTGAGCCGGGGCAGTAATCCAGCGATATGGCTTACGAGAAGTCACACTGAAAATTACCCCCAATAAACAGACGGTGGTCGGGTGTGGGGGGGGGGGGGTCACACCTATGGCATAAATCCAGGGTAAATTAAATAACCTGCCCACAGTGTACGTGAGCAGTCAGAGAGAAAACAGAAAATTCACATGGTCATAACACCCAATTACTTAAGATAGTGGATGTGACAACATAAGCACACATATACATATATATAATACACATGCATATATAGGCCTTTGGTTGTTCAAACAATATGTGCATAAAAATAAACAAAATAAATAAACTGAGTCAGAAAAACACTAAGCATCCGCTCTATAAGTAAAAGTAATATTCCATAAACATGTGTATTCTGCACCGGAAAAAAAAAAAGCAGAAGGGGGGGCGGAGCTAAGCCACTGTTCTTTGTGTCTGAATGGACACACAGAGCAGTAGCCTGGGTGCTCCCATAGCAAGCTGCTTGCTGTGGGGGCACTCAGCAGAAGGGAGGGGTCAGGGGCACCGATGAAGGACCCGAGTAGAGGAGGATCTGGGCTGCTCTGTGCAAAATCACTGCACAGAGTAGGTAATTATAACATGTTTGTTATTTTTAAACAAAGAACAACAAGACTTTAATATAATTTTAACTGATAATAGTCAATGGCATAAATATAGAGGTTGAATCTCCTTAAGGGAGACACAGTAAGCAATACAACAAAAATTACAGGTATTCTGATCCTTCTCCACTCTGTCCAATGCTAAAAAAAGTTATGTCTTTGGTTATAATTTCAAGTTTGTATAAATTTTGGGACATAGTGGGGGTCATTTACTAAAGGCAACTCCACTTCCAAGAGCACTGAAAGTGCTCTTGGAAGTAAAGTTGCTGTAGATCCGAGGGGGACATGCAAGGAAAATAAAAACAGCATTTTAGCTTACGCATGATTGGATAATAAAATCAGCAGAGCTTCCCCTCATTTCAGATCTACCCCTCAGATTTTCAGTGCAATTTCAAGGGCACTTTTCACTTGTAGTTTGCACTTGTAGTGCAAAGTGAATTTGCCTTTCGTAAATAACCCCAGTGTTTAGTGAAACACCCTCTTATGATACAGTAAATACAGTAAAAAATAATTCACAAAATAAAATGTGATTTCCTGTCATGTAATGTGATTGTTGGTGTTGCTCTTTAATCTAGGAAAACAATTAGACTGCTAATTTTTAAGGTTCCTAATGAAAACCCTTTTGGAGAAAATATGTAAGCTGTCATTGCTGAACTACCCTTTTGAAAATGCCAGCTGCCTGAAAAGCCATTAACCTAGTGTGAGGGAGGAGTTCTGACTTTCCTTTGACTCTACTGCCATTTTCTGAGGCTCCATCTGGCCACGCATGCGCAGAACGGCCGATGTCCTCCCGATGTCCGCGCAAAATGGCAGAGGGTGCCTGTGGCGCCTGGTTCGTAAGGAGATTACGTAGGGGGTCCCAGACTTACGTGCGTAAGTCTGGGACCCCCTGTAGCGCAATTGTCAGCTAAAATGACACAGTGCAGTATTGCAAAAAATGGCCTGGTAAAGAAGGGGGGAAATCCTTCCAGGGCTGAAATGATTAAATTTCATTAACGGATCCAGTGCCTCCGATTGCCACCTTCCAAACTGCTAGATAACAATGACAGTGTAAATTTGCTGTCCCCTCAAAATAACTCAACACACAACCATTAATGTCTAAACCGCTGGCAACAAAAGTGAGTACACTCCAGTCCTAAGTGAAAATGTCCAAATTGGGCCCAAATTGTCAATATTTTGTGCGGCTACCAATATTTTTCAGCAGTGCCTTAACCCTCTTGGGCATGGAGTTCACTAGAGATTCACAGGTTTCCACTGGAGTCCTCTTCCACTCCTCCATGATGACATCACGGAGCTGCTCATTTGAGGATGCCCCATAGATGCTCAGTAGGGTTTAAGTCTGGAAACATGTTTGGCCAGTCCATCACCTTTACCCTCAGCTTCTTTAGCAAGGCAGTGGTCGTCTTGAAAGTGTGTTTGGGGTCGTTATCATGATGGAATACTGCCCTGCATCTTAGTCTCCAAAGGGAGGGGATCATGCTCTGCTCCAGTATATCACAGTACATGTTGCCGTTCGTGGTTCCCTCAATGAACTGTAGCTCGCCGGTGCTGGCAGCCCTCATCCCCAGACCAAGACTCTCCCACCCCCATGCTTGACTGTAGGCAAGACACTCTTGTCTTTGTTCTACTCACCTGGTTGCCGCTACACACATTTGACACCATCTGAACCAAATAAGTTTATCTTGGTCACATCAGACCACAGGACATGGTTCCAGTAATCCATGTCCTCAGTCTGCTTGTCTTCAACAAGATGTTTGCGGGCCTTCTTATGCATCATCTTTAGAAGATGCTTCCTTCTGGGATGACAGCCATGCAGACCAATTTGATGCAGCCTGCGGAGTATGGTCTGAGCACTGACAGGCTGACCCCCCACCCCTTCAACCTCGGCAGAAATGCTGGCAGCCATAATATGTCTATTTCCCAAAGACAACCTCTGGTTATTACTCAGTTTCAGGGTCTTGGCAATCTTCTTATAGCTTAGGCCACCTTTAAGTAGAGCAACAATTCTTTTATTCAGATCCTCAGAGAGTTCTTTGCTATGAGGTGCCATGTTCAACTTCCAGTGACCAGTATGAGAGAGTGAGAGCAAAAATACCAAATTTAACACACCTGCTCCCCATTCACACCTGAGACCTTGTAACACTAATGATTCACGTGACACCAGGGAGGTGCCAATTTGGACATTTTCAATTAGGGATGTACTCACATTTGTTGCCAGCAGTTTAAACATTAATTCTACATTGTTATACAAGCCATACACACACTACTTTACATTATAGCAAAGTGTAATTTCTTTAGTGTTGTCAGATGAAAAGATATAATAAAATATTTACAAAAATGTGAGGGGTGTACGCACTTTTGTGAGATACTGTATATCAAACAATGTTTTTTTTTTTTTTATCTGCTTTCTCTTCTGTTTATTGATCTACATATTTTTTTTTATGGCAAATAAATAAGAGAATTTTTTTTTCAATAGTATTGTGTCATTGGCTCACAATTTCCTGTCATCGGGTCAGAGATTGTAGCAGCTCAGGCCCATTAAATCCTTGCAGGTTCATAGCCTGTTGGTTCCGCCGAAAGTTTTGCCAAGGCAAACTTTGTTTATGTTAAAAAGGCAACTCTAATTTTGAGGGATGCCTTAAAGCTATATGAGGTGTTATGAAACAGTATGATTTTCACGGATAGTCAGTGACAATATACTGGCAGTGCATATTTAGCTATGGAATTTGATTCTTTTTTCTTAGTTTTTTAGCTTAGTTACATACAGCAGCAACATCCTAATCTGATTCATTTTGGTTTGAAAAACAAAGGCTAGCTACAGGCAGCTTTAGCAGTGACGCATGCTTTTTCTTCAAATTGGAATAAATCTGCTTTGACTAGCAAAGCTGAGCTGGGGCTGTCCAAATTTCCCTGATGCAAAACTGTCCTGCTGCTTGCCAGTTTCTATCAAACTCTTATTAAGAATTAAGAGACCACAGATGATACCGCAAACTTAGTCAGCATCGGGACAGTTTTTTGGGATAGTAGGCTTAACTGGTGTATGTCTAACTTTTGCTCTATCTATGAGTATAGGGGATGAATATTTTTCTCGCAATTATCTTTTTTCTTCATTTAGATGTAGCAGCATTCTGCAAACAAAAGCAGCTCCAAAAACAGGTGGTCATTAACAAGTAAATGCTCTAGTCTGGGAACCACAACCTTTAAAAAGCCCTATTAATAAAAAAAAGAAAAAAAAAAAAGAAACACATGACCACACCTGAATCAAAAGCTTAAGTTTAAAGTGTTTTTTTTTTTTAAATAACAAAACATGTTATGCTCACCTGCTCTGTGCAGTGATTTTGCACAGGACAGCCCGAACCCTCCTCTTCTCAGGTGCCTCTTCTGTGCTCCTGGCCCTTCCCTCCTTTTGAGTGCTCCCACAGCAAGCAGCTTGCTATGGGGGCACCCGAGCTGAGCTGCAGCTCCTTGAGTCCATTCAGACATGGAGCTGAAGTTTGGCCCCACCCCTCTCCCTCCTGATTGGCTAACTGACTCTTTGATTTTGTTTTTTGTAATATAATTTTTATTAGTTTTACAATAACAGTAGCTGAGTAACAAGCAGTTGTAATATAAACTACATTTGTAAATATAATGTTTACAGAAGCGAAAAAACTAAAACAACAGAAAGAATAATACCAGACTGGAAATCGCAATGACATGGGAGAATCATTATCACAAAGGTTAGGCTAACGAGAAAATGTTCATAAGACAAGTTTTTGGCGCAAATCAGAGATAGTATTATATTCCCACTGAGAAACAAAGTCTATGAAAGTACATATAATAGTGAGTGCAAAAGTGCACTGCTTCATCAAGTCCAAAAAGAGGAATTGGATACTCTTTAGTTCATTTTGTGGGGGAGGGGGGGTGAGGAAGGGGGAAGAATCCACATACAAGGCTGCCACCTTAGGAGAGCTGAAACTAGGCTCCTGGATTGCTGCAGATAAAAAGAAAAGAAGAAAGGGGCGCCTCTGGGTGCAGATTTTTCAAAAGTTTTATTTACAATGTAATAGTAGTAGAATTTGCACTCACATTTAGTAGGCAAAAATAGGCATTTGAACACAAGAGGGGTCATCTGGTGTATCTGATTCAAACGTCAGCCAGTGATCCGGTCCACATCTGCCATCCTGTCATTCCTGTTCCTCTCAGTATGGTCCACTACTGGTGTTTAGAAGAAAGCCGGCTTATGGTGGACGCAAAGTATGTAGGTATAAAACGAGGCTTGGGAAGCAGAGATGGCCAGGGCGCGGAGCTGTGACGTCATAGACATGCGACGCGTTTCTTGAGCGTGTGGGTCGAGATTGTCAGACGACCGCGCTCTTTCATCAGGCAAATCAGAATGGAATGGGGGGAGCCAGGAATTTAAATAGGGGCAGGTTAAAAACATCAGGCGTGGCTAAAGGCGGACTAGGACGAGTGATGGGGCGTGGCCAGAGCGGAGTGTGAGGAAAGGATAGATGTGATGGGTTGTGAGAGGGAGAGGGACGAAAGAAGAGATGTACGGCATGATTATAGAGAAGGGGAGGGGGAAAACTATCAAGTGACACTACGGCAAGTGGGTCTATGGGGAAATGCTATGTGCATATAGGCAATAGCCTGAATTCTGTTATACTAATAAGTAAACGGAGAAAAAGCAACATGTACATTTGACAGGAGTTGGGGTTATATAGAGAGGGAAGAGACATGTAAAGAAAAGGAACGGTATATATATATATATATATATATATATATATATATATATATATATATATATATATATATATATATATATATATATATATATAGAAGTATGTAAACATGTATGAAAGAAATAGTAAATAATAAAAAAATCTATGGGAGATGCTAATTAATTGGAGAATAAATTAAGAAAGTATATGTGAGGGAATTAAGAAAAAAAAAAAAAAAAATATATATATATATAAATACACATATATATATGTCAAGGATTAAAAATGAAAAAGATAATATGAATAGAGTATAAGGAAATATGTATGGTAAAAGGTGTATACATGATGAATAGTAGTATGAGGAGAGTGAATGAGAAGAGGGGGGTAATAAATTCTAGAGATTAAAAAATGGGTAAAAGAATGCAAGACACATATATACATATATATACACATATATACACATGTAAAATGGAGAGTAGAGGTAAAAACAAGATGTATACACATACATACATACATGTAAACATGTACGCACACACATGCGCATAGGGCACGGAGGGAAAAGGGAAGAGTACGGGGGAGTGGAGAAAAGGGGGGGGGGGAATAGATAAAAAAGTAGCATATGTGAAAATACACATCCTAAAATTCTGCCTAAAAAGGTATGATATAGGGAGAAAGTTTTTTTCACTAATACAGAATAATACAAATTATTTTCTATACGTGCATAGATACAGATACAAACCAAAATATTAGTATCAATACATAATCATTTAAAAAAACATAATCATTTAGAAAAAACAGTAATGATAAAACATGAGACAATAAACTATCTTGTTATAATAGCCAATCTATTTCCCTTACAAGGGCATGGATTGGAGGCAAAGGGGTGGCCACAATAGCCATAGGGTACCACTATAATTAATAAAAAGGAATATATATGTGAGTGAATATATAAATATATATAGCATGTATATTAATTAATAGGAAAAACATGCAGATTGAAGTGATATATATATAAGAAGGAATGTTTTCATTATGGAGTCATGTTATGTAATTGGGAGAACGCCATAGATGAGGTGTATCTAGTATGAGACAGTTTAACATCTGCAAAAACAGCAGGTAGGCTACCGAATAGTGATACATCAAAGAATGGTGACGATTTCGATACATTCGTTGATTCCCCCTGGGGAGAGTGCGTCAAGGGTATAGATCCAGAAAGTTTCCCGAGAGCATAATTTTTTGAATCTCTCCGCCGGGGGGAAATGGTTAGGGATCTGCTCGATAACCCAAACCTTGAGGCCTAATGTGGACCCTTTATGAGAGAGGGCAAAATGCCTAGGCACGCTGTGTGGATCGGTGCCTCCTTCTATTAATCTACGATGCTCGCCGAAACGCTGTCTGAGTGTCCTAATGGTTCTCCCTACATATATGAGGCCACAGGGACAACTCAGTCCATATATTACGAATTCGGATGAGCAATTAAAGAATTCCTTTAATGCGTAGGTTTTTCCCTTGGTGGTAAATTCTTTTTGTCCGTGATTGACAAATTTACAGGTTTTACAGAGTACTTTACGACATTGATACATCCCAGTTAGGGGTATCAGTTTAAAGGTTGTAGGGAAATTGGGTTGGGTTTTTAATTTACTGGGTGCAATTTTATTTCTCAGGTTTGGGGCCCTACGGTAAGTAACAGATGGTCGGGCTGGAAGTTCGGTTCGCAGGTGAGGGTCCTGCTGTAGGATACTCCAGTGTTTTTTTTTTAATTCTTTCCATGGTTTTGTGCTCATTATGGAACGTGGTGATGAATCTACTTGAAAAATTCTGTGGAGGGCGGTCTGTTTTTGCCGCTGTTTTTTCTGAGAGGCTGTCAGGGAACTCACCGTACGTATGCCCGTCCCCGTAGAGCTGCAGTTCCCCTTCGTTCCAGGCGCCATACGCGGTGTCCCCGTCAGAGGCGTACGAGTTCTAGGATGAACGGACGTATGCTAATCCGAACACATGGACGTACGCCAATCCGAACACGCGGAGACACCCGCGCAAACTGAACGGATGTACGTATTCACGCACGGACGGCCACTTCCACCAATCCTGGCTCACTTCCCTCTATATAACTAGGATCCTGGCCTGACACCAGTGCTGGATCGTCTTCAGCTATTCCTGCAAGACCTGATCGTCGCCTCTGTGACCTTGTTCCTGTGAACCTTGTTCCGTGACCTTGCTCCTGTGATCCTTGTTCCTGTGACCCGTTCATGATACCCTCTCCTTGGATACCCCGTGTTACTATCTCCCGGACTACCTTTGACCTCGGCTTGGACTCTCGACTTTGGCTTGCCTCCTGATTCTGTACCTCATTTGCTAACACGTTACCAGACCCCTGCTCGTCCTTGATTACGCACCTGCCTCTTGTTATTGTGCCGCATTGCCCGCCAGTTGCCGACCTTGCCTGTTACAGACACGTAGTGCTTCCTGCACACCTGCTGGACTTCCGCTGCCTACCTCCGTGACCAGTCAACACCTCTTCTACCGTGAGGACCCAGCGTATCCAAGGTCTTCAAACTTCCACCTGCAGGCACCTGCACCCTTTCGTTGTCCTCACGCTCCCTGTTCCCATCTCCAGGGGCGCGGAGACCGGAAGCGTGCGAGAGGCCACCCTCAGCAGTCTGACTCCGCTGTAAGGTACATGACAGTACGATCAAGCCACAACATGGAGTCAGACAGGGGGGCCTCACCCTTGGAAGCTTTGTGCCAACAAATCTCTGCCCTTACCCAGGCAGTTCAGGGCTTGCAAGATGGTTACCATCAACTTGAACAGAGGGTGGAGTCATTAACTCCGAACACTACTGCCTCCCAAGGGGCTACAGCATCTCGGTCCGCCAGTCCGGCAGCTCCAGCATCTATGCCCGCAATAGTGGTGCCATCCCCTGAGCCTCGTGTTCCTACTCCAGAGCGTTTTTTCGGAGATCGCAGCAAATTCCGCGCTTTTCGTAATGCATGCCAATTATACTTCCTGCTACAGCCTCGCACCTTCTCCTTGGAAAGCACAAAAGTGGGGTTCATCGTCTCCTTGCTCCAGGGGGAACCTCAGACCTGGGGCCATCGCCTCTTAGAACAGGCCAGCCCTCTACTTGACACTATGGACTCTTTTTTGAACGAGATGGCTAAATTATATGATGATCCTCAGCGTGCCACAACTGCTGAGGCCAGTCTCCACGCTCTGCAACAGGGTCGCAGACCTGTAGAGGATTATGTGACGGACTTTAGGTGGTGGAGTTCTGATACTCAATGGAATGACGCCGCCCTACGTTACCAATTCCGTATTGGACTGTCCGAACCATTAAAGGATGAATTGGCCCGTATCGGAGTTCCTAGTTCTCTAGAAGACCTCATACAAGTATCAATCCAAATCGACCGCCATCTCAGGGAACGGAGATCTGAAAGAGTTGGCCAGTTTCGCCCCACTTGGTTCCAAATCATCCTCCCATTTCCACACCTGCTCCCATCTCCGAAGCTCCAGAGCCAATGCAATTAGGATTACTTCGCTCACCATTGTCTCCTGAGGAGAAGCTACGCCGACGCCAGAACAATCTTTGCCTTTATTGTGGAGAGGCTGGTCATTATGCGAAGACATGTTCAAATAAAATTCGTAAGTTCAAAGACTCATCTCTTGTATCCAATGCATTACCTCTGACAAGATCTATCCATATAGCTGTTCCCCTTTCCTTACAGCTTCCAGGAGAAACACGTCCAGGTTCAAGCTATAATTGACTCGGGCGCCTGTAGCTGCTTCATTGACCATGCTCTTGTTCTGCAACACAACATTCCATTGACACTCAAGCAACGCCAACTTTCCATACGGTTAGCAGATGGATCCAAGATCAGTTCAGGCCCCATTACCCATGAGACTTAACCACTGTTCGCCAACATTCTATCCGATCACCAAGAATTAATCCGCCTGGATGTCATCTCTTCACCACTCTTCCCAATCATTCTGGGAATGCCATGGTTACAAGCCCATAATCCCCAAATAAACTGGATAACTGGTGAGGTAGTGTTTCGGTCCACTTACTGCCTCCAAAATTGTATCAAGATTTCAAACCACCTGGTCCCGGTCATTGCCTGTTCGGGCCCCACATCCGAGCTCCAGAGGTTGGTCCCACCCACATACCATAAATTCCTGGACGTATTTGACAAACGAAAGGTGGACACACTTCCCCCTCATCGGGTCTACGATTGCCCAATCGAGTTATTGCCTGGAGCCGAAATTCCATTCGGGAGGATATTCCCTCTATCGGAACCTGAACTCCTGGTCCTCAAAGAATACATCGATGAGAACCTCAAGAAAGGATTTATCCGACATTCCTCTTCTCCAGCTGGTGCTGGAATATTCTTCGTTGAAAAAAAAGACCGTTCGCTCCGCCCATGTGTGGATTACAGGGATTTAAATAAAGTGACGATTAAGAACCGCTATCCCCTTCCATTGATCCCAGAATTATTCCAGAGACTTCGATCAGCCAAAATATTTACAAAGCTGGATTTACGAGGGGCCTATAACCTAATCAGAATCCGTAAGGGGGATGAATGGAAAACGGCTTTTCGGACACGTTTTGGCCACTTTGAGTATCTGGTCATGCCATTCGGACTCTGCAACGCTCCAGCTACTTTTCAACATTTTGTTAATGACATTTTCAGGGACTTTTTGGATTTATTCGTAATTGTTTATTTGGATGACATTTTGGTATTTTCAAACTCTCTAGAAACCCATCGTGACCATGTAAAACAAGTTCTCCTGAGATTAAGGCAAAATGGGCTATACGCCAAGGCCGAGAAGTGCGAGTTCGAACGGCAGACCATTCATTTCCTTGGTCTGGTGATATCAACAGAGGGAATAGAGATGGATCCCCAAAAGGTGTCAGCCATTTTATCCTGGCCACCTCCAACTGATAAAAAAGGGGTACAGCGCTTCATTGGATTCTCTAATTTTTACAGGAAATTTATCAAAAACTTTTCCAGTGTTATAGCTCTCATCACGCAACTCACCAGCAAACAAAACCGTTTTCAATGGTCTATCGAGGCCCAAGCTGCGTTCGATAAACTAAAAGGACTATTCACATCGGCCCCAATTCTCAAACACCCTGACCCTGCTCTACCCTATACTCTGGAGGTGGATGCTTCAGAGAACGCTGTAGGCGCTATTCTGTCCCAACGCCAAGGGCTTAAATCATTAATGCATCCTGTAGCGTTCTTTTCCAAAAAACTAAATACGTCAGAAAGGAACTACGATGTGGGAGATCGGGAACTTCTGGCAATCAAACTGGCTTTAGAAGAATGGCGGTACCTTCTGGAGGGGGCAACACATCCAATATTGATCTTTACAGATCATAAAAATTTGGAATATCTCAGAACAGCCAAGCATCTCAGGCCCCGGCAGGCAAGATGGGCTCTTTTCTTCTCCCGTTTTAATTTTCACATAACCTACAGACCAGGATCCAAGAACAGTAAACCTGACGCATTATCCCGTATGTTCTCTGAAACTGAAGCCTCATCCCCTCCAGACACTATTCTGCAAGCTGGGAACTTTCTATTAACACAAACCAGTTTTCTATCACAGGTTCGGCAGTCGTCTCGAGGTGCAGCAGTCCCTCCAGATATTAACCTCCAAGAAAAGGATGGTCTTCTCTGGCGAGGAAGTAAACTATTCATTCCTCAAAACCTTCGCACCTCCGTCCTACAGGCTTGTCATGACTATCCCCTGGCGGGTCACTTTGGGGGTCACAAGACGATAAATTTAGTTCAAAGGCATTTCTGGTGGCCAAACCTCGCAAAATACTGTAGGAACTATGTTAGCTCTTGTTCAACCTGTCTCCGGAATAAGAATAGCAAAAACAAGGCCTGGGGATTGTTGAGACCATTACCCATCCCTGAAAGACCATGGGATAAGATCGCAATGGACTTTATTGTTGAGCTTCCTCCCTCTGAAGGATTCTCCTCTATTTTCGTGGTGGTGGATCGCTTTTCCAAGATGGCACACTTCATCCCCATGAAAGGAACTCCGTCTGCAACTGAGACAGCCAGAGTATTCATTAGAGAAATTGTCAGACTCCATGGAATTCCCGGTGATATTGTCTCTGATCATGGAGTCCAATTTACGTCAAAATTTTGGAAATCATTGTGTGAAGCTCTGGGTATCAAGTTAAATTTCTCTTCAGCCTACCATCACCAAACAAACGGGCAGACCGAACGCACTAATCAAACGTTGGAACAATATTTACGTTGTTTTACTTCTTTTTCTCAGGAAGATTGGGCCTCGTTACTACCTTTGGCAGAATTTGCATTCAATAACTCTACTCACTTTGCCACAAATCAGTCACCATTTTATTCTAACTATGGTTTTCATCCCTCCTTCCTGCCAACATCCCTACCAGCCGTCCAGGATAGGCTGAATTTCTTTGTTATCAACAATCAGGTACTTAAAGAAACCCTCTCTAAGGCACAGGAGGAAGATAAAAAAAATTTCGACAGGAAGAGAAGGGGAGAATTGGATTTAAAAATCGGTGATCGTGTATGGCTTTCAACCGTAAACCTGAAACTGGCGTGTCCCTCTAAAAAATTGGGACCCAGATATTTGGGACCTTTTCCTATCAAGAAGAAAATTAATTCAGTGGCCTATGAACTTGAACTTCCCGGCTCATTCAAGATCCATCCTGTATTTCACACTTCTCTACTTAAGCCTGATGTACCTAATTCTTTTCCAGGTCGAGAGTTGGGCTCTCCAGAAGCTATATTGATAGATAGAGAGGAGGAGTTCGAGATCGAAGCCATTCTGGACTACAGGAAGCGGCAAGGACAAAATCAATACTTGATTAAGTGGAAAGGCTTTGGCCCTGAAGAGAATTCCTGGGAACCCGAAGCAAATCTTCATGCCCAGAGGCTTATACGGGCTTTTCACCGCTCTCAAAGGTCGGTTCAAAGGGGCACCCGGAGGCTGCCCTTAAGGGGGGGACACTGTCAGGGAACTCACCGTACGTATGCCCGTCCCCGTAGAGCTGCAGTTCCCCTTCGTTCCAGGCGCCATACGCGGTGTCCCCGTCAGAGGTGTACGAGTTCCAGGACGAACGGACGTATGCTAATCCGAACACGTGGACGTACGCCAATCCGAACACGCGGAGACACCCGCGCAAACTGAACGGATGTACGTATTCACGCACGGACGGCCACTTCCACCAATCCTGGCTCACTTCCCTCTATATAAACAGGATCCTGGCCTGACACCAGTGCTGGATCGTCTTCAGCTATTCCTGCAAGACCTGATCGTCGCCTCTGTGACCTTGTTCCTGTGAACCTTGTTCCGTGACCTTGCTCCTGTGATCCTTGTTCCTGTGACCCGTTCCTGATACCCTCTCCTTGGATACCCCGTGTTACTATCTCCCGGACTACCTTTGACCTCGGCTTGGACTCTCGACTTTGGCTTGCCTCCTGATTCTGTACCTCATTTGCTAACACGTTACCAGACCCCTGCTCGTCCTTGATTACGCACCTGCCTCTTGTTATTGTGCCGCATTGCCCGCCAGTTGCCGACCTTGCCTGTTACAGACACGTAGTGCTTCCTGCACACCTGCTGGACTTCCGCTGCCTACCTCCGTGACCAGTCAACACCTCTTCTACCGTGAGGACCCAGCGTATCCAAGGTCTTCAAACTTCCACCTGCAGGCACCTGCACCCTTTCGTTGTCCTCACGCTCCCTGTTCCCATCTCCAGGGGCGTGGAGACCGGAAGCGTGCGAGAGGCCACCCTCAGCAGTCTGACTCCGCTGTAAGGTACGTGACAGAGGCACTGTTTAAAAGCGTCATCTATAAGAGGTACGGGATAGTTTTTTTCTATAAATTTAGTTTTCAAGATGTTACTGGATTCTATGTAGTCAGTTTGTTTGGTGCAATTTTGCCTTAAACGCCAAAATTGTCCCTTTGGGATGTTCTTGATCCATTTTGGGTAGTGACAACTATTAAAATGGAGGTAAGAGTTACCCGCAGTTGGTTTCGTGTAATTTTTCCAGACAATAGTGTGGCCTTCATGTCCCAGTTCTAAGTCTAAAAATGCTATGGTCTCGGGACTAGTATTGGACGTAAAAGTTAGGCCATAGGGGTTATTATTGCAATGTTGAACAAAGGGGGGGATTGAGTCAGCTGCTCCATCCCAAATAAGGATCAGGTCATCTATATATCTGCCGAAAAAGATTATGTTTTCTGAAAAAGGATTATTTTAATTGATAAAACGGGACTCCCAGAAGCCCATCGCAAAGTTTGCATATGAGGGCGCAAAATTGGCGCCCATAGCTGTGCCTTGGGTCTGTTGGTAGAAGTCACCGTTAAAAGTAAAATAGTTGTGTGTCAAGCAAAAATTAACGGACTTTAGCACGAAGTTAACTTGCCGCATATTTACTAGGGGCTCGTTGATTAGGTAGTCTTCAATGGCTTTTAGGCCAAAGGCATGTGGAATAGAGGTATAAAGTGAGCTAACATCCAGGGAAAGCCAGGTATAGGAGGTTTCCCATCTGTAAGGGGCCAGAAGTTCCAGGAGATGACGACCATCGCGAATATAAGATTGTAGTTGTGTCACCAGTGGCTGTAGGAACTGATCAATATATAGACTAAAGCCAGTGGTGACACTGTCCATGGCGGCCACAATTGGTCAGCCGGGGGGATGATTAAAGTTTTTATGTACTTTGGGTAAGTAATAAAAGTAGGGGATTTGGTAAAAAATTCTTATGTAAAAAGGCACCTTCTGTTTTTGTGAGGATGCCTTCTTGGAGGGCTGATTTAATTAGAACCTCGGCTTCCTTCGCGAAGGTATTAGTTGGGTCATGGGTCAGCTTTTTGTAAGTGGTGTCATCTGCAAGGAGGCGGAGGGACTCCGCCACGTAATCAGATCTATCCAGGAGGACTATTCCGCTCCCTTTATCAGCGGGCTTGATTACTAAGTCTTCTTTATGTGTTAGCCTGTCTAGGGCTTGGATTTCAGAGCGAGTGAGATTATTTTTATTTTTATGAGATTTTGAAGTGGTGGTACATAATTTGATCATGTCAGCATAGACCACTCGATAGAAGCTTTCAATGTATGGGCCTTTTGAGTGGGTGGGAAAGAAAATAGATTTGGGTTTCAGTGATGTATGGATAATGGGAGGGGATGAGATGAGATGTTGGGTGAGTAGCTGTGATGTCATTTCCTCGTCATTTGAGATTTCTAAGGTGTCAATGTCAAAAATAGATGGGTCCGAACTAGATCCTGAATGGTCATGAGCTGGAGATGTAATCAGTGGGTTAGGTAGTTCTTTTGTCTCTTTAAAGTTTTTTTCTTGTTTTATGTGGAAGTGTCTTTTAAGAGTCAGGGTACATACGTAATTATTCAAATCTTTGAAAATGGTGAATGGATTGGGTCTATTTCGTGGTGCAAAGTTTAATCCCCGACTAAGTAATGAAATATCAGCAGGTGATGGATTGTATGAAGATAAATGAAAGATTTTTACAGTTTTTGGTGTTTCAATATGTTTGCGTAAGTTGGTCTTTCGCCCTCCTCTACAACCTCTTCTGTAAGTTTTCTTTTTCTGGGGTTTGGGGTTGGAGGAGAACTTTTCACTAAAAAAGACAGTGTAGTATAGTATACTGTGAGGGGTAAAATCTCTGGGTTGTGGTTTGTTTGTAAGAGGATGGTTGGAGATTCCACCATACTAAGGTTTTTTATATTTGGGTTGATAGGGGTTGACTGGGATCTATTCTCATTCTTATTATAGGGGCTATTGTTTCTGTTTTTATTATTGTTGTTTCCCGGGGTTACAGTTTGTGTTGCACTGGTTTCGTTGGATTCCAGTCAGAGCACTGGGGGCCCTGGAGATCTATTATAAAACTGATTGAGTAATTTTATTATTTCATCCATTCTCACTGTGTTCTTATTTTTATCTCTATTTGGATTTTTGGTACTTTGTAGTTGATTTGGACCTGTGCTAGAGGTATGGGGTAAGTGATTGGGATGATTAACGTGAGTGATGGGACCAAAGGGATCAATACTCATTAATGCAGGAGGGAATTGTTTGTACAATTTCTTTGTGTTAGGATAGTTAGTGTCATGTTGTATTGAGATTTTTGGTTTGGTAGGAAAGAGATTGGATACAGGGACATCGAGAATTGGTGGTCGATGACCATTTTTAGTATTCCAAGAAAAGATGTGGTTTGTATTATAATCATCTAGATCGCGTTTGAATTTACCTATTTTGGTGGTAATGAGGCCATCCTCTAATTTTTTGGTGTTTCTCTTAAGGATGTCCAGCCACGATGCTGGAATTTTTTGTGACTGGCCTAATATTTCTTCAACAATTCTTTTAATCTGCAAAACGAATTGATTAAATTTTTCAGTCCTATGGGATACAAGTATCCCCATCCATTTGGTCGTACAAAATTCTGCTACCCCTACCCATTCTTTTTCCCGGAGTCATCTAAAAAAAGGGGTTGCTTTTTCTCCGTTTACTTATTAGTATAACAGAATTCAGGCTATTGCCTATATGCACATAGCATTTCCCCATAGACCCACTTGCCGTAGTGTCACTTGATAGTTTTCCCCCTCCCCTTCTCTATAATCATGCCGTACATCTCCTCTTCTTTCGTCCCTCCCCCTCTCACAACCCATCACATGTATCCTTTCCTCACACTCCGCTCTGGCCACACCCCGTCACTCGTCCTAGTCGCCTTTAGCCACGCCTGATGTTAACCTGCCCCTATTTAAATTCCTGGCTCCCCCCATTCCATTCTGATTTGCCTGATGAAAGGGCGCGGTCGTCTGACAATCTCGACCCGCACGCTCAAGAAACGCGTCGCATGTCTATGACGTCACAGCTCCGCGCCCTGGCCATCTCTGCTTCCCAAGCCTCGTTTTAAACCTACATACTTTGCATCGACCATAAGCCGACTTTCTCCTAAACACCAGTAGTGGACCATACTGAGAGGAACAGGAATGACAGGATGACAGATGTGGACCGGATCACTGGCTGACGTTTGAATCAGATACACCAGATGACCCCTCTTGTGTTCAAATGCCTATTTTTGCCTACTAAATGTGAGTGCAAATTCTACTACTATTACATTGTAAATAAAACTTTTGAAAAATCTGCACCCAGAGGCGCCCCTCTCTTCTTTTCTAACAAGAAAATGTTGTATAACCTTAGAAAATAGTAAAATGTATTTTACACATCTACATCTTTAGTTTCCAGTCATTTGTAAATTTTACTTGCGAGTTAGTTTGCAGGGCAGAACAATACTCAAATTCTTTAACTAGCTTGAGTTGATGTTTAATGTCTGAGATGTTTGGGACTAAGGAGCTTCTCCATTTCGCATATGTAGTCTAGCAGCAAACAGAATGTCCATGACCAGGCTTCTGATGTTGTGTGGAAAGGTTTTGATCCACAGACTGAGTAGATCTAGGGAGGGGGTAGGGTTTGTTAGTACTCCTGTGATTTCTGAGAGAAAGATAAATACCCTCTTCCAGAAGGGGTAGATAGTATATGTGTGAGAATTTAAATGTGAGAACATCCCCACCAACAATGGTACTCGATCGTCCATATTGGCAAATTTGTACATTTGTACAGGAATGAGGTACCAACTCTGATGTATTTTTTGTGACAATTCCCAGAAATGTACACATTTAGATGCTTTATAATTGTATGTAATGGGTTTTTGTCACTGGTAGTCAGAAAAAGAGGATTGTAGATCCCTTTCCCACCTTTTCAGCGCTGAAGTCTTAATAAATGTGGCTTTGTCTGTCATGTAAGAGGTTATACAGAAGTGTGGTGCCCTTCAATTTAGGGGATTCTGCTGTCCAGAAGCTCCATGCCTTTGCAGGTAGGAAGAGTGTCGGGACAGGATTTTTATGTATGGAGGAAGCCGGTTGTCTGTATGGTCAAGAAGGGGAGTGTCACATACCTGGTCGGAGTCTGAAGTGATGAGGCCAGCCTCTCTTGTATCTCCAACCTGGGTCCCGCTGAGAGTGGAGACAAAAGGACCCAAGGAATAGGAGGAACACGATCGCCTGCAGATGTAGCCCTGGAAGCTTGAAGCAGAGGATGTGACTTTGGGAATGCAGAAAAATACAGCAGATCGCAGGAGCAGAGTTGAAGACACTCAGAGACAGCATTGAGCCAAACAGGAGACAGAAGCAAAGTCACAGCAATAGCTGTGGTTTGGAAGCAGGCGAGCAGCAAGGTACCAAATCATCAGGTAGGAGCAGAGTCAAAAAGGAAGCCGGGGTCAGGAACCAGTAGTCTGAGTTGTAGGAGAGTCCAGAAGCAAAGTCAAGGAAAGCCAAGGTTCAGCAATGGATAACAGGTAGGTAATAGCAGGATTCAAGAGGGTACGGGTACAGGAACAGCTGAAGATCAGTCAGCATCTGTTACAAGTTAGTGCGCAACTTAAATAGGCTGTCTGGTGCCAAAGGGATGTGCAGACGTGCTCATACAGATGCGCACACTCCTTTGCGCCCACGCATTGGCGCATATGTGATCCTCAACGTTTCCCATGTGTGCATGCGTGCGCAAGTGCGCCCGGAGTGCAACAATAGTTCTCTTACAGGGAGAAGTTGGTCATTTTGCATGATTGGTAATTTTTTTAGTTGTGACCAATGTTTAAGGGACAGCTCTGGGAGTATAAACTTAACTGTTTTAAATGGGATTTAAAGCATTGGTTACATTCTGTCGAATTGATATTTAGGGAAAAAAATACCACGCCGATAGAGCATCTGATATAGTAGGATTTTTTTTACAGATAGTTTCTATAGATTGAGCTAATAGGAGAGAGTTTAGGTCACCTTCTTGGATGAAGGCTTGTTCAAAATACCTCCACTGTGAACCAGTGTCTAATTTGGTCCAAGATCACTGCCACATAATAGTATTTTGTATCGGGGAAACCCATGCCTCCCACTGATTTATGTTTTGTGATGGATGTGTTCACTTTAAGGTGCTGTAAAAGGCCAATGGGATTGTTATAGGAAGGGCTCTGTATAGGTAAATGATCTTAGGTAGAGTGATCATTTTAAAGGCAGTGACTCTGCCTGCCCAGGAAAGATATTGTTTGCTCATCTGTTGTATATCCCAGTTACATGTTTGTAATAGTGGTACATAGTTGTATGTATATAGTTTAAAGGGCGGGGAGACTAAAGAAGGGCATTGATGAAGTCATCCATTGGAAAGGGAAGTTGGATTGAAAATGTTTTTATTTGATTCCCGGGATCCTTATGCTGAGGATATTTTATTTAGAATCATTCACCTTGTAAAAAAAGCAAGAGTTAAACATATTCAAAGTTTCACACACTGAAGTCATGGATTACGGTTGCATTAGGGTGAGAAATATGTCCTCAGCAAAATTAATTTATTTATTTTACTTTTTTTCCTTAATCTGTATGCCCGAGATAGAAATTATATCACAATTTTTTTGAATATAGCGCAAGTATAGCTGACAGGATGCTGCCTTGAAAGCCAAATATAGAAAAAGTATGTTTCAGGTATCCCCATTGGATCGTGTCAAACGCTTTTTCTGCATCAAGGGTTATGAACAGGGTTGGGATATGGCTGGACTCGGTGTAGTGCAATATGATTATAATTTTACGTGTGGTGTCAGGCGCTTGTCTACCTAGTGTAAAACCAACTTGGTTGGGGTGTATAAGGTGAGGCATGATGGGGGTAATCTCTGAGCCACTAGTCTTGCGTATAATTTTAGATCTGTGTCCAATGGACGAAAGTTTGAAGGGGTGACCGGCTCCTTCCCTGGTTTAGGCAGGGTTACAATGTTAAGAAAGCATTTCTCTTGGGAATTCGCCAGAGGACATATCGGTGTTTAACGTCTTTCACACATGCAGAGCTAGTGTGTTAGAGAACAATTTGTAATACTTGGTCAGAAAACCATCAGGGCCTTGGGCCTTGCCATTTGGGACTGTTGGACATGGCTCTTGAAATTTCTTCAGTGGTGAATGTTTCCATGAAACCTGATATGCCCATCTCAGCGGGCTATGTCACTAAGGGATAGTCTTTTAGATTGTACAGTACAGTATATTACTCTTGAAATGCATTGGAAATGTCTCTAGGGTGGTACAGTTTGTCACTGTTGATGGTGTGGAAAATTTAAGGGATTCCTTGTTTTGAGCTCCTCTGCTTGACTTTTGCTGCTAGTAGTTTGCCTGCCGTATTGATTAATGCATAAAAGGAAGTATGTAGTTTCAATAGTAGCTTGGCATGCTTAGTGTTAAAAAAGGCTCTGTGGTCATTTCTGGCTTGAAAATTTTTATCACTGGTAGAGGGTGTAGGGTTAACCTTGTTCAATTTCTCTATTTTTTTCTAGGGTGTCTAGGAGTTCTGTCAACCACTGTGACCTTTGGCATTTGGCTTGAAAGCTAAGCTTGAGCGGGCCCCCCCGGATGTAGGCTTTATGTGCTGCCCAGAGAATAAATTAGTTGCTAACCGAGGGTCTGTTCAAAGCAAAATAGTCCTGCAAGCTATCCTGAATTAAGGATTTTCTTTCTGGACGAGCCATTAGGTTTAAGTCACTCCTCCAGCTGTGTGCGGAGGACTTAAGCCTTTTGTCGTTCAGAAGGACAGACATGGGAGCATGATCTGACTATATCACATGAATTTCTGAGGCCTGTACTTCTTAGAGGAGTTGTTTGTGCCCTACGAGTCTATTCTGGATATATGAGAAAAAAGGGTGTGGGACTTTGTGTGAAGCATGCAGCCAGGGAGGCAACACAACAGAATAATACTGATGATGATGTCTGATAGGTAAACCATATTTGTGACCATATATCTTGCATATTAACAGAATCCATCCAGTATAATATAGTAAAACAAGGAAACTTTAATTCCATAACATAGTACATAGTAATAGAGCAACACATTGGCATAGCAACATAATGTAATCGCAATGGTAAAATAATAAAAACACCAGACTCCACAGTAAAAATATAATAACGATTGGTAAATAGTATGTGCAATGTGGCTTAGAAAAAAAGTAAAGTCTCTCTCCATGGCATGTTGATATCTCCATATATCAAATAAGTCATTGGTGTGGAGAAAAAAATGTAAAGAAGAATAGCGGGCTTTTTTCTGTGTAGGGCCTTTGACATCGACAGATACATCAGGGGCCAAGTTAAAGTATCCACAGTAGATGGTCTGCCCTTGTTTGGATCTATTAATGGTTTTTAGTAGCTTGCAGAGAAAACTTATTTGACCTGGGTTCGGAGCATAGATGTTCACAAATGTGTAAGTGAAGGTATTGATTTCACAAACTAAGATGATATATCTCCCTTGTGGGACAGCTATGGTGGAGATCATTGTGTCTTTTATAGCTATTAGTACTCTTTTTGTCTTGTTTGGTGAGTTTGTAAAGAATATATGTGAAAAGTTATTGTGGGCTATGTTTGGAGCTTTATCTTGACAAAAGTGTGTCTCTTGGAGACCTAAAATGTCGCGTTGGAGCTTGCGCACTTCTGTCCTTAGGGAGAAGCATTTACCCGGGTGGTTTAATCCTTTGACGTTCAGGGAGTCTAACTTGAATGGCATTTTCAATGTTCAGAAATTATATGAAAAAAGCTCCTGCGCTACTAAGGGAAAAAATTGTATATAGGTAATAGGTGCTGCAGACACTGTATGAGTCAAACAAAGCTCCTAATATATCGGTGTTGATAAATATGAAATATGTCCAGTGTGTGATGAAATCAATGTATTACTACATAAAGTGCCGGTGTGCTAATAATGAAGATATATATATATATACATACACACACACACACACATATATCTAAAAAAAGAGGGTATACAAAAATCCCAATATATGTGAGCTAACGGCTATTCACAAAAAAAGTGACTGTGTTCCGTGGCCAAACAATGTGAATATAAACACTAATTAATCAAACAAATAAATACAAATGTAAACACTAATTATTAAAACAAGTAAATATAAATAAAATCCATTTCACACAGTGGTAATTAATAAAACAAAGTCCAAAGTGCAAATAAAGTGAATATTTCAAAATAGCAGCAGTGAAACCGGTGATCACAGACAACCAAGTGACAGTGGTGATTCTTCGGTGTCCACAGAGCCCATAGGTGTACTAAACAATTACCTTACTGCTGTAAGGCAGACAGCATGTAGAAAATAAAAGATTTCGATTGGACTGGCCCCTGTCTACTTCTCCTGTTCAAAGGCTTTGTATGCAGGGGAACACTTTCTTTCCTTCCAAGGGTAAGTATCGGAGGCCACTTAGAATACTCATAAACGAGGAATATAGAGCCTACTATGGTGTAGTATTTTCCATAATAAATTGATTCTACTCACATTTACATAGATCAGATCGTACAGTACACAAAACGAGCAGCACGCTCGTGTGAGAACGTCACTTCTGGTGTCCGTATGCTTCTCCTACGTGTTACGTCACTGTCATGTCCCCAAACACTTTTTAGGTCAATAACTTGCATATTATCCTTTAAAATGAGCACTTTTGATTTTGAATGTTCAAGTTCCATAGACTTTAAAGTGGTTGTATAGTCAATATTGGGACTTTTACCTACAGGAAATCCTATAATAAGGCTTACCTGTAGGTAAAAAAAATATCTCCTAAACCTGTATGGTTTAGGAGATATTCCCCTCACAATGCGCTGCTGACTGCAGCGGCGCATGCGCACAGGGGATTCTTTGCCGAAAGTAAGGCAGACACCGGACCCTGCCAGGAAGAAATCTCCTTCGCGCATGCGCAGGAGTGACGATACCCAGAAGAAATGGATCAAGCCAGATGTCGGGGCCTCATTCTAAGTTAAGTATTTCATAATGAGCTAGCATGCTGTGCCTTTTCCTTTGCAGGTGAGTAAAAAATAAAAAAACTTCAGCGGGTATACAACCGCTTTAATAGGGTTCTAAAATTCATGTAAATTTTAGGTCTGTTCGCATGTTCTGGTGGGGGGTGTTCGGCTCATCCTTATTTATGTGGTAAAAGTGAATATGGACTATCATATCCCTTGGGATAGTTTGTGGCAGGTGAGGCGGTTTAGGTAAGCGGTGTATGTGATCAATTATCAATTCCCCCGAACGGGTGGCAGGGAGGAATGCCTTCATGAGTTGAGTGAAATACTCCTTTAAGGTGACTGGTTGTATTGACTCTGGAATGCCTCTAATTTTTAGAGGCATCTGGAACGGTCTTCTAAGTCTGCTATTTTAGCTTTCATCCATTCTATGTCTTCTGCTTCCTCACCATGTGTGTCAACTAAATCATTAAAGGATGATGTTACCTCTACTATTTTAGATTCTTCATTAGTGCCGCTCTCACCTAGGAAGGATATTTCAGAAGAAAAGTGGTGCACCATTCTAGATAGATCAGAGTAGGAGAAGGTTTGTACAGTGAACAGCATGTCTCTCAGGGTTGTATCCAGCACAGGCTTATTAGATGTAGGATAAGCTGCAATAGAGTTGTGCAGAGCTGGCATGTCAGGGGTAATATAAGTGATATGGCTCACCTCATCTGCTGGAGCTGTGTCCTGGAACAGCCTCAGTTTTGACTTTGTTGAGCTGGTGGATGGTGTTGAGGATGAGGATCCGCTGCCTGTCAGAGGATAGTCCCCTGAAGGTCCTTCTGAAAATCTTCCTCGCTGCTGGGATGAGCCACAGCCTTTGCGGCCAATGGTACCATTTTGGAATGCTGGTTTGCTGGGCCATGGGTACAACTCGGTCAGCTTGCGAGGAGCCGAGTGCCCTTTTCTCAACCTTGACATGGCACTTGTAGTCATGGGGTCCTGGTGGGATGACTGGCTGTGTTTTCTGAGAGGATTCCCCCTGTTGCTGGAACCCTTTAATGTTGCCTGTGCCTGGAGTTAACACACAACCATCTTGGTTGGCTTCCAGCCACGCCCCCCGCTAACTTACTTTGATTGACAGCCGTTGGAGCCAGTGGCACTGCTGCTGTGTCTCAGCCAATCAGGAGGAAAGTCCCAGATGGCTAAGACACTCATGGACATTGCTGGAGAGAGATGGGCTCAGGTAAGTATGAAAATTGCTGGGGAGGCTGCTGCAAACAAGTTTTTTTATCTTAATGCATAGAATGCCTTTACAACTCCTTTAAGGGCAGTTTAATATAAATATGCAAATGCCAGTTTAATGTAAAATAAGAGGCCTTATCAACACAAAATAATATCAGTATACCCAAAAAAGTAAATAAGAAGTCTCTAAATACCAACCCCTGAGAAAAAAAGCCAATTTTTATTACAGGGGAGCCTTGCAGCAAAAAAAAAAAAATGTTATGCATGGGACAGCTAAAAGACAGCAGACCTCAAATCAACCACAAAATAAAATGAAAGAGAAAAAGTAATAACAGTAAATAAAACCAGCAAATTGGTTGATTTCCCAAACAGCTGGCAATCGGAATTAAAGTACAGTTTCTGAATTGACCCTAATCTCTCCCTGTGGAGTGTATCAGATCAATCTCTTAATTTATATTTCCCTGAAATGCTTTTACAGACATTATGACTGCTCTGTGTCCCCCAATTATAGTGAGGGGGGCTGGCTTACCCATAAACCCTTCTATTGGCCTTCTAAGCCTACTGGCTATTGTCCAAAGACCATTATGCAGGCATATTTAAATATTTTTTTATATTGTTTTCATTTCTGCTTTATGCATTTATTCCAAGTATTTTAAAACATTGATGATGAATAATCTAAAGAAAAGTTTAAGGATTTTACCAAGCAGACTTTATAATCAACCACTTTCTCACCACCACTAATGAAACTGACAGTCTTTGTGCTTGTGCCTTAAGTAAAGAATCTTGTTTTCCAAGCTATTAAGGATATGGGGCTATTTCTAGAGAATTGTGTCTATTCTTCCATTTAAGTGCACAAATCTGCTAGTTTTGTATGTTGAGAAGCATTCAAAAGAAAAAAAAAACCTCTCTTGACTGGAGTATGCTTGAGTCACAGAGGTGCTTAAAATTATATATACGGAAAATATCAATAGATACTGGCACTCCGAAGATTACACAGACTGGAAAAAAATAAACAGGTAAACCAAAGAAAAAATGAAAAACATATTTTTTGCAGTGGCATCAGGCAGAATACATATATTATCCTTGATATTTTATCTGACAATGGGTGCCAGTATAATACCAAGAATATATTGAGCCACAACAAGCTGTGGCAAAAATAAATATATTAGGGTAACCCAAAGCTAATGTAATATGTAAAATGCATGGGCAACAGCTCCAGGAAAAATATACTAACATGCACAATATAAAGTTAACCTAAAGATAAATTCAAAAATATAATTAACTGTCTTCTAGCATAAAGATTTCTATTTCTGTTCAGAAAATCTTTTGATCCAGACACCCCTTGCAGACTGCATAGCTGGGTTGGTAATCTCATTTTTGTCATTGCAGTTAAAGTGTATGTCAGGGAAAAAGACATTCAGTGCATTTTTATAATACATATACTGTACCTTTCTCATGTTGTATTCTATTAAAACACTGTAAGTACAGAAAAATACCAATTCAGTCTGCCAAAAATCCAGTGAGCTCCCAAGTTTCTGTGCAGCACTGAAATCCCAATCAGTGTTTCATCCCTAACCAGATTTCCTCTGTGGATTCATAATCTCTACAAGCCTAAGACGTTATGGAACGATGGAGGTGTTCTGTGATCTAAAGAAGTAGTCAATCTTCCTAGAGCTACAATGCTACTGCTCCGTAGATACAGTACACTGGATGAATGTCACCCTAGGCAAGGAAGAAATCTAATGTATGTTCACATATAAGGACTAGGGATGTATGTTCACATATAAGGTCTAGGGATGAGCCGAACACCCTCCCAGTTTTGCGAACAGGCAAAAATTTTGAGCAAACATTCAAACCCTATTAAAGTCTACGTGACACAAAAAATCAAAAGTGCTTATTTTAAAGGCTTATATGCAAGGTATTGCCATAAAAAGTGTACGGGGACCCGGGTACTGCCCCAGATGACATGTATCAATGCAAAAACATTTTTATAAAACAAATTTTTTTTTCAGGAGCAGTGATTTTAATAATGCTTAAAGTGAAAGAATGAAAATGAAATATTCCTTTAAATATCGTGCGTGGGGGTCCAATGCAATTTATAGAACAGTGCCACAGCAAAATAACATTTCTAAAGGAAAAAAATATCATTTAAACTTGCTTGCGGCTTTAATGTATTGTCGGCTCCTGGCAATATAGATGAAAAATCAAGGAAAAATTTGGTCTGGTACGGATTTCGAGGGGAGAGCCACACCGAAAAAAAAAAAAAACAGACTATTGTCCAAACAAGCAGCCTGGAATACCAGGAAAGGGGGGAGCAAGCAGCCACCTGCTGATGTAACCAGATGACCCTGCCCCCTCTGACATCACATGATGTTAGAAGGGACAGGGTCACTCAGTTAAGTCATGGGGTGGCCCCGTCCTTGCCTATATCACAGCTGTCACAGCCAAGATACAGCAGTCGGTGGGAGGCCTCCCTTTTTTTTATATTTTTGGGGTCTGTCCGGCAGCGTGATTGAAGATGGATAGACATCGCGGGCCGCTTTTTTCTTTTCTTTTTTGATAAAGGAATTTTCAAAAACTGTCTATTGTGGTTCTTACTTTTTGACACTTTTTTTGGTGAATGGTTAGAGGTATGTACCCCATACCTTTTCACATAGAGGGATGGCATGGATCTAAGGGTCCCCTTTTTAAAGAGGGCTTCCAGATTGCAATAAGCCCCCCACCTGCAGACCCTTACAGCCACTGGACCAGGGTTGTGGGGACGAGGCCCTTGTTCATGTGTCCCCTCCCTTTCCTGGCCTGCCAGGCTGCTTGCTCAGATAAGGGTCTGATATGGACTTTGGGGAGACCCCACGCCAATTAATTTTAAAACTTTGGCATGGAGTTCCCCTTAAAATCTATGCCAGACCCAAAGGGCCTGGTATGGATTTTGAGGGGGACTCCATGCCGTTTTTTTCTTAATTCTGTCATAGGGTTACCCTTAACCACTTTAATGCACTGACTTTACTGTATATATACAGCCCAGAGTCAAGGTTGGGTTCAGGGTCCACCACCAGCTCGTGATCAAGGTCATATTAATGGCCAGAGACAAGGGCCTCCACCTTCTTGAGTTCCTGCCCAGACCAACCAGTGGGGATATGGCCCCAATCAGACATATGGATACAATGGTGGCCCATATGACCCAGTTGTTCATTATAATGGGAAGTATGATAAAAATGAGTATGATTACAACATTCCTGTTCAGAATAATTATTTTACACTTAAGGGATATGGGGGCTCCAGTAGATGGACTCAGCCACCCTAGAACCAACTATGATGGAAATGGGGGACATCAAAATGGCCCATATGGTTTCAACCATGTGGAACAGCAGGATAGACATTTTATGAAAACATGTTAAGATATAAAGGGATTTAGAAAGAGTCATTGAGTCACTATGTGCTAACAAGGAGCTGGTTATACAACCAGCGGACAAGGGAGGAGGAATTATTATCCTTGATAAAAAAGATTAAATGAAAGAAATTGTCACGTACCTAGTAGGCGAGCCCGGAATGCAGGGAGCGGCCCCTCGTATCCCCTGGCTAAAGAACCCCTGGAGGTGGTAACAGGGATTCAAAAGTTCAGAGGGCACAAGTGCCTGGCAGGTAGAGGCAGGTCCGGATAGTCAGCAGCACACCGACAGCAGGTAGATAGGGCTGATGACAATCGGCTGGTGTAGGCAGGCACAAGTGGGTAGACTGGCAAGCAGACGATCGTCAGCGGAGAAAGCAGTCACAGGAAATCCGAACGGGTTGGCAGGAACAGCAGAGTCGGGTACAGGCCGGGTCGGCAGCAGGCGGTCAACACAGTACAAGAGGACGAGGCAGAGACGTGGTCAGACAAGCAGGTAGTCGAAGGCAGGCAGCAACGGATCATGGTCAAGAACAAGCCGGGTCACAGGAATCTAGGCAACGGGTACAGGTAACGGAATAGCAGAATCTCCGAACACGCTGTAGGCTGGACAGCAAGAAGGGAATGGAGCAGAGACCTTAAGAAACCTTTAGGGCGCCAAAACGGTCGCACGACGAGTCAGCGTGCCCCTGCGAGTGGCCGTGCGCCCGTTCGTGACCCCGCGTGCACGCGTGCGCTCGTTAGTGCCGGTGCGAGTGCGTCCGTTTGCGCTAACGCGCGTCAAAGGGGAACGACGGGTTCTCGACAACAGGCTTCTGCGGGTAATTCTCCCGTGTGCGACCGGGACAGAAATTAATAGGATAATAGTGGATACTTATACCCCTTTGCCCTCAAATCCAGGCAGGAGATATAAGAGGAACTTGAGAGTATTGTTCAGAAAGGTTTCAATCAAAACATTTTAAATAAAAAGGAGAGGGCATTTTTGGTTCCTAAAGCACCAAGGGTACCTATTATATACGATCTACCAAAGATCCATAAGAGTCTTACTTGCCCCCCGGGTCGCTCAATAGTTAGCAGTATTGACTTCGTTACTTCCCAGGTGGGCAAGTATATAGACTTCTTTTTACAACCTTTGGTATGCACCATGCCCTCATATGTTAAGAATACACGTCATGTTATCAATCTCTTATCAAGATTAAAACCACGTGAAGGGATGTGGCTGGTGACAGCGGTCATCACCTCGCTGTACACAGTCATCCCTCATGACTTTGGCTTGGGTGCTGCTCTCAAGAGACTCTAGACTCTTGGGAGAAATCAGGACAGCTTCATTATGGAACTTCTTGAGTTCACTGTTACCCATATTTTTCTGGTTTGACGGTCAATATTTTTGCCAAGATAAGGGTGTCGCTATGGGGGCTAAATATGCCCCAAGCCTAGTCAATTTATTCATAGCTCAGTGGGAGGAGGATGTCGTCTATGCTCAGGGGAGACCAATGGGCATGTTGCATAGACGATATACTCTACCTATGGGATGGGAGCGAGGCTGCCCTGTGTGAATTTATGGACTCACTCAACATAAATAATAGGGGGATACACCTCTCACATGAGGCAAACTGTAGGGTGATTCATTTTTTGGATCTTAAAATTTTTGTCAGGGGTGATTCGTTTATCACCTCTACATTTTAATCTACCGCCAGAAATTGTTACATTCTGGTGGATAGTTGCCACCATGCCTCCTGGCTCAGGTCAGTGCCTAAGAACCAGTATATGAGGCTAATGCATAATTGCACAGAATCTGATGAATTGTTTGTGCAAGCTGACACCCTCACACAGAGATTTTTGGACAAGGGGTACCCCAAGAAGTTCTTGTCTGACACTCTCAATCAGGTTATGCTGTTAGACAGGGCAGATTTATTGAAAGAAAGATCTTTCGAACAGGGTATGGACAATGTTTTCAAAACTCCATTTATCACAATTTTTTCAAATCAACATCAGAATGTCAAACATATTATTAATAAAGATTGGCATATTCTAGGCAACATTAGAATATTGAATACCATCTTGCCAGTAAAATCTTGGGTGGTCTGTAGGGGTGCTCCCTCCTTGAGGGATAAATTGTATCCCTATGTCCTTAACCCCCTTAACAATAAACCTCATTTTTTTAGCTAACTCACGGGCTAGTACCAATACAGAAAATGGCAAGTGTGTTCTCTTAATGGATGTAGACCTAGGAGAACGACATGTTTTTTGTTTCTAGCTACACGTCCAAGAAACACAAGATAGAGCCCTTCATCACGTGTTCCACTGATGGAGGTAGTTTACTTACTGCAGTGCCCTTGTGGATTGCAGTCTGTGGATAGGACAAAACGCCCCCTTCAAGTTTGCTTAAATGAGCACATCAACAATATTAGAAAGGGGTTTACCAAACATTCTGTATCTAAGCACTGTTTAACTGCCCATAATAGGGACCCCTCCAAAACATTTTTTTAAGGTTAGATAAATTCAGTCCCCATTGAAGGGGAAGCTTTCTTGTAAGGAGTGTCTCGAGATGGCATGGGTACATAAATTAAAGACCTATGTCCCCTATGGTTTAAATGTAGATGTGGATGTCAACACTTTTATAGATAACTCTTGATTAACATCTCTTGATTTGGATTTGAACTGATTGTTGCTATGGTTACTTGTGATGTAAACTTGATTTGAATCAAGGGACCTCTTTTATCCCTTGTTCACCTCATTGGGCTGTATGGTTCATATGGATAATACCATCGGGGTTGAACTATGACATGCCCATCAAAGTGTTAACATACATCCCTACATGAGACTTTCCAGTGTAGCAGATGGTTTTTCACTTCCCATTTTCGTCATATATGTTGTTCTGATAAGGGTAAAATATATATATATATATATTTTTTAAACATATTTTATTCTGGAAAAAGCTCAAAAATACAGATGAACAGATATTTCCAACAACAGGTTGAATACAAAATCAGCGGAGTTACAGAGTAATAGAGTGCACATAGTATGGGAACATATTGAAATTCACAGGACCAGATCTGTTTGGGAAATAGAACCGACTAGGTGCTCGTCCGGTGGATAAGCAGACTACGAGCTATCAGGTGTGGTCCATAGCATATTACTCTGAAAGAAATTGCCCCAAGGTCTACAGGAGGATCAATTGGAGGGAGGGCGAAGGGACTAATAATATAGTATGGTGGGACAACCCTCGTGAGAATAAGGGGCTAGCGCGTGTATTGGGACATTGCAGGGGAAACCCCAGTGGGGGTCCACCTAGGATGGGGAGGGCTACGTGTTGTTGGGGGTGTGGTATTTACGAGAGCTAACATGTGTGAACGTCTGTTTTGGGATGGTCTGGTACCGGACTAGGATGGGGGAAGGGAGCAGGGGGGAAGGAAAGAAGAAGAAAAAAAAACAAAAGAAAAAAAAGAAAAAAAGGGGGGGAGGAGGGAGGTATGAAGGGATCATGTCAAGGGGGGAGGAGGGGTCCCCCTTTCCTATGACCCCCCCCCCCCCCGAAGCAGAGCGGTAGATATGTATCTTAAATTCTTGCCCTTCTCTCGGTTTTTGGTAAAATATTATTTTATGGTGAGTTGTTATTAGATAGGGTTAATTTTGTTTCTCTTTCTACCCTTGTCCGTACATTTTTTAATATAATACATTAAGTTTTTATGAGTACTCACTGTGGAGACTTTCGATAGATTTTTATATTAGCGGCTGATTTGTCCACATTGGCTATAATGCCCCCTAGGGGGTTTAACACCGTGAATGTGAGGTGGCATATGATATACATGTAGCACTGACATGCTTGTTTATTAATGTGTGTTTCCATGTAATAATCAAAAGTCTATGAACGTTTCTATGGCTTAGTATGTTGCGCCATCTAGCGGCCAAATACTGGAACTGAACTTAAATGTTTATTGCTTTAAAGAAAGCACAAAAGACATATACAGGAAGTGACTGTTGTTTTGATCAGAAGGTTGATCCTTTTACCCAGGAGGCTTGATGACCTACCCATGAACACCTTCTCTAGCAGTGCATGCTGGGTAGGACATAAAAGGACCCTGAGCAGCCATTTTAGCTCTCTTGGTAAACATGGCCTGCCTGTGAGGATCTGTGTAAAGGCCCTCCTGGGAGACAGGGCCCACAGCCATTTAAGGAGCGCAACCTCACTTGTTTGTGCGAGTGACCTGACGGTGCCAGAGAGACAGTGACCAAATTGAAGAGATCCAGAGAAACTCATTTGAGCAACAGAGGACCGGGCTCACCCAGCGGAGTGGAACGGATTGACATGGCCAGCTGATGGAGAAGCAAGCTGCAGTCATCGGACCAAAGCTACTACACGGAGCTCCGATCCAGTTGGTGAGCGGGTTATGGCTCACAGTTTGATAACTTTCACACGCAGTTAGACTCATACACAGGTCTCACTGGGATTTATAGTTCCACGGAGGAGGAGCAGAGCAACTGACACTGAGCAGGCTTGAGGCCTACCTACTCTGACATCCCAAGCTTTATAGTATAAGTACTAAAGTTATACCAGGAGCACTTTTACCTCAACTTAATTTACTTTAACCTGTGGATTACAAATCACAAGGAATTACTTTAGCTAGCGAAGACAAAAAGACCAAAGACCAAGTACTTTAAGTGAGATCTCAGTTGGGGGAGCTCCCGGGGGTATATATATATATATATATATATATATATATATATATATATATATATATATATATATATATAATATTGTTTATATTGAATTCCGTTGGGCTGTCGTCCTTTGTTGGGATGACAGCACAATTATTGTAATCACCGCTTTCAATATTTTCGCAGTAAAATACACTGTTGTTTAAGCATCCAGTTGTGTGGCGTACTGTTTTCCCCAGCAGGTGGAGCCAGTGGATCCTGAGGTTACAATACAGGTATCTTGTATTGTATTATATTGTACTGTATTGTATTGCACCACAGTTGTGTCAACGGGACTGAGCCAAGTTAGTGGGGTGTTGTTGCTAGAGTGCAGGCCCAGATTAAATCAGCCGCTCTTTCGGGGGTGAGTGCTACAGACATAAATGCAGTACATCAAGCTTTTAAGCATTATTTGTTAGGAGTACTCATTGTTGAGTTTTTCGATTGATTTTGATGATATTGTCCGATCTGTCCATAAGAGCTGCAAAGTCCCCTCTGGGGCATCACACCTTTAATGTGAGGTGTCACATGATACACCTAGTTTTCAATGCAGCCCTTAAAGGAAAAAATCTTCTTGTTGGTGATATTTTGATGGGTAACCAGCCCTTGAAATATGCTCACTAAATTTACTCACAGTGGAGATAACTGATCGATTTTGTTATAATTGGTCGTTCTTTCCTCATGTGTGGCTTTTGTTATTGACATGAAAGTTGTTTCCTATCCATGGTGGGCACTACTTAGCCACGAACATGGATGGCGTGTTACGATATTTTCAGGTCATGTGTATAAATTTGTTTATAAAAAGTTAGCTGTTTCAGTATTATAGTTTTCAGTATCATTCATGCTGATGGAATATGCAAGTCATCCTTTGAGACCATTTTAGTAGTTCAATTGTGTGTCAGGGCTGGGCTAAGCCCTTCCTCCTCAGAGCTGGCCACTCAGCTGTCAGCTGATTGCCAGCTCCTATCTCTCTGCTGTTTATGATATCCTGCTCGTCAGTCCTGCCTACTTAAGCCTTTCAGCCCAGTGGAACTCTGCCTTCATGTTGGTCAACCTCCCAAGAGACTATGTCCTGTATTCCTGTTTAAAGATTTGCTTTGCTAACATCCCTTCTGGCTCCAGATCCTGCTTGCTGTTCCACTACATTTATCCCTGACTTCTGGCTTGGCTGACTATACATTCCGGTTACTGAACTTTGGCTATGTTTTGACTACGTATGTTCTTTTTACTTTTATTATTAAACAAGTGTGATTTAACTGTACTTCTGTCTCAGTCTGGTTTCATGGTTTCTGACATTGTGGTGGGTATGCTGGTGCAGTGGTGAGTGCTTTGATTGTTACGCTCACTGTCTATCTGAACATTTTTCACTCTCTGTAGGACTTCTAGGTTGGGTTTTAGATTTTCCCACATTCAAAATGGTGTTTTCAACATCAGCCACCTGAGATTCAGAATGAGGTTTGGTTGTATGTGCTTACTATATAAAGCAGTGTGTCCTTACACCGCCCGTGCCCCAGGACGATGTCAGATTAGTGATGAAATGTGTTGAGAGGGCGTCACCGCACTGTTTACGTCCCGTTTGCACGGGAGTTTGTATTGTTGTCGGCCGGCCTCATTTTTTATTGAATTTTGTACACGCTTTGCAAGCAATACTTCTTTTATATTTGAATAAACAACCATCTGGTTTTACCTATGGCGATTTTCCCTGCCCTTTCTTTCTGAGTTGACACCGCCTCATCGCCACTTGTACCATGTGTGGGTCCACAAGCTGTACCTCCAACCACCTTCCTGACCAAATGGCTTACTACATCATTTGACCAGACCAGACATCCGAAGTCTTTGGAGGAAAAGGCACGGCTGGGTATTAGCCACAAGTGTCTAACCTTGTGCAGCTGGTAAGCGTGCACTCTGTGTGGTGGTGGATTCACTTTGTTCATTTCATAAAGTCACAATTTTTTCACTGAACTTTGGACTGCTGGTCTGTTCTCCATTGGAGGAACCTTTAAAGTTTTCAATGTTTATTGGAGGAATTTACATAAGTCACATGTTTCACTGTTTCAAACTTTTTTACTTTCTATAATGATTCTTTCAATCACTTTTTATTTGGTTAACATGTCACTTTAAGAGAGAAACCCATTTTTTATCTATTGCTATTTGTGTGTATTTCACTTTGAGTTGCAACTATAATTATTAGGTTTGTTTCTAGTGCAGTTTTCTTACATATATATTACATTGCCTGCACTGTATATATATTCTACACTGTATATTTATATAAATATATACTAAACTACCTGCACACCACTAACTAACCTGCCTAATCTAGCTCAAAGTTCTCAATCTCTCTCCATTAATGTACATTGCACACTATACATGGCTGCTGTGTAAGCAAGTTCTCTGTATTACGGGACCCGACAATATAGCCGCAAGTGAATTTAAAAGACTTTTTTTCCTGCACAAATGACACTTTGCGCAGGGACAGTTCTAAGCACCAGAAACATGCGCCCCTTCACAGGCATACTATAGATACCTACCAGGTACGAAATTTAAAGGAATATTACACTTTTATTGTTTCACTTTAATCATTATTAAAATCACTGCTCCTGAAAAAACGGCCGTTTTTAAAACTTTTTTTTGTATTGATCCATGTCCCCTGGGGCAGGACCCAGGTCCCCAAACACTTTTTAGGACAGTAACTTGCATATTACCCTTTAAAATGAGCACTTTAGATTGTGAACGTTCGAGTCCCATAGACTTTAATAGGGTTCTAAAGTTCACACGAAGTTTAGGTCTGTTCGCAGGTTCTGGTGCGAACCGAACAGGGGGGTGTTCGGCTCATCCCTACTCAGTGTTTACTGATTATACAAAGCTTATGCAGAGCAGTAACTTCACTGCAGGATATAGAAACCTTGCAGGAGGACCTTATTAAAATAAAGTGGTGGGCAACTACAAGGCAAATGAGGTTTGATGTTGAAAAATGTAAATAATGCACTTGGGGGCAAAAAAAATGCAAGTTTCTCACTAGGATGAGAACCATTAAAGGTTCCAGGATGGAAAAAGATCTGGGGTCCTTGTAGGCTCAGCAATGGCATACAATGCCAAGCTGCAGCAAGCAAAGCAAGCAGAATATTAGAAATCATTAAAAAGGGTAAATTCACAGTTCTACCCCTTTACAAGACTATGATCCAGCTACATCTTGAGTATGACAACCAGTTCTGATCAACAGCCCTCAGAAAATATGTGCTGGAACTGGAGAGAATAGATAGATGGGGAACAAAGCTAATAAGGGGACTTGAAGACCTCAGTTATGAAGAATGGCTACAAACATTAACCCTTTCATGACTAAGCCTATTTTTGGCATTTGGTGTTTACAAGTTAAAATCGGAATGATGACAAAGTACGGTACCTAAAAATCTCAATAGGCGAAGCTTTAAATTTTTTTACGGTTACCAGGTTAGCGTTACAGAGGAGGTCTAGTGCTAGAATTATTGCTCTCACTCTGACAATCACGGCGATACCTCACATGTGTGATTTGAACACTGTTTACATATGTGAACACGACTTCCGTATGCGTTTTCTTTGCTTCGCAAGCTCACGGGGACGGCGGGCGGTTTAAATGTTTTTTTTATTTTTTATTTTTTAATTGATAAATTGTTTTAAAAAAAAATAAAAATTTTGATCACTTTTATTGCTGTCACATGGAATGTAAGCATCCCTTGTGACAGTAATAGGTGGTGACAGGTACTATTTATGGAGGTATGGGGGGTCTAAAAGACCCCCCATCCCTCCTTTACACTTCAATGTATTCAGATTGCCGAAAATGTTGATTCTGAATACTGTATATATTTTTTAAAACCGGCGCCATTGGCAGCCAAGTAAACGGGAAGTGACGCCATGACGTCGCTTCCATGTTTACTATTAGGAGACTGGAGATTACGGCGTCATTCCAGTTCCTGCCCAGCAGCTGGAGGCATCAAATCGTGAATCGGTGCTCCCGATCGAGCGGGAGCACCGGTAACAGCGGCGAGAGGCGGCGGGAGGGGGGCATCCCCTCCCGCTCCTCCGGCATAACAGCCGAGCCTTCAAAAGTGCCCATTTTGAAGGCTTATATAGTAATTGGGCATAAAATTGATATAGGGGTCTGGGTCCTGCCCTGGGGGACATAGCAATAGCAATAAAAAGAAAGATTGTGAAAAATGTCATTTTTAAATGAGCAGTGATTACTTGATTTTTAAAGTGAAAGCCTAAAAATTTATTTCCAATATAGTGCCTGGGGGGTACCCTTAGTCTATCTGTAAAGTGGCAGATCTGTATCATGTCTAGAATCTGCTGCAGAAAAAATTACATTTATAAAGCTAAAAAAATGACATTTTCCCTGCAAGCTGCCTTTATTTTGCTCCAAAACAGCTGAGGAGCCAGTGTGTATGATGAGGCCACAATGTAGTACACTGAAAACAAGATTAGAGATTTTTTGAATACATTATGATGTCACTTAGACTTTGTATAGAAGTAACGGGTGTGTAAAAATTGGTCTTTGGGTGTGGGCGGCACCTTCCCACCATAACCCTATAGAGGTACTCTTGATGAAAGCAAGAATTGGTCTTGCTGTAAAAAATTACAATGATATGCACCTGTCAAACAGATGCAGAAAAATTACTCTTTGGGTGTCAGGGGCACCTTCCCACCATAACCCTATAGTGGTGCTCTTGATGAAGGCAAAAAAAATGCAATGATATGCATATGGTTTGTGTTTTTGAAACGTTTGATGTGCCTGACAGTTTGCAGATAGCAACAGTGTGATCTGCTGCAGATGTGCTGAAAAAGGCCCAGACAGCTGAGCTTTGGGGAGTGGGCTGGGAGATAACAGCTGCAGAGTGTGATGGAATAGGGTGGCTACCCTCTACTCTTTCTCCTCCTTTAGGTTGTGCCGCCTCACCTTCAGTTTCCTCCTCTGCTCTATCTGGCACCCAAGTCACATCAGTGACCTCATCATCATCATCATTATCATCATCTCCATCTCCTCCATCTTCATAAATACCACTGGAGACAACTTGGCAATACACTGCGGCTAGGGAACACGAATGCCAATTTGTCTACTAGTGTTCCTCCCTCTCTCTAGGCTCATGTTCCTGTCATCCTCAACCTCAGAACCAACATCTGAATCCAGTAATGGCTGGGCATCTTCAAGGAGCAAGTTTGTGACGTTGTGGTCAAATAACTCAACTGACTCCTCAATGGCTGATGTCGGGGCTATGGCAGGAATAGATGTGGACAAGGAGGCAGGTTTATCCACTATGGCAACTGCAGGGGACTGCACACTTGTCTCTGCTTGCGTGACAGAGGATGAGGAGGTTGAGGAAGGTTTAGTAAGCCAGTCCACCACCTCCTCTGCATGCTGTGGCTGGATAGCACTGACAAACTCACTAAACAGAGGAAATTATGCCCTGCCTGAGGACTGACCACCACTTCCACCTTTGCCTGTGGACACATTTAAGTTAAATTGGCAGTAACGCACACAAAAGTAAATGGCTTTAAACTGGCAGTGACACACAAACTATCTAGCATTAAACTGGCAGTAACACACAAAACAATATGGCATTAAACTGGCAGTAACACACAAAACAATATGGCATTAAACTGGCAGTAATGCACACAGAACTATATAAAAGGTTCCACTTTATTATCGGCTTAGTAAAAAATAGTGTTATAGGGAATAAGATTGGTAAAAAATATCTATCAAATTCAATCTTTCACAGATCCTGCAGTTTTTGTTTTTGATCAAGAAGAAAGCAAGACAAAACACACAGGACAATTGCTGATAATTCTACTACACATGAGGAAAACATTTTCCGATTGATTCTCTGAATCTAAATATTGTTCTGTTAGCTGAATGCTATTACACTTTTAATTTCCTTGATTTTTTACCACTGGTAACTCAAGCTGTAAAGCAATCCACTGTGTAAACATTTTTACAGAAACAATTAAACTACTGGTAAAATCTTCTTTTACGCACTCACCCTGGTTCCTGTATGATTTAAAAAAATACAATGTATTAATTTGTCAAATTTTTATACTGACCTTGGATATCTAAGGTGTAAAATTTACCTTTTCCGAAAAAAGAAATAATAAAAAGGTGAAAAAACATCATTCACCCTCTCCACCCCCAACTGTACTTACCTCTGTGGGTCATGAGCTGGCAGTGGCCAGGCAGCTGGTGGAGCAGTCTGGACATTTAAAATCACTGTTCTTATCCCTCTTCTTTCTACAGCACTTCTAGGATGATCAGCGTGGCAGAGTGCATTGCTCTGATCTTAAAAGTGGTGCAGAAAGAAGAGGGAAAAGAGAGGGTTTTAGGTTTCCTGAACTGTTTCAACAGCTGCATGGGCACAGAGAGCTTATCACCCATTTTTCTGAAAAGGTGAACTAAGTCTTTAAACAAATTAAATAATGAAGTAGCCTCCAAAAAATGTGTTCATTGGTGGAGGCTTGTCCATAGGGACTCCTGGGGTAGTTTTGTTGCAGGACAAAATAAAAAACTAATAGAAAAAATAATTATATAGTTTATTTTTGTTTCTCTCTCTCTTTTTTTATAATCTGCCTAGCAACAGGACATCCATCCGAAAAATCATTTACGAGTTACATAGTAGGTGAGGTTGAAAAAAAAGTCCATCAAGCCCAACCTATGTGTGTGATTATATGTCAGTATTACATTGTATATCCCTGTATGTTGTGGTCATTCAGGTGTTTATCTAATAGTTTCTTGAAACTATCAATGCCCCCCCCCAGCTGAGACTACTACCCGTGGAGGGGAATTCCACATCCTTGCAGGTCTTACAGTAAAGAACCCTCTACGTAGTTTAAAATTACTTTAATGTATGACCACAAGCCTTGTTAAACTCCCTTCCGCGAAAAAGGTTTATCCCTATTGTGGGGACACCATTATGGTATTTGTAAATTGAAATCATATCCCCTCTCAAGTGTTTCTTCTCCAGAGAGAATAAATTCAGTGCTTACAACCTTTCCTCATAACTAATATTCTCCAGACCCTTTATTAGCTTTGTTTCCCTTCTTGGTGCTCGCTCAGTTTCTAGTACTAAGAGGAGGTCTAGTGCTAGAATTTTTGTTCTCTAATGTCCTCTAGGGGCCTCTCAGTATATCCCTTGTGTGCCTCTCACTTTATATCCCATAATAGAGCCCCTGCTCCCTATTATAGAATATACTAGTACTGAGAGACCCCTTCATATGGTATATACTGGGAGTGAGGCACACCCTATATGAAATATATACTGAGAAACCAATATTATGGGATTTACTGAGAGGCCCCCTATTATGGTTTATACTGAGAGATGTGGGAGGGGCCAAAAAGGAAGGGCAGGGTCTTGCGCCCCACCAAACTTCACCAGCCACCACTGGTTTTCATACCAGTTTTTTCTTATAAAGCTTGTAGCTTTAGTACCTGTCTAAGCAGCTATTACAGGCATGCATGCCCCAGTTGAATACCTCTAGGTCGAAAAGCGTAGGGATTGCTATACATCCCACATTGTTTTTTTTTTCTATTTTGTGATTACTTTTTATGTAATCATCTGATATGTGATGAGTTGTTTTTTAAAGATTAAAAATCGTTTAAATGTTATGACCTGCACCATATAGAGCCTCTTTTTCTCCCTTTTCCCTGTTTTTGCCATATGATTTCAATGTGACAACGTTCCAATTTTTGTCACTGGTCCTCCATTTGAATCTTCTTTTGAGGTCTAGTCTTCATCCTCACTGAAGATACCAACTGAGTCCCGGAGTTTGGGTCCTTACACTTGGATTTCTCACTTGTCGACTGATCCAACATCCATTTCAAGAGTGATCCCTCTACAGGCTATGACCTTCCTTGTTCTGGTGCCACCAATGAGTCCTTGGCTTTGGGCCAATATAAGCACGATTGACCCACTGTCGTATAGCAGGTGGGCCCACCTTGTTCGGTAAGAAGTATTTAACCATCACTGTCTACCAAATTCATGTATTTCCAGATGTGCACATGCCATGCAGTTGAAAAACTTTTCTTTGTTTATATTTGTTTCAACATTTATCACAGAAGATTTCACCACATTCACAGACTGGACACTGTCTTTTGAATTTACTTCCATTTTTTGTTTAGAGTGCTGGGACTTTATTATATTTTAAGTATTACTTACTTTATTGTGTTGTGTGCCCTAAACAGGTCTCTATTCACTATATCACTTTATGTTACATTTTTTTTTCACATATCTTTGTCTCTGGTTCACCATAACTAGTGGAGAGCCTCCTTTTTGGTTTATTTAGCCCTATACTTTTTATATTTCATGTATAAAGGATTGCCATTTGCCAACTACAGGTTGGATAATTTCTAAATATTAAAATGTATTTATATGTGTATTTTTTCATAGTTCAATCAATGCCACTTGCTTATAACAACCTACCATTCAAAAGCCAAAATGAGTTAAAGACTATTTAAATTTCACTATAAACATCTTATAAAAGACTACCGTCTCCCCACAGTTAATATAATTACCTGGTCTTATATTCTCTTTCAAACTGGATGCATAAAGTGTAAAGTCTTTGGGTACAGACACTAGAGTTAACAACAGGGCCAGTGCTACCACTAGGCAAACTAGGCAGCCGCCTAGGGCGCACTGCTGCCTAGGTGCCCAGCCACTGGTGTTTCTACTCTCTTCTTTTTGCAGCAAGCAACTAGGTCCCAGCATCAACACATAGTGTCAGAGGTGCAGCGCTGGCGGAGGACTGTGTCTGTGTCCCGACTCCTGAATGAATGGAAGCAAGCAAACATTCATTGATGGGCACTGGTAGGCTGCATTTTATGGGTGCTGGTGAGGCTGAATTGATGGGTGCTGGTGGGCTGCATGCATTTGATGGGCACTTTGTTAAAAAGGTGGGGAACAAAGATCTTGCACCACTTACTGCTAAAAAGTCTGTATTTGCTATATCCCTGTTTCAGTGCT
Source organism: Lithobates pipiens (assembly GCF_037356315.1). NCBI lineage: Eukaryota > Metazoa > Chordata > Amphibia > Anura > Ranidae > Lithobates > Lithobates pipiens. The sequence continues at coordinate 73,359,767 of NW_027507790.1, forward strand.
ACCTGGATCTTACTGTGTTCCCTTTTTGTTCTTTTACCTGCTGAAATAACTAATAAAAATGTTATCTGAAAAAGAAAAAAAAAAGGTGGGGAATACATAAGCAGGGCAAAGGAGGTGGAGTTTAGGGGTGGAGCCGGGAGGGCGACAAAAATCCTTGCACCAGCCCTGGTTAACAATGCTTTATTGCCAGAGATATTCTGGTCACAGGGCTAGATTTGTAATTTTTTTTTAGCAACTTACTGTACATCCTTGATAGCAGTGATAGAGGGAGGTAAACCTTTATATGTTTAGGTAACACTATTAAATTGGTCATCATCAGCTGATAGCAGCTGTTTGAACGTAGTAGGACCAGCTAAAATGTACATATTGTATACACATGAGCAAACTTGAAGGTAAAAGTATTAGTGGAGTAAATGTTAACATGTTTGTAAATCTAAATCCAAATTCAGTCATGAAAAATATATCAAAGTAAAGACCAATCAGTTATGGTCTTTTAGTGGGCATCCAGCTCCACCCATGTATCCTCACCCCATAGGGAAATATTGTTATCCAACCTCAAGTGATGGCATTGAAAATATATAACTGGTAATAGTAAGTTATCTGAAAGACTATTGCACAAGTTATCTTGAAATACATCTTTAATACGGAAAGGTCAACACCAAAATATCACTTAAAAACTGAAGTTTAAAGATGTGACAAGTCTTACGCTTTATGCTGTAATATGGTTACAATAACAAATAGTTTTTGTTTATTCTTTGTTAAATCTAAGCTATAGCTTGTTAACACAAAGTTTGTAGATCTATTACATTTAATAAACAATTTAATAAAGCAATATCTCTAAGAAGCAAGAGAAAACCAAAATTTGATGTGTTTTTTTCCTGCTTGAGGCACAAGCAGATTATCAATAACCCTAAAGGCAAGATAATAACACATACTGTATATTTCAATTGGCAGAAGGTGAAAGGTGAGAAGAAAAGGTTGCAGTCACTATTAAATTGTCAATACAACTTTGTAACATGAACTTAATTATTATCAAGTGATTCTATCCTCTTTAACTAAGGATATATACAGCAGAAAGGGCTTTAATTTGTCAAGAGGGCTTTTTTATCAGCATAGAGCTTAAAATTTTAGTAGCAGTCACCGTGGCATTCTTAAAAAGAACATCACTTGGTTATTGTTTGCAACATAATTGCTAACCTCAGTTAAATTTAGGATCTGTATTTTACATAATATAACAGCAAGATATATCCATATATTCTCAGTCTAAAGCCCCGTACACACGAGAGGACTTATGTCCGACAGACTTCCGAAGGAGTTCCGTCGGAGTTCTGCCGGAGTTCCGACGGAGTTCTGACGGACTTTTCGGCGGAGCGGACTTGGCCACACACAATCACACTAAACTCCGACGGATTCGAACGTGATGACGTACGACTGGATTCGAATACGGAAGTTCATAGCCAGTAGCCAATAGCTGCCCTAGCGTCGGTTTTAGTCCGTCGGAATAGCATACACACGAGCGGAGTTTTCGAAGGGACCCGGGTCCGGCGGAGTTCCGTCGGGAAAATTTGAAGCATGTTCCATATTCTAAAGTCCTTCGGACTTTGGCGAGTCAAAAGTCCGTTGCAGCCCACACACGATCGAATAGTCTGACGGACTCAGTCCGTCGGACTTTGGACGTTGAAAAGTCCGCTCGTGTGTACGCGGCATAAGTCTTTAAAAAAAAAGATTCTACCATTGTGCACTGATGAAATGACAGCCAAATCATCTCCCATGAGGCCTCAAGAAGTAAAAATTGTTAATATCAAAAGATTTCCAAAACATATTTAGCATGGAATATTACCCCTTTTCACATATTTAAAGCAATATTAAACCCAAATCCAAACATTTATTATATTGCAGCTCACCAATTCTAATTCCGCGTACACACGACCGGACTTTCCGTAGGAATGAACTCTGATGGACTTTTTTGATGGAGTTCCGCTGAAACGGACTTGCCTACACAGGATCACACCAAAGTCTGATCGTTTAATGTGATGACGTACGACGGAACTAGAAAAAGGAAGTTCAATAGCTGCTCTTGCATCATTGCTGGTCCATCGGACCTGCATATAGACGAACGGTTTTCTCAATAGGAACTGGTTCTTGTGGAGTCCGTCAGATTTTTTGACAGAAAAGGTCCGATGAAGCCCACACAAGATCAAATTGTCAGACGGATTTGTTCCGTCGGAACTTTGCTGTCGAAACGTTTGGTCGTGTGTACACGGCATTAGATATGATAGCTGAATTTGCTTCCTTTTTAGGCTTCCTTTCTTCTATTTTCATCTGGTGATCCAAGTCTGTTTTTTTTTCACAAGCTCAAGCTACCCAGCTGAAAGTATCAGTTTAAATTGAAGACACAACCATTTACTACTGACAGGGGGGATTAAAATGATCAGCTTTCATTTATTCATGCAAAACCTTTATCCCAAAAGGTAAAAGAAAACTGTTTGTTGTAACTGATTATACATTGTGAGCTAGAGTATGGCTGCAGCTTGTTAGTGTATCTAAATCTGCTAATACATGTAACACTACCTTCCCTCCCTCAGACTGGCAATGGGGCTGTCAGCTGTGCCTCCTATGCTCATTCCTCAAGAGTTGTGTCTCACTAATACAAGAGGTGATGCTACTGGCCAGATGACCTGGTGAAAACAGAGGAAAAAAGTCTAAAAAAAGAAAACGGATGCAGCTATCACATATAATGATCAACATGTCCAACATAAAACACATTCCAAAGCCCATATGTGATCACACTCTGTGTGCCATCAATGCAAAGCTCAGTGCACATGTGCCAGTGATATCACTGACTGCCAAAATTGTGAATATTTCATAAACAACTGTAGCACCCACCACCTTGAGGTGGGTGCTAAATAAGTTTAGGTAGGGTAAGTGTTAGATACATTTAACCAGGGCCTTGCAATTTAAGGCATGGTTGTCTGTTTTGGGAGAGGGGAGTGACAGAGTAGAGAGGGGAGGGTGTGGTCACCTGCATTCTGACCCTGAAAGATCTCCCTTACCTTCCATTGAAAATGTTCAGGAAGGAAGGCTGGCTGGGGACTTGGGTGCAGGCAGTTTGTATGGAGAACCCTGGACCAATCATTAAATTGTATTGGCAGGGACAGGACTCACATATAAGCTGGGGGTCACATGTTCTGGGTAGAGAATGGGAAGAGTCTGGAGCAGAGAAGGAGCAGAAATGTAATCAACAAGGAGCAGTCTTGAAGGCCTTGGGGTTCAGAGACCCCAGCGCTGGAGAGCAGGAACAGACTTGAAGGCCTGAGAGTTCAGAGACCTCAGCACCGGATAATCATTACAACCGCCACAATGTCATCTGCAGTAGTGGACCGGGCATCCCAGCTTAGGATGTATCCGACCATGCGGAGCGGTAAGTAGCTACAAAGAGGACAGAGTAAACTGGAATCGACTTTCGGTGGCAATCATGGATTGTCGATGGGAGAGAGCAAAGGGAGTGCAACCCAGGAGCGCTTAACTGTCAGAACCTTTTCCTGAACTGACACTGAGGATTGCAGGAGTCAAGATAGGCAGGTGAGGCCTGGGGCTTCCAGCATCCATATACCACAATTTTTTTCAGAGGGGCATTGGTCAGTTTACTATAGGAAAGGACATGGGAACAGAAATGGAAACCAGAGTTTAGAGGCAACTCATATCCTCTAGCAGCAATGTAAAATTCACCGAGCAAGAAATAAAAGTTTTCAAAGTTTAATGGACTGTCTGCTGTTTGTGAAATTTGTGCAGGGGTAGAAGAACCAAAGCAGTTAACAGAAAGGTATAAACACACCCAGCAGCTCCCAAGGGAGTAGTGCGCTACACAACACACATTAAGGGAGCTATTCACTGTACCTACAGATAAGCCTCAACATAGACCTACCTGGATATATAAGTGGAAATGTAGTCAATTTTGAATTTAGCTGGCTTTCAAAAGTGGATGAAGAAAAATTGGTTAATGCATTTTTACTAATTTGGCACTAGGAATTAAGGATGAAACCCCCCCCCCCCCCCACACCAGAAAATCTGAACAGGCAAAAAATTCTGAACACACAAACACTGTTAGCCTATGGGACACGAACATGAAAAATCAAAAGTGCTCATTTTAAAGGCTTATATGCAAGTTATTGTCATAAAAAGTGTTTGGCGACCCGGGTCCTGCCCCGGGGACATGTATCAATGCAAAAAAAAGTTTTAAAAACTGCAGTTTTTTCGGGAGCAGTGATTCTAATAATGCTTAAAGTGAAACAATAAAAATTGAATATTGCTTTAAATATTGTGCCTGGGGGGTGTCTATAGTATGCCTGTAAAGTGGCCCAGTTTTCCCGTGTTTAGAACAATACCACAACAAAATTATATTTCTAAAGGAAAAAAGTAATTTAAAACTGATCTCGGGGTGTAATGAATAGTCAGGTCTTGGCAATATAGATAAAACTCTTTGAAAAAATGGCATGGCCCCCCCAGTCCATTACCAGGCTTTTTGGGTCTGGTATGAATATTAAGGGGAACCCTGAACCAAAATTAAAAAAATAAATGTGTGGGGGTCCCCCCAAAATCCATACCAGGCCCTTCAGGTCTGATATGGAAATTAAGGGGAACCCTGCGTTAAATGTAAAAAAAAATGGAGTACGGTCCCCCCAAAATCCATATTAGACCCTTATCCGAGCACGCAACCTGAACCGTACCAGGCCACATGCCCTCAACATGGGGTCTTTGGTGCTTTGGGGTCTGACTCCAACTACTTCTAGCAGCTGGCAATTCGGACTAGTGAGCTGGCCAAATATAACCAGTTTGTTTGACTGTTTTTCAACTGTAAACAGGCAAGGTTTGGGTCAAACTCACAGTTGGCCTGAACCCAAAGCTCAACCCTATCAATCACTGGGAAAGAGTGAATGCAAGAATCTGCTGCTGAATATCTAAAACTGCCATTGTGACTTTTTACTTTCAATATATTTTTATTTATAATGCAAGGTAAGACAGTAAGAAAATATCACAAATAGTACGGTCAGTGAACAAATAAAATCTGAAGAATATGACCCCTACCCTACACATTAGCCAGGTCTACCAACAGTAAAAGATGAGAGTGTAGTTCCTTAAAACCATAAGTCAAATAGACTAAACATAATCAGTATAATGATAGACTGCACATTACAGAGTAGCCCAGAAGAGTATGGTGCTTCGCCAATCAAATTCACAAGCATGCCCCACACTCTGTTAGACCCATTTGGATCTTGTCCAGAAAACCTTTTATATCTGTATTATCAGGAATAATAACAGAGCAGAAAACAGAGCAGGGCAGAGGGGGAGAAAAAAAAAGAAGAAAAAGAAGAAAAAGAAAAAAAAAGAAAAACAGGGAGGGGGGAAACTCCCCTACACCCCCCTTCCACAAGGAATGACCTCACAGAGTTACGCCTGACCTTTTCCAAGTTATAAAAATATCTTGTTAAACAGTAAATATTGAGAAGAAAGAAAGAAAAAAAGGGACAGAGAGGAGAGAAAGAAAAGAAAGAAAAAGAGAAAAAAGAGAGAAGAGAGAAAGAAAGGAAAGAGAAAGAAGGAGGGTCAACCAGCGGCAAATCACAAGGGAGAGACATATTTGATCCACGGATCCCAAATCATGTTACATTTCTTGGAATTATTACGAATGATCCAGTTAAGCTTAAGTTTCACAGAGTTAAGAGGAACCATCGACTGCTTCCAATATCTAGCTATAGTTATCCTAGCAGCCAGAATTATATATGTCATCAGTTTGAAAGATTTCTTGGGAACCCCATCAGGGAGCTTTTGAAAAAGCGCTACCTCTGGGGCTCTACGAATATTGACCCCAGTAACTGTGTATATAAGGTTAAATATACGAATCCAAAATCTAACTATTATCGGGCATTGCCACCAAATGTGGCACATTGTACCCACCTGACCACACCGTCTAAAGCACATGGGGGATGCTGATGGATGCATCTTAGCTATCCTGGTTGGCACTAAATACCATCGTAGTAGAGTTTTGTAGTTTGCCTCAATCAGTGTAGTATTAACAGATACTTTAGATAAAGCATAAGCTATATCCTGCCAATCAGGCAGGTCAAAAGTAAGATTCAAGTCCCGTTCCCAGTGGGTCATATAGGGGAGTTTAGTAAGTGGATCCGTAATAGTAGCATAAATAGTAGATATACGTCCCCGTACTAGGTCCTTTGATTGGCAAGATAATTCAAAATTCGTAAGAGTAAACGGTCTATCCAGCAAACCGAGTTTAGAATGTATAAAGGATACAATTTGATTATACCGAAACAGTTCACTAGGGGGCATCTGTATTGTCTCTATAAAGTACTGCAAGGAATGAGGTTGGTTCCCTTCTAGATAGTCACCTATCCGTAGGAGGCCTTTATTGAGCCACCACTGGAATGTTTGTGGAGTAAAGCCAGGTGGAAATTCTGGGTTACAGAACACCGGAGCCAAGGGAGTATGCGAAGACACTAACGGTTTACGATGGCGCACCCTGTCCCAACCCTCGAGGGAGTGAGACAGGGTGGGGCATAAGATAGGAGGGCGAAGGCGACTTGGCAGCCACATCAAGGAGCCAATAGCAAAAGGGTGGCACGAAAGAGCTTCAATAGACACCCAAAGGGGCTGAGGCCCCCTTGCTGTAGTATATGAGAGCTGTGGTATTTGAGCTGCCTGATAATAAGCTTGCAAATTAGGGAGGCCAAGTCCACCGCGTAATTTTGAGGTATATAATGTTAATTTATTCATGCGGGGTTTCCTATTACCCCAAATAAAGCGGAGAACATCTCCTTGTAACTGTTGCAATTCTCTCCTCGGGACTGCAATGGGTAAGGTCCTAAAGTAATAGAGTAGTCTGGGGAGAAACGTCATTTTGACGGAATTAATCTTACCAAACCAAGATAAGGAATAATTCGCCCAACACCGAAGGTCCTCCCGCAATCGGCAAAAAATTGGGGGATAATTAGCTTTGTATAAAGTGCCAATCGAGGATGTCAATTGGATGCCTAAATATGGAATAGAGGTTGAGGTCCATTGGAAATGAAAATCGTGTGTCACAACTGTTGTTCTACTAAGGGGGGCAAAGAGACATTAAGGGCCATCGTTTTTTGAGTGTTTAAAGTGAGTCCTGAAAGTTGGGAAAATTGACGAAATAGGGACCACAAAGTAGGTAGGGTAATTGTAGGGTTGGTAACATACATAAGTAGGCACAGCAGTTTGGGACTTTAAATGAGGCACGGGTTAGCGCCTCCATCCCGGTATTTAGCACAATAAGGAGGGAAAAAAGTGGGACTTTAAAATGAAGCGGCTGAAGTGTGAGGGTCAGAAAAAGGTAATTTAATTGAATCCATAATATATGATACAAAGTAAATTCATATATATACATACATACATGTGCCATTGTAGGGCACAAAATGTGTTATATGAAGACATCAAGGTGTATGTAAAGACACATAAAGTCAAAAAACATATATGAACAGTAAATAGTATGTGGAGCAACAGCATAGCCTAAAAATGCCTCAGGGCGACATATCCGGTACCTGTGTTTGTAATCACATAATGTAAACATAAATGTACTGAATTAATATTAAAAATTAATTAAAAGTAACGTCGGGCCGTAGTAATTATCACTGTAGCATCAAATGTAGCTCTACGCGTTTCGTGGATGTATTCTCCACTCATCAGGAGCAGATGCGACAGATACCTGTAAAATATATAGATATGGTAAACCACACTCTGTATAGAGGGGAATAGGTACAGTACATAGAGTGCTTTCAAAAGAGATTGACTAAGCATATCTACCATCCCCGGCAGCGAACACAGCAAACAGCAACTGGTCCGTGGTGCGTCGGAGGCGCAGATCGCCCCGCCCGGGAGCTGAGGCGGCATATTTGGGCGGCGGATATAGTGAACAGGTGCCTGGGTATGAAGATAAATTCCATGTGCTAACAGTGCTGGTATATGGAGAATAGGCGTATCTAAAACAAAGTATGTACATGAGCGTTAAGTGAGAATGTAAAAGAAATGTAATGAAATAAAAAGGATTGTAAGTGTGTGAGGTGAAAAAATAAATATACAAAAATACAAAGAATTGCGTGATAATGAGAAATAGTGTATGGGAATGAGAGTGTATAAAAATAAAATGTATGGAGAGTGTTAGAACAATGCGAGTGAAGACTAGAGGATGAAGTGTAGACATATATGTTGGTTGTGATGTGCCTGCAGAGGTATGAAAAGGGATAAACAGTGTGGTGAGGGTGTGGGGTGTGAAATGAGCCAAAGCAGAGGGAGTGCTAGGTGAGTGCGGTGAAGGGATAGAGATGTAAAACAAGTGAGTGTATAAGTGATAAAAAATGATATAACAAAGGTGGGCAAACAAAAAAAAACAACCAAAGTGAATCCAGAACCAAATTACACCTACCCGATAGCTGTAAACCCAGCATCACCCAGTAAGAAATCAACTGGTGTGCCGGAACCACAGGAGGAGACCGGCTGTGTCAACAGCCATCCTCACCTGGGAAAGCCCAAATACAAGCCGCCAGCACCACGTGTGTGAACCGAGGGGGGGGGGGAGGGGCGCCAACACTAGAGCAGGTGGGGCCGCCCAGCAATAGGCGCCGCCCAAACACCCCCGTCAGGGTCACGTAGGTGGTACCTGCGGCGTCGGCGCGATGCCGCGAAAAAAAAAAAAAAAAAAAAAAAAAAAAAATCCTTTCCTGTCTTTACATACACCTTGATGTCTTCATATAACACATTTTGTGCCCTACAATGGCACATGTATGTATGTATATATATGAATTTACTTTGTATCATATATTATGGATTCAATTAAATTACCTTTTTCTGACCCTCACACTTCAGCCGCTTCATTTTAAAGTCCCACTTTTTTCCCTCCTTATGGTAACATACATAAGAACCTCATCGGCAAACAGGGAACATTTATGTTCCTGCTGCCCACAGCATATTCCGTGAATTCGGGGATGGGATCGAATCGCGACCGCTAAAGGCTCAATTGCCAGCGCAAAAAGTAATGGAGAAAGTGGACAGCCCTGCCTCGTGCCACGGCCAATGGGAAATGAGGATGATCTATAACCCCGGATAGCGACCTGGGCCGACGGTTTGCTATAAAGTTTTCGTAATAGTGAAATAAAAACAGGACCAAAACCAAAGGCCCCGAGAGTAGTAAATAAATAGTCCCAATTAAGACTATCAAAGGCCTTATGAAGGTCCAATGATAGCAATAGCAGTTCCCGAGATCCAGGAGCATCCCATTGGGAGCGAACCGCAGAGATCAAAGCTATAGATCGGCGAATTTGGTCTAAAGTTTGGCGTTGGTTTATAAAACCTGATTGGTCTTTATGTATATATTGCGGTAAAAAGGCGCCTAATCGTAATGCTAATAATTTCGTAAGAATTTTGAGATCACAATTAATCAATGATATAGGGCGATAATTAAGAATATCAGTAGTATCCTTGTTTGGTTTAGGTATAACACTAATGTGGGCCCTGTTTTCGTCTAAAGGTACTTCGCCACCGTCTCGTAAGGAATTAAAATAGAGAGCCATATGAGGGACCAGATATTCAGAAATTTTTTTATAATAGCTATTAGGGAGTCCATCAGGGCCAGGCGATTTATGCAGAGATAATAATTTAATGGTTTGGTATAACTCTTCACAAGTGATAGGTTGGTCCATAATTTCTCTATCAGGTTCCGTAAGAGACGGTAGCGATAAAGTGCTTAAAAAATTGTTGATAGAAACAGACGTATTGTCATGAGTTTGGGCATATAGTGTAGTATAAAAATTCTGGAATTCGTTAAGGACACTTTGAGGATTTTGAGAAAGATTACCCCCTGAAAGTCTAATTTTAGGGAGAGCCGTATGCGTGTGTTTAGGGGTAAGTTTGTGCGCTAGCAACGAACCTGGACGATCACGCCATGTAAAGAACCTATGGTTGGTCCAACGAAGACACTTTTCGGCCCTTGTAGTAAGGCATATATTAAGTTTGGTGCGGGCCTGTTCAAGCTTAAGTAATAAGTCCGGATGAGGGAGTCGTTTATGTTGGGTAGCTAGGGTTTCATATTCCTTAGTTTTGGTCAAGATCAGTGTGTTGTTAGCTTTATTAAGTCTGGATGTCAACTGAATTAGAGAACCCCGTATGGAGGCTTTATGCGCCGCCCAATTAATAGCAGGGTTGGTGTCCTCTGCTTTGTTAACCGCAAAATATGCTTTTAGGTGGGCTATAATCTCTGTACAGTGAGATTCATTGCCAAGGACAGACTCATTTAGCCTCCAGTGGGACTTCGCTAATTTAAACGTTAGATTCAAAAACAGTAATACTACTGGGTCGTGATCCGACCAAGGTGTAGATACAATTTTGGCTGCAGTCAGTTTAGGCAACAGTCCCGAGACGAGAAACACATGATCAATACGCGAATAGCGATTGTGGGCTCTAGAGAAATGAGAATAATCGCGGGCGGTAGGGTTGGCCTCCCCCCAAGCATCGACTAAGTCATAGCGATGTAATAATTGAGCAAAAAGTCGGCTACATTTGGGAGGGGATCGAAGATGAGATAAGTGCGATTTATCCAGAACGTGATCTAGTGCCAAATTAGAATCTCCGGCTAGGATCACATCACCCTCAAACTCCGACGCTAATGACCGGAGCAAGGCTTTAAAAAATGCTACTTGATTCGTGTTGGGGGCATAATAAACCAGAATCGTCACCAAATTGCTCCCCAAGTGACCCTTAACCATTAGAAACCTCCCCTCTGGATCCCGCAGTACTTTATTCTCAGTAAATGAAAGTCGCCGTGACAAACAGAGTGCTCCCCCCACGCTTTTTCTCTGTGGCATTAGCAAAGTAACACACAGGGTAATCTTTATGTATATAGCGGGGGGTGAAAGAGGAGGCAAAATGTGTTTCCTGAAGAGCTACAATATCTACATGCAGAGATTTATATTAGTTAAATCCCTGAATCCGCTTAGATGGGGAGCTCAGTCCCTGTACGTTATGGGATAGCAGTCGAATGGTTCCAGTCGAGTCAGTTAACCGGGACATGGTAGAAAACGTAAATGTACATGATAGACAGACTCACCTACCAATGGCAACACATGGACCTCTTCGATGAACCAAAATTCCGCTGGCTGACCCTCAAGGAAAAAAAGAAATAATAGTGAAGACTGGGAAGAAAGCAAAGAGAGAAAGAAGAAAAGAAAAAAAAAAACGATACGTGGGTTCAACAACACCCAGTATCAACAGAAAAAAAAAAACATTAAGCAACAGAAGTTAAACATAATGTAACAACGTAGACCAGAATCTAGGTCTGGAAATGTGGGAGTCTCCACCAAAGAAAATCAATGGGGAGAGTCCTACCAACAGGGAGAGCACATAGCCACCTCCTGGCACAATATGAAACAGCAAATGTTATGCCCATAGACACATACCTGAAAACTCTAAGTAATACAAAGAAAAAACATATATTAATCTGATCGAGCAGTAAACATCTGCAAGCGGCAGCTAATGTCCTATATGAGGACCACAGAGAATCTACCGCCCAGAAAAGAAAACACTCCCAGACCCTAGGAAAAAGGGGAAAAAACAACATAAAACATAAATCTACAACTCTTTATATTATCCCCTTCCCCCCTGAGTCCGGTTTTTCAGTGCAATCAAAAAAAAAAAAGGAAAAATAGAGTCTCTCAGGTAACTCGACGCGATGTTGCGGATTTCTTCGAAGTCGGGGAAGACCAGAGCGGCAAAAGCGGAGGGGGGAGATCGGTAGCTGTGGATGGACCAGAAGAAATTGGGGTCTGGGTAATGAACCCCAGTTTCAGCAAAAAATTTTCCCCATCTGCGAATGTAGAAAAAGCATACAATCGATTGTCATAGGTAAACTGTAGTCGGAAGGGATAGTTCCAGCGATAGCGAATATTGCGCTGAATCAAAGGGGATAGCAGCGGCTTAAACGCCCTCCTCTTCTGAATGGTAGCTTGCGATATATCCGCAAAGATTTGAATATGATGACCTTCAACCTCCAAGTCAGGGCGATCCCTGGCATACCGCATAATGGCTTCTTTAACCCCAAAGAAATGGGGCTTTACAATCACGTCTCAAAGTGGTCCATCAGGTTTCAGGGGGACCAAAGCTCTATGAATGTGATCAATTTCCATATGAATGTCATCAATCTCTGGGACCGCCAAATGCATCAAAGAAGAAGTAAAAGAGGTAATATCTTTAACTGATTCCGGTAAACCGCGAATACGGAAATTGTAACGTCTGGCACGATTTTCCAGGTCGTCAATTCTATTGTAGGCTTCCTCCAAACGATCGTGGAGTTCGGTAATCATATCAGAATTCTGTGACACTCTATGGACAGTATCATCAACTTTGGACTCTATACTATCCAACCGACAACCCAAACTCTGGAAATCTTGCCGTAGATCAGAGGTTAATTTAGATGTAGCTTTCTCTAGCTCCTTCCTCAGTATGTCCGCAAAACGAGCAAGTAAGACAGTATCTGGGGAATATGGTAATGGTGCAGGCAAAGGGTCAGGGGATCCCTCAGGGCTATCAGGATCCATATCATGACCGCTGGTCTGGCTGAAAAATATGTCCGATAGGTCCCTTTCCAGGGCAGATGAGGCCTGAGAAGCAGGGCCCGGGGACGGAGCAGAGGCCTGAGAAAGAGATCTGACAGGGCTGGATGCTGGACAGGGACGATCCATCTGCTCACCTGAAGGTGGAGAAGCTGTGAGAGAGCCCTCATCAAAAGACTTGCAGCCAGCTAAGCGTCCTCTGTCCCTCTGTAGCTGTGGCTACTGCTCCGGTCTAGGCCCTGTGTGTTTGCCGGTCGCCATCTTGGATTTACGGCCAGATTCACGAGGCGGATGTAAATTGCCGCCGTGCGCCTTCCCCGACGATCTAGTAGGCATGGGGAAGCGATCCGCGTATTCAGTGCCCGCTGTCCCGTATGTATATGGGGACGAGCGGGGCCGGTGGGCAGCGTACGTTAGCGTAATGTGCCGGGAGAGTGCGGAGCAGTCTAGGCTTGCATCCGCTCCGGCTGCCCGCGCATGCGCACTCCCCATTGTGACTTTTTTTTACAGCTAAACAAAAAAAATGTTGTATACTGTAAAGGAGATATTATGCTAAAAGAATGTGATTGTGCAGGAAATTGGTGTAATGGTGGTTTGCCCTATTTTTCCACCCCTGTAAACTCCAATTTTGAAGGTTCTCTGATGTGAACATTCTGCATCTCTGTATTTAACGTCCTTAGAGAATATATTTAAGCTCCTTCAACATTGATTTTTTTCCTTGCAGAGATTTAAAGATAGAAGTGTATAGAAATGGCTAAGTCAGTTTAATTCACACATGAAAGTGCAGTCGCATTATTATACATTTTTCAAGTTTATATTAATTCACTAGCTAAGACTATTAAATATGTATTTAGCCCTTGATTTAATATAGTTGCTTAGTGAGTAGACAACATAATTTCTGGTCTCTTAAAACATTAGAACTTAATTACCGCTGGCAAGAAACAGAAGCACCTTGAGTAGGGAAACGGTTGAAGTCCTTAATTTCTGGCATAAAAAAAATCAATATGCCTTCTATCCAGCTTAGATTTGCATTCCATTACCCTCCTAAATAGATGCATAAGACTCTATTTAGCATTGAGAAGGGAAGCTTATAACCCATTAAAATCTAAATAACAATTGATCATCAAACTTAGTCACGCCAGTTTGTGAGAGATGATGTCTGTTTGTTCCCTGAGCAGAGGCAGAAAACAAAACGTTAATGTCACTATTTGCATGAATTTATATACTGCGTATTTCAATTATCTAAGCTTTCAGCTGATAAGAATATGTGCAGTATTTTCTATCAGAGTTCATAGGTAGTATGTTAAGCCTTAAATGTTTGAACAAAAATCAGCTGAAATGTTGCAATGAAAATTGTTTAAAACATTTGCCTATTATTAGCAATTTTCCTATGAATTCTGCCTTATTTTGTCTCACAGGTCATTAAAAAATGAGGCAACATTTAAGGTTTAAGTATTTAATCTGAAGATTTAAGTATTTAATCTGAAAAGCAATCATGTTATGGAGTTCCACTTCTATTCAGGTTCTGATTAAGTCCACTCCTCTTGGCACAAAGCTCTGCTCCATCATTCAAAAGCTATGTAATTTGAGAAATTGACACTTTTGCAGACTTCATGACAACTAGGATTGGATTATGTAACTAGAATAGGGTGGTTCCACAACTTTTACATCTCCCATTATGTTTTTGGACAATCAATATCTACACATTTCATAGTGATTGGATGAATGTGTATTTCCACATTTGTGGTCAAATTTGAGAATAAACCATTATATGTTTGTTATTAGTGATGGGCCGAACGACCCCCTGTTTGGTTTGCGGCACAACTGTCAAACATTGCAAAAGTTTGGAACCGAATAATGACCCCCATTGAAGTCTATGTGTCCCCAAAGTGAAAAAAATCTAAAGTGACTATTTTGAAGGCTTATATGCAGGTAATTGGGCATACAATGGTTATGGGGGTCTGGGTACTTCCCTGGAGGACATGTATCAATGAAAAAAAAGTTTGTAAAAAACATCATTTTTAAATGAGCAGTGATTTACTGATTCTTAAAGTGAAACCATCAAAATAAGAAATAACAATAAAAATAGTTCCTGCGGGGGTCCTCTTAGTCTGCCTGTAACGTGGCACATCTGTACCGTGTATAGAGCCCGCTGCAGCAATATGACATTTATAAAGTCAAAAAAATGAAATTTTCCATTCAAGCTTTATTTTATAAACAATGGCCAGACTGTATGAGGAGGTCACAATTTAGTGCACTATGAACAAGACAAGAGATTTTTTGGATAAATTCTGGTGTCTCTTTCGCAGACTTTGGATTGAAGTAACAGTTGTGGAAAAATTGGGCTTTGGGTGTTGGTGGTGGTTTCACACTGTAACCCTATCAAGGTACTCTTGATGAAAGCAAGAATTGGCCTTGCTGTCTTTGGTGTTAATTGTGCCCATGAAACCTACACCAAAAAAACTCTTCCAGATGAAATCAACACCCACCGAACTAGGCAGCCTAGACAGTCTTTCAGATATTTGAAATCCAGAAAGCACTTAATCAGCGACATCGGCATCAGGGGTATGATAGCTGCTGCTAATACAGGACTGATTCATTTTAATAAATGTCAGCCAGTCCAGGGAGTCTGTGGACAGACACACTCTCTTATCTGTCACAAAGCCTCTGGAAGCACTGAATGTTCATTCGGAAAGCTTGGTGGAAGCAGGGCAGCCCAGCAGCTCTATTGCATACTGAGCAAGTTCTGGCCAGTGGTCTATTCTCATGACCCAGTAATTCAGTGGATCGTCAACTGGAAAGCTTTCCTTATCTGTTTTCACACCTAGATAATATCACACCATATGATAAAGACACTGCAGATGGGATGTGGAAGATTACAGTCCAGGGCCCCCAGGACTAAAAAAGTTTTGAAAGGCATTACTGAGGCGGTCCCCTTCTCGACCGCTCCCCTCTTGACCAACAGAAGCCTCAAAACAACATTTTACACCAAACTGTAACTTCACCTTGATACCACGTATTCTTGGGTCCTTTCACAGGCCTTGAAGAATGAGGGGGAGCCCATGCACTGCAAGTTTGCGAAGGCACGAGAAGCAGATTTTTCGGGGTTACTGAGGATTACAGTATCTGGAACTGCCTGCCCCCAGCCACGTACTACTCCCAAGGGTTCAGGGGATGGAAAACCATTTGTTAAAGAGGAAGTAAACCCTGATGGGTTTACTTCCTCTTTGTCTCCCTGCAAAGGTAAAGCATAATGGGCTACTATGCATTGCATAGTAGCCCATTATGTGTCACTTACCTGACACAGGAGCCAGCGATGTTACCGCTGTCCCCTGTAGTCTGGAGCATCCATCTTCTTCTGGATATCGCTGCTCCGGCCACTCACAGCGCCGGAGCAGCGATGATGTCACTCCCGTGCATGCGCATGAGAGCCACCACTAACATCATATTGCCGTTAGCATTGGCATGCTGCTAACGGCGATAGTGCACCTGCGTGCCGCTGTCTTTTAGTAAATATCTCCTAAACCGTGCAGGTTTAGGAGATATTTCTTGGACCTACAGGTAAGCCTTAATCAAGGCTTACCTGTAGGTCAAAGTGGTTTGTAAGGGTTTACAATCACTTTAAGGGTTGTCGTATATGTCCTGCTCTGCTTCAATGCCTCCAAAGCTGTCAGAATCCTCATCTTCCTCCCTCCCTGCTTGTATGTTTTGCGGCATAGGAAGAATGGTATCTACATCAAGCAGGCCAAAAGAGTCCTCTTCCTCCCTCTGCTCCGCCTTGAGTGCCCTGTTCATAATGCCATGCAGAGTCTGCTCCAGCAGGAACACAACAGGGATTGTGTCACTGATGCATGCATTGTCATAGATCACCATCCTTGTGGCCTCTTCCAATGATTTGTAGGTTTGTACCATTATTGCACACCACAATTCCTGGCTCCAGCTGGCGTGGCGTAAAGCACCTTTGTGCCTGTCTCTGCAGAGCTACCAGAATCTCTGCTCTGATGTAGCTCCTGTGCACTAGACAGACCAGTTGAAGCACTGCATGGGACCTTTCAACCTGACTCATATAGCCTCTTGAATGCTTAGGGGGTACTTCAGCAGGAGTGGAAGGCATGCAGGAGTAAGAGGAGCAGGGGGTGGAGCTGACAAATCTTGCATCATCACCACTAGCTGTATGGAAATATGTTGGCACAAGAAGCTGCAGCACTGAGCCCTGTCCTGCATCCTTCTGAGTTGCTTGCTGAACCACGTGCATGCAGTAATGTGGACCTTGCAGGTAACTGCCTTGCTCAATGATGACACAACATTCGAAATAAATAACTAAACCTAAAGCTAATGCTGGGACTTTGTATGAAATGTATAAAATATATACATGCACCTCCATCCTTGATACATTGAAAGAAAGAGAATGACTGATGGGACTTTATATGAAGCATATCACTAGATTAAATTAGCCAATCAGTGTACACATTTGCTTAAGATAATATACTAATGGGTCTCAAGTAATAGGTCTAAACATTTCATAGTAATACATGATTAATTCAACATAAAAAGTATGATAATATAATGATATGCTGATAGGTATCAATTAGTAACATCTAAGCATTTCATGGTAACACATAATTCAATATAGTATACATAGTACTGGACCTTAGGTATGTAGACCAAGATTGTAGTAGTAACGGCATATGGGTATAAAAAGCAATGGTGGATTGGTTCATTAAAATAGAATGTGATAAGATAATGCAGATAATAATCAAGGATACTGTGATAATGCATCACAGGACAGCTCTACTTGTTTTGTGGTTGAATACCACTCATCAGGAGCAGATGCAGAATTTAGGGGTATCTATAATGAAATAACATTGCCAAGTGAATATAGTAATACAAAATGTACAAACATAAAAGGGAGAGGGGGAACACAAATGGTCCCAATCATTATCACCTATCTGTAGTATATGGGTACGACTGTTGATGGTATCAAAGATAAAAAGCATTATAGAAAACGTTATCCCTGGAAGCTGAGATGGAAAACCTTGAGGCACGGCAGAAGAACCAATAACCAATAATAGACATAGAAGTAAAGTATCCAATTTGCAGCTGTGGTGTGTATAATTAGTGGTATGCATATTTCATATTGTAGCTGATTCCCAGGGGTATCTGTGCGGATAAATAAATAAAAAATGGACCAATTTCACAGCTGAAAAACTCAGCAGAAATTCCCAAAAGTTAAGGTGTATTAGAAAAGGTACCAGGTGAGTGAAAAGAGGGAGGTGCTACAATGAAATTAAGAAGGGAAATTAAATTGAGTAGTTATTAAATATGAGACTAGGTGTAATATAGAATAAGTACCTGCAAAGGTATGTAAGAGAAAATAATCCAAAAACCTGCAGCAGTGTCTTTCAAGCAAAGCCAGCTAGAGTGTTGGCGTAAAACAAGTGTAATATAAGTAGCAGCCATGTATCAAGGGTGACCATTAATTTCACGCAACAATGAGTGCTCGGCGTTTGGCACCCAGGCCTCCTATGTGGGGTACGCAGATGGGCAAACATGTCGGCGGTGTGGTGTTATGAATGACGTCACATGCTCGGCATGTGGGCGTGGCGCTGACCTGCAGTGAGCACCCACCCCGCCCCCCCCGCAGAGGGAGGGCAGGGGGAGGCCTCTGTGCGGGACGCAGCTCCTGGGGATAACGAGGCAAAGCCTAGGCGCAGCTGCCAGAACTGGTCCCTTGTAGAAGGAAAAGCATAATGGCAAAAATAGGTCACAGATCATAATATAATGTATGTAAATATAATAATTTAGTGATGTGCTTTCATCTCTAGTTGTATAGAAATAAATAACTAAACCTAAAGCTAGTGTTGGGACTTTGTATGAGGCAATATAAAATTTATACATGCGGGGGGCGTGTCTGGACGTGAAGCAGGGAGGACTTGTGAAAGCAGAACTCCACACAGGCAAACTCAATTCACCGCCATCCCTGCTTTAATCTACACGGGAGAAACTCCATTCAACTGCTGGTAAGATCAGGGCCCCCTGCCTTGCTATCCCGGCAAGTGATTACTACAGGAAAAGGCGTCTTGCAGCTGCTTCTGGGATCCCAGCGAGCCCCGCTCCACGTATCGCCCAGCGCCATCTTGCGGCCTATAATCCAGCCGGACCGCTCCACTTTCCGCTAACCCGGGGAAGGACTCCTCCACACATCTGCCACTATATTGCCCGGAGAGCGGGAGACTGACGGCGGAGACGGATTACCAATAGATCCCATCAGCAGGCTCTGAGTACCCGCGGAGAGGTGCTGCCTCACAGGCCTACAGACCCGGCCTCAACCACCCCCAGGATGCGGTGAGTACGAGGAATAGCTCACCCCTCCCTGTAACCAGAATCCTTGGGTGGACTGCACCGGGAGACAGCAGAGGAGTCCACATTTAAAATCCACTGAGGGGCCTTACCCTGAAATAGAGCGGTGCCCCCCTGAATGGCCGCCTTCCCCAGGATAGTCCAAGGCTTCGGCCTACCCCCACAGCCGGCGGCCATCTTTCTACACCCTTTACACCCCACCCTCTTTTGCAGTGCTCAGAACTAGCTACAACCTCACCCATCAGACTAGGAATAGCCCTAGCCCAATTAATTCCCCCCACTGCCACTGAGGAGGGGCAGAACCCCCCAGAGAGGCCAACTGTAACAACACCAGGGCGGTCAGAGGCATTGGCCTATTCCACAAAGGCGGTGGCCATCTTATTGTCCCCAGGACATTCCATCCACCTCGGTCTTGCCCTGAACGTACTATATCCCCTCTCCCATCGGAATGGGTGTAACCCTAAAGTCACAGCATCCCCCACTGTTACCAAGGTGGCTAATCACCCGGCTCATTAAAACTTTGGGTGCCGTGGCCTGGCGCGCAATGTGAATGGCAGCAATGTAACAGTGCCCCGGTACTCAGAGATGCCTGGGACCTGAAAACAGACCGGACAAAGGAGAATATGTCCACACACCTGAGGAGAAGCACACACAATCATACCCTCCACTCTCTGGGGATCCCTAAAAGGAAACCCTCATCTGAAAACTTAAGCAAATTCTGATATAGCGGCAGTGGCAAAAACCCTATGATGGCACCACCACAGAGGAACAGTATCGAAGAAGAAATGGATGACGACGAAGTCTCCCTACCAGCATCTGAAGACTCAGTCATAGGTAACAAAATTGACCAAGCTCTAACATACGCCGCCATAAAAGATAATGTAGCTGACATTAAAGGTTCTTTCTCTGCTGCAATCAAGGACATTAAAACTGAATTGCTGAAAATAACAACAACTGGCGATATCTGAACGCGCAGGAAAAGAAGGGACAGTGCCCTGATCAGGCTGGATGACATCACAAACTCACACTCTCAACATCTGATCGACATGAACAGACAAATCGAAGACTTAGACAACCGAGGCAGACGAAACAACATTAGAATCAGAGGTGCCGTGCAGCCTGCACTCACCTGTCTTTATTTTGGAGGGTATTGAGCTTCAGAATGAGCCAGAGCTGACTCCTGGAATTCCACAGACTGGCCCAACTGTACAACTTGAGAGGCTGCTTAGAGAGGTGAGTAGATTGTCAAGTGACAACAGAAGGCTGTCACGGGACATGAGAAGGCTTACCCGGACCATACATCTTATAGGCAGACAGCAAACTGACAATTTTGAATTAATGTTGACCCAGGTAAACCAACAGCACAACCAGGAAATGGAGCAATTGAGGATTTCGGTTCTTAAAGCTACAGTATCTCCCGTCACAGTGCTCTATTGCCTGGGAGCTCATCCGCAACTATGAGCAGCAGGGAACACTCTCCCTCTGAAAGCTGAAGGCTACATTTTACTCCGCCCCAGGACCCAAGCCAACTCAGTTGACCTTTTCAGGCTGCATGCAGACTGGAGGTTTTTTTACAGTTGACTAGGGATGAGCTTGATGTTCGATTTGAATGTAAATTTGATGTATGATGTACCTAATACTCATACACATAGGGTGGGGGGCCAGGATTTGGGGCCTCCTTATTAAATGGGGCTCCCGGATTCCGATAAGCCCCCTGCCCACAGACCCCAACAACCAATGGTCAGGGTTGTTGGAAAGAGGCCCTTGTCCTCATCAAAATGGGGACAAGGTGCTTTGGGGTGGGGGGGCCGCAGGGCACCCCCCTGACCCCAAAACACCCACCCCCATGTTGAGGGCATGTAGCCTAGTATGATTCAGGAAGGGGGCACTCGCTCATCCCCACCCCCTTTTCTGTCTGCCTGGGCTGCATGCTTGGATAAGGGCCTGGTATGTATTTTGGAGGGCCCTACACTGTTTTTTCAGCGTAGGAGTTCCGCTTCAAATCCATATCAGACTGAAGGGCCTGGTATGCTCTTGGAGGGGGAACCCATGCCGATTTTTGTGGAATTCCACCTCAAGATTTATACCAAACAGAGTGCTTCGTATTGGTGGGATTCAAGTCAGATCCCCTTTCATTGAAGTCAGATGCATCTCTGACTTCAAGTCGCAGGACAAAGTCGGATCCCAAGTAGGACGAGTGTCATGTTGCACCAGTGTAAACCCGGCCTTAAGCTTTGCCAATAAAATCTGGAAGCTGATTGGTTACTATGCACAGCTGCACTAGGTTCTGTGTGCACCAATTTAAGTAAATCTCCACCTGTGTGTCAATCTGAAGGTGATTCTGGGCAAGAAATGTGGAAGGTTCCAATCATGTATCGGATCCATCTACATTAACACATTGATTAAATTTGTGACTGTTTTTACTGTTTACTGGTAGAAATTATATTGTACCAAAATGGGATAAAAGCTGTTCTGAGACTTGCAGTTTTCTGATTAATTGTCTTTGTCATTTTCCATGATCCTATGGCGTACAGTAGAGTGCTGAAAACATTACTAATAACAACATGATTCTTGAGATACTGTAGTGGTGATATTTTGCCCTCTTTGTATTTATGAATGCTACATGGATATGCCTGGCCTTGGTGATCCAGTCTCTTATTTCTTCTCAAACAGGTCCACTGTTTGACATGTTGTAGACATGTAAAGTGTTTAACATCTTCACTGTTTTCTCTATTTAATGACATGGGTTTATCTATTTTAATTCTCAAAGGTTTATTCTTTTTGGTGTTGATCTACAATCCCAATTTTTAAAGTCATAAGCATGTTACTTTGACATTGGCATAATTTTCATGACTTGAAAATAATGTAGCAGCAAAGCATTATCTTTTGCAAAATCAGGGTTTTTCAAAGAGTTCAACGACTGCCAAGTTTAACTCTCTACATGTCTTAATGACTGTTCTCTTCAAAATGCATTATATGTTATAGAAGGTCATAAAGGGAGAGAAAATACACCCCAGCTTCTCACAAATGTTAATTCTGAATACATTTGTCAGGTTTTTTTTTTTTTTTTTGCAGATTACTTGTAAAGGGAAATTCCTGTACAGAATCTATAAAATGTTCACCAGTGTTTGAGATGCTCCATAACTGCCATAGTTTAAACATATTGTCATGATCTGCTGGATTATTTTGCTGAAAACCTTTCTAGTAAGAGACAGCAAGATATCAAACCACACCAATTTACTCATTCTCTTTTGCAATTGTGTCTCTGTCTACTATACATTCAACTTGTTTGCATTCAATCTTCCTATTCACACTGCTTTTCTTCATTTTTATTGATGTAATCGTTTCCTATAATTCTTCTAGATTTGATGTTTAAATCATTCTTGGTTGGAAGTTGAACAGAATAGGTAATAGGCAACGCAATTACACAGAGTATAGAGTATAACTGTAACTTGCAGTTTACTAAACAGGTGAAAATTTGGAAGCAATTATGCAAAATAGGTTAAGGATGGTAAAAAAAACATACACTGAAGAATAATGAAAGCTGCAAAAACATATGTAAGCTGTACAAGCATTGACCCTTCACAACAATGTATCTCTAAATCAGGGTAGTGTGTGGCTGCATAGCATAGTCTCCATAAAATTGTAACAACCTATCAGCCAATCAACTACCTCTGCCTCATCAGTTATGGTCTCTTGGAGCTGCTGAGGGAGATCTCATAATTAAGACTCCCTGGGTATGTCCAGGAACCCACTAAGTTGTGGGAATTGGGTTAAGGCAATCAGTACCTTTATCTTTGCATAGTGAGTAAAACGGCACTTTGCTGCACTAGAAACTCTTGTGTAAGTGTTAGGGTTGATCTAGTCTGGGTAGCCTAAATTAGTTTTTTTTTTGGCAGTTTTCACATATTGCTGGCGGCATTCATCCTTTTCTAGTAATACTGAACCATCCTGCATGATTATGTCAAATTTTTGTTGTCAAAAGCGGCTATAGACCAGCAAGAAAACAGCGATAGTAAATTAGAACACTTGCAGCATTAAGCGATAGTGAATTGTGGGGAAATTTATTTTATTATTATATTATTGTTTTTTATAATTATTTATAGTTATTTATTATAGTTCATGATTTTGTGTTTCAAACTTTATCATAACCGGGATGTCTACTAGACTCTTGTTTGGACAGATTTAAATGTGTTATTGCTAAGAATTACAGGCCTACAATATAAAACGCCAAATTTCTATGCAAAACAATTGTACCACTTTGAGATGCAAAAATCTGACATAATCATATCGCCAGGGTGGCTACAAAGTGAATTGGATACTCAGTTCATTAATCCAAAATGTTTGTTATTGGCTATAACATCCATTTGCCTTGTTTAGCTCTCATTGGCTGCAAGCAAAAACAGATAATGAGAACTGAATTATATAAATATTCTAAGCAAATTTAAACATGTTTTGTGAGACACATTTGCAGTATGTTGTTCAGTCAAAAATGTCTTGCAACAAAAGAAGTTTTATAAAAAATCATTACATCTGTATGTATGTACACATAAAACCATTCATAGAAAATGAAGAACGCAATATGTGTAAACCAGGTTTCTCATAGTATTGTTTCAAACATTTCCTCATACACCTATGCCTTGCACCAATGTCACATGGGTTTGAAAGTAAATCACATATTGCCTAAATAAGAGGATCATTTTCATACTTTAACCCAAATTTACATTTCAAAATGGGATAGCTAGCAACTGTAACACATTCAACAGATTCTGCTTCATCAGACAAATGTTGGAAATGATAATCTATAAATATACAAATATTTTTAAGAAACATGTATTAATGGACATTTTTTTTACTTTTATATTAAAACAAAGTAGTACCATTAAAAGTTCCAAGAGTTTTCTATGACTCCGTTTATTACTTCCTTATCAAATACTACAGGGGAGTGAATTTCCAGTTCACCCCTCTGCACTCTCTGAGGGAGAGTAATATGGTCATGTCATTCATTTTGGGGAGAGGGCCCATAAAAAAGGTAAGGTATATTGTTTGTTATAGCATTATCATTAGTAAGTCACAATGGGTCAATAGTATAGTTTCATCTTTATCTTATTGAGGTTTTCAAATTCATAATTACCTCAAAAGGCTGCTGTTACACTATGCAGGGATTGATGCAAATTCAAATGAGACAAGCGATGGGTTCTATGGGGTTGATTTACTAAAACTGGAGAGTGCAAAATCTGGTGCAGCTGTGCATGATAGCCAATCAGCTTCTAACTTCAGCTTGTTCAATTAAGGTTTGACAAAAAAAAAAAAAAAAACGAGCAGCTGTTTGGATTCTGTGCAGAGCTGCTGCAGATTTTGCACTCCAGTTTTAGTAAATCAACCCCTTTTTTTTGTTATCAAATCAGAAAGGAAAATAAGTCAAAATTCAGCCAAAAATATTTAAACATGTTTGAGTATCTGTCTTTTTCATATATTATGTGTGTTCATTACCTTAGTAAAGGATATTTGGATTAAAAACTGTTTTTTTGTTTCTTATTTAATTATATTGACAAAATGGAATGTCTATGTGATATATTGAATGAATTTATTTGTACATGAATAAAGATGCATTTTTTTTAAGCTTCTGTTTTTGCAAGACATTATTTGACTGATCAATACAGTGTGCTACTAAAAAACGCTGCATCAGTACAATTAAGTTTGGGGTACGGTGTATATATCTTTAATTATAAGGGGATAATGAGAACTTAAAATAATAGCTACATGGACAAAAATAACAATTGTCATAGCAAAAAATTTTTTTTTTCCAGGTTCCTGCTTAGAATCTCTAGGGGACTGCAGGCAGTTAAATTACTCCCAGACAGTTATTATAATAAATAAACTTGTACAACGTTTGGATTAATAAAATTATTTTATTGGCCGCGGGTTTATTTATTGGTTTACATATTGATATTAAATATCATTAAACAAATTTATAATAACTTTCTAGCAGAATTAGTCAATAACTTTACTACAATATTGCAATGAAAACAACTCAGCTTTTATAGCTTGAGTTGTATTATACAATCATGAAATTAATAATAAATTGTCCCACAAAAGGCAGAAGCCATAATCAGCCTCCTGCCCAACACACCCAGCCCGCAGCCTGTTTGATTGCTGTCTGAAAATGTTAAATGAGTGTATCCAAACCTATGTCAGAAATATGAATCCCATCATTCCGATATAGGCCTCTTACTCCTCCCTCCAGTTCCCTATGTCGAAATGATTCCCCATAGCCTAAAAGACATACATTTCTATATACGCCTATCAACTCTTTGTCTAATTTTTTCAAAAACTGAACATACTTATGAATTCAACCAAACTAAGTGGGGGATAATCTTTGAGAATATAATTTCAGTTTTGGGAGGTGCAGCTTTTACCGCTCGACTAGTATCTTGAATCTGAAAAGTTACATTTAATGTTTTTTTCTTACCAATATCATTTCCCCCAGATTAATTAATAATACATCTGGTAAAGACCAACCATAAGTTAATTTTCCCAAAACTGTCATCAATTCCCTCCAAACCATTCCCCTCTTACCAAACCAATATATCTGATAATTGTTCGGTTCCATATCCAAATTCCTTCCATAAATTCTGGCCACTGCTCTCTTATGAGCCCAGAACACAAAGGAGTGTCCCACGATCTATATAATTTTTGTTTCAACAGTAATTCAAAATTTTTTAATTAGGTCTAATATATGAAGCATAAGCATCAGATTTCCATCTACCAATTCTTTTTATCCTTTTCTATATCTTTTTTGCTGCTTCAGTTGCATCTCCAATCCTGAATGAATGACAGGATAATGGAAATCTATCTATTTGAAGAAATTGCAAACATTTGTTGAAAACTCCTGTAAACTGAAATTTTGTTAGTGGGGAATTATTCTCATGTACAAATAATAATTATTTCCCTATAGGTCTGACACTGATATAAGTATTTAGAAGCCTGACTGGGCAAATTACCAGATCATTACAAGCATATAAATTAATCCATGAACCTTTGCCCAATTGATCAGTTTTGGAACGTTGCAAAAACATTTTAAAGCACCGTTCATCAGCTTTTACCGCTTTAAAAAAGGAGCCCAGTTAAACCTTTCTTACTGGACGGCACTAACTCTGAAATTCTCAGAGCAGCAAAAAATCATATAGAGAATGCAGCCTTGAAAAGGATAGCCTAATATTTAGAAAAACATATGCTTTCCGTAGTACCACAATGCTTTTTCAATAATTCTGGGGTTATTGGCTGTCTCTTATCTACTGTAAATTTTTTCTTTTTGTAGCGGCCATAACCCGTTGCAGGGCTTACCGGTTACCTTCTCTCGGCCTGCTCCTCCACTTCTAGGGATTCCCAGGGTTGATACCCAAAGACTTGTACACTGACACAGATGAAGTCCTTTCAGAAAGGTTTTATTCTGCAGTAGAACTTTCAATTAACACAGTCTTTTGGGGAACAGAGGGCACGGGTGAAGAACTTAGGCACCTTGAACTGCAGGTCTTACGAAGTCTCTATTTCCACCCAGAGAGTAGCCACTCGCAGTTGGGCACTTCAAGGCTGAACAGATCTCTAGCCAGAGATCATGGCAGTCAGCACGTTGACTCAAACGTGAACAAACAACTAAGGGCAAACAGGAACCTTTTTCCTCCATACCTGGAACGTTTCCCGTCTCCTTCATGGTACTGGAAAAGTGTGAATTTGTCAATGTCCTTCTCAACTCAGTAACCAGGCACTTCTCAGGATGCCACTTGCCGGCCCTCCTCTGAAGAGTCCTACCCCGGTCACTTCCACGAGCTGCAGTGTCCCTCCAAGCAGAGAGGACACCTGGACACTTTGAATCCTCTCTCAGTTACTGCGCCTTGGGCCAGCAGGTTCCGAGACTCGGAAACGGACGGATCCCTATCCCAGACCAGGCAGGTTTATCAGGGGCCACTGACAGGAACATGTTGTAGGGTGTCGAACACCCTGTGACCGGGACCCCTCACAGGGCTACCCCGGTCCTGGAACCAAACCAGACCATACGGGTCTCTCGAACAACTCCAGAACCCCGAACACGTGACCCACACTCGTTTAAATACCCCTTCCTAGACTCCTCAGCGGGCCCCGGCCTCCCACTGATTGGCTCAGAGAAAGCCGATACCCAAACATCCAACCAGACTTGGTTCTAGCCTGTCATATGCACCTCACCATCCACATGACCAGTCCACATGACCAGGTAGAACTTCCAAACACAGCCTGGCCAGACTGGTGTTAAGGCCTACCTACACAATTAACCCTCAGAACCTTTACTGTTCTGAGGCCAAAAACTAAATTTACAGGCGTGTGACATTTGATCCCAAATGTCATCCGCTACATTTTTATATCCATTCATAGCTAGTTTAAGGGAAAAGAAACGGAATAGTGACTGATATCCATCTAATTTAGAAAACCATTAAAGTGGGGTACCCCTTAAAAAAAAAAATTAAAAGTCAGCAGCTACCAATACTGCAGCTGCTGGCTTTTAATAATCGGACACTTACCTGCCCCAGGGTCCAGCGATGCGGGGGAACGAAGCCCCCCCCCTCGTTCCCTGCTCTGCTCGTGGCGCCGTCATGCATACTGTGGGCACCCGGCTGTGGCTTCACAGCCGGGCACCCACTGCGCATGCGCGAGCGGCGCAGGGCGCCGTGATACGCCATACAGTCACCTGGGACACGTGACAGGTCCCAGGTGAATGTGCGGCGCAAGGGGAAGTGATGTCACCAGCCCGGACAATGAAGAAGGCAGACTACGAGGGACCCCCTAGCAACCGGTATTTAGAGGTGAGTAAAAATTTATTTTTTTGCCAATTATTTTTTTTTATTTTTTTTATGAATTTTAAGCATCTTTTCATTTTTTGGTGGCAACACCACTTCAATATTCCTTCTCCATCAACGTTTTAAGGAAATAAAGTGCTATTCAGAGCAGATCCAATTAGCTGATTTATATTCAAAAATTGTATCCATGCAAACCAAGCCATCTTATATCCTTGCCATATACTCGGAGCTAAAGAATTTTTGATATTTCTGTAGATTAGATCACTTCCCAAAGGTGTTGCGGGCATACCATACTAAGATTCCATATTAGATGTATCAATGGTAATCCCTAAGAATTCCAAAAAAGTTGTAGGCACTACCATTTTCTCCTTAGCCAATGGAATCCCAAAATGTTCACAAATATCGATAAATAATTTTAGAAGGTTCATGCAATCTTCAGACTGATAGGAACCCAGAGATAAAAAGTCTAAATAGTGCAAAATATAAGCTGACTTTAAAATTTTCTCTAAATAAAAACCTAATGAGTTGAAACATTTTGGGTGTATAGGCAATATTCTAAAAGCTGCTTTAACATCTGCTTTTGCTAGTAGAGCATGTGTACCCAATTTCTTAATTAATGGTAAAACATCCTCAAAGGAAGTATATTCTACTGAACTCATCAGTTGGTATCTGATCATTAAGAGACTTACCTTCTGGGAATGATAAATGGTGAATTACTCTAAATTTATTAAATTATTTTTTAGGTAATATTCCCAATGGTGATATTCGAAAATTTAAAAACGGTGGATTTTCAAAAGGACCCACTATTCAGTGTTAATTTTATCTTTGACTATGTCCTTTAATGTATCCACCGATTTTAGATTTTTAACAATCTTACAATCTTTTTCCATAAATGAAGGCAAAATGAAACCCTGTTCAAAACCTCTATAAAGTATGAGTGCTGTCTGTTGATCTGAGTACCTGCAAAGCCATGGAAGGATGCTTGTTATGCTCACTGAAGACGGTGCTTTTAAGGCCCCATTCACACCTGAGCATTTTGTAGCTTGAAGCCTGAAGCTACAAAATGCTAGAGGGGAAAAAATCCATTATTCTCAATGTAGATGGTTCACATCTTTACTCCAAAATGCCTGAAGCCGAATGCCTGAAGCTCAAACAAGTTCTGGACCCTTTTTTCGCGCGAATCGGGCTGATTTGGGCGTTTCTGGAGCGTTTGTATTCCCATAGAAACTAATGGAAACGCTCGATTCAAGTGTCTAGCACGACAACAAGCGTTTCTACGGGCCTTTTGTCGCTGTATCTGCTCAAGTGAAATCGATTTTACATAAGGAAGTACACGGATCACCATTTTTTTTGGTTAGCAGACATGAAGGCCAGCAATATGGAGGGGGAAGTGGATGAGACAGTATGTCTTTTAAATCAGGAGAGCTTTATCAAAATGGTATGATTCCAGAGATCCATGCTACAAACTTTGAGCGAGCAAGAGGGGGGCATGGAACCAGATTGCCATCCAAGTTTTCACAAACTGGGCAAACCTAACTGCCCGTGTTAAGGATGATAAAGGTAAGATAAACCCCTGCAAACATAACCGACCATAGGGAGATAATAGGATGATTGTTATTTGGTACATTATAACAGAACCAGAAAAACAGTACTAGCTTATTGTTAAATTCCTATGCATTGCTTCCAAGATCATACATATGAGAAAACAGACAATAGATGTGCAATTGCAGTTCACTATGGTCACATTTGTGTACACACAAATTGGATTTGTGTAGGAATGTGGCCAGGATGAACTGGAATGGCACATCTATTGCCTCCTCCTTATATAACTATTAGGGATGAGCTTGGTGTTCGAGTCGAACGCATGTTCGACTCGAACACTGGCTGTTCGCCCGTTCGGCGAAGCCAGAACTCTGTGGGATGTTCACGACCATATTCGTGTGGCACTCATGGCCCACAATGCACTGCGCCATCGCAGTGCATTGTTTGCTCATGATTGGCCAAGCTTGCATTGTGACCCCGCATGCTTGGCCAATCACAGCGCCGGCAGGGAGGAGAGCCATAATTGGCCACAGGCAGGATACCTGTGGGCAATTATAGCTCAGGGGGTTTAGTACACGCCCCACACTATATAAGGCCGCCAGCGCGGCGGCCTTGTGTAGTGTGTTCTGGCATGCAGGGAGAGAGCAGTATAGGCAGGGACAGTGTGTTCTTTTCTTGTGAATCTGCAGCAGTTAAAGTGGGTGTTGTGTGCCTCCAGCACAGTATACACCTGTAGCTACCCTCTATTGCTGGTGTTCTCTAATACAGGCATCTGCAGGAGTTAAAGAGGGTGTTGTGTTCCTCCAGCACAGTATACACCTGTAGCTACCCTTTATTGCTGGTGTTCTCTAATACAGGCATCTGCAGCATTTACAGTGGGTGTTGTGTGCCTCTAGCACAATATACACCTGAAGCTACCCTTTATTACTGGTGTTCTGTAATACAGGCATCTGCAGGAGTTAAAGTGGATGCTGTGTAGGGATGGCCTTGCGGTTCGCCCGGCCGTCGTGTTCGCGATTCGTCAAACCGGCAGACTTCTGGCACTGTTCGCACGGCAGACATACGCACTTACATTGTGAAAGAACTTTGACCCATGATGACACATCCATCATGGGGTACACGACAGCCAATTGAGACATTTCAGCACATGGACAATTGGACATTCCTACCTTATAAATAGACCTGATCTGGTGGCCATTTTACATTCTGTCTTTTGTCAGTGTTGGGAGAGGTTGCTGTGTGGAGCAGCGACAGACTGTAGTGACACAAATCACTAGCTATTAGGTCCACAAAAGTCCTTTTAAGGACTGGTATAGGTGTACAGTATATAGGGTTCTGGTGCACTGCTCCTGACTGCTGTGCTGCTGATTGGTGAGTGCACTGCTAACCGATTCTGCAGCTCTCTTTTGTCAGTGTAGGGACAGGACGCTGTGTGGAGCAGGGACAGTCAGTTTAATCACTAGCCATTACTATTAGGTCCACAAAGGTCCTTTTAAGGACTGGTATAGGTGTACAGTATATAGGGTTGTACACGTATAATATACTTTCTTTCAAATATAGAAAGTCTATTATACTTGACTGCTGAGATGAGTGCTGACCGATTCTGCAGCTGTCTTTTATTAGTGTAGGGACTGAGGGACAGTCTGCAAATCACTAGCTACTAGGTCCACAAAGGTCCTTTTAAGGACTGGTATAGGTGTACTATTTGGTGTGCAGTATATAGGGGTGTAATACACGTAAAAAATACTTGCACATATAGAAAGCATAGTATAGTGCATTTCCACTGTGCAGCATTGTGACTGCTGAGGGGTTTTGCAGCGATACTACAAAGAGTGACAAACGCAATTAAAAAAAAGTATTATAACTGGCGTGATAGACCAGTGGCCCCCAAAAATGACAGATTGAAGCGGGGTGTTATATACCTTCTTCCACATACATACTGCACTTCTCTAGAGACTTTTGTCACAGGGTCATTTAAAAAATGACAGGCAGAGGAAGAGGCAGGCCCTTCCGCAGGGGTGGTAGGAGTAGGGCAGGAGCAACAGACTTGAGCCAAAGTGGCAAATTGCAGAAGGTGCGTGCGGTTACGTCAAAGGATGCACCAGACTTTGTTGAGTGGCTCACTTTTGTGAGTGGCCTTACTCTTCTGCACCCTCCTCATCCTCTCAATCTGCACCCTCTTCACTCTCTGCTGTGTGCACCCCCAAAGACACTACCACCAACACCACCATATACCTTCCGCTTGAGTCGCAGGAATTATTTTCCGATCCATCACAAAACATTTCCGATGCGCAGCCATTCTTGCCATTGGATCAGGAAGAGGAGGTAGCAACAACCGCCACTCAGCAGTCTGATGACAGTACCCAGATCAGCCAAGGAGGAGGTTGGTCCCCGCTGTTGCTGCCTACTCCGAGATCACTAATTATAGTGGTGGGGAAGGTGACGTTGATGATGACGTGTCTAGTGATGTCACGTGGGTGCCCACAAGAGAGGAGGAGGAGGGGAGTTCAGAGGGAGATATGGACCAGCAGATAGGGAGGAGAAGCAGGTGGAACTTAGATTGCACAGGAGGGACAAAGCAGACTGCTAATGTATCAGGAGCGAGACATCAACCATGTATGATCACATCTGGTGCTCCCAGGACGCCGGCACATGGCTCCGCAGTGTGGGGTTTTTTTAACGTGTCCACTGCTCACAATAGTGTTGCCATCTGCAATCTTTGCAGTCAACGCATAATTTGCGGTAAGCCCAACACTCACCTAGGGACGACCGCCTTAACCACTTGAGGACCGCCGTATTGCCAATGTACGTCAGCACAATGGCACAGGCAGGCACAATCACGTACATCTACGTGATTGCCTTCCAGCGGGTGGGGGGTCCAATCGGACCCCCTCCTGCTGGTTACGGCGGTCCGATTCGGTCCAGGAGCGCTCCGTGATGAGGGGATGGCCGTTGGTTTTCGGCCACCCCCTCTGGATCGCTCCTGGCCAATGAGAAGCTTCCTCCCCTGTGTATTGTTTACACAGGAAGGAGGAAGTGATGTCATTCTCCTCGGGGCGGTCTTTTTGACCGGACTACGAGGAGAAAAGTAAAAGTAAGTGTGCACCAACACTACACTGACATGTAGGTACACACAGGCACACAAACCCCCCCCCCGATCCCCCCCCCCGATCGCCCCCCGATCCCCCCCCGCCCCCCCTCCCCCCCCAGTCACAGTGTCACTGATTGCATTGATCATTTCTTTACTGATCAATGCATTCAGTGTCAGTTGTGACTAGTGATGGACGAACTTCCGACGGGACGTTTCGCGAAAGCGAAATGCGAACGGACCCAAACGTTCGCGAAACCGAACGTTCGCCGCGGGCCCCATTGACTTCAATGGGAGGCGAACTTTGCAAACCTTCATGTCGAATTTGCGGCCACGTGGTAATTATTAGGGGGTAAAACGTAGTCCCACCATCTGGACAATGACATAATACATGTATGAGGTGAATTTGGGATCGATAACTACAAGCATTTTTATTTTATTTGGGAAATTGTTCTAACAATTCAGGACTATGGAGCTAATGAAGGCAATGGAGGAGAGGGAAGGTCAGGGACCAGGGTAGGCAAAGAAGAGGGTGCAGGAGATGATCACCAGCAGCGTGACATACCGGAATGACACATGCACCGTGATAGAGGCATCTGACAGCAGCACCGTGACATACAGCGCTGACAGCAGCACCGTGACATACAGCGCTGACAGCAGCACCGTGACATACAGCGCTGACAGCAGCACCGTGACATACAGCGCTGACAGCAGCACCGTGACATACAGCGCTGACAGCAGCACCGTGACATACAGCGCTGACAGCAGCACCGTGACATACAGCGCTGACAGCAGCACCGTGACATACAGCGCTGACAGCAGCACCGTGACATACAGCGCTGACAGCAGCACCGTGACATACAGCACTGACAGCAGCACCGTAAGCAGCCCCAGGAGGAAGTCAGCACAGCACAGGGATGGTGTGATCCCCTCATAATAAGAACCCCCAGGAGGAAGTCAGCACAGCACAGGGATAGTGTGATCCCTTCATAATAAGAACCCCCAGGAGGAAGTCAGCACAGCACAGGGATATCATAAGCAGCCCCAGTAGAAATATGACACCGCTCAACCTCTTCAAAGAGGAGGGTAGGGGCATATAGTACGGTGTGCTTTTTTGGGTCAAGGAAGTGAGCCAAATGAATTAAGAAGGTCTGTGTGCTTGATTAAAAAAATAGTTTATAGACATATACATGGTCTACTGGTCACATGTGTTGAATTCCTCCGAGATCCATGCCTCATTCATTTTTAGAAATGTGAGGTAGTTAACACTGTGGTGAGCTAGGCGAGTACGCTTATCGGTCACAATCCCCCCTGCTGCGCTGAACGTCCTTTCGGACAGGACACTGGATGAGGGGCAAGCCAACAGTTCGATTGCAAATTGGGCAAGCTCTGGCCAGAGGTCAAGCCTGCCCACCCAGTAGTCTAGGGGTTCATCACTCCTCAGAGCGTCCACATCGGCCGTTAACCCAATGTAGTCGGACACCTGACGGTCTAGGCGTTCCCTGATGCTGGATCCGGATGACACCTGTCGATGGGTCGGCTGAAAGAATGACCTCATATCCGAAGTCACCAACACATCTTCAAACCGGCCTCTTCTTGCAGGCGCTGTTGGATTGGTACCCGCAAATCCTTCTCTGGGAGTGGGAATTGCTCCTCTGCCAGCGCACGCAAAAGCAGAATGCAGCATTTCTCGAAGCAAGGCCTGGAAGTGCTGCATTCTGACAGCCCTCTGCGACGGCGGTAACATTTCCGCCATTTTGTGTTTGTACCGGGGGTCTAAGTACGTTGCCACCCAGTACTGGTCCTTGACCCTCATGCTTTTTATACGGGGGTCCCTATTAAAACACTGGAGCATGAAGGCCCCCATTTGCACTAAAGTGGAAGCGGTGTGGTGGCCTGGCTCCTGCTCATCATCCAGGATAATGTCGTCCTCTTCATTCTCCTCTCCCCATCCTCGCACAACAGGGATCCCAGAAAGGTTTAAAGCATGCTCTTCTTGCTCCTGCTCATCCGCCCCGGCACCATCCTCCTCTGACTCCTCATCAGACTCCTGTTGTTGACTTGTCTCAGATAGAGTAGCCCCCCCTGGGAATTCATCCAGCATTGCGACTTCCTCATCTTCCCGCTCCTGCTCCTCCACAGCCTGATCAATGACACGACGCAATGCACGCTCCAGAAAGAAGGCATAAGGTACCATGTCACTGATGGCGCCATGGCTGCGACTGACCAGTTTGGTGATCTCCTCAAATGGCCGCAGAAGTCTGCATGTGTCGCGCATGAGCAGCCACTGGCGCGGTGAAAAAAAACCCAGCTCCCCAGAACCGTTTCTTTCGCAGAGTTCATACAGGTAGACGTTAACTGCACGTTTCTGCTGGAGCAGCCTATCAAGCATATAGAAGGTTGAGTTCCATCGCGTCGGGCAATCGCAAATAAGACGTCTGACCGGCAGATGGTGTCGCCGCTGAATGTCAGCAAGGCGAGCCATGGCCGTGTAAGATCTTCTGAAATGGGCCGAGATTTTCCTTGCCTGCCGCAAGATGTCCTGGACCCCAGGGTATTTGACAAGGAATCGCTGCACGACCAAGTTTAAGACGTGTGCCATGCACGGCACGTGCGTGATTTTGCCCTGTTTCAATGCGCTAAGCAGATTGGCACCGTTGTCACACACCACTTTACCAACTGTCAAATTGAGCGGTGTTAGCCACTCATCTGCCTGTGAACGCAAAGCTGAAAGGAGTGCCGGGCCAGTGTGGCTCTTTGCTTCCAGGCACAACAGACGCAGCACGGCATGGCAACGTCTCACCTGGCATGTGGAATAGGTTCTGGGGAGCTTGGGCGGTGCAGTGGAAGAGACGCTAGCAGCGGAAAAGGAGGAGGCAGCTGAGGAGGAGAGGGAGGAGGATGGAGTAGGAGGAGGAGAAGAAGAGTCAGGCCTGCATGCAATCCGTGGCGGTAAAACCAAATCTACACGGGTGCCACGGGTTACATGCTTGACGGCCGTCAGAAGGTTCACCCAGTGGGCAGTAAAACTGATATACCTTCCCTGCCCGTGTTTGCTAGACCACGTGTCTGTGGTCAGATGTATCTTGGCACCGACACTGTGTGCCAGAGATACATTCACTTGCCGCTGAACATGGCCATATAGCTCTGGGATGCCCTTCTCTGAGAAATACTTCCTTCCTGGGACCTTCCATTGTGGTGTTCCAATGGCCACAAATTTGCGAAAGGCCTCCG
Source organism: Lithobates pipiens (assembly GCF_037356315.1). NCBI lineage: Eukaryota > Metazoa > Chordata > Amphibia > Anura > Ranidae > Lithobates > Lithobates pipiens. The sequence continues at coordinate 73,395,460 of NW_027507790.1, forward strand.
AGTCCACCAGTTTATATGGCAGTAGTTGGCGGGCTATGAGTTCTGACAAGCCAGCCGCCAACCGTTGGGCAAGAGGGTTATCCGGCGTCATCATTTTTTTACGCTCAAACATTAGGCCCACGGAAGCCTGCCTTTTTGCAGAAAAATGTGAGCTTGGCGTGATGGAAGGTGGAGTGGAGGACAATTGTGAGGAGAGAGGAGAAGGAGAAGTAGAAGACGAGGCTGGACGGTGAGAGCCTGCAGTGTGGCTTTGTGTGTTCCGTTGCTCCCACTGGGCTCGGTGATGGCTGCTCATGTGCCTTCTTAAGGCGGTCGTCCCTAGGTGAGTATTGGGCTTACCGCGACTAACGCGTTGACTGCAAAGATTGCAGATGGCAACGCTATTGTCAGCAGCGGACACGTTAAAAAAAGCCCACACTGCGGAGCCATGTGCCGGTGTCCTGGGAGCGCCAGATGTGACCGTACATGGTCGATGACTCGCTCCTGATACATTTGCAGTCTGCTTTGTCCCTGCTGTGCAATGTAAGTCATTGCTGCTTCTCCTCCCTATCTGCTGGTCCATATCTCCCTCTGAACTCCCCTCCTCTTCCTCTCTTGTGGGCACCCACGTGACATCACTAGACACGTCATCATCAACGTCACCTTCCCCACCGCTATAAGTAGAGATCTCGGAGTAGGCAGCAACACCGGGGACCAACCTCCTCCTTGGGCTGATCTGGGTACTGGCGTCAGACTGCTGAGTAGCGCTTGTTGCTACCTCCTCTTCCTGATCCAATACCAAGAGTGGCTGCGCATCAGAAATGTCCTCTTGATATGGATCGGAAAATAATTCCAGTGACTCAAGCGGAAGGTATGTGGTGGTGGTGGTGGTGGTCGTGTTGTTGGTGGTAGTGTCTTTGGGGGTGCACATAGCAGAGAGTGAAGAAGAGGGTGCAGATCGAGAGGATGAGGAGGGTGCAGAAGAGTAAGGCTGAGCGAGCCACTCAACCAAGTCTGGTGCATCCTTTAAAGTAATTGAACGCACCTTCTGCAACTTCCCACTTTGGCTCAAGCCTGTTGCTCCTGCCCTACCCCTACCACCCCTGCGGAAGGGCCTGCCTCTTCCTCTGCCTGTCATTTTTTAAATGACCCTGTGACAAAACTCTTAGTCCCTATACCGATGAAGGACTGCTGCAGTATAGGGCAGCGGTCAGCAGTGGTGCACGTCAACCCTATCTATTGTGGACCTATAGCGGTCCTTACAGAACAGCAGACTGTACCGCACTCAAGCCTATGTACCGTAGCACCCTATACCAAGTTACCAGTCCTTATAAGAACTTTTGTGGACCAAGCAGGTTGTGTATTAGTGTTTAGCAGACTGTACGTCAGTCCCTATACCGCTGAAGGACTGCTGCAGTATAGGTGAGCGGTCAGCAGTGGTGCACGTCAACCCTATCTATTGTGGACCGATAGCGGTCCTTACAGAACAGCAGACTGTACCGCACTCAAGCCTATGTACCGTAGCACCCTATACCAAGTTACCAGTCCTTATAAGAACTTTTGTGGACCAAGCAGGTTGTGTGTTAGTGTTTAGCAGACTGTACGTCAGTCCCTATACCGCTGAAGGACTGCTGCAGTATAGGGCAGCGGTCAGCAGTGGTGCACGTCAACCCTATCTATTGTGGACCGATAGCGGTCCTTACAGAACAGCAGACTGTACCGCACTCAAGCCTATGTACCGTAGCACCCTATACCAAGTTACCAGTCCTTATAAGAACTTTTGTGGAACAAGCAGGTTGTGTGTTAGTGATTAGCAGACTGTACGTCAGTCCCTATACCGCTGAAGGACTGCTGCAGTATAGGTGAGCGGTCAGCAGTGGTGCACGTCAACCCTATCTATTGTGGACCGATAGCGGTCCTTACAGAACAGCAGACTGTACCGCACTCAAGCCTATGTACCGTAGCACCCTATACCAAGTTACCAGTCCTTATAAGAACTTTTGTGGAACAAGCAGGTTGTGTGTTAGTGATTAGCAGACTGTACGTCAGTCCCTATACCGCTGAAGGACTGCTGCAGTATAGGTGAGCGGTCAGCAGTGGTGCACGTCAACCCTATCTATTGTGGACCGATAGCGGTCCTTACAGAACAGCAGACTGTACCGCACTCAAGCCTATGTACCGTAGCACCCTATACCAAGTTACCAGTCCTTATAAGAACTTTTGTGGAACAAGCAGGTTGTGTGTTAGTGATTAGCAGACTGTACGTCAGTCCCTATACCGCTGAAGGACTGCTGCAGTATAGGTGAGCGGTCAGCAGTGGTGCACGTCAACCCTATCTATTGTGGACCTATAGCGGTCCTTACAGAACAGCAGACTGTACCGCACTCAAGCCTATGTACCGTAGCACCCTATACCAAGTTACCAGTCCTTATAAGAACTTTTGTGGACCAAGCAGGTTGTGTATTAGTGTTTAGCAGACTGTACGTCAGTCCCTATACCGCTGAAGGACTGCTGCAGTATAGGTGAGCGGTCAGCAGTGGTGCACGTCAACCCTATCTATTGTGGACCGATAGCGGTCCTTACAGAACAGCAGACTGTACCGCACTCAAGCCTATGTACCGTAGCACCCTATACCAAGTTACCAGTCCTTATAAGAACTTTTGTGGACCAAGCAGGTTGTGTATTAGTGTTTAGCAGACTGTACGTCAGTCCCTATACCGCTGAAGGACTGCTGCAGTATAGGGCAGCGGTCAGCAGTGGTGCACGTCAACCCTATCTATTGTGGACCGATAGCGGTCCTTACAGAACAGCAGACTGTACCGCACTCAAGCCTATGTACCGTAGCACCCTATACCAAGTTACCAGTCCTTATAAGAACTTTTGTGGAACAAGCAGGTTGTGTGTTAGTGATTAGCAGACTGTACGTCAGTCCCTATACCGCTGAAGGACTGCTGCAGTATAGGTGAGCGGTCAGCAGTGGTGCACGTCAACCCTATCTATTGTGGACCTATAGCGGTCCTTACAGAACAGCAGACTGTACCGCACTCAAGCCTATGTACCGTAGCACCCTATACCAAGTTACCAGTCCTTATAAGAACTTTTGTGGACCAAGCAGGTTGTGTATTAGTGTTTAGCAGACTGTACGTCAGTCCCTATACCGCTGAAGGACTGCTGCAGTATAGGGCAGCGGTCAGCAGTGGTGCACGTCAACCCTATCTATTGTGGACCGATAGCGGTCCTTACAGAACAGCAGACTGTACCGCACTCAAGCCTATGTACCGTAGCACCCTATACCAAGTTACCAGTCCTTATAAGAACTTTTGTGGACCAAGCAGGTTGTGTATTAGTGTTTAGCAGACTGTACGTCAGTCCCTATACCGCTGAAGGACTGCTGCAGTATAGGGCAGCGGTCAGCAGTGGTGCACGTCAACCCTATCTATTGTGGACCGATAGCGGTCCTTACAGAACAGCAGACTGTACCGCACTCAAGCCTATGTACCGTAGCACCCTATACCAAGTTACCAGTCCTTATAAGAACTTTTGTGGAACAAGCAGGTTGTGTGTTAGTGATTAGCAGACTGTACGTCAGTCCCTATACCGCTGAAGGACTGCTGCAGTATAGGTGAGCGGTCAGCAGTGGTGCACGTCAACCCTATCTATTGTGGACCGATAGCGGTCCTTACAGAACAGCAGACTGTACCGCACTCAAGCCTATGTACCGTAGCACCCTATACCAAGTTACCAGTCCTTATAAGAACTTTTGTGGACCAAGCAGGTTGTGTATTAGTGTTTAGCAGACTGTACGTCAGTCCCTATACCGCTGAAGGACTGCTGCAGTATAGGGCAGCGGTCAGCAGTGGTGCACGTCAACCCTATCTATTGTGGACCGATAGCGGTCCTTACAGAACAGCAGACTGTACCGCACTCAAGCCTATGTACCGTAGCACCCTATACCAAGTTACCAGTCCTTATAAGAACTTTTGTGGAACAAGCAGGTTGTGTGTTAGTGATTAGCAGACTGTACGTCAGTCCCTATACCGCTGAAGGACTGCTGCAGTATAGGGCAGCGGTCAGCAGTGGTGCACGTCAACCCTATCTATTGTGGACCGATAGCGGTCCTTACAGAACAGCAGACTGTACCGCACTCAAGCCTATGTACCGTAGCACCCTATACCAAGTTACCAGTCCTTATAAGAACTTTTGTGGAACAAGTGAGTTGTGAATGTTTAGCAGACTGCAGCAGAAGGGCAGCAGTCAAGTATAATATCCTTTCTATATTTGGAAGAAAGAATATTATACATGTACAAGCCTATTACTGTACCACTGATACCAGTCCTGAAAAGAACCTTTGTGGAACTAATAATAACAGCAAGTCTTTAAAATTACCCTCACTGCCTGACAACACTGCTTCCTTCCTGTCCCTATACAAATTGGCAAAAAAAGAGAACGATTAGTGGTTACTGGAACAGCTCTTTTGTGGACCTTGATAGTAACAGCTAATGATGATGATGATGATGATGATGATGAAAGACTAATCTGGCTGTCCCTGTAGCATACACCGTCCTTTCCCTTTCTCTAAACTAACAAAAGACACTCAGGCTGCTGCAAGAATCAGCAGCACAGCAAACCTATCAACACCTAACACCTATACCAGTCCTGAAAAGAACTTTTGTGTACCAAATAGCTAGTGGTTTATCTCTCCCTACTCCACACAGGAACCTGTCCCTATCGTAACAGAAGAAAGAATGTAAAATGGCCACCGGATCGGGTGTATTTATAGGTTAGGGGGAATGTACAAGTGTCCATGTGCTGTCATGTCTCAATTGGCTGTCCTGTATCACATGATAAACGTGTCACCAAAGGTTAAAGTTCTTGTATACATTAAACACGTAAGTCCGCCGCGGCGAACGACGGAAAAAGGCGTTCGAACGTGCGGACCGCGAATGTCGGAAATTCGCCGCGAAACGACCGCCGGGCGAAACGTTCGTCCATCACTAGTTGTGACAGTAAAAACTGTCAGGACAGTTAGTGTTAGGTCCAGGGTAGCCCCCTATCACCCCCCAATAAAGATTTAACCCCCTGATTGCCCCTAGAGTTAACCCTTTCACCCCCTTTTGCCAGTGTCACTAAGCGATCATTTTTCTGATCGCTGCATGTGTCGCTAGGTAGCTAGTTATTTTTTTAGGTTCACCGCCAGGTTTTTATATCGCTAGGTACCCCGATATACTACCCAATAATGGTTTTAACCCCTTGATTGCCGCTAGTTAACCCTTTCACCCCCTTTTGCCAGTGTCACTAAGCGATCGTTTTTCTGATCGCTGCATCAGTGTCGCTACAGTCGCTAGGTAGCTAGTTATTTTTTTAGGTTCACCGCCAGGTTTTTATAGCGCTAGGTACCCCGATATACTACCCAATAATGGTTTTAACCCCCTGATTTCTGCTAGTTAACCCTTTCACCCCCTTTTGCCAGTGTCACTAAGCGATCGTTTTTCTGATCGCTGCATTAGTGTCGCTACAGTCGCTAGGTAGCTAGTTATTTTTTTAGGTTCACCGCCAGGTTTTTATAGCGCTAGGTACCCCGATATACTACCCAATAATGGTTTTAACCCCCTGATTTCTGCTAGTTAACCCTTTCACCCCCTTTCACCAGCGATCACAGTATAAGTGTCACTGGTGACGCTGGTTAGCCAGTTAGTTATTTAGGTTCCCCGTCAGGTTTTTATATAGCGCCAGGGACCCTCATATACTACCTAATAAAAATTTGAACCCCCTGATTGCTCCTAGTTAACCCTTTCACCACTGATCACCGTATAAGTGTTACGGGTGACTCTGGTTAGTTTGTTTTTTATAGCATCAGGGCACCCACCATTTATTACCCAATAAAGGTTTAACCCCCTGATCACCCGGCGGGTGATATCAATTAGGTTTTAGGGTCAGGGTCTGCGTCGCCCCAGGCAGCGCTAGGTTAGTGCCAGTACCGCTAACACCCACACACAAAGCATACACCTCCCGTAGTGGTATAGAATCTGAACAGATCAATATCTGATCTGATCAGATCTATACTAGCGTCCCCAGCAGTTTAGGGTTCCAAAAAAACGCATTGTTAGCGGGATCAGCCCAAATACCTGCTGGCACCTGCGTTTTGCCCCTCTGCCCAGCCCACCCAAGTGCAGTATCGATCGATCACTGTCACTTACAAAACACTAAACACATAACTGCAGCGATCGCAGAGTCAGGCCTGATCCCTGCCATCGCTAACAGGTTTTTTGGTAGCATTTTATATTCAAATCCGGAAGGCAGTGCTTGGTTTTCGGGGTCCCGTACGTGGCTAGGCTCCCAAAAAGTCCCCCACATGTGGTATCCCCGTACTCGGGAGAAGCAGCAGAATTTATTTTGGGGTGTAATTTGACTTCTGCCCATAGCATGTGTGAGCAATATATCATTTAGTGACAACTTTGTGCAAAAAAAAAAAAAGTTTGTAATATTCCCACAACTTTTGGCAAAATATAAAATATTCCATGGACTCAACATGCCTCTCAGTAAATAGCTTGGGGTGTCTACTTTCCAAAATGGGGTCATTTGGGGGGGTTTTGTGCTATTTTGGCATTTTATGGACTTCGAAACTGTGATAGGTAGTGAGGAGTTAAATCAAAAATTTGCACCCTTAGAAATCCTGAAGGTGGTGATTGGTTTTCGGGGTGCCGTGCGCGACTAGACTCCCAAAAAGTCCCACATATGTGGTATCCCCGTACTTAGGAGAAGCAGCAGAATGTATTTTGGGGTGTCATTTCACATATGCCCATAGCATGTGTGAGCAATATATCATTTAGTGACAACTTGGTGCAAAAAAAAAAAGTTTGTAATATTCCCGCAACTTGTGGCAAAATATAAAATATTCCATGGACTCAACATGCCTCTCAGTAAATAGCTTGGGGTGTCTACTTTCCAAAATGGGGTCATTTTGGGGGGTTTTGTGCTATTTTGGCATTTTATGGCCTTCGAAACTGTGATAGGTAGTGAGGAGTTAAATCAAAAATTTGCACCCTTAGAAATCCTGAAGGTGGTGATTGGTTTTCGGGGTGCCGTGCGCGACTAGACTCCCAAAAAGTCCCACACATGTGGTATCCCCATACTCGGGAGAAGTAGCGGAATATATTTTGGGGTGCAATTCCACATATAACCATGGCATGTGTGAGCAATATATTATTTAGTGACAACTTTTTTTTTTTGTCATTATTCAATCCCTTAGGACAAAAAAAATAAATATTCAATGGGCTCAACATACCCATCAGCAATTTCCTTGGGGTGTCTACTTTTCAAAATGGGGTCATTTGGGGGGGATTTGTACTGCCCTGCCATTTTAGCACCTCAAGGAATGAGATCGGCAGTCATAAATTAAAAGCTGTGTAAATTCCAGAAAATGTACTCTAGTTTGTAGACGCTATAACTTTTGCGCAAACCAAAAAATATACGCTTATTGACATTTTTTTTACTAAAGACATGTGGCTGAATAAATTTTGCCCTCAATGTATGACTAAAATTTAGTTTATTCGATTTTTCTTATAACAAAAAGAAGAAAATATCATTTTTTTTCAAAATTTTCGCTCTTTTTCCATTTATATCGCAAAAAAAAAAAATCGCAGAGAAAGCTCTATTTGTGGGAAGAAAAGGACGCAAATTTCGTTTGGGTGCAATATTGCATGACCGCGCAATTACCAGTTAAAGCAGCGCAGTGCGAAATTGCAAAAAGACCTCTGGTCCTTAAGGTATTTATTGGTCCGGAGCTGAAGTGGTTAAGAAGGCACATGAGCCCAGTCGGAGCAACGGAACCCACAAAGCCACACTCCAGGTTCTCACCGTCCAGCCTCATCTTCTACTTCTCCTCTCTCCTCACAATTGTCCTCCACTCCACCCTCCATAATGCCGTCCTCACGTTTTTATGCAAAAAGGCAGGCTTCCGTGGGCCAAATGTTCGAGCGTAAAAAATCATGACGCCTGATAACCCTCTTGCCCAACAGTTGATGGCTGGCTTGTCAGAACTGATAGCCCACCAACTACTGCCATATAAACTGGTAGACTCGGAGGCCTTTTGAAAATTTGTGGCCATTGGAACACCACAATGGAAGGTCCCAGGAAGGAAGTATTTCTCACAGAAGGGCATCCGAGAGCTATATGGCCATGTTCAGCGGCAAATGAATGTATCTTTGGCACACAGTGTTGGTGCCAAGATACATCTGACCACAGACACGTGGTCTAGCAAACATGGGCAGGGAAGGTATATCACTTTTACTGCCCACTGAGTGAACCTTCTGACGGCCGTCAAGCATGTAACCCGTGGCACCCGTGTAGATTTGGTTTTACCGCCACGGATTGCATGCAGGCCTGGCCCTTCTTCTCCTCCTCCTACTCCATCCTCCTCCCTCTCCTCCTCGGCTGACTCCTCCTTTTCCGCTGCTAGCGTCTCTTCGCCGCCCAAGATCTCCAGAACCTATTCGACATGCCAGGTGAAATGTTGCCATGCTGTGCTGCGTCTGTTGTGCCTGGAAGCCAAGAGCCACACTGGCCCTGCACTCCTTTCAGCTTTGCGTTCACAGGCAGATCAGTGGCTAACACCACTCAATTTGACAGTTGGTAAAGTGGTGTGTGACAACGGTGCCAATCTGCTTAGCGCATTGAAACAGGGCAAAATTACACACGTGCCATGCATGGCAAATGTCTTAAACTTGGTCGTGCATCGATTCGTTGTCCAATACCCTGGGGTCCAGGACATCTTGCGGCAGGCAAGGAAAATCTCGGCCCATTTCAGAAGATCTTACACAGCCGTGGCTCGCCTTGCTGACATTCAGCGGAGACACAATCTGCCGGTCAGATGTCTTATTTGCGATTGCCCGACGCGATGGAACTCAACCTTCTATATGCTTGATAGGCTGCTCCAGCAGAAACGTGCAGTTAATGACTACCTGTACGAACTCTGCGGCAGAACAGGTTCTGGGGAGCTTGTTTTTTTTCACCGCGCCAGTGGCTGCTCATGCATGACGCATGCAGACTTTTGCGGCCATTTGATAAGATCACCAAACTGGTCAGTTGCAGCCATGGCGCCATCAGTGACATGGTACCTTATGCCTTCTTTATGGAGCGTGCATTGCGTCGTATCATTGATCAAGCCGTGGAGGAGCAGGAAGATGAGGAAGTCACAATGCTGAATGAATTCCCAGGGGGGGGCTACTCTATCTGAGACAAGTCAACAACAGGAGTCTGAAGAGGAGTCAGAGGAGGATGGTGCCAGGGCGGATGAGGAGGAGCAAGAAGAGCATGCTTTAAACCTTTCTGGGGATCAATGTTGTTGTGCGTGGATGGGGAGAGGAGAACGATGAGGACGACGTTATCCTGGATGATGAGCAGGAGCCAGGCCACCACACCGCTGCCAGTTTAGTGCAAATGGGGGCCTTTATGCTCCAGTGTTTTAACAGGGGCCCTGTATTAAAAGCTTAAAGGACCAGTACTGGGTGGCAACATACTTAGACCCCCGGTACAGACACAAAATGGCGGAAATGTTACCACCGTCACAGAGGGCTGTCAGAATGGAGCACTTCCAGGCCTTGCTTCGAGAAAGGCTGCATTCTGCTTTTGCGTGCGCTGGCAGAGGAGGAATTACCACTCCCAGAGAAACAGTTGCGGGTACCAATCCAACAGCGTCTGCAAGAAGAGGGCGGTTTGAAGATGTGTTGGTGACTTCTGATATGAGGTCACTCTTTGAACCGACCCATCGACAGGTCTCATCCGGATCCAGCATCAGGGAATGCCTAGACCGACAGGTGTCCGACTACATCGGGTTAACGGCCAATGTGGACGCTCTAAGGAGTGATGAACCCCTGGACTACTGGGTGGGCAGGCTTGACCTCTGGTCAGAGCTTGTCCAATTTGCAATGGAACTGTTGACTTGCCCCTCGTCCAGTGTCCTGTCCGAAAGGACATTCAGCGCAGCAGGGGGGGATTGTGACCGATAAGCGCACTCGCCTAGCACACGACAGTGTTGACTACCTCACATTTATAAAAATGAATGAGGCATGGATCTCGGAGGAATTCAACACAAGTGACCAGTATACCATGTATATGCATAACTCTATAAACAATTTATTTAATCGAGCACATGGACCTTTTTTCTACCTTTGGCTCACTTCCTTGTACAAAAAAAGCACACCGTACTATATGCCCGTACCCTCCTGTTTGAAGAGGTTGAGCGGTGTCATATTTTTGGGTCCCACAGAGAGTTGCTGGCATCAGTGCTGCTGTCAGTGCTCTCTATCTCGGTGCTGGTGTCAGTGCTCTCTCTCTATCTCAGTGCTGGTGTGGTGTCAGTGCTCTCTATCTCTGTGCTGGTGTGGTCTCAGTGCTCTCTATCTTGATGCTGGTGTGGTCTCAGTGCTCTCTATCACGGTGCTGGTGTCAGTGCTCTCTATCTCGGTGCTGGTGTCAGTGCTCTCTATCACGGTGCTGGTGTCAGTGCTCTCTATCACGGTGCTGGTGTCAGTGCTCTCTATCACGGTGCTGGTGTCAGTGCTCTCTATCTCGGTGCTGGTGTCAGTGCTCTCTATCTCAGTGCTGATGTCAGTGCTATCTCTCTATCTTGGTGCTGGTGTCAGTGCTCTCTATCTCGGTGCTGGTGTGGTCTCAGTGCTCTCTATCACAGTGCTGGTGTCAGTGCTCTCTATCAAGGTGCTGATGTCAGTGCTCTCTATCACGGTGCTGGTGTGGTGTCAGTGCTCTCTATCATGGTGCTGGTGTGGTGTCAGTGCTCTCTATCTCGGTGCTGGTGTCAGTGCTCTCTATCTCGGTGCTGGTGTCAGCGCTCTCTATCACGGTGCTGTTGTCAGTGCTCAGTCTCTATCATGGTGCTGGTTTCAGACAGTGAGGGAGATAGCAGTGTAGAAGCCAATCAGCAGGCAGTGCCAGCACCATGGCTGAGGATCAGCACTGGACTGGCACCTCCGGACCACCGCAGTGGAGCCCTGCATAGGTGGGGGTGAGGGCCAGGCAGAGGGGGGGGCTCAAGCACAGGTTGGCACACTGGGACACTGGCACAGGACTGCGCTGCCCTGACTGTGGCACTGATCATCTCCTGCACCCCCTTCATAGCCTGCCCTGACCTTGCCTCTCTTCCATGGCCTTCATGCGCTCTTGAATTGTCAAAATTTCACAGATAAAAAAAGAATGCCTGTCGTTGTCGATCCCAGATTCACTTAATACTTTTGTTATGTCAGTGTCCATGTGGTGGGACTATGTGTGCACAGCTAGTAAGTATTTTGTGGCTGAAAATATGACCTGTAGGTTTTTAAGGTTCGCCTGCCATTAAATTCAATGGGGTCAGTGGGTGTTGTGTGCCTCCAGCACAATATACACCTGAAGCTACCCTTTATTAATGGTGTTCTGTAATACATGCATCTGCAGCAGTTAAATTGGGTATTGTGTGCCTCCAGCACAATATAGACCTGAAGCTACCCTTTATTATTGGTGTTCTGTAATACAGGCATCTGCAGGAGTTAAAGCGGGTGTTGTGTGCCTTCAGCCTAGTATACACCTGAAGCTACCCCTTATTGCTGGTATTGTTCTGTTTTTGTAACACAGGCAGGCAGCTGCAGTAATTACAGTCAGTGTACTGTATCATCTGCTCAGTGTGCACCTAAAGCTACCTAATTGCTGGTTTTACCATCTTCCTGCAGGCCATTACTATGTCTGGAAGGCCAACAAGGAGAGGCAGACAGTCACGAGTCAATAAAAGAGGGTAAGCAGGCTCTGTGTCTAGAGACAAGAGTGCTGGTCATGGACACAGTGCATCGTCATCAGCACGTGGCCATGGGAAACACTTGTCCTTATTTTTAGCAGCTGGACGTGTTGAGCCGCATCATGCCGAAGACTGGGTAGAGTGGATGACCAAGCCCTCCTCATCCTCTCTCAACCAGGCTCAGGGTACTAGCAAAGCAGCTGCCTGCGCGTCCTCTTCCCTCGTCTCAGTCTCATCAGTCACTCCTTCCCTAGACACACCATGTCCTCCTGAGGAGCCCCCAAACCATTTGAAAACAGTGTTGGGTACATGCTCCAGGAGGATGCCCAGCGTTTTGAAGGCTCTGATGATAACCCCACTATAGGAAGGCAGTAGTGTGAGCGCAGAGAGAGGTTATGCTCAAGAAGGACAGCAATCTGGCAGTCATGTTCCACCAGCTGCAGCATACTGCCATGTTTGCTCCAGTGATGAAGAGGGAGGGGATGATGAGGTAACTGACTCCCCGTGGGTGCCTTATAGGAGAGAGGAGGAGGAGGAGGCACATCTCCAATGAGGCAGGATGCCCTCCAGGGGCCAGCTTAAGGGCAGCACACCGATTGAATCACACCACAGAGCTCCGCCTGTGCAGGGCGCTGTCTCTGCACGTTATTCCAAAAGTCCTTTGGCGTGGGCCTTTTTTGAGACGAGTGCATCAGATCGCACCGCTGCTATTTGCAACATATGTCTCAAGCGTATCTCACTTGAGTTCACTCCCAGCCATCCACATGCCCAGCGGTTGAAAGCTAGCTTGGCTAAATTGCTAGCACTTCAACTGCTGCCTTTTCAGTTGGTAGACTCGGCCCCCTTCCGTGAGTTTGTGCAATGTGCGGTTCCTCAGTGGCAGGTCCCCAAACGCCACTTTTTCTCACGGAAGGCGATTCCGCCTCTCTGCCAGCATGTGGAAGGCAATGTCCATGCCTCGCTGGACAGGGTGGTCAGCAGTAAGGTGCATATTACCGCTGACTCATAGTCCAGCAGGCATGGACAGGGACGTTACCTATCCTTCACGGCCCATTGGGTCACTCTACTGGCAGCTGGGAAGGATGCAGGACAAGGTGCAGTAGTGTTGGAGGTTGTTCCGCCACCACGCCTCCAAAATGCTACTACTGGTTTTGACACACCTCTCTCCTCCCCCCCTCCTCTTCTTCTTCCTCCATGGCCTCTTCCAGTGCTTTGTCCTCGGAACCAGCGGTGCTCCGTAGGCGTTCCAGGGGCTACGCAAGAACGCAGGCAAAAAGATGCCATGCCGTGCTTGCACTGGTTTGTTTGGGGGACAGGAGCCACACTGGGGCAGATATTTTGTCAGCTCTGCAGGGGCAGGCTGAGAGGTGGTTGACGCCACACCAGCTTAAGCCAGGAATGGTGGTTTGCGACAATGGCACCAACCTCCTCTCCGCCCTCTGACAGGGACAACTGACCCATGTGCCCTGTGTGGCTCACGTCCTTAACCTGGTGGTGCAGCGGTTCTTGGGCAGGTACCCGGGCTTACAAGATGTCCTGAGGCACGCCAGGAAAGTATGTGTGCATTTCCACCGATCATTTAATGCCAGTGCTCGGCTGGCTAAGCTCCAAAAGGAGTTGAACCTGCCCAAGAACCGCCTTATATGTGACCTGCCCACTAGGTGGAACTCAACGTTGGCCATGCTGCAGCAGCTTCACACGCAGAAGAGGGCCATCAATGAGTACCTGTTTGACTACGGCACCAGGACAGGGTCAGGGGAACTCAGTTTTTTTTCAGCACGCCAGTGGGGCATGATCAGGGATGCATGCACTGTCCTGTCACCATTTGAAGAGGCCATGAGGATGGTGAGCAGTGACAGTGCATGCATCAGTGACACTGTACCTCTTGTCCATCTGTTGGAGCGTATGCTGCATGGAATAATGGACAGGGCACTTAAGGCAGAACAGAGGCAGGAAGAGGAGGACTTCTTTGCCTCTCAAGGCCTCCTTTATCCAGACAGTGTTCCTGCTGTCCCACCCATCACACAGGAAGAGGAAGAGGAGGAGGAGGAGGAGGAGGCTTGTGTCAGCATGGAGGTGGAGCCTGGCACTCAGCATCAGCAGCAGTAGTCTTTTAGGGATGATTTACAGTCCAAAGAAACCCGTGGACTTGTAAGTGGCTGGGAGGAGGTGGCTGCGGATCAAGTTGTCCTTAGTGACCCAGAGGACTCTGGACCGAATGCCTCAGCTAACCTACGGTGCATGACCTCCCTGATCCCGCAAAGCCTGCGGAAGGATCCTCGTATTCTTTGGATCAAGGAGAGGGACCATTACTGGCTGGCCACTCTCCTTGATCCACGGTACAAGGGTAAGGTTGCGGACCTTATCTTGCTGTCCCAAAGGGAGCAGAAGATGAGACATCTCCGGGAGTCCTTGCAGAAAGGTCTGTGCAACGCGTTCCCAGGGACTGGGAGGTTACAAACTCCTGGTCCTGGACAACGTGTTGCTGAGGCTTCGGTCAGTCACAGAAGGAGCGGTGGAGAAGGTGGCCATCTGACCGATGCATTCTGACAATTTTTTAGTCCGCAGCCCCAAGGTATGATCGGTTCCAGCAATCATCGCCAGCGTCTGATTTACATGGTGCATAAATACCTAGGGCCAAGATCAGACTTGGACACCTTTCCCACTGAAAATCCTCTGGCTTACTGGGTCTTGAGGATGGATCACTGGCCAGAGCTTGCACAGTATGCAATTGAGCTACTGGCCTGTCCTGCATCCAGCGTTCTTTCAGAACGTACCTTCAGTGCTGCTGGAGGCTTTGTACCGATCACAGGGTGCGCCTGTCCACTGACTCGGTTGATTGACTGACCTTCATAAAGATGAATCAGTCTTGGATCACCACCAGCTACCAAGCACCTGAAGTAACCAAATATTTTTTTTTTTAAATGTCACATCCCTTCAAGACTGCCTATGCTGATGCTGAGTAGGGATGAGCCGAGAACACCCCTGGTTCGGTTTCGCACCTCATTGAAGTCTATGGGGAGCGAACGTTCAAAATAAAAAGTGCTAATTTTAATGGCTAATATGCAAGATATTGTCCTAAAAAGGGTTTGGGGACCTGGCTCGTGCCGCAGGGGACATGGGTCAATGCCTAAAATGTTTTTAAAAATGGCTGTTTTTTTTTGGAGCACTGATTTTAATGACGATTAAAGTGAAAAAAAGTGAAATATTCCTTTAAATATCGTGCCTGGGGGGGGGGGGGGGGGGGTCTATAGTATGCCTGTAAAGTGGCACGTGTTTTTCCGTGTTTAGAACAGTCCCTGCACAAAATGACATATTTTGTGCAAGGACGGAAAAAAAGTCATTTAAAAATGCTTGCGCTTTTAATGTAATATCTGGTTCCGGCAATATGGATGAAAATCATTGAGAAAAATGGCATAGGTAGCCCCCCCGCCCATTACCAGCCCCTTTGGGTCTTGTACGGATATTAAGGGGAACCCCCGTACCCATATTAAAAAAAGGAAAGGCGTGGGGCCCCAAGGCCCTATATACTCAGAACAGGAGTATACAAGCGGTACAAACAAGACAGGGACTGTGTAGGTTTGTTGTGTTAAGTAGAATCTGTTTGTAATTTTGAACTGGTACATTTTCAAAGCGTAGCTCCAGTCAAAAAATCTATTTTTAAGCTTTTTGGAAAACATAGGGAAGGGTTATCACCCCTCTATAATTTTTTTGGCCGTCCGTCTTTTTTCATCTCACTTCCTGTTGTCTCCTTCCGTTTGCAAGTAGGAAACGTTTGTAAGTTGGATGTTTGAAAGTAGGGGCCTGCCCTATATGCTCTGCAGAAATTTGCGCCTAAGGTGTTGGTGTTGCCACAACACTGTAAGCCTTCAAAGTGACTCTTGGTAGGCGCTGGAGAGCCCTGCTGTGAAATATTATATCAAGAACTGTAATTAGATGCCCCTGTTAAACAGGGGCTGAAAAATTGGGCCTTAGGCACTGCTTGCTGGTGCTACAACACTGCAACCTCTCCCAGATACTCTAGTTGGAGTGCAGCAATGAGCCCTGCTGCAAAGCATTGCTTCAAAAATTGTATTATATGCCCCTGTTAAACAGGGGCTGAAGAATTGGGCCTATACACTGCGACCTCTCCCATATACTCTAGTTGGAGTGCAGGAATGAGCCCTGCTGCAAAGCATTGCATCAAAAATTGTAATTACACGCCCCTGTTGAACAGGGGCTGAAAAATTGGGCCTTAGGCACTGGTGCTGGTGCCACGACACTGCAACCTCTCCCGTATACTCTATTTGTAGTGCAGGAATGTGCCCTGCTGCAAAGCATTGCATCAAAAATTGTAATTACACGCCCCTGTTAAACGGGCTTAAAAATTGGGCTGGTGGCATCACCCAGAGCCAAAAATTTCCTTCCAAGATATCAGCGGAGGAGGAAGAGGATAGACAGTCAACATAACAGGACAGTCACTCAGCATCAGCATAGGCAGTCTTGAAGGGATGTGATATTTCAAAAAAATTATTCGGTTACATCAGCTTCAGGTGCTGGGTAGCTGGTGGTGATCCAAGACTGATTCATCTTTATGAAGGTCAGTTGATCAACCGAGTTGGTGGACAGGCGCACCCTGTAATCGGTTACAAAGCTACCAGCAGCACTGAAGGTGCGTTCTGAAAGAACGCTGGATGCAGGACAGGCCAGTAGCTCAATTGCATACTGTGCAAGCTCTGGCCAGTGATCCATCCTCAAGACCCAGTACGCCAGAGGATTTTCAGTGGGAAAGGTGTCCAAGTCTGACCTTGCCCCTAGTTATTCCTGCACCATGTAAATCAGACGCTGGCGATGGTTGCTGGAACCGATCATACCTTGGGGCTGCAGACTAAAAAATTATCTGAACGCGTCGGTCAGATGGCCACCTTCTCCACCACTCCTTCTGACCGATGCCTCAGCAACACATTGTCCAGGACCAGGAGTTTGTAACCTCCCAGTCTCTGGGAATGCGTTGCACAGACCTTTCTGCAAGGCCTCCCGGAGATGTCTCATCCTCTGCTCCCTCTGCGACGGCAAAATAAGGTCCACAACCTTACCCTTGTACCATGGATCAAGGAGAGTGGCCAGCCAGTAATGGTCCCTCTCCTTGATCCGAAGAATACGAGGGTCCTTCCGCAGGCTTTGCAGGATCAGGGAGGCCATGCACCATAGGTTAGCTGAGGCATTCGGTCCGGAGTCCTCTGGGTCACTAAGGACAACATGATCTGCAGCTACCTCCTCCCAGCCACGTACAAGTCCACGGGTTTCTTGGGACTGTAAATCATCCATACAAGACTGCTGCTGCTGATGCTGAGTGCCAGGCTCCACCTCCATGCTGACACAATCCTCCTCCTCCTCCTCCTCCTCCTCTTCCTGTGTGATGGATGGGACAGCAGGAACACTGTCTGGATAAAGGGGACCTTGAGAGGCAAGGAAGTTCTCCTCTTCCTGCCTCTGTTCTGCCTCAAGTGCCCTTTCCATTATTCCACGCAGCGTATGCTCCAACAGGTGGACAAGAGATACAGTGTCACTGATGCATGCACTGTCACTGCTCAGCATCCTTGTGGCCTCCTTAAACGGTGACAGGACAGTGCATGCATCCCTGATCATGCCCCACTGGCGTGGTGAGAAAAAACCGAGCTCCCCTGTTCCTGTCCTGGTGCCATAGTCGCGCAGGTACTCATTGATGGCCCTCTTCTGCGTGTGCAACCGCTGAAGCATGGGCAATGTTGAGTTCCACCCGGTGGGCATGTCACATATAAGGCGGTTCTTGGGCAGGTTCAACTCCTTTTGGAGCTCAGCCAGCCGAGCACAGTCATTAAATGATCTGCGGAAATGCACACAGACTTTCCTGGCCTGCTTCAGGACATCCTGTAAGCCCCTGTACCTGCCCAAGAACCGCTGCACCACCAGGTTAAGGATGTGAGGCACACAGGGCACATGAGTCAGTTGTCCCTGTCGGAGGGAGGAGAGGAGGTTGGTGCCATTGTCGCAAACCACCAGTCCTGGCTTAAGCTGGCGTGGCGTCAACCACCTCTCGGCCTGCCCCTGCAGAGCTGACAAAATTTCTGCCCCAGTGTGGCTCCTGTCCCCCAAACAAACCAGCGCAAGCATGGCATGGCATCTTTTTGCCTGCGTACTTGCGTAGCCCCTTGAACGCTTACGGAGCACCGCTGGTTCCAAGGACAAAGCACTGGAAGAGGCCATGGAGGAAGAAGAAGAGGAGGGGGTGGAGGAGAGAGGTGTGTCACAACCAGTAGTAGCATTTTGGAGGCGTGGTGGTGGAACAACCTCCAACACTACTGCACCTTGTCCTGCATCCTTCCCAGCTGCCACAAGAGTCACCCAATGGGCCGTGAAAGACAGGTAACATCCCTGTCAATGCCTGCTGGACCATGAGTCAGCGGTAATATGCACCTTACCACTGACCGCCCTGTTCAGCGAGGCAAGGACATTGCCTTCCACATGCTGGTAGAGAGCCGGAATCGCCTTCTGTGAGAAAAAGTGGCGTTTGGGGACCTGCCACTGAGGCCCTACCTCTTCATCACTGGAGCAAGCCTGGCAGTATGCTGCAGCTTGTGGAACATGACTGCCAGATTGCTGTCCTTCTTGAGCATCCCCTCTCTCTGCGCTCACGCTACTGCCTTCCTCTAGCTGAGTATCATCATCAGACCCTACAAAACACTGGGCATCCTCCTGGAGCATGTACCCAACACTGTGCTCAAACAGTTCGGGGGTCTCCTCAGGAGGACATGGTGGGTCTAGGGAAGTAGTCACTGATGATGACATTGAGATGAGGGAAGAGGATGCGTTGGCAGCTGCTTTGCTAGTACCCTGAGCCTGCGTGAGAGAGGATGAGGAGGATGAAGAGGGCTTGGTCATCCACTCTACCAAGTCTTCGGCATGATGCGGCTCAACACGTCCAGCTGCTAAAAATAAGGACAAGCGTGTCCCATGGCCACGTGCTGATGAGGATGCACCGCGTCCACAACCAGCACTGTTGTCTCTAGACACAGAGCCTGCCTGCCCTCTTTTATTGGCTCGTGCCTGTCTGCCTCTCCTTGTTGGCATTCCAGACATGTTAATGGCCTGCAGGAAGATGGGAAAACCAGCAATAAGGTAGTGTATATTGTGCTGGAGGCACAAACCACTCACTAACTCCTGCAGATGCCTTTATTATAGAACACCAGCCATAAAGGGCAGATACAGGTGTATATTGTGCTTTGCTGGAGGCACACAACACCCACTAACTCCTGCAGATGCCTTTATTATAGAACACAAGCAATTAAAGGGTAGATACCGGTGTATACTGTGCTGTGCTGGAGGCACACAACACCAACTAACTCCTGCAGATGCCTTTATTATAGAACACCAGCAATAAAGGGCAGATACAGGTGTATATTGTGCTTTGCTGGAGGCACACAACACCCACTAACTCCTGCAGATGCCTTTATTAGAGAACACCAGCAATAAAGGGCAGATACAGGTGTATATTGTGCTTTGCTGGAGGCACACAACACCCACTAACTCCTGCAGATGCCTTTATTATAGAACACCAGCAATAAAGGGCAGATACAGGTGTATACAGTGCTGTGCTGGAAGTACACAACACCCACTAACTCCTGCAGATGCCTTTAATATAGAACACCAGCAATTAAAGGGTAGATACAGGTGTATACTGTGCTGTGCTGGAGGCACACAACACCAACTAACTCCTACAGATACCTTTATTATAGAACACCAGCAACAAAGGGTAGATACAGGTGTATATTGTGCTATGCTGGAGGCACACAACACCAACGAACTCCTGCAGATGGCAGATGGCTCAATTAGAGAAGAGCAATATAGGTAGCTACAGGTGTATACTGCGCTGGAGGCACACAACACCAACTAACTCCTGCAGATGGCAGATGGCTCAATTAGAGAAGAGCAATATAGGTAGCTACAGGTGTATACTTTGCTGGAGGCACACAACACCAACTAACTCCTGCAGATGGCAGATGGCTCAATTAGAGAAGAGCAATATAGGTAGATACAGGTGTTTACTGCGCTGAAGGCACACAGACAACACACACTAACTCCTGCAGATGGCTGATGGCTCAATAGGAGAAGAGCAATATAGGTAGATACAGGTGTATACTTTGCTGGAGGCACACAACACCAACTAACTCCTGCAGATGACAGATGGCTCAATTAGAGAAGAGCAATATAGGTAGCTACAGATGTATACTGCGCTGGAGGCACACAACACCAACTAACTCCTGCAGATGGCAGAAGGCTTAATTAGAGAAGAGCAATATATGTAGATACAGGTGTATACTGCGATGAAGGCACACAGACAACACCCACTAACTCCTGCAGATGGCAGATGGCTCAATTAGAGAAGAGCAATATAGGTAGATACAGGTGTATACTGCGATGAAGGCACACAGACAACACCCACTAACTCCTGTAGATGGCAGATGGCTCAATTAGAGAAGAGCACTATAGGTAGATACAGGTGTATACTTTGCTGGAGGCACACAAAACCAACTAACTCCTGCAAATGGCAGATGGCTCAATTAGAGGAGGGCAATATATGTAGATACAGGTGTATACTGCGATGAAGGCACACAGACAACACCCACTAACTCCTGCAGATGCTGGAACACTACACAAGGCCACCGCACTGGCGGCCTTATATAGTGTGGGGCGTGTACTACACAGCCTGAGCTATAATTGGCCACAGGCATCCTGCCTGTAGCCAATCATGGCTCTCCTCGCTGCCGGCGCTATAATTGGCCAAGCATGCGGGGTTACAGTGCATGCTTGGACAATCATGAGCCAGAAATGCACTGCAATGGTGCAGTGCATTGTGGGCCATGAGCGCCACATGAATTTGGTGCGAATGGCCCATAACGTTCGATATTCGCTGAACGTGCGAACAGCCGATGTTCAAGTCAAACATACGTTCGACTCGAACACCAAGCTCATCCCTAATGCTGAGTGACTGTCCTGTTATTTGACTGACTATCCTCTTCCTCCTCAATGATCCTGCTGATAGCTTGGAAGAACAGTTTTGGTTCTGGGTGACGCCACCAGCCCAATTTTTCAGCCCCTGTTTAACAAGGGCGTGTAATTACAATTTTGGATGCAATGCTTTGCAGCAGGGCTCATTCCTGCACTCCAACTAGAGTAACTGGGAGAGGTTGCAGTGTCATGGCACCAGTACCTAAGGCCCAATTTTTCAGCCCCTGTTTAACCGGAGCATGTAATTACAATTTTTAATGCAATGCTTTGCAGCAGGGCTCATTCCTGCACTCCAACCTCCTACTAGAGTATCTTCAAAAGGGTGCAGTGTCATGGCACCAGAAAGCAGTGCCTGAGGCCGCGTACACACGGGCGGACTGTTCGCCCAACTTAGTTTGTCAAACAATCCGACAAACAGTCCGCTCAAAATTTGCATGAGCGGACTTGACCACACACGATGAACGAACAGTCCGCTGAAAGCGTGCGCGATGACGTGAACGGCACGTACGACGGGACGAGAAATTCGACGTCCAATACACTGCAATGCAACCTTCGCCGTGTAAATCCTTTCTGAGCATGCGCGAAACTTAGTTTGTCGAACAAGCCTACACACGAGCGGACTGTCCGCTGAAACCAAGTTTCAGCGGACTGTCTTACGGAAATTCCGAAAAACTTTGTTCGACAGACTGTCTGCTGAAACTGTCTGCTGAAGCCCACACACGAGCGGACTGTCCGCTGAAACACTGTTCAGCGGACAAAGTTGGGCGAACAGTCCGCCCGTGTGTACGCGGCCTGAGGCCCAATTTTTCAGCCTCTGTTTAACAGGGGCATGTAATTACAATTCTTGATATAATATTTCACAGCAGGGCCCATTCCTGCACTCACCGAGAGTAACTGTGAGGACTTATAGTGTTGTGACACCAGGACCACCACCACAACCACCAAAGGCCCAATTTTTCAGCCCCTGTTTAACAATGGCATGTAATTACAATTCTTGATATAATCGTTCACAGCAGGGCGCTCCAGCGCCCACCAAGAGTCACTTTGAGGGCTTACAGTGTTGTGGCAACACAAGACCTTAGGCCCCCATTTCTGCAGAGCATATATGGCAGGCCCCTACTTTCAAACATCCAACTTACAAACATCTCCTACTTGCAAACGGATGGAGACAACAGGAAGTGAGATGAAAAAAGATGGATGGCCAAAAAAAATATACTGGGGTGATAACCCTTCCCTATGTTTTCCAAAAAGCTTAAAAATAGATTTTTTGACTGGAGCTACACTTTAAAAATGTACCAGTTCAAAATTACAAACAGATTCTACTTAACACAACAAACCTACACAGTCCCTGTCTTGTTTGCGCTGCCTGTATACTGCTGTTCTGAGTATATAGGGCCTGGGGGCCCCACGCCTTTCCTTTTTTTTATTTGGGTACGGGGTTCCCCTTAATATCCGTACAAGACCCAAAGGGGCTGGTAATGGGCAGGGGGCTACCCATGCCATTTTTTTCTCAATGATTTTCATCCATATTGCCAGAACCAGACATGACATTAAAACCGCAAGCAGTTTTAAATGAATTTTTTCCATTAAATGTCATTTTGTGCAGGGACTGTTCTAAACACAGGAAACACGTGCCACTTCACAGGCATACTATAGACAACCCCCAGGCATGATATTTAAAGGAATATTTCACTTTTTTTTCACTTTAATTGTCATTAAAATCAGTGCTCCTGAAAAAATGACAGTTTTTAAAAAAAAATTGCCATTGACCCATGCCCCTGGGGAAGGAGCCGGGTCCCCAAATCCTTTTTAGGACAATATCTTGCATA
Source organism: Lithobates pipiens (assembly GCF_037356315.1). Taxonomy (NCBI): domain Eukaryota; kingdom Metazoa; phylum Chordata; class Amphibia; order Anura; family Ranidae; genus Lithobates; species Lithobates pipiens. Next base: position 73,418,077 of record NW_027507790.1, read on the forward strand.
TTAGCCATTAAAATTAGCACTTTTTATTTTGAAAGTTTGAGTCCCATAGACTTCAATGGGGTTCTAAAGTTCGCATGAATTTTCGGGCCGTTCGAAAGTTCTGGTGCGAACCGAACCGGGGGGTGTTCGGGTCATCCCTAATATGTATAAAAGCACCTAAGGCCCCTTTCACTTTCACACTGGGGCAGTGCAGGCATCGGCCGTAAAGCGGCGCTTTTTTAGCGCCACTTTGCCGTCATTTTAGCAGCGCTATTCGGCCGCTATCGGGGGTTAAAACTGCTGGCGAAAGGGTTAAAACAGCTGGCAAATTTCACACTAGTGTTAAAGAAGCTGCTTTTTTAAGGCTCTATACAGGAGCTATTTTTAGTGCTGTAGTGCCTGAAAAATGCTTCAGTGTGAAAGGAGCCTATGCATAGGAGTATGAGTATAGTATTGTCAGCATGTCACAAATACATGATGGCACACTCTGACCCCTAGTGGATATTGTATGGATACTGCACACAAAGATAAATATATATTTAAAAAAAAAATGGGACTTCTTATCAATACATCAAACATTTTTATTAATTCTTCAGTACAGCATAGTATATGGTTGTATTAACAAAAAACTAAAGATTTAAAATTATTCAATTGCCTCAAGCTGTCATGGGATCTGTCCTGCTGGAGACATAAAGTAGGAAGCAAATTGATCCCTGACATGTGTCCCTTGTCTGCTTCCATGAACACCGGTCTAATGAGCTCTTTCCATGTTCTCATGTAATGGGCCCTCAAACTCAAATCCATCCCGCTGCCTTACAAAGTTATGCAAGGCACATGCACCTTTAACAGCACAGACCGCATTTTGAATGTTTAGAACAATGGGAGTGTGCAGTACCCGCCATTTGTTTGCCAAAATGCCAAATGCACATTCAACAACTCAACATGCTCATATTAGCCGATAATTGAACACAGTTCTTCTGTACAGTTAGATTGTGCCCCGAGTAAGGCCATAGAAAATGCTCACTCATCCCCCACAAAAACACTGGGTAGGGGTGGCCATTTATGCCCGGGAGTGGACTGTTTGCTGGAAGGTCCAAACAATTGGTACGCAGCATGTGTCCAAATGAAGAATTGCCAAAAATAGTAGAGTCAGCGCTGCTGCCATATGGCCCAATATTTATGTAACAGAAGCAATAATTAGCATCAGCCACTGCCATTAAAACAAAAGAAAAATATTTCTTGTAGTTAAAATACTGGCTTCTGCTACCCATGGGCTTTATGATCCGAATATGTTTCCCATTGATCGCTCCAACACAATTGGGGAGGTTGCAGTGTTGCCAGAAAACTTCTGAGATCTGTGACCAATCTTCTGCTGTAGGTTTGTTAATCACAATATCCTTCAACACATCCCAAATAGCAGAGCAGGTGTCATGGACTATGTAACTTGCTGTTGTATATATATAAAATCATTATTATTATTATTATTTTATTTGTTTTTTAACAGTTAAACTGCTCAAAATGAAGTGGAAGAGTATACATGGTGCCTACACTCGACATCTAAGCCCTTGTACACACGTGTGGGCTCCATCGGACTGTTTTAGAGCTGGGCTATAAAACTTTCCGACAACATGATCCGATCGGACTTTGTCTGATTGTGTGTAGAGAATTCCGATCGGACAAAGTGCCATGCATGCTCAGATCAAATTCCTAGACCAAAGCTATTGGCTACTAGCCTGAACGTAGTCCCGTCGTAACGAAATAACGTCATCACGTTACATACAATCGGATTTTCTGACAACTTTGTCCGACGGTGTGTATGCAACACAAGTTTCGGACAAAATCCGTCAGACAAAATCCGATGCATTTTGTTGTCGGAATGTCCGACCGTGTGTGCAAGGGCTAAGACTGCTCAGGGAATTTAGGAGTGGATCCACAGCATGTGCTCCGAGATATTATCTTCATGCAAAAGAACTGAAGTTCCTTTGGCCATTGCTGGCTTTGGGGAGGTAAGCTATGATCTGTACGAATGTCATTAAACAAAATGTAAAGAGAAAGTTATAATAATTAATTTGGACACAGATGCTAACAGTCAGCAAGCAAGCCAAGCATCAGGTGATCACAGTCAACAAGCAAGCCAAGCATCAGGTGATCAAGCCGGCCAAGATCCGGAGAGCCAGTTGTCGACTCCAGCATGGTCTACATCTGCAACACCTGTGGAAGATGAGGAGTTCACACCACCCATTTTTGCTCGTGTACCTGCTAGAGCAACAAGAAGGAGGGCTCCTGAACCTGATTTCAACAGCATGCTGGACATTATGGCCAGTATGTCTGAAAGAATGAACAGCAATAGGTCTCATGTGCAGGGTTCTGCAAGATATCTGGAAGGTCTGATGGAGAAGGTACCATCAGAACTCCAGGCAGACATGTTGGCAGGTACCATCCATTATATTGTGACTTTTATTCCACCAACCACCACATAAAGGTTCTCAGAACCTCCACCACCTTATGGTCCCTATGCAAATCCCCCCTGCCCCATCTGCCAGAACCACATTCTTTACCCCTTCCTCGGTTGTCATCGCCACATTCTGCCACCTACCTTCCTCTGCCAACACCACCACCTTCTAATTACTTTCCTCTGCCAACACCACCACCACCACCTTCTAATTGGCAGCATAATGAGAATCCCTCTACCTCCACCTGGTCACAATATGGCCATGCAATGAATGTGGTGAATACACCTAATGAGGGTGTCAACTCCTCCCAAACATTCCATCAACTCTAATTTGTTTTTTGAAGAACACGCTTGATCCTTCTGAACTGTACTGATCGTGCTCCCTCAGTTTCAGGTCTGACCAGCGTTTTCTTAGTTGATCCTTGGATCGTCGTACCCCAAAATTCTTCTGTAGACTCTTCACAACTTTAGTCATGATCTTGCCTTTTCTGACATTTGGGTTTGGGTAAGGTCCATACTTCCCATCATAGTCGTTCCTCTTCAATATGTCCACCATCTCCAACATCTCTCCAAAAGACATATTTGAGGCCTTGAATCTTCTCCTCTGGGATCGTGACGTTTCTGGCTCCGGGCTTTCCTCGTCCTCCTCGTAAGTGGAATAATTAGTGCGCACCTGCTGTGTCTCCTTCATGTTCTCTCCCCACTGCACTGAAAGAGAAGGGGTGGGGAATAGACTAGAAAGAACGTCAAGGGGGCGGAGTTTCACGCATGCACACTTTATATAAAACGTAACACGCATGCGTTATACGTACGATCTGTGAGAGGAGGAAGGAGGAACTGAAGCGCCGATCATTTGAACAAAGGTACAATTTTAACTTGGTACATCACTAGCCTATTCTGCTCAGGGAGCTGCCCTGCCTGTGGCAGATGAACAACCCCTTTTATAAGGACCTAAGAAAGAGGGAGGCAGTGCTGAAGAAACTGCTTTCTTTGGTGAAGACGATGGTCCCCACGGCAGACATCACCTAGGTCTAGGCCAAAATTGGTGGCCCGAGGAGTACATATTTGAGGGTGAGCAAGAAGGTCCAGGAGTCCTTGAGGTCAGGAGATGCAGATGACATTTATGTCCCCAGGATATTGTACTATGACAGGCTACATTTTGTGGCAGACCCGAGGGAACCCAGGCCAGCACTCTACTGTCTTCCTTCAAGGCTTCCTCCCCCCCAGCTGAGGCTTCCAATGTCCAACCTGGGCCTTCCAGGCAGCAACATGTGGAGGGGCCCAGCTTGAGACAGGCATAGCATTGTTTAACATTTGTTGTCGCACATTTAATGATGTTAACTAGATGTTATTATTGATCAGTAAGTTCTGACTTAACAAAGTGTTTTACATATCAATAGACAGTAGTGACCAAAAATGATTGGGACAAGAATGAAAAATGCTGGGCTCAGAATAATAGTCTGTTCTATTTATTAACATTCAATTTGCAACAGTCATGAGCTGAAAATTGTGTGATTGATGAACAAAAAACTAAAACTATGTCCCATTTTCATACACAGGAAGACCTCAGCCAGGAGGAGACTGTGGCAAGTGGCACCCGGGAGGAGGAGGCTGTGACAAGTGGCAGCCGGGAGGTCGACCATTGCCCTCCTCCACCTCCTGCCACAACTACAAGAGCAGAGCCACAGCCTGGAAGGAAGCCTGGAGGGAAGTGCCTAAGGAAGACGAGAGAGTGATGGCCTGGGTCCAGTCTGGTCTCACAGAAGATGCAGGCTGTTATATGACCACAGTCTGGGGTCATAGATGTCATCTGCTTCTGTTCCTGATCTCTTGGACTTCTGGACCAGACTGTTCTCCCTTAGATATGGACTCCTCAGGCCACCAATCTTTGCCTTTAAATAATTGATGTCTGCCCTGGGGGCCAAAGGTTTGCCAATTTCACCAGTTTCTCCAGCGTTGCCTCCCTCTTTATTTGATTATGACACCTAATAAAGGATTTTTGGTTAAAGGAATACTTGCCTATGTGTTTTACTCCAAAAAGGACAGTTTATTTGTGAGTAGGTAGGTACATTTCAAAAATACAAAGTCAAATTAACAAGGGGCACCAACACCAAACAACCTCCTTGAGATTAAAAAATAAAACAATAAAATAAAAAGATAATAATGTTGTTGTGGTAAGTTGACACACAAAACACACCAAAAAATTATGAAGATGAGCAAAATGTAAAAAAAGGAGATCTTGATTAAAAAAGCAACCACAAAATGTAAAAATAAAAATAAAAAATAAAAAATGATTTGGGAGATCTGACGAATAAAAATATTCTATTCATGAAATCAGGAAAAAGAATAAAGAAATAAGTTTTGGAGAAGTCTGTGTGAATATGAGCAGCAAAACAATTTCATTCTTCTAGCATTATAAAGAAAAAGAGAATGCGCTGCATTAAGCAATTTTTAACATTGCAGCGTGACGAATGTGCTATATCGATTATGAACGCTAGTTTTACCTGACCGAGCACTTCCGTCTCAGAATTTATTCTGAGCATGCGTGGCACTTTGTCCGTTGGACTAGGCTACACATGATCGGAAATTGACGCGATCTGATCATGTTGTCCGAAAATTTGAGATCCAGCTCTCAAACTTTGGGCTTCGGATATTCCGACAGAAAAAGTCTGATGGAGCTCACACACGGTCGGATTTTCCGACAACATGATCCGATCGCACATTTTCTGTCAGAAAATCCAACCGTGTGTACAAGGCATAAGGGTTCCAGGCTCCTCCACTTAAATGTTTCTAGGCACCCCGACCTACTCATTAAAGTCCCATCAGAAAAGGGGCTGGAGGAACTTGAAACCACATCCCTTTTCTTTTTAATAATTTTTTGTTTTAGCCAAAGATTTTTTAAAACCTACCTAATTGTGTTATTGCTGAATGGAAATGTATTTGTACGTGAATAAAGATGCATTTTTTTTTTATAAAACTTCTTTTGTTGCAAGAATTTTTTTGACTAAACAATACAGTATATTACTCCAAAATTCTGCATCAGTGCAATTAAGTAGGAGGTATGGTGTATATATCATTAATTATTCCCATGCCGCCGAGCGTACGGAGATGTGCGTACAGTACTTGGCTTTCGGGGTTATACCGGAATGATGCCCGCAGCTGCATCAAATAACATTTTTTTTCCACGTTTCTGTTTACAATCTCTACCCTTTGTTTTAGCCATTTTTATTAACACCTACCTGATTGCTTCATATTCACCTTATTCCTTCCATAAAGTAGATGTAATCCCAAACAAAATTATATCTATTCTGTTGAAGCACCATGTTAAAATCAATGACTTTTTTCAAATTAAATGTTTTTACATTTTTTAAATCTTTTATTGTGTTATTTTCTGTCATTTTCAATTCATTTCCAATTTTGTATTCTGAATTTCGAATTTCGGAAATTCTAAATTTCAGAGATTCAGAAATTTGGAATTTTGGAATTTCGAAATACGGAAATTTGGAAATTTGAAATTTCGTAAATTGAAAAATTCAAAGTTTTGGAAATAGGAAAATTCAAATATTAGAATTTGGAAATTTGAAATTTAGGAATATTGGAAGTTCAAAAATTCGGAAATTAAAAAATAAAAAAAATAAAAATTAGGAAATGTGAAAATTCAAAATTTTGGAAATGTGAAAATTCAAAATTTTGGAAATGTGAAAATTAAAAATTTCGGAAATTTGAAAATTCAAAAATTTGGAAATTTGAAAATCCCAAAATAACTATGAAAATCTAAAAAAAAAATCTGAAAAAATCTGAACATTCGAAAACCTGAAAATCTGAAATAACTAACTAATAATAACTATTAAATTATAGTTATGGAATTTCCATTCAAATTTAGCTGTTAGCGAATGTAATGAGTATGAATTTATCCAAAGTTATGTATTATCTGAAATAATGAATGCGTTTCTAAATTAATGGAACATAACAATCTAATAATAATAAATAACAATAATAATAAAACCTTTTTATTATTATTATTTATTATTCATTTGTTCCATTCCATTTGTTTAGATGCGGCATTCATTATTTTGGATAATTCATAACTTCAGATAAATTTGTATTCGTTACGTTCACAAACAGACACATTTGAAAGGAAATTCCAATACCTATAATTTAATAGTTAATTATTATTAGTTAGTTACCATTTGAATTTTACTAATTTTTTTTCTTGTTTCAGATTTTTAAATTTTCGGATTTTCAATTTTATGAATTTCCAAATTCCGAAAATTCGGAAATTTGAAAATCTGAATTTTCAGATTTCTGAATTTACGAATTCCAAATTCTTGAATTTCTGAATTTTTGAATTTCCAAAAAAAAAAAAAAAGAAAAAAAAACAAACATTTTTTTTTGTCATTGGACATGTCTAGTTGTCACCCAATAACAAGAAGTGCAAAAAACAAGAAATGTAATGACAGGATTTCCAAGAATTATTTCAATGAAAGTTGATGATTTTAAAACATTGAAAAGTGCTATTTATTGGTTATAAATTGGCTATTTATTGGTTATAAATTGTTAGGAACACTGAGTGTCTGCTAAAGTATACAAATATTTCAGAACTCAAAATGTGCATACCAGGTGAAAAAAGAAAAAATATGTTTAGGAGATAAATTGTTACTTAGGAAAAAATGTTGTGCAGAAATATTGCTTTTAAGAGGTCCAATTTTGTGTGTGCATCTGGTTGCCGTCTCTTCTGGTCTGACCTTTACTTTCAATCTTTTACTAAGCGATCCAGCATTCTTTTTTATTTATATTGCTTAAGGTTTTTACTGCAGTTATTACTTACACTAGACATCTTGCTCAACAAGAGAGTAAATAAGTCAATTTGTCTTAAGTGCAAAATAAATGAACTCCTACTATGACAAATGTCCACATTTTATTATATTGTTTTATTTATACTTTTAAGCAACTGTAATGTGTGCATGTAAAGAGATTATGGGTTAACTTAGCTAGCCATTTAATTATCTATACATTAGTTAAATAAATCAGTTATTTAAAAAATAATGCCGGGGTTCCAAATGTGTCCTGTCACTTCCTTTAGGGTGATAAATCTCATGAGAAGGTGAAGTAACTTTACTTTTACAAAGTTTGTCTCTGAATCTAGCCCTGGTAGGCCTGTGTCATAATGGCTTCCTATGTAAAAAACATTTAATTTATGTATAAAGATTTAAAGATGAAAAGCATAATGGCCCATAGATTCTTCAGAATGCTGTATAAGTGAGACATTGAAATTATTTTAATAAATGATTATAAGCTGTTCACTCGGGATGAGCCGAACACCCCCCCCGGTTTGGTTCGCACTAGAACATGCGACCAGACAAAAAAATTGTGCGAACATGCGAACACTGTTAAAGTCTATGGGACACGAGCATGAAAAATAAAAAGTGCTCAATTTAAAGACTTATATTGCCATAAAAAGTGTATGGGCGAGGCGCATGCGCGGAAGCGTCCAAGATGGCCGCATAGACCGGGAGCTCCGCGCCACCCTGGACTAACGTTCGCCGCCACGACTTTCTGAGCCCTCGTTTTTACCGGTAAACGGTCACATCGGATTGGGGAAAACGCAGGCTTCACACGAATGCCCGGTTCTAAGTCCCGACGGAACCCCAAACCCGCGCTTTCCACAGTGTTAGAGAGGTCAGGCCGATCCAAGATGGCCGCCGTTACCTCACAAAACACATCCTGCAATGAGGAATCCATAGCGGACCAAGACTACACAGTTAAGCTCCTCTCTTCAACTTCAACTTCAACTTCAAACGGCACAGTGAGTGAAATTCAACCCGGGACCCCATCCCCAGCATCCACGGACCCCCTTCTGAGTCATATTAGGGGGGAAAGTAACCCATCCATACAGCATATATTACCTATCAGCTTTGCCCCATGGGACATAGTTCCTAGAGATGCGCCCTCACCTCCCACAGACTTTGCCTCCATGATGAACGCATTCTCCCAAATGTTGTCCAGAGGTTTATCTCAGACTGCCACACAGATCACAGCTTCCATCCATGCTGATTTGCAACAATTAGGAACTAGGATTGATGCAATAGAGCAACAATAAGATCAGTCATGCCTACGCATTAACCAAAACACAGCCAGGATTCAAGAACTCCAGGATCATTTAGAAACAGCCACAGCCAAAATTGACGACCTCGAAAATAGGTCGAGGAGATATAATTTCCGTGTTAGAGGCCTTCCTGAATCTATCAAGGACATTCATCACGCTATCCAAGACCTCATCAAAAGTTTAATTCCCACAATTTCACAGGATCGTCTAGAATTAGACAGGGCTCATAGGGCTCTGCAACCTCTTCGCACAGATGGTCTTCCTAGAGACATTATAGTGAAACCTCACTACTATTCAGTGAAAGAAGAGATAATGAAAGTTTCCAGAACCTCAGATTCTCTGTCATTTCAGGATCATTCCATACAAATTTTTTCCGATCTATCACCATACACAGTCCAAAAACGACGAGCTCTTAAACCACTACTTCAAGTTCTGACGAGCAAAGAAATCCCTTACAGGTGGGCCTTTCCTTTACGCCTGAATTTTTCATATCACAATAAATCATACCACTTCTCGACGTTCCAAGATGGAGAACGACTTCTGCTTCAGTTGGGATTGATTAATCAGGAACTTCCACAGACTCCTACACCGAAAGGATCCTCTTCATCCAAACGCCCCTCACCGACAAGCCCCTTGACGCAAATATGGCAGAAACAGATGCCCAAGAGGTCGAGGGAATCTCCACCAACCTGAATATACACCTGAACTGTCAAATTTTTTGTTTGAAAAATTTACTTCCTTACGGTTTGTCCTCAGGGCCGAACCTTTACCCGGGCCGGGTTGATAATAGGTCCTGTTTTTCCTTGGAAAATCTCCAGGTTTTTTTTTTTTCCTCAAGAAGAAATTATTTTTATTTTTTATTCTTTATTTTTTTTGCTTCCAATGTGGAAAATTTAAAAATATCTTTTCTTTTTTTTTGACATATAATTTTACTGTGGTGCCTGTATTACCCTCCTCTTCCTCTATAATTGTATTATTTATTTCTCTCTCCAATTGACCTTTTGGCTTTATATTTGATGTTTTTTTTTTTTTTTTTCTTATAATGGCTCTTCCTGCCATTAATTCATGGTCACCCACTTTATAAAGGAAGAGGAGGGCAGCTGCTCATTATTTATATATCCCCTATGCTTATTTTAGTAGGGGCTCAGATTTATTTTTTATTTTTTTCTGGTTTCAGTACCTTTGAGATAATCAACCTCGGCGGCGGGGTTGTCCAGGGTGGGTACAATGCGCCCCCCTCTTTACTTCGATAGGAGAACTAAATCTCCTACCGGGGTTTGACTGCAGCGTCCCTTTAGGGCAGCTCTGGGATTTTTTCCCTTCCTATTTTATTTATTGTATACATTACTAATTTTTTTTCTGTCTTGAATTGCTATTTTATATAATGCATATTCTGATGTTCTTTTATTTTTTTTCTCTTTTTCTAGCTCTTTTCTCTCTTTACCTTCTTCTTTCCCCCTTTTCATCCTCTCTTTCTTACCCTTCCCATTCTACCCACATCCTCCTTCCTATCTCCCTTGTACAGGATCAGGGCCTGGTTGGATTCTCCTCGTTTTTTTTCCACAAGCATTTCTTCAGAAGAACGGGTGTCATCTCCTATCTGCCAGGGATCACCTCAAAGACAGGTACTCCTTTCGCACATAGCATAAACTCTTCCATGCTCTTCCTTTGATCTCTACTTCACCGGTACAATCTAATCTCCGTATAATGTCCAATAATGTTCAAGGCCTTAATTCCCCAGTGAAAAGGCGTAAAATTATGCAACAATTTCATGCCCTCAAAGCTGATGTTATCTTGATGCAGGAGACGCACTTCCCCATTTCTTATAACCCCATTTTCCTACACAAAAACTTTTCTCAATTTTATTTAGCTAATGCTCCCAATAAAACAAGAGGGGTTGCGATTTGCTTTGCCAACAAAGTTCATTTTCATCATTCCAAAACGATTAGAGACCCAGAAGGCCGATACATCCTGGTCTCTGGGACAATTAATACAGTGTCTTACACGTTTGTTTCCTACTATGCTCCAAACTCCCGCCAGGACCATTTTTTTGAAAAGACTCTCTTGATGCTGAAATCCCATCTGAAGGGATTTATTATACTGGCGGGAGATTCGAACATTCCATTTGACCTTTCCTCAGACAGATCTAATCCTACAAAGCCAATGCCCAAAAGACCTCCTAAAAGCAGTCTTAGGGTTGCACATTCCATACAATCAGCAGGCCTAATAGACATTTGGAGAGAAATGAATCCCCGATCCAAAGACTATACTCACTTTTCTATCCCTCATAATACATTAACCAGAATAGACCATATCTTTATTCCTCCACATTTCATCTATTTGGTCGAATCCTCCAAAATTTATGATTCCTCGCTCTCTGACCATTCCATCGTTTCTTTAATTATTCGTGGGGGAGGAGGAGATAAACGACCATTCCAATGGCGGCTTAATGAGTCTCTACTAAACAATCAAGCTCACTGTGAGGTATTAAACTCAGCCCTTTCGGACTACTTTACAGATAACAATTCAGACTCAATTTCGCCAGGCTCCCTGTGGGCGGCACACAAGGCGCTTATGCGGGGTAAAATAATTCAACTCTCAGCCCGCCTCAAAAAGGAACACTCTGCAGAGCTTATAAGACTCAAAGAGGAATTCCAAACACTTAGCAAAAGTCACAAACGACATCCTACCCCAGAGAGCCTGGCTGAACTTGATAGGGCACGCATCGCACTTAATCTTTTACTCACTACCTCAGCAGAAAAACATCTGCGATGGACAGGAGCTCGCTTCTATTACCAAAAGGATAAAATAGGTGCCAAACTCGCGAGTAAATTGTGTCCTCGAACTCGTACCTCAGTCTTCCCTAAAATTAGACAATCTTCGGGTACCCTCACTCAAAATCCGGTAGAAATTTTGAAATCATTTCATGATTATTATAAAAACCTCTACACTAAGACAACTCATACACATTCCAAAGCTAGGAATCAGTTCCTCGATCACCTCGATCTACCTTACATACATCAATCTCATAAAGAACTAATGGATGAATCCTTTACCCCTGCCGAAATACTTGACGTCATTAAAACCCTTAAATCTGAATCAGCACCGGGCCCCGACGGTTTCTCCGTCAGATATTACAAAACTTTTGGATCAAAATTAGCTCCCTACATGGCCCGGTTCTTTAATTCTCTCCGGGATGGAGCCCCCCTCCCGAATGATTCTAATACCGCATTTATCTCTGTTATACCGAAACCTGGTAAAGATACTAGTGAAGTGGGAAATTACAGACCCATCTCGCTGATCAATAATGATCTTAAAATTATGACTAAGATATTAGCTAACAGAATGTCCAGTTTTATATCTAACTATATTCATAAGGATCAGGTGGGCTTCATCCCGGGGAGACAGGGAACGGATCAGGTGAGAAGGGCAATTGACTTAATATCACTATTGAATTCGCAATGGGACGGGGGCCCGACACAAGAAGGCCTTCTGCTGTCTTTGGACTTACAGAAGGCATTTGATTCTGTTTCATGGCCATATCTTTTTGAAATTCTCACCAAATGGGGTTTTGGGGCAAATTTTATGAACATTCTAAAATCCCTATATTCAACCCCCTCTGCTCAAGTACGTCTATTAGGCCACCTTTCTCAACCATTAGATATCTGTAGAGGTACTAGACAGAGTTGTCCCTTGTCACCGTTAATCTTTATTATAGCTATAGAAACTCTAGCCATCGCCATTAGAGCAGATACAAATATTAATGGTGTTCGCTGTGGTTTAGAAGAGCATAAATGTGCTCTCTTTGCCGATGATATGCTTATATTTCTGACCTCACCCCTAATCTCCACCCCCAACTTACTTCATCTCCTCCGGGACTTTGGAACTATCTCAGGTCTCCAAGTTAACACTTCCAAGTCAGTTGCTCTTAATATTTCAGTTCCCTCATTAACCATCTCCCGACGTGCGTCCTTCTTTCCCTTCTCCTGGGCCACAGATAGGATTCCCTATTTGGGTATTTCTCTCACCAAATGTGTCAGTAATTTATACAATGCTAATTACCCACCCGCCTTCAGATCTTTAGAAGCAGATTTAACTAAATGGTCTAAAGAAGGATTGTCTTGGCTGGGCAGGCTCAATGCAGTCAAGATGAACTTATTTCCTCGAATTTTGTACTTATTTAGAGCCCTTCCCATACCTATTAAAAAGTTGACCCTCAACAAATTCCAATCAAAAGTGGTTGGATTTGTCTGGGGAAAACAGGGTCATAGACTGACGCGTGACATCCTGTTCCGCCGGACAACCCAAGGTGGTTTAGGACTTCCTAACCTCTTTTTATATTATCAAGCAGTACAACTAGCACAATTTTCAGCAATATATACTAAAACTAATAGCCCAGACTGGGTTTCTATTGAGAACCAGGCAGTACCTGACTACACATTAGATCACCTATTATGGAGACCAACAAAACAAAGACCTGCCATATTGTCCCCCACACTTTCTCAATCCCTAGCACTATGTGACAGACTATATAAAAACGAACACCTAATTTCCCCACTGAAACCTCTCGTACATTTATTCCATAACCCTGATTTCCCTCCTGGCCTGAATACCCAAGATTTTCAATGGTGGTTGAACAAGGGCGTTTTCAGAATTGGACATTTCATTACACCAAATGGACCCATTTCAATGGGACACTGCTACTCCAAACTAGAGATGCCCGATTCAGAACAATTGAGACTTTCACAGATTAAACGTTTTATACATTCTCTTGAACTTGACAAATCAAATAGCTACAATGCTACGATTTACGAGCAATGGTGCTTAAAACAAGGTCACCGCAAAGGAGGTATTTCCCTCATCTACTCGTCCCTGGCAGATAGGAGTGACAAACCGACATATGCTCGTTCTTGGGAGGAAGACTTGGACATCCAACTAGATACGGAAATGTGGTTCCGAATTTTTAGACGTTCTTCCAAAGGTATTTTGAATATTTCCTTAATCGAAGCTAATGTCAAAATTCTAACGAAATGGTATTATGTTCCTGTGAGACTTTCAAAGATGTATTCAGAGATTTCACTGCTTTGTTTCAGAGGATGTGGTCTTTTAGGTACAATGTTACATATATGGTGGACATGTCCCCGCATACGAAATTTTTGGAATAACTTTATACATCTAGTGAGGAAGGTCTCGAAAGCCCCAATCCCACAAGATCCTTCATATATCCTTCTGAACCGCAGGCTACACAATACCCCTAAACATACTCAACAACTAATCTTTTTTATGTGCTTGGGAGCCAAGATCACTTTAGCAAAAGCTTGGAAAACTTCTAGGGTTTCCCTTGTGGCTACCAGGCACAAAATCTCCTGGATTATGGTTCAAGAACAAATAGTAGCTAAATTACGGAATACCATTCAACAATTTGAATTGACATGGGATCCATGGGCCCAACACATCAAAGTACAATTGTTTCCAGGACACCTTCTGTCTTAAATTTCACATGGATGGAGCCAGGACCCTGAATCCTATACATCTCTCCCTTCCTTACCCTCCCTCTTTCTCCTGAATTCATTTTCTACTTCTCTTTTCTTTTCTTTTTTTTTTTTCTCTTTGCTTTTCTTTTAGCAGGATTTTCATATTTAGTTATGGATTTGATGTTGCCTTATTCTACTACATTCTTCCTCAGTTAACCTTTGTGGTTCTAACTGGAGTTTACTAGTTCTAAAGAGTTCATTTGGAATTGAATTGGGAATTTTGAAGTTTGGCAGTCCGCTTCCCTCCGGGGAGCACAATTTCTGGGTGCTGTCCGGGGGTTTAAAGGGACGTAGATGGGGGGTTCTTCGGCGGGAGTCCCCCGAGCTATCCCACTCCACAGTGTGAGCCCATTGGGGTGGAGTGGTGACCTTGGGGGTCTCCTTAGAAGTTGCCGCTATGTTTATGACTTAAATCTTCTACACCTCCCATTTAAACCTTAATCAAATCCTTTTTTTTTTTCTTTCCCTATTTCCCTTTTACCTATGTGTATGTATGTATTTATATATATATATATATATATATATATATATATATTTATATATATTTTTTTTTATTTTTGTGTCCCTTTTTTTATATATATCATTATTATAAATTTTAAATGAAGTGGATCTTTACACTCCAAGTCTTTCATGACATATAATAGCCCCAAATATATCTGTATAAGATACCTTGTATAACTTGTCTTTTTCTGATTGATGCATCCTGCCTTATTTGAATTCTCTGTTTTTTATGTTATGTTTTTGCTTTATTTCTATTTTCTGATTATACATGATGTATTTACCAAAGAGTTAAATTCAATAAAAATTATTGAAAGAGAGAAAAAGTGTATGGGCACCCAGGTACTGCCCAGGGGACATGTATCAATGCAAAAATACATTTTAAAAAAGACAGTTTTTTCAGGAGCGGTGATTTTAATAATACTCAAAATGAATCAATCAATTCCTTCCTATTCCTATTCCTTTAACCACTTGCCACCCGCCATATAGCAAAATGACGGTGGCAAAGTGGTTTTAATATCCTGACCAGACGTCATATGACATGATCAGGATATTAAGCCTCTGCGCGCCCCCGGGGGGTGCTCATCGCAGTGATCGTTGTTGCAGGATTTCAGTCTGACACCCCGCAACTATGATCTCTGTAAAGAGTCTCGGACGGAAACTCTTTACCACGTCATCAGCCATGTCCAATCACGGCTTATCACAGTGTAAATAGGAAGAGCCGTTGATCGGCTTTTCCTCACTCGCGTCTGTCAGACGCGAGTAGAGGAGAGCCGGCTGCTCCTCTGATGGGGGGTCTGTGCTGATCGATTATCAACACAGCCCCCCCAAGGATGCCCACACTGGACCACCAGGGATGCCACTAGACCACCAGGGATGCCCAGCACCAGGTATGCCACCCTAAACCACCAGGGATGGCAGTCAGTGCCCACAATGAATGCCAATCAGTGCCCACAATGGATGCTAATCAGTGCCCACAATGGGAATCGCTGATTGGCATGCATTATTGTTTGGCACTGATTGGCAACCATCAGTACAATATAATACAATACAATGCCACCTATCAGTGCTATTCGTTTCACCTATCATTGCCCATCCGTGCCGCCTATTAGTGCCCATCCGTGTTGCCTATCAGTGCCCATCCATGCTCATCCGTGCCACCTATCCATGCCCATCTGTGCCACCTATCCATGCCCATCCATGCCGCCCATACATGCCAATCCGTGCCAGCTATCAGTGCCAATTTGTGCCACCTATCAGTGCCCATCCGTGTTGCCCATCAGTGCCACCTATCAGTGCCCATTAATACCACCTCATCAGTGCCACTTCATTGGTGCCACCTCATCGGTGCCCATCAGTGCCATCTTATCAGTGCAGCCCCATCAGTGTCCATCAGTGAAGGAGAAAACTTACTCCTTTACAAAGTTTTGAAACTGAAACAAAAAAAACTTATTTTTTTTCAAAATTTTCGGTCTTTTTTTTATTTGTTTAGCAAAAAATAAAAACCATAGAGGTGATCAAATACCACCAAAAGAAAGCTCTATTTGTGGGAAAAAAATGATAAAAATTTCATTTGGGTACAGTGTAGCATGACCATGCAATTGTCATTTAAAGTGCGACAGCGCTGAAAGCTCAAAATTGGTCTGGGCAGGAAAGTGTTTAAGTGTCTGGTATTGAAGGGGTTAAATATCATGCCTGAGGGTCCCCTTAGTCTGCCTGTAAAGTAATGCATCTTTCCGATGTGTTTTACAGTCCTGCAGCAAAATTACATTTCCAGAGGAAAACCTTTAATTAAAAATTGCTTGCGGCTGTATGAAGGGCCTGGTATGGAATTTGGGGGGACCCCCACGCATTGTTTTTTTTACATTTTGGTTCGGAGTTCCCCTTAATATTCATACCACACCCAAAGGGCCTGGTAATGGATTGGGGGGATCCCATGCCATTTTTTAAATAACATTTATCTGTATTGCTGAGACCCGACAATAAACTATAGCCGCTATTACTTTTAAATTACTTTTTTTCCTTTAGATCCGGCTGCCCAGTCAGATAACCCAAAGCCGACTGCCTAGTCAGATGACCCAAAGCTGGCTGCCCAGTAAGATGACCCAAAGCCGGCTGCCCAGTCAGATGACCTAAAGCCAGCTACCCAGTCAGATAACTCGAAGCCGGTTGCCCAGTCAGATGACCCGAAGCCGGTTGCCCAGTCAGATGACCCGAAGCCTGCTGCCCAGTCAGATGACCTGTAGCCTGCTGCCCAGCCAGGTGACCCGTGCCCTTTGCCCAGCCAGATGACATGGTGCCCGCTAAACCTGTTCCAGATGCCTAGCTTGCCGCTGATGTTTCCCTGACTAATGCTCACCTTGCCGCCGTTTCAATCCTGCTTGTCGCCCAGCCTGAATGTAATGCCCCTGTGTGGTCTGCCTCCGATGGGTCCTTGCCTGTTGCCCTTCTAATTATAATTTCTGGATTCTACCTTTCTGACCCTGGTAGTGGGGCGCATGTCCTATTTGCAGACTCTGTGGGCATGTCCTCAGTGAACTATAGGACTCTGGCCTTGAGAATGCAAAGAAGTACGCAGGCTCAGTAGGGAAGCTTTTTAGGGTGTTTCCACACCCACTCGGACTGTTGAACCGAGGGCTGAATGGAGCGTCTGGAGGCCACTTCTTAAAGAGGAGGAACTGTCAGGAACGGGGTCATTACTGGTTTCACCTGCTGGTGGTTCTGTTACACTCAGCACCAAAAGATGCAATTCTGGTGGACACCCCTGCCAAGACTACCAACCAGCTATCAAACACACTTGTTGGGGTTTGCTGGACTATATAAGACTGCCCTTAACCATGGCTCAAATGCATCAGAATTCCATCTGCTAGCCTTGTCCGTGCCTGAATCTGCTTTGTTCCTGCTTTTGTCCTTCTTTTGTCCTGGATTCCGTTCCATGTTCTATGTGCTTGAGACCTGTTCCCTGTGCCTGCTCCCTGCTCCCATTACAGTCTGTTTCTTCATACCTGGCTTCTGTTCCCCTTTTGCCTTTGTCCCTGCCTGAGTTATTTATGTTTGTTTCCTGTGCTTATGAACATATACTGTAATTATTAGTTGGATAGTTAGGTGTTTTGGGGTTTTGCTGTTTCTTGCACTTATTACTTGTTTATGGTTTGCTGTTTGGTTTGCACATGTGTCTTTATCTTAAATAAACTTACTTTTTTGACTTACTTGTTTGTTCCTAATTCCTTGGTGCAGCCCAACGATCTGATCACCTCTATTTGATGTCTGCGTATGACATCCCCTGGTCAGCCACCCAGGGCCTCAGCCACATGGCTCTTCTGGCAGTTACTGTTTTTAGCATAAATTTCACCAGAATCTTGATTAGGTTGATGGATGCTTTGGCCATAAATGAAGCTGTTATCTTCAAATTTACTAATAAGTCTAGGACCTCAGCTTTTCCCAGGTCATTCTCCACTGCCCCTTTGGCTTTGTGCATCCAGACCTCTGTGGCCTTAGAAATGGCGGCCAATGGCATTGACGGCCTACATGCTCTGACAGCCAGTGTGTAGATATTTTTAAAATCTACGTCTACCCTCCTATCCAGTACGTTCCTGAAGGATACAGCATCATCCAGTGGCAGGGTTAAGTGTCTGGCCAGGCGCATGAGTGCTGCATCCACTACTGGAGGTTTCTCCAGAACCTTCACCTTCTCCATTTTTAAACGCATACAACTTTGTGAACCGATTCTTGGATATCATCCTCTTATCTAATTGCTTCCACTCATCATAGATCACTTCCTGGATCTCTTTCATGAAGGGAAAATTCACTGCTTCCCTTTTTATGTTTGCAAAATACTTCCTTTGTTTCTTCTGAGGTTCTTCTGCTGCATCTTCCAACAGCAGGGCTTGCCTAATCTCTTTTACAAAATGTTGAACCAAGGCGAAGTCAAATTCATCATACTCATTCTCATCCTCTTCAGCAGAAAATGGATCTGAGACCGACGGTGCTTGGGCCTCTGGGATAATCTGAGCGGTTGGAAGTATTTGAGGTGACAGGGAGCGAGAGGTAGAAGGCACTGAAGCAGTTAAAGCCTGCGTCTGCATTGCAAATGACTTCAGTGTTTCCTCAAACGTCTGTTTCATTAATGATATCAGCTCCGTCTTATCAGGTTCCTGGCTCTTTGTTGCCTTTTTGAAGAAATACACACAAGCCATCTTACCTGCTATCGCCTTTTTAGGGCAAGCACAGCAACCTCCTGGCTTGGGCTGTTCATGATGCGCATCCTTGCGGTGACGTGACAGAGAACGCCCACACCTTGAGGGAGAGCGGGTACGAGAGGCCTCTCTTTTTCCGTGGGAGAGTAGATCTTCCGGTGAGGATGAATGTATCCCATTCCTTCACGGGCTTCTATCCTCTGATCGCTGAGAAGAGCCATGACTGAGACCCGAGGAGTAGTGATGGACGAACTTCCGATGGGACGTTTCGCGAACGCGGACTGCGAACGTGGCCGATAGTTCGCGAACCAGAACGTTCGCGGTGGACCCCATTGACTTCAATGGGAGGCAAACTTTGCAAACCTACAGGTCAAATTTGCAGCCACAAAATAATTAATAGCTGTGCAAACATAGTCCCACCACATGGCCAATGACATAACACATGTATGAGGTGAATCTGGGATCGATAACTACAAGCATTCTTTTTTTATATGGGAAATTGTTGTGACAATTCAGGACTGTGGAGCGCATGAAGGCAATGGAGGAGAGGGAAGGTCAGGGACCAGGGTAGGCAAAGAAGAGGGTGCAGGAGATGATCACCAGCAGCGTGACATACAGCAATGACACCTGCTCCGTGATAGAGTGATCTGACAACAGCACCGTGATAGAGAGCACTGACATCAGCAGCGTGACATACAGCAATGACACCTGCACCGTGATAGAGTGATCTGACAACAGCACCGTGATAGAGAGCACTGACATCAGCAGCGTGACATACAGCAATGACACCTGCACCGTGATAGAGTGATCTGACACCAGCACCGTGATAGAGAGCACTGACATCAGCAGCGTGACATAAAGCACTGACACCAGCACCGTGATAGAGTCATCTGACACCAGCACCGTGATAGAGAGCACTGACATCAGCAGCGTGACATAAAGCACTAACACCAGCACCGTGATATACAGCACTGACAACAGCACCGTGATATACAGCACTGACATCAGCAGCGTGACATACAGCAATGACACCTGCACCGTGATAGAGTCATCTGACACCAGCACCGTGATAGAGAGTACTGACATCAGCAGCGTGACATAAAGCACTAACACCAGCACCGTGATATACAGCACTGACAACAGCACCGTGATAGAGAGTACTGACATCAGCACCGTGATATACAGCACTGACACCTGCACCGTAAGCAGCCCCAGGAGGAAGTCAGCATAGCACAGGGATGGTGGGAGCCCCTCATAATGAGCATAGCACAGGGATGGTGGGAGTCCCTCATAATGAGCATAGCACAGGGATGGTGGGAGCCCCTCATAATGAGCATAGCACAGGGATGGTGGGAGCCCCTCATACCCTGTTTCCCCTAAAATAAGACCTAGCGTGATTGTCGGTGTTGGCTGCAATATAAGCCCTACTACCCAAATAAGTCCTACTCTGTTTCCTCAAAAATAATCCCTACCCTGAAAAGAAGACCTACAAGGACTTTAACTAGGACTTATTTGGGGGGTAGGGCTTTTATTGCAGCTATCACAGACAATCACACTAGGTCTTATTTTAGGGGAAACAGGGTAATATGCACAGCAGAGGTACAGCCCCAGGAGGAAGTCAGCACAGCACAGGAATGGTGGGAGCCCCTCATAATAAGCAGCCCCAGGAGGATGTCAGCATAGCACAGGGATGGTGGGAGCCCCTCATAATAAGCAGCCCCAGGAGGATGTCAGCATAGCACAGGGATGGTGGGAGCCCCTCATAATAAGCAGCCCCAGGAGGAAGTCAGCACAGCACAGGGATGGTGGGAGCCCCTCATAATATGCACAGCAGAGGTACAGCCCCAGGAGGATGTCAGCACAGCACAGGGATGGTGGGAGCCCCTCATAATAAGCAGCCCCAGTAGAAATATGACACCGCTCAACCTCTTCAAAGAGGAGGGTACGGGCATATAGTACGGTGTGCTTTTTTTGGACAAGGAAGTGAGCCAAATGAAGAAAGAAGGTCTTTGTGCTCGTTTAAAAAAATTGTTTATAGACATATACATGGTCTACTGGTAACATGTGTTGAATTCCACCAAGATCCATGCCTCATTAATTTTTAGAAATGTGAGGTAGTTAACACTGTCGTGAGCTAGGCGAGTACGCTTATCGGTCACGATCCCCCCTGCTGCGCTGAACGTCCTTTCGGACAGGACACTGGATGAGGGGCAAGCCAACAGTTTGATTGCAAATTGGGCAAGCTCTGGCCAGAGGTAAAGCCTGCCCACCCAGTAGTCCAGGGGTTCATCACTCCTCAGAGCGTCCACATCGGCCGTTAACCCGATGTAGTCGGACACCTGACGGTCTAGGCGTTCCCTGATGCTGGATCCGGATGACACCTGTCGTTGGGTCGGCTGAAAGAATGACCTCATATCCGAAGTCACCAACACATCTTCAAACCGGCCTCTTCTTGCAGGCGCTGTTGGATTGGTACCCGCAACTCCTTCTCTGGGAGTGGGAATTGCTCCTCTGCCAGCACACGCAAAGGCAGAATGCAGCATTTCTCGAAGCAAGGCCTGGAAGTGCTCCATTCTGCCAGCCCTCTGTGATGGCGGTAACATTTCCGCCATTTTGTGTTTGTACCGGGGGTCTAAGTACGTTGCCACCCAGTACTGGTCCTTGACCCTTATGCTTTTTATTACGGGGGTCCCTATTAAAACACTGGAGCATGAAGGCCCCCATTTGCACTAAAGTGGAAGCGGTGTGGTGGCCTGGCTCCTGCTCATCATTCAGGATAATGTCGTCCTCTTCATTCTCCTCTCCCCATCCATGCACAACAGGGATCCCAGAAAGGTTTAAAGCATGCTCTTCTTGCTCCTCCTCATCCGCCCCGACACCATCCTCCTCTGACTCCTCTTCAGACTCCTGTTGTTGACTTGTCTCAGATAGAGTAGCCCCCCTGGTAATTCATCCAGCATTGCGACTTCCTCATCTTCCCGCTCCTGCTCCTCCACAGTTTGATCAATGACACGACGCAATGCACGCTCCATAAAGAAGGCATAAGGTACCATGTCACTGATGGCGCCATGGCTGCAACTGACCAGTTTGGTGATCTCCTCAAATGGGCGCAGAAGTCTGCATGCATCGCGCATGAGCAGCCACTGGCATGGTGAAAAAAAAAACAGCTCCCCAGAACCTGTTCTGCCGCAGATTTCATACAGGTAGACGTTAACTGCACGTTTCTGCTGGAGCAGCCTATCAAGCATATAGAAGGTTGAGTTCCATCGCGTTGGGCAATCGCAAAGAAGACGTCTGACTGGCAGATTGTGTCGCCACTGAATGTCAGCAAGGCGAGCCATGGCCGTGTAAGATCTTCTGAAATGGGCCGAGATTTTCTTTGCCTGCCGCAAGATGTCCTGGACCCCAGGGTATTTGACAAGGAATCGCTGCACAACCAAGTTTAAGACGTGTGCCATGCAGGGCACGTGTGTGATTTTGCCCTGTTTCAATGCGCTAAGCAGATTGGCACCGTTGTCACACACCACTTTACCAACTGTCAAATTGAGCGGTGTTAGCCACTGATCTGCCTGTGAACGCAAAGCTGAAAGGAGTGCCGGGCCAGTGTGGCTCTTGGCTTCCAGGCACAACAGACGCAGCACGGCATGGCAACGTCTCACCTGGCATGTCGAATAGGTTCTGGGGAGCTTGGGCGGCGCAGCAGAAGAGACGCTAGCAGCGGAAAAGGAGGAGTCAGCTGAGGAGGAGAGGGAGGAGGATGGAGTAGGAGGAGGAGGAGAAGAAGAGTCAGGCCTGCATGCAATCTGTGGCGGTAAAACCAAATCTACACGGGTGCCGCGGGTTACATGCTTGACAGCCGTCAGAAGGTTCACCCAGTGGGCAGTAAAAGTGATATACCTTCCCTGCCCGTGTTTGCTAGACCACGTGTCTGTGGTCAGATGTATCTTGGCACCGACACTGTGTGCCAGAGATACATTCACTTGCCGCTGAACATGGCCATATAGCTCTGGGATGCCCTTCTCTGAGAAATACTTCCTTCCTGGGACCTTCCATTGTGGTGTTCCAATGGCCACAAATTTGCGAAAGGCCTCCGAGTCCACGAGTTTATATGGCAGTAGTTGGCGGGCTATGAGTTCTGACAAGAGGGTTATCCGTCATCATTATTTTTTTACGCTCGAACATTAGGCCCAGGGAAAGCCTGCCTTTTTGCAGAAAAACGTGAGCTTGGCGTGATGGAAGGTGGAGTGGAGGACAATTGTGAGGAGAGAGGAGAAGGAGAAGTAGAAGACGAGGCTGGACGGTGAGAGCCTGGAGTGTGGCTTTGTGTGTTCCGTTGCTCCCACTCGGCTCGGTGATGGCTGCTCATGTGCCTTCTTAAGGCAGTCGTCCCTAGGTGAGTGTTGGGCTTACCGCGACGAATGCGTTGACTGCAAAGATTGCAGATG
The DNA here is from genome assembly GCF_037356315.1 of Lithobates pipiens. NCBI lineage: Eukaryota > Metazoa > Chordata > Amphibia > Anura > Ranidae > Lithobates > Lithobates pipiens. The sequence continues at coordinate 73,441,287 of NW_027507790.1, forward strand.
GCAACGCTATTGTCAGCAGCGGACACGTTAAAAAAAGCCCACACTGCGGAGCCATGTGCCAGTGTCCTGGGAGCGCCAGATGTGACCGTACATGGTCGATGACTCACTCCTGATACATTTGCAGTCTGCTTTGTCCCTCCCGTGCAATGTAAGTTATTCCTGCTTCTCCTCCCTATCTGCTGGTCCATATCTCCCTCTGAACTCCCCTCCTCTTCCTCTCTTGTGGGCACCCACGTGACATCACTAGACACGTCATCATCGACGTCACCTTCCCCACCACTATAAGTAGAGATCTCGGAGTAGGCAGCAACACCGGGGACCAACCTCCTCCTTGGGCTGATCTGGGTACTGTCGTCAGACTGCTGAGTAGCGGTTGTTGCTACCTCCTCTTCCTAATCCAATACCAAGAGTGGCTGCGCATCAGAAATGTCTTGATATGGATTGGAAAATAATTCCTGTGACTCAAGCGGAAGGTATGTGGTGGTGGTGGTGTTGTTGGTGGTAGTGTCTTTGGGGGTGCACATAGCAGAGATCGAATAAGAGGGTGCAGATCGAGAGGATGAGGAGGGTGCAGAAGAGTAAGGCTGAGTGAGCCACTCAACCAAGTCTGGTGCGTCCTTTAAAGTAATTGAACGCACCTTCTGCAACTTCCCACTTTGGCTCAAGCCTGTTGCTCCTGCCCTACCCCTACCACCCCTGCGGAAGGGTCTGCCTCTTCCTCTGCCTGTCATTTTTTAAATGACCCTGTGACAAAACTCTCAGTCCCTATACCGATGAAGGACTGCTGCAGTATAGGGCAGCGGTCAGCATTAGTGCACCTCAACCCTATGTATTGTGGACCGATACCAGTCCTTATAGAATAGCAGACTGTACCTCACTCAACCCTATGTACTGTAGTACCCTATACCTTACCAGTTCTTATAAGGACCTTTGTGGAACAAGTAGGTTGTGTGTGACTGATTAGCAGACTGTACGTCAGTCCCTATACTGATGAAGGACTGCTGCAGTATAGGGCAGCGGTCAGCAGTAGTGCACCTCAACCCTATGTATTGTGGACCTATACCAGTCCTTATAGAATAGCAGACTGTACCTCACTCAACCCTATCTACTATAGCACCCTACACCAGGTTATTACCAGTCCTTATAAGGACCTTTGTGGAACAAGTAGGTTGTGACTGATTAGCAGACTGTACGTCAGTCCCTATACCGATGAAGGACTGCTGCAGTATAGGGCAGAGGTCAGCAGTAGTGTACCTCAACCCTATGTATTGTGGATCTATACCAGTCCTTCTAGAATAGAAGACTGTACCTCACTCAACCCTATGTACTATAGCACCCTACACCAGGTTATTACCTTATCAGTCCTTATAAGGACCTTTGTGGAACAAGTAGGTTGTGAATGATTAGCAGACTGCAGCAGAAGGGCAGCAGTCAAGTATAATATTCTTTCTATATTTGGAAGAAAGAATATTATACGTGTACAAGCCTATTGCCATACCACTGATACCAGTCCTGAAAAGAACCTTTGTGGACCTAATATAGTAACAGCTACTGATTAAACTGACCCTCACTGCCTCACACACTGCTTCCTGCCTGTCCCTATATAAACTGACAAAACAGAGGCTACTGGAACAATAACTGGAATAGCACTTTTGTGGACCTGATAGTAACAGCTAATGACTAAACTGACTGTCCCTACAGCAGACACACCGTCCTGTCTCTTTCTCTAAACTGACAAAAGACACTCAGGCTGCTGCAACAATCAGTAGCACAGCAAACCTATATCCTGAACTACACCTAACACCTATACCAGTCCTGAAAATAACTTTTGTGTACCAAATAGCTAGCGATTTGGGTCACTGCAATCTCTCCCTGCTCCACACAGCAACCTCTCCCTATAGTGACAGAAGAAAGAATGTAAAATGGCCGCCGGATCGGGTGTATTTATAAGTTAGGGGGAATGTCCAAGTGTCCATGTGCTGTAATGTCTCAATTGGCTGTCCTGTACCCCATGATGGATGTGTCATCATAGGTCAAAGTTCTTTTACACAGAAAACACGGAAGTCCGCCGGGCGAACAGCGGCAATAGTCCGCCGATCGGGCGAATCGCGAACAGCCGAAATTCGCCGCGAAACGACCGCCGGGCGAACCGTTCGGCCATCACTACCGAGGAGCTGGAGAAGCACAAATAGGCATGAGGAATTAGTCTGCCAACATAGGAGAATTTTAACATGTATATATTCCTTGGTATCTCCCCTACCTTCTTTGTGAGAGCTGATCTTTAGAGGGGGTAGGCATTTTGATCCTGCTGGAATAAAATATAAGACATGTTATGTCCTGGATAAAACGTTCTAACAAGTAGTATGCAGGAGTGAATCTTGCCATTTGCAAGGAATACCCGAGGGGAGGGGTGTAGGAGGCACAGGCAGCCTTGGAGCACACTGTAACAGCTGATGCTTCTTTAGGTAGGATCACTTTTCAAAACTGGCTCCCTTAAGGCTTGCTCCACCACCCCCCGATTGGCTGGTCGGCTCTGCACATTCTTAGGGCGGCAGCCCAGCATGCGTTCCATGCTGGAGTGCATCTCTAGCCCAGGAAACACAGGAAGGGCAAAGAATGAGCATGGCTCGCCCCTAACAGGCACAGTGATCCGCCACTCTAAGGAGAGAAACACAGTACACCGCCCAGCTCCCCCCAAGCTTACCGTCTAAGGCAGCATGCAGTCGCCCCAAGGACCAGCAGCAGTGGCGGAATTATCAGGGTCCCACCAGTCGCATTTGCGACTGGGCCCTTGAGCTCCGCCACTGTAAGGGGGCCCGCCGCCGCCCGGGAGATAGTCATTTACCGGAGTCCCGGTAAGCTCCGCCCACCCTTTCCGACTGCTCCGCCCATCCTCCCCGCCCATCCTCTGCTCCCGCACTAATCGGGGACAGTCCCCGCCTGCTCCGCCCATCCTCTCCGCCCATTCCCTCAGCCCGCACAGTCTCCGCCCAAATTCTCTGTCCCCGCTTGCTCCGCCCATCTTCTCCGTCCACACCTTCAATCACAGGCCCCGCCCAGCCTCCCTGCTCACCCAAACAAGACCGAGCAAGCAGGGGAAACCAAGTGATTTAAAAGTGAGTGGCACCCATCTCTTGATCCCCCTCCACACCACTGCTGCCACTGATACCCCCCACACCACCACTGTTACCACCACAACTGCCACTGATACCCCCCACACCACCACAACTGCCACTGATACCCCCCACACCACCACAACTGCCACTGATACCCCCACACCAGCACTACTGTCACTAATACCCCCACACCACCACAACTGCCACTGATACCCCTGCACACCACCACAACTGCCACTGATACCCCCGCACACCACCACAACTGCCGCTGATACCCCGCACACTGCCACTGATACCCCCCACACCAGCACTACTGTCACTAATACCCCCGCATACCACCACAACTGCCACTGATACCCCCGCACACCACCACAACTGCCACTGATACCCCCGCACACCACAACTGCCACTGATACCCCCCACACCACCACAACTGCCACTGATACCACCCACACACCACCACAACTGCCACTGATACCACCCACACACCACCATTACTGCCACTGATACCACCCACACACCACCATTACTGCCACTGATACCCCCACACACCACCATTACTGCCACTGATACCCCCACACACCACCATTACTGCCACTGATACCCCCACACCACCACTACTGCCACTGATACCCACCACACAACCACTACTACCTCTGATTCCCCCTCCCCCACACCACCACCATTTATACCCCCCACACCACCACAACCACTGCTGCCACTGATCCACCCCACCATGACCATCCAGCAATGACCATCCTTGCCACTGATACCATTCCCCTCCCCACCACTCATCCCATCCCACCCCCCCAACCATCACCCTCACCACGGATCCCATCTTCCCACCACCACTGCCACTCATCCCATCCCATCCCCCTCCAACCATCACCCTTGCCACTGATCCCATTCCCACCACCACATCTGCCACTCATCCCATTCAACCCCCCCATCACTGATCCCACCCCCCAACCACAACCCTTGCCACTGATCCCATCACCCTCACCGCTGCCACTCATTCCATTCCCCACCACCGCTACTACTGATCCCATCCCCACCCAACCAACACTGCTGCCACTGATCCCATCCTCCCCACCGCTGCCACTCTTCCCATCCTCCCCACCGCTGCCACTCTTCCCATCCTCCCCACCGCTGCCACTCATCCCATCTCTCCCTCACCACTGCCACTCATCCCATCCCCCACCACCGATGTCACTGATCCTATCCCTCCTCAAACACCACTGCTGCCACTAATCCCATCCCCCACCACCACCACTGGCACTCATCCCAGGGGCGTAACTACAGGGGTCACAATTGTGATAGCGCACATGTTGCCCCTGAACACCTAGATGGGGGAGGGGGGCATTTAGAGGAACACATCCCCTCAATTTTTCTCCTGTAGCCACTAAAAGTCTGCTTCTCCTCCTCTCCCTCTGATAGGAATTAAGTAACTGCAGGAGGAAAATGGAGAGGATTTGTTCCCCCTCCTATCCAGGTCCTGCTGCCCCCGGGATCAGTCAGAAGAGCCCTGGCTGGAGGTCAGGGGGGCCCTCCATGGTTTCTTGCATCGGGGCCCTGAAGGTTCTAGTTACGCCACTGACCAGCAGTGGAGCTCCCTGATAAGGTTGCTATTAGCAGCTTAGGAAGCAGGGACCGCGTCCAACAGCAGACACATCTGGACTGACAGCCAGCACTTTATACCAGCTAGGAGGGGAGACACCATTAGTACTGAGGAAGAAAAATGAATGCTGAGGCTGAGGTGAGTGAAAAATTTATAGTTAAGTCCTGATTACGTAGGGGGCGGGTGGGGCCTCACTTAGCTGTGCTGACATGGAGCCATCAGGAAATCATATTATGGTACTTCCTTAAACTGAATTTTTTATTTTTCTCCAATTACATATATAATTGGTACAAAAATAAAAAAAATGTATTGCCTTATAATTCTTACCAAACTCTCTCACCTTTTACTTTTAAATTATTCTGCTTGTAAGTATTCAATTTCATTAATATTCTGATCATGGAAATGTACTCTGTGCTCTGCTACATCTATTATTATATCTTATCACCATAATCTGTTTCAGGTCCATAACCAGTGCCTAAATATACAGTGCAAGGCTTTATTGAAGAATGCTGACATTGCTGGAGGCTTACTTATTATTATTATTGGATAAGCAGAGCACTCTTCTGAACTTACAAGTAGCTAAGAATGCCAAGACAGACAGCTGCTGCTCATGCTTAAATTTCCAGTTTATTATTTAGCTTTAAAATGAGCTGAAGTGTATTTTAATCAACCCGTTTATGCAATCAAGCGCACACTAGTGATATAGCATTGAACTCTTCAATGTATTGTTTATATATCGTGTTATGCCGCAGGAGCGACCTGATGCAGATTTAACAACAGAATATAATATAATCCATTAGAAAATGATGCCATGCATGAAAATTAGATATTTCTTTTGTTGGATCTTTTCTAGCAAAATTACTTCTACATGAATAAGTAATGTATAGTATCAATTATAGTGTGTGGGTGGCGAATTGCCATAGAAACTGTCATTATCTGGATGGTAAAGATTTAAAAAGACAGTAAGCTTTTTTGCTTCTAGAATATACTGACAAACAATATTGGCGTAAGGATGTTTCATAAAAACGTGCTGCAGAATGCAAGACTATAGCAAGACATGATGAAGTACACCATCATGCTCATCCTCCAATCTTACTTGATTGGAAGAAAGAACATCTATGCTTAGAGGAAGGTGGGGTCTGAGAAGATCTATTATCTTCAAATAAATTATTCTCTGAGAAAGTGATATTAAATAGACCCGGTGCTAATATATGTCATCAGAAACATTTCCATCTGCCTGTAAAAGAGTGAAAAGATACGCTAACCCAAAACTTACCTGTCAGTGTTAGGTGAGTAATTACAAGTTGAACAACAAGGTAGCTGCTTATAACTCTTCAGAAATCCATGACAAGAATGATGAAGTTCAAGAATTATGAAATCATCTGCTACCTTAAATTGTTTGTCTCTCGAAAAAACCATGACACTGAATTACACTGTAATGTTGGATGCAGATGTAAACCGCTGGAGAGCAGGGGAGATATAAGCAGCTGGTAAGTACCTCCAGTGATGTTTCCACAAAATGAAAATATCAGATTTAAACAGTTACATCATTAGTTTCAAGAGTAATGAAATACACACAATAATTTTTTGTTTGTAGTATGATTGATTGATGAAAGTTAGCAGAGCGTCATCTTAATAACTAAGCTCTGGGGAAAATTCACAGCCTATTTGTCTTCAGCAAATCAACCCAATTTTACCAAATAGACTGGAATATGTATATAAGAAATTATTTGAGATTAGGGATTGGTCAAACCTACCTGGGTTTGGTTCAAGGCAGGTTTACAAAGATAAAAGGTAAGGGACTGTCATTTACACAGGTTAGTTGATTGTAAACAAAATCAGCTTAACCACTTCAGCTCCGGACCAATAAACACCTTAAGGACCAGAGGTCTTTTTCCAATTTCGCACTGTGCTGCTTTAACTGGTAATTGCGCGGTCATGCAATATTGCACCCAAACGAAATTTGCGTCCTTTTCTTCCCACAAATAGAGCTTTCTTTTGATGGGATTTGATTGCCTCTGCGATTTTTTTTTTTTTTTTCGATATAAATGGAAAAAGAGCGAAAATTTTGAAAAAAAAAGATATTTTCTTCTTTTTGTTATAAGAAAAATCGAATAAGCTAAATTTTAGTCATACATTGAGGGCAAAATGTATTCAGCCACATGTCTTTAGTAAAACAAATGTCAATAAGCGTATATTTTTTGGTTTGCGCAAAAGTTATAGCGTCTACAAACTAGAGTACATTTTCTGGAATTTACACAGCTTTTCATTTATGACTGCCTATCTCATTTCTTGAGGTGCTAAAATGGCAGGGCAGTACAACCCCCCCCCAAATGACCCCATTTTGGAAAGTTGACACCCCAAGGAAATTGCTGATGGGTATGTTGAGCCCATTGAATATTTATTTTTTTTGTCCTAAGGGATTGAATAATGACAAAAAAAAAAAAAATGTTTTTACAAAAAGTTGTCACTAAATGATATATTGCTCACACATGCCATGGTTATATGTGGAATTGCACCCCAAAATATATTCCGCTACTTTTCCCGAGTATGGGGATACCACATGTGTGTGACTTTTTGGGAGTCTAGTCGCGCACGGCACCCCGAAAACCAATCACCACCTTCAGGATTTCTAAGGGTGCAAATTTTTGATTTAACTCCTCACTACCTATCACAGTTTCGAAGGCCATAAAATGCCAAAATAGCACAAAACCCCCCAAAATGACCCCATTTTGGAAAGAAGACACCCCAAGCTATTTACTGAGAGGCATGTTGAGTCCATGGAATATTTTATATTTTGCCACAAGTTGCGGGAATATTACAAACTTTTTTTTTTGCACAAAGTTGTCACTAAATGATATATTGCTCACACATGCTATGGGCATATGTGACATGACACCCCAAAATACATTTTGCTGCTTCTCCTGAGTACAGGGATACCACATGTGTGGGACTTTTTGGGAGCCTAGCCGCGTACGGGACCCTGAAATCCAAGCACCGCCTTCAGGATTTCTAAGGGCATACATTTTTTATTTTACTCCTCACTACCTATCACTACCTATCACAGTTTTGAAGGCCATAAAATGCCAAGATGGCACAAAACCCCCCCCAAATGACCCCATTTTGGAAAGTAGACACCCCAAGCTATTTGCTGAGGGCCATGTTGAGACCATTGAATATTTTTTTTTTTGTCCCAAGGGATTGAATAATGACAAAAAATAAAAAATAAATTTTTTTTTTACAAAAAGTTGTCACTAAATGATATATTGCTCACACATGCCATGGTTATATGTGGAATTGCACCCCAAAATATATTCCGCTACTTCTCCCGAGTATTTTATATTTTGCCAAAAGTTGCGGGAATATTACAAACTTTTTTTTTTTTGCACAAAGTTGTCACTAAATGATATATTGCTCACACATGCTATGGGCAGAAGTCAAATTACACCCCAAAATAAATTCTGCTGCTTCTCTCGAGTACAGGGATACCACATGTGGGGGACTTTTTGGGAGCCTAGCCACGTACGGGACCCCGAAAACCAAGCACTGCCTTCCGGATTTAAATATAAAATGCTACCAAAAAAACTGTTAGCGATCGCAGGGATCAGGCCTGACTCTGCGATCGCTGCAGTTATGTGTTTAGTGTTTTGTAAGTGACAGTGATCGATCGATACTGCACTTGGGTGGGCTGGGCAGAGGGGCAAAACGCAGGTGCTAGCAGGTATCTGGGCTGATCCCGCTAACAATGCGTTTTTTTGGAACCCTAAACTGCTGGGGATGCTAGTATAGATCTGATCAGATCAGATATTGATCTGTTCAGATTCTATACCACTACGGGAGGTGTATGCTTTGCGCGTGGGTGTTAGCGGTACTGGCACTAACCTAGCGCTGCCTGGGGCGACGCAGACCCTGACCCTAAAACCTAATTGATATCACCCGCCGGGTGATCAGGGGGTTAAACCTTTATTGGGTAATAAATGGTGGGTGCCCTGATGCTATAAAAAGCAAACTAACCAGAGTCACCCGTAACACTTATAGGGTGATCAGTGGTGAAAGGGTTAACTAGGGGCAATCAGGGGGTTCAAATTTTTATTAGGTAGTATATGGGGGTCCCTGGCACTATATAAAAACCTGACGGGGAACCTAAATAACTAACTGGCTAACCAGCGTCACCAGTGACACTTATACTGTGATCGCTGGTGAAAGGGTTAACTAGGGGCAATCAGGGGGTTAAAACCATTATTGGGTAGTATATCGGGGTACCTAGCGCTATAAAAACCTGGCGGTGAACCTAAAAAAATAACTAGCTACCTAGCGACAGTAGCGACACTGATGCAGTGATCAGAAAAATTATCGCTTAGTGACACTGGCAAAAGGGGGTGAAAGGGTTAACTAGGGGCAATCAGGATGTTAAAACCATTATTGGGTAGTATATCGGGGTACCTAGCGATATAAAAACCTGGCGGTGAACCTAAAAAAATAACTAGCTACCTAGCGACAGTAGCGACACTGATGCAGCGATCAGAAAAATGATCGCTTAGTGACACTGGCAAAAGGGGGTGAAAGGGTTAACTAGGGGCAATCAGGATGTTAAAACCATTATTGGGTAGTATATCGGGGTACCTAGCGCTATAAAAACCTGGCGGTGAACCTAAAAAAATAACTAGCTACCTAGCGACAGTAGCGACACTGATGCAGTGATCAGAAAAATGATCGCTTAGTGACACTGGCAAAAGGGGGTGAAAGGGTTAACTAGGGGCAATCAGGATGTTAAAACCATTATTGGGTAGTATATCGGGGTACCTAGCACTATAAAAACCTGGCAGTGAACCTAAAAAAATAACTAGCTACCTAGCGACAGTAGCGACACTGATGCAGCGATCAGAAAAATGATCGCTTAGTGACACTGGCAAAAGGGGGTGAAAGGGTTAACTAGGGGCAATCAAGATGTTAAAACCATTATTGGGTAGTATATCGGGGTACCTAGCGCTATAAAAACCTGGCGGTGAACCTAAAAAAATAACTAGCTACCTAGCGACAGTAGCGACACTAATGCAGCGATCAGAAAAATTATCGCTTAGTGACAGTGGCAAAAGGGGGTGAAAGGGTTAACTAGGGGCAATCAGGATGTTAAAACCATTATTGGGTAGTATATCGGGGTACCTAGCGCTATAAAAACCTGGCGGTGAACCTAAAAAAATAACTAGCTACCTAGCGACAGTAGCTACACTGATGCAGCGATCAGAAAAATGATCGCTTGGTGACAGTGGCAAAAGGGGGTGAAAGGGTTAACTAGGGGCAATCAGGATGTTAAAACCATTATTGGGTAGTATATCGGAGTACCTAGCGATATAAAAACCTGGCGGTGAACCTAAAAAAATAACTAGCTACCTAGCGACACTAGCCACACTGATGCAGCGATCAGAAAAATTATCGCTTAGTGACACTGGCAAAAGGGGGTGAAAGGGTTAACTCTAGGGGCAATCAGGGGGTTAAATCTTTATTGGGGGGTGATAGGGGGCTACCCTGGACCTAACACTAACTGCCCTGACAGTTTTTACTTTTACAGGAGATCAAATATTTGGGAGTTTATCTTTCGGATACCATAAGGAAAATATATACGAATAATTATATCCCCTTACTTGATGAAATTAAAAGAGAAATAAAAAAAATTTCAACATGTCCCCTCTCCTGGCTAGGTCGGATCAACGCAGTTAAAATGATATTGGTCCCGAAGATTATATATAAGTTTCAAATGTTGCCCATTCCGCTCTCTCAGGCCTACTTTAGATTATTGAAAAATATAATTTCGAAGTATATATGGCAACATAAAAAGCCGAGAATTGCCTTGGCGGTGTTAAGCAGGGGGAAAAGACAAGGGGGATTGGCAGTCCCGGACCTAAAAAGATACTACAATGCAGTGGTTTTGTCACGAGTAGTGGAATGGGCGAAAGAGGTAAACGAAAAGAGATGGGTGAGTGTAGAGAACGCAATGAGTCAAGCACTTTTAGGACGCACAATATGGAATCCTTCACAGTTCAGGTCAATAGGACCTAACGCACACGAGATAACACGTTTAGCATTAAAGATTTGGGATCGAACACATTTACAAAATAACTGGGGGTACAATTCACCCTTGATTTATCTTAAAGAAAATGACTATTTCACACCGGGCAAACAGGAGGTGGGGGGTAACTGGATAATAAAAGAAAACGCACAATTAAAAGATATACTAGTTAACGGTAAAATAGTTTCATTTCAAGCACTGAGTGCGGACACAGAAATTATGAAGATTGATGTATGGCGATTCCTCCAGCTAAGTCACTTTATCTCAAATTTACCTCAGCCAATCTGCAGTGAAGAGGAATTGAGACCTCTGGAGCGGCTATGCCTGAGAGAAAAATAAAAAAAAAACATAACCCGATTATTTAAGATTCTCTCAGAGGGAGACGAGCTGGAGGACCCACCATACATCCGAAAGTGGGAAAAAGAGTTGGGGTCACAATGTAGCACACAAATCCGCAAGAAGATATTTAAACTAACTCACTCGGGGGTATTAGATAATAAGCTGATAGAGACAAACTACAAGTGCTTAGCAAGGTGGTACGCGACACCCGATAAAATGGCCAAATATGTAGTAGAGCAATCTGCGGATTGCTGGCGAGGGTGTAAAAAAACTGGGACTATGGCCCATATTTGGTGGGACTGCCCCATTATTAAAAAATATTGGAGAAAAATCTTAGAGATAATAAAGGTTGTAACTAAAAAGGAAATAAGAGAAGATCCGTGGACGGTCCTATTCCATGGGACAGAGGAACCCATAAAGCAATATAAAACCTCGTTAATTCCCATACTGCTAGACACCACCAAAAATTTAATCCCCAAAAAATGGAGAGAAAACGTAAGCCCTAAAATATCGGAATGGATTTTTCGTATAAATGAAATACAAAAAATAGAACATTATAACGAAGGGGATGAAGACCTAACAGTAGAAGAGGGTGGCTTAGATAAATGGGCATCGTGGGAAGAATTTAAAATGTCTTGGAGATACGTTGAGGAAATTGAGGATCGGGGGGGGGGGGGGGTTTGTGTACCTACGTGTACCTATGTGTCAGTGTAGTGTTTTGGTGCACTTACTTTGTGTCTTCTCCTCGTAGTCCGGTCAAAAAGACCGCCCCGAGGAGAATGACATCACTTCCTCCTTCCTGTGTAAACAATACACAGTGGGAGGAAGTTCGTCATTGGCCAGGAGCGATCGAGAGGGGGTGGCCAGAAACCAACGGCCATCCCCTCATCACGGATCGCTCCCGGAGGGAAACGGACCGCCGTAGCCAGCGGGAGGGGGTCCGATCGGACCCCCCATCCGCTGGAAGGCAGGCACGTACATCTACGTGCTTGTGCCTGCCTGTGCCATTCTGATGACGTAGAATGGCAATACGGCGGTCCTTAAGTGGTTAAAGTGGAGGGCCACTCTGAAAAAAAAACATTAAAAATTAGAAAAAAATCAGAAAATAAAAAAATGAAATTTTTTTTTTTTTAACTTACCAGAAATGCCTGTTGCTAGGCACATTGTCCTAATCTGCCTCTTCCTCCTCCGCGGAGATCTTCTGGTCTTCTCTCCTCCGTGCGGCGTCTTCTGGGTAATGGGTCGCGCTGTGTTCTGGGAACTGTGTGTCCCAGAACACAGTGCGCCCCATTCACAAAGCGCTGCGCGACTCGCGCATGCGCAGTAGGAAACGGGCAGTGAAGCCGCAAGGCTCCACTGCCTGTTTCCCTTAGCCAAAATGGTGGCGCCAGGACCCGAGAGCCGAGGGACGGGTCAGCCTCGGGCGGCCGACATGGACAGGTAAGTGTGCTTTTTAAAAGTCAGCAGCTACAGTGTTTGCAGCTGCTGACTTTTTTTTACTTTCAAAGGTTTTTATTTGTTACAGGGTAAAGTCCATACAGTAAACAGTGACAACTTGTCGTCTCATTTGTACAGCTGTAACACATGCAGCTGTGTTGCTAAAAAAAACATATATGACTGGTACGAACTGGCATAACTACTGTAAATGAAGAAAAAGAGAAAAACGGGTCTCCGCCTAGATCCCCCGACACCCCAAATGGGATCACACTGTGTCGGGGTAGGCTGGCGCCCTCAAATTATATATATAAAAAAAAGTATAGATAAAAGAACATTGGCTATCTCATACCAGAGCACTTCCGATCTGCCAGCTTATCAGCCCATGAGATGTTCTCCAGCTCCTCTGCTGGGTGGAAAATACAAAAGCAGGTCCCAGAGGACTCTTCATGCTAACCATCAAACATTGCCTAAGAGACGTTTACAGGTAATTATATTCCTTTCCGGACTAAACTTAGTCCAAAGAATAGATACAGAGAAGAAATGTGAGAACAAAAGGCGAGAAAAGGAGAAAAGAAAGAAAAGGGGGGGACAGAGAGGGGGTAGGGGTGGGGAGAGCGTCACTACTCGCACAGGGTTCAATAAGAGGAGTTCACACATATAGAAAGTTGGATAGGCCCATTAATTGGGCCCAGGGCTCCCAGGTGGCTATGAATCTATCAGATGTGTCCTCCAACAGACTGGCCAGCCTCTCCTGAGACATTATCCAGGAGATCTTTCTCTTGGCTAACGTTAAAGAAACCCCTGGTTCCTTCCAGTTCCTGGCTATGGAAATTTTGGCTCCCAGAAGCACAAATTGGGCTAATCTGCTGGAGGGTTTAGAAAGATGGGGAATGGGATCATTAAGAAGAGCTACCATGGGAGACCTGGGGACAGTGGTACCAACCAGTCTTTCAATCAGATTGAAAACCACCAGATATGCAACATTGTCCCTGTAAGCAGGCAGCCCCTGAAGCAGAGTGGGCTAGCTGTTGGAAACATGTATGCGATTCTGGCTGGTGTGTAATACCATATGGTTAGTACTTTTGTCCCTGCTTCCATAAGGTTTGTGTTGAGCAGGCCCCGGAAGGATTTAGCCCCCATAGAGTGCCATTTGTCTAATGGCCAATGAAAAGAAAAGTCAGTTTCCCAAGCAACCATATAGGACGCCTTTGTTTTGGGAGTGGTAAGAGATGTGTACACCAAGGAGATCCCCCCCTTTTGGTCCATGGCTTGACCGCACCAAAGTTTGTATTCTTTAAAGGTCGGGGGGTTTGAGTCCCCTTTGCAAAGGGAGTGTAGAAAATGTTGAATCTGATGAAACCGAAAAATCTCGGTCTTAGGGAGGCTTAGTTTCTTGATACAAAACTGTAAGGTGATTGGTCCTGTTGCTGTAAAGAAGTGCCCTATCCTATAAAGGCCCTTATCGACCCACCATTTGAAGGCTAATACATTGTACCCTGGAGGGAAGCGAGGATTGTTAAAAATGTGAGTTAAAGGTTTAATTGTTGAGACCAAGGAGGCAGAATAGCGCAGGGAATCCCACAGTTTAAATGAATGTGAGAGGGTTGGGAACAAGATTGCGGGTCTGTTTTTCTGGGGGGTCCACAGTAGGAAGTCTAGGGTAAAAGTGGGGACTGCCTGATTCTCTATATGGATCCAGTCCGGCTTCTCATATTTGGAGTAAATTACGGATAACTGTGTTAGTCTGGCTGCTTGGTAGTATCGAAACAGGTGTGGCAGACCTAGTCCACCTTTCTTTCTGTGTTCTGTTTTTGATAGCCTTTATTCAGTTCTTTGCAGTGAAAAAGAGAAAATATTGTGTTAACTTCACTCAAAAACCAATGCTGATGGCTAATTCCCTTTGATGTTTAAACAATCATTGCTATGATAAGGTAGAGGAAAGTAACTGTTTGTATATCATTCAAACTATGCATTCTATGGGTCTGTTGAACCAAATGCTATTAAAGGATAAGTTCACCTTTTCAAAAATATAAATAAATGCACGTGGTTTTTGCAAGTAAAAAAATGTACATTTATTAATTTTTGTTGCAGGAGCTTGTAAAACATTGCACCAGTGATCAGCCGATTGCTGGTGCCATGCAGGTCTCCTGCAGATCTATATTGCCTTCCTGGTACCTCATACGAGCAAGTGGATACAGTACATTCTGACAGGAAGACTCAATGAGCCACCACAGCGTTCACAGCGCCGCAGTAGTTCATTGAAAACTACAAGCCGACAGCCGCAAAGGCTACTGGACCTTTTTGTTTTCCATTCACAGAAGACAGTGAATGAGTGGGCTGGGTGGGCAGAGCCCTGCACAGTTGTGTCTTTTTTAAGTGAGGCAGCAGACACGGGGAGAAGATCTCCGGTCTGCTGTCGCAGCGTGGATGAAGCAGATCAATGTTATCCTGTGTGTGCATGTATGTTTAGTAGACATGTGCAGAGTAAAATATTTCGTTTCGGAATTTCGTTTTCGTCCGAAAGCTTAATTTATTTAGTTACTCCCGAAATTCGTTTTTATTTATTTCGTTTTTCGTTCAAAAATTGCATTCGTCCGAAAATCCACATGAATTACGGTCGAATCTGTCTTGGAAGGCTTATGGTGTCTGTCGAATGTATAAAGAAGATTCGACGGAGCTAACTATATAGCATACTTTAGAACCCTATTAAAGTCTATGGGACTCCAACGTTCAAAATCTAAAGTGCTAATTTTAAAG
Source organism: Lithobates pipiens (assembly GCF_037356315.1). Classification (NCBI taxonomy): domain Eukaryota; kingdom Metazoa; phylum Chordata; class Amphibia; order Anura; family Ranidae; genus Lithobates; species Lithobates pipiens. The sequence goes on from NW_027507790.1 coordinate 73,456,621, forward strand.
GCTAATTTGCAAGTTACTGTCCTAAAAAGTGTTTGGGGACCCGGGTCCTGCCCCAGGGGACATGTATCAATGCAAAAAAAAGTTTTAAAAACGGACGTTTTTTCGGGAGCAGTGATTTTAATAATGATTAAAGTGAAACAATAAAAGTGTAATATTCCTTTAAATTTCGTAGGGGGGGGTTGTCTATAGTATGCCTGTGAAGGGGCGCATGTTTCCCGTGCTTAGAATTGTCCCTGCACAAAGTGTCATTTATGCAGGAAAAAAAGTCCTTTAAAATCACTCGCAGCTATTATGAATTGTCGGCTCCGTAATACAGAGAACACTCATTGAAAGTCAAAAAACACAAAAAACACTCAAAAAAAATAAATAAATAAATAAATAAAAAGCGTGGGGGTCCCCCAAATTCAATTACCAGGCCCTTCAGGTCTGGTATGGATATTAAGGGGAACCCTGCCTCAAATTTAAGAAAAAATTTGACGTGGGGTTCCCCCTAAATATCCATAACCAGACCCTTCAGGTCTGGTATGGATATTAAGGGGAACCCCGCGTCAAATTTAAAAAAAAATTGACGTGGGGTTCCCCCTAAAAATCCATACCAGACCCTTTATCCGAGCACGCAACCTGGCAGGCCGCAGGAAAAGAGGGGGGGACGAGAGAGCGCCCCCCCTCCCTCCTGAACCGTACCAGGCCACATGCCCTCAACATTGGGAGGATGAAGGACGGAGGATTCGCTGCGCTGGATGACATGAGACATCGCTGGAGAGATGACCGTCCGTCGCTGGATAGCAAGAGTGGATTACCGCCGCTGGAATCTTTTTTTTATTTTTTTATTTTTAATAAAGGAATTTTTCAAAAGTGTGTTTGTTTTATTTAACCATTTTTTACACTTTCTTTGTGAAATGGTAGGGGTACTTTTGTACCCCCTTACCATTTCAAACAGGGGGGGGCCGGGATCTGGGGGTCCCCTTGTTAAAGGGGGCTTCCAGATTCTGATAAGCCCCCCGCCCGCAGACCTCCACAACCACCGGCCAGGGTTGTGGGGATGAGGCCCTTGTCCTCATCAACATGGGGACAAGGTGCTTTGAGGGGTCACGGACCCCCAAAGCATCCTCCCAATGTTGAGGGCATGTGGCCTGGTACGGTTCAGGAGGGAGGGGGGGGCGCTCTCTCGTCCCCCCCTCTTTTCCTGCGGCCTGCCAGGTTGCGTGCTCGGATAAAGGGTCTGGTATGGATTTTTAGGGGGAACCCCACGTCAATTTTTTTTTTAATTTGACGCGGGGTTCCCCTTAATATCCATACCAGACCTGAAGGGTCTGGTTATGGATATTTAGGGGGAACCCCACGTCAAATTTTTTCTTAAATTTGAGGCAGGGTTCCCCTTAATATCCATACCAGACCTGAAGGGCCTGGTAATTGAATTTGGGGGACCCCCACGCTTTTTTTAAAATTTATTTATTTATTTTTTTATCAATGACTTTCAATGAGTGTTCTCTGTATTACGGAGCCGACAATTCATAATAGCTGCGAGTGATTTTAAAGGACTTTTTTTCCTGGATAAATGACACTTTGTGCAGGGACAATTCTAAGCACGGGAAACATGCGCCCCTTCACAGGCATACTATAGACAACCCCCCCCTACGAAATTTAAAGGAATATTACACTTTTATTGTTTCACTTTAATCATTATTAAAATCACTGCTCCCGAAAAAACGGCCGTTTTTAAAACTTTTTTTTGCATTGATCCATGTCCCCTGGGGCAGGACCCGGGTCCCCAAACACTTTTTAGGACAGTAACTTGCAGAATCTTTTCTCTCTGTCAAATCTTTTTTCTCTGTCGAATATTTTCTCTATATAATCTTGGACTAATAGAGGTAAGGTTAGGCACATTCGACCACAGGTTCTATAGACAGATTGTTGTCAGAGTCATGTCGAATCTCCTATTCTATATCGAACTGTTGTAACAATGAAAACGAAAATAAAGCATTTATTTATGTCGGATCTTTTGTTTTTCGGATTTTGTGCTTTCGTTATCGTTTGTCAAAACGAAAACGAAAATAGCTGAAATTCGGACGAAAATGCATTCGGACGAAAACGAATGCACATGTCTAATGTTTAGGGGCATATTTCAATCTCAGTGTTTAGAGGCAGAAAAGAAAACCATTCTGGCTTGGGTTTTTTTTTTCTGGCAGAAAAAAACACTAAAGGCTCCTAAACGCCTTTACAAAAACACTCTGTATGAGGGTTTTTTGTGCCAAGGGAACTGGTGTTCTTTTTAAGTCCAGTGTGCATAAACTCTCGAGTGTTTTTTGTTTATGGATCTGAATATAGGTTTACTGTTTTCAAAGGGGACATACACATATAGTATCTCACAAAAGTGATTACACCCCTCACATTTTTGTAAATATTTTATTATACCTTTTCATTTGACAATATTGAAGAAATTGCACTTTATTACAACGTAAGTAGTGAGTGTAGAGCTTGTATAACAGCATACATTTGCTGTCCTCTCAAATAAATTCAACACACAGCCGTTAATTTTTATACCGCTGGCAACAAAATTAAGTACATCCCTAAGTGAAAATATATAAATTGGGCCCAAAGTGTAAATATTTTGTGTGGCCACCATTATTTTCCAGCACTGCCTTAATCCTCTTGGGCATGGAATTCACCAGAGCTTTACAGGTTGCCACTGGAGTCCTCTTCCACTCATCTATGATGACATCTCGGAGTTGGTGGATAAAGATGAGCCGAACACCCCCTGGTTCGGTTTGCACCAGAACCTGCGAACAGACCTATAATTCGCATGAACTTTAGAACCCTATTAAAGTCTATGGAACACGAATGTTCAAAATCAAAAGTGTTAATTTTAAAGGCTAATATGCAAGTTGTTGTCCTAAAAAGTGTTTGGGGACATGGGTCCTGCCCCAGGGGACAATGCAAAAAAAACTTTTAAAAACATCAGTTTTTTCAGGAGTAGTGATTTTAATAATGCTTAAAGTGAAACAATAAAAGTGTAATATTCCCATCGAATGGATTACCACCGCTGAAATTTATTTTTATTTTTATTTTTAATAAAGGACTTATCCCAATGGTGTCTGTGTGTTTTTTAACAATTTTTTACACTATATTTGTGAAATGGTAGGGGTACAATGTACCTGTTACTATTTCAAATGGGGGGGGCGGGATCTGGGGGTCCCCTTGTTAAAGGGGGCTTCCAGATTCTGATAAGCCTCCCGCCTGCAGACCCCCACAACCACTGGCCAGGTTTGTGGGGATGAGGCGCTTGCCCCATCAACATGAGGACATGGTGCTTTGAGGGGTCGCAGACCCCCAAAGCATCCTCCCAATGTTGAGGGCATGTGGCCTGGTATGGTTCAGGAGGGGGGGCGCTCTCGTCCCCCCCTCTTTTCCTGCGGCCTGCCAGGATGCGTGCTCGGATAAAGGCTCTGGTATGGATTTTTGGGGGGAACTCCACACCATTTTTTTTTTATTTGGTGTGGAGTTCCCCTTAAAATCCATACCAGACCTGAAGTGCCTGGTAATTGAATTTGGGGGGAACCACACACATTTTTTTTTAATCAATGACTTTCAATGACTGTTCTCTGTATTACGGGGAGCTGACAATTCATTATAGCCGTGATTGGTTTTAAATGACTTTTTTTCCTGCAGAAATTACACTTTGTGCAGGGACAGTTCTAAACACGGGAAACATGCGTCCCTTTACAGGCATACTATACACACCCCCGAGGTACGAAATGTAAAGGAATTTAAAGGAATATTACACTTTTATTGTTTCACTTTAAGCATTATTAAAATCACTGCTCCCGAAAAAACGTCTGTTAAAAAAAAAAAAATTGCATTGATACATGTCCCCTGGGGCAGGACCCAGGTCTCCAAACACTTTTTATGACAATAACTTGCATTTAAGCCTTTAAAATTAGCACTTTAGATTTCTCCGATAGACTTTTACAGGGTGTTCCACGGCTTTACGAATTTGCCGCAAACACCCCAAATTGTTCGCTGTTCGGCGAACATGCGAACAGGCAATGTTTGAGTCGAACATGAGTTTGACTCGAATTCGAAGCTCATCCCTATTAGTCGATGTTAGAGACCTTGCGCTCCTCCACCTTCCATTTGAGGGTGCCCCACAGATGCAGGATGCCTTTGGCCAATCATAGCTCAGGGGCTAAGGCCACACCCCACACTATTAAAGACTGCTTATACGACGGCCATATGTAATGTGTTAATGTGGAACTGGAGAGAGATTAGGCAGGTTAGTTAGTGGATAGAGTGTGCAGGCAGTGTAAAATATATAATACAGTGCAGTTAGTGTAGAATGTATAATACAGTACAGGCGGTGTACAGTATATAATGAAGTGCAGACAGTGTACAGTATATAATATAATACAGCAGAGTATAATACAGTGAAGGCGATATACAGTATACAATACAATACAGTGCAGCGATGTATAGTATATAATACAGTGTGTACAGTATATAATACATTGCAGTCTGTGTACAGTATTATTAGTTCAAGATTATATAGAGAAAATATTCGACAGAGAAAAAAGATTTGACAGAGAGAAAAGATTCTGCAAGTTACTGTCCTAAAAAGTGTTTGGGGACCCGGGTCCTGCCCCAGGGGACATGTATCAATGCAAAAAAAAGTTTTAAAAACTGCCGTTTTTTCGGGAGCATCGATTTTAATAATGATTAAAGTGAAACAATAAAAGTGTAATATTCCTTTAAATTTCATAGGGGCGGTGTCTATAGTATGCCTGTGAAGGAGCGCATGTTTCTGGTGCTTAGAACTGTCCCTGCACAGAGTATCATTTATGCAGGAAAAAAAGTCCTTTAAAATCACTCGCAGCTATTATGAAGTCGGCTCCGTAATACAGCGAACACTCATTGAAAGTCATTGATAAAAAATAAATAAATAAATACATTTTAAAAAAAGCGTGGGGGTCCCCCAAATTCAATTACCAGGCCCTTCAGGTCTGGTATGGATATTATGGGGAGCCCTAAATTTGACGTGGGGTTTCCTCTAAATATCCATACCAGGCCCTTCAGGAGAAGGGCCTCATCCCCACAACCCTGGCCGGTGGTTGTGGGGGTCTGCGGGCAGGGGGCTTATCAGAATCTGGAAGAGCCCTTTAACAAGGGGATCCCCAGATCCCGCGCCCCCTGTTTGAAATGGTAAGGGGGTACAAAAGTACCCCTACCATTTCACAAAGAAAGTGTAAAAAATTGTTAAATAAGACAAACACACTTTTGAAAAATTCCTTTATTAAAAATAAAAAAAATAAAAAAAAAGATTCCAGTGGTGGTAATCCACTCTTGCTATCCAGCGACGGACGATCATCTCTCCGGGGTCCAGCGATGGCTCATCTGAATCAGCGCAGCGAATCCATCCATCTTCTGTCTCTACGGAGGAGACACTGCGGGGATTCCGGTGGCCTGACATTTGTTATATGCAGAGGGCTGGGCCACCGTCACCTGACCCCGCCCCCTCTGATGCAAGGAGAAACCCGGGCTTCCCCATGACGTATGGGTGACCCCGCCCCCCTCTGATGTAACGGAAACCTGCCTGTGTTACATCAGAGGGGTGCTGGGTCACCCATACATCACGGGGAAGCCCGGGTTTCCCCTTGCATCAGAGGGGGGCGGGGTCAGGTGACGGGTGGCCCCACCCTCCGCATATAACAAACGTCAGGCCACCGGAATTCCCACAGTGTCACCTCCATGGAGACAGAAGATGGATGGATTCGCTGCGCTGATTCAGATGAGCCATCGCTGGACCCCGGAGAGATGATCGTCCGTCGCTGGATAGCAAGAGTGGATTACCACCGCTGGAATCTTTTTTTTATTTTTTTTTATTTTTAATAAAGGAATTTTTCAAAAGTGTGTTTGTCTTATTTAACAATTTTTTACACTTTCTTTGTGAAATGGTAGGGGTACTTTTGTACCCCCTTACCATTTCAAACGGGGGGGGGTGGGATCTGGGGGTCCCCTTGTTAAAGGGGGCTTCCAGATTCTGATAAGCCCCCCGCCCGCAGACCCCCACAACCACCGGCCAGGGTTGTGGGGATGAGGCCATTCTCCGCATCAACATGGGGACAAGGTGCTTTGAGGGGTCACAGACCCCCAAAGCATCCTCCCAATGTTGAGGGCATGTGGCCTGGTATGGTTCAGGAGGGAGGGGGGGCGCTCTCTCGTCCCCCCCTCTTTTCCTGCGGCCTGCCAGGTTGCGTGCTCGGATAAAGGATCTGGTATGGATTTTTAGGGGAACCCCCACGTCAATTTTTTTTTTAATTTGACGCGGGGTTCCCCTTAATATCCATACCAGACCTGAAGGGTCTGGTATGGATTTTTAGGGGGAACCCCACGTCAAATTTTTTTAAAAATTTGACACAGGGTTCCCCTTAATATCCATACCAGACCTGAAGGGCCTGGTAATTGAATTTGGGGGACCCCCACGCTGTTTTTATTTTATTTATTTATTTTTTTTTTTTATCAATGACTTTCAATGAGTGTTCTCTGTATTACGGAGCCGACAATTCATAATAGCTGCGAGTGATTTTAAAGGACTTTTTTTCCTGCATAAATGACACTTTGTGCAGGGACAGTTCTAAGCACCAGAAAGATGCGCCCCTTCACAGGCATACTGTAGACACCCCCCCCCCCTACGAAATTTAAAGGAATATTACACTTTTATTGTTTCACTTTAATCATTATTAAAATCACTGCTCCCGAAAAAACGGCCGTTTTTAAAACTTTTTTTTGCATTGATACATGTCCCCTGGGGCAGGACCCGGGTCCCCAAACACTTTTTAGGACAGTAACTTGCAAATTAGCCTTTAAAATTAGCACTTTAGATTTTGAACGTTGGAGTCCCATAGACTTTAATAAGGTTCTAAAGTTCACACGAAGTATGCTATATACTAGCTCCGTCAAATCTTCTTTATAAATTCGACAGACACCATAAGCCTTCAAAGACAGATTTGACCGTAATTCATGTAGATTTTCGGACGAATGCAATTTTTGAACGAAAAACAAAATAAATAAATACGAATTTCGGGAGTAACTAAATTAATTAATTTTTCGGACGAAAACGAAATTCCGAAACGAAATATTTTACTCTGCACATGTCTATATAATACAGTACAGCCGGTGTACAGTATATATTCCATGTAGTCCGTGTACAGTATTAGTGATGGACGAACTTCCGACGGGACGTTTCGCGAACGCGAAACGCGAACGGACACAAACGTTCGCGAAAACGACCGTTCGCCGCGGGCTCCATTGACTTCAATGGGAGGCGAATTTCGCAAACCTTTAGGTCGAATTTGCGGCCACGGGGTAATTATTAGGGGGTAGCACGTAGTCCAACCACCTGGACAATAGCATAATACATGTATGAGGTGAATTTGGGATCGATAACTACAAGCATTTTTTTTTTATTTGGGAAATTGTTCTGACAATTCAGGACTATGGAGCTAATGAAGGCAATGGAGGAGAGGGAAGGTCAGGGACCAGGGTAGGCAAACAAGAGGGTGCAGGAGATACAGAGCACTGACAGCAGCACCGTAATACAGAGCACTGACATCAGCACCGTGACATACAGCGCTGACAGCAGCTCCGTGACATACAGCGCTGACAGCAGCTCCGTGACATACAGCGCTGACAGCAGCTCCGTGACATACAGCGCTGACAGCAGCTCCGTGACATACAGCGCTGACAGCAGCTCCGTGACATACAGCGCTGACAGCAGCTCCGTGACATACAGCGCTGACAGCAGCTCCGTGACATACAGCGCTGACAGCAGCTCCGTGACATACAGCGCTGACAGCAGCTCCGTGACATACAGCACTGACAGCAGCTCCGTGACATACAGCGCTGACAGCAGCACCGTAAGCAGCCCCAGGAGGAAGTCAGCACAGCACAGGGATGGTGTGATCCCCTCATAATAAGAACCCCCAGGAGGAAGTCAGCACAGCACAGGGATGGTGGGAGCCCCTCATAATAAGAACACCCAGGAGGAAGTCAGCACAGCACAGGGATGGTGGGAACCCCTCATAATAAGCAGCCCCAGTAGAAATATGACACCGCTCAACCTCTTCAAAGAGGAGGGTAGGGGCATATAGTACGGTGTGCTTTTTTGGGTCAGGGAAGTGAGCCAAATGAATTAAGAAGGTCTGTGTGCTTGATTCCAAAAATTGTTTATAGACATATACATGGTCTACTGATCACATGTGTTGAATTCCTCCGAGATCCATGCCTCATTCATTTTTAGAAATGTGAGGTAGTTAACACTGTCGTGAGCTAGGCGAGTACGCTTATCGGTCACAATCCCCCCTGCTGCGCTGAACGTCCTTTCGGACAGGACACTGGATGAGGGGCAAGCCAACAGTTCGATTGCAAATTGGGCAAGCTCTGGCCAGAGGTCAAGCCTGCCCACCCAGTAGTCTAGGGGTTCATCACTCCTCAGAGCGTCCACATCGGCCGTTAACCCAATGTAGTCGGACACCTGACGGTCTAGGCGTTCCCTGATGCTGGATCCGGATGACACCTGTCGATGGGTCGGCTGAAAGAATGACCTCATATCCGAAGTCACCAACACATCTTCAAACCGGCCTCTTCTTGCAGGCGCTGTTGGATTGGTACCCGCAAATCCTTCTCTGGGAGTGGGAATTGCTCCTCTGCCAGCGCACGCAAAAGCAGAATGCAGCATTTCTCGAAGCAAGGCCTGGAAGTGCTGCATTCTGACAGCCCTCTGCGACGGCGGTAACATTTCCGCCATTTTGTGTTTGTACCGGGGATCTAAGTACGTTGCCACCCAGTACTGGTCCTTGACCCTCATGCTTTTTATACGGGGGTCCCTATTAAAACACTGGAGCATGAAGGCCCCCATTTGCACTCAAGCGGAAGGTATGTGGTGGTGGTGGTGTTGTTGGTGGTAGTGTCTTTGGGGGTGCACATAGCAGAGAGTGAAGAAGAGGGTGCAGATCGAGAGGATGAGGAGGGTGCAGAAGAATAAGGCTGAGTGAGCCACTCAACCAAGTCTGGTGCGTCCTTTAAAGTAATTGAACGCACCTTCTGCAACTTCCCACTTTGGCTCAAGGCTGTTGCTCCTGCCCTACCCCTACCACCCCTGCGGAAGGGCCTGCCTCTTCCTCTGCCTGTCATTTTTTAAATCACCCTGTGACAAAACTCTTAGTCCCTATACCGCTGAAGGACTGCTGCAGTATAGGGCAGCGGTCAGCAGTAGTGCACGTCAACCCTATGTATTGTGGACCGATAGCGGTCCTTACAGAACAGCAGACTGTACTGCACTCAGGCCTATGTACCGTAGCACCCTATACCAAGTTACCAGTCCTTATAAAAACTTTTGTGGACCAAGCAGGTTGTGTGTTAGTGTTTAGCAGACTGTGCGTCAGTCCCTATACCGCTGAAGGACTGCTGCAGTATAGGGCAGCGGTCAGCAGTAGTGCACGGCAACCCTATGTATTGTGGACCGATAGCGGTCCTTACAGAACAGCAGACTGTAACGCACTCAGGCCTATGTACCGTAGCACCCTATACCAAGTTACCAGTCCTTATAAGAACTTTTGTGGACCAAGCAGGTTGTGTGTTAGTGATTAGCAGACTGTACGTCAGTCCCTATACCAATGAAGGACTGCTGCAGTATAGGGCAGCGGTCAGCAGTAGTGCACGGCAACCCTATGTATTGTGGACCGATAGCGGTCCTTACAGAACAGCAGACTGTACTGCACTCAGGCCTATGTACCGTAGCACCCTATACCAAGTTACCAGTCCTTATAAGAACTTTTGTGGACCAAGCAGGTTGTGTATTAGTGTTTAGCAGACTGTGCGTCAGTCCCTATACCGCTGAAGGACTGCTGCAGTATAGGGCAGCGGTCAGCAGTAGTGCACGGCAACCCTATGTATTGTGGACCGATAGCGGTCCTTACAGAACAGCAGACTGTAACGCACTCAGGCCTATGTACCGTAGCACCCTATACCAAGTTACCAGTCCTTATAAGAACTTTTGTGGACCAAGCAGGTTGTGTGTTAGTGATTAGCAGACTGTACGTCAGTCCCTATACCAATGAAGGACTGCTGCAGTATAGGGCAGCGGTCAGCAGTAGTGCACGGCAACCCTATGTATTGTGGACCGATAGCGGTCCTTACAGAACAGCAGACTGTACTGCACTCAGGCCTATGTACCGTAGCACCCTATACCAAGTTACCAGTCCTTATAAGAACTTTTGTGGACCAAGCAGGTTGTGTATTAGTGTTTAGCAGACTGTGCGTCAGTCCCTATACCGCTGAAGGACTGCTGCAGTATAGGGCAGCGGTCAGCAGTAGTGCACGGCAACCCTATGTATTGTGGACCGATAGCAGTCCTTACAGAACAGCAGACTGTACTGCACTCAGGCCTATGTACCGTAGCACCCTATACCAAGTTACCAGTCCTTATAAGAACTTTTGTGGACCAAGCAGGTTGTGTGTTAGTGTTTAGCAGACTGTGCGTCAGTCCCTATACCGCTGAAGGACTGCTGCAGTATAGGGCAGCGGTCAGCAGTAGTGCACGGCAACCCTATGTATTGTGGACCGATAGCGGTCCTTACAGAACAGCAGACTGTACTGCACTCAGGCCTATGTACCGTAGCACCCTATACCAAGTTACCAGTCCTTATAAGAACTTTTGTGGACCAAGCAGGTTGTGTATTAGTGTTTAGCAGACTGTGCGTCAGTCCCTATACCGCTGAAGGACTGCTGCAGTATAGGGCAGCGGTCAGCAGTAGTGCACGGCAACCCTATGTATTGTGGACCGATAGCGGTCCTTACAGAACAGCAGACTGTAACGCACTCAGGCCTATGTACCGTAGCACCCTATACCAAGTTACCAGTCCTTATAAGAACTTTTGTGGACCAAGCAGGTTGTGTGTTAGTGATTAGCAGACTGTACGTCAGTCCCTATACCAATGAAGGACTGCTGCAGTATAGGGCAGCGGTCAGCAGTAGTGCACGGCAACCCTATGTATTGTGGACCGATAGCGGTCCTTACAGAACAGCAGACTGTACTGCACTCAGGCCTATGTACCGTAGCACCCTATACCAAGTTACCAGTCCTTATAAGAACTTTTGTGGACCAAGCAGGTTGTGTATTAGTGTTTAGCAGACTGTGCGTCAGTCCCTATACCGCTGAAGGACTGCTGCAGTATAGGGCAGCGGTCAGCAGTAGTGCACGGCAACCCTATGTATTGTGGACCGATAGCGGTCCTTACAGAACAGCAGACTGTAACGCACTCAGGCCTATGTACCGTAGCACCCTATACCAAGTTACCAGTCCTTATAAGAACTTTTGTGGACCAAGCAGGTTGTGTGTTAGTGATTAGCAGACTGTACGTCAGTCCCTATACCAATGAAGGACTGCTGCAGTATAGGGCAGCGGTCAGCAGTAGTGCACGGCAACCCTATGTATTGTGGACCGATAGCGGTCCTTACAGAACAGCAGACTGTACTGCACTCAGGCCTATGTACCGTAGCACCCTATACCAAGTTACCAGTCCTTATAAGAACTTTTGTGGACCAAGCAGGTTGTGTATTAGTGTTTAGCAGACTGTGCGTCAGTCCCTATACCGCTGAAGGACTGCTGCAGTATAGGGCAGCGGTCAGCAGTAGTGCACGGCAACCCTATGTATTGTGGACCGATAGCAGTCCTTACAGAACAGCAGACTGTACTGCACTCAGGCCTATGTACCGTAGCACCCTATACCAAGTTACCAGTCCTTATAAGAACTTTTGTGGACCAAGCAGGTTGTGTGTTAGTGTTTAGCAGACTGTGCGTCAGTCCCTATACCGCTGAAGGACTGCTGCAGTATAGGGCAGCGGTCAGCAGTAGTGCACGGCAACCCTATGTATTGTGGACCGATAGCGGTCCTTACAGAACAGCAGACTGTACTGCACTCAGGCCTATGTACCGTAGCACCCTATACCAAGTTACCAGTCCTTATAAGAACTTTTGTGGACCAAGCAGGTTGTGTATTAGTGTTTAGCAGACTGTGCGTCAGTCCCTATACCGCTGAAGGACTGCTGCAGTATAGGGCAGCGGTCAGCAGTAGTGCACGGCAACCCTATGTATTGTGGACCGATAGCGGTCCTTACAGAACAGCAGACTGTAACGCACTCAGGCCTATGTACCGTAGCACCCTATACCAAGTTACCAGTCCTTATAAGAACTTTTGTGGACCAAGCAGGTTGTGTGTTAGTGATTAGCAGACTGTACGTCAGTCCCTATACCAATGAAGGACTGCTGCAGTATAGGGCAGCGGTCAGCAGTAGTGCACGGCAACCCTATGTATTGTGGACCGATAGCGGTCCTTACAGAACAGCAGACTGTACTGCACTCAGGCCTATGTACCGTAGCACCCTATACCAAGTTACCAGTCCTTATAAGAACTTTTGTGGACCAAGCAGGTTGTGTATTAGTGTTTAGCAGACTGTGCGTCAGTCCCTATACCGCTGAAGGACTGCTGCAGTATAGGGCAGCGGTCAGCAGTAGTGCACGGCAACCCTATGTATTGTGGACCGATAGCAGTCCTTACAGAACAGCAGACTGTACTGCACTCAGGCCTATGTACCGTAGCACCCTATACCAAGTTACCAGTCCTTATAAGAACTTTTGTGGACCAAGCAGGTTGTGTGTTAGTGTTTAGCAGACTGTGCGTCAGTCCCTATACCGCTGAAGGACTGCTGCAGTATAGGGCAGCGGTCAGCAGTAGTGCACGGCAACCCTATGTATTGTGGACCGATAGCGGTCCTTACAGAACAGCAGACTGTACCGCACCCAAGCCTATGTACCGTAGCACCCTAGACAGACCAAGTTACCAGTCCTGATAAAGAGCTTTGTGGAACAAGTGAGTTGTGAATGATTAGCAGACTGCAGCAGAAGGGCAGCAGTCAAGTATAATATTCTTTCTATATTTGGAAGAAAGAATATTATACGTGTACAAGCCTATTACCGTACCACTGATACCAGTCCTGAAAAGAACCTTTGTGGAACTAATAGTAACAGCAAGTCTTTAAAATTATCCTCACTGCCTGACACACTGCTTCCTGCCTGTCCCTATACAAATTGGCAAAAAAGAGTAGGCTGGAACGATTAGCTGGAACAGCTCTTTTGTGGACCTGATAGTAACAGCTAATGATGATGATGATGATGATGATGAAGAAAGACTAATCTGGCTGAGCTGTCCCTAAAAAAAGCAGCATACAGCGCTCTGTCCCTTTATCTAAACTGACAAAAGAAACTCAGGCTGCTGACCTAACACCTATACCAGTCCTGAAAAGAACTTTTGTGTACCAAATAGCTAGCGTTTTCTCTGTCCCTACTCCACACAGGATCCTTTCCCTACAGTGACAGAAGAAAGAATGTAAAATGGCCACCGGATCGGGTGTATTTATAGGTTAGGGGGAATGTCCAAGTGTCCATGAGCTGTCATGTCTCAATTGGTTGTCCTGTAACACATGATAAACGTGTCACGAAAGGTTAAAGTTCTTGTATACATTAAACACGTAAGTCCGCCGGGGCGAACGACGGAAAAAGGCGTTCGAACCCGCGGACGGCGAAAGTCGGAAATTCGCCGCGAAACGACCGCCGGGCGAACCGTTCGGCCATCACTAATGCTGACATGCTGAAGTGTGTCAGCTCCTTTAAAAATGAAGTTGGAGAGATGAGTAGCAGGGTGGAACATATTGAGTCCAAAATGGGGGACTTCGCTACTTCCCATAATACATTGATTGATGCTTTTCATGAGCAGGCGGATGAAATCGCATGGCTTAAAAGCAAAATCGCAGACCTTGAAGATAGGTCGAGAAGGAATAATATAAAAATAAGAGGAGTCCCTGAATCCGTCCTTCCTATGCATTTACAACAATATGCCAAGGAACTCATGTGCGCATTCCTTCCCTCTACGGACGAAGCGGAGATGCAGGTGGACCGCATCCACAGGTTACCCAAACCATCTCATTTGCCGGATAATATCCCTAGAGATGTGTTAATGAGAGTGCACTTCTTCCAAACCAAAGAGAAGCTCATGATGGCGTTTCGCAAACAGCAGGTTCCTCCTGAAAAATGTACTCACATTCAACTGTTTGCGGACCTTTCGCAGTATACAATGCAAAAACGGAAGTCATTGGTGTCGGTGACCAAAGCCCTGAGAAACCACAACATCCCGTATAGATGGGGTTACCCGGTGAAACTGACTGTTACACACGAGGACAACACCACTGTGGTAACTAACATTGAAGAGGGCCTGGCCCTGTTACGATCCCTGGCCATACTGCCCGTGCCAGCAGCAGATGAACCCTCATTGACAAAAATGAGGCACTCCCCTGAAGGCTGGCACACAGTGTCGCATAAGAAGAAGAAAAACCCTAAGAAAAGTAAGCCTTAACTTGTTTCCCTCCTGAGCTGAGTAGTATACGGATACATATTGGGGCCTTGTAGCACTATGGAGCATTAGTGTGTTCCTTCCCCCCCTCGTTATAATGGACGGTTTTTCCGCCCTCTGGTTCTTGAATCCTGATTTTTTAATAAGGTTCCGTTTTCTTTTTTTGGATATGACTTTACCCCTATCTTTTTCCCCTTCTTATGTTTGCCTCCCTCGGTTTGGTCGGCCTCTTCTTCTCTCGAGAACAACGTACATGGAATATGGACTCATACAACCGCATGGTCCCTGCAAAACCATACGGGTCATTGGTACCACCTTCTCCAGGTTCCGTGAGTATCATTCACTAACCGACAGTTATGTCTTTCAAAGTAATTTCCTTTAATGCCAACGGGCTAAATCATCCAGCAAAGCGCTCCACAGCATGGAAGGAGGCCCTCAAACTCAAGGCTGATGTCCTTTTTATACAGGAAACACACTTTGAAGCTGGTAATATACCAAAATTCCAACACAAAAATTTCCCAAGCATCTTTATGTCCTGCGCACCGAAAAAACACAGAGGGGTCCTTATTGCTATTAGAGACTCTGTCTCCTTTGTGCTGAAAGAGCTCCACACGGACCCTGCAGGTAGATATTTAATCGTACAAGAGGAGCTCAACAACAAGCAGTACACCCTGGTCAATCTCTACGCCACCCTAACACCCACCAAATTCGGTTCCTGCAAAGACTGTATAGAAGGATTGCTGATATTCGATGGGGATCCCTAATTATTTGTGGTGATCACAATATCACCCCTGACCCTACTTTGGACTCTACTACGGTTGCCAAACAGTCCCCTCCTAAACTGCAACCTTTCTTACATGCCGCAGATGTGTATGATGTGTGGAGATGCCAGCACGGCGACGAGCGGGACTACACATTTTTCTCTTCCAGGCATAACTCGTATTCACGCATTGACCTAATGCTTGTTGACAAACAGTTGCTGCAGTTAATTTCTAAGTCCACTATTCATGACATTACGTGGACTGACCACGCCCCAGTATCCATGGTGGTGATGGAGGGACACGCTCCTGGTCCAGCTTACATTTGGAGAGCCAACTCCCGTATCTTTCAGATGCCAGAACATGCTGCCAGCATCAGAGCACATCTGAAGGACTATTGCTTGCAATGATGGCTCGGTGGATGACCCGATGGTTTTATGGTGTGCCCATAAGGCATATATTAGAGGAGTAATGATTAAGATTTGTGCAGGAGAGAAGAGGCGGAGGACACACAAGGTAGATCAACTGCTCACCACCATAAAAACTCTTGAATCCCTAAATAAATCTAATACTGACCCAAATCTAGCTCAACAGCTATCCAGGGCTCGTTCCGATCTCAGACTTATGCTAATCGAACAAAATGAAAAATATGTGCGCTCATTGCGTATGTCCTTCTACTCCTCCGGTAATAGAGCGGGCAAACTTTTGGCACAGAGGCTTAGAGGCATTAGAACTAAATCTAGAATACCGTATTTATTAGGGCCTCACGGCAACGGGAAAATTGTTAACCCACAGGAGATAGCAGAATCTTTTGCCGATTATTATGCAACGCTTTATAATCTGAGCAAAGATCCCCACACTATTCAGCCTACTGAAGATGCCATACAAACGTTCTTAGCTAATATTAGGTTGCCAAAACTTGCGAAGGAACAGCTAGATACCCTTAACTCACCAAGTCTGAGATCGAAAGGGTCATAGGCACTCTCCCGCTGGGTAAATCCCCTGGCCCGGATGGGCTATCTAATGACTATTATAAGGCCTTTGGTGAGCAGTTGTCTCCAACGCAGCAACAGGTGTATGCAGCAGCAGTGTCCTCGGCCTCTTTCCCTAAAGAGATGCTTAAGGCATATGTTGTCACGATTCCGAAGCCTGGTAAGGACCCTACTACCCCGGCGAATTTTAGGCCGATATCTCTACTTAATACCGATGTCAAGGTATACGCAAAGATATTAGCGCTCAGATTGCTTCCGATACTCCCTTCTATTATCAACCCCGATCAATCGGGCTTCACTACAGGTAGACAGGCATCGGATGCCACTAGAAGGGTCATTAATATCGTCCAACATGCAAAGGCCTGTCGGACGCCTTCTCTGCTCCTCTCTTTGGATGCGGAGAAGGCGTTCGACAGGATCCACTGGGGCTATATGAGACAGGTTTTGATGGAGTTTGGTTTCTCAGGCCCGATATTGTCGGCTGTGTTGGCTTTGTACTCCTCGCCTTGCGCACAGGTCTATACATCTAACATGTTGTCCTCTGTTTTTGATATAACAAACGGTACGAGACAGGGGTGCCCCTTGTCCCCCTCCATCTTTAACCTTCTAATCGAGCCATTGAGATCTGACCCCTCTATCACTGGCTTTGAGGTGGGGGAGAGGGAGCATGTGTTGAATTTATTTGCAGATGACATTATTCTATTTTTAACTACCCCGGACATCTCTCTTAGGCGAGTCACTCAGACCCTGGAGGAATTTGGAAACATCTCCTTCTATAAAGTTAATTCGACTAAATCCTTAATTTTAGGCCTAGATGTCCCCCCCCCCCCCCCCCTTAGAGGCTGCACTGAAAAAGGAGTTTCCTTATAGTTGGAGCTCAGAACACATTACCTATCTGGGCATCAAAGTTACAAAAGACCTGAAACAACTGGCCCCTTCCAACTTCTCTCCTTTATTGTCAAAACTCAAAACTGAAATTGCCCAACTGAACAAATCCGAATTAACCTGGACGGGAAGGTTAGCCACCTTTAAAATGATTATCTTACCGCAGATTCTGTACATGTTCCGTACCCTCCCAATCCCCTTAGAAGAGGTTCACTTTGGACCCTTTAATGCGATACTCAGACAGTTCCTATGGAGAGGTAAGAAACCGAGATGTGCTAAATCACTACTGGTGAAACATAGGGAGGCAGGAGGTATGGGGCTAGTGGACCTCCGGCACTACTACAGGGCCTCACTACTTACTCACGTCAAGCATTGGCTCAATCCCTCATGGGTGACCCCCTGGGTCGAGCTAGAAAGAGCCCTGTGCCCGACAGATGACCTGACACTACTGCTCCTCTTAGATACCCTGAAGCCGTACTCTGTGCGCATCTTTCCTCCCACCATCCAGGCCTCTTTGTTGGCCTGGAGGACTCTCATCAACTTAGCTTCAGAGGCGCAGGAGACCACGGAGTTCCCTATACCCTTAAAAGTTCTCTCCTATATGGTTCCCGACCTTCCTACGGTTACATGGCATGACAAAGGAATCAAATTCATTGCTGACTTATACACTGAGGCTAGGCCCATTCCCTTTGACATACTTCAGGAACGATATGGACTTTCACCCACAGATAGGTATACCCACTACCGTATATTACATTGCTTGAGGTCCATACAGACGCATCAGGTGCTTTTGCCTAAAGTTGCTTGGAAGTTCTACAACTCCAACTTCCTAGCCCGGGGTGGGATTTCCCTCTTTTATAACATTTACCAAAGCAAATTAGAGTTTGTTAAGTTTCGCCCCTACGCGTTATGGGAAAGGGATATGAATACTTCCTTCACACCTCAACAATGGAAAGCAGCTTTCCGAGCCGTTTATGCTTCTTCCAAATCCGTCAATCACTGGGAACTATCACAAAAAATCGCCCTAAGATGGTATCTCACACCATACAAAATATCCAAATTTGATTGTGGAGGGTCCCCGCTGTGCTGGAGACTGTGCGGAGACATCGGAAATCTGTACCACGTGTTTTGGAGTTGCAGGAGCCTGACTAGCTTCTGGAACTCCCTGTTCCGTGTTGTGTCCAGTGTATCGGGGATCTTAATTAGACCTAACCCTGCACTTGCTATATTGAACATAGGAATAGACAACTTTCCTCCTGAATCTAGAGTGGTGGTAACACATATCTTATTGGTGGCTCGTACGCTAATAGCGAAACATTGGAAGTCAAACTATGCCCCAAGAGTATCTGAGGTTTTAGCGATCACCCAAATTCACTGTGTATATGAAACCTTAATTGCTAGCAGACAAGGTAATAGAATGAAGATGATGAATAAATGGCGAATGTGGACAGATTGGTACAAACCTGCTTGATCTTAATGAGTGCTATATACGTGTAGACCGGAGATGACCGCCAGACCTTGGTCCATTGACCTATTATCCCCATTCCTACTCTTTCCTTTTCTTCCCCTTTCCCCTACTCCCCGTCTCTTTCTTATCCCCCTCCTTCCCTGTTCCTCTAAGCAGAATACCCATAGCTTTCTATCTAAGTAGAGAGGATAGCTCCCACTACCCAGTGGGGTCTGCCAGTTTGTTAAACAGCTTATCTCAGCACCCTTGGATGATAATAAATCTAGGCTTTTACGTTAATGGTTGTTATATGTATATTTTCTGCTTAAGAGAACTGGCATTTTCATGTAATTTGTCATACGGGTTATTCTCTTAATGGGTTTTTTTATTTTTTTTTTTATTTTTTTGTATCTCTTTCTTTGTTATGTCTATTTCTACCTGTATATGACATATGCAAAATTTTCAATAAAAACGAATTGTTAAAAACCTACATTGAGAGGAATAAAGGTATAGCAATAGGTGCCACAAATACTTGCACCCAATCTGCTACCAGTACACCACCTGTTGATTTCACCAGGAAAATTTTGCTACCCCAGTTTCGGACTTGTAAAAAGAAAAATACTGTCCCAGCCATCCACATGCAAATTTCTAGCACTACAACTGCTGCCTTTTCAGCTGGTGGACACTGCCCCCTTTCGTGAATTTGTGGAATGTGCTGTACCACAGTGGCAGGTTCCAAAAATACTGTAACGTCTTGTGAAAGGCAATGTTTTGGCCTTGTTGGACAGGGCAGTCAGCAGCAAGGTTCACATTACTCATGGTCCAGCAGGCATGGTCAGGGATGTTACTGCTGGCAGCTGGGAAGGATGCAGGACAGGGTTCAGTGTTGGAGCTTGTTCTGCCACTACACCTCCAAAAAGCTGGTGGTGATTCTGCCACACCTGTCTGCCCCCCCCTCCTCTTCTTCTTTCCCTATAGCCTTTTCTGCTGAATTGTCCTCTGAATCAGAAGTGCTCCCTAAGCATTCAAGCATTCAAAGCCTTTAAAATTAGCACTATTGATTTTTCATGTTCGTGTCCCATAGACTTTAATGGTGTCATCCTTAGTGAAAGGCAGAGCAGACCTATACAGAGACGGGGTAATTGTAAGGCTGACTTGTGCTTGTAGGAGGAGTCAGGCTGTATAAAGCCTGCCCTCCTCTGCCTCCTCCTCTCATGGACGCTGGCTGTTGTGCTGACGTCACTTCTGGGTCAGATCCTGTCTGCATGGTGGAGCCCTTCTCCTGGCCGCCTCCTTCTCCGGCTGCCTCTGCCGGAGGGGAGGGGGAGGGAGATTTCAGCCACAGGCTTCCCCCGTGTGGTTCTGCCAGGGGGGTTTGCCCGCATCGCTTGTCTCCACGGGGAGCCTTTCTCCCGCCCGCCTCCTTCTCCCACTGTCGCTGCCGGGGAGGGAGGTTCCAGCCACAGGCTTCCCCCATGTGGTTCTTCCGGGGGAGAGGGGGTTCGCCAGCAGCTACTGTCTCCGCGAGGGAGCCCTTCTCCTGCCCGCCTCCTTCTCCGGCTGCCTCTGCTGGAGGGGAGGGAGGAGGGAGGTGTCAGCTGCGGGTTTGTCAGGAACCATGAAACTCTCCCGCCCGCCTCCTTCTCCTGGTGGTTCTGCCGGGGGAGGGAGGTTTCGGCTGCGGGTTTCCCCCGTGTGGTTCTGCCGAGAGAGGGGGGGTTCGCCTGAGGCTCTTGTCTCCGCGGGGGAGCCCTTCTCCCACCCGCCTCCTCCTCCGACTGCCTTTGCCGGGGGGAGGGAGGCGTCGGCTGCGGGTTTGTCAGGAACCATGAAACAGACTGAAACAGAAGTACAATCAAATCACACTTGTTTATTAATAAAAAGGTAAATAGAAAAAAGCGTAGTCAAGCATAGCCAGAGTCCAGTAGCCAGATCAGGTAGTCAGCCAGTCCAAAGTTCATAAACCAGATCGAGCAATCAGCCAGTCCAGAAGTCAGGGATCCAAGGAGAGCAACTGCAAGCAGGATAAGAAGCCAGGAGGGATGTCAGCAAGCCAGTCTTGAAACAAACAGCAGGAGATGGTTCCTTGTGATGTGACCAACGTGAAGGCAAAGGAAAGAGTGAGCTGGAAGGCTTTAAATAGACAGGTCAGACGAGCATCATCGGGAACAGCTGGTAACTGTGGAAAGAGAAGAGAGCTGGCAATTAGCCGACAGCTGAGCGGCCAGCCCAGAGGAGGAAGGGCTAAGCCAGCTCTGACAGTACCCCCTCTCAATGACCCCTCTTCGTCAGAGGGCCACCGAGCTTGAGGGGAAACCATCTATGGAACTCACGGAGGAGGACAGGGGCATGTACATCAGAGGATGAAACCCAGGAGCGTTCCTCCGGACCGTACCCCTTCCAATGCACCAGGTACTGTATGCGTCCATGGAACCTACAGGAGTCAACAATGGATTGTACCTCCTACTCCTCTTGGTTCTCAACCTGAATAGGGCACTGAGGGGGTAAATCGGTTACAAACCAACGGTTTCAATAAGGAGACATGAAACACATTAGAGATGCGCATACTTGGAGGAAGGTCCAACACGTAAGCTACTGGGTTAATCCTGCGAAGGATACGGCCCAATAAACCGAGGTGCAAACTTCAGTGAGGGAACACGAAGCTGGAGGTTGCGAGATGACAGCCAGACCCTGTCCCCAACCTGGTAGGAAGGCGCAGGCAGGCGTCTGCGGTCAGCATGGAGTCTGTACCTATCATTAGCATGACGTAAAATCCTCCTGAACTTGTACCCAAGTGGAACGAAGACCACGGAGATGTTCCTCTAATGCAGGAATACTCTGCGGAACAAACGAGTCAGGCAACATGGAAAGTTGGAAACCATAATTCGCCATAAATGGAGACAATTGGGAGGCAGAATTCAAGGCACTGTTGTGAGAAAACTCTGCCCAAGGTAATAGGTCAGACCAGTTGTTATGATGGTCAGAAATATAACAATGTAGGAATTGCTCCAAGGACTGATTGGCTCGTTCTGCGGCCCCATTAGACTGCAGGTGATACGCAGAAGAGAACGCAAGCTGGATTCCCAACTGTGCACAAAAGGCTCGCCAGAACCGGGAGACAAACTGACTGCCCCTATCCGAGACAATCACCTTGGGTAGCCCATGTAAGCGAAAGATCTCCCGAGCAAAATTGGAAGCCAGTTCCTTAGAGGTGGGCAACTTCTTAAGTGGAATACAATGACACATCTTAGCCCTTGTACACATGGTCGAAGAATCCGTCAGAATGTGTCCTATCGGACCGTGTTGTCGGATAATCCGACTGTGTGTGGTATGCATCGGACTGTTTCCGTCGGACCAAACTTTCCAACTTGCTGGAAATATTTTCCGACAAACTGGTCCGATAGGACATACTTCGATCATGTGTAGAGAATTCCGATCGAACAAAGTGCCACGCATGCTGAGATCAAATTCCTACATCAAAGCTATTGGCTACTAGCCTGAACGTAGTCCCATCGTAATGAAATTACGTCATCACGTTCTGAAAGATCGGATTTTTCGACAACTTTGTCCGACCGTGTGTATGCAACAGTTTTTGACAAGATCCGACGTACAAAATCCGACGGATTTGGTTGTCAGAATCTCCGGCCGTGTGTACAAGGGCTTAGAGAATGGGTCAACCACCATAAGGATAACAGTGTTGCCTTGGGGGTTGGGCAATTCCACAATGAAATCCATAGACAGGTGAGTCCAGGGCCTCTCCCCATTGGGTATGGGTTGTAGGAGACCCACTGGAAGGTGTCGTGGAGTCTTACTCTGAGCACACACGGGACAGGCAGCTACGAAGGCAGTAACATCAGCACGTAGACTAGGCCACCAGAATTGTTGGGAGATGGCCCAAATAAGTTGATTCTTCCCAGGATGGCCAGCTGCCTTGGGAGAATGGTAAGTCTTGAGCACTGCAGTACGGAGACTCTCTGGGACAAAGCAGCGGTCACAAGGTTTCTCAGGAGGAGCATGGACCTGAGCAGCAAGAATTTTGTCACCCAAAGGAGAAGTAAGACTGGTGCGAATCGTAGCCAAGATACGATCAGGAGGAATCATAGGAACCGGAACCGACTCCGACTTGGAAGTGGAGGAAAATTGTTGTGACAAGGCATCAGCCCTTACATTCTTAGTACCAGGTAAGAATGAGACAATGTAATTAAAGCTCGACAAGAAAAGAGCCCATCACGCCCTTCTGGGGGAGAGTCGCTTAGCCTCAGACAAGAATGTAAGATTCTTATGGTCAGTAAGAATAAGAAGGGGGACAGTGGTACCAGTCTCAGAAGCATCAACTTCTAGGATAAAAGGCAACGTAGGATCAGGATGTGCCAACACAGGAGCAGAAACAAAGGCAGCCTTGAGAGTCTCAAAGGCCTTAATGGACTCCGGAGATCAACTCTGTGGGTTACGGTCCTTTCTGATCATATCAGTCAGAGGCTTGACCAGAGATGAGAAGTTATGAATAAACTTCTGATAGTAGTTGGCAAAGCCCAGGAAACGCTGCAGAGGACGTAAACCCACAGGTCGAGGCCACTGTAGGACTGCCGACAGTTTCTCTGGGTCCATCGAAAAACCAGCAGTGGAATTGACATAGCCCAGGAATGTAACCTGTTCACGATGGACCTCGCACTTCTTCAGTTTACGATAGAGATTGTTCTCTCTTAGTTTCTGACGTACAAGACAGACATCTGTGTGGTGGCTCTCCAGGGACTTGGAAAATATGAGGATATCATCGATATAAACCACCACACACAATTGCAACAAATCTCAGAGGACATTGTTAAAATATTCCTGGAAAACTGCTGGGGTGTTACAAAGGCCAAAAGGCATTACCAAGTATTCATAATGGCCTGTTCTGATATTAAATGCAGTTTTCCACTCGTCTCCCTCCTTAATGTGCACGAGATTGTATGCTCCTCTCAGGTCAAGCTTTGTGAAAACCATTGCTCCCTTGAGGCGGTCAAATAACTCTGTAATCAATGGAATCGGGTAGGCATTCTTAATCATGACATGATTGAGACCCCTATAATCTACACAAGGTCTCAGTTCACCGCTCTTCTTTTTCACAAAGAAGAAACCAGCACCAGCAGGAGACGAGGACTTGCGAATGAAACCTTGAGAAAGTGCATCAGCAACATACTCCTCCATGGCCTTATCCTTCAAGACCGTCAATAATCCCGGCCACGGGGAGGTATAGCACCAGGTTGAAGGTCAGTTGTGCAATCATAAGGCCGGTGTGGAGGCAAACTACCGGAATGACCTTTATCAAAGACATTGCCAAAATCACGGTACTCCTCCGGCAGAGAGAGGAGTGAAGCGGTGCACAGGACCTTGGATACCTTCAGGAAGCATGTCTCACTGCATTGTGGTGACCAGGAGAGAACCTCAGCACAGAGCCAATCAAAAGAGGGGTTGTGCCTCTGTAACCAAGGATAACCAATAACCAGCGGAAATCTGGGTGAAGAAATAACTTGGAATTGGATTATCTCATGGTGAAGAGCCCCTACGGCCATGGACAACGGAACTGTCTCATGAGTCACATGGGCAGGCTGTAAAGGTCTCCCGTCAAGAGCCTCAATGGCAAGTGGAGTGTCACGCAGCTGCAGCGGAATCGAGTGCTGCAAAACAAATGCAGCATCAATGAACAGGCCTGCAGCCCCAGAGTCGATTAGAGCCTGTATCTCGATGGACGACTCAGCCCAAGAAAGGGTGACCAAAACCAGGGGCTTATCCTTCTGGATAACTGGGGACGAAACAACGGCACCTAAGGTCTGTCCATGACAGGACCTCAAGATTCGGGCGTTCCCTGAATGGGTAGAACAAGACTTCAAAAAGTGATCTGCCTTTAATACAATCAACGAATGGGTTCTCGGTGGAGACCTTGCCTAAACTACCCCTCGATGCACTTCAACTTCTCTCCCCGGACCTACCCATCTCAGAATGGACAAACCGAGGCCTAACTTACCTTGGATCACTTTTTGAAGGCTCCACCTTGAAAACCTTTACACGTCTCATGGAACAATACGAACTGCCCAAACAAACCTTCTTCCTCTACCTAAGGATCAAGTCTATACTCTCCAAAATGCGTTACTCATCCGTGGACACTCTGACGCTTCCCTTACTCACGCATTATAATCTTGAAACTCCCAAAAGCAAAGGGATCTCGGTAATATACAAACTCCTTACCGAACCTCACTCGGATCTTCTTTCCTCCAGCATGCAATACTGGTCTCCCCTTACAGACCAGCCACCGACGCAGCTACAATGGCAGAAAGCCCTTCTACTTCCACTACGTTTATCCCGCTGCATCAATCACTGGGAATCCACACAGAAACTATTTCATAAATGGTATTTTACCCCTGAAAGACTTGCCAAAATATACTTGAACACCTCGCCCAAGTGTTGGAGGAACTGCGACCAGATCGGTTCCTTACTACATGTCTGGTGGGAATGCCCTCTATTGAGAAACTACTGGGACAAAGTTAAGAGCTTAATTCTCTCACTCTCTGGAGTAACCCTTCCTCTATCCCCGCTGGATCTTCTACTAGGACTTCACATCCCTGCCTGGCCTAACCACCTTCGCACTCCGGTTACCCACATACTTATTGCAGCCAGACTCGCAATTGCGAGAAGATGGAAAACAGCCCTCCCCCCCACATTGGAAGAAGTCATTCAAATCCTTAACCAAAACTTTCAGATGGAACATTATTTTGCCAAAGCCAACCACTCCACAAGTCGTTTTCGCAAATCCTGGGAGCTCTGGATTACTAATCCGAGGAGTGCTCCTATACTATGATCATACCCATCGTCTATATCTTATTAAGGACTTAATTGCTCTTTATGTTCGGCGATAACTGACTAACCCTAGTCACGTATGTAACTGTGCCCCTCTACCTTTCCCCCCCCCCTATCTTTACTTTTCTTTCCTCATTCCTTTATGATTGTTTGAATACCTTGCATTTATTATCATCTCTGTTTATACTTACACCGGGATATGCCCATTTGGTGATGTCTATGTACTTCTTTTTTTTTCTCTCAGTAATCTCAATAAACATTAAGTTTAAAAAAAAAAGTGATCTGCCTGGCCACAATAAAGGCACAATCTCTCCCTCCTCCTAAAGGCTCACTCATCCGCAGAGACGCGTGAAGCACAGGTGCATGGGTTCATCTTCACTGACCAACTCAGTACCAGGAGGCATGGGAGGTGAGGGAGGCATGGGTGGGACTACAAAGCTTGGAGGCAAATGTACAGGAGGCTTCCGCAAGTGCTCCTTAAGAGAAAGTCTGGAGTCAATGAGGATGGCAAATGAGATCAAGCTCTCCAGCTCAGTGGGTATATCTCAGGCTGCTATCTCATCCTTGATGGAATCCGAGAGACCATGAGAAAAAGCAGCCACGAGGGCCTCATTGTTCCAAGCAACCTCTGCTGCCAGAGTACGGAATTCAATGGTGTAGTCGCAAACAGTTCTCGTACTCTGTTTGATGGACATGAGGCACCTGGCAGCAGAAGCGGAGCATGCGGGAACATCAAAAACCCTTTTAAAGGAGGCCACAAACTGAGGGTAACTCAAGACAACAGGTTTTTGTGTCTCCCATAGAGGGTTAGCCCAGACCAAGGCTCTCTCAGAAAGCAAAGATATAATGAAACCTACTTTGCTTCTGTCCCTGGGAAACGCCTGGGGCAGCATTTCAAAGTATATCTCAACCTGATTGAGAAACTCTCTGCATTGAATTGGATCGCCCCCAAATCACTGGGCAAGCGGAGCAGAACCAGACATACCTCTTATAGAGGTAATACTCGAGGCGGGTGCCTACACAGAGACTGGCGCAGCAGCAGGGACGGCCTGCGACTCAGGTTGTACCAGAGCAGCCACCGTGGGGGATTCCAGGGGAGCCGTGCAATTCAGGAGCGTTTGTAACGCTAAGACAAACTTATCCATGTGGGGATCTTGCTCATCCAATCTGGAAAAAATATTACCAACAAGTGGATTGACTGCATCTTCTGAATTCATGGCCTTTGCGTACTGTCAGGAACCATGAAACAGACTGAGACAGAAGTATAATCAAATCACACTTGTTTATTAATAAAAATAAAAAGGTAAATAGAAAAAAGCGTAGTCCAGTAGCCAGATCGGGTAGTCAGCCAGTCCAAAGTTCATAAACCAGATCGGGTAATCAGCCAGTACAGAAGTCAGGGATCCAAGGAGAGCAACTGCAAGCAGGATAAGAAGCCAGGAGGGATGTCAGCAAGCCAGTCTTGAAACAAACAGCAGGAGATGGTTCCTTGTGATGTGACCAACACAAAGGCAAAGGAAAGAGTGAGCTGGAAGGCTTTAAATAGACAGGTCAGACGAGCATCATCGGGAACAGCTGGTAACTGTGGAAAGAGAAGAGAGCTGGCCATTAGGTTTGAATTGGAGAATATGTGCTTTTTGTAAGTGGGGGTGCTCTTCTTTGTGCCAGTGGATCCTCAGCGTTTATGTGGGTGCGGTGGTGTCCATTGCAGCCCTGTGCACAGTTCTGGTGGTCGGGCAGCGTATCCTGTTGTCCAGCCTGTTCTGTGTTCGGAGGATGGCTCTGTCCTGGCAATCCACTCTTCTTGTGAGACATGGTCTTGGTGTTGGCCTTCCATCAACTGACTTTTGCAGGCATCGGTTGACACCCATCGGTCAGTGTTTCTCATTTGCTGTGCTGCGTTTTCTGTGAAGATTGAAGACAGGTACTACAGGGACACACTTACCTCTCTGTTCTGCCAAGGGGAGGGGGGTTAGTCCGGCCGGTGGCTGCGGGGGGAGATGCTTCTCCCGCCGCCTCCTACTTCCGGTGTTTCTGCTGGGGGAGGGGGAGGTTTAGGTCGCCTGCTGCTGCCGAGGGAGGGGGGGTTCGTCCGCCTGGTGGCTCCGGGGTGCGCTTCTCCCTCCAGCCTCCTTCTCCTGGTGGTTCTGCCGGGGGGAGGGGGGAGGATTCGGTTGTCTGGTTCTGCCGGGGGAGGGGTCCGTTCGCCTGGTGGTGGTGGTGGTCCTCATGCAATTTACGGTTCTCACGCATGTACAGTTTCCCACTCAATTTTTTTCGGTTTCTCATGCAAGTTTATGTTTCTCATGCTATTTTCAGTTTTCTCATGCTATTTTCGGTTTTCTCATGCTATTGTACGGTCTCATGCAATTTACGGTCTCATGCAATTTACGGTTTATCATGCAATTTACGGTTTATGCTATTGACGGTTTTATACAAATTACGTTTTTTAAGCAGTTTACGGTTCTTGTGCAATTTGTGTGTCTTATGCAGTTGATGTTTCATGCGATTTCGGTTTCTCGTGCGTTTTATGATTTCATGCAATTTACGGTTTCTTAAGCCGCGTACACACGGGCGGACTGTCTGGCCAACTTAGTCCGCCGAAACACATTTCAGCGGACAGTCCGCTCGTGTGTGGGCTTCAGCGGACTTTTTCAGCGTGCAGTCTGGCGGACTAAGTATTTCGCGCAGTGCGTCCCTGGCATTCCGGCCGGAGAGATCGTCGAGGCAACATCTCCTGGAGAAGAAGAAGAAGAAGAAGAACGGAAGGCGGCGGCGGCGACAGCGGCGGCGACGGCGACAGAAGACCGGGCCACCGCCTGTAAAAGAGCTATAAGAAGGCGTGGTGGCCCGACAGAAGAACCGAAGAGGGGGACAAGACCCCCGAAGTCGGGAGAAGAGGCCGGTGGCGAGGAAGAAAGCCGGACTCCTCCGCTAGCAAAAGAGCTACAAGAAGATAGCAGAGGAGTCCGGCGAGAAGACCCCCGAAGACGGAAGACACCCGGAGCTGTGCAATAAAGTATTTTATCTCGTGTGTTGTGTTTTTTTTTGTACTTTTATTTTACAGGTGAATGGGTAGGGGTACATTGTACCTCATACTCATTCACATAGGGTGGGGGGCCGGTATCCGGGGGCCCCCTTATTAAAGGGGGCTCCTGGATTCCGATAAGCCCCCCGCCCGCAGACCCCGAAACCAACGGCCAGGATCGTCGGGAAGAGGCCCTTGTCCTCATCAACATGGGGACAAGGTGCTTTGGGGTGGGGGGGCCGCACGGCCCCCCCTTCCCCAAGGCACCCCCCATGTTGAGGGCACGCGGCCTGGTACGGCTCAGGAGGGGGGGCGCTCGCTCGCCCCCCTTTTCTGGCCGGCCGGGTAGCGTGCTCGGACAAGGGTCTGTTGTGGACTTGGGGGGACCCCCACGCCGATTTTTTTCGGCGTTGGGGTTCCCCTTTAAGTCCATACCAGGCGGCGGGGTCAGCGACGTCTCCTTCGTGGGCCCCGCCTACCTGGAGACGCGCTCGAAATGAGCGGACTTTCCTCCGCGTGTGTGGGCGAGTCCGTTCATTTCAAAAGTAGGGCGGATAGTATGGCGGACTTAGTACGCCGTATTAGTCCGCTCAAAAAGTGGTGTGTGTGGGCAAGTCCGTTCATTCGAAAGTATGACGGACTGTCCGTCGGATTGTCTGACGGACTAAGTTGGCCAGACAGTCCGCCCGTGTGTACGCGGCTTTACGCATTTCACAGTTTTCTGCAAATTACAGTTTCTTACACAGTTTACAGTTTTTCTGCAGTTTTACGGGTTTTCTTGCAATTTGCGTTTCTCATGCAATTTATATTGCTCATGCGTTTTGCGTTTCTCAGGCGGTTGACGTTTGGAATTTATGGTTCTCAGGTTTTACATTTTCTCATGCAATTTACGTGTCTGATGCAATTTATGTGTCTGATGTATTTACGTGTCTGATGCAATTTACGTGTCTCAGGCAACTTTTATAGGTTTTTTTCATTTCTTACGTTTCCTGTGTTTCTCACGTTTTCCCTTGTTTCTTAGGTTTTTCCCATGTTTATTACATTTTTCCCATGTTTCTTACGTTTTTTTTCCCCATGTTTCTTACGTTTTTTTCCCATGTTTCTTACGTTTTTCCCCATGTTTCTTACGTTTTCCCCATGTTTCTTACGTATTCCCTTATGTCGCGCATTTCATGTTATTGCCCTTCATTTGCTGCATTTCCGTTAGCTGGTTCTTACATCCAGGATCTGTCACGTCTACAGGTCAATACGGGCTGAGGTTTTCGTTGTTAATTGATTGTCGTCCCACAATCTTCTCGCTTGTAATCCACATATCATACGTATACATTCACCATTACACCTTTTACTACTACCCACCATGGTCTGTGGGTGCCTTAGCCCTGAGTGTTCATTTTAATTTCCTGTCTTGGAGCTGCAGGTTGCTCGGGCTCACTGCTGCATTCATTAGGGTGGTGTTGTCATCAGGTTCACATTCATGCGTTGTTGGTCCTGCCATTTCAGCACCCTCATCTTTATACTTATTAGGTCCCACATCCTTATACTTATCAGGTACCAGGGGGATGGTTGTGTCACGGGTGGGTTGTTTTTATTAGGTTTTCTGGTTGTTTCACACAGCTGGGTTGTCCATGTTCTTCCACCTTGGGTTACCCATCACGCCTTTGGGTTTAACAGATTGAGGTGATCGTTTTTAATTGGCTTGTTCGGTGGCAATTCTCCTCATCTGTTCTTACACCACTCACATTTTGTTTGAACTCACGTTTCTCATGCAGTTAGTTTCTCATGTGGTTTGTTTTTATGCAGGTAAGTTTTTCATGCAATTCACGATTCTCATGCAATGTTACGTTTCCCATGCTATGTTACGTTTCTCATGCAAATGTTAAGTTTCTCACGCTATGTTACGTTTCTCATGCAAATTTTACGTTTCTTGTGCAAATGTTATGTTTCTCGTGCAATGTTTCATTTCTCGTGAAATGTTTAGTTTCTCATGCAATATTACGTTTTTCATGCAATATTACATTTCTCTTGTTTTCTAGGTTCTCTCATTTTCCAGGTTTCTGTAATTTACCAGGTTTCTCATGTCCCCAGGGTTTTTCTCTCGTGTCCCCAGGGTTTCTCTCGTGTCCCCAGGGTTTCTCTCATGCTCCCAGGGTTTCTCTCATGCCCCCAGGTTTCTCTCGTGCCCCCAGGTTTTCTCTTGTGGTTTCATCGATTCTACTGGCTCAGGAGCTTTAATGGATCCTGGGACCCTCTCGAGGCCCGGGCAGGTATCAGTATGCTCGGGTCTCGGAAGCTGGTACCAGAGTAGCACATACTCTTCAGTTCCAGTTTCGTGATGGATTGGTTTTCCATTTGGCTGATGCAGCAGCCTTGTTCATTAGGTTTTGTTTTGAATACTAGGAAGGCTCATGCTTGGCTTGTTTTCCAGGCTTTCCGATCCAGGTTTTAAGTCCTGATGGTTAACATCCAGTTCCTATTTTCTTTTTGTTTGTTTTTTGGCCTCTTCCAGCTCGTATCGGCCCACAAGCACTTTCAGGGCATATCGAGTTGAATCTCAGCATTTCATGTTGGATGACCCGTCAGGTTCTTTTATGTTCTGCATTTTCGATTGAAGCCGTCCTCAGGGGGGGCGGAGCCGGCAGCCGGAGCACATGGTGGTGTGAGAGGAGAGCTCCGTCACAGCGGACTTCACACAGCGGCTCACAGCGAACCTGCATGCCCACATTCGGTATCCTCTGGTAGGGGAATACCTCAGGCACACACCGGTAGCCATGAATAAGCGAAAGGAGCGAGAGGGGCCACGTAGGCTGACCGACTTCTTCCCGCCGGCGACGAGCAGAGAGGCCCAAGATGGCGCCCGCGAAGCACACAGTGCAGCGGCCTCCCCGGGACATGCTGCCCACGCAGACCGACCGGACCTGGGTGAGTCTCATCCCTTGCTCTCCCCGATGCCCCCCTCCCCATCCATAAGCCCAGTTAAGCAAAAACGAAGGCTGGGGGAGAAGGGGGACACCCAGGCAGACACAGAAGTTGAAGGGGAAGATATGGAGGAATCATCTCTAGCTACACAGCAGTTAGATGCCTTCCCCACATCAGGGCAGCCCATCTTGGACACTACTATGAAAGAAATGTTACAGATTCTAAGGGGGGCCCTGCAACATGATATGGCTACGTTTGTACGCTCCACTAAGACAGAACTGTCAGCAGTCAAAGAGAGAGTAACATATGTGGAAAGTAAAATGGAGGAATTCACATTAGCACACAACGAACTGGTTGATGCTCACTTTGATGTTGAGAATGAAATTAAAGCTATGCGCCTCAAAATGGCGGATATTGAAGATAGGGCACGCAGAAAAAAACGTGAAGTTCAGAGGAGTCCCAGAGACTGTTAAACCATCTGCCCTTACTGCCTATCTTCAAAAGCTTTTGGTTGCCGCCCTGCCAGAGTTGGGGCCGGCAGATCTTATTATTGACCGAGCGCACAGACTGCCCAAACCCTCCTTTTTATCCGAGCAGGTCCCCAGAGATGTAATCGCACAAATCCACTTCTTCCATGTAAAGGATTAACTAATGCGATTCGCTAGACAACACCCGTCTCTCCCGGACCCCTTCACAGGGATTGCTCTCTATGCAGATCTATCGCAAGCTACACTCGCGGCTAGGCACAACCTAGTCCCCATCACCAAGATTTTGCGTAATCATAAAATTTTGTACAAGTGGGGCTTCCCAGCTAAACTTATTTTGGAAATGCATAATGAAACACATGTGATTGCTTCCATAGAGAAAGGTATGGATCTTCTCAGAAAATGGCGCCTCCTCCCTACCAATGGAGAAGCGGCGGACCCGGATCCCCTTCATGACAGAAGGAACTATCATCGACTCAATAGAAGAAACAGATAAGTACAAGTTTGGCATCATAGTGATATGCTGTTGAGACTCCTTCTCGCGCCACTCTCTTGCCCCTTATACAGGCTATCGCCCAAGTGCCTACGCTGATGCAGTTACCTAGTCAGGCATCGGTTCACTTAAGCACCCGCTGAACGGCTACTATTGTTCGTTTCTTTCCCCCCTTCTATTATTGCAGGATGAATCCTGTACCCAGTTCACTGGACCTTCCTATGATTGTTCTCCCCAAGTTAATTGTTGACCGCTTGCGGTCCGACTCCCTGTTTCAAACTCCCCAACCATATCTGTCAGTGACATTGACACGTACTACTCCTCTGAGCGTTACTACCAAATCTTTGGCTCTACTCCTACCATTTACACTTGGATGGCAACGAATAGCCCTACTGCTTTGGAATGAACATTAAAATTATGTCTCACAATGTGAGAGGCCTTAACAGCCCCCATAAACATAGAACACTCTGGAAATCTGCTATCGACATGCACTGCGATATTCTTTGCATACAAGAAACTCACTTCCCCAGTGCTAACCCACCTAGATGCACACATGGCAAATTCCCCCATGTATTTACTGCTAATGACCTGAAGAAAAAAAATGGTGTATTAATCGCTGTGAAGGACACTGTCACTTTTTCTTTGTTGCAAGAATACATTGACCCCCGTGGTCGGTATATTATATTGATTGCTGAAATTAATCACTCTGTATATACGCTGGTAAATCTATATGCTCCAAATGTCAGATCTGCACGCTTTGTCCGCAAAGTCATGCAAAAGGCGAAATCTCTGCAAAAGGGTAGCCTAATATTATGTGGTGATTTTAATATAGTACTGAATGCTGATCTTGACTCCTCCTCTGCGGCCCTCAGGCAGCGTCCCTGTCTAGACAGCTTTTGCCATGAAGAAAGACTTTTTGACCCTTGGCGCTGCACCACGGCTACGGAGAGGGACTACACGTATTACTCTGCAATGCATAACAGCTACTCGAGGATTGATTATTTTCTCACGGATATGCATGTATTACAAAATGTGGTTAGATCGGATGTCCACAGCATCACCTGGTCAGACCATGCACCTGTGACACTTGAGGTTGTGGACTTTAATAAGACTACTAGCAGACCACTCTGGCGTAACAATACCTTTCTCCTGTCTCGCCCCATTATTAGGGACGAGATAGAAGCAAAGGTCAAGGAGTTCTTCCAATTAAATGATACTGAGGAGTTCTCCCCAGCCATGGTATGGTGCGCTCACAAGGCCTTCACCCGAAGTGTCCTCATACAGATAGCTTCGAGGGAACGCAAAAAGAAAACCCACCGCATAACACAGCTCCATAATAAAATTGCTGAATTGGAGAGTCTACACAAAAACCCGACTCTCACTTCCCCCACCCTACTCCAACAGCTCACTCAATGTCGTGAAGATCTATGACAAGAGATTAAAGTTGACCACGACTTATACTTTAAAAGACTGAAACTATCCTATTATTCACAAAATAATAAGGCAAGTAAGCTACTGGCTTCTCAACTTAAAAAAAGACAGGCTAAAACGAATCTACCATTCATCAAGCACCATAACTCACAACAGGTTTCTCACAATCCTAAAGACATAGCGAACGCCTTTAAAGATTACTACCACTCATTATATAACCTTGACCAGGACCCTGACACTCACCAGCCCTCTGACACAGAAATTGATCATTTCCTTCGTAATCTGAAATTGCCAAAAATAGATACCCCCACACTGCTTGCTTTAAACTCCCCCATTACCTGTGAGGAAGTGACCGCAGTAATCAAAACGTTGCCCATGCATAAATCCCCAGGGGCGGACGGCTTCTCGGCCGAATACTATAAAGCACTTACGACTACTCTGACCCCCACCCCAAACTAGCGACTGTCTTCAACTCTGCTATGTCCACAGGCTCCTTTCCCAAGGAAATGCTACAAGCTATCATAGTTACGATCCCGAAACCAGGCAAAGACAACTCCCTCCCCCAGAACTTTAGGCCAATCTCACTCTTGAACTCCGATTTAAAAATATATGCTAAACTACTAGCAAATAGACTGATGAATGTTACCCCTACCCTCCTAGGTTTAGATCAAGTGGGCTTTGTTAAAGGCAGGCAAGCACCAGATGGGACAAGACGTATGATCGACCTCCTACGATACACTGAAGTTAACAACCTCCCTAGTAGGGATGAGCCGAACACCCCCCGGTTCGGTTCGCACCAGAACTTGCGAACGGCCCCCACGTTCGTTACGAACGTTAGAACCCCATTGAAGTCTATGGGACTCGAACGTTCGAAATGGAAAGTGCTAATTTTAACGGCTAATATGCAAGATACTATCCTAAAAAGGGTTTGGGGACCTGACTCCTGCCTCAGGGGACATGGGTCAATGCAAAAAAAAGTTTTAAAAACGGCCGTTTTGGCGGGAGCACTGATTTTAATGACGATTAAAGTGAAAAAAAAAAGTGAAATATTACTTTAAATATGGTGCCTGTGGGGTGTCTGTAGTATGCCTGTGAAGTGCCACGTGTTTCCCGTGTTTAGAACAGTCCCTGCACAAAATGACATTTAACGGAAATAACACCATTTAAAACTGCTTGCGGTTTTAATGTTATATCTGGTTCCTGCAATATGGTTGAAAATCATTCAGAAAAATGGCATGGGTAGCCCTCCCTGCCCATTACCAGCCTATTTGGGTCTTGTACGCATATTAAGGGGAACCCCGTACCCATATTAAAAAAAGGAAATGCGTGTGCCCCAGGCCCTATATACTCAGAACAGCAGTATACAGGCGGTGCAAACAAGACAGGGACTGTGTAGGTTTGTTGTGTTAAGTTGAATCTGTTTGTAATTTTCAACTGGTACATTTTTAAAGTGTAGCTCCAGTCAAAAAAACTATTTTTAAGCTTTTTGGAAAACATAGGGAAGGGTTATCACCCCTGTATAATTTGTTTTGCCATCCCTCTTTTTTCATCTCACTTGCTGCTGTCTCCTTGCGTTTGCAAGTAGGAGATGTTTGTAAGTTGGATGTTTGAAAGTAGGGGCCTGCCCTATATTATAGCGGTATGTACTGGGTACAGAGCACGCAGACAGCACGCACTATCTCCTAACACTACTGACTGCAAGCTCTATTATTAACCACTTGACCACTGGGCACTTAAACACCCTTAATAACCAGACCAATTTTCAGCTTTTGGTGCTCTCACATTTTGAATGACAATTACTCAGTCATGCAACACTGGACCTATATGAAATGTTTGTCCTTTTTTTCACACAAATAGAGCTTTCTTTTGGTGGTATTTAATCACCTCTCAGTTTTTTTTATTTTTTGTGCTATAAAAGAAAAAAGACCGGAAATTCTGCGAAAAAATGAATTTTTCTTTGTTTCTGTTATAAAATTTAGCAGATTAGTAATTTTTTCTTTATAAATTTTTTTTTACTGGTTACATGTTTTGAGTTGCAGAGGAGGTCTAGGACTAGAATTATTGCTCTCGCTCTAACGTTCTCGGCGATACCTCACATGTGTGGTTTGAACACCGTTTTCATATGTGGGCGGGGCTTACGCATGTGTTCGCTTCTGCATGCGAGCACATGGGGACATGGGCGCTTTAATTTTTTTTTTTTTTTTATTGTTCATTTTACTTTATTTATTTTAGTTTGACATTTTTTTCCCCAAAAATATATTTTTGATCACTTTTATTCCTATTACAAGGAATGTAAACATCCCTTGTAATAGGAATATGGGGTGACAGGTCCTCTTTACAGTGAAATCTGGGGGTCAATATGACCCCACATCTCACCTCTAGGCTGGGAAGCCTGAAATAAAAAAAAGATTCTGGCTTTGATCGTACTGGCGAGTTGGTAGAAGCATCGGAGGGCGGTGAGGGGCGTCTATGGCTGGGTATTTCAGGGTATCACCGAGTATGGCTGGGTATCTCCGAGTATGGCTGGGTATGGCAATTTATGGCAGGGTATTGCAGAATATTGGCGGGGTACTACAGAGTAATAGCAGGGTACTGCAAAGTATTGGGGAGTACTACAGAGTAATGGCAGGGTACTGCAGAGTAAAGGCAGGGTACTGCAGAGTAATGGGGGGTACTGCAGAGTAATGGGGGGTACTGCAGAGTAATGGCAGGGTACTGCAGAGTATGCACTGGTATTGCAGAGTATTGGTGGGGTATTGGCGGGGTACTACAGAGTAATAGCAGGGTACTGCAGAGTATTGGGGAGTACTACAGAGTAATGGCAGGGTACTGCAGAGTAAAGGCAGGGTACTGCAGAGTAATGGCAGGGTACTGCACTGCAGAGTAATGGCGGGGTACTGCAGAGTAAAGGCAGGGTACTGCAGAGTAATGGCAGGGTACTGCACTGCAGAGTAATGGCGGGGTACTGCAGAGTAATGGCAGGGCACTGCACTGCAGAGTAATGGCGGGGTACTGCAGAGTAATGGTGGGTACTGCAGAGTATTGGGGGGTACTGCAGAGTAATGGCAGGGTACTGCAGAGTAATGGGGGTTACTGCAGAGTAAAGGCAGGGTACTGCAGAGTAATGGGGGGTACTGCAGAGTAATGGCAGGGTACTGCAGAGTATGCACTGGTATTGCAGAGTATTGGCAGGGAATTGAGGGGTTAAATTCGGTGAGCAGCGATGTGGCGGGGTACTGCAGAGTAAAGGCAGGGTACTGCAGAGTAATGGCAGGGTACTGCACTGCAGAGTAATGGCGGGGTACTGCAGAGTAATGGCAGGGTACTGCACTGCAGAGTAATGGTGGGTACTGCAGAGTATTGGGGGGTACTGCAGAGTAATGGCAGGGTACTGCAGAGTAATGGGGGTTACTGCAGAGTAATGGGGGGTACTGCAGAGTAATGGCAGGGTACTGCAGAGTAATGGCAGGGTACTGCAGAGTATGCACTGGTATTGCAGAGTATTGGCAGGGAATTGAGGGGTTAAATTCGGTGAGCAGCGATGTGGGCACTGCAGATGCAGCCCACATCGCTGCTGACACCGATCTCTTTCCCCTCCGCTGTACCGATCGGTTTGTTTACAAGTGATCACTCCGTCATTTGACGGAGCGATCACGTGGTAAACGGCCGCAACGAGCGGCCGTTTACCGTGATCCGTGATGGACCCGGCGGTCATGGATGCTCTCGAGTGCGCGCCCCAGGGGGCGCGCGAGAGCAGAATTCTGGGAGGCCGTTAATTAACGGCCTCTCAGAGTTAAACAACCGCCCTGAAGCCGTTAATCGGCAATGGGCGGTTGTTAAGTGGTTAAAGATAGATCACTAGCTAGCTATATAGGTGAGGTGAATATAGTGTAGTGGTGTATACTGCGGTCAGGGCACAGACAATAACCACTACACAAGAGCAAGATAGGAAATCAGCCAAAAAAACGTTTGGTGTGTAACTGTGTTGAAAGTACACAGAACACCCACTGCTTCAGATGCCAACACACTACACGAGGCCGCCTCAAAGGCGGCCTTATATAGTGTGGGGCGTGCACTACACAGCCTGAGCTATGATTGGCCACAGGCAGGATGCCTGTGGCCAGTCATGGCTCTCCTCGCTGCTGGCGCTGCGATTGGCCAAGCATGCGGGGTCACAGTGCATGCTTGGCCAATCATGAGCCAGCAATGCACTGCGCCATCGCAGTGCATTGTGGTCCGCGCGCGCCATACGAATTTTGATGCGAACGGACCAAGAGTTCAGATTTCGCCGAATGCCCGAACAGCCAATGTACGTTCGACTCGAACACGAAGCTCATCCCTACTCCCTAGCGTATTTCTAGCCTTAGACGCAGAAAAGGCCTTTGATAGGGTAAACTGGCCATATCTATCTAAGACCCTACAGAAATTTGGGCTATCAGGCCAAATTCACACAGCTATCATGTCCTTGTACTCCCATCCATCAGCAAGAGTTTATAACTCAGGCCTTCTCTCTGACCCCTTTAATCTCACTAATGGCACAAGACAAGGGTGCCCACTGTCCCCCATAATTTTCTCGCTTGTCATAGAACCATTAGCGGAGAGTATCAGGAGCGCTGCAACTGTAAAAGGAATTAAGATAGGTGCAGAAACCCATAAAATTGGACTATTTGCTGATGACGTCATTCTTACTGTCACAGACCCTGTCACATCCCTTACTGCAGTTCAAAATCTGATAAGTAACTTTGGGAAAGTATTCTTTTATAATACTAATAAATGCTATGCACTGGGTCTGCACTTATCGTCAGGAAACGCAAAACAACCTAAAAAATATTTTCCCGTGTAACTGGAACCCTCCCTCGATCACATATTTAGGTGTACAGTTTTCCCCCTCTGCTTCTGACACATACCTTCACAACTACCCCCCCGTTGAATAAACTAGCTGACGAAATGAACCACATAGCTAAATTACATCTCTCCTGGGTGGGAAGAATAGCGGCCTATCAAATGCAAATATTGCCTAAACTACTATACCATTTCAGGACGTTGCCAATCCCTATACCCTACAAGTTCTTTGCTCAACTAGCCAAACATTTAAACAAATTTATATGGGCAGGTAAAAAACCTAGAATAGCCTTAGCGAAACTTTACAAGCCTAAGTACCTTGGTGGAATGGGACTCCCTGACGCACATGCCTACTATCATGCAGCTATATTGGACCAAATGAAATACTGGTTCTCCTGTCAATCCGACAATAAATGGTCGGACATAGAACGTACTATCACCCCTGGGCACGATCTTCCAGCTCTAGCTATGGCGGCTAGTATTCACCACAAACCAGCTACCCCCAACTACCCCACAGTACAAGCCACGCTTAAGGCATGGTCGGGCCTGACTCAAAGGAAAATCACTGACATACCGATGAGCAAACTACAAATTCCCTTAGCAAGCTACCAATACCTCATACCCAATTTCTCAACACATCACTGGAAACAATCAGGCAATCACTTTCTTGCACCCCTTGACGGGCAAAGAGATTTAGCAGACCTATATAGGCTATACCAAATTAAGCATCATAATGTGTCCAATGCTACTAATCCTGTAGAAATTCTGCAAGCACTGTGGGATTTCCTCCTAAACAAACGCTCTAACTGCAGAAAGGGGATTTCGCTTTTTTATAGACTAGCAAACCCTCTGTACCTGAACTCCAAATGCCCTGCATGTTGCATTGGGAAAGAGAACTGGGGAAGGAATACTCATTCTCGCAATGGCATATGGCACTAAAATATAGTGGGAAATCCTCTGCCTGTATAGATCATTGGGATAATGCCCAGAAAATACTCCACCGATGGTATCTCACTCCACTACGCATCCATAAAATGCACACAGACACAACCCCTCTGTGCTGGAGGAACTGCCAGCACACTGGGAATCTTCTCCATACATTATGGAGCTGTGAAATTATCACCCCATATTGTAAGAAAGTAGAATCCCTGATCAGAGACATCACACAATCCAGGTGTAATCTCGACCCAGGTTTGGCACTCCTCAGCCTTTCAATAGAACAATTCCCCCCACTGCTGCGAAAAATAGTGATTAATATCCTTTATGCTGCCAGAATTTCGCTGACAAGACAATGGAAGTCCCCCACACCCCCTTCCTTAGAGGAGATAATAACCAGAGTAAACAATATATACCTCATGGAAAAACTGTTAGCATACAAAGAAGGAAGAACTCCGTCTTTCCATAAATACTGGGAGACCTGGGATTCTTCCAAATACGCCTCTCCGCATTTGTGTTCTAGGTCAAAGATATACATTGTTAACCATATCTTGGAACTAAGTTGCCATAATTCGGAACACGTTACATCCAGTTGCAGTGTAAGTAGAGGTAATCTCACCCATTCTAACCCAGGGGTAGTACCCAAAGATGAAACTGTATCTTTGTTGTATTGAAGATTCTTGTTTACTGTTTTCCCTATGCGTTATGAACAAGTTTTGCTGTAATAAGTAATAAATCTAATGAGATGCATACTTACCTGAGCCATCGCCCTTGACCCTCAGTAAGGTCAAAGGGAACTACTTTTCAGTTAATCCTACTCCAGTGCTAAGCCTGCTCACAGTGTGTACCCATATGGGGTGACAGGCTGGGCCTCCTAGTAGGCCATTTGAGGTTTTAATCCTATAATAGCTCTAATAGGATACTGCAATTTCATTTCTTGTGAGTATGCGGAACATTGTTTTAATTGTGTACAACAATGCTACATTTCTCCATGTCTAATGTTTCATACTTGTACCATGCAAACTCTAATAAAAAATTTTGGTTAAAAAAAAAAAGAAGCCGACCTCAGGGTACCGGCAGAGTAGACCCCCTGATGTGCTCGGCTGACTTCCCATTATGGGTCTTATTACGTGTCGTATCTGACATACTCTCAGGTCTCCTTTTGCATTGGTTGCCAGCTTGGGGCTCAAGGCAGTGCTAGCTGGCTTTTGTGGTTCTTTTGGCCAGGGGAGTGGTGCTTTGGGCCCAGGGTCATGCTTACTTTAGCAAATCAACTAGTTGGCCCCCCCGGCCTTCTCTGTTACATCTGCATGTTCACGAGATGCAGCATTCGGGTGAGGCACTGTGTACAGGTTCTGGGGGCCTGGCAAGGTGTGGTGCTCGGGGTTGGTTCATGCCAGCTTGGTTAGTTGTTACATTTGTCAAACCCTGGGATGGTCCTCTACTGCCTTTCCGGGCGCTCCCC
Source organism: Lithobates pipiens (assembly GCF_037356315.1). Lineage (NCBI taxonomy): Eukaryota > Metazoa > Chordata > Amphibia > Anura > Ranidae > Lithobates > Lithobates pipiens. Next base: position 73,497,595 of record NW_027507790.1, read on the forward strand.
TTTCTGCAGCGAACATACTTCGTTGCCACCACCCCAGGTTAGACATTAATTCACTGTGTAATCTGTTAAGCTTTCATCCTACTGTGATATTTTTGCCCCCTTTTAGGCATACTGACCACGTGACCCCAGCACACTTCAGGTCTATGTTCTTTGTTGCTCTTTGTTCCTTTCCATTCTATCCACAGATTGATTCCGAGTACAAATGTAAGGCTGACAGCCTGTGCTTGTAGGAGGAGTCAGGCTGTATAAAGCCTGCCCTCCTCTGCCTCCTCCTCTCGTGGACGCTGGCTCTCGTGTCCGACCCACCCATTCCCTTTTTCTTTTTATTTCATTTATTACATTTCATAATTGGTTATGCCACCTTTTAGGCATACTGACCACATGACCCCAGCACACTTCAGGTCTATGTTCTTTGTTGCTCTTTGTTCCTTTCCATTCTATCCACAGATTGACTCCGAGTACAAAGATAACAGTTCTCTTTGTTGACTTCTGAATTCTTTGACAATCACCGTTGTTGCGATTGCCAGCTTTGGATATTTTTGCAGACAGTTCCTTCCATCATCAACTTAACAGATGGTAGAAATTTTTTGTTTTTATTACAAACTGTAAAGACTGTAAAAATTCTTCTGCTAATTGAAGTAGTAATGGCATGCTGGATGAAAATTTAGAGATGCTATAGCACACCAAAGCACCCCCTAGTGCTACCACTGAATTTGAATAGGAAACTTAGCTTGATTTCACTCTCATGCTGCTGCATTTAGCTACAAGGCATTGAAGCAAAGCCCTGTGTAATCTAAAAATTGCCTGAATCATGGCTCATACAAGTCTATGTACTATGGCGTGATGGCACTAGATGAAGTCACATGTTCTATACTTCCAAAGGAAACATATTCTTCTCCTCAAATAGAGTACCTTTGTGTCACTCTTCCACTGACTACCTATGACACTGTTAATTGAGTGCAGTGCTATAAATTCAACCTACAGAGCAATGTCTAGTCTGATCCACTTTGACTTTATGATTGAGCACTAATGGGGGTGACATATTTTAGAGTTCCATTTTATGGAATAAATATATTTGCATACAGAGCCTGGAGTGCCATCAACCTGACATGTGTTTGGTCTGTGGTTACCTGGATAACAAACATACCCCCCCCCCCGCACACACACACACACACACACACACACACACACACACACACACACACACACACACACACACACACACACACACACACACACACACACACACACACACACACACACACACACACACACACACACACACACACACACACACACACACACACACCACTAAAAACACATATCCATTCAGGACTTTACATGAGTCGTTCCTACTCTTTGGAATAGAATGTAGGTACAGGCAAATATGCAAGTGTATGCAGGTCACGAGCAAGGCCGCAAGTCAGGCACAAATCTGCAGAAGCGGATATAAGATTTTGTACTGTACAATAATTACTTTTCAACCAAACCAGATGGAAATCTAGAGCATTAATAGCACCTACATTTTATATTTTTATAAATTTAATAGCAATATTAACACCTACATTTTGCCTTGTAAATCAGGTACCAACATTACAATGAACATTGCAAATTAAGGTGTTATTGCCTGAAACATTTCCTTCTTTGAGAAATTAAACAATATTATTTTGTGTTTGGATTACCATTAGCACCTATACTCATGCCTAAGGCCTCATGCACACTTATAATAGATGCAATACTTAGAGTAGAATATTTAAACTGTACACATGAAGACCATGTTTTATGGAATGTATCTGATGTTTCATTAGCTATAGCAAGTGTTTCTTCTAATGCAAATATTTGGTTAACTGTACGAGTCCACTCTCTAGTTGACGGGGTTATTGTTAGTTTCCAATATCTGGGAATCAGGGATTTTACAGCAATAAGGAGGTGTTTTGTCACAGATCTTTTACATCTTCCAAGGGGGAAGTTGGAGATATGTAGAAGACAGCAGGCTGGGTGAGTTTAATTTTGGTTTCAATGATGTGTAAGATTAGGTCGCAGATTTTTCCCCAGAAAGTGGATATCTGGGGGCAGTTCCACCAAATATGCAGCATGTCCCCTTTAGCCTCCCCACATCTCCAGCACAGGTCTGAGGTCGATGAGTAACATTTTTTTTTTCACTTTAACAGGTGTGGTGTACCATTGTGAGAGTAATTAATACGAATTTTCTTGCAGCCTTGTGCTAATGGAACATTTATGAGCAGTGGCGTAACTAGAACCTTCAAGGCCCTGATGCAAGAAACCATGAAGGGCCCCCCTGAACCCCAGCCAGGGCCCTTCCCTCCGAGTCCGGCGGTGGAACTCCAGGGCATGGTCACAGGTATGACCTTTGTGAGCCCTGTATTTCCAACACTCGTATCAGTAGTTTTTTTGGCTGGGGAGAACAGACATCGGACTGAGCGGCAATGCATGGAGCAGGAGAGGGGTACTCTGAGGAGCCGGCCGAGGACACAGATCATGCGGGGAATCCACAACTAAAGAGCAGCCAGTGTGATAGTTAAGCATGGAGCTCTGCTAGTCACCCTCCACCTCCTGCCACCCGTGTGCATGGTGCACTGGTACCCCTAGCTGCCTATGCTGCTGCCGGCCATATGTAGAGGGGGCTGCATGGGCCCCCTGCAGCACAGGGCCCAGTTGCAACCGCGACTGATGCACCCCCTATAGTTACGCCCCTGTTTATGAGCTAAAATACATGCATTCTGCCACTGCACTTCAGTGAAGTGTGTCTGGAGTGCTGTTTCCCATTGGACCCAGAACCTTTCTGGATCTGTGATTCCATGCTGCTGGAGACATGCATACATACATGAGGTTGTTTTCTCAATGGGTTATTGGAACATAATGATTCAAAGGAGGTACGATCCCTCATCACCTTCTTCTTTCTTATGGAGGCGAGAAGATAGTGATAAGATTGTATATAGTTCCAGAAGGGTAATGCAGAAGGTGAAAGGTCATCCAGCATTTCATCATGTGAGAGGATTTGTCCTGCCTGTACAAAATGTGAGGCTAAAAGAGGTGATTTATCTTTTAAGGAGAATCTGGATTGTTAAATAAAGGGGTTAGAGGCCCAGGTGCAGTGGTGATCTGGTAAAGTGAAGCGGCCTTATGGAAAACCTTGATGGTAGCACTGATGAGTGGATGTTGTGTAAGCTCTGCAGGGCATTTTGCCCATGGGATCCATGGTGCAAATTTTAATGGAGTCTTTGAGAAACTCTCCTCCAGGGACACCCAGTCCTTATTTCCAACATGACAATGCCAATCAATGATTCTGGCCAGATGTGTAGCATAGTAATAAAGCTTGAAGTTTGGGAAGCCCATACCGTCTGCTGCTTTTGGCTTCATTAGCAAGCAAAGACTTATGCGTGGCTTTTTGTGGGCCCATAAGAATTTCCATAAAATATATTGTATCTGCTTAAAAAAACTGGCCTGGAGTGCGCATGTGCGTAGGATCTAAGATGGCCGCTTAGCCTCGGTGCTCCGCACCGCCCCGGACCCACGGCGTTCGCTGCGCCTGATTCCGCCGCTCCCCCGACGACGGACCGCTCTCCTCCTTCCCGCAGACCCGGGGATCCTCCCTGTATGCTCCGTTCGGGAGCCAGACGCAATTTGGGGCCGGAATTCGCCAACTCCACCCGGGCTGGGTGGACCAAGATGGCCGCCGCGGCAGCAGCATCTCCTCAGCCGCAGGCTCAGGCCTCAGAATCTCCACCGGATCACAGGCAAGTCTTGGCTCCAGCACACCTGACTTTTACCCCAGGCATACAGGGGATGGCCCAGCAGCCTTATACCCCCTCCCCGGCCTCCACTGAATCTCTCCTCTGCCACACCATGCGGGACCAGGCCTTCACTCAGTCAGGCCCTCATAGCAGTCAACACAGTGACTCCTCTCCTCAGGGTGGTCTAGGCCAAGACCGCTCTTTCAATGCTGCAGACTTGTACCTAAAACTTTCAACCCTCCTGGAGTCTGGCTACAACAGCTGCCAAAATTACTGGAGAAATCAAAGCTGATCTCCAGAGTATAGGCTCCCGGATGGACACCATTGAAAATCACTTAGAACAGACAACTGCGGTAGCCCACCAGAACACTGGCCTCATCCACACCCTCCATGAACAACTTGATGTAGCCCTCTCCCGCATAGATGACCTCAAGAACAGGTCCCGCAGGTATAACTTTAGCATCAGAGGCCTGCCGGAATCGATCCTAGATGTGGAGCCAGATACTCAAGACCTTGTGAAATCTCTGATCCCCAACATCCTGGCCTCCCGTCTGGAACTGGACAGGGTCCACCGGGCACTAGGTCCCCCCAGGAAAGATGGTTCTCCTAGGAACATCATTGTAAAGCCCCATTTCTACATGGTCAAGGAAGCCGTCATGAAGCAGGCCAGATCGATGCCACAAGTCCTCTGCCAGGGCCATCCTGTGCAGATATTTGCAGATCTATCTCCTTCTACTATACAACGCAGGAGGTCCTTAAAGCCGTTGCTACTTGCTCTAACCCAATTCTCCTATCAAGGAAAAAAACAGGCCTTTTCTAGCTTTACAACGGGAGAACAGCTACTCCTCCATTTGAAAATCATTTCGCAGGAGGCGGACATGGACACTTCCACTGCTTCTGCGGGTCAACACAAGCGACCCCCTCCTAACAGCCCGCTAGACCCTCTCTGGAACAAGCCCAAGTCTCGTAAATCATCGCGCAAAGGGCCGTCGTGAGATCCAGAGTGAAATTCTTTAGGACTCTCGCAGTGCTCGATGCCCCCGCATCGCCATCTCCCATTCATATGGTCATTTTCAATGTGACTCTCCCTCCCCCCCTTTCCCCCCCCTTTCCCCCCCCTTTCCCCCCCCTTTTTTTTGGTCCCCGCAGGATCACAAGAACACTTTGAACATTTGGTAGGCTAGGGAGTTATCCCAGTCCTCTACCATGGTTGATATAGCGGGGATCTCTGGGTCTCTTGTTATTGTTCTTGTTTTTTATTGTCTCTACTGTTTTGAATTGTTGGATCCCCCCTCCCTCTAGGAGTTTGGGAGGGAGTCTGGGGGGTATTAACATGGTTTGGGTCCCTTTTTTCTCAGGTAGCTCAATGTGCCTTAAAGTTTCCATTTACATGGCGCCCTGGTCCGGGGCGGTTCCCATGCGCCTCCTCCTACCTCATGAACACCGGCTGGTCTTCATGGGCCAGGACCTCCAGAGTTTTTCTTGGAGCATTTCCAACCCAGGTTTACTCTCGCGTCTGTCCGTGAGATGTTCTTGAGGACCCAATCTCTGCCCTGGGGTTTGGTTTCCCCCTGGTGGGGAGGTCCTCCTTTCCCCCTTTTCCTTCTTTCTGTTTTTCTTTCTCTGCTTTCCTGTCCTGAGCATCGCCTAACCATATCTTCTCTTATAGGGGTCTTCCTGTGTGGGCCCGTCCATCCCTTCGGTAGCACCATGATCAGCGATAGCTGCGGATCTGTAGTCCAGGGTCTTCAAAGGACTTCACAGGTAAGGGACATTTTTGTTTGCAGTCCGCCCACCCACTGGTACCATGGCTGAGCACGTTCTGAAAACCTTAAAGGTCGCCACGCATTATGTGCAGGGTCTCAATTCTCCACTTAAACATAGAAAACTGTTTAACACATATAAATCTTCCAAATTTGATATAGTTTTTCTGCAAGAGACCCACTTTCCAAGTCGGTACAGTCCCAAGTTTCTCCACTCACATTTCCCCAATTTCTATCTAGCTAACGCTGCTAACAAATCCAAAGGGGTGGCAATACTGCTCTCTAGATCCTGTAAATTTGCCTGTCTAGCTGAAATAAAAGGCAGGTTTATTCTAGTAAAGGGTACGATTGATGGCCATCTATTTTCGTTAGTGTCTTACTACACTCCCAATAAAGGGCAGACTGCCTTCTTTAAACATCTCTTCCAGACCTTGAGCCCTAAACTAGAAGGTACGGTCATCTTCGAAGGGGACTCCAATACGGCTTTTGATCAAGGTCTGGACAAAACCAAACCCCCAGTCAGTTCAACTTACACGGCCCACTAGGGAGCGCTTGAAGTTGGCGAAACTTATCCATGCTCAGGGTATGTCTGATGTATGGCGGGAAATGAACCAGACGAAACGTGATTACACTCACTTTTCGCACCCACATAATGCCTACTCACGTATCGATCACCTTTTGGTGCCTAGCCACTCCATTCATCTAGTGGTCAGTTCCCACATTAAGGATACGGTTCTGTCAGACCACTCCATAGTTCTTATGTCCATCTGGGTTACGGGGCCAGGCCAGGCCAGAGACATTGGAGACTCAACGAATCTCTCTTGTCTGATCCGTCCAGCTCAACCAAGCCTTGAAAGAATATTTTCTTCTCAATAATGTGGAAGGGATATATGCGGAAACCCTTTGGGTGGCCCACAAACCCTTTATCAGAGGTGAAATAATTCATATATCAGCTCAGATAAAGAGAGAACGGGAGATTGATCTGCAGAAGTTAGAGGAACGGTTTGCACGACTGAAAGCCCTGCATAAACTGAATCCCTCCCCCAACACGGTTGTTCAACTAGATAACGCTAGGCTTGAACTTAATTTAGCCCTAACAGCCAAAGCGGATAAACAAATCTGATGGAGTAAAAACAAATTTTATACTCACGGTGACAGGCTGGGAACCTTGCTGGCCTCTAAACTCACCCCCCGTGCTCGGTCCTTCGTAATGCCCAAAATTAACATCCCGGGACGGGGTGCTACTTCTACCCCCTCTAAAATTATGGACGCCTTTCAGTCGTTTTACACGAACCTATACAGTTCCCACACTTTGGGGAAGGAGACTTCCCTACAGAAAATATTAGATGACCTCCCCATCCTGGTTCTCTCCCCAGCCCACAGATCAGAATTAGAAGCCCCATTTACTGAGGAGGAAGTTCTGGGAGTAATCAAGGACTTAAAATCAGGTTCTGCCCCGGGCCCCGACGGGCTTTCAAACCCGTACTTTAAGGCATTTGCGGATACCCTCGCTCTCCCTCTTACTAAGTTTTTAAATTCTAAAACCAAGGGAAACCCTCTTGATCCCCAACTTAACACAGCTTACATTGCTGTTATCCCCAAGCTAGACAAAAACCCGAAAGAAGTGGGTAACTATTGCCCCATCTCACTCATAAACAGTGACCTGAAAATCCTTACTAAAATGCTAGCGAATCGATTGGCGGCCTTCATTGGCGCTTATATACATAAAGATCAAGTGGGGTTTATCCCTGGTAGACAGGGCCCGGACCAAATTAGGCGGGCGATAGACATAGTCTCCATCCTTCAATCAAATTGGCTTGGGGGATCCAGACAACAGGGAATGCTCCTGTCTCTGGACCTCCATAGAGCCTTTGACTCCGTGTCATGACATTACCTTTTTGCTATCTTAGAACGATGGGGGTTTGGCTCTCACTTTTTGGGCCTGATACGAGCCCTTTACTCTAACCCAACGGCGCATGTAAGGCTGCAGGGGTGTTACTCAAATTCCATCCCCATTCAGAAAGGCACCAGGCAGGGGTGCCTCCTTTTCCCACTCATTTTTGCTATAGCAATCTAGACCCTGGCCATCTCATTTCATCAAAACCCGAACATAAAAGGGGTCTCGTGTGGTCCCCAATCACATAAATGTGGCTTATTCGCTGATGATATCCTCCTCTTTGTCACCTCACCCGTCACCTCCTTACCGAACATATGTAAGACCCTGGAAAACTTTGCTCAAATATCCGGGCTGAAAGTTAACTACGCCAAATCTCAAGCCCATTGGGTCACTCTTCTGGCAGCTGGGAAGGATGCAGGACAAGGTGCAGTAGTGTTGGAGGTTGTTCCGCCACCACGCCTCCAAAATGCTACAATTGGTTGTGACACACCTCTCTCCTCCACCCCCTCCTCTTCTTCTTCCTCCATGGCCTCTTCCAGTGCTCTGTCCTCAGAACCAGCGGTGCTCCGTAGGCGTTCCAGGGGCTACGCAAGTACGCAGGCAAAACGATGCCATGCCGTGCTTGCGCTGGTTTGTTTGGGGGACAGGAGCCACACTGGGGCGGATGTTTTGTCAGCTCTGCAGGGGCAGGCCAAGAGGTGGTTGACGCCACGCCAGCTTAAGCCAGGAATGGTGGTTTGCGACAATGGCACCAACCTCCTCTCCGCCCTCCGACAGGGACAACTGACCCATGTGCCCTGTGTAGCTCACGTCCTTAACCTGGTGGTGCAGCGGTTCTTGGGCAGGTACCCGGGCTTACAGGATTTCCTGAAGCAGGCCAGGAAAGTCTGTGTGCATTTCCGCCGATCATTTAATGCCTGTGCTCGGCTGGCTGAGCTCCAAAAGGAGTTGAACCTGCCCAAGAACACGCCTTATATGTGACATACCCACCAGGTGGAACTCAACGTTGGCCATGCTGCAGCGGCTGCACACGCAGCAGAGGGCCATCAATGAGTACCTGTGCGACTATGGCACCAGGGCAGGGTCAGGGGAGCTCGGTTTTTTCTCACCACGCCAGTGGGGCATGATCAGGGATGCATGCACTGTCCTGTCACCGTTTAAGGAGGCCACAAGGATGGTGAGCAGTGACAGTGCATGCATCAGTGACACTGTACCTCTTGTCCACCTTTTGGAGCATACGCTGCGTGGAATAATGGACAGGGCACTTGAGGCAGAAGAGAGGCAGGAAGAGGAGGACTTCCTTGCCTCTCAAGGCCCCCTTTATCCAGACAGTGTTCCTGCTGTGCCACCCATCACACAGGAAGAGGATGAGGAGGATGAAGAGGAGGAGGAGGATGATTGTGTCAGCATGGAGGTGGAGGCTGGCACTCAGCATCAGCAGCAGCAGCAGCAGTCTTGTAGGGATGATTTACAGTCCCAAGAAATACGTGGACTTGTACGTGGCTGGGAGGAGGTAGCTGCGGATCATGTTGTCCTTAGTGACCCAGAGGACTCCGGACCGAATGCCTCAGCTAACCTACGCTGCATGGCCTCCCTGATCTTGCAAAGCCTGCGGAAGGATCCTCGTATTCTTTGGATCAAGGAGAGGGACCATTACTGGCTGGCCACTCTCCTTGATCCACGGTACAAGGGTAAGGTTGCCGACCTTATCTTGCCATCGCAGAGGGAGCAGAGGATGAGACATCTCCGGGAGGCCTTGCAGAAAGGTCTGTGCAACGTGTTCCCAGAGACTGGGAGGTTAACAACTCCTGGTCCTGGACAACGTGTTGCTGAGGCATCGGTCAGGAGCGGTGGAGAAGGTGGCCGTCTGACTGATGCTTTCAGACAATTTTTTACTCCGCAGCCCCAAGGTATGATCGGTTCTAGCAACCATCGCCAGCGTCTGATTTACATGGTGCAGGAATACCTAGGGGCAAGGTCAGACTTGGACACCTTTCCCACCAAAAATCCTCTGGCTTACTGGGTCTTGAGGATGGATCACTGGCCAGAGCTTGCACAATATGCAATTGAGCTACTGGCCTGTCCTGCATCCAGCGTTCTTTCGGAACGCACCTTCAGTGCTGCTGGTGGCTTTGTTACCGATCACAGGGTGCGCCTGTCCACCGAATCAGTTGATCGACTGACCTTCATCAAGATGAATCAGTCTTGGATCACCCACAGCTACCAAGCACCTGAAGCTGATGTAACCGAATATTTTTTTTTAAAATATCACATCCCTTCAAGACTGCCTATGCTGATGCTGAGTGACTGTCCTGTTATGTTGATTGTCTATCCTCTTCCTCCTCCGCTGATATGTTGGAATAACATTTCTGGTTCTGGGTGATGCCATCAGCCCAATTTTTCTGCCCCTGTTTAACAGGGGCGTTTAATTACAATTTTTGATGCAATGCTTTGCAGCAGGGCTAATTCCTGCAATAAAACTAGAGTATATGGGAGAGGTTGCAGTGTCGTGGCACCAGCACCAGTGCCTAAGGCCCAATTTTTCTGCCCCTGTTTAACAGGGGCGTTTAATTACAATTTTTGATGCAATGCTTTGCAGCAGGGCTAATTCCTGCAATAAAACTAGAGTATATGGGAGAGGTTGCAGTGTGGTGGCACCAGCACCAATGCTTAAGGCCCAATTTTTCTGCCCCTGTGTAACAGGGAAATGTAATTACAATTCTTGATATAATATTTCACAGGAGGGCCCGTTTCTGTGCCCACCCAGAGTAACTGTGAGGACTTATAGTGTTGTGGCACCAGCACCACAACCACCAAAGGTCAATTTTTCTACCACTGTTCAACAATGGCATGTAATTACAATTCTTGATACAATCGTTCACAGCAGGGCGCTCCAGCGCCCACCAAGAGTCACTTTGAGGGCTTACAATGTTGTGGCAAAACCAACACCTTGTTCCGCCATTTCTGCAGAGCATATAGGGCAGGCCCCTACTTTCAAACATCCAACTTACAAACATCTCCTACTTGCAAATGGAAGGAGACAACAGCAAGTGAGATGAAAAAAGATGGACGACAAAACAAATTATACAGGGGTGATAACCCATCTCAATGATTTTCAACCATATTGCAGGAACCAGATATAACATTAAAACCGCAAGCAGTTTTAAATGATGTTATTTTCGTTTAATGTCATTTTGTGCAGGGACTGTTCTAAACACGGGAAACACGTTGCACTTCACAGGCATACCACAGACACCCCCCAGGCACGATATTTAAAGGAATTTCACTTTTTTTTTTCACTTTAAGCGTCATTAAAATCAGTGCTCCCGCCAAAACGGCCATATTTAAAAACATTTTAGGCATTGACCCATGTCCCCGGGGGCAGGAGCCAGGTCCCCAAACCCTTTTTAGGACAGTATCTTGCATATTAGCCCTTAAACTTAGCACTTTTAATTTCGAACGTTCGAGTCACATAGACTTCAATGGGGTTCTAAAGTTCGTACGAATTTGGGGTCCGTTCGAAAGTTCTGGTGCGAACCGAACCGGGGGGTGTTCGGCTCATCCCTACTCCACAGCTGCTGTACACTTCCAATGAATTCACCTCACCATACAATATATAAAATAAAATGGAAAATATAAATGCAGCGCTGTTAATCTATCATGTGAAATATCCAATGATATCAAATTATATTTAAATAGATAATCCAATATAATAATGTGTTCAATTAAAGTTCATATGCTGAAACTTTGCTGCGTTTAATTATTTTGACTTCTCAATTATTGTGACTTCTAAGTTCATATATCATCCACCACTGTGCAAATTGTGTCTTCAGCAGATAATGTGCACACCTTCACCAGCCGTTATACCTGCTCACCTCATACATGAGTCAGAAAGACTCAAAGCAATTCCTTGCTTTCTTTCAGCTATGGTCTCTTCTCTTCCACATCCGACCAGATACTATATATCCACTTTCCAATCAGTAGCCTGCTAGGGGATCGCAAGAAAGATCTCTCTTATAAACTGCCCCACTGCTTTTCTCCTTCATCCACACCAGCGTTCTTACTCAGTATTCCTGATAGGATATGGCTCCACCTTCATGCAACAATAAATAGAGGATATACAGTGCTCTCTGTTTGCAACATTTTTATTCAAATTCCCCAATTAAAATACACTTACAAGATATTCCGTTAAAACCACCTCTGTATAGTCCTGCTCACCACTGTGGCTGCGTGACCTCACAGGCTCGGCTCTTCTCCTCTACACGCATATCACCCCCTAATTGGGCGAGAAAGTCACAATAATTGAGAAATCATAATAATTCAATGCAGAAAAGTTTCAGCATATGAACTTTAATTGTACACATTATTATATTGATGTGTTTATTTATTTATTTGAATATAATTTGATATCACTGGATATTTCACATGATAGATTAATAGCACTACACTTATAGTTTTAATTTTATTTACCACTGTATATATGCCCACAGGTGTGACTCTATAGTCACATGGGCTGTTGTGATCAATGTGATAGGGAAGAAATGCAGAAAAACTGAGCATGTGTACTAGCTGCCAACACTGCTCTGTGGACAAAGACAGGAGGGGGAGACAGAGAACAACAGGATCAATCAGGTTATTTGAAGAATACAGAAATCAAATCCCATAGTGAGTGAGAATGAATAGCATGTAATTCATTTAGTAATAGTTTTTAATGATGCAGGTTTCATGACACTTTAAGCTTTGACAATACAACTTTGAAGCTTAGAGGCCAGTGACTCAGATCTGATCACAGATATGGAAGTATGGGAAAACTTGCGATCTAGCGATCACAGGATGTTCACTTTCATATCATCACAATCATCAGCATAAATCATAGGAAAAGGAAGCACAAGGGTAGTACATGAACACTAAATTTCAGGCAAACCAATTTTTTAAAACTGCGCTCAATAATGCAAGATATTAAAAATGGGACCAAATCTTAGATACATTAAAACACAGAATAAAATTGGGAGTGCTTTAGGAACATATTAATTAAAAGGTATCGCCAAGTGCCTTCCAATGGGCAAGAATATATAGAAGAACAAAGGTAAACCTAAGTGGCTAAACCATAACGTAAAAAGTCTTTAAGACAAAAAAATGGGGGCGGTTCACTGTCGGCATTCCAACACTACAAGGAGTGCAGCAAGAAGTGTGAGCCCTTGTACACACGGTGTCTGACGGATTTTGTCCGAATCTGTTGCATACACACAGTTGGACAAAGTTGTCGGAAAATCCGATTGTACATACCGTGATGACGTTATTTCATTACGACGGGGCTACGTTCGGGCTAGTAGCCAATAACTTTGGTCTAGGAATTTGATCTGAGCATGCGTGGCACTTTGTCTGTCTAGGCTACACATGATCGGAGTATGTCCGATCGGAGCATTTTTTTCGAAAAATTTTACGGACAAGTTGGAAAACTTGGTCCGTCGGATACTCAGACGGAAACAGTCCAATGGAGACCACACACAGTCGGATTATCGAACAAAACAGTCCGATAGGACACATTCTGTCGGAATCTCCGACCGTGTGTACAAGGGTTAAGAGGACACAGGGCCACACAATTAGGATTTTCACTGTCAGAGCAGTAAGGCTGTCAAACTCTCTTCCACAATCAACAGGAATTATTGATAGTTTCAAAAGACTTTTGGATGTGCATCTAATCAAACAGAATGTATAGGGAATGGGAAATAATTATCTACACGAAAACACACACACATCACCATAGGTGGAACTGGATGGACTATTGTCTTTATTCAACCTTGCCAACTATGTAACTATGCAACTGATTAATTACTATACTCTGTTGCACCAGACAGTTTTAGTAAATCCAGCGCATAGAAAAATAATAATTGATCCTCCTACTGGGTTCACTTAAGTAAGAAGGGGGCTCCCACCTGCCTCCCAGAAATATGGTATCCAATTTGTATTTAATGCAGAAGACACAGAGGCTTATGAAGTATGATTTTCTGTCCTGTTACAAAATAACCCATATATGGAATTACTATATTTCTTTATTAGAATGACACCTGAGCTGTGTCCCTGATTTGTCTCTGGAACCTGTCAAAGTTAAAGGAGTTGTAAAGGCAGAAGGTTTATTTGTTGTAAAGGCTGAAGGTTTATTTATCTTAATGCATTCTATGCATTAAGATAAAAAAAAAACTTCTGTGTGTAGCAGGCTCCCCAGCACCCCCTAATTACTTACCTGAGCCCCATCTCTCCCCAGTGATGTCCATGAGTGTCTTAGCCATCCAGGAAACTCCTCCTGATTGACCGAGACACAGCAGTGGTGCCATTGGATCCTGTGGCTGTCATTAAAAGGCAGTTAGTCAATCAGAAGAGAGAGGAGGCTGGGTTAGGGCTCTATGTCTGAATGTGTCTCGGTTCAGGTGCATTTGACAGGAGGGAGGGGCCAGGAACAGCGAAAAGGGACCGAAGAAGAGGAGGATCTGGGCTGCTCTGTGCAAAACCAACTGCACAGAGAGGTTAAAGCCCCGTACACACGAGAGGACTTATGTCCGACAGACTTCCGAAGGAGTTCCGTCGGAGTTCTGCTGGAATTCCGACGGAGTTCTGACAGACTTTTCGGCTGAGCGGACTTGGCCACACACGATCACACTAAACTCCGACGGATTCGAACGTGATGACGTACGACTGGATTCGAATAAGGAAGTTCATAGCCAGTAGCCAATAGCTGCCCTAGCGTCGGTTTTAGTCCGTCGGAGTAGCATACACACGAGCAAATTTTTCGAAGGGACCGGGTCCGGCGGAGTTCCTTCGGAAAAATTTGAAGCATGTTCCATATTCTAAAGTCCTTCGGACTTTGGCGAGTCAAAAGTCTGTTGCAGCCCACACACGATCGAATAGTCTGACGGACTCAGTCCGTCGGACTTTGGATGTTGAAAAGTCCGCTCGTGTGTACGCGGCATAAGTATAACAGCTGGACTACAGGAGCCCAGGCTACTTATGCCATGCACATTATATCTCAATAAAATTTGAGTTGATCTTACTTTTATTAAACATTGAATTTTAACTGATATACTGCACTCAGAGTGGCACTGCTCCTCTCTCTCTCACCCATATCCACAGAGTCGGTTCTGCTCTCTACATTTGGCTGTCCACACTGATACAGACCAGAACCTCTAAATCCTGGTCTGGTCACAGCAGTAAATGAACTTTGTCTACTGGCACACCTGGAACTATTTTCATATCGCACTAGCTGCGTTTCTAGCGCTCCATCTTTTTAAATATGGGTTGAAGGTATAGAAGCTCCAGAACTGCAGGATACATCTGGAGTGTATTGAGCATTCGGAGGCGGCGTCTAGTTGACTGCCTCGGGAGTGTTCCGGCCCAGATTCGGCTGGCATCAGGGCGCCGTCACCATTTTGTTGTTGCCTTAAGAGGAGCGGGGGAAAGAAGCCTTCAATTTGCAGGCATCGGAGGATATTTCCATCGCCAAGGCATTGTGACAGGTCTCCGGTGTCACAAGGGGTCAGTGGTAGCTTGGAAAATCGGGTGCGTATGCTTTCGAGCCGTCGGATCTCCACTCTGGGGCAGGACTTCCTTACAGAGCATCCATCTGCAGCATGGTCACCTTGATCCCCAAACAAGATGCATTTTGATCTGTTAATCCAAGATTTCATATTGCTGATATGTGCCTACTGTACTATGTACTTGTTTGAAAAAATGATTCTGTTCTCTTTGCATTGCTTCCTTTTTCTGTACAATAGCTGGTGTTCCTGGTAGTCACTTTGCTTTCCTATTAGAAACTGACCACACTAAGCATTAGAGTACACCATGGTCAGTTTTCTGTCTGTGCTGAGAACTTAGCCTGCTTTCCCCCAATGATCAGACATGCACTGCACAGCCATTCACTATGAAGTCCTGTGTGCCGCCGTTTCTCCTTCCCCAAGTCTCTAAGCTCCTTATGCAGCTGAGAACAGAGGGTATGTGATCACTTAAAAAAAAAAAAGTATTTATAACAATTTATATGTATATGTAGTATATGTAACCCTTGAGGCATCTGGTTAAACTCGAAGAACCCCACTGGGGTGATGAAGGCAGACTTTTCCCTATCTTCGGGGGGAAATCGGGATCTGATAATACACACTCTTCAGATTCAGCACACTGAACCACTTGGCCCCTGATAGACTCTGTAGGGCATTTTATATCCGAGGGTGGTGTACTGATCGGGAATGGTCCTTCTGTTCAGGGTTCTATAGTCGATGCACAGGTGCAGCGACCCGTTTTTCTTTCTCACTACTACTATGGGGGAGGCGTATGGGCCCGTTCTCTTCAGCTCAGCCAACTGCTCTCTCAGGTCTTCTAGATCTCCCAGTGGGATTCGCCTGACCCTCTCTCTAAAAGGGCTGTTCTCTTTCAGATGGATTTGATGAGCGGCCCTTTTAGCTAGTCCCACGTCAAACTTGCTTTTTGAGAAAGCATCCTTCCACCTTAGCAGTTGGGCCTTTGCTCTTTCCTTCCAGGCAGGGGTCAGTGGTGTATCCTTTAGACAAACCTCCTCCAACGCAATCTCTGTTCAGCTTTCTTCCTCTTGATCACTTACCGAGACCGGGGTGACTGAGCTAACCTGTCCCAGTAACAATCTGGGTGGCAGCTTCACTGGGGTAGTTCCCGTGTTGCGGATACTGACGGGAATCTTTCCATGAGTCCTCTTCAGTGTTCTGGTAGGCAGCACCTCTGGGATGAGTTCTAACCCCTCCTGTCTTTCTTGATTTGCATCTTTGAGGAGAATGAAAGGCCCCGGGGTTTTTCGTCTCAGTTTGACGATAGCCTTTAGGTAGACTACTCCTCCAGGTGGGACACACTTCTCTCTTCTGCCCACAAACCAGACCTTTCCCACTCCCCCTTCGGGGGTCTCTTCTTCTTGCTTGAGATTCCTGTATGTCTGCACCAGCATCGGGTGTATTTTTGTGGGGGAAGGCCCCGGATGGGTCACCAACGGAGTCAGGAGCCTTCTCACAAGGTCAGTGTTCGTCCCGATAATCAGGGAATTCTTATCAGCCCCCTGGGGGTGAGGGCACACCACGACTAAGGTGTCAAATGTCTCAGCCTTTCCCGCTGTGCTGGGGTCAAACGTGAGTCTGACCGGTAGGTAACCGTTGTATGGGAAGTTCTGAGTGCCTAACCCGCATATTTCTAGCTCTTCTAATTTCTGTAGCAGTAAGTGCTTGAGATGTCGGTCGTAGAAGTTCCTGTATAATAGGGTCACCTGGGCTCCGGTATCTTGCAATGCCTTCGTGTAGATCCCTTCGATTTGGATGGGGACAATTGGAGAGGGTCCCACTAGAGTGGGAGGGATCCCACTGGATGTAGTTCCTTTGGCCAGTTTGGTGGCCTGTATCTTCGCCTTTGGCTTTGGGGGTCTCTTAGAGATGGAGGGTGTTGGAGTCAGTGTGAGAGGTTTTCCAATAGCCGGGCACCCAGTTGACTCCTTCACTGGGACCCTCTGAAGTTTTGACTTTGTTTCTGCCGCTGGACTCGGGCACATTCACCTGAAATGTCCTACCCCTCCCCACTTAAAGCAGGTTCTAGGTGTGGGTCTGGTAGGGCGGTCGAAGGTCTCTGGGGTTTCCTTCAATAGTACTTTCTCCAAATGAGGACTTGCCAGTTGAGTCATCAGTATTGTCATAATTTCTAGAATCTCTGTCTGGGTCTGGAGCAACTTCTCCAATCTGGTCTGACTTGCGGAAAGGTGATGATTTGGCGAGAGCCATGATCCTTGTTCAGCCTTTGCTGCTAGTACACTGGGCTCCCAGACATCCGAGGAAGCATCCACTTGCCGTACCTAAACACAGGAAGGGCTAGGGGGATGGAGTTTCCTCTGTTTCTGGTCTCTCTCAAGCTCTACTTTCTCTGCTTCATTCACCTTCTCTATAAAGGACTTCATCTGGCGTGGAGGGGTTCTCCAAGTACTGTCTCAGAGCTACCTTGACATGGTCACTCTTTAACCCTGTGGTCACTGATCTCCGGAATTTCCGTTTTATGAGTTCAGCCCCAAAGTGATCTCCGAGGCTTTCCTCTTGTGTGGCTGCCAACAGGCGATCCTTGAGCTCAATAGCCCGGAATAGAAAGTTTTGGGAGGTCTCGTTATCGCCTTGCGTAATGTTCATCAGTTTATAATACAACTCTGGAGTATCTTCCTCCTCGTAGTAGCTCTTTAAAACACTCATCAGCTGGTTCAGGGCCAATCCAGCTTTCCTTTCCAACATAGCTCTGACGCTAGACCTGGGATTGATAGCCTGAATTACTGCCTCCTTGATTTCAGAGTCTGAGTATCCTTTTTCTATTCCCAACTCTACTTGGTGTGAGTGGCTGATGTAGGACAGTTTATCTTTCTGTCCTTTTTCTCCTATTTGACCATCTATGCGGAAATCTATGGTTATTTCTTGCAAAGGGCCCAAAGTGCGCATATTCTGCACTGGGCTAGGGCTCTCAACTGTTTGGCTAACTGGGGGACCTGAGAGGCACAGGCTCCACCAATATGTTTAGCCATAAGTCTGGAGGCCTTTTGAAATTTCACATTCATTTCTTCAAAGTGTCGCTTCAGATCAGCTACCGGTTGGGTAGAAACTCTTGTTTCATGACTTAAAGTGTAAGTAAACCCCCCTATCGTTTTCAGCCAAGGAAGCTGCCATCTTTGCCTCTGTTTAATCCACAACTGCCATGATGCTGCACATGTGATCAGTTATAATCAGTTATGATACCAGTCATTGGATGGTTTAATAGTTTGGTTGAGAGCACAACCAATGGGTGTGTTACATTTCCGGCACGTGCCACAGAAATGAAACTGTTTTATGGATGGGTTTACTTCTGCTTTAAGGGTTCCAGCTGCTTCTGAGTTGGAGAGTCCCACACTTTCTTACTAGAGTGTGTCGATAGAAATTCCATTCTCTTGGACATCTTTATGCTAGTACCGTGGAAGTTTTCAGGGATATCTTGTCTCCACTAGAGTTGGCCTTGCGGCTCGCGGCAAATTTTGCTTGTTCGCGATTTGCCAAACCGACGGACTTCTGGGACTGTTCACGGCAGCCATATTTGTTTACATTGTGAAGAACTTTGACCCATGACACATCCATCATGGGGTATAGGACAGCCAATTGAGACATTTCAGAACATGGACAATTGGACATTCCCCCTACCTTATAAATAGACCTGATCTGGCGGCCATTTTACATTCTGTCTTTTGTCAGTGTAGGGAGAGGTTGCTGTGTGGAGCAGGAACAGACTGTAGTGACACAAATCGCTAGCTATTAGGTCCACAAAAGTCCTTTTAAGGACTGGTATAGGTGTACAGTATATAGGGTTCTGGTGCACTGCTGCTGACTGCTGTGCTTGTGATTGCTGAGTGCACTGCTGACCAATTCTGCAGCTGTCTAGGAACAGGACGATGTGTGGAGTAGGGACAGTCAGTTTAATCACTAGCTATTACTATTAGGTCCACAAAGGTCCTTTTAAGGACTGGTATAGGTGTACAGTAGTTGCCCAATTTGCAATGGAACTGTTGGCTTGCCCCTCGTCCAGTGTCCTGTCCGAAAGGACGTTCAGAGCAGCAGGGGGGATCGTGAACGATAAGCGCACTAGCCTAGCTCACGACAGTGTTGACTACCAGACATTTAAAAAAATTAATGAGGCATGGATCTTGGAGGAATTCAACACATGTGACCAGTAGACCATGTATATGCATAACTCTTTAAACTATTTATTTAATAGAGCACATGGACCCTTTTTCTACCTTTGGCTCACTTCCTTGTACAAAAAAAGCACACCGTACTATATGCCCGTACCCTCCTGTTTGAAGAGGTTGAGCGATGTCATATTTTTGGGTCCTGCAGTGAGTTGCTGGTATCAGTGCTGCTGTCAGTGCTCTCTATCTTGGTGCTGGTGTCAGTGCTCTCTCTCTATCTCGGTGCTGGTGTGGTCTCAGTGCCCTCTATCTCAGTGCTGGTGTGGTCTCAGTGCTCTCTATCATGGTGCTGGTGTCAGTGCTCTCTATCGTGGTGCTGGTGTCAGTGCTTTCTATCACGGTGCTGGTGTGGTGTCAGTGTTCTCTATCTCGGTGCTGGTGTCAGTGCTCTCTATCATGTGCTGGTGTCAGTGCTCAGTCTCTATTGCGGTGCTGGTTTCAGACAGTGAGGGAGATAGCAGCGGAGAAGCCAATCAGCAGGCAGTGCCAGCACCATGGCTGAGGATGAGCACTGGACTGGCACCTCCGGACCACCGCAGTGGAGCCCTGCATAGGTGGGGGTAAGGGCCGGGCAGAGGGAGGGGCTCAAGCACAGGTTGGCACACTGGCACAGGACTGTGCTGCCCTGACTGTGGCACTGATCATCTCCTGCACCCCCTTCATAGCTTGCCCTGACCTTGCCTCTCCTCCATGGCCTTCATGCACTCCTGAATTGTCAAAATTTCACAGATAAAAAAAGAATGCTTGCCGTTGTCGATCCCAGATTCACTTAATACTTTTGTTTTGTCAGTGTCCATGTTGTGGCACTATGTGTGCACAGCTAATAAGTATTTAGTGGCTGAAAATATGACCTGGAGGTTTTTAAGGTTCGCCTGCCATTAAAGTCTCTCCATAGAGAGCATATCACAATCTCCTGCTATTCTCAGTTGTCCTGCAAAGCTTAACCACTATTAAGTCAACCTTTTTAGTTTCTATCCAAAACTCAATTGTCCTCTACATGCCTTTTCCTTGTGGATATGTTTTGGGCAAAATTATGTGTTGGTAGCGGCAGTAAAGCAAGCTGTGGTGGTACTGGTAAGGAAAGTGGCATTGTTGATCATAAGCAATCAATTTAATAATATCAGGGATATGTGGCTAATGCCGCATACACACGAACAGACTTTTCGATGGACTAGGTCCTACGGTCTGACGGACTTTCCGAAGGAGCGGCTTGCGCACACACAAAGGGACTTTCCCGCAGGCTAGGTCTAACGGACTTCCTGACAGACTTTCAAAATGAACGGACTTGCCCACACACGGACTAAAGTCCATTCATTTTGAAAGTGACTCCAGGTACGACGGGACTAGAAAGGGAAGTCAATCTCACAGCTTTCATCGGCGAGATTGACACCTTGCAAGCCCCGTCACATGGTATGGATTTTAAGGGAAACCCCCTACGCTGAAAAAACGGCATGGGGGTCCCCCAAAAGTCCGTACCAGACCCTTATTCGAGCACACAGTCTGGCCGGTCAAGAAAGGGGGTGGGGACGAGCAAGCACGCCCCCCCTCCTGAACCATACCAGGCCGCATGCGCTCAACATGGGGGATGGGTGCTTTGGGGAAGGGGGGCGCCCTGTGGCCCCCCCACCCCAAAACCCCTTGTCTCCATGTTTATGAGGACAAGGGACTCTTCACGACAACCCTGACCGTTGGTTGTCGGGGTCTGTGGGCGGGGGGGGGTTATTGGAATCTGGGAGTCCCCTTTAATAAGGGAGCCCCCAGATCCCGGCCCACCACCCTATGTGAATAAGTATGGGGTACATCGTACCCCTACCCATTCACCTGGGGGAAAAAGTGTCAATAAAAAACACACTACACAGGTTTTTAAAGTAGTTTATTAGGCAGCTCCGGGGGTCTTCTTCTGACTTGGAGGGTCTCTTCTGATTTCTCTGCACTTTCCAGTTCTTCTCCCACTCTCTGGCCTCTTCTGCCGGGCTCCTCCGCTATTTTCTGCTCTTTTGCCGCTCTTTAGCTAGCGGTGGCCTGGCTTTCTCCTTCGTCGCCGTTTTCACCGTCTTCTTCTTCTTCCTTCTTCTGTTCTTCCAATGTTGACATGACACACTCTCCCGCTGTAATGCCGCGGACACGGTGCGCAACGACTTATATAGGCATAGTGGGCCTACATATGCCTATATAACATCACCCGGTGACCCGCCCCTATGCCTATATAAGTCGTTGCGGGCGGTGTCCACGGGAGAGAGCATTGTGTAAACATTGGAAGAACAGAAGAAGGAAGAAGGAGCCGGCGACAGCGATAACGACGAAGGAGAAAGCCGGGCCACCACTAGAAAAAGAGCGGCAAAAGAGCAGAAGATAGCGGAGGAGCCCGGCAGGAGAACCGGAAAGTGAGAGAAGAGGCTAGAGAGCGGGAGAAGAACCGGAAAGCACAGAGAAGTCGGAAAAGACCCCCCAAGTCGGAAGGAGACCCACAGAGATGCCTAATAAACTACTTTAAAAACCTGTGTAGTGTGTTTTTTTATTGACACTTTTTTCCCCAGGTAAATGGGTAGGGGTACAATGTACCCCATACTTATTCACATAGGGTGGTGGGCCAAGATTCCAATAAGCCACCCCGCCCGCAGACCCAGACAACCAATGGCCAGGGTTGTCGGGAAGAGGCCCTAGTCCTCATCAACATGGGGACAAGGTGCTTTGGGGTGGGGGGTGCAGGGCGCATGCGGCCTGGTACAGTTCAGGAGGGAGGGCGCTCGCTCCTCCCCATCCCCTTTCCTGACCGGCCAGGCTGCATGCCCGGATAAGTGTCTGGTATGGACTTTGGGGGACCCCACGCCATTTTTTTGGCGTAGGGGGTTCCCCTTAAAATCCATATCAGACCCAAGGGACATTGCCGTCTATCTCTCACGCTCGTTGCAATAGGAAAATTTGTTTTTCCTATTGCAGCGAGCACGAGATGTACAGTATCCTGCAGCCGAGAACTATTGCGATAGGATCGCTCTGGAAACATTCTCACGGGCAGGTGCTGTAACTGTCCTTGCATCATATTTGTTCCGTCATGCGGACGAACGGGCTTCCCGATAGGAACTTGGTCCGGCGGACAGAGATTAAAGCATGTTCTATTTCTAGGTCCGTCTGACTTTTGGAAAGAAAAGTCCGACAGGGCCCACACACGATCCAATTGTCTGACAGATTCCAGTCCGCCGGTCCAAGTCTGCCGGAAAGTCCAATCGTGTGTAAGCGGCATAAATCTCTCTTTCACTCTGAGTATGCTTGCTGAAACTCTCTCCGATTGCACTGAGCATATAAAAACACTCTGTCAATAAAGTAATAAATACAATTTAAAATTTGGGAGCAGCAACACAAATGATTTGATAAAAATAATTAATCTATTAATCTGATTTGACAAAAATAATTAATGTATCAGTCATATCTCAAAGTATTAAGGATTGTAAACTATTTAACCACTTCAGGACCGCCGTATTGCCATTGTACGTCAGCACAATGGCACAGGCAGGCACAATCACGTACATCTACGTGATTGCCTTCCAGCGGGTGGGGGGTCCGATCGGACCCCCTCCCGCTGTTTACGGCGGTCCGATTCGGTCCAGGAGCGCTCCGTGATGAGGGGATGGCCGTTGGTTTTCGGCCACCCCCTCTGGATCGCTCCTGGCCAATGAGAAGCTTCCTCCCCTGTGTATTGTTTACACAGGAAGGAGGAAGTGATGTCATTCTCCTCGGGGCGGTCTTTTTGACCGGACTACGAGGAGAAGACTAATAGTAAGTGTGCACCAACACTACACTGACATGTAGGTACACACAGGCACACAAACCCCCCCCCGATCCCCCCCCCCCGCCCCCCCTCCCCCCCCAGTCACAGTGTCACTGATTGCATTGATCATTTCCTTACTGATCAATGCATTCAGTGTCAGTTGTGACAGTAAAAACTGTCAGGACAGTTAGTGTTAGGTCCAGGGTAGCCCCCTATCACCCCCCAATAAAGATTTAACCCCCTGATTGCCCCTAGAGTTAACCCTTTCACCCCCTTTTGCCAGTGTCACTAAGCGATCATTTTTCTGATCGCTGCATGTGTCGCTAGGTAGCTAGTTATTTTTTTAGGTTCACCGCCAGGTTTTTATATCGCTAGGTACCCCGATATACTACCCAATAATGGTTTTAACCCCCAGATTGCCGCTAGTTAACCCTTTCACCCCCTTTTGCCAGTGTCACTAAGCGATCGTTTTTCTGATCGCTGCATTAGTGTCGCTACAGTCGCTAGGTAGCTAGTTATTTTTTTAGGTTCACCGCCAGGTTTTTATAGCGCTAGGTACCCCGATATACTACCCAATAATGGTTTTAACCCCCTGATTGCCGCTAGTTAACCCTTTCACCCCCTTTTGCCAGTGTCACTAAGCGATCATTTTTCTGATCGCTGCATGTGTCGCTAGGTAGCTAGTTATTTTTTTAGGTTCACCGCCAGGTTTTTATATCGCTAGGTACCCCGATATACTACCCAATAATGGTTTTAACCCCCTCATTGCCGCTAGTTAACCCTTTCACCCCCTTTTGCCAGTGTCACTAAGCAATCGTTTTTCTGATCACTGCATTAGTGTCGCTACAGTCGCTAGGTAGCTAGTTATTTTTTTAGGTTCACCGCCAGGTTTTTATAGCGCTAGGTACCCCGATATACTACCCAATAATGGTTTTAACCCCCTGATTTCCGCTAGTTAACCCTTTCACCCCCTTTTGCCAGTGTCACTAAGCGATAATTTTTCTGAACGCTGCATCAGTGTCGCTAGGTAGCTAGTTATTTTTTTAGGTTCACCGCCAGGTTTTTATAGCGCTAGGTACCCCGATATACTACCCAATAATGGTTTTAACCCCCTGATTGCTGCTAGTTAACCCTTTCACCCCCTTTCACCAGCGATCACAGTATAAGTGTCACTGGTGACGCTGGTTAGCCAGTTAGTTATTTAGGTTCCCCGTCAGGTTTTTATATAGCGCCAGGGACCCCCATATACTACCTAATAAAAATTTGAACCCCCTGATTGCCCCTAGTTAACCCTTTCACCACTGATCACCGTATA
The DNA here is from genome assembly GCF_037356315.1 of Lithobates pipiens. Lineage (NCBI taxonomy): Eukaryota > Metazoa > Chordata > Amphibia > Anura > Ranidae > Lithobates > Lithobates pipiens. The sequence goes on from NW_027507790.1 coordinate 73,521,837, forward strand.
AGTGTTACGGGTGACTCTGGTTAGTTTGTTTTTTATAGCATTTTATATTCAAATCCGGAAGGCAGTGCTTGGTTTTCGGGGTCCCGTACGTGGCTAGGCTCCCAAAAAGTCCCCCACATGTGGTATCCCCGTACTCGGGAGAAGCAGCAGAATTTATTTTGGGGTGTAATTTGACTTCTGCCCATAGCATGTGTGAGCAATATATCATTTAGTGACAACTTTGTGCAAAAAAAAAAAAAAGTTTGTAATATTCCCGCAACTTTTGGCAAAATATAAAATATTCCATGGACTCAACATGCCTCTCAGTAAATAGCTTGGGGTGTCTACTTTCCAAAATGGGGTCATTTGGGGGGGTTTTGTGCTATTTTGGCATTTTATGGCCTTCGAAACTGTGATAGGTAGTGAGGAGTTAAATCAAAAATTTGCACCCTTAGAAATCCTGAAGGTGGTGATTGGTTTTCGGGGTGCCGTGCGCGACTAGACTCCCAAAAAGTCCCACACATGTGGTATCCCCGTACTCGGGAGAAGCAGCAGAATGTATTTTGGGGTGTCATTTCACATATGCCCATAGCATGTGTGAGCAATATATCATTTAGTGACAACTTGGTGCAAAAAAAAAAAAGTTTGTAATATTCCCGCAACTTGTGGCAAAATATAAAATATTCCATGGACTCAACATGCCTCTCAGTAAATAGCTTGGTGTGTCTACTTTCCAAAATGGGGTCATTTTGGGGGGTTTTGTGCTATTTTGGCATTTTATGGCCTTCGAAACTGTGATAGGTAGTGAGGAGTTAAATCAAAAATTTGCACCCTTAGAAATCCTGAAGGTGGTGATTGGTTTTCGGGGTGCCGTGCGCGACTAGACTCCCAAAAAGTCCCACACACGTGGTATCCCCATACTCGGGAGAAGTAGCGGAATATATTTTGGGGTGCAATTCCACATATAACCATGGCATGTGTGAGCAATATATCATTTAGTGACAACTTTTTGTAAAAAAATTTTTTTTTTTTTTTTTGTCATTATTCAATCCCTTAGGACAAAAAAAATAAATATTCAATGGGCTCAACATACCCATCAGCAATTTCCTTGGGGTGTCTACTTTCCAAAATGGGGTCATTTGGGGGGGATTTGTACTGCCCTGCCATTTTAGCACCTCAAGAAATGAGATCGGCAGTCATAAATTAAAAGCTGTGTAAATTCCAGAAAATGTACTCTAGTTTGTAGACGCTATAACTTTTGCGCAAACCAAAAAATATACGCTTATTGACATTTTTTTTACTAAAGACATGTGGCTGAATAAATTTTGCCCTCAATGTATGACTAAAATTTAGTTTATTCGATTTTTCTTATAACAAAAAGAAGAAAATATCTTTTTTTTTCAAAATTTTCGCTCTTTTTCCATTTATATCGCAAAAAAAAAAAATCGCAGAGGCAATCAAATACCATCAAAAGAAATCTCTATTTGTGGGAAGAAAAGGACGCAAATTTCGTTTGGGTGCAATATTGCATGACCGCGCAATTACCAGTTAAAGCAGCACAGTGCGAAATTGCAAAAAGACCTCTGGTCCTTAAGGTGTTTATTGGTCCGGAGCTGAAGTGGTTAATAAACCTTAGTTTCCACAACATATTCTCCCTGATCTGATGATCATAGTTTTACTTGCTGTTTGGGAAAGTAAAACCAATTAGCTATTGGCTTGCCCATCAGTTTACCAGACATACAATTTATTATAGTGTTTAGCTTTCCCTGGTCTCTAGAAACCACAGTTCAAAGCCATTATCTGTGCTCTGTTGGGTCACAGAAAGATGCTTACCATAATGCAACATTGTGTAATGATATGTTTATTTCCTTTGTAATGGAGTTCTAATTATGATCTGTGTGCAGTTTATACTCTAGTTCCCAAAATTAGAATGAAAGGAATACCATCCAATTCGTGAGATTCAAAAGAAAATATATTTTTTTTTCATTTTAGTACATTTTTCCTAATCATGAATATGAAATTAAGTTTTACATTTTGCAAGTGGAACTTGTGAGGTCATTTACTGATGTGGATGAGAAGACCTTCCATTTAAGGATGCCTCACAGATGCTCAATAGGGCTTAGGTCTGGAGACATGCTTGGCCAGTCCATCACCTTTACCCTCAGCTTCTTTAGCAAGGCAGTGGTCAACTTGGAGGTGTGTTTGGGGTCGTTATCATGCTGGAATACTGCCCTGCGGCCTGAAGGGAGGGAATCATGCTCTGCTTCATCATGTCACAGTACATGTTGGCATTTATGGTTCCCTCAATGAACTGCAGCTCCCCAGTGCTGGCAGCACTCATGAAGCCCCAGACCATGACACTCCCACCACCATGCTTGACTGTAGGCAAGACACACTTGTCTTTGTACTCATCACCTGGTTTCCGCCACACACGCTTGGCACCATCTGAACCAAATAAGTTTATCTTGGTCTTTAGTCTATAAGAAAAAGGAAAGGGATCCAAAGAATTTCTTCAAGGAGAAACAACCATTATTATCAAAAATGAATAAGTCTTTATTGAACAATTCCACATAAACACTGGTAGCAATAAAAAGTAGGACCTCCACCACAGTCAGTTAAAATTAGACAACGTTGTCTGAAGGCACAGGTAGCTACCGCAGACATTCACCCTACACAAATATACCAAAGGCCACCTGTAATAGGGAGAAAGGATGAGCACAATAATAGCAGAGTTACCACCCAGTAAATATCAATTTTATGCTTCACAGATGAAAAAAAATTGGTAGCTCCACAGATTGATTCAGTGCGCAATGGGGGGAGTGTTATCCGGGTTCATAAAGTTTGTGTGGTGATTGATATGTATCAATATTAGTCATGGAGGAGATGATGGGGGATTCTGGTCGAAGGGAGTAAGCAGTGATGAGGCAGGTGATGCAATCTAGGCTCACACAATTGAATAGTCTATGTCCAAAATGTAAAACCCACAAGGAATGGGGGAACAACAGTCAGTTTATCTGTATAGAAGGTGAGTGTATGCACTGATAGTCAGTTCGCAGATGGGTATATTAGATGTAGGTACAGCTCACCACTCTTCAGATTCCCAAATCTTTCCAAGTCGTCCAACCACCTGACCTTCCGGTCAGGGTAGAAGCCTTATCCTCACCGAGGTAGAGGGGGGAAGAGCCCATTCACTATTCAGAGTGTATCACTGGCATCTTACGCCGCGGCTCCTGCTAACCTCCAGGAATAACTCCCGCACCATGTCATTCATCTGCAAATGTCGGATTACGGGAATGCCTGTCACTAGACAGAGTGTGGTGGTGTCATGTTGAGGTGTTTCACTCGAGACAAGAGTTTCTTCAGATCCTCTTTTCTTTCACTTTCAGTGATAACGGTAAATAGGACAAATACAAGGGGATGCGTTTCTCTAAAGCCCCTTTCATAGGAAAGGCCCGATCAGGTCTTCCTATTTGTTTTTCAGGCAGATCTGATCGAAGGGTAGATTCACCACCTAGGACTTGTCTTCAACAAATTGTTTGCGGGCGTTCTTGTGCATCATCTTTAGAAAAGGGTTCCTTCTAGAATGACAGCCATGCAGACCAATTTGATGCAGTGTGTGGCAAATGGTCTGAGCATCTACCCTTCAACCTCTGCAGCAATACTGGCAGCACTACATACATACATCTACTTCCCAAAGACAACCTCTGGATTTGATGCTGAGCACATGCACTGAACTTCTTTGGTCTGCCATGGCAAGGCCTGTTCTGAGTGGAACCTGTCCTATTAAACTGCTGTATGGTCTTGGCCACCATGCTGCAGCTCAGTTTCAGGATCTTGGCAATCTTGTTATAACCTAGGCCACCTTTATGTACAGCAACAATTCTTTTTTTCAGATACTCAGAGAGTTCTTTGCCACGAGGTGCCATGTTGAACTTCCAGTAATCAATATGAGAGAGTGAGAGCAATAAAACCAAATTTAACACACCTGCTCCCCATTCACACCTGAGACCTTGTAACACTAACGAGTCACAAGACACCGGGGAGGGAAAATGGCTAATTGGGCCCAATTTGGACATTTTCACATAGGGATGTAATCACTTTTGTTGCCGGTGGTTTAGACATTAATGGCTGTGTGTTGAGTTTTTTTGAGAGGACAGCAAATTTACACTGCTATACAAGCTGTACACTCACTAATTTACATTTTATCAAAGTGTAATTTCTTCAGTGTTGTCACATGAAAATATATAATAAAATATTAACAAAAATGTGAGGGGTAACTCACTTTTGTGAGATACTGTATAATACACACATCTATCTATCTATCTATATCTCTATCATATATATATATATACACACATACATACATACATACACACACACATACACACATATATGCACAGTGTTGTCTGGCAGAGGAACCTACTTTTTTTCTTATAACGGTCAAAGAATTTGTTTTCACTTACAGGTCCTTTCCTCACTCTGTGACAATGAAAGGAGTAGCAGCAGACTAATTAGCTCATAGCCCTTTCTGCTTATGCCTGCTATCAGCATTCTCCTTGCAACTACTCTGCCTGCATCAAACATTTCACACAAACCAACATAAAACCTGGGTGGCTAGATAAAATAGTGCCTTGCAAAAGTATTCACCCCCCTAGGCATTTTTCGTGTTTTGTTGCCTCACAACCTGGAATTAACATGGATTGTTTGAGGATTTGCATCATTTAATTTACAGAACATGCCCACAACTTTGAAGATTTTTTTTGTATTGTGAAGCAAACAACAAATAGGATAAAATAACAGAAAAAGTAAATGTGCATTACGATTCACCACCTTAAAATCAATACTTTGTAGAGCCACCTTTTGCAGCTATCACAGCTACTCCAAGCTCTTTGGATAAGTCTCTATGATCTTGCCACACCTTTCCACTGGAATTTTTGCCCATTCTTCCTTGCAAAACTGCTCCAGCTCCTTCAGGTTGGATGTTTTGCGCTTATGAACAGCAATCTTTAAGTCTGACCACAGATTTTCTATTGGGTTGAGGTCTAGGCTTTGACTAGGCCATTCCAACACATTTACATGTTTCCCCTTAAACCACTCAAGTGTTGCTTTAGTAGGGTATTTGGGGTCATTGTTTTGCTGGAAGGTGAACCTCCGTCCTAGCCTCAAATCATACACAGAGTGGTACAGCTTTTGCTCAAGAATATCACTGTATTTATCACCATCCATCTTTCCCTCAACTCTGACCAGTTTCCCAGTCCTGACTGCTAAAAAACATCCCCACAGCATGTTGATGCCACCACCATGTTTCACTGTGGGGATGATGTTCTTTGGATGATGTGATGTGTTGGGTTTGCACCAGACATAGCGTTTTCTTTGACGGCCAAAAAGTAAAATTTTAGTCTGATCAGACCAGAGCACCTTCCTCCATACATTTTGGAAGTGTCCCACATGCCTTTTTGCAAACCTAAAATGTGCCATTTTGTTTTTTTCTGAAAGTAATGGCTTTCTTCTGGCCACTCTGCCATAAACCCCAACTCTATGGAGCGTACAGCTTATTGTCGTCCTATGTACAGTCTCTGCTGTGGAAGTCTGCAGCTCCTCCAGGGTTGCCTTAGGTCTCTGTGCTGCCTCTCTGATTAATGCTCTCCTTGCTCAGTCCATGACTTTTGGTGTGTGGCCGTCTCTTGGCAGGTTTGCTGTTGTCAAAAGACAAGTACCCCCCCCCCCAAGGGAAAGTATAAGGGACTTTCTAGGCAATGAGGGAGAGAAACATAAACAGAAAATTCTACAAAATAGCTTTTATTATGAAAACATATATACAATCAAGGTGCAAACATCACCAATATGATTAATAAAAACAGTAGATTACAATTATGAATCGTTAGTGGGGCATTCAGAGCCAGAAGATACTACCACAGCACATTCTAAAAGTAAAAAACAACAATAATAGCAAAAACATACAATACAACAAAACATCAATCTCATCATGAAAGAGGGCATACAAGAGGAGCATCGTTGAGGTCCTGATTATATAAACACATACCGATTCGATTGGTCAGTATTACATACACCTATATATAATATTTTTGAATGCAAGCCCTACAACAAATACATTGTTGCTACCAAATATTAATACTGTCAATATTGGTGTCTGCTTATTATGAAGCCCCAATGTATAAATCATTGATGGGCTTATATTAGCATAATAGCAACCAAAATTGTAATATATACATCAAAGGGTTAATCATTGATACATATCAATGAAAAAGGGCAAGAAAAGGAAAAATCCTAAATAAGACGTGCATATCTTTGTGTTCATGCTAAACAGGGCAAAAGGTGAAGCCTAGAATTGAAAAAGTGATGCACAGACAGCTTAAATATGCAACTATGTAGCATTGGCTGAGCCCAAATATACTGGTGAATGCTCAGTACGTATAATCACAAAAAGTATCAGTATTATAAAAATTATAAAAAGGTATCTTTTGACTAAAGAGTTTTAGTCAAGAGCTGAACTAACCTTACATTCAGTGTCACTGCAGATTTGGCATGCCATGTTCTTTCCATTTGGTTATGATAGATTTGATAGTGCTCCTAGGGCTCATCAAAGATTTGGATTTTTTTTTTTAACCTAACCCTGACTTGTATTTCTCAACAACATTGCCCTTTACTTGTTTGGAGAGTTCCTTGGTCTTCATAGTAGTGTTTGGTTAGTGGTGCCTCTTGTTTAGGTGTTGTAGCCTCTGGGACCTTTCAAAAAGGTGTGTATATGTAATGACAGATCATGTGACACTTAGATTGCACACAGGTGGACATCATTTAAGTAATTATGTGACTTCTGAAGGTAATTGGTTGCACCAGAGCTTTTTATGGGTTTCATAACAAAGGGAACCAAAAACACTGCGCTATTCGAATGTGTAACCAGTATACAAACAGCAGCTAACACAACATCTAGGTGTACAAATGTGACATAATAAATTTTTGTGAAAAACGTGTAGCGCTTATTTGTTTTTACCACATTACAATGTGACCAATGTAATCAATACATGTGTTAGACTGTGCACAAAACACATAAAAAAGAAATATATAAACACTCAATTACTGTATATGTAAAGCTAGAATGTCCAAGTAAATAAATATGAAAAAAAAAAATGTGTCCACAAAAGTGGAAAAACAGCATGAAAACAGATGAAGAGTTCTCCAGATTTTCCAAGGTTACTGTGTGTGACACGATGAAGTGAAAAACAGTCCTACACCTTCTCCAAAGGATAATCACACAATCACCGCGTGAACCCTCCACCACATAAAATGGGGGCTTACCAGATTTAATGGATCCTACTCAAAATTATATTTGGAGGATCATATGTGCTTGTAGGTATACATAGGCTATTTTTGGAGTGTTGTCTTTTTCTGGAAGGCTTTCAAGTGTAGCTATTTTCTCTGCGGTATGTCTCCATCCACATAGATCATCATAGGTAGTGGGATAGATATAAAGGAAGAGAGCAGGGACCAAAATAGTGTAACTCCGTTTTTCGTTTCAAATAATTTAATTAAAAATTATCAAACTCACGTGTACAAAGAACATAAGCGCTTTTTCAGTAAAATCTCAGGCTGCAGTGAAGTCCCGACGCGTTTCGTCTTAAACAGACATTATCTGGGGTACAACTTCAAGGCAGCCCTCCAGTTTATATAGCTAGACCCCCAATCAGGACAAGATTTCCTCCATCAGTGTCACCACCCATCACTTCCGGTATCCAACATGGCCGCCGGCGTGCGTTCCACGCCTCTTTTTAGTAATGTGAAGGTTCTAGTCAAATAGCTGTTAGATCCCATACTCTTATATATATTAGACGAATGACTTCCGTATATTTAAACGAACGTCCTAATGCCAATAACGTCCAAATAGAACGCAGGCATAAACATTGAAAAGTTCAGCCGATCTTTTAACCTTAGCGGAAGTAAAAGTAAAATAAACGTGACCCCCCGCGTATCTCACGAACGGGAGTGGTCAGCCTGGAACGCACCAACTTTATCCACATCCCGGCGCCATAACGTCACTTCCGTGTCCCCGTACTCAAAAAATAGACGTATAAAAGAACGCCATCTCTAGGGTAATGTACAGATCGGTACAAGAACGAATCTTTTTTATATATTAGATAAGGAAAATATAGAGTATATACTCTCAGCTGAGGGATATATCTAGTGGAAAAAGCATTGGTAAAAAATAAGTAAAGAAGTAAAAAATATAGACAACATTAAACATTCGGACGCTGCATCAAAATAGGAACGCAGTGCCTATAATCGCATATTAGCTTGTGTAGCCACATTTCACAGGAAAAATAAATAGAGAAGGCAAATTTCGAAAGGATATTATTTCCAGAAATTTTACCCAAAAAAAGTAGTTAAAATCTACCTAAGGGTGTTAACTGAAAATTGAATGGAAAAATGTGACCAGATCCACTCAAATAGGCGATTATTACATCGTAACACTCTTACATGGACGATGGCTTACGCATAAAAAGGGAATTTTTATTCTAATTTTTAAAAATTGAAAGTATAAAAATATAAAGAAACTTATAAAAATCAAATGTAGTCATGAGTTTTAAGGTATATATATATATATATATACTCAGATGTAGCGCTCTATTAATATAGTGGCCCAATCAAAAGGAGACCGGAAATAATATGTGTCGACACATTAGGTGGACCAAACCCGAGTCGCCTTTAACCATCTACAAGTACACAAAAAGTACATTTTCCCCACATATTTCTACCATATATACCCAAAAAAGGAGGGGATAAGTGGAATAAAGTAAAAATATAGGTAAGAGAGATGGACAGACCTCATCTATCATCGATAAATGCATCTATATTACACACCAAGTCCGAACCAAACGGGGAGTGGGACCCAACACCTTACATCAACCATTATCGATGAATGCATTGATGTCCCACTCCACGTTTAGACCAAACGGGGAGTAAGACTTGATAGTGTATATCCAATACGTCTCTAACTTGGATACACCCCTGGTCATAGCACCCCCCCTCCAGGGTGGCGTATACCTATCAATGATCAAAAACTCTGTTCCTGTAGGGTCACTATTGTGACACTGCTTATAGTGTCTAGGGACAGTGTGTTTTGAATCTTTACTCTTGATAAGGGATATATGTTCGCCTACCCTGATTGCAAATGTCCTAATCGTCCTCCCTACATATTGCTTGCCACATGGGCAGGTGATTAGATATACCACATACTTGGTGTCACAAGTGCAAAAAGGCTTGATACTATGTGTCTTATTAGTGATTGTAGAGGTAAATTCAGTGGCCTTACGTCTCCCTAAGGTATTGTATCTACATACACTGCACTTTTTACAGGGGTAGAAACCCGTCATATTGTGGAAAAAGGATGGACGATTGGGTGGATCTAAGATATTGGGGGCTATACTCTTCTGTAGGGAAGGAACCCCCCTGAAAAGTATCTTAGCTTGTTCGGGTAGCTTGGGGCCCAACACGGAATCGTTTTTTAGTATACTCCAATGTTTGTTTATAATAGACTTGATCTGTCTATGCTGTGATGAAAACGTTGTTATCATAGACCATCTGTAAGTATCATCAGGTGCATTTTGTGTTTTCTCAACAATGAGGTCCTCTCTATTGGTTTCCGCAACCTTGCATATTTCCCTATCCAAAATAGCTCTATCGTACCCCTTATCTTCAAATTTCTGCCTAAGATTTTTGGCTTGTATTTTGAATGTCTCTAGATCTGTACAATTCCTCCGGAGACGTAGAAACTGGCTCCGTGGAACAGAATTAAGCCACGCTCTGTGGTGGCAGCTATCTAGGGGAATGAAGCTGTTCCGATCAGTTTCTTTGAAATGTGTTTTGAACACGAATTTATTATTTAATATTTCAATTTCTAGATCCAAGAAGTTAGTCTTAGAGGTGCTCATTTCTAGCGATAATGAGATACCCCTATCATTGTGGTTCAAAGTACCAAAAAATTCTCTTAGCGATTCGGGTGTGCCATTCCATAGGAGGAGGATGTCGTCTATATATCTTGCCCATAAAGCCAACGAGGGGTTATGATGGGCATAGACGACATCCTCCTCCCACTTTGCCATAAATAAATTGGCAAGACTGGGGGCAAATTTGGCCCCCATTGCTACACCTCTCTGCTGTGAATAGTAATTCCCATTAAACCAAAAATAATTATGCTCGGTTGCAAACTCAAGCAGTTCAATGAGATAGTCGCGTTGGAAAGGCGCTAGAGAATCTTCTTGATCCAAAAAATAGCGGACAGCTTCTATACCCCTTCTATGTGGAATGCAAGTATATAGAGAAGCCACATCTGCTGTGGCAATAATGCATTCATCCTGGGGAGTTATATTTGCCAGTCTCCTAATTGTCGCTCCTGTATCCTTAAGATACGAAGGAGTTTTTTTCACTAAAGGTTGCAGGTAGAAATCTATATATCGACCTATACGTGAGGTGATAGAATTGATACCACTCACTATAGGCCTGCCGGGAGGGTTAATCGCATCTTTATGAATCTTTGGTAGATAATATATAGTGGGAATTCTTGGAGCAATAGGGATCAAAAATGATTTTTCTTTCTTATTCAGAATTTTCGAGTCGTATCCTTTCTCGACAAGGCTCTTAAGTTGTCTTTTGTAAAGATTTGTGGGATTGTTAGGGAGTAATTTATATGTCCCCGGTTCTTCTAGTATCCTGCACATTTCGGCTTTATACTGTTCCTTGTCCAGGATAACAATCCCACCCCCTTTGTCAGCAGGACGCACGACGACCTCCTTTTGTTCACACAAAGAGTTAAAACCGGCCTGTGAGAGGGTGGACCTATTCACATGCTTAATAGGAAGTTTCTCTAGGTCACCAAGTACAAGATCCTTAAAAATCTTTACCGCCGGAGCTGTAGGTACAGGGGGTGCAAATAAAGACGGGTTAGATAACCCTGAATGTACAGTGCCAAACGTGGCTGCTGTATATCCTGTTCTAAACGGATTAGTTGTCAAATATCTTTGAACATTAATTTTCCTAATAAATTTGTGTACATCTATGAAGGTGTTAAATTTATTAAGACTTTTGGGGGGTGCATATTTTAATCCCTTATCCAATACAGATAACTCTGCTTGGGAAAAGGTTTTTTTACTTAGATTAAAAACACCCTTTCCTATCAAACTCGCCTTCTTTTTCCTCCGCTGTAGTCGTTTCCCCCCTCTGCACCCTCTCTTGGATCCTGGCCTCTTTTTTTGGTATATGGATCCTCGCAAAAATCCTGATTTCTAAAATTACTATTGGGTGGATTGTATGTAGATGGTGTATAGGCATTGTTTCTAATTTCATTGTCTCTCTGATCCCTTAGTGGAGAAAACCTGTTGTATGTAGAAACTGGAGCTACATTATGATTTTGAGACCCCACATAGTGCGAATTCGGGGGTGCACGTCTAGGTGACGGAGAGTAATATGATGTCTCATTATAATCTCTAAGCTGGTAATCATCGCGGTTGAAAGGACGTCCTCGATTGGACCCTCTTCCACCTCTTTTACCCCGATGATTACCCCTCCCCCTCTGTGGCTTATTAGGAGTATGGGGGTAAAAATGTTGTACTGTGTACTGAGAGGGTGGTAGGCCCTCATCGGGGTATCTCTGTACAACATCACCATGGGGCATAGGGGGTCTGACTTCCACAGGCCTCATAGTGGAACCGACATCTTGAGGTCCACTTGGGGGTTGTGTGTCCATCGTAGATGTGGTTTGTAATGATTTTTGCCAACTGAACACATTTCCTGTCTTATAGTCGTTAATGTCTCTAGAATATTTTTTCTGTTTTTTGTACTTCTGTTCCCTGTCTTCCTTCTCTAAATGATTTAATAAGTTAGCTGAAAGAGAATTATATTCTGGGGTATTTTTAAAACCTCCAAGTTTATCTCTAAGTTCCTTAATTTCTTTATCTAAAAGTCCCAACCTATTATTCTTTCTGGTAGTCAAGAAGCCTAGAAGGTTAATTCCAGCTTCATTAAAATACTTGAACCAAGACTCAAGGTCTTGCTCGCCTTGTTGAGGGTAAATGTCCCATCTCAGGCTTCTGGGGACCATGTGTTCCGCAATATATTGTTGCAGGAACGCTAGATCCCACTGTAGGTGGAGCTCTGATGTCATGATGTTTTTTAGCCTCATAAACATCCCTCCAATCTCTGTATTACTGCCCGTGGCTACAAACACACCATCAGTGTTAACCTTATGTGAAGCCCGATATTCAAAGATATCCATTAAATGATGAGAAAAAGAAGTGCTTCTATGTGAAAATAAAGCAAAAGAATTGCAGCAATGTGAAAAACAACCTAATAAACAAGTTTCAAAAAGAACCAAAAACACTGCGCTATTCGAATGTGTAACCAGTATACAAACAGCAGCTAACACAACATCTAGGTGTACAAATGTGACATAATAAATTTTTGTGAAAAACGTGTAGCGCTTATTTGTTTTTACCACATTACAATGTGACCAATGTAATCAATACATGTGTTAGACTGTGCACAAAACACATAAAAAAGAAATATATAAACACTCAATTACTGTATATGTAAAGCTAGAATGTCCAAGTAAATAAATATGAAAAAAAAAAAAAAATGTGTCCACAAAAGTGGAAAAACAGCATGAAAACAGATGAAGAGTTCTCCAGATTTTCCAAGGTTACTGTGTGTGACACGATGAAGTGAAAAACAGTCCTACACCTTCTCCAAAGGATAATCACACAATCACCGCGTGAACCCTCCACCACATAAAATGGGGGCTTACCAGATTTAATGGATCCTACTCAAAATTATATTTGGAGGATCATATGTGCTTGTAGGTATACATAGGCTATTTTTGGAGTGTTGTCTTTTTCTGGAAGGCTTTCAAGTGTAGCTATTTTCTCTGCGGTATGTCTCCATCCACATAGATCATCATAGGTAGTGGGATAGATATAAAGGAAGAGAGCAGGGACCAAAATAGTGTAACTCCGTTTTTCGTTTCAAATAATTTAATTAAAAATTATCAAACTCACGTGTACAAAGAACATAAGCGCTTTTTCAGTAAAATCTCAGGCTGCAGTGAAGTCCCGACGCGTTTCGTCTTAAACAGACATCATCTGGGGTACAACTTCAAGGCAGCCCTCCAGTTTATATAGCTAGACCCCCAATCAGGACAAGATTTCCTCCATCAGTGTCACCACCCATCACTTCCGGTATCCAACATGGCCGCCGGCGTGCGTTCCACGCCTCTTTTTAGTAATGTGAAGGTTCTAGTCAAATAGCTGTTAGATCCCATACTCTTATATATATTAGACGAATGACTTCCGTATATTTAAACGAACGTCCTAATGCCAATAACGTCCAAATAGAACGCAGGCATAAACATTGAAAAGTTCAGCCGATCTTTTAACCTTAGCGGAAGTAAAAGTAAAATAAACGTGACCCCCCGCGTATCTCACGAACGGGAGTGGTCAGCCTGGAACGCACCAACTTTATCCACATCCCGGCGCCATAACGTCACTTCCGTGTCCCCGTACTCTTGGTGCGTTCCAGGCTGACCCCGTACACTTGGTGTGTAATATAGATGCATTTATCGATGATAGATGAGGTCTGTCCATCTCTCTTACCTATATTTTTACTTTATTCCACTTATCCCCTCCTTTTTTGGGTATATATGGTAGAAATATGTGGGGAAAATGTACTTTTTGTGTACTTGTAGATGGTTAAAGGCGACTCGGGTTTGGTCCACCTAATGTGTCGACACATATTATTTCCGGTCTCCTTTTGATTGGGCCACTATATTAATAGAGCGCTACATCTGAGTATATATATATATATATATACCTTAAAACTCATGACTACATTTGATTTTTATAAGTTTCTTTATATTTTTATACTTTCAATTTTTAAAAATTAGAATAAAAATTCCCTTTTTATGCGTAAGCCATCGTCCATGTAAGAGTGTTACGATGTAATAATCGCCTATTTGAGTGGATCTGGTCACATTTTTCCATTCAATTTTCAGTTAACACCCTTAGGTAGATTTTAACTACTTTTTTTGGGTAAAATTTCTGGAAATAATATCCTTTCGAAATTTGCCTTCTCTATTTATTTTTCCTGTGAAATGTGGCTACACAAGCTAATATGCGATTATAGGCACTGCGTTCCTATTTTGATGCAGCGTCCGAATGTTTAATGTTGTCTATATTTTTTACTTCTTTACTTATTTTTTACCAATGCTTTTTCCACTAGATATATCCCTCAGCTGAGAGTATATACTCTATATTTTCCTTATCTAATATATAAAAAAGATTCGTTCTTGTACCGATCTGTACATTACCCTAGAGATGGCGTTCTTTTATACGTCTATTTTTTGAGTACGGGGACACGGAAGTGACGTTATGGCGCCGGGATGTGGATAAAGTTGGTGCGTTCCAGGCTGACCACTCCCGTTCGTGAGATACGCGGGGGGTCACGTTTATTTTACTTTTACTTCCGCTAAGGTTAAAAGATCGGCTGAACTTTTCAATGTTTATGCCTGCGTTCTATTTGGACGTTATTGGCATTAGGACGTTCGTTTAAATATACGGAAGTCATTCGTCTAATATATATAAGAGTATGGGATCTAACAGCTATTTGACTAGAACCTTCACATTACTAAAAAGAGGCGTGGAACGCACGCCGGCGGCCATGTTGGATACCGGAAGTGATGGGTGGTGACACTGATGGAGGAAATCTTGTCCTGATTGGGGGTCTAGCTATATAAACTGGAGGGCTGCCTTGAAGTTGTACCCCAGATGATGTCTGTTTAAGACGAAACGCGTCGGGACTTCACTGCAGCCTGAGATTTTACTGAAAAAGCGCTTATGTTCTTTGTACACGTGAGTTTGATAATTTTTAATTAAATTATTTGAAACGAAAAACGGAGTTACACTATTTTGGTCCCTGCTCTCTTCCTTTATATCTATCCCACTACCTATGATGATCTATGTGGATGGAGACATACCGCAGAGAAAATAGCTACACTTGAAAGCCTTCCAGAAAAAGACAACACTCCAAAAATAGCCTATGTATACCTACAAGCACATATGATCCTCCAAATATAATTTTGAGTAGGATCCATTAAATCTGGTAAGCCCCCATTTTATGTGGTGGAGGGTTCACGCGGTGATTGTGTGATTATCCTTTGGAGAAGGTGTAGGACTGTTTTTCACTTCATCGTGTCACACACAGTAACCTTGGAAAATCTGGAGAACTCTTCATCTGTTTTCATGCTGTTTTTCCACTTTTGTGGACACATTTTTTTTTTTTCATATTTATTTACTTGGACATTCTAGCTTTACATATACAGTAATTGAGTGTTTATATATTTCTTTTTTATGTGTTTTGTGCACAGTCTAACACATGTATTGATTACATTGGTCACATTGTAATGTGGTAAAAACAAATAAGCGCTACACGTTTTTCACAAAAATTCATAACAAAGGGGGTGAATACATACGCACATGCCAATTACGTTTTTTATTTCTGAAAAATAGTTTTATGTATATATTTTTTTAATTTTACTTCCCCAACTTAGACTATTGTGTTCTGATCCATCACATATAATTCAGATAAAAAAAAGAAAAACATTGAATTAAATGCTGTAATGTAACAAAATACGTAAAAAAGCCAAGGGGGGGTGAATACTTTTGCAAGGCACTGTATGTCTTGTTTCTAAACAATAAATTAGTTGCAATTCAATACTATAATCCTTAAAGCGGAGTTCCACCCAACTTTAGAACTTGTTCTTAAAGAGGAAGTAAACCCTTCCAAACAACTTGGACCTATAGGTAAGCCTAGATTAAGGCTTACCTGTAGGTCCAAGCAATATCTCCTAAACCTATATGGTTTAGGAGATATTTGCCCGAAAATGGGCAACACTATCTACGGCGCATGCACCGTAGACAGCGGCGCGCAGGCGCACTAAATGCGGCAAATCCAAGAATGGATTTGCCTAATTTGTCGACTCCCGTGCGCATGCGCGGGAGTGACGTCATCGCGGCTTCGCCGTATGACAGCGGCGGAGCTGCGAGGCGCGACTCCCGTGCGCATGCGCGGGAGTGACGTCATCGCGGTTGCGCCGCTGTGATTCGTCGGAGCTGCGAGACGCCACAAGCAACATGGATGCGGCGGATTACAGGGGACAGCGGCGACTTCGCTGGCTCCTGTGTCAGGTAAGTGACACATAATGAGCTACTATGCGATGCATAGTAGTCCATTATGCTTTACCTTTGCAGGGAAAAAAAGAGGAAGTAAACCCATCAGGGTTTACTTCCTTTTTAAAAGAAAGACCACCTCTCCCCTTGTTTTTGCATATTTTTTTTTTTTCACTTACATTAGTAGTTTAACGGTGAACATGTCTCAGCCTCGCCACAGGCTCTTTCCTCTTCTGGCTCTGCCTTCCTCCTTCCCCTCACTGTCTTCTGGGACCTGTGTGTGTCCCAGAAGATGACAGGGTCATTCTGAAAGTGCGACACGTCTCGTGCATGCACAGTAGAAAACCGGCTGTGAAGCCTGAAGGCTCCACTGCCAGTCTCCCTTAGCTACTATGGTCGGATTGGCCTCAGGGGGCCAACATCACGGCCTTATTAAAGCGGTAGTAAACCCGCAATTTTTTTTTTTTTTTTTTAAAACCTGCAAAGCAAAAGGCATAATGAGCTAGTATGCACCGCATACTAGCTCATTATGAAATACTTACCTTAGAACGAGGCCCCGACATCTCGCCCGATCCACGCCGAGGGAGCCGACATGCTCCCTCGGCGTCTCTTCCGGGTATCGCGGCTCCGGCGCTGTGCGTGGCCGGAGCCGCGATATCGTCACTCCCGCGCATGCGCGCGGGAGATTTAAATCCGGCCGGACGAGCGCTGCCGGATTTTCACGGAGAGAACCCCCTTGTGCGCATGCGCCGCTGCAGTCAGCGGCGCATACCGAGGGGAATATCTCCTAAACCGTACAGGTTTAGGAGATATTTTTTTTACCTACAGGTAAGCCTTATTATAGGCTTTCCTGTAGGTAAAAGTTAAAAAAGTGGGTATACAACCACTTTAAAAGTCAGTAGCTACAGTGTTTATAGCTACTGACTTTAAAAAAACACTTTTTTCAGGGTGGAACTCCGCTTTAATTTCTTAAAGTACACAACACAGCATTGTACAGTATATATGATTTAATATTGTCTGTGTCCTTGTTAGACAGATTTACAATCACTTCCTCATCACTGGATTCCGTTTTGACCAGGACGCCAAGTCCTAATAAAAAGATGAGTTGGTCCCCATTCTATCGAAAGCAAAAAAAAAAATTAAAAATGCTTGCTTGCTATTATGACAGTACAATAGTGAGTTAATTTTGTAAGAATATGATGTTGTTAGTGTAGCTTGGTAATGTTCCTAAACATGCTGACATATTTTTTAAGGCTTTGTATTCAGCTTTGTTTGCTAGAATAACTTATTTTAAGTTATTTTTTGACTCTAAGTCGGCCTCATACTGAAAGGTAAGATGTCGATTCATATCAGAAATACATTTTATCCTTAATTCCATTAGTGCCCAAAGACCTTCAGTGTAATTTATGGAGCTCAGTGGGCTTTCTAGAGGGTCTGCATTACATAGCAGCTGCCCAAAGGTCTAGAGATCTCACCACCAAACTCCTAGCTCTAGATCAGTGGTTCTCAACTCCTGTCTTCAGGACCCACTAATAGGCCAGGTTTGCAAGATAACTGAAATACATAATTTACTGCTCAGTGATTGCAGTATTCTAGTCTGCATCTCCCCAAGGTAATACTTAAAATCTGGCCTGTTAGTGGGTCCTGAGGACAGGAGTAGAGAACCACTGCTCTAGATGAAATACTGTTTTATGCCCCGTACACACAAGCGGAAATTTCCGATATGAACTTTTTCCTTCAGAAAAATATAGAACCTGCTCTCAATCTTTTGCTGGTGGAAATTCCGCCAGCAAAAGTCCGATGGAGCATACACATGGTCGGAATTTCTGACCAAAAGCTCACATCGGACTTTTGCTGGCAGAATTTCCGATTGTGTGTACAGGGCATAAGAGGAATTGATTAAAAAAATAATTGAATAATTTAACTTCCTGACTGTATTTCTGTTGTAATCATTTTTGTAATGATGATATGTTAAGTACCGTATATATTACTGCAGAAAGCTGCCGATTATCTAGTTCCTTATTTAACAAAGAGAAAAACGCTATTTTTAGGGAAAAGCCTCTCATATTTTAATTGAAATTAAACATTCATCTTTGTTGGAAGACAGCAATCCAAAACTCACAACACATAAAAAAAGGTTGGGTTTCCATGAAGGTGCCCTTGGGGTACAAAGCCTGGTATTTCACCTGTCTAATTTGTAAGTGTAAGTGTATTAGATCTGACCCCAGAAGCACCTCACACAAATTCTTTGACTTTAACACTTCCAAGGTGTTAGCTTTTATCAGCATCCTCAGCTTTTATTTTTAATTAATAATTCAATGTTTCTCTCCAGCTGTCACTCAATATTTATCACTCTGTGAGCTGGCTAATTCTACTTCTACTACTTGCACCTTAAAATCTTCAACAACTGAGAAACTTTTTTTCTGATTAAAACTCTTTAACAAATATACACTAGGACAATTCTTAGTAATGCTGTGATGCATACTATGATACATGGTATGGAATTACTAAAGGCAAATAGGATGTTTTTCACTTTGCAAGGTCATTTTCCCTTAGCTTAGATCATGTGCAAAGATGTTTCCTTAGATTACAGGCAAGGGTTAAAAACAGCAGTATTTTTGCTTGCACTTAGTTGAATGAAGTCAGCAGAGCTTCACCTCATTCACTAAGCTAAGGCAACATTTACCTGCAAAGTGAACAGCCTAATAGCCTTTAGTAAATCAGCCCCATAAAGACTATCCCTTTTGTTCACTTTGCAAAGTGAATGTTCCCTTAACCTCTTAGCGCAGACGCCTCCTGGCCCTTTAAGAGGTTTATGATGCCAGGAGGCAGGGCGTGGTCTAAGATCACATGACCGCTATGATTGGCTGTCACGGTGGTCTCGTGATCTGAAAACTCCCAATGGCAATGAGCGATTGGGAGCTTTTGGTTAAGCGACAGTAACTGTACTGGGAGCGTGCAGCATTCACGCTCTCAGCACAGGTGTATAGGCAGCAATTCATGCAAATATGCAGCCCCTCTGTGCTAAGTACGAGGCGCTGAGAGGCCGCATATTTGCATAGGGCCAGCGCTAGGGGGTTGGGCAGCCCATAGATTATGAAAATTGTTTGATTTTCACATCAGCAAAGTCAGTGTTGATGGGGGAATCCCTTCCACAGCGCTATTGTGTTCTGCCAGTGAGTTGACTTCACAGCTGGCAGAACACAGTGAATACTGCTGGTGGCTATAGTTGCCAGCAGTGATTGCATGAAAAAAACCTGATAGGCTGGTTATACTGAAGTTGATTGATGGATCAACTTCAGTACAACCAGCCTGCCTAAAGATGGATCGAACCTTGGCTGATCCCTGCTGAACCGTTTGAAATTCAATCCATCTATGCCCGGCTTTAGTTTAGTAAATTAAGTGATGCTGTGCACACTTTGAGAAACCAACTATATGCAAGGAAAATGTAGGGCTTGTGTCAACAGGTGTTGCTTTTCTGCATTTGATGTGTGTTTGGATAATATTTCAATAATAAGGTTATCTTAAAATTATAGTCCTAGTTATACAAAATCCTTAGCCCTGTAATGAGCTGCTAAAAACATTCTTTAGATGAAGACAATGTACAAAAGAATCTTGTTGTTCTGCATATAGTGCAAGAGTGTAAAAGAGAAGCCAGGTGTGTTAGATGAAGGGAACTATAGAGGAAAATGTTGACAGTAATTTTTCTTTCCTGATGTAAA
Source organism: Lithobates pipiens (assembly GCF_037356315.1). NCBI lineage: Eukaryota > Metazoa > Chordata > Amphibia > Anura > Ranidae > Lithobates > Lithobates pipiens. Next base: position 73,541,767 of record NW_027507790.1, read on the forward strand.
GCATGACAGCATATACGTATGCTTAGGCTCCGCCCCTGCCCTATTCCAGGACCGGTTATACTATAAAAGTAAGTCTCCTCTCTGCAGGCCACATTCTTGTAACTTAGTATCACTGCAAAGCCCTTTTGGGAGGGACCTATATGCTGTCATGCTTTGCATCAGGAAAGGAAAATTACCATCAGGTAAGTATAAAATGTTCCTCTTTCCTCCTGACACAGCATGACAGCATATACGTATGGGATGTACCAACTCACCAGGCAACAAGGGTGGGTAATGCCGACGTGTTTAAGTCGAGGATTAGATCTATCCCCACTAAAGATTGAAATATATTGTAGCTTAGGCCATTAGATCCAATTTAAAAAGGGCCCCCAACATGTTAAATGTAGACGAAGTCGTAGTTTACATATTAGTTCTGGAGTTCTGTCCATGGATGCACAATCTGTCTAGGAAACTGTCTCTGCCCTCAATTGATGGATTTGTCCTAGTCATCTAAGCCCCTTGACTAACTTGATCCGCACCACTGTGATTGTCTTTAATGGACAGTAATTGTCTTCTAAAGCAGTTAGGCCTAAAGAGCCTATTGTTTGCTCCTTGTAGAAGGGCACATTCTTTGTCTCTCTTCAACCTTGAATCTATTTTCAATGCTTGTGGTATTCTAAACACTTTCGTTTGGATATGCAAGAAGGATGATGTTCTAACCCAAATGCAAAGATGCAGACCTCTGTATAGTGCAGAGGAAGAGACTAGAACCACATTGCCTGATCATTTCAGCAAGGTAGTTTATGGCTTGATACTTGGATATCTGAGATCCTTCTAGACCTATTAGACATACAAAATACTTATTCAGTGTTATTGGTCATATTAGGGATGTCTTATCCCTCTGAATGGAGAGTGAGACAATATGTCCCACACTATTTGGAAGACCCCAGGGGGAACGAACAACCTGCCCAGGTCTTCCGGAATTGGTTTGCCAAGATATGCAACAGTTACTGGTGCCCAGAGAATGAGGACATGACTGATCCTCATCTATCCTTTAATGCCGTCTCTAGGCTTACTTATATACAATTCAATCCTTACAGTATAGAACAGAAGACTCTGTAGGGTTTCCCCTGCTCTAATGTACTTGAAGTTTTAGTGTAGTCGCCCTGACCTCCATAAGATTTCACTAACACTAAAACACTAATATTAAATGTGAGACCTCCATGTGAGCCTTCACTTCTTGATCTCCAGCATCTAGATATAACTTGTGTGACTTTGGATGACACCGATGACCACGATGTATGAGGTGTTGGATCTCAGAAAGGAGAATAGGAGGTTCTCAGATCTGAGACTGTGCCCGCAGTTATCATGGCTTGCAAGCCACCTCCTATCATGGTCCTCATCACCATTAAACAGCTGCGGATCCTGAGCATAAGGATCCTGGAGACTAGGTTTGTTCAATATACATATTGCTAATCTGCAGACCGAGCTGGATGTCAGAAGTTTCACTTCTTCCCCCTCTGGGAAGCCACCAAGGTTACTGTCACATCAATATCTTGATTGCTCTATTTGTTGCCGAACCCTTGAACGGTTTGTTGGTTTTGAGACCATCCCTTGACAGCCAACAGTTTTGTACCTTAAGCCGTCTGGTAGGAAGTTCTAGGAACCTAAACTTAAAGGGATGGCAGACCTGACTGGGAGATACCTCTGACAGAGGTTGACTAGTCTTGTATTTCTTTGACAATGAAGATAGGACTTCCCCATTTTTCTGAGTCTTTGCAGCAAAGCTGAGGCTTTATTTGATGCGTTTTTGGAAGGACTTCAGTCTGCGACCACTGCAAATCTGACTTTGGACATCTTGTCCTCCATTGGCATGAATACCCAAAAAATAATAGATTGTGATGACTGGTATGCCTAGTAGCTGATAAGATGAAAGATTAGCTAGTTTAGCTCTCCCCAAAAAGGGACTTGTGGAGTCACTGTTCCTGGTGCAGGAAGAAAATCTTCACTTACTACAAAAAACAGGTATTACCGTTGTCAACCTTCCATTGGGCCCCTCAGACTATATAGGTTACTACAAGTTATTTTCTTACCCTTTTGTGACCGTGGGATGCAACCAATGGGAAAGAGCTACAATTTGTTCAAGTGAAATACTTATACTGTTGCTCTCTCTGATGGTAATTCTACTGTATTCTTCACAGATTCTGAACTGCTTTCAGGAAAATCATTCCTGTAATGAGACTAGTTGGTCTCTTGATGATGGCTCCTCCCAATTCAATCAGAGCCTGAACTAGAACTTTTTCCCCAGGACCTTGACTATTGCTATTTGCAACATACAGTGGTGTGAAAAAGTGTTTGCCCCCTTCCTCATTTCCTGTTCCTTTGCATGTTTGTCACGCTTAAGTGTTTCGGAACATCAAACCAATTTAAACAATAGTCAAGGACAACACAAGTAAACACAAAATGCAATTTGTAAATGAAGGTGTTTATTATTAAAGGTGAAAAAAAATCCAAACCATCATGGCCCTGTGTGAAAAAGTGATTGCCCCCTAAACCTAATAACTGGTTGGGCCACCCTTAGCAGCAACAACTGCAACCAAGCGTTTGCGATAACGTGCAATGAGGCTTTTACAGCGTCCTGGAGGAATTTTGGCCCACTCATCTTTGCAGAATTGTCCCAATTCAGTTACATTAGAGGGTTTTCGAGCATGAACGGCCTTTTTAAGGTCATACAACAACATCTCAATAGGATTCAGGTCAGGGCTTTGGCTAGGCCACTCCAAAGTCTTCATTTTGTTTTTCTTCAGCCATTCGGTGGTGGACTTGCTGGTGTGTTTAGGATCATTGTCCTGCTGCAGAACCCAAGTTCGTTTCAGCTTGAGTACACGAACAGATGGTCGGACATTCTCCTTCAGGATCTCTTGGTAGACAGCAGAATTCATAGTTCCTTTTATCACGGCAAGTCTTCCAGGTCCTGAAGCAGCAAAACAGCCCCAGACCATCACACTACCACCACCATATTTTACTGTTGGTATAATGTTCTTTTTATGAAATGCAGTGTTCCTTCTACGCCAGATATACTTGGACACACACCTTCCAAAGAGTTCCACTTTTGTCTCATCAGTCCACAGAATGTTGTCCCAAAAGTCTTGGGGATCATCAAGATGTGTTGTGGAGAAATTGAGACGAGCTTTGATGTTCTTTTTGCTCAGCAGTGGTTTTCTCCTTGGAACTCTGCCATGCAGGCCATTTTTGCCCAGTCTTTTCCTGATGGTGGAGGCATGAACGCTGACCTTAACTGAGGCAAGTGAGGCCTGCAGTTCCTTGGACGTTGTTGTGGGGGCTTTTGTAACCTCTTGGATGAGTCGTCGCTGCGCTCTTTGGGTAATTTTGGGCAGCCGGCCACTCCTGGGAAGGTTCACCACTGTTCCATGTCTTCGCCATTTGTGGATAATGGCTCTCACTGTGGTTCGCTGGATTCCCAAAGCTTTGGAAATGGCTTTATAACCCTTTCCAGACTGATAGATCTCAATTACTTTCTTTCTCAATTGTTCCTGAATTTCTTTGGGTCTCGGCATGATGTGTAGCTTTGAAGGATCTTCTGGTGGACCTTACTGTGTCAAGCAGCTCCTATTTAAGTGATGCCTTGATTGTGAACAGGTGTGGCAATAATCAGGCCTGGGTGTGGCTAGAGAAATTGAACTCAGGTGTGGACAACCACAGTTATAGTATGTTTTAACAAGGGGGGCAATCACTTTTTCACACAGGGCCATGATGGTTTGGATTTTTTTTCACCTTTAATAATAAACACCTTCATTTACAAATTGCATTTTGTGTTTACTTGTGTTGTCCTTGACTATTGTTTAAATTGGTTTGATGTTCCGAAACACTTAAGTGTGACAAACATGCAAAGGAACAGGAAATGAGGAAGGGGGCAAACACTTTTTCACACCACTGTATATATATATATATATATATATATATATATATATATATATATATAAAACACATAAACATTAACAAACATCTGTTATGAACAAAAACATCCATTTCTCCTTGTGCTGGTCTTTGCAGGTCCACCATAAAAAAACTATCTGCATCCAAATACGACACTGCGGTACCTCTGAAGTGTGTTATTAGGCCTCAAGCTGACAGGCTGGCTCAGAGACACCCACTTACCGCAGTGCCCCCATAACCAATTTCCAGATAACCTCCGTTAACTGGGATACCACCCTCAGGACCTATACCACCAACAGGTCCTGGACTCTTCCTTCCAAAATATCTTCCTTCACCCAACACCAGCCACAGCACCCAAGGGAAACACCTTACCCTTGGGAGCCCCTCCACACCCTCAATGCTCACTATGCGCCATCCTGGACCCACAGATCAATCCCCACATCGTTCAAGTTTACTCCATCTCCCCTTAAGTACCTCCATGTCTCCACCTCCAGCTCCAAATGCCTAATTCCCAAACCCCCATTCTTTACCACAAACCTGTTGATGTCCCTGTTAATCTTGCGTCTTGCCCTATTCACCCCCTCCATCGATCTAGCCATCCTCCATGATGTCCGAGCCACCATGTGCGATCATACTATGATCATGTCAGGAAAAGACATGCGCAGCCGCAACAATTCAAATTTCATGTCATGTGTCAAATCCAGCATGGATCTTACCCCCAGGTCGTTGTCACCCATGTGTAGAATTAAAACATAGGGGGGCTTTTCCATACGTACAAAACGGTGTACCTCCGAGACCATCCTGCTCCATAACATTCCAGGAAATCCCAGCCAATGGACACATGCTTCCTGTCTGGAGAAGCCCAATTGTCGCCCGTTTGGCCTCAAATCTGCCCTTCTTGAACCCCAGCACACATATTAGTGGCCCAAAATCCATTTCAAACATGGCTCTGCACCTGTAATAGAAGAAACAAAACACACCACCATGAGCTCAAAACCCAACTTATCTCATAACTCCCAATATCCCTTGACCTGACTGTTAAGGCTCTACAATAGCTGGGGGCGGACATACAGCTTAATCCTCCTAGACTCCCAGTGCCCAGTGCGCTTTACAGCTTCCTGATCCAACCCACACCTGGCCGCTTCTGTTGCCGCCCCTATCCGGAACAAATGAAAAGAAAACTCCTTGTCTGCTAAACCCAAACCTTTCAAACATTTTCAAAAAATTGTAACAAACTGAAACTTCGAAAAAGGGAAACCATCAGCATGCATTAAAAAGGATCCTAGATCTGCTGACTTCCTTTCTAAAAACCCGCGTACTGCCTCAACTGGACACAATGGTGAACCCAGCAAAGGGAAGACATGTACCGTCTTGCCTTTTCCCCCGACCCTTTTCTGATCTGCAAAGAAGTATCGATACCCCTTCCTCCCACCACTGAACATCCTGACATCCAATACCCCCTTCAACCTTCTTGGAGGGGCTAACCAATTCACTAATTCTAAAGGCTCCAAAGAAAGCCTATAGAAAAGCCACCTTGAACAACCCGGCCTTGTAGGCCGAGGAGCACACCCCTTCTAACTGCTCAAGCATACCCCTTAAGATATTGAATGAAACCGGATGCCTGACGTCTCGGTGCCCCACTGTCCTCCTGTATCATTTTAGAGCCTGGCGCACCCAGACGTCCTTTGTAAAATCTGGAAGCCCTTGCCATTTAAACCAAAATGCATAGCCTGCCATCTTTTTACTTAGAGAGGCCCCCGAGACCCCCTCCTCCATGTGTCTGGATAGAAAATAAAGCACCGTCAACCTCACCTCTGGGCAAATTGGGTCCTCCCCGATCCTGTGAACGAAGGCCAACCATTCCTGCCATACCTTACTATGTACAACCCACGTAGCCTCTCTCACCGACTTCCTGATCCATCCTGCAGCTTGTCCAATGCAATCATGCACAACCAGTCAGGACAAGGCACTCCGTGTTGCTCCACTGCCAGCGCCAAGTGAGATAAGGCATCAGCTATCACATTCGATACCTGGCAAATACACTGCATGAATAAACACATTGCAGGCAGCTCAAAACCAGGTGTTGCGGTAACTTTAGATACTCTATTAATCACCTGCACCTCCATGTTATTGCCATGAAAACGCACCTTCCGATCCCTGAACGATACGCCCCACAACTCCACTGCCAGCACCTCCGGAAAAAATTCCAGTAGCACCAAATTTTTGGTGAGCCCCACGTCGATCCATGACTGCGGTCATGGACCCGCGCTCTATTGGCATCTGTGAACAACTCCAGATCGAAATTGCTCTCTGGGCCGGCCATCCACAATGCTCTCCCATCAAAGGATTCCAGGAAGCAATTCCAGATTTCTAAACCCTCCCTATGTGCCTTCAGCAGCCGCACTAAGTGCCTAGGCGACCTTACCCCAGCCGTGCTTGCCGACAGCCATCGGCAAAATACTCTACCCATTGGCAGTATATGACAAGCAAAGTTGAGTTTCCCCAACTATTATTGTAGTACCCAGAGTTGTACCTTGTGCTTCCCTAGTATTCCTTTTATCCCATCCGGCAACCAGCATTCCATCACCTCAGAATCCAGTACGATGCCCAGGAAAGTGATGACCTTCTTTGGCCCCTCCGTCTTTTCAAGCGCTTCGCTATGTGTTCCAGCGTAGCCAGAAGAACCCTGCAGACCCTTGAATACAGCAGACCCATGCAGAGGAAATCATCCAAGTAATGTATGATAGAGTTCACTTCCGCTACGTCCCTCACTACCCATTCCATGAATGAGCTGAATGTCTTGAACATGGCACATGATATGGAGCACCCCATCAGAAGGCATTGGTCAATGTAGAACTCGTTTCAATGACACCCTAATAGCCGAAAGCTGTACGGATGAACGGGGAGCAGCCAAAAAGCCGATTCGATATCAGTTTTCACCATCAACGCAACCCGCCCATAACAGCGGACCCAGCCCACTGCCGCATCAAAGGAGGTGTAGCTCACTGTACATTCCTCCGGATTAATGTCATCATTAATGTCATCATTTGGATTGCTGTGGTTGACAGTCACAGGATCGGAAAGTTCCTGATTGCAAGTATACATGAGGGAAGGAGAGGACGCTGGCGTGGCCTGTTGCTTGTTCGCCGCTTCTCCGCTCCCTGTTGTTTCTCCGCTTTGGTGGGCGGGTTCCAGCCGGCGCTTGTGTGTTCCACTTGTGTGTCCTGTGTCGGGCTGGAGACGAGGAGGGGACGAGGGGAGGACGAGGAAGGAGGAGCCCTATGACATCTGTTGCCAGCGGAGCGGCCGGCCAGTCGATTCCAGAGCCATCGATCAGGCGGGCAGCCGAACGGCCGAGTGCCCAAACAGCTTAGCGGCCGAGTATTCAAAGAGCCGAGCGGCCGAGTATTCAAACAGCCGAGCGGCTGAAATCAGCTATCTGGAGATTTGGAAGGAAAATGGAGTGACGAGGAACAGCTGAATACTATCACTGGCAGAGAAACTGAGTAGCAGAGTGTTTGAATGGCTGAGCAGGTCCTCTCCCTTAACCACTTTCAGACCGGACCATTTTGCTGGTAAATGACCAGAGGTCTTTTTACACTTTGGCACTGCGCTGCTTTAACTGGTAATTGCGCGGTCATGCAATGTTGTACCCAAACAAAATTTGCGTCCTTTTCTTCCCACAAATAGAGCTTTCTTTTGATGGTATTTGATTGCCTCTGCGATTTTTATTTTTTGCGATATAAACGTAAAAAGACCGCAAATTTTGAAAAAAAATGATATTTTCTACTTTTTGTTATTAGAAAAATCCAATAAACTCAATTTTAGTCATACATTTAGGCCAAAATGTATTCAGCCACATGTCTTTGGTAAAAAAAAAGTCAATAATTGTATATTTATTGGTTTGCGCAAAAGTTGTCACATCTACAAACTAAGGTACGTTTTCTGGAATTTACGCAGCTTTTAGTTTACGACTGCCTATCTCATTTCTTGAGGTGCTAAAATGGCAGGGCAGTACAAAACCCCCCCAAATGACCCCATTTTGGAAAGTAGACCCCCTAAGGAAATTGATAAGAGGCATGTTGAGCCCATTGAATATTTTATTTTTTTGCCTCAAGCGATTGAATAATGACAAAAAAAAAAATTTTTTTTTTTTTTTACACAAAGTTGTCACTAAATGATATATTGCTCACACATGCTATGGGCGTATGTGAAATGACACCCCAAAATAAATTCTGCTGCTTCTCCTGAGTATGGGGATACCACATATGTGGGACTTTTTGGGAGCCTAGCCGCGTACGGGGCCCCGAAAACCAAGCACCGCCTTCAGGCTTTCTAAGGGCGTAAATTTTTGAGTTCACTTCTCACTACCTATTACAGTTTTGAAGGCCATAAAATGCCAAGATGGCACAAAACCCCCACAAATGACCCCATTTTAGAAAGTAGACACCCCAAGCTATTTGCTGAGAGGCATGTTGAGTTCATGGAATATTTTATATTTTGCCACAAGTTGCGGGAAAATTACAAACTTTTTTTTTTTTTTTTTTTTTTTAACAAAGTTGTCACTAAATGATATATTGCTCATGCATGCCATGGGCATATGTGAAATGACACCCCAAAATAAATTCTGCTGCTTCTCCTGAGTACGGGGATACCACATATGTGGGACTTTTTGGGAGCCTAGCCGCGTACGGGGCCCCGAAAACCAAGCACCGCCTTCAGGCTTTCTAAGGGCGTAATTTTTTGATTTCACTCCTCACTACCTATTACAGTTTTGAAGGCCATAAAATGCCAAGATGGCACAAAACCCCCACAAATGACCCCATTTTAGAAAGTAGACACCCCAAGCTATTTGCTGAGAGGCATGTTGAGTCCATGGAATATTTTATATTTTGCCACAAGTTGCGGGAAAATTACAAACTTTTTTTTTTTTTTTTTCACAAAGTTGTCACTAAATGATATATTGCTCACGCATGCCATGGGCATATGTGAAATGACACCCCAAAATAAATTCTGCTGCTTCTCCTGAGTATGGGGATACCACATATGTGGGACTTTTTGGGAGCCTATCCGCGTACGGGGCCCCGAAAACCAAGCACCGCCTTCAGGCTTTCTAAGGGCGTTACAGTTTTGAAGGCCATAAAATGCCAAGATGGCACAAACCCCCCCCAAATGACCCCATTTTGGAAAGTAGACACCCCTAAATTTAGGGGTACACTAGTGAGACTAGGTAATAAATGGCGGGTGCCCTGAAACTATAAAAAAATAACTAACCAACCAGCGTCACCTGTAACAGTTATATGGTGATCACTGGTGAAAGGGTTAACTAGGGAGCAATTAGGGGGCTTTATGCGGTAGTATATGGGGGTCCCTGGCGCTATAAAAAGCTGCAGCGAACCTAAATACCTACCTGCCTAACTAGCGTCACCTGTGACACTAATACAGCGATCAGAAAAACGATCGCTTATTAGGCTGGGTTCACACTGGAGCGATGCGGGAACGCCACGAATGCGCGGCGGGTTCCCGCATCGCATGCCTCCCGGCGGCAGTTCACACTGCCCTATGCGAACTGCTGGGAGTGTCAGTGAAATGTTACTGACACCCCCAGATCAGTTCGCATATCGCAGTGCGATCTGCAAACTCGGATCGCATGGTGTGAACACCCATGCGATCCGATTCTGCTGCGGGCCAAAAAAAGGGTCCCGTGCGAATTTGCGGCGGGTGCGGCGGGTGCGGCGAATGGCTGAACTCGAATCGCACAGAGATCGGATGTGATTTGCACTGCAGTGCGGTGCGAATCACATCCGTTCTCATAAACCGCTGCAATGTGAACCCAGCCTTAGTGACACTGGCGACGGGGGGTGATCACGGGGTTAAACCTTTATTGGGGGGGTTAGGGGGGTACCTTAGAACTAAAGGGGGCTAACCCTAACTGCCCTAACAGTTATTAGTCACAAATGACACCCGCCGGGTGATCAGGGGGTTAAACCTTTATTAGGTAATAAATGGCGGGTGCCCTGAAACTATAAAAAAATAACTAACCAACCAGCGTCACCTGTAACAGTTATATGGTGATCACTGGTGAAAGGGTTAACTAGGGGGCAATCAGGGGGCTTTATGCGGTAGTATATGGGGGTCCCTGGCGCTATAAAAAGCTGCGGCGAACCTAAATACCTACCTGCCTAACTAGCGTCACCTGTGACACTAATACGGCGATCAGAAAAATGATCGCTTATTAGGCTGGGTTCACACTGGAGCGATGCGGAAACGCCGCGAATCCGCGGCGGGTTCCCGCATCGCATGCCTCCCGGCGGCAGTTCACACTGCCCTATGCGAACTGCTGGGAGTGTCAGTGAAATGTTACTGACACCCCCAGATCAGTTCGCATATCGCAGTGCGATCTGCAAACTCGGATCGCATGGTGTGAACACCCATGCGATCCGATTCTGCTGCGGGCCAAAAAAAGGATCCCGTGCGAATTTGCGGCGGGTGCGGCGGGTGCGGCGAATGGCTGAACTCGAATCGCACAGAGATCGGATGTGATTTGCACTGCAGTGCGGTGCGAATCACATTCGTTCTCATAAACCGCTGCAATGTGAACCCAGCCTTAGTGACACTGGCGACGGGGGGTGATCACGGGGTTAAACCTTTATTGGGGGGGTTAGGGGGGTACATTAGAACTAAAGGGGGCTAACTCTAACTGCCCTAACAGTTATTACAGTCACAAATGACACCAATGCAAAAAAAAAAAAAAAAAAAAAAAAAAAATGACATTGGTGTCACTGTGACTGGGGGGCAGGGGTAATTGGGGGGGTGATCGGGGGGTAAAGGGGGGGTGTGAGTGTGCCTGGCATGTTCTACTGTGTGTGTGAGTGTTGGTGCAACTTACTGATCCGCTCTCCTCCGTGTCGGAACGAAAAATACCGACACGGAGGAGAGAATACATCACTTCCTCTCCTGTGTTTACATTACAGGAGAGGAAGTGATGTCACCGGGGATTTCTATTCGTCGGGAGCGATCGCGAGGGGGTGGCCATGAATGAATGGCCGTCCCCTCGTCCGGGATCGCTCCCGAACGAATACCGACCGCCGCAGGCACCGGGCGGGGGCCCGATCGGGCCCCCGACCCGCGGGAGGCAAGGGACGTACATGTATGTCCTTATGCCTGCCCGTGCCATTGTACCGACGTACATCGGCGTGCGGCGGTCGGCAACTGGTTAAGCTACACAGTTTTGTTGCTCTTGTTTGAACTTGGAAGCTGGTAAGCAGACATTTCGTGCATTGCACTTTAGTGCTACGGATATTTATTTTGTGCTTTTAAAATGCTGCCATTGGTACCATTATTACGTCTGAGTTATTCAGTTAAACAGCTGAAGAATTATACCAGTTTTTTGGCTCCACCATGTATTGCGGTGATTAAAAAGCTGGGACTACTCCGCCGCCCACGTTATATCCATAGAAGCTCTCGGCGAAAGTTTGTCTGTTCACAGACTAATCATACCATCCCGACTCTTTGGTCAGCAATACGAACTGTTACTTCACGCATGCGTCAGCGGCGCGCTGGTGATCATCAGTTATGTGGTTTAAACATTTCTATGGCAACATCGCTTGCTGAGTTGAAGGAGAAACGTGGGGTGGATTTTAGTCTGTTGCGACCAGTGCGAAGATGTGTTGCGTTTTCAAGTAGCAAAATTGAACTTTTAAATGCACAATCTATTACAAACAAATCGTGTTTTATTCATGATCATATTCTGGATAAATGTTTGGATTTTATGTTCATTACAGAGACTTGGCATCAGCCAAATATTTTTTCTTCTTTAAACGAGAGCTGTCCTAAAGGGTATAGTTATCTTGAAATAGCCCGTAGCACAGGGCGAGGTGGGGGTCTGTTAGTTATCTACCGCAGCCATTTGGAGCTATCTTTGCAATTAGTACCAGATTTAGTGTCATTTGAATGTCTTGCTTTTAAATGTAAAATTCCTTTCCCTGTGTTGTTCATTCTTGTTTATAGGCCACCGAAAATTAGCTCATCATTTATTGCTGAGTTGTCAAATCTTTTAACAACCTTTTGTATATCAAATGTAAATGTTATTATTTTAGGAGATTTAAATATTCATGTTGATACCCCTTCGTGCCATCCCGCAGCGGAATTTCTTCAGCTGCTGGATTGTTTTAATTTAAAACAACTCGTTGATGTCCCCACACATACTAGGGGGCATACCTTGGATCTGGTCATTACGAATTTTGCTCCTTTGACTAATTTGCAGGTGTATGACCTAGGTGTGTCAGACCATATGGCTATTTCAATGGATTTGATATCATCATCCAGTTGTTATAAGCCCAAGCGGGACATTTGTTTTAGAAACTTAAAAAATATAAATCCTGAACTTTTGGCAATGGATTTTCAGCATCTATCTACACAATTTTGCTCTGTTGATGATGCGGTGGCTTATTATAATAGCCAGCTTAGCAGTCTGTTGGACTTTTATGCCCCACTTAAAACGAGAGCTGTTACTTTTACTCACTCAGCCCCGTGGTATACAGATGAGCTTCGTAAGATGAAGGCAGTGGGGCGGGTTCTTGAACGGCGTTTTCGAGCCTCTGGCCTCACTGTCCATAAACAAATTTACCGGGAGCATCAACATCTATATGCACAGTCCCTTAAGGAGGCTAGGTCGCAGTTCTATTCTAAAGTTATACGAAATAGTTCAGGAAATTCTAAGCAGCTCTTTTCAACTATAAATCAATTGCTTAAGCCAAATTCGCCATCGACTACTGCTATTTCGGAAGAGCGGTGTAATGAATTTATGGATTTTTTTAGATCCAAGATTGATCATATCCGTTCCTCTCTGTCTGGTCCTTTGGCTCAAACTGTCCATTTAAACTGTTTTGTGCCCCGACAAATGGATCATTTACCAGAGGTGTCGTTGGAAGAGGTACAGGGTATTGTTAAGCAAATGAAGCCCACAACCTGTTCCTTGGATCCTTTTCCAACTCCACTGGTAAAAACGTATGTTTCAGTTTTAAGTCCATTGATTACTGCTGTTGTTAATTACTCTTTTCGAACTGGCCATGTTCCTTCCATTTTAAAAAGTGCTGTTATTAGACCACTGCTTAAAAAATCCACTTTTGATCCGGAAGTCCTTTCTAATTATAGGCCTATTTCTAATCTTCCCTTTTTATCTAAGGTACTTGAGAAAGCAGTTGCAAGTCATCTTCAGGATCATCTCAAGCATAACAGCCTTTTTGAAAAATTTCAATCAGGCTTTCGTTTTGCTCATAGTACGGAGACCGCTCTTGTTCGGGTTACAAATGATCTTCTTATGTCATCTGATGCCGGTTCTCCGTCTTTACTTATTATGTTGGATTTGTCAGCTGCGTTCGACACTGTCGATCATGGCATTCTTTTAGATAGTCTTCGTTATAATGTTGGACTAAAAAATTTAGCCTTCAGTTGGTTCGAGTCATATCTTACAGATAGGATTGAACAAACTACATTGGGTCATTTTAAATCTAAACCGCATATGGTTACCTGCGGAGTTCCCCAAGGGTCAGTGCTTGGCCCGATTTTATTTATTCTATATCTTACTCCCTTGGGCCATATTATAAATCGTTATAATATTTCTTTCCATTGTTATGCTGATGATACACAGCTTTATGTAAAAGCTGCAGCTGAAACTCCTTCAGTGCAGTCACCCCTATCAGTCCTTACCGCCTGTCTGGAGGAGATAAAGGAGTGGATGGAACAACATTTCTTGCAACTAAATAGCTCCAAAACTGAGTTTATTATGATTGGAACATCTCACCAGATTAAATCATCGCTGATAACAAGTATTGCCTTTTCAGGCTCTAAAATTCCAGTTTCGTCTGTTGTCACTAATCTTGGTGTAAAAATGGATTCCCAACTCACTTTTGAAGCTCATATAAATCAAGTATGCAAGACTTCTTTCTACCACCTTCGTAATATCTCTAAACTTCGTCCTATCCTTTCTTTTTCCGATGCTGAAAGATTGATTCATGCCTTTGTCTCCTCCAGGCTGGATTATTGCAACGCACTTCTCATTGGGATTCCGAGAAAGAGCATGCAGAGGTTGCAATACGTTCAAAACTCTGCAGCGAGGATCCTAATGAGAGTGCGGAAGCATGAGCATATCACTCCAATTTTAAAATCTCTTCATTGGCTGCCGGTCTCTACAAGGATTGAGTATAAGGTCTCTCTTCTTGTGCATCAATGCATACATGGACAAGCTCCACCTTATCTTAAGGAACTTCTTAGATTGCAAAATCTACCGCGTTCTCTTCGCTCAACTAATTTGAATTGTTTAGAGGTTCCAAAAACGAGGTTGAAAACCATGGGAGATAGGGCCTTTTGTGCTGCTGCCCCACGTCTGTGGAATGCTTTGCCTGATAGTCTGAGGGTTTCTCAGTCTACTGAAAATTTTAAAAAGGGGTTGAAGACTTTTCTTTTTAGCAAATGTTTTGTAAATTAAGCGGTTTGTTTGTTTTTATTGTAATTATGTAGCACTTTGAGGTCTTTTGATGGAAAGTGCATTATAAATAAAATTTATTATTATTATTATTATTATTATTAATCGGCCCACCTTTTGGAAAGGACAGGTGGTGAATTAGCCTAAATTTATTCGGTTCTTTTTTCAGAACTACTCCCAACAAGGAAACCACCAGATCGGGAAATGGCACGGCCATGAAAGGGCCCCCCATGCATCCCAACTCTACTTCCTTACGCAGTTTCACTGAAACTACGTCCGAATGTAGCATGGCCAATTTCAAATTCCGTGATATAGGTGGAACAACCTCCAACTCTGGGTTCAACCTGGTATCTTGAAACCCTCCATAAATCCCATTTCTAACAATCGTGCCTCTTTTCTATCTGGATACCTACCGAGGAATGACCACATCCTTTCCACCCTCACCAGCGTCCTCCCTCTTGTGCGCAGAGTCTCCAGGATGACCAACATGTCCCCTTTTTCTTACTGGTAGATTGTCCGGGGGAAGAAGGTCCACCGCCTCCCCCTGAAGAAAAAGACTTGGGGCCCTCGCCGGTGTCATGAGCCACATCCCTTGTGGTCCCATCCCTTGTGGTCACCGATGTCATGAGCCATCATGTCCTTGTGGTGCCATCTCAGCAATGGACGTACCACCCTCATCTGGCGAAATGGCTCATCATATCCCAGCCATGCTGTGCCCCTGTATACTCGGTATGCTTCCCCTACTGAATCCATGTAACAAAAGAGAGCCAAACAATGTTCGGCATTCTCTTATCCAATCACACTTGCCATAATGACGAAAGCTTGCAGCCAATTGGCAAACGTCCTAGGAATCAACCTATACCTTCTCTTCTACTCGTCGTCCATTTTGGAACCGTCGGGCTTCACCCCATCGAGATTAAATTTCTCTAGTGGCAGTAGTGAACATTTTCCACATACTCACCCTTCTATATTTTTTCCCGCACTTCCGGTTTCAGGTGTGCCCCTAGCGGCCCCTCAAAACAAACATATACCTCACATTTAGTGGAATCTACCAAGCGGATAATATCTTGTTTGTTTGAGGACTCACCTGCACCCACAGCTTTAGTCACTGCCTGCTGTTCTGGCACCATAGTTCCCGCCACCAAGGGGCCAGCTGTTTCCATTGAGGTGCTCCCGGGGCCACCTCAGTCCTCCCGGATCTCTCCTGTTTTTCAAACCTGCCCACCAGTTCCTTGATGCCCGCCAGAAAACCCAATAGCCCTTTCTCAGACTGTGCTCTCTTCCTCCTCACCAGACAGCCCTCCAGGTGAAACGGCCCTGGATGCCGAGAGTAAAACAGCCATTCTCACCATTCGATGTGCTGCATACCCGCCCACCGATTTCCTTGCCGATTTTAATGGGCTGGTGCGGTCCACCTCAGCCCCGCTAGGAAAATCCTGCCTCGGCGTCCCTCTCCTCCTTTCCTCTTCCTCTGGCCTGGTGGCCCTGGCCGTAGGGGTAGGAGGACCAGCCATCGCCTCCTTGGTTCTACAACGCTAAGGCCCAGTCCCTGCAGGCAAACCGGAAGGGGTGTGGTCTGCATGTAACTGCTCCCGCCGTGTCCTGGGCCTAGCCGCCCTCCCAGAGCCTCCCCCTCGTCCGCTCCTCTGTCCCTGTCATAGGGGAGAATCGCTATCCTGCTGCCCTCCACTTCTCCTTGCATCTCTTTTTGCCGGGGGGCTCGACAGAGCCTGCCCTGGACTCCCTGAGTGCTATGCAGCCCTGGGGTTGTCCGGAGAGAAGTGCTCCGGAGGCCGGGACCTCTTGTGGGCCCGTGTGGCAGCCTCCGCTCATAGGTGCGCAAAAAGTTGTTCCTCTGCCGCCATGATGGCTCTCCCTAATCTTTACCTGGCATTCTGCTTCTGAGGGGGTGGGGTCTGCCCCCTACATTAACTTTAACCACTCCCCACTGCCTCCCTGGCCAATCCTACAGCTATCTAAAATCCACCAATGACTGCCACTGTTAACACAGTCATGGCAGCCCTCTGCTTACTTTCAACTCATTCAGTGCCGGGCTTTTCTGGAAGACATTGCTCAAAGTTGTTGCCTAAACAAGGCTCACCAGAAGTCTTTGCTCCCTCAAGAAGGCCACTACTGGACATAATATCCTGGGAAATGCCCAGAATTTGTGGAAAGGCCACAGTTTGCCAGATGAACTCGTAGTGAACTCAAACGGCCAAGCAAAGGTACTTGCAGAAACATGGGTGTCTAAGTGTGTATACAGTACACACACACACAAACACACACACTTGCTAGGCCTAAAGATCATCTACAATCTTAGCCTAGGTTTCCACTATTGCAGCCTAAAAAGTTGTTTGATTTTGATGCGACCTTTATGAGACTTGAAGCAATGCCTGTGTATTATTGAGGTCCATGGCCCCAAGTCACATCAAAGTGGGACAAAAGTAGTGCAGGGACTACTTTGAAGTCGCTGCAATTTGAAGTCTTACCACTATTAATGGTACTCCTTGGAAATAATGGGGAACGATTTGTGGAAGCCAAGCCTTACTGATGGCTGGAGAGATTGATTGCAATGATGTCATATGCGGTTTTGGATCCTAATCCTTCTGCTTGTTGACCAAGTCCTACTTTTGATTGAACATGCAGTCACAACCCTTGTGTTCTAATGCATCATGGAGGGAATGCAATGAGTTGGAGGAGAGGAATGAAAAATTCCAATGGCCTCCTTAATGCACAGGACCCACGGATCCTAAAGCTCAGATTTTATATAAAATTCTGTCAGCTGACCCTACTCGGCGACTTGGGTTTAGGTAGACAAATAAAGATGATTATTGATTCTTTGTTCTCCTCTATAGTTTTCCCAGGTTTAACCTGTCATCCAATCTTTGTTACATTGACTTTTGGCTATCTTCTGGTCATTGGTGATTAACACAAGGGATTACTCCCCCTTTTAGATATCACCGGATCCGACTTGAACAGTTAGTCACCACTCTGACTTAAAAGCGTTATGTGATACTTGTGGGATGAGCCAAAAGGATTAACTGACCACAACAGACTGCCAGAGAAACAACATACAGTCTTGTATCCACAGTGGCTGAACTGCATCACTGGCTACTTTATTTTCATGTTAGGATCCACCATCATATAGCGTTTATCACTGACCAGAGCCCTGCTTTCATCTCGTCCAGGGTCCTGACAGTCTGGTTACCGTGAGCTCCCCCGCAGGCCACCAAACACTACTTAATAGTAGTATGAACGCTCTTCATCTCCAAATACATTTTCTGTCCCAGGGACTCTGTAAAGGATATTGCTTTTCTTCTGGCAGAATGTCACCCCTGGCTAATCTTATAAAGCCTGTGTGACTGGCTGTTTCTGAGGCAGAGGTACATTTTAAACAACTTAGTTGATTAGCTTAGTACCTGAGCATTATTGCAATAGAGAGCCACACAGTCAGTTTGGACAGAGTTAAAACATCCACTTTTTGCTTTTGACATCTCAACTTGCCATAGCAATTTCCTAGAAACAAGCTAAGGCTGACCCATCTAGCCAGTCTGATAAAGACTCCCTGACCAAGTGCTTCTGAGGTAGAGTTTGCCTTTTAATAAACACAGCTGTTTGATTTGGGCTTGGCGTGGAATCAGTAGTGACTGTAGGCCTTCTTAGTCTCTGCCCATTTGCCACTGCCTCTGGCCTGCAACTTGGTTTTACATTTTGGCCGACATACCAGTTACCACCAGTCCACTATGATTTTTGTAAAGATTTCCTTGGTCTGCCTCTTATGGCAGTTAAATGTACTCTTTTATAATATAGAATATACCTACCTGCCCTCACCTTAATGAACGTTTTTGGTCTCTAGGAAGGCTGATTACTATTGGTCCATAGATGAGCTGAAAGACTGGAGCCAAGCCTGGGAGTATTTGTTTAAAAGTCTATCAGTAGTAACCACTACAAATGGCAAACCACATATCCCTCTGTGGTGTACCACGATTAACAGAAGCAATTACAAATTGCTAACAGGTAATGTAATTAAGCAGATCCTGATTTTCATTTCAGCATCAAGGTCAGCATGCAAATGCTTAGAGATAAACGCATAGCAGTCATAGTACTGTTGAGTCAATGTAATCACAGGCAAACAGTGCAGGTTAATAGTCATGAGACAATTAGCACTAGTAGGTTAAACTTGCCTTAGACACATGTACTGCAAAAAAAATGTCCCATACTACAATCAAGCATTAATAAACAGAAAACCCAGCCTGCAGGGCCAGGCCCTACATTGATAGGAAAGGCTCAGCACAACCTGAAATCAGCCTAAGCATTAGCAATACTGCAGACACAGATACAACCAGTGGAGCATTAGTAAACAGAATGGCACTATGAACAGCCAGTAAGATTCACATATATCATATACGCTTTCAGTGATGCTAGCTAACAGCATACCTGCAGACAATAAGTCAAGCCTGTAGGACCAGGCCTTGCTGAGTTAATAGGAAGGCTTCAGCACAGCACAGCACACCTGTTATCAGCATTAGCAGTATTGCAGACACAAACCACAACCTGTGAGGCAATAGTAAACCGACTGAAACTATGGACAGGTCAGAACATTGCATGTTTGACATATGCTTGCAACAGTAACTGAATACTATAGATTTGTGCACCATGTGATGCCTTACCACCTGCATGCTTCATGGTCCAACCGAAAGTCCAATGAGTGTCCATCCATTGAGTCATGATGAAGGAGCAATTTCTAGAGACCAGATACCATCGTCCCCCTTATCCTGGATCTTGAGGGGGGAGGTCTCCCCCATATAGGCATTTATGTCTGCCTGTGCAGCGGGGAGCTTCATCACAGGAGAGGCTTGAAACTATGCGGCTTGGCCAGATGAATCCAGCAAGGTGAGGGAAAAGAAAAACCCTGCTTTCAGCAGTAGCATAACCAGCTGTAGCAGTGAGGAAAAAAAAGAGAATGTGGCCTGCAGGGAGGAGACTTACTTTTATAGTATAACCGGTCATGGAATAGGGCAGGGGGCGGAGCCTACCCATACGTATGTGCTTGAGTGGAGTGGAACTTTAAAAGAAAAAGTGGATTGCATGTCTGAATTAAAACTGATTAACAATTTATTTCTACTCTTATTTTTTTATTTTTATATACAACTTGAATATTTAAAGAATGGAAACTATACATCTAAATGGTCTTTATTGCTATTTAGAAATAAAGGTTGTTAAAACACAATTTGTAGATCATATTCAAGAAGAATTGTCTTTTTTTCCCTTTATTACTAAATTTACATTTTACTAACTGAGAGCCAATTCAGTCAATATAACAATGACTAAGTATGGTCATTTTCGTTTTATAGTTACAGGATTCACTGGCTGCATATACTAAATGATGTGTGTCTTTCTCTAATAACATTGATTTAAGCTATTACTTGAATAGTAATAGTGGAAGCAACTTTAGCAGTCTGGATATGTTCAAGGTAAATGAATGCTGTGCTGATGAAAAATTAAACTATAGAGAGCCAAATTAATTAAAGGGGTTGTAAAGGTTCGTGTTTTTTCACCTTAAAGCGGAGTCCCACCCAAAAGACTCTTCTTCTCGCCCTAGGCGGCCCCTCCCTGCCAGCAATCTTCTGGGACATGACTCAGGTCCCAGAATATCGGCTGGCCAATAGGAGAGCGCAGTGCATCATGTGCAGTGCCCACCCAGCCGTGAAGCACCCACAGTTACCATGACGGAGCCGAGGAAAGGAGTGGGAGAGGAGCTAGTCTCTGGGCAGCCACATTGCTGGACCGTGGGGCAGATAAGTGTCTCTTTATTAAAAGTCAGCAGCTGTGCTTTTTGTAGCTGCTGACTTTTAATAAGCAAAAAAACAGGTGAAACTCCACTTTAGTGCATCCTATACATTAAGGTGAAAAAACACCTGGCAGTCATCGGCCCCCCAGCCCCCCGTTTTACTTACCTGAACCCCTTCATTCAGTCGGCAGGGACGCGCTGTCTCTCTCTCCACGGGCTCCTGCCTCTTGATTGGATAGATTGATAGCAGTGCAGTCATTGGCTCCAGCTGCTGTCAATCAAATCCAATGACGCGGGTGCCGGGGGGTGGGGCTGAGTTCTGCATTCAGCCTCTATAGACACCGAATGCTAGACTCAGGAGCACGCCCACATGATAATCCCCTGGGAGAAGTGATCTCCCAGGGGGTTATCTGATGCAGGGAGCAGCAGCAGAGAGCCACCGAGGGACCCCAGGAGAGCAGGCTCAGGGCCACTCTATATTTGTTATTTAAAAAAAAATACCCTTACAATCACTTTAAGATTTTTATTTTTTTTTATCTAATTCTGTTTGTAAAACACCTGGCAATTTCTTGATCCAAGACCACAATCATGCCCTAAATTTTGACTTTTTTGTTATGCCCATACCCTAAAAGAAGTAAGTGCATATCACATATGTTATGTTATGTTATGTTATATGATACCACAAGTAGAAAGAATAAAAAAAAATCTTCTTGTTTAAAAATACAACACAAATTGGCATGTTTCTCCTGTTTAATGGAAAATAAATGAAAATAAAAAATAAAAACCTTAAATAAATTGACTTGTCTATATCAGTGATTACAATCCTGTTGAAATTCACTAGGAAACATCTCAAAACAGACAAATATATCCGAGCAAAGGTTTAAAACATATGCCAGAGGACACGTTGGTGAAATGACAAATCACGGTAAATTATAACATATAGTCCAATTTACTCACCTTGGTTTAGAGAATTTGCATATGTGGATCTCGCCCCGAGAGTAATAAGAAGCATGACTCAAGAGGCTTCTTTCACTTAGGACTTGTTCATGAGTTTAGTATTGAGAATAACCTCTCTTTTCTTGGTCCCTGTCATTCTAGTTACTATGTTATTTATAAACTACCTGGGTTCGGTATCTGCCTCATCTGCTCACAAAGTGTGATGGATGAAGCTCAAAACACCTGCAAACATAGGCTGTCAGAGGTTCTCAACAGCATTCCCAGCTGTCATCCATCTTCTTTGTCCATGCCTGACCTTTAAGGCGCATCGTGCAATTTCAGCTTGCACAAAAAAAGGATAAATTAGCTAAATATCTATGTGTTGTGGTTTTATAACATTTACCTATTGAGACCAAGGTAAGCATGACATGTTTGATAAAAGTCTTTACCTTGTCAGGAGTGTATTTGTGCAGAAATATCCAGACATTATTAATAGTGAAATAATTCTTTTAAGTCTGATGTATGTCCGCACTGTGTATTTGTGACAGGGGGTGGAAGAGCTGCCATGATCTATTATGAGGATACTACTGGTTCTATCTATACACCTAATTAGTCTTGCAATAAAAGAGACTGTCTAGCGAAGACTATGTATTAGCACTCTGGATACAACATGTTATCAGACACACTTCTTAACGAAACATAATAAATTGTTTAATTATCCACTGGTCGTAGGAACCTTTTTAACTAATGGCTATACAGGAAGATCTATCTATACACCAGTGCTAAGCTTTATTTGTTTAATTTGCATTAGGTTACACAATTTATAAATTGGGGCTTCCAACATGTTGGTTTGGGTCTTTGTTTAGATTGTTTTTTTGTTTACAAACAATTTTTATTATTGTAAAAGGTCATCGTTTAGTACAATGTATAGCAGAAACATAGCTACATCCAATATATCAAGTATTTACCTAATATAAGGTGAATTCTACAGAACAATGATGGTGAGATTTAAGTATGAATTTTTCCTATCAAGTTAGGCTCCGTTCACACAGGGGGCGAGGCGAGGCGACGCGACTTGCCGTCCCGCGACCTGACAAGTCGCCCCCGTTCTGTACTACGGAACCGTTCTAAGAGGAGCGACTCGAGTCGCTCCGACTTAGAAAAAAGGTTCCTGTACTACTTTTGGGCGACCTCGGGGCGACTTGCATCGACTTCTATACAGAAGTCATTTGCAAGTCGCCGCTGAGGTCGCGGCGAGGCAAGTCGTGTCGCCTCGCATCGCCCCCTGTGTGAACCGAGCCTTATATAATTTATATCACAGTTTTGTTCTATCCTGTTTTTTTTATTTTTAGGGTACATTAGGTGATATTTAAGGAAGCAGTAAGTCCCACAAAGTACTTTCAAAGCAGAAAAGTTATATAGGTTGAACAGAGAAACATTAAAAACAAGACACATGCTAAAGGACCTTTTAAAGTAAGATGAACCCTCCCTAACATCCCCAACACCCATACTGAAAATTACACAAAAAGAGAAATAAGGCACACACCTTGAAGGGAATCTATATTGTGTGAGAAATGTCCAAACAAACTTAAGCTAGGTATACACTATAAGAAAATCGGGCGAACAACCGTCCAGTTTTCCTCAATGTTTCACAGCAAATCAAACCAGAGGATGGTACTAATTGTACAGAAATTATTGAAAGACAAAGGCTTTTTCTTTTTTACTTATTGTTGCTTATTGTTTCTGATCATGTACAGTCTTTCGTACCTGATTCTTCTCGTACAAAAACAGTACACATTAAACAAAAATCTTTAGTTCTGTTCTTGTACCAGAAACATTTTGGAGTTTGTCCCTTCGCAATTTTTTGTTTGGAAGGTCTGAATCAGATGTCAAAAGTTGTGTATACAACGCAACTTTTATGCTGATTCTCTCATAATGTATACCCTACTTTAAGCAGGGTATGAACGACTAATAACCAGTCTTATCTGTAGGCTTCATGTTGCTGATCTTTTTGCCTTTGTATGTTGTGCTGTATTTTCTTGTGGAGGAGGTTACTTTGGTAAAGGAGCAGAACTTTGCTCCTTCATGTAAAGCCTGCCCCCCTATGACCAGTGATCTGGTGAACTGATGATTAGAGGGTAATATAATCAAGAAGCAGCAGGAGAAGTGGCAAAAGCATTGATCTGAGGATGAAGGGACCACGAGTAAAGACATCCTTGCACTGATGGTCCTTTGGTAGAAACACTTCTCCTGCGACCCTCAAAAAACAATAAGCAGCAATGCAGTGACATCAATAGCTGTCAGTACAGTGCTTAGGAAGACAATCCAAGTCTGGTAATAAAAGCACACATTAGAGGCAGGAGTAGATGGGATATGCCTTGAATGTTGTCATGTCAGGAAGTGCACTACTTCTTTGCATGAGGAATAATTTAAGGTAAATAGTAGCAGGTAGCTATAGCTGCCGGCAGTTTTCATTGTATTCTGACAGCATGGAAACCTCCCACTGTCATTATATAATGGTACAACGGGAGGGATTCCCCCATCAACACTAACTATGTTGATGGGGGAATCAAGTAATTTTTTTCCTTCAACTTGTGGTTGAAAGAAAGAAAATTGCATAATGTATGGTCTGCCCTAGGTTGAAACAAGAAAAAATATTTTGTCATTCTTTATAAAAGGCCCTTATGCTTATATTTGATGTGAGCATATTAAAAGCATTTCTTATTTAGTATACAGAATTAGACATGCTTGTTCCAATTCTACACAAAAATATTTTAATGAAAAGCACAAAATAAAATGCATTGTGACATTGTACTCAGAAAAAAATGATGAATAGGAGAGAGATAAAAATATGCTACTTGGATAGAAAAGGAAATGTTAAGTGGCGTGAACAGGCTGACGAAACCAGACTGTTCTGCTTTATCTGAGCTCTGCCATAAGGTAACCAGGAGACCTTTGTGGAGCTGGCTTGTGTCCAAGTAGCAAATCACAGGTTGCAGCATATCATATGTCACAGAAGCTTCATTCTTGTGCCTAGGGAAAATATCCCGGCACATTTGGTATTCCATTGAAGAAAAAGTCATAAGTAGATGAATAATTGAGATATTAATTCATTGCAACAACACCTCACTTTTCCTTGATCAGTCAAGCAAAGACAGGGGAATTAAAAGCAGCTTATGGCCCAAAAGCAAATACTGAAGATAGTGGGTTTCCACATCAGCATCAAGAAAGAAGATGGTATTGTCGGGAAATGGGACTGAAGTGTATTTTATAGCAGGCTCTGCAAATCAGCAGCCATGTGTACAAGTGGCTGCTCTCAGTATATTTATTCTTCTCTATTATCTAACTGATGGATTGGATTGACATTAGTGACAATTCCAGTAGGATTTTCACTTACTGCTAGGTACTAAGTACCCAGGAAAAGCTTTATCAATTTTCAATGCTGTAGTACATAGCACATTTCTTTTTCTTTTTCCTTATGTAAAAAGTTATATGAACATACAGGGTAGACCAGTGGTTCTCAATTCTTGTCCTCGGGACCCACTAACAGGCCAGGTTTGCAAGATAAATCAAATACATCTCAGTGATTGCAGTATTCTATTCTGCATCTCCCCAAGGTAATACTTAAAATCTGGCCTGTTAGTGGGTCCTGAGGACAGGAGTTGAGAACCACTGGGTAGATCAAAAGCAATGGCTCTGTAATTGAAAATTGCTTGCAATTGTTGATATGTTTTTGAACCCTTTAGATCCATAATAAACACGTTTGGAAATCTCCCTCCAAGCAGTTTGGCAAGTATTGTGACACATCCTGATGCTCCCAAAGCTGTCATCTGAAATGTAAACAACTGATA